>NC_040240.1:12400536-14800536 GCF_001444195.1 Xiphophorus couchianus
ATTATGTGTACACTCATACCCTTCTTTTTCAATTTGCAGTTTTTGCCTCTGTAATTTTATTACAAAAAAGTCATGCCTAAAGTCTAGCAGACATTTGCCGATGTGTAAAATATAGATATTACTGCCTTGCTTTTTCTTTTTTAATTTCAAACATGGGAGTCTTTGCTTGATTGTAGTCTAAGTCAGGGTAATAGTTCAGTCAGGAGTTGTTACTATGTGAAATCTGGAAAATCTGCACACACTTGTAATTCTCGATTGGATTTGAAAACCTTTCAGCAGCCGGTCGAGCGACCGGCCGACACACGAAGCTCCAGAAACACGAAGCTGTGCCAAGCAAAGCCAACATTTGTCCACATGAGAACCTTGAGAACTTTCGACGTCTTCACCGGGGACACCGTCCTGTCTCAGTCAAGTCTACAGTCTTGTGAAGGTCGTAAAAGGGCTACTTTCTGCGGCGCACCGCAGTTTTGATCTTGCGCCCAGCGATCCCTGACTGTCCAGCTGGGGAGGCGGTGAATGTCTTAGCTGACCTGTGAGAGGAAATGACATTTCCGTTAGAAAGACGACAATACGTGTCAGAGCCTACGATCACATAAAACCCAAATAAATTTAAGTGTGCAGTTGTAGTGTGTGAAAACAGCAGAAAACATGTAAACTGAGTCACTGGTGCAGCTGCTAACAGATTCCCCACATTAAAATTAAAACATTTTCACAGTAAGTTTTCAAACTTTTCCTGCACCACACTTTGGAGATAAAAAAGCAACAATACAAATCAATTAAAAAAGGCATTATAATAATAATTTTATTATTGTGCAATAAAACTTATTGTTAACACTTTGTGATAGTATTACATATTCTACAGCAGGGAAAAGATAAACTAAAACAAAATGTTATGTTTTGACATAAAACATAAAATGTTCTGACTGCTCTGTGACAAAAAACATCTTTCTAACTTTTCTGGCATTTCGAAAATATAAATAATTGTAATAATTCTACATAACAAAAAACAAGATAAGCTTGGTCTGATTTCACTTCAAACATTAAGAAAAAATGTGTTTTTTCTTTTCACATTTAAATGCTTGATTTGAACTGAAATAATCAAATGTTAGATGGCACTTTATTACCAATATGTACAATCTGAATAATGACACACTTAAGAACTTTCTACAGGATTCAAGCACTTCCAAACCTTGAAAGCAGAGCATCTAATTGAAGCATTTTGAAATATTTCCTGTGTGCTTTGATGAACAGCAGCCTACCCTATGTTAAATGCTGGAGTTTGTGTGAAGTTGAAACTGCCACCAGCTGCTCCTGACTGGGGTGCGATGGGGGGATTGGCGGAGGGGGCAGAAGGCGCTCCAGCTCCAGGTCCAAACGTAAACACGCCTGAAGAGTTATTTGAGGCTCCAAAAGCACTGGCTCCTCCGAACTGAAAGCCTCCACCTGATTAAAAAAGAAAAAATCAAAGATGTGAATTTAATCATGCCCGGAAGAAGAGAGTCGGTCTGCAGGTTGATGTGAACGAAAACCCACAGGACGACTCACTAGGTGCGGAGTTGGTGCTGGAACCAAACACAGGTGTGGCGTTGTTCTGCTGTCCAAACGTGGGGGCAGCGTTGGGTTTGGCTCCAAAGGTTTGGGTAGGGTTGGCTGGGAAGGGGGATCCAAAACCTGATGCGAAAGGAGGATTCTGGTTGGCACCAAAACCTCCTGAAGGAGCTGAACTGAACACAAACGGTGACGGGGCTGCAGATGGAGCTGGAAATAATGACAAAAAAATGAAAGGAAAGGTGAATATTTACAACCGCTAACACTAATATTCAACAGCGGTTTTAGAAGCTTTAATAATAAACACAGACCTGATGAGGAAGCAGCAGGGGGCGCTGCTGCTGGGGCTCCAAAGGTAAAAGAGGGAGCAGCAGGAGCGGGAGCAGAAGCAGCGTTGGCAGAAGCGCCAAAGATAAAGGGCTGAGCCGGGTTCAGCGGAGCACTCGACGGTGCCGCTGACTGGTTGTCATGATTCTGTCCAAACATGAAGTTCTTAGCAGGGGGAGCGTCACCGGTGGTGGAGGAAGGCTGGCCGAACACAAACGTGCTGGGAGCTGAGGAGGATGAAGACGAAGTTGCGTCCGGTGCTGGTGTGGAGCCGCTGCTGGCGGCGCCAAACATGGCGGGAGTCGGGGTGGCGGATGACGAGGTGGTGGCGCTGGGTGGGTTATTAGCCAGGAAAGAAAAGGCTGGTTTTGGAGCAGCAGTGGAATCTGTGCAGGGAGACAGTGATACCGTCAGCAACAATGTCTTCTGGTTTCATAAACTCTTGAGTTGGTATCACTTTCTAAAGAGGAACAATATTAATAAACCAGAACAGACTGACAGAAACGTAGGTGTTCTGTGTAATAAACTGGACAATATGGCTAAGAAACGTATCACAATGTGTCAGTCAATATCAATAGTTATTGATTAGTTTTTTGTTTTTGATATATGGAATCCTATCAGACTGGTGGCGTGACAGTTTCCTGTTTGATCCACAGTTTTCACTGGCCAGATGAACAAACCTTAAGTAGGTTTGAATGACTGATGAATGAAGCTCAGAGTTAAATGGGGACATTGTGATAAAGAAAAAAAAAATAAAGGAAGATTCAAATGTAGGTTAATCTCAGAATGAAGGTTTCCAAACTGTTAAATTTCACCACTATACCTTTTAACTTTCCTAAAATAGTTCCAAGTGAGTCGCAACCACAAAATCAAAAACATAATGACTTATAATAACAAAACTACAAGTTTTTTTTCAGTAACATACAATAGACAGCTTGAGATGACCCAACCATTCTGACAATTTGATATAAAAAAGCTAAACATTAATACCTGCAGCAGTTTGTCCAAAGCTGAAAGACGGCTTTGAGGCTTCTGAAGTCGACGTTTCACTCTTTTCTGCCTGTTTGCCGAATGTGAAAGCCGGCGGCGGCTGATCTGCTGGCGCACTCGGCTTGCTGAAGGAGAAGCCGCCTCCCGAGGGAGCAGCAGCAGCCTCTGGTTCCTTTTTCACAGCACCAAAGACGAAGGTCGACGGAGCCGCCTCCTTCTTCTCTTCTGGCTTTCCAAAGGCAAACGTTGGAGCCGCCGGCTCCTTCCCTGCCTGTAAAGATCCAAATGTAGAGCTCACCTGTGGTGTGCCAGATGCCACATTTGGATCGCCTAGTCTCCCAAAAACAGACCCCTTAGCGGTGGCTGTGGTGGTGTTAGTTGATGTGGTGTCATTTGATGATCCTGCTTTGTCACTATTTCCTCGTGAAGAAGTAAGAGGAGTCAAGGTAATAGAGGATGAAGACGTGGTGGTGGTTTCTGGCGTTTTATCTGCTGATTTTGTCAGTCCAAACGTGAAGCCACTTTTAGAAGAAGAGTTACTTTCTGTGCTGGATGACCCACTTCCAAAAGCTACTTCGCTGCTGCCTCCAAACTTCAACCCAGCACCCGCCGCCGGCTGGTCCGACTTCTTGTCTTCGTTGGACGCCGCTCCGAATTTGAAGCCCTCAGAGGATCCACCGAATTTAAACCCTGAAGACGCAGTAGTGTCTTTAGAGGACGACTCCGAGGAGGAGCTTCCGAACGAGGCTCCAAATTTGAATCCACCTGACGATGAAGATAATGATGAGTCTGTAGTTCCAAACTTGAAACTGCCAGATCCGGCTGTGCTGTCCGACGTGCCGAACTTAAAACCCCCAGGATTAGAGGTAGAAGAGCCAAAAGTGGAGGTCCCAGAAGCTCCAGCAGCTGAGGAGCCAAAAGACCCTAAGGCTGAGGAGAAACAGAGAATAATGTCACGTTTAAGATATTCTACATCCACAAAGCGTCTTGAAAATTCAAGAAACCTCAAAGTGAACAGTTAATATCAGGGCTGGACAACAGATTCATTTTAGCGATTAATTTAATTTTTTGATGTCGAAGATTTAATTTTCAGAAAATCTGGATTTTGTTTCCCCATCAATGCACTCCTTGGGTTTTCATATTTCAGAGTGATATCAGCGCGTCAAAGACAGACATCTTGTTGGACAAGCGTGCGTTGCAGCTCAATTCATTTGGACTTTGAATTCAGATCAATTCTAAGACGGATTTTTACATTTCCTTTTTAATTACGAGAATAAAAGTCATAGTACAACAAGAACACAGTTGTAGCAATACAACAATAAAGTCAAAATAATGCAAGAGTAAAGCTCTAATATTACCAGAATAAAGTTGTAATATCAGGAGAATGACGTACAACAAATAAAAAATTAAAATGAGGAATGTTGATCATCTTGTGAAGTTATATTTTGGCATATTTAAATACTTAATCTCTTAACCAATCACCATCAAATTATTGTCAGTAGCAGGACTCTGAAGCAATTGTACAAACAGCAGTCTATTTGGAAGAAAGAATCAGAGATTTTATCTCATTAAGATGACTTTTTCGCAATTTTAGGACAATCTGGTAAAATTGTGCTTTATTCTGCTAATATTCTTGTAACTGAAGCATTCTAGATGCCTAATAATAATCCTAATAATTACTAATAATCCATCGTACAACTTGGGGATGACTTTAATAAAAGATAGATTTTGAAAATATTTTTTGTGGAAGTGGAATAAATTTTGACAGCAAAATTTAATTCATTTTTAGCCTTTTGACTAAAAAGTCATTTAGTTTTAGCCATAATTTAGTTTTCAGAATTGTTTTAGTCTAGCTTTGGTTGACTAATTATAATGAACTTTTAGTTGACTGAATATACAATCCATTTAGTCAACAAAATATTATATGTAAATTATAAATAATTTTTAATCAATTCATTTGAATTACTGATCATGTATTTTTTTTGCTTCTTCATATTTCTTTTTTGCTGTAAATCAAAAGTAAACACCAAACATGTTAACCTATTAAAAATGAGATTGACCAATACTGATGTATCAGTGATCATCTAAACTCAACATGCAAGACAAAACACAATATCCCACTAAAAGCACAACAGGAAACAGAATCAATCATAACATAATGTTCCACCATATCAGAACCAGGAGAAGATTTTGGAACATCAGTGATTCTGATGTTCATGGCTTCTGAGCTCTGTGTGTCTGCAGTGTTGCTGTCCTGTCTGATTTCACTCATTTTCAAACTTTCCTTGTATTCATCCTCACCGATGCTGTGCAGCCAGAGATGTGCATCTTCCTACTCATGTTTGTATTTTTGCTACAGTTTTCGCTTCCAGGATGTGGTGAGATTCCGGCTGGACGTTTAAAAAAAGGTGCAACCAACAAGAGGAGCACCATGTGGGTCGCCTGTTTCTAGGCAACCGTGACAGCAACAACTGCAGTGAGCAGCTGTCTGTAGCGAGTCCTACTGTCATTAACATTTCCCATGTTTCAGCTACAGGGTTTCCCCCTGTGTATTATAAGCCTGGCGGGCCTCCAGGCTTTACTTGCGACTCCACCAGTCTAAGTGTTGTTTATTTATTTTTCTGTTTGCCTTTTCTAAGACTTTATAGTTGCTGGTTGGGTTTGATTCATGTTTTCCAATGACATATAGTCATATTTTCAAATTTCCTGTCAACTCTAAATATTTTTTTACTCAAAAACACGATAGGTCATTGGATGACTGTCCTACAACCGCTACCACCAGGCTTAGCAGGTTTTCTGGGGGAAACGCTGAGCTATATTTCAAAATGACCTTTTACACTTCTTTGAACAGGTTAGGATAGATCTACAGGCTGCACAAAACAAGTTCCTTAATTCATTTTTGCACAAAATCAATTTTAGATCATGAGACTTCAGTCTGGTCAGATCTGATTGTTTTCTGGACACCATAAAACATTTAGCCTGAAGTTAGCGCCCATGTGTGTCAGAAATTATGTGGAATTTCATTTCATTTAATTTCATTTAACTATAAAACGTCTGCCTTTACCTTTGGGTTCCACTGTAGCTCCTGGTTTGGTTGTCTGACAAGCAACACATTTAACATCAGCAGCTTTGTTCTGAACCATGCAGGTGTCACATTCCCATGATCCTTCTGGTTTCTTGAACTGCTCTAAAAGAGCAAACGTTGGGGCACTGCTGGCTGCTGAACTGACGGCTGCCGAAGCTCCTGTTGGTTGGTTTAAATAGAAACATTGCTTATCAAAACAACCCAACGCCAAGACAAAGAAAAATGCACGAGAAGCACGACGGTTATGCTGTGACTAGTACCTGGTTTAGAAGCCGTGCAGGCCACACACTTTGTGTCCTCGGCCTTGTTTTGTACCAAACATGTTTCACATTCCCACGCACCCTCTGGTTTTTTGAACTTATCTCCAAACCCACTGATCCCAGTGGAAACTGGGTCTGAGGGTGTAGATGCAGTCTTAGCAGCTGAGAAGTTGGGGGGGAAAGTGAGCGACGGTTTGAGCCCCGTCCCGGGTTTGGCCGTTTCACAGGCCACGCACTTCACTGCGTCAGATTTGTTCAAGACCAGACACGTGTCACACTCCCAGGTTCCTGCAGGTTTGGAGAAGATCGGGCCAAATACTGTTGTTGTGGAGGCGGAGGCGGTGCTTGTGCTGCTGCTCTGTAGCCCTGCTGAATGGGCAGGAGTTTTTTTGCTCTCCGCTGATTTTGGTGAGGAGTTCGGCTTTGGGGCCTGACAGCAAACGCACTTTATTTCCGATTGCTTGTTCTGAACCAAACACACGTCACAGCTCCAGCCCGCTGAGGCACTGGGCAAACCACCAAACCCTGATGGCGAAGGTAGCGAAGAGGAGAAGCTTGTGCCAGGTGAAGGAGTGGTTGTGGGTTGGGTGGGTGTCTGCTGGGAAGCGGTGTTGGTGCCAAGGGAATTTTGAACAACAGGAGAAGCAAAACCTGGAAGGAATATTAATAAAACTTTAAAAACTAACCACCAGGTGAGTTTCTCATAAAAGCATGTATCTATTTAAACTAAATAAGTAATTAATTGATTTTTCCCTCACTTATTTCTTCTACAAAAACACATGTTTCAAATGACGGAAAAAACATCTCCAAAAAGCTTTTATTTCAACCCTTCCTTTAATTTATTTTTGCACAAAAATCAATCTTAGATAATGAGATTTTAGTCTGGTAAGATCTGATTGTTTTCTAGACACTATAAAACATCCTGAATTCGACATTGAATTTGTTGTCAGATAAGATGGTAGTGCTTGGGTGAGCCAACATCACTCTGAACTATGGAAAGCCAAGAAGCGCATTAGAGAAAGAAAATCCAGATTTTCCAAAAATTCATCTTCAAAAACAGAAAATTCAAATAATCAATAAGATTGAATTATCATCGTATTTTATAAATCAGTGAACAACTTCCCACCAGGTGACTTAAGAAGATCCAGCACGCTGCCCTGCTTCAAGGTCTTGGCCGGTTTGAAAGGTCCTACAAATTCCTCTGTGCTCTTGCTTGCTATAGGTTTCACTGTAAAACATGAAAACACACCAGAAGGCTCACTCTGTTTTATGATTTTTTAATGACACTCCAACTTATAGAAATGTTCCTTTAAAAATGTTTCAGAAAGATGAGGAAAAGCTCCTTACCAGCTGTTGCTGTGGGTGCTGTCAGGTTTCCGTTTGACATGGAGGGCGCCAGCTTTGCTACAGGTGCACTGAAGGTGAAACCAACCTAGAAAGAAAGAGAAAATATATATGTTTACATCACCCCTACACAGGCAAGAGTAGAAACGTATGAAACGGCATCTAAAGAGATGAAATAACTCACAGCAGGGGAGTAAGAAGGTGGGCTGGCTGCAGTTGCCTTGACAATAGGAGAGGAAAATGTGAAAGGTGCACAGGGTGGTGTGGAGGCCTTTGGTGGATCCTGAGGGCAGAAAACACAACATGACTGTTTTCTGCAACACTTCTGAGGATCAGCACAGTACAAGGAGGCGGCGGACGCAAAACCAACCTTGTTTGCGAGTGTCTCCTTCGCAGGAGTAGTGGATGTGAAGCTAGGGGAGGAGCTAACAGAGATGGCAGGTGGTAAAGATGGAGAGAAGCTGAACGTAGGCAAAGATGATTTGTTGATTGGTAGTGAAATGCTTGGAAGGACCGGTGCTTCAGCCACCTGCAGACAGAAAGCAAACAGTCATAAGTGTGTAAATAGAACCTGAATTCATAGCCCAGAATAATAAAATACTATTTTTATTACTAATTAACCTCATCTTCTTCAGTGTGTTTGGAGGAAGGCCGTGCTGTGGTCCTTTCTCTCCTGATCTTGCCCCCTCCGGAGCTCAGGCTGCTGGCTGCAGGGGTGCTGGACAGAGGGTAGACCGGGTCACTGAAACTCCTTGTGCTTGATGGCAGATAAAACATCATTTCTGTTAGTTAAACACACAGTAACATACATACTGTACATACTGTAGTATATTTTGTATGAGAAAAACTACATAATGACAGTTTGATATTTATTGACCTAAATGTGTTTTTATCATTCTGTTTACCTTTGAGATGGACCTGGGGTTGCTTCAGGTAGCTGTGGTGATTGTCTTGTGGGCTAAAGGGGAAAAAAATGAGCAAAGACTGTTTCAAAAGACTGCATGTCATTTCCAGGGTTTCAAAAGATTTGTTACATGAAGGAAAGAAGAGGTACAAAGAAGGACGCAAGAAAGGGAAGACCAAAGTAAATAAGGAACATGCAAGAAAGGAGGATAAATTGAAACGAGGAGAGAATAAAAAGAGAGAAAAGGTAGAAAAACTTCAGGTAGGAAGGAAGACGATGGACAAATACATTTAAACGAAAGGTGTGAGTTTGTGGAACAATCTTGACAGCAAGATAAAACAATCTAAATCTCTTTCTGTATTTAAAAGAAATTAGAAAAGGATTATGACGAAGCATTATGGTATTGAATAAGCCGATGTTTTGTTATGTATTTGAAATATGTCTGTAACAGTCTTCTGAGTTGAATACATTTTTTTATGTGAAAAGATAGTTTACACTTCTTTCTGCTCCTTGGTTTCTTTTAATTGTTACATGAACTGTTCATATTTATGATTGAGTGAATGAAATAAATAAAATTTATTTCATTTATTTCTTATAGCTTCCAGTCAGAAAGCTGTAAGATAGGTAAGGTATGAAATAAGGACAAAAAATAGGAGATGAGGGAAAAAAAGGCAAATGAAAGGACAGAACACACGAGAGAAAGACGAGCAAAAAAAGGACACATGGAAAACGGAAGGACAAAAACGAGGATTTTATCTACTCAATAAAGGAAGAAGTGAATGACAAAACAAGGAGGGTAGAATCTACACAATTTAAAAAGGAAGCAGAGAAGGAAGGAAAGACACATTTAGAAAATGGGATGGGGGATAAAGTCTGAGAATATAAATATTTCTCCATGTCTTTTTTCAATACTTATACAGATCATAAAAACACAGAGATCAAATTTCCTATTTTCCCTGCCTGTTGTTTTATTGTGACAGCATTACGTTTTGTTGAAGTTCAACAGCAGGGCTCTGAGCCACTTACCGTCTTTTCCCTTGGCGTCCTGTCCAGGGCTCGGGTGAGTCCTCCAGGCGTCAAAGTCGGCCTGAAAGACACGGATCGATTTCCTGAAACAGAAGCTGCAGCTGGAACCACGAGTTTCTGCACTGGAGGGAGGTTTGAGTCCATCTGGGGAAAAGGCAGCAGAACAGAGAGGAAATAAATAACCAAACAATGAGCCAAACGGGCCTTCTATGATCTGTATTCAATATGGCACTGATTTAAAAGTTTAATAAAAACATTTTATAGCACTGCAATGAAACAATTCAGCTCTGCTTTAGCATAATCCCATCTGGCAAGGTTAATTTACCTCAGCATACATTATCTAATTCATGAGCAAGACATTTCACATTTACGATGATCAGGATGTAATTTAAAGAAGCTATTACAGAGCAAATGAGTTTACCTTTGAGCTAATTAAGGAGCAAGTGTCAAGTTTACTTAATATAACCTTGATTAATTCAGAAAAAGTGTCATTGTTGCCATAATTTACAAAAGAGGTGAAGACTACCAACCTATGGTTGGGATGAACCTTGAGAGCTTAAGTAAAACATTGTTTCATCCTTCAAATAAAATAACAGCTGTGACAGCTGGGAATGCTGGACGGAAAGCAAACTGAACCAGGCACCAACGCATTAGACCAGCTTACAAATGTCTACACACACAGTGGACTACACTTGGTGAAGAACAGCTGGATGGAGGCGTGCTCATGGCTGTTTGGGGCTCCAACAGGCAGCGGCAGACAATAATCGTCTGTTTATATGCGTTAGCTAAATAGCTAACTGATACCCACTGGATTAAACCACTTGTGGACACGCAGTTTTTCCAGTCAGGCAACAATCAATTAACTTGATAAAAGTCTCCATTAATTCATTTGTAGTACTCTGTCATTTATTTATCCCGTTCAACATTGCAACATAACTTTTTCATATTAATGGATCACAAATTAAAATAAATAATTTCTACTAACCCGTTTCTTCTTCGCCTGGTGACGGGGTCCATCTTGGTTTAAGATGTCCATCGACTGTAATGAGGGTTAAATTACGTCAAAAAGTGACTCTGAACAAATGTTCCTGATATAATGAGCTGAAGACTTACTGGAGAACGACTGGGCGAGCCTGCTGTGGCTGCTGGGATTCTCTTTGCATCCTGTTGATAGGGAAAAATAAACATATTTTTATTACTTCAGATGATTAAAGTCTGTCATCAAGTACAACTGCTACAAAAATAGATATTTACAAATCTAAATTTGGCCTCGAAGCATCTGTGTGTACTCACAGCCAGTGGGCTCGACATGCGCTCTAAAGACTGCAGGATGCGCCTGGCGGTGGCGCTGGTCACGCCGCAGGGCTGAGCGCCGGCAGGTTTGGCCTTGATCTGTCTTCTCACCGGCGCCTACAAATCAAATGGACCGCTTTAAATCTCTAATCCAAGTTCAATCACAAGTTAATCCTGAACAGTCAGAACGCAAAACGCATACGGAGGGTGAATATGATTGAGCTCTGATGAGATGCCACTCATCTGTTTTTAAAAGTAAACATTGGCTCCAACTTTAAAAGATCACCTGATATGGAGTGCCAGGACGACCGCGGGAGCTCCTGACTGCAGCTGCTCCTCCATACGTGGTTTTCCCAGGGTAGAAAGGTGAATCTCCAAGCTGGCTAGAGTTCAGCAGTGTGCTGTTTAACGTTGACTAAAAGAAAAGATTGAATAAAACATAAGAGTTGTGGTGGAAACGGTTACATTTTTTATTTTATATCTGGAATCATTTTGGTTGTTTTGTTACTATCTGTAACAAAACAACCAAATTTAACTGCAAACAAATCCAACAAAGAATAAAAAAAATCAGTTTTAGATATGGTTGACTATAAAACTGACCTTTATTAATGATGTATAAACAACTATAACAGGATTACAAATCATCAATAAAGAGCAACCTTGCCATATAAACATTCAAAAGCTTTTATTATACCATGAACTTCATTGCATTTTGTTAAAATGTCACAAATTCATTACCAGTAGTGTATTATAAGCCTGGCGGGCCACCAGGCTTTACTTGTGCCCCCACCAGGCTAAGCATTGCTTATTTTTTAAAATGTTTTTGAGATCATTTACAAGTATTGTAAAGGTGATAAGATCAATAAACCTTGAATTCTAATGAACTGGTGTTGAAATATCTAAATATCCTTAGGTGTGTGTGTGGTTGGTTGTTTGTGTCGGCTAGTCCTGGACTAGCGACCTGTCCAGGGTTTACCCGGCCTCCAGAGGTAGTAACTATATACCAATGCTTTTTCAGTAACATATAAGGATGACAATGACAATGATCAGATTATTCTTATATTTACATTGATATTTTATATAATATATAAAATGCTTTTAGGTCAACATCCTTGATCCAAACCCAGGATGTAGATCGCCATCTAATACTTACATTGGAGGAGTTTCCAAACACAGACAGGTTGAAAGAAGGCTTTTTGAGACTGGATTGAGACTGCTGAGGTCCAGAGTTTGTCCTGTCCATCTCTGGAGACCAAAGCTGAGGAAGTGACGCGGTTTTTGAAGTTGGGACATCTGAAAAAAGAAACATAGCCTGAGGATTATCTTGAGATTCGCAGAGATGTTTTTAAAAAGTCCCTATATATTTGAGTCCTACCCTTGTCAGATGCACGGGAGGAGAACCCACTCGTGGTGGAGATGTTATCGTCTTCGTGTTGCGAGAGGTTGTCCTTGATTTCTTTGACCAAAGAGAAGCCTGTGGAGAAGGGGCCAGGGGCTGAAGAAGTGGAGGGCGGAGAGAAGAGGCTGCTGGAGGCCCCCATTGTAGGGGAGGAAGCATCCAGCGGGGTAAAATGGAGGTGAGAACGACTCAGAGGTGGTCGAGAAAGCACATACTCCTGAAAGTTCAGGGATGCTCGGCTGGTCGAGGGTTCTGCAAATGAAGCAGAAACCATAAATGAGCTTTAAAATAAATAACCCCTGTAAAAATAGCACTTTTCAGAAAAATTTAACATAGGAGACTAGTACAGCCCCTTGCCTGTATTACTGGTGCTTGGCTCTGGGGAGTAGCGTCCATCAATGGGAGGAGGTCCCTCTTCATTACCATTAGGAGGAGCAGGAGGAGGTGTTGGTTGGCAGTTCTGCTCTGTTCCTTGTCCTGTCTGTCCTGCAGGAGTGTCTCCATTCTTGAAGTATTTCTGCAGCCAGGAAGGAACGATGCTCTTCACTGTGTCTGTCACTCGACTGATGAGGCCTGACTGCTACAAGAAGAAGAAACATGACAGAGAAAAATACTCTTAAAAACTGATTTAATTATTGAAAAGAAAAAAAAAAAGGCTAAATCAAAAGTAAGTTCTAAGGTTTTATGGATTAATTAGATGTTTTTTTTAAAGGCACAAAGGAAAAAACCTTTGGTATATTTCTCATGCCTTTAATAAAATAACCACTTAATATTTGATGCTTTCATAAATTCACAATGAAAACTCCAATCTTATAAATTTGACTTTCAGCTTCTAACATTTAGAAAAGGCAAAAAATAATGATGCCTACAAGTTAGATCTTAGGTCTGTAATAAAGGTATAGATTAATCATTCTAAATAATGTTCCTCTTTATAATTTTGATTTGCAAAAAACTGCAATTTTTATTATTTATCTGAAGTTCCCCTTTTGGAAAGAGGCCCCATTTAACAAGCATTGTGCAAAAAAACCCAAAAAATCTCAGCAAGACTAAAACTGGGTCAGGCTATGTGTCAGATCCCCTGTTCCCAAAAAAACCTGAAATATTGAGACTGATCTGCACAACACCGAGAAACACTTCTGGATTAATTCTGATCATTAGTCAAAACTCTTCAATTTGGTGCAAATCTAACAGCAGCATTTCCAACATTAAGACGTTCAGGCACTGGGCTGGTAAACAAAACACAAAAGACAATGTTGAGAAATATTTTTTCCACTGGATGAAACAGATTTGGAGCAGTGAAGGCAACACAAAAGGACAAATACAACCAGAAACAAAGTATATCCCATCAGAAGAATACTAATTATGTATCTGAGAGTTGAGCTTTGTAAAATATTCAGCAGTTTTGTCTAGTCATTCAGACTGAAGCCCAAACTGCAGAAATACTTTTGCTTCTTTCTTTAGCTGATATTACAGATGAGCCGTTGTGAGAATGCCATGGATGGAAAAAACATCCATGCCTAATATGCAGAACTGTATTAAAGAGCTAAGAGAAATATAACGTACTAATCACTTATTTAAAACAGAAAAGCAACAATTACACAAAACGGCTGCAGAAAGTATACAACACATTTATTTTTATTACAGTTGCATTACTGTGGAAAACGCAGGTGGAATCAGCAGCATGTGAGGGAGGGGCAGTGCAGCGTTACTCTATGCTTCAAACATCCGGTAGTTTTCCAGCATCACATTTAAAAGATTTTAAACTACATGACCGACACGACGGCAATAGCTCTGAAATGTAAACTTAGTAAAACCTTCATATAAACCTGTAGTAAGCAGACCATAACTAGCTGCTAGTCTTCACTTTTCTTTAAGGGAAAAGTTTAATGAGCTGTCATAGAAGGCCAGCGCATCTCGTTATGCGGTTATTAAACACACAGAAGGTGTTAGCACTTGATAAGAGCCACATGAGCCTCTTCCTCCAGGCTTATCTATGATGTACACCTGTGGGCTCTGAACTGTCCACATGATGAAAATCACACATTTTTAACAGGACAAGTGCAACTAGTTTGAAATACGGCAATCACGTAAGTCCCAAAATACTTAAAATGATTGTTATAAACATCCTGTACATTCCTGAAAATGAACACTAAAGATAAGGGTTTTATATAGGGACGCACCATATTAATATCGCTACTGTCCGATATTTATTTCCATCTTGTTGCCGTTTTTGTTTTAGGAGTGGGGTTGGTCATGTGACATTTACTTGGACATGTGATAGTGATGCAATCCAGGATTATGGGATGCTTTTCACATTGGGCAGGGAAATATATGTGTACTATTGGTAAATATCGGTTTGCAGCCATAGCAACAATGTTAATGTTGGATTTTGATATTGGTGCATCCCCATTTTTTAATAAATGTTTTGTGGATTATCCTTCATGCAGCCACATAATATGTTCAAACAAAAATGTAATGATTCAACCAAAGCTGACGCCATTCGGAAATTGGAACAACAATTTAGGATGTCTCAACAGGCCTGTCACAATTAAAAAATAAATCAATTAATCGCATGACAAATGAAAAGAAACTCAATCCTCATTTACTTGATTTATCATTTTTCTCTTATTTCTCTTTATTTTTTTTAAACCAAAAACAGAATGATAAAAGTCTCCAATCTGGTGTTTTAGTCTCAACTGTCCCTTTTTTGAAAGATAATTTTGTTTACAGAGACTTCATAATTCATTTTACTTGTTGTTTTCTTTATTTATTTCGGATATTCCAGATGTCTTCCAGTTCCTGTGTTTAAATGTTCATTAGAATTTAAAGTTTATTTTCTTTGTTTATGTTATTGCTTATCGCAATAAGTTCTGGGACAATTTATCGTCCAGCAAAATGTGTTATCGTGAAAGGCCTACGTCTCAACGACAGCTTTCTCTTGATGCAAATATTTCATGCACTTAAGTACACTTTCAAGTTCAATACCTCAAGCTTAATTTTAGACACAGTTAATACATGCAAACTTTATTAGGGAAACCAAAAACCTGTGTTAAACATGGTGAGCAAAAGGAAGAGTAAATAAGAGCAGGTAATGTCTTTCACTATCTGGTAACAGAATAAGTAATAAGAAAAAAAAACAGTGATGAATGAAAAGCAGAACAGTGAGAGAAGTTTGTTAATACAGGAATATGATCCAACAGACAGAACTGAAAACCCCTGACGACGCAAACTAAGCTTTTCACACATTTCAATTTCCAAAGATATCAGCTGTTGAGTTTCAGTCTGATCAGCTCTGACTGGTAATTTCTGATTAGAAGATACAAAAAAGAAAAGAAAAAACCCTGAAGGGTGAGCACACACAATAGCATCAACACTCTTATGTCGTTACAGAGTGAAGAAGGTTCAGATTTCTATTTTTTACAGTCAAGCACAATTGTTTTAGATTTAATGTCTATAAGTGACTCTTTCTCTTAATCTGGAAGATTTTTCCACATCTGTTTATTGCCAACTATCATTAAAATCACTGTTTTATAACTTGAGACTGACAAGACTATTATAAACGGGATGTTAAGATAAAGGTGAATGAAGGGTAATGAGTGCAGTTTTAACAAATAGCAGGTATGTTACTATCTGTGAGCCGCAGCTTCCGTTTGTGTCTCAAATTAATTTATGATTACGCTACTGGCTGCATAATCTCCTCATAAATTTTTATTTATGAAAATTTATGAGGATGTGCAATTACAGGTTATTTGATCACTTTGTAAATGCTCAGAATTTAATTTGTCTTTGTTTTTTTTCCATTCCTGGTAATGAAAGAACCAAGAATTTATTGTTGAAGTTTTAATGGGATAAAAAAATGCCTGAGTCACCAAAAGATGAAAAGATTTTTTTAATCATCCGAATGATTTAGTTTCTGCTTTAAAGTGCCTGCATACCAGATTTCATCTGATGTGAAGTGTGTGATGTGTTTTTGTTTTAAAGCAGAATCTTTTGATGACAGTAATTTCTACAGCAACAAATGAAACGTCATTTATGAATGTTTCTTTGGGTTTTCACTGGCATATACATTTTATTTTTAATTAAGTATTTTGGTCACGTCTTTTCATTGATGTCAATCTTTCAAATTATCCAGAATTTAATCTGTTAAAATGCTATTACAGATGCTAATAATACTCTTTGAATCAAATTTCAAGTGATGTAAAATGTTTTGACAACTCTGAAATATGTTTAGATTGTTAACACCTAATGAAAAGCTGACTACCGGCTTATGTGCACATTCTTTAACGAGTTACAATAGCACATATTTAGTGGACTATTATAACATGGCATAGAGCTTGATAAATCAAAGTACGTTGTCCAATATTCGTGAGACAGCGCAGGGTTTTAGAACAGACACCCAGCAAATCATTTGGAAATGTTCTGCCTTTATGAAATAGGTATATTTCATGAAGTACGCACGAAATGACTGCGGTGTCTGGGCGCCAATTGATCCGGGAGACAAGCATGTGGGTCCCCAATCAGCCAGAGCGTTCTCTGCGCAATTAAACAGGCTGAGGTTCGGCTAACAGATGCTAATGTCCGAAATATTTTTTTTTGCACTCTTTGTACACAGCATACGTATTGAAAATCATTGCCCCTGGTTTCATGTAGGTATTATGGCCAGCTACAGTTTTACCAGTTGTTCCTACTACATTAAGAAGATCCAAATACAACAATGCGGCGTTCATAGGTGCTAACTCAAGCTAGCTGCACAGGCTAATACTTTAAATTCCACTTCCTGGCTTTATCCAAACCTCTTAAACAATTGTAAACTTAAACACCGACTTGGGGTAATTTCGCCCAACCTGTCATGTGTTACGTTTATTAGTAAAACTAACAAATGTAATGTTTAACTTGTCTAAGCGACACAGTCCCGTGGTTTGACCTGTCAGCGCCTGCTGCTGCTGCTGCTAACCTCAAGCTAGTTCGTTAGCATTTCGTAAGCGTGCTAGCAGCGCGTGGAGGCCATGAGCGCTAACAGCAGGCCATAAAATGTCTCCAAGAAAACAATAACACAACCCGAAGAACGGTGGCAACGCGATCACTGAGATGTACTTCACATGGGCTTCTTACTTGAGAACTTTTATTTAATTTACCTGTTTACTCTTGGCGTAAGGTTTAGAAGCGATGTGATATCTCCTGCTTCTGATTTTCCCTCCACCCGTGGCCGCCATGGCTCTTTCGTCTGACTGTCTATCGATGTTTCGGCGCCGGATAGCTGTCATCCAGGACAGCGGCCACCTGCAGGGGAATTGTGGGAAATGAAGTGCCTTAACCTAACAAAGGGTTTCCATATTTGCGACTCCACAACTGGGTTAACCAGAGGTGAGTAGAGTACATAAAAAATGTATTCCAGTAAGAGTAGCACTACAACATATTTTTATTCAAGTAGGAGTAAAAAAATATTCTCTAAGTTCTGAGTGCTAAATGATCGATACAGCTCATTTAATATTTTATAATGATTTCATCAGACAGACAAAAAAATATACTTATTTGCAAGTTTTGGTGTTTTAAATACTAGAATGAAAAACAATTAAACCTGATAATGGAAGCAAATAAAATATTTCTGCTACTTTTTTTCCCAGTATAAAATTTATGTTAGAGTTGGTAGAACCGTGTAAGATACGTCCAGTGATTACAGATACTTTTTTCTGCATGTTTTACTTGACCTCCAACTTGCACAACAGGCTCTGCAAAGAAAATATTTGAACAACAATCTGTGTGTACAAACAAGATATCGGTGCGTGTGTCTCAAGCATTTTTGGTTAAAATGTTTGTCCTTAATTGAGTAAAGTTGCTCTCAGTGGGTAGAAAATCCAGAAATTTTACCCCAGTAGCAATACTTCATATTAATACAATTCAAATAAAGTAAATAGTTTGGTGTGGTAAAAGCACTCCTAATAGTATTTTTCTCAAAAATTTACTCATGTAAATGCAACTCAGTGAATGTATCTAGCCATTAGCCACATCTCAAAATGACAAAAGCATTTTTTAAAAAATCAGATCATTAAGTGAATAAATAGAATCATCTCATTTAACAAATTTTTTTTTTTAAAGTTTAAATGTCAGTCAGTGTTCACTTTGATACAGTTTTTGATTACAGCTACAAACAGGTGAATGAAATAAAAAGTGAAATCATAAAAAAAAATTAATAGCTTGACATCTTCTCTGTTATTTATTCAGCAGATAAGCATGTTAGAATTATGGGAAGAATCCACCCACCCACCCGTTATCCAAACCCGCTCATCCTTGCAGAGTCACCGGTTGGCTGGTGCTTATCTCCAGCAGTCTAGTGATGGAGTTAAACATTGGACAAACCTGGAAGAAAACTTGTTAAAGTTTGCAGTAGACTTGAGATTGGGGAAGAGCTTCAACCTTCCAAGGCAAATGAAACTAAACGTACAGCGAGACCTACAATGTTCAATACTTAAAAACAGCCCGGTAAAAGTCCAGGCCCAAGTTAAATGCAGAATTTGCAATGTGATATTTCAAAAATGGAGCAGGTTTTTCTTACTCTAACTGTAAATTAAATCAAAATCTTATGGACTAGTTAGTTTTATGCACTTAGTTTAAAAAAACTCATGTTAGTAATCATTAAGCTTAGCACATTTTAACATTTCTTTGTATACAGTGCATGTAACTATCTGGTTACAGCTGTAGTTTTTTTTTGTTTTTGTTTTTTTTGCTTGATAGACCAATTGTGAACCTCAAAATCCAAAAATTACTAAATGCTCGGTTCTGGCTGGCTGTTGTGCAGTTTTATGTGAACGACAATTTTCTGTCTATTTTGTCTATTCACTGCCATAGCATGAATATGGCTTGACCAAACAACTGCTGCAATTGGTGCTACATTTATACATGCATGTATGGTAAAATATGCAAATGTGCAAGTGTACTGCAGTCTAGTCTCAATTTTAAAATAATAAAGCCAGCAGTTCATATGGATCTGACTGTAGATAATGCCAGTTATTTCATGCTACAGAGCTAAACATGAACTGAACATTCTTTAATAATGTAAAAAAAAAAAAGTACAATACATGATTCATATTTTCATGATTCACAAAAACAGAAATTTATTCCACGTGATCATTAAACTGTAGAAAAAGCAGAATAGAAATATTCACATCACCTCATGGTGCATCATGTTTACATTGCAACCATCAATATATTTTTTATTACATAAAGTGTTATTTCACTGTAAGAAAACATAAGTGTTTAAGGGACTCAAGTATGTCAGTGCTTTGGACATTTTGTGCAGCAAATGCAATTTACAACATGAAAAAATAACAATATTAACAACTCAAGTCCTAACTTTTGTTATAAACAACATATTTTTCCATTCAAGCTGTTACATTCTGATGCTCTTTTAGATGTCAAAGATACCACATTTTGACAAACTGTACAACATTAGTCACAGTAACACACACTGAGCTTATTGGTTTAGCAAAAGTAGCTTAGTCTGACCTGTAGTGAGTAAACAAAAACTTAGAAGTGCAGCTTTCATTGAAGAAAATCGCTTAAAACCCTGATTAACTGTCTCAAATACAAGTGCAAAATTCAGTTTGGCAAAGAAAAAACATTTCACTAGAATAATCTACTTGACTAATTTTAATATCTTACAAAATGTTAAATATATACAATGCAAATTGGACAGGAGTGCAAAATTTAAGATGCATGCTGCTGTGAGACAGTCTTAAAAGGGTGCTGATGGTAGAACAGTCCAGTGGAGCCTGTTTTTTTGTTTGTTCATATTTTAACATCCAGAACTATAATCATGCAGGTCCACAAACATTTTGTTTCTGGCTCTCAAACATATTAGAATTTTTAACTGAGTCTTTTAATGCCATCTTTACTACAGCTTTTTGGTTTTCAGCAACTTATAAAACCAGTGATACAAGAGTAAATATCAATTCAATTTGGCATCCAATAAAAAATAAAAAGAGAAAATATCTTAATGCTTGTTGTTCATTGTTTCTTTTCCTCTTCGCTGGTCACAACTCTGTTCTTAGCAAGACACTTCCTCTGTCTTGTTACCTGTGAAAGTCCCAATGAATCTTTCTGGTCTGCAGAGAAAAAAAAACATAGCAATAATAAATATTTTACAGACAAATTCTGTAAAAAGCAGCGTTATGGGACTAACCTGCAGGGGGCGCTGCCAGGAATCTTGGGCCCCATGACAAAAAATGAGATTGGGCCCCCTGGCACAGCTGCTGTTACAATTTTTTGAGTCTATTTGACCCACAAAAAGCATCATAATTTTAAAGGCTTGCAACTGCCTTGCTTTCTTTGGTCCAATACTGATACTAGGACAATATTTACTGTTCATGAATTTTACATACAACAGTTCACATACAGTATGCAAGTAGGTTGCTTACATTTTTTCTATTACTGAAATGACTCTCTCTACCTGCAACAGTCATAGGCAGTGTGCAAAATACACATAAAGCAACAGTAACCGCCACAGTCGTTCTCGTCTTCTACTGACTGCTGCTGAACACCGTCTCCATCAAGCGCACGCTAAGCTGGAATGAACCATTTCATGCAGATCCAGGGAAGGGTTCAGTGCAAATATGGATGTGTGCTTTTTGGTCTGGGAGTGGTAACTTTTAATTTTTTACTGATAAAAACCATTTTAGAAAACACAATGTGATTAATTTTGTAATTGACAGGGCCCCATTTTATTTAATTCCTATGAAAAAAAAAATAATTGTGGAGGGCCTCCTGTTGGTCAAGGGCCATTGGAGTTGTTCTAACTTTTCCCCCTATACGGCGCCCCTGCTGACCTGTGGTTTCATCATGGCACAAGGAACCCGAGTTAGAGACACCTCTGTCCTCATCTTGTAAAAAAGTGCTCTGTTAACAAAAACACATTCAGTGACATGGTGGCTTTTTAATTCAAATCAATAAAAACTTAATAATAGTAATAATAATGCATTGTATTTGTCAGCATCTTTCATAACACCCAAGGACACTGTGCAACATTAAACACACAAATTAAACAGTAAAAAAAAAAGTCTATAAAAACACAAAAACCTTAACCAATATCTTTACATATTGAAAAACAAAACCACAATCTCACAGGTCATTAAGACATCTAAAAATAATCACCATAAACAAGCAAGCTAAAAATCGTAATAATATAATATAACATAATCATCATATTAAAGCTACTGCAGTGTGTGTAGAGAGTTATAAACAGGTAAAGTTGTAAAAAGCAACATCTTACCTTTAGCTTATTTTGTTCAAACCAAACCATGCCATACAGACACAGGAGTGTGATGAGTGCCTGAAGAAAATGAGAATAAAAAGGTAAGTCGGAATAAATTTTATTAAAGTACGAGGTGGGGTGCACTTAATGTTCAGCGTTTAATTTGTAAAAAAAAAACAACAACATAGGCATCCGTTTTTCATTCCTGCTGAAAATTATGCACTACACTGTGTTGATCCGTCATGTAAAATCCTATTAAAACATATTGAACTTTTTGGTTGTACTGTAACAAAATGTGAAAAAACCTTAAGGGGGAATATTTCTGCAAATCACTCAACATAAAACATCAAAAGCAACAACAAAGAAAAGTCTTATCTTCAGACATCAGTGGTTTCCACTGGGACACATTTCTAAACTTCTACAAATTAACTACATCCCATTTGACCTTATCTCAATCTGATCTGCTCAAAATAAAGAGATTTCTAACGATTGGATCTACTGATTTACTAAACATAAATATACAAACATAGATAAATATATATTCTTACCAGGCAAAGCAACCAGAAAACCACATACAAAATTTCAGTCTGGGAAAACAAATCAATACCAAATTTCACACAAATGAGAGCTTCCAGGAATGCGATGGCCCTGCATAAAAAAAACAACAACATAGAATCAGACAAATAGTGTTCTTGAATATAAACATTAATAAACATTATACTGTATGAAACAATTACTCCCTCTTTTGGCAACACATTCCAACTGCAACAGCGCTTCACCCTGGTCGTAAAAGTCCACAGACCAGTTTGTTGTGTTACTCTCCCACCCCCTCCAGCTCTGAGCTGGAATGCACTGCTAAGCATTTCCTGCTGACGGTGAGACCTCCTCCTGTTGCTACAGCAGCTGGCTCAGACTGAGGGCAAAAGCTTCTTTGTGTTTAAGGTGAGGTCAATAACGGCATAATGTCATGAATTTTAATTGAGCAGAGAACAGCCTGTGTTGCGTCTAAATTCTCAAAGCTGTTCTACATCTGCAAAATAAAAAGAAGAAACCTAAAGAAGACTTGTGAGATCGTTTTGAACAGTAAAATATGAATTTTTTCGTAATAAGTGACTGTTTCTGTATTTTTTAATTACTTTATGACTATTACCAAAACCAAAGCTTGATATAAGCACATTCCCCTATTAACAGATCCATGGTAAAAAAAAAAAAAAATCTGCACACAAGTCTTAAAATAATTATCATATCATTACTTAATTGTGCCAAATTAAACTAAATTACCAGTAGTAGCCAGTAGTAATTTTCTCACAGTCATTCCCTGACTTGTAAAGATCACACATCTGATTTACTTTAATAGGATGATCCCTTGTTTTTCCCATTTTGAGGAGTGGATAAGAGGCCTTTGTATCATGACAGGAAATCAGGAAGTCTTGAATAGCTCATTTTAAAATGTTTTGATCAACTATAAAAAAAGGACTGAATTAAAAACATGTTTCAGTTGCCATTATTTTATATTCATTTTAAATAATTATGCTTTTGTTTAGAACAACAACAAAAAATATCCCTTAACATAAATTCAAATTAACAACAACATAAGTTAATTTCTGCCTTATACTTAAGGGCGGAGTTGATCCCAATAAGCGAGGGACGGTCAACATCAAAAAATAATTTAATTGGAGAAAAAAATAACTTGATCACAAGGGAAATTAATGAAAAGCTGCCATGAAAAAGAAACTTACCCAAACATCCAGCACTGCGTACCAACCCGCTTACACCGAGTGTCTGTCAGGTAGGCATAGTACTGCCTATAAAATGATGAGGAGGACATTTGCAAATAACAAAAGCATGACTTATATTAATATAGACAGTCGTAATAAATACAAAACAAGAAGAAAAATTTTAAAAACACAATAATGTACATCCATAAGCTATTTCTGCAGTGTAGATTTATTCCATACCAAAACAAGCTTTACACTTTTTTGATTAACCACAAAATGAATTATCTTTAATCATTAATCACTCCTTTACAGACAGTACTAATATTATAATGAAGATTAAACATACCGCACGGTGGGTGCAGTGATAACTGCAATTAGCAGGATACGACACCAGCTGAAAGGGTGAGAGACCTGGAAGACGAAGATGTGCTTCAGGAAAAACGTGTTCAACTCTGTCAGCTGCAAAGAGAAATAAAAGAAAGAATTATTGTTAATAGAGTTCTCAGGAATGCATTTAGGTGAGGAAATGTACTATTAGCTCAGATACCAAAGACTTTAACTGCATTACAGGTGTTTTTGTCAGGAAACAGAAGGGAGACAAACCTGCCATAAGATCATAAAGAGGTAGATTCCTGCCAGTCTCTGGAAGGAGGAATTTGGATCAAACCAACGCACATAAGTCCAGCTGGCCGGTGTAAACTGAAGCACAGCTCGTTTTATCTTCCCCGTGGTCGAGTGGATTTTTCTGAACAAAAACGAGACAATAGTAATAATAACTCACATCTTGAAGGTGCTTAAACAACTCCCATTAATTTAAAATATCCAAAAATGTACTTCAGGAAGACTGCAGATACTAGCAGATGTTTTTAGTCAAAAATATAAATGATATTGAAAAATATTACTACATTTCCAAGGGCTTAGGAACTTTTCATGCATCAACAGTTACATTAAGATTCTTTAAGCCAATAGAGTCCGAACTTTTTTGCTATGCAGGTCGACATAAAAGTGCTTGCAGGACATAAAATATAATTGTTTTTAACAATAATTTTACTATGATTTTGTTTGTACCCCCTCAAAGATGTACTAAAAATGGGGCATGCCGTGGTGGCGGAGGGGTTAGCGCGACCCACATTCAGAGGCAACGTAGCCTCGACGCGGCTGTCGCGGGTTCGACTCCCGGACCCGACGACGTTTACCGCATGCCTTCCTCCCTCTCCGTCCCCCTTTCCTGTCAGCCTACTTTGAAGAAAGGGACACTAGAGCCCACAAAAAGAGGCGATAAAAAAAAAGAGATGTACTAAAAATGATAAAACCAAGTAGATTCCTGTATAAAAGGTATTTGAAAATCATTGTAAATGGCTTTGTACTTGTATAGTTCTTGAAAAGACACAGATTTGAACACCTCATTAAAAGAAAGGCATATCATTTTGTCATTTTGGGGGGTCAAAGGTTGTCTGTTTTATTTATTTTTTGTTGGTTTGGTCATTTTGTGGCTTAATAACCAGCATTGATAACAAGACAGGGATATGTGTCCCTCTTACATTGAAAACACTTCCAGGTTTACTGAATGCATGTCTGAAAGTCTACTTTCGAGTAAAAGTGCCTGGGTATTTGTGGTCCTTCTTACTATAATAAGTAGTATGAAAGAGAGAGGAAGGTTATTAAATACTTTGTGTAGTAAGAACTGAAGTTTTTAATTTTTCTGTCAATTTTAGCTGAAACCACCAGTAACAGCGAGCCATCTTGGTACCATCCTTTAATTGCAGCATAAGGCCACCCACAATCATGGCAAGGGTTGCAACTGGCCCCCAGGCCACCCTTTGGACATAAATGGTTTAAGCTACTCAGTATGTACTCTTACTACACTGTATGACATGAAAAAATAAAAAGAATACTGACTTGATGCTGCCCCAGCGATAGATCCTCATCTCCAGGAAACGACAGGCTGTCATCCCCAGCCAGATTCCTCCTCCATTACACAACAAGATATCCAGAATCAACTGATCCCACCAGCACTCTGCAAAGTTTGGCAGAAGGTGCATGAAGAAGAGCTGTGAAAAGTGACAGAGAGCAGAGTGAGTATACAAAAGCTTCAAGAAATTGTTAAAACTCTATCTATCTATCTATCTATCTATCTATCTATCTATCTATCTTATTTGAAAGTTTAAAACAACTGTGAATATGGTTGCAGAATCATGTTGAAGCCATTAATAGTGATGAAGATGGAAAGTAAACATGTGGAGTAAAACTCTACTGGGAATTTAACTGAAAAAAGTCCAAGTTAGACAAAGGATGAATTAAAAAGCTAATTATGCACATTCTTAAGTAAGACAGAGGACCTGTAATGCTGTGGCTCTCTTTCTCTGCAAACTTTATTTCAGTGAAATACCAACAGAATAAAGAAAAATTACATTAAGCTGAAAAGGAGAAGGGATGCAGGACTTTGGACAATCTAGAGAAATTGTGCCAGTAATGGCGCTTAACATCTATGCGGATACAAAGCACATTCATGGCCAAATAACTCAAGATTACAACAGTAAGATTAAGCCAGTTGTTGCCATCTCATGTAGGTCACCTCAGTGAGTTCCCAGGTGATGCTGATTGTCCAGCAGAGGCCGTAGCTGCGGATCAGCAGAGCCTTCAAGGCCCATCCTGCGAAGTGGGCGAATGCAAAGAAGTCCAAGTGGCTCATGATGCGCTTCCATGATATGTCAGTACAGTTTGTAGCATATTCCTAAAGAACAACAAACAGAATGTAGTAAATAGGTACTGACCAAATCCCTCTCCTACATCCTTCATCGAGAAACATTTAATTTAATTATCCTGATATATCCTTTCGGAAATTTTATCAGAATCTTTTACATGTATTCTTTTTTTTTTTTTTAAGGGTTATACTAACTCTTGTTGATCAGAAGTGCCTCCTCATGTGGTTATAACATGACAGAACTAATCTGAACACATTTTTATTAAACGTAAAAACAACTTTATTGTGCAAAAGTGTCCTGTAGTTCTATATCCAATTGAAAAGGTTTTTACTTTATCGCCCTAAATCATAATGTTAGGTATGACAGATTCGGTGCACTTTTATTTAGACAGACGTCTAAAGAATGGGCAAAGTAAATTCCCTGGAAAAGAGCTAACAGGAAGAGGTATAATTCTTCTCTTTGCTCCGGTTGTTCATATATAAATGAAAGTTGATGTTGTAAGCTATCCTTACCATTACGTCAACTTCCCGTTTGGCAAAACGCAGATTTGGATCCAGCCAATACATCAGAGTCTTCACTTGTTCCCAATTGAGGAAGATGAGAAATACAAGAAACAGGAAGTAGAGCACACTGAGACCTATGAAAGACAAGAGAATCTGGTGAGAATTAAGAATTAAAAATTATTTGTATCTGAAGAAAATATTCTGACTCACCAAACACCATTCTCCATATTGCAGGGTGAGGTCTTATAAAGGGCCCTAGCAACAAGAGCATCAGTTACTTCATTAAGTGTGCTTTTTATGAGACAGATATCATAGGTGCTGTAAATAATAGCGGTTTAACAAAAAATGCACAAATCAGGCCCTAAATTGTGAAAATTATAGTCTTTTTGGCCATAAATGTTAAAAAATCCCCTACTTGATCAAACAGTAGTAAATTAAAAACTAAAATCTGCTATATTTTAAAATATAATATAAATATAATTTTAAAAGGTAATGGGGGAATCGTTTTTCCCCCCCATTACTGACATTTCTGACACTTTGTCTATAGCAGACAGCTAAACAAACAAAAAAAAGTCTATTATATTCTAAACGTATTTTAAAAAGTCTCAATAAGATATAATTGTCTAAACTGTAAAACAAAGGAAATAAGTATTACATGACAGATTCAAAAGAAGTTATTGACAAAAAAAATACCAGTACTTTGTGAAAGTCTTGAGTCATTAGTAACCATAGTATCGACATACAGAAACATCAGATACAAGTCAGGAATTTAAACAATGTAAAATTTGAAAGTCCAGTGTTGCTCTGGGCAATAGGTGTAATAATGTGGAAGGTCTTGAGTCTTCATTGAAGAACAGTGTCTGTTACCTGACCCTGTTATTTTTAATGTATATTAAATTATTGCTTTATTTAACAATAATTATTCAGAATTAAGTTTCATTCACAGTTACTAAAGATAAATATGAATCTGGCATAAGATGGTAATGACAGATCGATTTTCAAAAACTAAAATCTCAGGCTGATGCATCACTCCTGTTGTCCTGGATCTTTCTCAGCTTTAGACACTCACCAGATAATAGGTTTCTGTTGATGCCACTTTAATAGGCTTCAAGAAAGTCTGGCTCCTTGGAAGCAAAATAACAGGAAATTCTGGATGGTTTAAGCGTCAAAGTTTACGACTAAAGCGCCAAATAGTTGACTTACATTTAATGCCTCTTGAAACACTATTGTCAAAGCTGTAATGTAGCTTACCATTTGGAAAAGCCAGTATGCTGACGACCATGAAGAACGAAACAACCACTAGCACACCCACACGGATGTTGCTGTCTTGATTTTCATCTTCCCTGCCAAAATCAAGTTTCGCCCATTAACAAAACAGGTTGACAAACAACTTTTAACAGCAACAATAAATGCCGTTTACCTGGTGAAGGCAAAGTACATCAGACTGAGTAAAGTAGCTGTCAGAAGGGTGATGGTGTGTGGCTTGTAGAAGAAGTGAATGCAGATATCATCCACTTGTTGCTCAGTTATCATTCGGAAATGTAGCTTAGATTCTTCACTATTCGACGGCGGGCGAGCTGCTGCGGTTGCCATATTGCTGTCCTTAACCTTCCCAGCTATTTATATCGATGTAATTTTAAGAGCATAAACCGAAAGCTGAAGAACTGAATTTAGGAACGAAACTCCTCAGCACCCGGTCAGGAACCATGTGGGCGGACTGAAACACTTCTGTAAAATAGAGGGGTGTGCAGACGGTGACGTGAATATTGCTATGCCAACTACTAATAAGAACAAAACATATTAGGATTAGGAATTTTACCTTAATTGACTTGTAAAGTCTTACGTGACAAAATATCTAACCACATTTTATTAAAAAAAATAAAAATAAAACTTTATCGATCAGTCGTCAGAAAACACCGTTGTGGAACATTCCGGAATGTGACGTTTGAATGTAGCTCTTCCGCTGAGGTCCACGTGAAACACTTCAGATTTCTCAACATTTCGGCATCTTTACATTTAAGTGTAAGAGAAGATGGTTTGAGTAGGCAAACGTGAGTACTGTGAATGCCCAGTTATTGTATCGCAACCTCGGTTAGATCTCGGTTTTGAGGGTTGCTGTTGACCTAGCATGTTAGCATCGATGAATCAAGCCAACTCCTGGCTTAGAGGACATCAACAAGACGCCTGAAATGTTCATTCCGTCCATATAAGTGGCTGATAAGTTAGCATGAAGTTGTTGCGTCCTTCTGTAAATCAGTGGTATTTTAATATTTAAGCATTATTAAACTTATAATTACGTGCAACTATGTTAGTCGAACAGAGCAGGCTAAAACTTATTTGGGGTCTCAGGCAAAACATGTTTTGGGGCCCCACGTACAAAACAACCATACACAGTTAATGATAAGGACAAATTAACTTAACAGTCATGTTTTTGGACTGTGAGAGGTAGCTGAAAAACCCTGAGAAATCTCATCACATAAATGAGAATATTATGAAAACTTCTTGGAAAAATAAATCCAGGGTGGGATTCACACCCAGGGCCTTCTTGCTGCAAGACAATTTGTGTATCCCTCAAATTGTTCAGTTCATATTTGTTACTTTTATGGCTGGAATTAATATTTTTTTATTTAAAAAAATAATTATTAGCAACTAATTACTAATAATTAATTAATCTCTAACTCATCAGACATTCAGTCATCAGATAATGTTTGTCCATTATTTTATGGGAAAGGATTTATGTGGATATTTACACTGCCTCCAAATCTAGATTTGTAATAGTAAGGAAACTTTTGTCCTGGGATGACAAAATTAGTGATGGGGAGTATTTTAATTTTTAATGTAAGTCAGTGGTGAATCGTTGTGGGTTCCATCAGTGTAATCAGGATTTTGAATGTAATTTTAAAAAAATTCCAGGTTGCAGGTATAGGAAGGTCTGCACAATAGATGTAAAGACATCTTTGGAGAACCAGTCAGCAGATGTGTTTCCAACCACCTGAAAGCCTATTATTAAGGTCGCCCGTCTATATGCATCTTAAAATTTATTTTTAAAAAAAAAACTTGAAAACTCTACTTGTACTTCTGCAAGAGAGGATTAACCGATCACGACGATAAAACAAGATTTGTGCATTTGTGATAGCTTAAAAATAAGGCTGGTCTTGACTGCTTTTGTTTGCTGATATTGTTTTCCTTGGCTTTATATAGAATGTTTTTTAATTGTTCTGAGCTCCAAACTTTCTTTTCCCACACTGCGTTTTGATGTCTTTCAGAATGAGCATGTTTTCTGCCTGTGGCAAGATGTGCCTGCGATGCAGAGGTCTTCTTTCGCTGAAGAACAGCACTCATCTGCACTATGTTCACGTTCAACAGAGTACGACTGTGGGCAAATCAACCAGAATCAGTAACGATATTTTATCCAGAAGAAATCACATAGCAGCTCAGTCAAGACTGAATTGGAAACAGCAAACATCCTGCTATTATGATTATACAGCAAAATATCTGACAACTGAGGCGAAGGAAAGCAAGCACACAGAAGACGTGCCCAGAACAGACGTCCCTGAATACAAGCCTGCTCTGGTGCCAACAGTAGACGCTTTACCACTCCCCCAAAATCAGATTTCTGTTGGTATGTATGTAACATACTAAGCAGAATTTGTAGTTGACTTGGAGACAAAATATTCATCCTGGGAAAACTGAATTGCCTCTGACACTTTTTGTTTTCTTCATGAAGAAGACTTGGATGCTGATGACAAACTTTCAGCGTTGGAGGAAATCAGTGACGAGGAAGCTGTTGGCATTTCTATTCCTTCTTTTATTCCTCCAGCCTCTGTCTCTCTTCAAGACTATGTTGACAAGTCGGAGACACTTACAAAGCTGGTGCAGCTGGGTAAACTCACCATAAAGATTTTTACCCCCCTTTAGTACAGAGGTAGAACCAGGTAAATAGCATCTTATTAACTCTTACAGTCTCCTCTCATTGCAGGGGTCAGCTTGTGGAAGCTGGAGCAAAGGCCCAACGTTGGCTCCATGTTGCTTAGACTTGACTTCAACAGAGATGTAGCACCTTGCCTATTGTTTCTGAAAGAGATTGGAGTGGAGGACTCACGATTGGGCTACATCATCTCGCACAACCCATTCATCCTCTCCGAGAACTTGGAAAACTTGCAGGCCAGGTAACCTGAAAATATAGAGTGCAATGCAAAATTATTCGCATACCTTCATCTTTTCACCTTTTTTCACAATACAGTCACAAACTTCAATGTATTTTATAGGGATTTTATGTGCATAGTTGTGAGGTTGAAAGAACATAATGTTTTCAATTTTCTTAAATCTTAAATATGAAAAGTTGCAGAGTTAACATGGCGCTTTTGGCTGCTCCTCTGATAATGCTCTCCTTTCCAGGTCTGCTTTCCAGCTGTTCAATGCTTGTTCCATTTTTCAGATAATATTGATGCTCCATGAGATCTTCAAGCATCGGCATGCTATTTTATAACTTAACCCCCATTGAAAAAATAACTCACAGGTAGTCAGTTATTTTCCAGTTTGGTTACTTCTGATTGCAGTGGATCTTCTTTAGGCTTATCAGAGAAATGTGGGCTCTGTTAAAGACACATATCACACTTTTCTGATTCTATTTTGCAAGAGATCTGAAAGCTATCTATGTTTTTTTTCCCACGTTGCTCTATCACATAAAGTCCCAATAAAATGCATTAATGTTGGTTGTTGTAACGTCGCATAATATGGAGAACAGAGAAATGAATATAAATATTAGACGCATGTTGACATTTCCTCCTCCAGATTGTCTGTATTGATCGTGTTTTCTCTATTGTATCAAGAGTGAACTATCTGAAGTCGAGGAAGTTCAATTCAGAAACGGTTGCATCTATGGTCTCCAGAGCACCATATCTTCTTAACTTCAGCGTGAAGAGGCTGGACAACAGGCTGGGTTTTTTTCAGCAGCAGCTCAAACTCGGTGCTTCCAACGTAGGTTGTCAGAAATCATAAAAGATCATATGAAAATATTTTTTAAATGGGCAGGGATTTTTCTTTTTCTTTTAGTGATAAGGTAAACACTAATAATTTCACATATGTCTGCAGACGCGGAGTGTTGTTGCTCGTCTCCCCAGATTACTGTGTGGCAGCTTGGAGCCTGTTAAAGAAAACTTAAAGGTATCGAGTCAAAGCTTGATATTGGAAAAATCATAGCTTGAGTTTATTTAGATGATAAACAAAATCCTTTTTTTTTATGTGTTCTGCAGGTGTGCGAAATAGAGTTTGGCTTTAAGCAAAATGAGATCCAGCACATTGTTATTGCCGTCCCAAAGGTTTTGACAGCCAATAAAAGGAAGCTGACCCAGATATTTGACTTTGTCCACAACACCATGAAAGTTCCCCATCACCTGATCACAAAGTTTCCACAGGTAGGTGACCATGGCCATTTGTTCTGTCTTTCTCTTAATAAATTTTGCTTAATATTTGGCCTGATCTATAATGTTATAACTCTATTTTTTTATTGTCTTTCAGGTTCTCAACTCAAAGTTCTTGCGTCTCAGAGAGCGCCACTTGTTTCTCGAGTATCTTGGGAAAGCTCAGTATGACCCAGATCTGCCCAGCTACATCTCACTGGACCGCTTGGCGTCCCTGCCAGATGAGAACTTTTGCACAGATCTTGCAATGGCCGCATTGGAAGATTTTTATTTGTTTCAAAAGACTCTTTGATTCTTCATGATGCAAAGTTAAAAGTGATACAAAAACCACACTGGATACATGCAGTGGATTCACATCCATAAGATGTTTTTAAACATGTTACCAAAAATTATCCAATGCAACTTGTGTGTGAAAACTATTCTTTGCAAAGAATATAAGTGATATATGTTCAGTTTAATTTACGTTTTTTTCCTGTGGTGTAAATGTATACATTTATGTACATAAAACAGGATTTGTTCTAAAATATTAAAATTTAACATTGATATAGTTGGAACTAGTTCTGTTTCTTTCTTGTTTAATTCAATTTTATGCATCATGTTACTGCATATTTCAACTGTAAAACTTGAAATTTCTCTAACACAGTAAAAGTAAACTATATAAACGCTGCCTGGCCTCAGAGTTCAGTTCTTTTCTCCTTCTGAATATGAGTGGTGCCATAAAAACCTGCTTTACATTTACTTTAAACACATATCATTTTAAATCTTTTGGATATCTTAAAATGTAATACTTTTATTGTTGGGTATTATAATTATAGATTCTCTAATCTATAATTGGAAGGTTTTTTATTTGTTCCAAAAAACTCTTTAGGAACAGAAGAGTCTTGGTTAAAAAAAACAAAAGTTTTCTGGTGGATTTAATGAATGACTTCACCAAAATGCAAAGACCCTTATCTTTAAAAAAATTCTAAAAACTGGACAGTTTCACTGTAGTCATTCCTGCTTCAAAAAAGTCTCTGTTAGCTGTCTACACTGTATTTCTGGTGGAAATTTTTCTTTCTGTTTTTGGTCCAATTTTGGAAGACCAAGTTGGGAAATTATGTGGGATCTACCAAATTAAATGTGGGGTTGCAACAATTAACATCTAAACTAAAGTGTATGTGATTATTCAAAAAATAAATACTTTAGTTTGCCATATTAAAGTTTCAGATAAAATGTTAATTATATGTTTTATACATTTCAGGAATAAAATGTAAAATTCAACTGGTTAACATCACTCGCTGATCAGATCAGCAAGAAGGAACTAATATTGAAAAATCCACTTTGTTTGAAAATATAACTGAAATAACCTTTACTGTCCTCCAGAGGGAAATTAAAAAAAAGAAATGAATAAAGAAATAACTTTGCTGTATATCTTTTTTTATATTTATAGAATGGATTTCTAAATTTACCAGTCAAAAAACGTTTCCTTTAAGTCTCTGAAGATATGTTATTTTTCTTTATTTAAAAAAACCATTAGAAGAGGTCAACACTTCCAGGTTTTTCCGGACAGGTTTTATTAAATCATCCGCTGAGCCGCCTTTTACCCACAATACACCGCGGTCATTCACTCTTAGTGGTAAACATGGCGTCCAGGGCACCAGGTAAGCTAGCATCGCTTCTGATTTTTAAGACGTTTCCATACCTTTAAATATCTTGTCATGTTCATATTGAATGAACCGCAGTACATTGTCAAACACGGCGTTGTGAAACTGTATATCCTCTACCTCAAAATGACTTTATTGCGCCTCTAATATATGTGTGTCCTTAATGTCCCCTTGCTAACTGATGCTAACAGGTCGGCTAGCGCCACCTTAGCATTCACCGTTATGGAAAACTATTTGCAAAACGTGCATATGTAATACATTTTTAGAATTTTTTTGTACATGTTGCTCAAGAAATTAGTGCATTGGAACCTTGATGAACTTTATTTCCCGCGCACAACCTTTTATTATGTAAATACTTACAGCCGGCTAACCTACATTGTGCTGTGTCCTATTTCATTACATAGCTAATGTCAGATAAAACTCGGCTTCCAGAGGAAACTCTTGACATTGCTTTGCTGTATATTTTAATTGTTCAATTCTCTAGCTTCTCTACATTGTATTAGCAAGGGACTTTCAGTAAAGACTTGACAAAGCAAGTTGTTTTTAACAATAACAATAAAAATGTAAATCAAGACATTCATTATCTAACATGCTATGTAGTGTATTCAAAACATTTTACTCACCTTTAGGGTCCTTAACAATAGTTTTAGTTAACACAGCATTATTTTACATAGCTTTTGAGATGGAGATATGTCTAGATTACTGTGTCGCAGCTGCATGCTTACTTTTAGATTTGCTTTTCCCTTTACTGTTGTCTGTGATGTATTGAGGAGTTTGTAGGCTTTTAGTTTTTCATTTTCTCAGTGCCATTAAATGAGTTTTGTGTTCTTCCTTCATGTTACAGTAGCGACGGGCAGGCTCATGCTTGGCGTCCGCAAGTGGTATTACAATATGTGTGGCTTCAACAAGCTTGGTAAGTCAATTAAAGTTTGTTATAAAGTAGATTTTCAAAACACCAAGAGAAGGTTGAAGTTTATGATGAAAATGAGACTCTTGTAAAGCTTAAGCAAGAATAAACTGGGACTCCTGTATCTTATTTTGCTACAAAATAAGTGGCAGGGAGAGGAAAATAAAAGTATATGATTTTGTTTCTAAGATTGAAACCCTGAGCACCATAATTAATTTCCTTTTTCTGACTTTGAGATGAGAAATAGGGGATCAATCAAAGTCAACAAACTTAACTTTTGTTGAAGTTTTTAAAACTCCTGCTGCTTCATGTTAGACTTGTCATTGAAAACTGATCTGTTTTCAATGACACAAAAATAGTGTTGGGATTTTTCCCTTTGCCCCAACACTTTTTTAACCTAAAACTTTCCCTATGCTTCAATTGTAGAGAAAGAAAAATACTTTTTTGTCTTGATTTAACAGTTTACCAATGAAAAGAAACTATAATTAAGTTATTACTTTGTCAATTGTGATGATAACTAAAGGGAAAAAATATGGTAATATTGCAGTTGTGGCTGATATTTACCAATATTATATATTAGTCGTGAGAAATCAACTACTGTACACTAATGACGATGCTTCTCTTGAATTTTCAGGATCTGAACGTGTGTTTGTTTTTGGGTTTTTTTGTTGCAGGTTTAATGCGTGATGACACAATACATGAGGACTCAGATGTGAAGGAGGCCCTGCGGAGGCTCCCAGAGAATGTTGGTAACGACAGGGTGTTCAGGATCAAGAGAGCCCTAGATCTCTCCATGAAGCAGCAGATTCTTCCAAAAGACCAGTGGACAAAATACGAGGAGGTAAGTTCAAAAGGGAATAAGACTCTTTATGTGCCATGTCTTGCATTTATGAAGGCACTACTAAAGTACTGAATCACAAAATAAACTTTTCACGTTGATATCATTTTGTCAACTGCTACCAGATTTGTTTGGGGTTTCATATATTCTCATAGCCTATTATGTTTTTGTCAGGATGTCAACTATCTGACACCATACCTGGAGGAGGTGATCCGTGAGAGGAAAGAAAGGGAGGAATGGATGAAGAAATAACACTTTCCTATCAGGGTTGTTAAATCTTATATGGTTGGTGTATAATTGTTCCCTGGTGTACTATGTAAAGTTTTAAAATGAAATGTAACATGTATGGAGAAAAAAAACAGTAAAAAAAAATGCACATTTTAAAGGACTGAAGTATCTGATTTGTTTTTTCTTTTTATGGTTTATTGACATGACACTATAAAACACATTTCTGCGCTCAGTATTACATTGCAGTTCTTCCATCTCAAATACAATAATTTCTATGATTTTTAGTGATAGACCAACACAATGGATGAAATGTGTTTTTCAAATATTTTACAAGATATCTGAAGTTTCCTTTAGATAAATCTTTTAAATCATCTCATCTGCCATTACATCTGCCTTGCAGTGGTTCTGTTTATACAAATGGTTCTGTTTATTAATGGGGAGACTTCTAAAAGAAATTGGTTACATTTATTAGAACTATCAGAGAAAACCAATTTTCTTAATTTTGCAGTGTGTTGGTCAATCATAAAATCCCAGTACAACTTATTAAAACCTGCAGTTTTAACATGATATGCAATAATTTAAAGAGAGTATGAATACTTCTTAAGGTACTGTAGTCATCAGATGCTACATCACTAAATTTATCTTAGACAAAATAGAGACAAGCTTAATATTAATTTTAAAATAAATATGCCTGAATTTAAAAACAAGGATTCATGTACATTCCTTAAAAATTCACCTAATTTTAAAGATGTGCTTCATTTAGATTTGTTCAAAGCCTCTGATAAAATCCTTCATGTCCATTTGCTGCTCACCAGGCGTTCTCATTTCCTCTCTGGGCCTGTGATCTCCTGGTGTCCACATCTGTTATTGTACCTATAAAATTTCCAATCACGCTGTTGAAAGATTTTAGCATTGACAACCCGAGTTCATTGCTGGTTTCATTAATGTCTGGATCGTAGGCGCCCATGAGAGGGGTGCACACCTCCACTTCTCCTCTGCCAGCTCGCTCCAAGATACCCAAAAGCTGACCCCTGGTCTGCTGAAACAAATCTCTGTTGTAGTCCAACAAGACCGCATCTTCAAGAGGATAAGCGACACCCTCAGAGTAGCAATCTCTGGGTGCAGGTACCTCTATGTACCTCAGTTTAGGAAACCCTGTTGTCAGCGTGGAGAACAACCTCCTCAAAGTGACAGAGCTGAGAGGATTTCCCAGAAGCTTTAGCTCCTGTAGCGCCTGGCAGGGAGACAGGGCATTGGTGAAGGTGGTTAGGTGGTCGTCCTTAATGTCGCATTCCTCGAGGACGAGGGTCGTCAACGTTGCAGAGCAGCGACCCAGGAGTTTGTGGAATGCGGTGGAAAAAGAGCTGAAGATGTCATGTCCGCTGAGGTCGAGGTAGACCAGGGATTCACTGTGCAGACTGTTGGCCAGGTAGGTCATGTCCACGCGGTTCAGGCAGCAGTTAGCCAGCTCCAGACACTTCAGTGGCGTATTAAGAGGGCTGGGGAAGGCAAAGACATAATTCAGGGTTGGGAAAATAGAGTTCTAGCCTATCTGACATAGTTTTATATAGTTATTAGAGTACACTAAGTAGATTTGTTTGGATAAACAAATCAAATTTATATCATCACTCTTCTAGAGGCAAATATCGACTACTTTGTGTTGGGCTATTACATAAAATCCTAATTTTAAAATAAAATAGATAATCAAGTAAGGTAAAAAATGTCAAAACATTGATCTTCAATCATTGAAGTGGTGTTAATACTTTTGCATGGCTCTGTCCCTGACTGACTTGGTGCTGTCTGTCCTCACTGGCATCGTATCAGCAGCTTTAACAACAAAATACCATCCATTGTTAAACAAGAACATTTAAAGCTGCCAAAGAATAGGAGAGCTATTACAAGAAGTGCATACCTTATTTATATTTATAGAAAAAACAAACCTCAGGTGACCTTGTTTGATGGTTGCAGTGGTGGGCGATATGGATTTAAAGTTTTATCACAGTATTTTGTGGTACTGTTTTGATAATCTAAGCATAAGACAATAAGAACTATTTATTTCACAGTTTTAGGTAACTGTGTGGCTGTGGCTGCATGAAACAGTAATCATAGCCCCACAAACACAAATACTGCTCTTGCAAGTCATTCCCTTGTGTGATATGCTTCTTTAGGAGACCAGCAGCATAAAAAAGCATGATTTGTATCACTAAACTGCACATAACTGCATTTAGTCATATTTTCAAATTAATATTTATTGATACTTTCATTGAACAAACGGTGGAGTAAATAGTAAAAATAAAAATTCTGAGACTACAAACACTTTTGGGTATTTTTAAACATCAATTGGGATTTATTGTGACAACGATAAATCAAAATTCTTACAAGAAACGTATCAATAAATGATAAACGATACGATAAATGTCCACCAGCATAGATAGTTGATGTACTCACCACAGCAATCGGCGAAGATGTCCAGTTAGAGTCGAGAACCCAACATAAAGCTCAGTAAGGTTGCCAAGTTGTGCCAGCAGATGCCCAATGGTTGCTAGGAGATCGTCATCATCAGCACCCAGCCTCCTAACATCCAGCGCCCCCGCTGGTAGCGCCAGAGACTGCAGCTTGGGAAACTCCACCCTGGACAGCAACACTTCCAGGTGTGTGGCCTCCAGCGGAACATTGTGGACCACCTCCAGCTTTGTTATGGACTCAGGCTCAGCCAGACGAAGGACGTAGAAGAGCTGCTTGAGAGCGAGGGAGTCGGCTCTAAAGCTAACAAAGCGAACCTTCAGAGGACAGTAGCGGAGAAGCAGGAAGGCCTGAGTCACCATCTCATAGCTTCGGCCTGTCACGAATCCTTTCAGAAGGACGTCGATTGATGTTTCAAACGCAGATGGGCTCACGTCACTTGCCTGCATGGCCACCATGGTCTCATAGCACATTTGGGTCAGGAGCTGGGTCCGAGCCCACCGACCCATGGTGGACTTGCATGGACAGGCTTGGTGCTCAATGTCTTTGAGGGCAGTTAGGTCCACCACATGCAAACTCTTTGCATATGTTCTTGGAGGAGACAGCACATAGTCCTGTATGGGAATATCATCACAAAGTTATAGAGGCAAAAACATAATTCAGCATAAACATCCAAACCAATGTAGGGTTTACCTTTAGGCCGATCAGAACTGCTTGTAGGCAGGCCCGGCAGGTGCAGGAGGTGAGGTCCAGCTCACAGTCAGAGGATTTCCCCAGGAGTCTCTGCATGTTGAGCTCTGGCAGAGGCCATGTCTGGACCAAAGCATGCAGCAGCTCGGCCTGCTCATGGAGGTAGCAGGCCTTGAAGAGAAGCGGATAGAGGTTGAAAGACACGCAGCTTAGGTTCCCTAAAGCCGCTGAGCCTGTCTGGATGAAGCCCTCAGCTGCAAGGAAGCGCAGGGACTTCATGTTCTCCAGGTGTTGGAGGCGGAAAGTAGAAGAAGAATGATTTTCCTGGGTTTTTACTGTGGTATTTGTCCAGAATGGGCTTGCTGTGGTTCAGCAGCAGCAATGTGTGGGTTAGGGGGGTCTTGTGATAGGTAAGAGCGTTGGGGCTATTAATAGAAACAGCTGTCTCATGTCCTTCGTCAGGGTACACTGTCTGACTTTCAACAGAGAGAAGTGGAAACAACATTCGAATGCTGCTGGGATAATTTCCACTAATAACTAAATTGTTAATTAAGCTTCACTGTTTAGTGAATAAAAATATTTAACATAATCAGTACAATTTCACTTTGGCCCCACTCAGAAACTTGAGTGAAACCTGTATGATTCAAAGCTTGAGTTTTTATTGTCAACTTTGTTTGTAGTCAATATTATGTTCATAATTCAGTGTATTAACTCATTATATACGTTGTATTTAAGCATGTTTCAAGTTCACACTTCTTTTGTACAAAGTGGAGTGTGAAATTATGATGTCTTTATTTCTAACTCCATCTGTTAAATTTATCTCACCATTATGCTATATTCTTTCCTTTTACTTTTTGATTCTTCTGTGTTTTTACTGTGAAAAATAAGTGCACAATATTAAATAATGTCACCAAAGGGGAAATATACATGATGAAGAAGGAAAACATCTGTGACCTAAATTTAAACCATAAACTATTTTAATGATTACATATTCATGACATGATGCAAAAGACTGTCTTGGAAAGAAATGTCACAATGTTGAAAGAAATCATTTAATGCCACGAAAAGATATTTGCATTTTTAAATTTATACAGCACTATCTAGTACATCCCTTTTTTGTGGTCTTATTAGAAAAACGTTTTTTAAATTAAATAAATTCTCCTGATCGTAGTAAGCTACTCCAGGGATACCCAGGTCGCATTAAGTTTTTTTTATTTAACTGAAATTGTGCAGTATTTTATCTGCGCTGTATTATTAATAGAAGCTAATATTTCTGGAATTAAAATATGAAAATCAAGGAGGCATTTTTGACTAAATGTAGATTCATTTGCTCCCTTTAATACAGAGAAGCAGCAGCTTTGCTCTTCAGATAGCAGGCCTCATCCCATCTGTACAGAGATAAAAAAAAAAAGTATCTTACCAGTTTGTTTTCTGTTCTATAAAAATAAAAAGAAACACTGACACTTTCAAGAAGTTTTTTTTAATTGTCATATACAAAAGTATTAATCCAATGTTTCAGCTGTGTAAACAGGTTCCTTAAAATGTAGTTACAAATGGTTTGTCTCAAAATCAGATTGCAACTTGCCTTTAAACTGAAATAAGTTTGTTTTCTCTATAATACACATATATACATTCAACTGCTTCAAAGAAACAGCATAAGTCCATATAAGTCCTATTAACTGGCGATGCTGGCAGACTCTTTAGCAGCCAGCGTAGATGTAGGTCCTATGTGCGTCCAGATGAAGCCTTTTTCGGGACATAGAGGGATGGTGGGGAACGGAGAGCTGCGTGACTTGAAATATTCAGAGGGAGCGTGGCACACAAAATCCAAATAGTCCATCTTCCTGGGTAGATCCTCCTCTGGTCCTAATAAAAAGCACGGAGCTTAAAACTAAGTCAAACAAATCAGAGTAAAATGTGTTAACAGATCGCTTACCAATAATGTACGTCCCTGGATCGAAGTGGTCGCTTGGACTGGCCTGAGTGGGGATTAGCCATGTCAGAGCCGCACTCTTCTCACAGTACTGGTCCTGCACAAATCCTCTGATCTGAGCGTAGTACGGCTTCCCATCGTCTTCATCTATGACCCTGATCACATCACCGATCTGGTAATACACACCCTGTGAACACATACGGAGGTTCTGGGTTTTTATATGATCACTTTTAAATATAAACACTGAAAAAAAACAGTGACCACCCCATACCTTGTAGAATAAAGATTCTGATGTAATGATTGTTGACACTGATTCTGGCGCTTTGATTGGCTGTAAAGGAGAATAGTCAAGTGTCAAATACTTTGTAGAGCAGTGAAATGAAAAAAGTAAAAAAAAAAAAAAAAAAGAGCAGCGTACATTTTTGAGTTTGAAAATGTGTCTCCTTCCTTTGCCTTTTGTTGAAACCTTTTTCTCAGAGGCAGGAGCTTTGTACTTGGTGCTTCTCAGCCGTGCAGACCTCCTGTGGATTTCCTGCTTGGACTAGAAACCCCCAACCCCGCCCCAACAAATTTTAAATATGGAATCTTACTCTCAAAACAGTTGTACTAACCTTACATTGTTTAATTTATAAAACATTAGGGAATCATCCTTTCTTCCAATTGATAAAAAAAAAAAAAAAAAACTCTGGAATGACTATAATAGTGTATTATAATGGAACCTGTTGTGGTTTTTGTTTTGGCTAAATGTATTTTATTTTTTGTTTCATATACGAGTAGTACAAGCTGATACAACACCACCCTCACGTTGGGAGTGGCATTCTGTAACCATACATATTTGCTTGCAAGCTATTATTCCCATAAAACTTCCCCAAACCCTTAATATTAGAATAAATAAATAACGTAAAATATGAGACTACAAGTTCTAGCCCATTATCCTAAATAATACGTCTCACAGGTACTTTTGCTGAGTAACAAAGCATATATTGTTTACTTCTATCAATAATCTTATTACAGTGAAAATAAAACGGAAGCCAAAGCGATCTCTGCTCTTCATATGCTTAACTGCCGCCAGGGGGTGCTATTGAGCGGTTCTGTTGATGCACCACACAAGTCTAATAATATCCATCTACCGTCATCTCTCTGGTTTCAAAAAGACATGAGAAAATAAGCTATAAATATATCAATGCACCATAATTATTCAAGCCACGCTCAAAGCATCTCTTGGGTGTGACTGACCTGTTTTCCGCCGCCGTTGCTGGGCTGAGTGCTGGTGGAGACGGAGGGTCCAGAAGCTCCACCGCCGCTGCTGGTCTTTCCTGTGCAGTTATTGCACAGTATTTCGCCCTGGTTTCCTTTCTTCCACATTGAGGAAGAGTTCGTCTTACAGGCGGAGCAGCACGGTTTCAAACCCAGAGGCATTTTTTACCGCTCACACAACAGTGCTGAACAAAAAAAAATTAGATGGAGCTCCTCGATCTGGTGCCCGACAACAGTTTACTATCAAAGCGCTCACCTGTGTAGCTGCCGCAAACTACAGCGACATTTATTAATTCAAATAAAAGACGTTTAACATCTTAAAATAACCAACGAACAAACCAGTTCGGTCTGTTTATGTGTGTCCCTATTATCCTTAGCAGCGGTCCTGCTCTTGTTCTGCGCTTCTTCCTCTGATGTTAAGCATGAGGTTGGGTACAGCGCCACCAACAGGACTGAGACCACACATCAGTCTTAGTTTAATACCCCCACACACAAAAAAATAAAATAAAAAAAAATAAATTTTTTTTTAGTATTTTTCATTAAGCACGAAAAACCCAACTATCTCTTTCTCTACAAAATATTTATTGGAAACAATAAATAAAAAAGATTATTATCTAGCAAACAGTAACCTGAATCCAAACAACTTTCTGTGGGTAAAATAGTTATTGTAGTTCTTTCACTATAAAACAGGGCTGGTCCAATATTGTTTGAGGGCTTAATCAGAAATTGATTTGGCCCCCTCTTCCTGATAAGAACATCCCTTCTACTAACAACATTTTTATAATAATAATAATAATAGTAATAAATTTGATCTGCATAGTGTTTTTCTAAGTGCTCAAAATTGCCTTACAACACAGGTTTGTTGGAATCTGGGAGAGGGGGCCATCATGTTTAACGTGTTGACTTGAAAATCAGTCACGAATTGAATTGTTATTTGCTTAGGCATATTTTTTAAACAAACCTAGTTGAAGCGCGGATGAACTCAAACATGAACTCATAACATCAGTAACTGCAAAAAATTGGATTATTCTATGCACTATCAGAAACTAAATTTCCCAATACCTTGAAACTTAAACAACCTAAAGTCTTTAAAAAAATAACCTTGATACTATTCTCACTGTCAATAAACAAAGGTAAAGTTTTTATATCTATGGGCTGTGTTACATTTAAAGTATTTATGGGAGGTCACTGACGTTTGTTTTGGGGCCGATGAGAAGCAACGTAATTTATTTTAGGTGATGTATACATTATTGTTTTACAGAGTCTTACATCAAGTAAGGCTCTTTCTTCTTATGTTAAGTAAGAGAAAACTAGTAGATGCACCAATCTAAAGATGAAAAATAAAACACATTCTTTTAGATATTAGTTCCTCATTACAGTAAAAAAATCAAATAAAATGATAAGAATATCCCAAACTAGAAACAGATTACCAAAGCTGTCTATAATACTTTTTCAGTCTGAGAAAAACATTTTTAACTAGTATGTAGTAGTAAATATTTTTTTTCTGCTAAGAACAACAGGAGGACTTTTGATTTTACAGTCACAAAGATATACGTTTGGATACCTGGCAAAGTCACACGTCACATTCAGTTGTAATTTGAACCTTCCAGTAGGTGGCGCTCATCCTTCGTAAAGACCGCCAAAGAAGAAGGAAGACGACGAAGAAGAAACGTAATGCGTCACAATTCAAAACAGTAGTGGAAGTTAACAGCAGAGTGTGTCTGTTCCATTTTAAAGAATGTCTCAAACTAATTCAGGAAAAGACAGCCAAGCGTCAGAAGCTAAAAAGGCAATCTCACTACCGATCTCCAGAGTGCGGCTGATCATGAAGAGCTCCCCGGACGTCTCCAGCATCAACCAGGACGCTCTCTTCCTCACCACCAAGGCTACTGTAAGCTGTTGTTACAGGCTTATTAGCAGAGCTGGAATATCAGCGGTTTATTGCTTTGAAGATGTTTGTTTTACAGTTTTAACTGGAGATTTGTAATTGACTAACCCGGGCGTTGTTGTTGTTGTTGATGCTGCTGCTGATGGTGATGATAAAGGAGCTGTTTGTGCAGCATCTGGCTCTGACCTCCTTTAACAACCGCTCCCAGACGGAAGCCAACACCCTGAACTACAGCGACCTGGCTAAAACCGCAGAGGAGAGCGACACTTTCCACTTCCTCACAGGTGAGAAACCTGACTCACCTGAAACTGTCAACCTTCAGCTGCTCATAATTAGTGTGTAAATAAGCTTCAAGGATGTTACTGACACTTCAAGGAAAACTGCAGACATAAAATGCGTTTACGGCTTTGTGAAATATTCTACCATTGGTTCATCACAAGGCATTTAAAATTACATTAATAAGAATATGGATTATTTACATAATCTACATTTAAAGGGTTAAATGGCTGTGTTTGTACATTAGTAATGTATCTGGTCTTATTACTGAAATATATGAAGTAACGTTGAAGCTGGACAAGCAGTGAATTTATGTCGTGTAACTTTTTTGTCTCTCGCTCTTGTTCTTTTACTTAACAGATATTTTGCCCAAAAAAATCCTTGCTCAAGATTATCTGAAGACTTTGGAACAAATGCAAGATGAAGACAGTGATTTCTGATGAGGAGAGAACGTCTTTTCCAATGTGGACATTTTATCACATGTACTCTGCTGTTAATGGGAGGAAAAGTGAGGCGGCACATGGACTTCATTACTTTTCAGCTTACTCACTTGGTTCATGTAGAGGTTTTAGGAAAAAAAAAAAAGGTTTGAGAATGGGAAACTAAGTACACCAAAAATATGAAATGATGTCCCTCGGATCAACTTTAACTCACGCAGTCCCAGGAGGATGTAGGTGATAAATAACTACAACCAAATAAAATGTTTTAACATTGCTTCAAAGATAAAGGCTGTTAAATGAGTTTTTTTAACCCCCAGTACCTAGTGTTATGCAAAGATTTCTACAAATCTTGAACTACTTCCCAAATTGCTATGTTAGAACTTTAAACTCCAAGGTGGCTTATTGGGATTTTATGCTAGACCAACAGAAAGAAGTAGATAATTGTGAAGGGCAAATATGACATGAGTTTTTTAAAGGGTTTTTGTAAAGTAATGTAAAGTGTGATATTTGTTTGTATCCTGCCAACCCCCCATGTAAATACTTTATGAAACAAACACTGACTGCATTTACAGGTGCAGGTAAGACTATCAGCTTTACCTTTTGTAGATGCTGAAACATTTGCCCATTTTTCTTCTTTGTAAACAGCTTAGGCTCAGTCAGATTGGATGGACATCAATGCATCTTAAGCAACCTCCAGCAGGTTTTCTTCAGGGATTGCCCTGTAATTAGCATCCATCCGTCCATCTCCCTGTCAAAGCAAACCAACTTTTCTGTGTCCACTGAAGAAGAGCATGCCCTCGGCATGATGCTGACACCCCACGGTGGTATAGTTTCCGTCAAATTTATTGTTTTCACAAGATATGATGCACTAGTACTACCTGCACCGCTGTAAGTTTAAGCTAATTATTAAAGTACCATGCACTCAGACTCCTGTGATAAATTTTTGGCAAACTTATTTTTAATGCATCATAAAAAGTTTTAGAAAGCAAAAATAGAAAAGCAACTTTTTATATAACTGACATTAAAATAAATGTATTCTCCCCTCCCCCTGCCAACTAAATAAAGTTCTCGTTATCTAAGATCTATTTTTGCTATGAACCTAAAGCAGAAAAGACACCAGTACTTTCAATACTTGAAAGTATTGATTGCATATTAGTTCATGCAATCTGGGCATGCTGTTCCAATGTTAGCTCATGTCTCATATTTTACTAATATTATGCAGCCTTGAAGCAGTTGGGTGATGTGTTCAGGGTCTCCCCATACATAAGGCAAGTGGCAATTTTGGTCTCAACTGACCAGAGCAACATCTTATTCCATACATGGTGATTGTCGCACCATGTATGGAATAACTAAACAACTTTTTATTGTTTCCTTTCAGCATTAGCGTGATGAAAGTTATCCCATGTCAGCTGTGAATCTCTCATTTGAGTGAGCTGCTCTGTTTACATGATGCTGTTTGGTGTCTAATGTTTTCCCCAAATCTCAGAAGACTGGGTTTTATCTTAAGATTAAACTGTACTCTCTTTACTGACTGCAGTTTGCTGCAGATTGCATTTAGTAAAGGCAGCTAAATACAAATGCATGACACACTTTTCTAATTTTTGTAAAAAAAAAAAGCAAAGAAATATCTAAATTATGCACCAATTCATGTCGGTCTGTCTGCCTCATGCAATCCAAATAAAATACTTTGAAGCTTGGGTTTTGTAATCTGAAAAAATGTGAAAATGTTCAAGAGGTGTTAAAACTTTCACAGCACTGTGGAGTGCCAAAGAGTTTTGCAGGTTTAGAGTCTTAAATTTGTTCAATTTTTTGCACAGGTTGAAGGTGGTTAACGTTTTTCCGGCCACCTCCAGTCATGCACAGATTAACTGCATATGAAGGACGGGTATCTCAGCTTCACACGTCTGATTACTGATACTGGACATTTCCAATAGGTTTGAAATGTATCAGATGTACCTCTATTTGCCAGCAAGAACCTTGAACATCTGTTTGTTTAAATAATTCAATATTTCTTAAATGTTTACACATCAGAATGCTTATGTTTTATTTAGTAATGGACTTATTGTTTAGATTAAAATACATGTCAATGCTGTACTGGGTAACCTTTATGTCTATATAAACAGACAAAAACCATAATCTCTCAAGTCTGACAAGTCACTTATTCTGATGCCAACCTCAGTATATTAGAGTTTTACAAGGTGTTTTAAACGACTGTAAAATGTCTATATGGATCATTCGGAGTCGTAAACTGGAACGGCCACATGTGTTCAGGTTATGGGTTTGTACTTTTTTCTGTTCTTTTGCTAACAATTTAGATTTCCTTTGTAGGCATCGGAATTTATTATGCATATACAATTTAAACTCTTGTACCAGATGCTCTTTGAGGAGGCTTTGATTGTTGTCATTGTCGAATGAGTTTGTTGAGTCGAAGGTGTATGTTGAGCAGCGTCTTCTCTAAAGTAGAAAAGCGGCTCTCCAGGTTGTTTGCCAGGAGCTCTTTTCCTTCCATAGCCTCCCCTGTGTTGGTAAGATGCTCTCTTATGCTGTCAGGAGGGGGAAGAAAATAAAATGTAAAGATTAGACTTTTGTATTCCTAAGTTCATACAAATTCAAGAGAATTTCTCTTTTCTCCATTCTCTGCTTTTTTCTCCTTCTTTTTAGCCAGAGCTTCATTTTATTCAGTTTGTCATTTGGAAAATGCAATTTAATGACTCAAATTTTCCGTGTAAGACGTGATGCAGACCTTCTGAAAACCTTGTTAATTAAGGTCTAGCCTAAACATCTGGTTGTGGACCAGCTTCTGGGTCTGCGGCCTACTGGAATGTGTTATTTGAATTGGTAAATGTTGCCTTAATAATCCTGTAGTCTCAGTGGTCGGATGAAGAAAGCTCAACCTGTTTCAATTGTTAGATTTCAGCGAGCAGGACATAGAGAATGTAGACAGATGAAAACACATTACAAATTACCCAGCGTCGCTCATTTAGCAAAAATCAAGCTGGGAAATGTAATTTGTATGTGGAAAGACTTAGCATACACTTATTGCTCTGGACTGAACAGATGTGTGCTACTAATGATAAAGCCAGTATTTGCTGAAAATGGGATCTTTGTAATACAGTGATTCTGAAAACAGAAAAAACAATATATTGCATGTTTTGGTAATACGAAATTCATACCTAAGCCTAACTAAAATGCTTTAGCTTGGACTTCAGAGCTGCATAAAATAAAACTCTCCTCCATGGGCTGCCACCTTATCGTGGTGGAGGGGTTTGAGTGCCCCAATGATCCTAGGAGCTATGCTGTCTGGGGCTTCATGCCCCTGGTAGGGTCACCCAAGGCAGACAGGTCCTAGGTGAGGGACCAGACAAAGTGCAGCCTGAAGACCCCAATGATGAGTAAAAACATTGGACTTGGTGTTCCCTCGCCCGGACGCGGGTCACCGGGGCCCCACTCTGGAGCCAGGCCTGGAGGGGGGGCACGATGGCGAGCGTCTGGTGGCCGGGCTTTTACCCATGGAGCCCGGCCGGGCTCAGCCCGAAGAGGAAACATGGGCCCCCCCTCCCATGGGCCCACCACCCGTGGGAGGGGCCATAGGGGTCGGGTGCACTGTGTGATGGGTGGCGGCCAAGGGAGGGGACCCTGGCGGTCCGATCCTCGGTTGCAGAAACTGGCTCTTGGGACGTGGAATGTCACCTCTCCGGTGGGGAAGGAGCCGGAGCTAGTGCGTGGGGTCGAGAGGTTCTGGCTAGAAATAGTCGGTCTCACCTCGACGCATGGCTCTGGTTCTGGAACCAGTCTCCTTGAGAGGGGCTGGACATACTTCCACTCTGGAGTTGCCCAGGGAGAGAGACGTCGGGCAGGAGTGGGCATACTTGTTGCTCCCCATCTCGGCGCCTGTACGTTGGGGTTCACCCCGGTGAACGAGAGGGTAGCATCCCTCCGCCTACGGGTGGGGGGACGGGTTCTGACTGTCGTTTGTGCTTACGGGCCGAACGACAGTTCAGATTACCCACCCTTTTTGGAGTCCTTAGAGGGGGTACTGGAGAGTGCTCCTCCTGGGGACTCCCTTGTTCTGCTGGGGGACTTCAACGCTCACGTGGGCAACGACAGTGAGACCTGGAGGGGCGTGGTTGGGAGGAACGGCCCGCCCGACCTGAACTCGAGCGGTGTTCTGTTGCTGGACTTCTGTGCTCGCCATGGATTGTCCATAACGAACACCATGTTCAAGCATAAGGGTGTCCATACGTGCACTTGGCACCAGGACACCCTAGGCCGCAGTTCGATGATCGACTTTGTCATCGTTTCATCGGATCTGCGGCCGTATGTCTTGGACACTCGGGTGAAGAGAGGTGCGGAGCTGTCCACTGACCACTACCTGGTGGTGAGTTGGCTCCGGTGGTGGGGGCGAAAGCCGGTCAGACCTGGCAGGCCCAAACGTGTTGTGAGGGTCTGCTGGGAACGTCTGGCGGAATCCCCTGTGAGACGGAGCTTTAACTCCCATCTCCGGCAAAACTTCGAACACGTCCCGGGGGAGGTGGGGGACATGGAGTCTGAGTGGACCGTGTTCCGTGCCTCCATTGTCGAGGCGGCCGAACGGAGCTGTGGCCGCAAGGTTGTCGGTGCCTGTCGCGGCGGCAACCCTCGAACCCGTTGGTGGACACCTTCGGTGAGGGATGCCGTCAGGCTGAAGAAGGAGTCCTATCGAGCCTTTTTGGCCTGTGGGACTCCGGAAGCAGCTGATGGGTACCGGCGGGCGAAGCGGCATGCGGCTCGGGCGGTTGCTGAGGCAAAAACTCGGGCGTGGGAGGAGTTTGGAGAGGCCATGGAGAAAGACTTCCGCACGGCTTCGAGGCGATTCTGGTCCACCATCCGGCGTCTCGGGGGGGGAAGCGGTGCAGCACAAACACTGTTTATAGTGGGGATGGTGTGCTGCTGACCTCTACTCGGGACGTTGTGGGTCGGTGGGCAGAGTACTTCGAAGACCTCCTCAATCCCACCAACATGCCTTCCACTGAGGAAGCGGAGCCTGGGGACTCTGGGTTGGGCTCTCCAATCTCTGGGGGCGAGGTTGCCGAGGTGGTTAAAAAGCTCCTCGGTGGCAAGGCCCCGGGGGTGGATGAGATCCGCCCGGAGTTCCTTAAGGCTCTGGATGTTGTAGGGTTGTGTTGGTTGACGTGACTCTGCAATATCGCATGGACATCGGGGGCAGTTCCCCTGGATTGGCAGACTGGGGTGGTGGTCCCCCTGTTCAAAAAGGGGGACCGGAGGGTGTGCTCCAATTATAGAGGGGTCACACTCTTAAGCCTCCCTGGCAAGGTCTATTCAGGGGTCCTGGAGAGGAGGGTCCGTCGGATAGTCGAACCTCGGATTCAGGAAGAGCAGTGTGGTTTTCGTCCTGGTCGTGGAACACTGGACCAGCTCTACACCCTCGGCAGGGTCCTGGAGGGTGCATGGGAGTTCGCCCAACCAGTCTACATGTGTTTTGTGGACTTGGAGAAGGCGTTCGACCGTGTCCCTCGGGGAGCCCTGTGGGGGGTTCTCCGGGAGTATGGGGTACCGGGCCCTTTGATACGGGCTGTCAGGTCCCTGTATGACCGGTGTCAGAGTCTGGTCCGCATTGCCGGCAGTAAGTCGGGCTCGTTTCCGGTGAGAGTTGGACTCCGCCAGGGCTGCCCTTTGTCACCGATTCTGTTCATCACTTTTATGGACAGAATTTCTAGGCGCAGCCAAGGTGTTGAGGGGATCCGATTTGGTGGCCTTAGGATCTCATCTCTGCTTTTCGCAGACGATGTGGTCCTTTTGGCTTCATCAGATCGTGATCTGCAGCTCTCGCTGGAGCGGTTCGCAGCCGAGTGTGAAGCGGCCGGGATGGGGATCAGTGCCTCCAAATCCGAGGCCATGGTCTTGAGCCGGAAAAGGGTAGAGTGCCTTCTCCGGGTCAGGGGGGGTGTCCTGCCCCAAGTGGAGGAGTTTAAGTATCTCGGGATCTTGTTCACGAATGGGGGAAGAAGGGAGCGGGAGATCAACAGGCGGATTGGCGCAGCGTCTGCTGTCAAGCGGGCGCTGTGCCGGTCCGTCGTGGTGAAGAGAGAGCTGAGCCAAAAAGCGAAGCTCTCGATTTACCGGTCGATCTACGTTCCCACCCTCATCTATGGTCATGAGCTTTGGGTCATGACCGAAAGAACGAGATCGCGGATACAAGCGGCCGAAATGGGTTTTCTCCGTAGGGTGGCTGGGCTCTCCCTTAGAGATAGGGTGAGAAGCTCAGTCATCCGGGAGGGACTCAGAGTAGAGCCGCTGCTCCTTCACATCGAGAGGAGCCAGTTGAGGTGGCTTGGGCATCTGGTCAGGATGCCTCCTGGACGCCTCCCTGGTGAGGTGTTCCGGGCACGTCCCACCGGGAGGAGGCCCCAGGGAAGACCCAGGACACGCTGGAGAGACTATGTCTCTCGGCTGGCCTGGGAACGCCTCGGGATTCCCCCGGAAGAGCTGGAAGAAGTGGCCGGGGAGAGGGAAGTCTGGGCCTCCCTTCTGAAGCTGCTACCCCCGCGACCCGACCTCGGATAAGCGGAGGAAGATGGATGGATGGATGGATAAAATAACTTAAGTTAAATCGAGTGGACTAGAGGAATGACATGATGAAGAATGGTACACGTTATTGCTATAGCCTGTGGACAACGTGGATAACCTTACTTGATTTTTCCCTATTCTCAATTATCTTGTTTAGTTAAAAATGTTATTATAAAACTTAAGCATCTTAGAATGCAACTGCAAAACATGCATTTGTGTCTTCGCACCTGGAGTTCATGCAACATTTTGTTACTTCCTGGTCCAGAACCGCACTGCAATCTGGGAGATGTAGGCAAGGGAAAAGCTTTAGTTGCTCAACCACAAGGTGGGAGGCATCAACTAACTCACTCGTTCTTTGGTTACCTAGCAACTCACTCACTCTCTGGTTACCTAGCAACAACTTGTTGGGTAAGTGTGGCAATTTCAAATATTTCCACCATGCCTCATAATTTTTAAAAATAAAGAACAATGTGCTGGAGTGGAAACTGGATAAAACAGAAAAGGTCATAGCACCACTTTGGCAGTATATTAGATATTTAAAACAAACAAAAAAAACAAGACAATAATTATTGATAAAAACTGATATGAAACTCTTGTATGGTGTAGGGCTGAAAAGATTCCTCGAGTGATTCGAGTACCTCGATTATTAAAATTCCTCGAGGAAAATTTATTTGCCTTGAAGCTTCGTTAAATTATATTTTATTATTTAGTGCCCACCGCGTTCCGGCCGGGTTATTACTTGCGTTGCGCGGAGCTCTCACTTCCGCCTGAGTTGTTGACGAAAGCTAAGTGTTAGCAGCATAACGTCCAGTTTTCAAGTTCGGCCTGGGAGGATTTTATTGATTGGGTTTTTCGGGGGACTAATAAACATACTTAAAATGACTGGCGCGATGCCTGGAGTACGGCAGCTTTTTTCTCCTCGAAGCTGCTGCCTCGTGGCCGGTTCGCTAACATACACTAAAACAAAAGCTGTAAACGTCTGGGCAAGGTGAGAGTTAAACTGACTGAATATGAATGCATAAATGAAAAGCTGGAGTACAGACATTTTTTATAAGCGTATTTGTGAGCCTGCCTCTTTATTACATTTAATATAATTTCAGATTCTTGTATAACTTTTCTTCAGGCTAACTTGGAAAGTGAGCTATTATTGTTACGAGTTAATTTTCTGAACTACAGAAAAGTTATTGTTAGGGAAGCTCAATTGTGAAAAATTGGACTGATGTTGATATGCGATAGTAATACTGCTGTTATGTTAGATTTACCAATGTTTTACTTTATCTTTCTTTTTATCCGATTACTCGATTAATCATAAGAATAATCGATAGATTACTCGATTACTAAAATATTTGTTTACAACAGCCCTAGTATGGTGATACATACTAGGGCTCTATCAGCCATGTTGTCTAGCCCTAAGTATAGTTTTGATCTTGTTTTACTTACAGAATATCTACAATATATTCAAATACATGCACCAAACTTTAAAAAAAAAAAAAAAAAAAAAAAAAAAAATATATATATATATATATATATATATATATATATATATATATATATATATATATATATATATATATAAAAGTTATATATCTCATAATCAGAAGATTTTCTGGTTCTCACCTAGTAAGAATGCCCTGCTCCTTCCCCTCGTTCCTTTTCTCCACCAGTGAGACAAACACATTCTCCATGGTTTGCATTATCTCTGTCACCTTCTGGTGGTCTGACTGGACGCCCTGGACCTCCTCTCTGGCTTGGTGGTTGTAGGAAACCCCTGCTTCCTCCACCCCGCTCAGGTCAGACACCGCCTGCAGCGCGGCCCTGTTCTGCAGAACAAGCAGACGGGACCTGGCAAACTCCTCCGGTTCTGCTACAGTTTCCCAGCAGACTGGAGAGGGAGGTGGCAACCAGAAGCGCTGCGTGCAATTGACTGGTTCTTTTGGGGAATCATTAACAAAGGAACTGTCAGCAGGGAAGTTGTTGAAGAGATGCAGCAGAGAAGATCCAGAACCCATTTCCCAATCCCCGAAGTCAGGTTCTCCTGATACTTGGTCCAGTACCACTTCTGGTCCTCCATCCTCTGGTTGGGAGCAGACACCCAGCAGGAGGAAGCAGGAGAAGTAGAGCCAGGCCCTGCTGGCTGTCCACCAGATCATCTCCAAACTGGATGAAAAAACAAATTAAGCTGTTTCATTTCTGTGGGGATCTTTTAATATTTATGACATTGTTTATGATTTTGAAGAAAGATTGGATTTTATTCAGATTTCTTTTCCCTTTGCTTAACAGGTAGGTTAGTTAGAATTTATTTGCAAGTTGTTTCCACAAAATAAAACATATTAGCAACAGGAATATGAATACACAACCAACTAATATACAGGAATATCTCTATAAATAAAAAACAAAAAGCTAATTTACTTCAGTGTTTTAATATGAAACGTGAATATGATATATTATATAGAGACTGATATATTTTATTTTTTGAAACATTTGGTTTCTCCGAAAATTTTAATATGATATAATGATGATAATTTTGTTATTACTACTACTATTTACTAAGAAATTGAATAGGAAAGGAAGAAAAAAGACATGACCGTTTCTCAGTGGTTAAAAGTCCTCTGCACATTTCATTGAAAATAAAAGTCACAGAGTCTGGAGGAAGAGTGGAAAGGCAGAGAATCATTATTGCTTGAAGCCCAGTGTATCGTCTTCACAGTCAGTGATGATTTTAGGGGCCATATCACCTGCTGATGTTGGCTCACTGTGATTTATCAAGTCCAAAGCCAGTTTAGTCCTTTTTAAGGAGGGAACCCCCCCTCCCCCAGATGTGGCTAATGAGGTGGAACTCAGTTGTTCCAAAATGTGGCTAATCAGTAATTCATGATTTCACATTTTTGGTTGGTTTGTATCATTTGAAAGGCTATTCTTTTGTTTACTCTGGTTATTTTTGACTGATATTAAAGTTTGGTTGTTCATCTGAAACATTTAGTTGCATCAGAAAAGCAAAAACAGAAAAGCAATTTAAATTCTAACTGCACTGTGCCTGCACATGCATTTCAGTTCACATTTCTACATCTAAAACCCATTTTTTAACTGATCTTGCACATCAACAGAAAATGTTTTGGGTTTCATTAGCTATTAAACATTTTGTTATTTAATCAATTTACTAGAATAAAAAAATAATATTCCGATTTATTGAGACACACCTGTAATACATCTACAAAAACTCTTTAGCAATTGCTCTCATGTTTTATTACTGTCTGGTTGTGTCAAAATCGTTTTCCTTTAGTAGCTTAGTGGTAGCCAGAAAAACGGTAGAGAAACTTATGAAAAAAAAACCCCCGTCCACTTCAGACAACTCAAGCAAATAAAAACATATTTCAACTACTACAAGAAGAGCTAACATTTGTATTGATCTTAAAAGATCTTACCTTGTAGGAAACAGCAGCGTGAGTGTGTTTGCAGCGGCGTTCCTTTGGAGCCTGAAGCTGTTGGAAAAAGTGAGTCGACTTCAGCCTCTACTGTGCAGTCTGAAGGGCTTTCCATTGGCTCGATTACAGCAGTCTAGAGCCAAACGCTGTGGAGGAAATGATGAAAAACTTACCTCAAATTAGAGGCTGAGTGATTTCTTGGTTACAGCTACAAAAGTCGGTCTGGAGGAAACGTGTGACAAGTCTTTTTCTGATACTGGTACTGATAATTGTTCATTTGCGTCTCTTATTTCTTTCTACATAAATTAGATCTTGTATAGAAAGCAAATCTTTATTTTGTTCTTTGTCTTTTCTCTCTTTCTGACTGTTTTTCTTTGGGCTTGAGGGGGGTAGGGGCAGAGATGCTCCTGGTATTTATTAGCCCTTTTTATACGTCCTGAACAGGAACAGTTTTGGCCCAGTTTCTGAGGACAAGGAATCTGTTCACACCTACAGTTTTAGAAGGAAGTCAAACATTTTAAGACTGTAATAATAAAAAATCTCCAGAAAAAGCTGACAAACTTTATAAAGCAGTTTTACTTGAGCAGGGAATGATGTTGTCCAGTATTTACACTCTGACATAAGCAACGAGGAATGAGACACATTTTGGCAAAAACAACTAAGATTGTTGGAAACGTTTCAGGGTAACATAACAGGAAGCAGAAAACACTATCTTAGGTTGAATAGGAGCAACTTTAGGCATGGCGTATCTACTTTAATCTGTCAAACCTGATATGCACTGAATCATACACCCTTTTGTAGTTCTCCTGTAGCTAAAAAAGAAACATTGCCAGTTGAAAAAAAATAACTGTACTGGGTCTTAATCAGACAAGGATATCTAGGGATTACACTTCTGTCTCTCTGTCTCTGTGCATGGCAGAGGAATAGCATAGCTCCGAGCCCAAACAAACTAAACATCCACCTTAATAGTGTTTTTGCAAGTCAATCCAAACTTACCCTTTCTATTGAGCTTTCAGAAATGTAATGTATTTCTAAACCTGTCGAGACAAAAAGCAATTCTTGACAATCACAAATGTTCACCGGGTACCAGACGTACTCGGTCTGGCAAACGGATTCATGAAGCACAAGCTTCAGTTCTTCTTCCTTGGATTTTATGTCATAGACCTGCACAAAGTCATGCACAATAATTCAGTGGAAGGAGAAGGATTTATGGTTGTCAAAACAAAACAAAAAATCTTAAAAGTGTGGTGTGCTTCTATGTATACTCCTTATTTTACTGTAAATACATACAGTGAGCTTTTACAGCATGATGTTGCCACCGTCATACTTTACCTTATGAAGGTGTGTTCAGGGCTATGTGTTTTGCTACTTTTCCTCCACAGATTGACTGTGTGACATTTTGGCCTATTCTGACCACAGCATCTTTTTCCCACTCGTTTGCTGAGTCCGCTGTATGACTCTGAGGTGATTTAGATCACGTCAGATCTAAATATTTGCTCTATAGGGGTTATTATGTATCTCTCCACCTCTTTTTTTTTCTTATTGGCCTTTATTTACTTACTCATTTATTTCTGAAGGCAAGGGATGTTTGTTTGTATAGCACCACTCATCTGTAGGGTAAAAGAAAAGGTATTAACAGCAAAAACAAATGAACAGGTAAAAAAAACTGCAAAGGAGCTTCAGTGATGCAGAATAAGCACTTTGTTATGACTTGGCTCAGTTACATGCTTTTTTGCACTTTTATCTCTAACATTCTCTACATGAATGTTAAAATTACCCTCTCACAAATGGTGATGTAGGAAATTCACCCATGAAGTCATCATATTTACTATCAGAGTTAAGCGAGCTGAATGCAAATTAAAAGAATAAAAAACTTTAAAACACGAGTCATTTTCCTACAACTTTGCAATCAGTCACTCCTCTCTGTGTTGAAGTTTCATATAACTCAATAAAATACTTTAAATTGGCAGTCGTAATGTAATAAAAAGTGTAAAAGTTCAACAAGTCGCAATACTTTTTTGAGGGCCTATAAATAACAGTACTTTAAAACAGGTATAAACATTTAAGGTCATTTGGTGTAAAATAAGTAAAGAAAAGCCTCAATTCTTTTTGGTTTATATGATCAAATTTTGCTCATTCAACCATCTGGATGCTCCCATTTCTGGTCGACCTCAGCTCATCGAGGATCAGATCCAAGATTTGTATCAGATGACATATCCTGGTTTATAGGACATTTAGTGACTGGAGTAGCTCTCTGAGGTGTTGCTGGTCTGTGAAACCTGGGCAGCTCATCACATCCTGTGGTTCCACTCTGTCGATCGCTCCACAAGCAAAACCAAAAATACTACTGCCAGTGGGTGTGCTGCGAGCTGCAAGAAGATGTGAAACAAGCTGAGGACATGGATACAAACTAAACTTTCATCTCTTTGGTGTGGTTTTAAAGTTTTTCTGTATTCTGATCAATTGAACAGTTACACACAATCAATCAGTCTGCCATAAGACATTCAATGGACATAGTAAACATAGCAGAAGGTACAGTGGTCAAAAAGGAACAAAGATCGCAACACACTGCATGTATGGAAGAAAATCATTGCGATAACATCATATTACAGGAATACGTTTCTTCATTAGGGACTAATCAGAGCTGGTGGGAAGATAGAAGGAGCAAAAGAAAGGGAAAACCCATCATAAAACCTGTTGGAGGTTGCATTAGATCTGTCCAAACTGACTGAGCTTGTATTTATTTTGTAAAGAATGTGAGGAAATTCAACCTCTGGATGCTGGTAAAGAAAACACCCCAACAGACACACGGCAGTGATTGCAACAAAAATAATGCACATCACACTTCTCTGCTTCTCTCTGTTTTTGTAAAAGAAACAGAAAACTAAGGTCTGATCTGCAGTACATGTCTAATAGTTGTACTTTCTCCCACCTGAGCTCTGCTATTGCCATACTAATTAAGTGATTTTCTAATTCTAGGAGTGGCAGTGGGTTTAATTTAGGAGTATCTGGGGGTTCATTCATGCAAATGTAAACCATGCAAAAGCTTGAAAACAAACCTTTTACTATTTCTCCCTCCATTTCACAGGTATGCGCTAACTTGTGTTGGAGTATCACATTAAATCTCAATGAAATACATTAATCTTCGTTGAAAAGAATAGTTTTTCAACGCACTGTAAAGGAATCGGTAGTCCAACAGGGACATCTAGCGGTGACAACTGGAAACTGCTTCACTTGAAACCTTCAAGTCGCTCCCTTTTACTAAATAATGAAACTTTATCTTCAGGATCGGAGCGATATCAGGGCATTTACGGCCCATATTGATATTTGTTTTTGCTTAAAATTAGTAAATTATATTGAAGCATTTGTGGGAACTTTAACACTCATGTTTCGGGGACATATTTTAGGCCACATTCCAGCGCTGTGACCCGGCGACAGCTGAGAGAGGCGATAGGGAGGAGATCACCGCCGAGCTCCTCCTCCTCCTCCAGCCGGCTGACGTCACCACGGCTGCAGGACTGGAGCAACTCGGCACCAAGAGCCACAGCAGCTGGGCTGCAATCCCCGCCACCTCCTGTCCGTGCCGTGGGAAGACTCGTTGCAGCAGCCAGGAGCTTCCCGTCATTCGTCACGGCGACAGACATGGCCTCCGACGGCATGGACGAGCGCTCTCCGCTGCTGTCGGCCCCCAACTCCGAGAACGTGACCCTCACGGCTCCCCCGTACCTGCAGGATTCAAGTCCCCGAGGTAAACACAGTCTGCGGATCCTCCATCCCCCCCCGGCCCTCCACACTCTCCCTCTGCTCCCTGCATTTTCTGCCTGCATGCATGCTGAATCATTTTCAGGGCGTATCGGGTTTGTGCGTAAATAAATCAGAGCCGGGCGCAGCGAGGCAAGGGCATCGGCTGGAAATCTGACGGCAGCTGACACAAAGGTGGAGCTTGGACTGTGAGAACTGGAGCAGTGGGTTAGAGACGAGAGGGGCCTACAGTAACACCGACCGGGGCTTTTTTAGAGCAGAAATGCTTGCATCACGACTCCCCGAGCATTGGGGGTGTTTTCAGGATGACAACAGTGGTGCTAATAGGAAGAAAATGTGTGAATCCAGCTTTGAATGTAGGCGTCAATGTTGTGTGTTTACGAGTTGAGGCACTGCAGATGAAGCCAGGCCAGCAGCCTTTTGTCCCAGATGTGTCCTTTAAAAATGAGAAGAAATGAGTGAGTTACTATCTTGAAGAAAGCAGATTTTTTTTTTTTTTGCTTGTGTGCACGAAAAGAAAACATGCAAATAGCAAGATAATCGGTTTCAGTATTCAACAGATAGTTTCACTGGTCTGAATGTTTGATACAGTAGATCACTTGAAGATGTGAAATAGAGATGTATAATATATTGACCAAAGAGTGGAGTCAAACCATTTTTCCTGGTCAGCTCTGAACAGTGATCAGCAGATCAAATACTGAAAAGTCAGATTTTTAAAACCCCCTTTTTATTACATGTATCTAGATTACAAAACCCACATTTCCTATTGATTAATGGCGTTCCAGCGTAGAGTCCTCTGTCCTCTCAGTCTAGAAATGATCACTCTAATCATTCATGATTACTAAACAATTTGTGATTGCTAGAGATTCACCAATCAGTCTGCTAATTTCCCCTCATTTGGCCCCGATAGGTGATGATCAGTTCAAGCACTTAAATGTCTTCAATAAATGCATCAAAAATAAGAACTCAGACTATTTTTTGCTCTATAAACTCAGGAGCCATCAGCAACGATAGTTCTCTCCTTTGTGACAGGGATTGATCTTTAAATTGAAATCAATCTAATAATTTTCAGAGATGAAGTTCTGTTAGTCATTTTTTAACGTATCGGTATTGGTCTTGTATTTATTTTCATCTTGATGGCATCTTGTTGCCATGTGTTTCAGAAGGGGGTCTTTTTGTGTGTGTGTCATTTTTCATGAAATCCAGGCAGCGTGCAGAAATGCTACCAAACATTTTCCCGCAGACTTGTGGAACACAAATAAACACTTTTTGAAGTCGGAATATGATTAAAAACATGATTAAAGACAAAAAAGGCAACGAGAATATCACTCAAGAACTCATTCAGTTGACTTATGCCTTATGTGATATCATTAGGGGCACTTTAATGTCTAACCTTGTAATTATTTTGATTGTGAATTTGATCGAACAACAATTAACTAAAACATCCAAAAATGAATTGCAAAAATTACTTTTATTGGATACAAAATATATCCGAAGTGTGAACGAAGGATCTTAAAGAGACGTTTAGCTAGCAGCTTTAAAACTTGAGTAAAATGTGATCGTACATGTGCACATTCTTTTCCGCATTGTTGGCGTTGGATTTACCTTGAGGCTTTATTTAAACCGTAAAATAAAATCCCCCCTGTTCAGATCAGAGTCTCAGCGATTGCTTTCTTTATAACAGAGAAGTCCATTTAGTGTTTGTCTGGTTTCCTCGGCCTGAGGGTTCACACGCTGTTGTTTTTGTGCCCTGCAACAATGCAGCTTGCTGTACAGAAACTAAATGGATGAAATCTGTGACTGGATGAATTTCAGGAGTTCAGGGAAAAAGTCGTCTAATCCTGCCATATTCATACTAAACCATTGGATTAATCATAGAGACTCTTAAGGATCTATGACGCGACAGTCTGTTTGTGCAAGAGTGGCTGGGTAAACCCCTAAATGAATGTTAGCTTTTTTGTATTATTATTTCTTGGCCTGTTTTTTCTGCCCTCTTTGCTGCTCGGATTATCTGGTAATTCCACTCTAAAATTTGTTGGCCGATAATCAGCCAATTGCTTAGGCGGATTACTTTCGTCTAAACCGTGATGGCATTTGACGGACTGTGATGACCAAAAACCAGCTGCATTTAAGAGATTGCGTGAAAAAAACAGAATTTGTTCTCTTTGTTTTTGTGCTCAAACTGAAATCGAGTAGAGATTTGTTGTGTTTGTTTAAACTGGTTTAAGGGGACGGAAGGAAGTCTACCTGTTTGAGTTTTGATAATCTGCTTGTTTTATACACTTAATGAACTGAATGCAGCAACTTAAATTACACAGATAATTTTGGACAGTCAGTTCCCATGCAGACACCTCAGAGTTGGTCTAAAGTCTAGAGCACTCTGCTGCTACTGGAGTTTACCGTTTAGGCTTTGGGTTTGGCTGATGAGTTTAACTGAAATGTAAAATAAAAAAAAAAGACAGACCTGTTTGAGGACAGGCTTGCATACTGTTCTCTCATTGATGGAGACATTGCACATGCTAATTTGCATTTCTATAATGGCGCTCAAAAGTATCCAACCCATGACTTTCCATAAAGCACAAACAAGGGTGAGAAATAAATGCAATTTTGTTTTATTATTTTTTACTTCTGGGTAACTCTAAGCAGATAAATAGATTATTGTTCAATTTGATTTTCTCAGTTTGTTATTCACAATATAATAAATCTAAGACTTCAAGAAAAAAACATTTTTTCTTACTAAATAACATTTTTATTATTGATCTATAACCTTATAAATGATATTTGAACAAAACAAAGGTAACAAAGGTCACAAGGAGTCTTTAATAATCCGGGTTTAGTGAAGGATAATCCAGTCCTGATCTGACATTGTTTTAGATTTCGAAATAGAGCTGATATGAGTGGGTTCAGATGCCAAAAAAACCTAAAAAAAATTAGCTTGTTATTTCTCCACTGAATGGAAAGGCAATCAGACTTTAGTGTTGCTTCATAATTTGTGCAATACATAATACTGAACACTAAATTACTCCTGATAGATTTGAAAATAATTATCATTTGACCAAAAAGAAAGTCAAAGGGAAAAAAAAGTTTGGGATTTCTTTTACAGTTATTTTGCTTAAAAATAAACATTAAACATCATTTATAAACTTCTTAATAATCAATTGAAAAGCTGTGATTACAGCAGTAAGCTTTTCTATCGTTTCTGGACAGCTTTTGATGTTTCCATCAGTATTTTGACGACGAGCTCTTGGTCTTTGTGGTTGTTAGATCTTTTTGTAATCACTCTAATCTTTAGCTCTTCTCAGTTAGATTTAAGTTGGGATCCTCCCTGAGCCACTCCAAAATGGTAATATTACTTCCAATCTGAAGAAACATGTTAACCAAACTAGGAGATTGCTCTAAATAAAAAAACTTGCTGTGTTTGAATAATTTTTGGGTTTAATTTGACTTATTTCCAGCTTTGATGTCACACGTTTAACCTTCTTGTTACCAGCTGAAGTCTGGTTGCTCCTTTACTAGTTCAACTAAATGTTCTTTAGGCAGGAATGAATTGACGTTATTTAGTAAATGGAGTAATTTTGTACTCAAAACGTTTGAGTACGAAATGGCAAATGAATAAAATAACCAACACTCACTGAAGCCTTGCTCTGTCTTGTAGCTATTAGAAAAAACATCTCACATGCCACCAAAGAAACACATTTTTCTGTAGCTTGTTACAATCTCTGTGCCTCTTTTGCCTCAGTGATACTAAATACTGGTTATTTTGACTTATCTATCCTCATTTAAAACTTCCATACTGAAGAGTGATGCAGCTGGCAGAGCCTGTTAGTGTATGGGTGTGATGTGTTCACTGACCAGGAAAAATCAGTCTTCTAGTCAGACAGTCTGTAAAATGCTGCAAATTATTTTTAGCCACACTCTGTCCTCACTTTATTGCTTCCATTTAAGAGAAACCTGGAAATGCTAATTAGGTTAAAATAATTAGCATAACCACAATTATACTTTTTGTAGCAACTTGAGACCATAATATACTACTTGTTTTTGCAATACTATATATATATATATATATTTTATTTAAAAAAATCTTTTTACAGCCTTAGTTTTGGTGGATGCCAGGTGTTTTATCTATATTGTTTTGCCACAAACTTTAAGTCTTACTATAATAAAGGCTGGGGCCTTTAAACGGGGTGATGTGGGATACATGTTGTGGTAATGCTGCCTGTGGTTCTAGTGGGTTGTCTTCTTGTCTTACTTCTGGCTCAGAGGACACAGAGAGGAAATCTATAATGGGTGGATTCACTTTCAGACATGCATTAGCACCATATCTGTGCAAAATACCAAGAGGGAGAGATAGAAGTAAAATCAGGCCCAAACTGAGACAGACAAGACAGAAAGAGAAGGAATGATCTTGTATCTTAGTCAGTTTTTAAATCTGTATTATTGCACAGCAGGTCCAGTTGGAGTATTTTGCAGGGATTTTACAAATGATAGTGTCTGCACTAACTAGTGTCTCGTCTGTGGCCCGCTCTAGTTGTAATTCTAGCCAGGATTATTTAAATGTTGGCAGGGAGTCCCACCTGTCCCTGTGGTTGTAACTGGCTGGGAGCCAAGTGTCAGAACCAAACACATTTACCTGCTAAAGACGAGGACGAAACACGCAGGGGCTGCTTCTCAGGAAATATGAGCATATGCTATTTTATTTTAATTCGTTTTTTTCTTATGGACAATAAATGGACACAATTACAGTGTTGCATAAAGACACAAGTAATATATAGATGGTGAAAAGAGAGGTTTGGGGTGTTGCACTTGTAATTTGTTTCTGCTGTATTTGTTTTATGAATATTAAGACAAAAACAAATATATACTTTTGAGTGAAGATGAATATAGCCAATTTAATTTTGATTTGATCATGTCCATTATTTGGATTAAAAAGAGAGTTACTGCTATTTTTGACTATAAATGCATCAACCAGCATCGTGTACTTAGATGATTGTTCTTTAGTTAAATTAAAACATCAGATAAAAGTTAAACACTTATGTGGATAAATTGTATTCATCTTGCGATTCCTCCATTTTCTGTTAAATTAAAAACCTGTTAAAAATAAGGATGTAAATAGAAAAGTACAAATGTGTTTTAGTCCTCAAAAAAGGGAATCGATCAAAAATCTGAGTCGGATTTCAGACTCCAAAAGGAAACTGCAAACAGGAATCAGAACTGTAAGGACTTCATCTGTAACTCTCTGGTTTTCTTATTCCTATAACCACCCAGTGAAAATCTTTATTTTAAAATAATATTGTTAAAAATACAATCACAAAAAAAGCAGACTCTCACCTTTCATTTCAGAAGTTTGAACAATCAAAAATGCATTTTTGACATTTCAACAAAATTTCAAATAAGTTGGTGGCTTATTCTAGAAAGGCTTCTGCTCTTTTAATTGGATAAATTTCACAATTTAATATTAACGGCATTACTTAGTGCAGGACTAATATTGATAAAATTGTTTACATGAAAAGTTTTCTAAGCTAAAATGAACTGATATCCGAGGTGATCAGATCAGATGTCTATCCTAAAATTAAAGGGCCATTTTCTCAAACAGTTGAATTATAAATGAGTTCAAACAGCAGATAAAAAAATACTTCATAAACTTCTACAATACACCTCAAAAACCACAATCCTCTATTCAGTTCTCCTCAAAACCCACAAACTTTTATTAAACTTCTCTAAAACCTGAGTTCGTCCTTCACCAGACGGAGGGAGTCAGATGGTTGATGTTGCTGCTGTGTGTGTCAGATGCATGCCATTAACAGCTGGGATGTGTGTGTTCTCCTTGTCTTCCTCTTCCTCTGAAAGCCGAACTACCTCCTCCTTACACAGCCATCGCCAGCCCCGACGCTGGCGGCGTGCCCGTCATCAACTGCCGCGTCTGCCAGTCCATCATCAACCTGGACGGGAAGCTGCACCAGCACGTTGTGAAGTGCACGGTCTGCAACGAAGCAACGGTAAGCTGAGGGAAGAGATGGAGTGAAAATCTGAAAAGTGTGGCAGGGATATTTATCTACCTCTCAAAGTTGACTCTTCATAAAAGAGAGATTTTGGTGCAGTTACGCTGACAGCTGTGCAAATCCAGCGGCTGAAATTGTGACCGAAAGCGATAATCATAATATTTTGTGCTACTATTGTGATAATGAAAAAAGTGACAATTAAAACTATTTATTGCTTCTTTTTAGGTAGCTGTATGGCTGCATCACACACCAGTCATAGCTCTAGGGGAAAAAAAGTAACATGCCTCTTTAGGACACCAGTCACATAAAGTGTTAGTGTTATTTGTATCACTAAACTGAACACAGTAACTACATTTAATCACATTTTCAAACTTATTGATACTCTCAATGAAAAAACAAAAACAGAGGAGAAACCGGTAAATAGTAAAATAACAATCCTAGGTATAGGGACAGTTTTGGGATGGTTTTAAACATCATTACTTGAGGTTTATCACAACAATGATCAATCAAAATTCTTATCATGATAAACGATAAGCGATACGATAAATGTTCACACCGAGGTAAGCCATCTCTGACTGCATGTTAAGAGTTGCTGTGAGGCTGTAAAGGGAAACGCCACCACAGCCTCAAGTCTTTTGTTTCCTCTAACTGGTTTTCTTCCAGGACTGTCTGCTGAAGAAAGCCGACCCCACTGAATGATGCTGCCCCTATGTCATTTTCTTAGCTTTTTTACATAAAGTCCAGATTTATAACTAGCAGTTGTCATGACAACAGTTTCTTCTGCCTGAGCTGGGGATCTCTGCATCTTCTGCCCAGCCACCACGGGCCTCTTGGCTGCTTCTCTGTTGCTCTCCTTGGCCAGCGTGTCGGCTTAGGTAGACAGCCGTGTCCTGGTACGTTCAAAGTTGTGCAGTGGTCTTTCCATTTTTAGATGATGGACTGAACAGAGCTCTCGGAGATGCTGAAAGCGTGTAATTTTATTTTTTACCTTTTTGAATTTCTCCACAACTTTCTCTCTGACATGTCAGGAACATTCCTTGGTCTTTATGTTCTCTAAAAAACATCTGAACCCTTCACAAAACATCTGTACTCATACTGGCAATAAATCATGTAAAGGTGGACTGGTTTTACTAATAAAGTGATTTTTATTTAAGTGTGTTGGATAAAGGAGGTTCAAATATATATGGTATACCTGAGTCTGTGGTTGTGATGTAATAAAATGGGTATGAACTGCATTAATTTTACTTCTTCTGTAGGGATTAAAGAGCAAACTTGCATCAACACTTATTCCACATTACGTCAGTCTGCTGAAAACTGACTAATAATAAAAGCTTATAAGGAAGCAGAGCTCATTCTGGAGTACACTCTCAAATGAAGAAGCAAAAGTAAATTTGTCACTCTAAAGTTTAATTAAAACCATCACAACACAATGCTGATATGAAGTGAAACTGTTCCTTTACTGTCTGTTACTGAGCAGATAAGAAACAGTAAATCAAACATGATGGTTTGATTTGACATGTAGAAAATAATCATGTTTTTCTTAAATGAACTTCAGGATAAATTCAGCCTTCATATCTGAAAAAATAATCTGTATCTGTGTGTTTCTAAGCTTTTTCTGTGTGTTTGTTCACACTAAGCCCATCAAGAACCCCCCTACGGGGAAGAAATATGTGAGGTGTCCCTGCAACTGCCTGCTTATCTGTAAAGACACATCCAGGAGGATAGGATGTCCTCGACCAAACTGGTTAGTAACAGATTCATTCATTTAATTTCCCCCAATTTGCTATTTGTTACTGTCTAATACAGACAGAAAAAAAAAAAATTGGTAATAAATAACTTTCTGGTAGTAAAGTAGATGTGTGAGAAATTATATTTATTGTTTCTATAACTACAAAGATTTTAAGGAACAGGCATTGTTTTTTAAAAAAAAAAAGAAAAGCAGGGTTAGCATAATTTTTATTTTCCTGCAAGAAAATATGTTTGAACTGATGTACTATGAAACCATATCGTTATTTAGAAAGTCAACCTTGTACGGAGTAAGGAGACTATGCTGCTATCTGCATTTTTATATTCTAATAGTTTGTTTAAACTGCTGGTGATTGTTGCAAAGATCTGCAGCAGCAGATAGTAACAGGAATTTACCCACAATTCAATATACTAATAAGTTCTTAATAATGTGATGTATTTAATCAAAATATCAATATTTATTTCATTTATAACAATTTTGATAAGTTAAAGTGTTTACTTTTACTTGAGCAAGTAACAAAAGTATTATGTACAAATACATAAGAGTGTTCAATTACGTGTTTGTTTGTTTAGGTGTTTTTCTGTTTATTAACATTCTCGAATCCTGAACTTTTGCGACTGCTCCTTCTTTTTGCAGCAGACGCATCATCAACCTGAGCCCGGTGATGGTGATTCCCGAAGAGCAGCCCGCCCAGCCGGCACTGCCCATCCAACCTGAGGGGATGAGAGTGGTGTGTGGTCACTGTGGAAACACCTTCCTGGTACGAAAACCCACAGACACAGACAAACACTCCCAGTCGGGTGCAGATATGTTAAAGTTGTTCTGCTGTTGTTGGCATGTGCATAGAAGTCATTTTGCACACTGGCTTATACTTTTGATTATATCCTGAACAATCTGTTTGAAAAATAAATCTGCTTGGAGGAAAATAAGCAGCATAAAAAAAGTCATAAATTTTTATTGCAGCACGTTTTGAATAATTATCCCATTCAGTCTTCTCTGGTAAGAGATTTTTAGTATTTCTCACATAATTTTATCTTGAAAATCTGTCACATTGTAAAAGCATCTTGTGTCATCTATTGAGAATTAAGTTTGGGCTCTGTTTAAATCCAGATGATTTCACTCCACATGAAGATGATGTATAAAATCTGACTAAATCTTCAGCTTTTCTTTCCACTTGACAAAAACCTTAGCTCCATTTAAAACAGAGAATACCCACATCATGATGCTACCACCACTTTGTTTCACTGTGGATGCCGGATTCTTTCTGGTGACCTTTGAGGTCAGAAGGTAGAAAACAGAAAACATTTCCCCACCAGGTTTTCAAAGTGTAGTCCATTCAGGTATCATACTTCATTTTTCAATTTCAGTATAGAGAAATGTCAAAGTTTCTGAACTTTATTAACTTTTCCAATGCCTTTTTAATACTGAGTATTTAAGAATTTCTGAAAAAGTTGAGATTTTCTTTTTTTTTTTACATTGCTTCATATTAAGATGATGATGCCTTTTACTTTTGCCTTTGCTTCATCATATTTAAACTTTTTCTTAAACTCACTGTCAGCTTTGATGTTTGAGAGATTTCCAGAGGTAAATGCAACCTTAGAAATGGGCAATTTTACAGCTTTCCAGACACCAACACTCACGTTATTCCATAATTCCTAAAACATGCAGATAATAAAACCCAATCATTATACTTTAATATTGAGTAGGCTATTCAAAGTGCCAGAAAATTCAGAAATCTTCATCATAGATATGTGTATATGTGAAATAGAACAGATCCATGTGTTTTTCATCAGAAAATGATTATTATATACATATATCCTTTCTCGTTTAGCTGCCAGCCCTCGTCTAATGTTTATTTTATTTATGGTGGCTTTTCTTAATAATCCATGATATAAACAATATTTATTTCTCTTATTTATTGTTTCCTTCTCTATTCTAATAAGTTTGTAAAATGAAATCATTTTGATTCCTTTGTAATCTAGTACAGCAAACTACAGTTTTATCTAAAAGCTGCAAATGTCAGGAAAATCCAACTTGGACAACTGACCTTTATTTACAGTTAATCATTAAGTGACTGGCTGGTGTGAACTCCTGAATACTGAAACTAAACCAGGAGGACTCTCTCAAAATTCTAGCTTTAAAAGCTTTTACTATTTTTATGTTTTATATTTTCCCCTCAAATTGTGCATTTGTTTTTCATGCAGGATAAATGTCACTTTTAAATATGGAAAATGTTTGTCATGTAAAGCTTCTGCTTTTTTTATGTCTACAGTAGAACCAATTTATTTATCAGTGGAAAACTTCTGACTTTTAAAATAGTTATGAAAGCAAGCTTGGGGGGCTTTAGTATTTCAAGTGATCTCAATGTTTTATTTATCCTCTACGTCTCCGACTAGAAGCCACACAAAACTTTATTTTTGTAGATTAGTTCTCACTGCCATGCAACTTTATTTACGTAGTCTATGCTCACTTTCATTAACTTGATGTCACAAAAATGTGCAGATACAAGGCCACCATTTCATAGATGCATATTTCAAGCTAAGAGCTGTTACTCTCTTAACGTCTGCACATTGTCACCTGCGGCCTGTAGGGCAGCGAGGACGCCAGGTCATCTCAGCCGATGTCTGGTCTCCCCAGCGACGGCTCTCCTCCAGCACAGGAAGAGGTTGAAAAAGACCTGATCTTACCATTGGACTTATTAACAACAGCCTAACATCTGTTTCAGCCTGTGGCTTTCTTTACGCTGATACGCTGACCATTCTGTGCACATGTGGCTTCCAGAGAAATTGTTCATTTAGAAAAGAAATAAGATTGATGTGTAAATGCAAAAATTTCTCAACCTCCATTGAAAATTGGTGCTTACAATACTGAAAATAATTTTTTTTTTAAATAAATGTTATTCTTTCACTGAGGCCGCATGTCTAGAGGTAAACGTTGCACAACTGTTAACAGGTTAATTATGTTCCATTATTATGCTCCAGGCTGTATTAATGATTTTATTTCTACTTTTAAAAGCCCCAGATAAAATCTCAACTAATACAAAGCTACATAAATCAAATCTGAATTATCTGAGGTGCTAACTTTAACAATAAATAGTTACAAACCTTCAAAATGGATCATTTGAAATCAGTCCCAGGAAGATTTGTGCTGATTTGTGTCTATAACAAGAGTAGCATTGTAGTGTGTTTACATGTCTGTGTTGACGTGAGTACATATTCTTTAAAGCTCAAATTAAACAATTGTTTTTATTTTGTCTCCACAGTGGATGGAGCTTCGATTTAACACGCTAGCCAAGTGTCCGCACTGCAAAAAAATGTGAGTGTGCTGGAAGTTGTAAAACGATCAGGTCACATTTCTTTACAATTCATGTTTTCTATTGCTCGCATGTTTTGCAAATGTTTAATGTCTTAAGATGTTGGAAAATATGCTAATATATTTGCTAACATGCTTGTGAATGTTTGAACATTAGCAAACATATTAGGGAACAATAGCAAACATTGCTAACTTAATTATTATTTGACAAGATATTTGAAAAAAAATTCTAATAAGCTGAAAAATACCAATATGTTTGCTCATAGTCAAACATTAGTTTTGCAAATATTTTAATCTCTTAAAAAATCTGTTTGAAAATGACCAAATAATCTGATTGGTTCCAACATTAGTAAATGTTGCTAAAGTAATTATGCTAACATGTTCGCATGATGTTAAAAATGTCGCAATTGCTATTTTTACCCTGTTGATTGTTTGCCAACATGTTGGAGCAATAGCATATGTCCCAACACATTTCCCAATTCCCAGACGTGTTAGCAAACATGCTTGAACATTAGCATGTTTGCTAACATGCATGCTGTTGTCACTAGCATGTCTGAAACTAGTTTTTTATGTTTAATGCATTTTAATAGTAGCTCCTACAGGGTGTACATGTGATGTAAATAAGATTTAAACAGACAACAAGCTAAAAAAGAATTTTTTTTGTCTCAGCTGTCACACTTTGCATTTAAGGCAGCCACATTGGATTCATTTAGTTCACACTCAACTTGAATGATAACTTTTAAAGAAAAAATACAAACATAACAACATATTTCTTTAGCTCCAGATTGTTGAGGAAAATTATTAGCAATTCATTGCTTGCACAGAATTGGTTTTGTTAGAAAAACCTTATGTAGATATAAAATCCCCAGACATACATCTAAGCGCCACATTTCTTTGGTGCTGTAATCAAACGCTTTCTTAAAGGGTAAACCTGCTGCAGTCGGATTCTTTAGAGGTCTGGATTTGCAGAGGAGGGGAAGCTAATCTAGACGTGTGACAGGAATTATAAAGGGCGGTCTCACATGTGGTGGTAGTAAGGTTGGCTGGTCACAAGATGAATAAGTGGTGTTTGAGCAATCAGTGGTGTTTGTTGAGAGAAATGATAAGGAACTGCTTTGGAGCTCCTCCTATGCAGTTTGATTGTTTGTGAAAAACAAAACACTGCATCTTTTCTGGGGGGAGGGGTTATTTTTTCTGTATTTTTTTTTTTTTTTTTTTTACATAATGTCAGGTTTCTAGAGAGGTAGCTGGGACTAGTAATAAAACGTTTAAGGAAATCCACTCGTAAGGAATCTTTACTCTAGTTTGATTTGAATGTAGTCACTTACAGAAATATGCTTTTCAAAGACTTTCTTATTGGCTGAGATGCCACTCAATGTTTAACAGATGTTAATAATTGTCTAGATGCTGAACTGTCTTGAGAATTAAAAATGAGAAAGCATGTTGGTCTCATTTCTGCAGCAGTCGGCTAAATGTTGCTAAAAGAAGAAGTGAGCCAGTAGAGGCAACAACCCCCCCCAAAGGAAACAAGCTACAGTCCAGACTTCATTGCAACATATTGTTGGTTTTGCAACATTTTCAGAAACTGGCAGGAAATCTGATCTTAATGAGGCTTTTTAATGTAGTCTACAAATAATATTCTCAAATGCAAGATGTTTGAGCAAAAAATGATAAAAAATTAAAACGTTTACAAGAATCAACATGGTGAAAGGAAGGTGGAAGTTAAGATGCTGCAGCATTTTAAAGTTGAAGTTCCCTAGTTACACTCATCGTCATTAAGTCATTTAGTGTCTGTTCCCACATTTTACTTTCAGATTGTTTGGCTGGAAATGGCGGGGGGGATTCCAGTCGCTCTTGTATTTAGCGCGTCTAGAAAGAAAGCAGAATGCTGAACGATGAACAGGGAACTGGAGACGGAGACGTAATGTGGCGAGGTTTTAAAAGCAGGTTGAAGGCTAAATGTCAGGTGATCAGCCCCCCTCAGCGATCTGAATTTCAGCGATCCTTCAAGAATGCTCAAGTCCAGTCACATGAGGGGCATGTGAGCGCTGAGAAGGGGAGGAAAGCAAAGTTATAATGATGCAAGGAAAGAACAGGATGCCAGTTGGCTCCTCTTATTTGTGTTTGCATTGGGTCTGGATGATATATGCTCGTTTATGCTGCTCATGTGACAGTCCTCGTGTGTAAAAAGGATTTTCTCTTTCTCACGTGATCATTGGGATGCTGATGTTTGGTTCAGTCACATAATAATATGAATATTTTTCAGTTTTTTCTTCTAAACCTTTATTCATAAGAGTTTTCTCATACATAAAACGAACCTCTTTATTTTTAATCAGCCTTTATTCATGCTGACTGTTCTCTACTTTGCTTCCTGCAGCTCGTCTGTTGGCAGTGCTCTCCCTAGGAGGCGCTGTTGTGCTTATATAACTATAGGAATGATCTGCATTTTCATTGGAGTGGGTTTAACAGTAAGTATGTCCTGCTCTTTTTATTGTTGTTTATTCTTGTAATATGCAGTGATAAAAATGCAATTTTTGTAGCAGAAAATAATTAGAAGCACTCTATATACAACTCTGGAAAAATTTAAGAGACCACTTAAAATGATCAGTTTCTCTGATTTTACTCTCTATAGGAAAATGTTTGAGTAAATTTAACATTGTTCTTTTATTCTATAAACTACTGACAACATGTCTCTGAAATTCCAAGCAAAAGTCTAGTATTTATTAGCAGAAAATAATGGTCAAAATAACAAAAAAGATGCACAGCTTTCAGACCTCAAATAATCCAAAGAAAACAAGTTCATATTCATTTAGAAACAACAATACTAATGTTTTAACTCAGGAAGAGTTCAGAAATCAATATCTGGTGGAATAACCAGGAGGTTTTCAATGGGGTTCAGTGCAGTGGACTCTTATTTTTTCCAGGGCTGTATGTTGGTTGCCATAGAAGGACAGATATCAGTGTTTTGAGAGGGAAAATGACCTTTAACATTAATGTTCACAGATCCTACACTGCAAAAACACAAAATCTTACCAAGTGCTTTTGGTCTAGTTTCTAGTGCAAATATCTTAGTCCACTGGAAATAAGACAGAACTAACTTAGAAGTAACTTTTAAACAAACTTGTTTTAAATCAGTAATTATTTAATATTGCTGAAAATGTCCTACTTCCACTAGCAGATTATTTCACTTATAACAAAGGAAAAATGTTTTGTTCCAAATGAAATAATCTGCCAGTAGAGCTACTAATTTATTATATCAGTATTAAGAAATTAGTTTAAACAAACTCATATATCTTGCCTAAAAGTTACTTGTAAGTTAGTTTTGCCTTATTTCAAGTGTACTAAGATATTTGCATTGGCATCTAGACCAAAAATGCTTGTTAGGATTTTGTGTTTTTCCAGTGTATCTGACTGAGCTTGAAATAGTTTGCAATGAGGGATGGGGAAATATTTAGGTAATAGAGAGAGTGAGTTTTCAGCTGTAACTCTAGCTAAGGTGGTTCTCTTGATTCATGCACTTCACAATAATGTACACATTTTGTTGGTTTATAATAAAAAATGTTTTATATGCTTTCAAGGCAATGTATGCCATGTAATATGTTGTTTTCTGGTGTTCCAACAGGTTGGTACTCGGGACTTTGCCAGACGTTACAACGCCACCTACGTGTCCTGGGCGTTTGCTTACCTGCTGGGTCTCATATGTCTGATACGAGCCTGCTACTGGGGGGCCATCAAAGTCAGCTACCCAGAAAACAGCTTCGCCTAGACCTGGACCAGCTCAGCGAAGCCAGGCGTGGACGAAAGTGCAAATTCCTCTTTTATTTTATTATTTCTTTCTCTCCATATTCTTCAGATTATAGAGCAGCCAGGTTGAGTGCAGAAGCAAAGTGTGTAGGAGTGTTTGCTTGGAGAAACATATTTGGAGGATATGTCTCATCGTTTATGGTTGGAAGGTTTTTGATCCTGCTGTCTGACCAAAGCTGGTCCATGTTCAAACCCTGACCAAGACCTGCGGATAACCAAGAGTGAGAAAACTTTAAATCTGGATTTTACCAGATGTTTGAAAGAATATTTGGTTCAAAACTCTGGTTAAATTGAACAGTTTTGGACCTTTCTTTGTCAGCAACAAGCAGTCTCTGTCTTCATTTTTATAGCCAGATCCAAATGAGACAACGCCCTCCCATTTGCACTTCATATTTTATGCAAATAAAATTGTTTTGCTGCTAGTAAAATCCAGCTACTGATAGTTGCACACTCATACTCTGTTGCAACCACTCTGACATAGTGTTATGTTATTTTAATTCAGAAAAGGATTGACTTTTAAACATGATTGTCATTATTTACCCACGCGTGCCAACTTTGCTGCCCAGTTTTAGTCTTGAAAAGTTTCAGATAAATACGTTTTTATTAAAATGTCATTTTTGTTCTGTGCCTGCAGCTGTTAAAACCATGTTAAAGCAATATCCTCTCCTGGTCATTTTCTGAAACAGTCTTGTAATCTGCTCTACTATTCTCAAAGTAATCCCAAAAAACGTGCATGTTGCCTCCTTCCTGTCGCTGAGGTGGCGTCTTGCTCCGTTTCAGAGGTAGATCATGGCTGTGAGGTTCCTGGTTTTGCTCCACTGCCTGTGCGTTCGAATGTAAACCTTCCTTCCTCCACTTAGATCGCTGCTCTCCGACCTCCTGTGAACTCTGTGCTACGTCCCATCTCTTTATCTCCAGCGGAGGGCACAGTTTGAACCTTGTTTTGAATGTGACGATGATGATGAAGTAGGTAAAATTTAGAAAATACCCTGTACATAGTTTGATTTCAGTAAAGGTGAGCAAAGTCAGGCGGAAGGAAAAGATGCTTCATGAGTCTTTTTAAAAACAAATAATTTATCAATAAAATGTTAAAAGTATCTACTTGTCTGTGTTTTTCTTGAAAGAGGTTAGAAGTCTGAAATATGAACTACAACTTTTCAGACATTTTATCAGGCTGAGTTGCCTGTGTGATGTGCAACAAGCTGCTAGGAAGCCACATATGCCATGATATGCATATGTCATGGCATATGCATATCATATGCCATGATATGATATGCTACTAATATTTAGTAGTTTTCTAACTACTAAATATTAGTAGTTAGAAAAAACTAATATTAGTTTTTTCCTCTTTATTGAGGCTGCAGTATTGCTAAATTTCCACACGGTGGCGCTGTCTGCAAATTAACAGAGCTACGCTTCCAGTTTTAAGTCGATCATCACAAGCAAATCCTGAAATGCGGCGAACGCCTTGCAAAAATTATGCCTTGACTCTGTTTAAGTTATGATTAACGGTGAATCTCGAAAGTATGGCCTCTCCCCAATTAAATCCTGTGCAACAAATTTCCTTTTAGAAGTTACCTAATTTAAAAAAAAAAAAAGAGTCCACCTGTCTTATTCAATACTAAATCCAGGTGTTCTGCGATGGCCGTGGAGGTTTGTTAGAGAACATTAGAGGACAAAGAGCATCATGAAAGCCAAGAAAAAACAGTTTAGGGAGAAACTGTCTAAAGTTTAAGGTTAGATTATAAAATATATAATCCCAAATTATGAACAAGTAACAGAGCACCGTTCAATCACCTGGAAATGTAAAGAGCATGGCACAACTTCAAACCTACTAAAAGATGAAATAACTGTCCCACTACTTAGGAAGCGGAACAAGGTGCTTTGGTCAGGTGAGACAAAAATGTTACTTTTAACTACGCATTTAAACGGCAAGTTGATTCAGTGAAACGTTTGTGGAATATGCAACACTCTGTATTAGGAAGTTTGAACATGTGTGTGAAATTCTCTGTTAGACTCTTCGAAACGATCAAGCAGGAAAAATGTATGCACGGTTTATTCATAATATTAGTTTTTTTTTTATACTAATACTTTATGCATGTTTTACTAATATGTTGACCAACCATGAACTATCCCTGTAATAGGCATTTATTTAATTGTTTCAGCTAACTACTCTGTTACAATAACCATGTGGTGACACACTTGCAGAACAAAAAACCCAAGAAATACACACAGCATACACAACAATATTATCTTTATTAGAGACTTAGTCTCAGTTCAATACATTAAAGACAGAAATATGGTTTAATGAGCTCCCTGGAGCTGCTACAATTGACACAATGTCTTCCTAAGCGATTCATTTCCTGTCTCTTTCACACACTCATTTAATGCAAACAACAACAACAATAATAATAACTAAAGTCTAAATTCAAACTAAACCTATTTATGAATATATTCCTAAAACCAGAACGTGATTAAGCCCAATGTCCTCAAAGAGATATCTATCGAGACAAAAACACAAACATTTCAGCTCTACGCTGGGCGACGTCACGGCGATGATGTCGGACCATCAGATGGGTCACTGATGAGCTCACAGCTTATTTGTGAATAAGTGCAAACAGACACACATGAGCTACTGGAGCTACCACTGAACTATGAAAGAACATGGAAAGTCATAAACACTAATCACCATGGCTTCACAAGTAATGTTGCTTCAAGGAGAGTGAGGTGTTTCTGTGGACTGGTGATGTGTTGACAGGTGTCTGTTTGCTCCTCACACCGTCTGGTGATGATCAGTGGATGTTGGTGGGAAATCTTCAGTTGTTGTTGAGGACCCACCAAGAAGCTGCAGGTGAGATACAGATGATATACAATCTATTAAACCGCTTAGAACAGGGCTGTCAAACTCATTTTCATTTTGGGTCATATCAAAAATGAGAATTTTCCGAAAGGGCCACAATATATTGTTAAAACCAATTAAATTGATAAAATACCAAGAAATAGCTGTTCCTCCAGGATTTTGTAAATTGGTGTTTTTTTTTAATCAAAATTACAGATTTTGTGATGCCGATTTAGAAATGTATGTAAGGAATTTTAGTATTTGCGCTAATGTATGATGTTAAATGTGACTTTTTATTACAGACTATAACTTGACATCAAGCAAGGCTGACGCAGCAGCAGCCACTTAAATTCAATGTTTTTGACCAAATTTGAGAAAATTTGCTGTAAGATCATAAAAAAAAGTCAAGATTTGTGTAAACTTTGCAGACTTGTAAAAAAACTGGAAGAACTTATTGATGTAATTTGGAGTTTAAAGGGCCTCATAAAAAGTTATGGTGGACCAGATTTGGCCCCCGGGCCTTGAGTTTGACACATGTGCCTTAGAAAGTTTCATCTACCCACATATCACTATTTTCAATAAATTAGAATATTGTTGAAACATTCATTTATTTTCCCTACACTGGCTCCTTGTAGCTCAGAGAATAAAGTTTGAAATACTGTTAGTTTATAAATCACTGAATGGTTTAGCACCACAATACATTAAAGATCTGCTGGTGTAGTATCAACCTTCCAGATCCACCAGGTTCTCTGGTTCTGGTCTGCTCTCAGAACCAAAACCAAACATATAGAAGCAGCATTCAGCTGCTGTGCACCACAAATTTGGAACAGAATTAAAGAAAACTGCAAAACAGCCGAAACACTGAGTTCCTTTAAATCCAGACTAAAAACACACCACTGTTTAGAGTTGCTTTCGAAACATTATAAATTAAACATTGATAAAGATTCAGATGTGTTATAATGCAATCAGACAAAATGGTATGTTTCAATTGTTGACTGTCTTTCACTATATTTTTGTTTTTATGATGTGAAGCACTTTGAACTGCCTGGTTGCTGAAATGTGCTGCACAAATAAACTTGATTGATTGAGTGATAATATTGTAAACACATCATACAGATTAATTACACACAGATTGACGTGTTCAAGACTTTATTCGATGGCAGCTAAAGAAAACAACATTTAAGATTAGAAGATTACATTAGACAAATAAAAAACTGTTAAAACAGAAATATGAGTTTATTGAAAAGATTGTTTATTACCTGCTTAAAGGTTGTTATTTAAAAAAAAGGTACTTCTAATCTGACAATATTCTAATTTTGTGTATGTTATCAAAAACTGATGGAAAACCTGACTTATTTTTATATTCACTGCAAAGCATATTAATTGTGAAAACCTTTGTGGACTTGGGATGTGTTTCCTTACCAGGAACAAGCATGGTAATAATGCTCTCGGGAGTTTCCAGGAAGTCTACGTTCCCCCTCTGGAAGGTTTTACTGTAGTTAGTCTGCAGGTGGCTGAAAAGCAGAGAAGACAACTTAGGACGTGAGGAACTATCTGTCACTGTCTGTGTGCAGCGATTCAAAGTCATCCAGGTTTATCAGTTAAAGCTTTGGTAAGTAGGCTTCAGTGTTGTTGGATGGAAGGACGAACCAATCAAAGGTGGAAACAAGCAGGTTTCAAAAGAGAGACAGTGACTCCACCCCTCAGTAATGTAATTCAAAGGAGTCGCTTGAAATCAAGCAAACCCTGGAAGATTTAGATGTATCTTCATTTTTTATTCAACCAAGAAGTTTGTTTCTGCTAGGGAATCAGAGAGATGCCTCTCAACTCAAGCTGTTAGAAAAAAATGATTTTTCTGTTTTTAGTTGTTTTTTAAAAAAAGTGTTGACAGCCTTCTGAATAATGAGTGAAAAAAGTGTTTTGTGGCATTACAGTGACCTTACAGTTGCTAATAAACTCTTTGCATTTTTCCACTGGGAATTTGACCAATAATCTACAGCTATGTGCTCCAAACCTTTAAGAATGCCTCTGCGCCATCACACTAATTTTTACCAACTGAGGGATTGACTCTGACTTGGCCGGTGAAATATTACTTGCAGTCAGAAGGGTTATTAAAATTAAAAGATTACTTTAAAACTGAATTTCCCAGGGGGATGAATAATTTTGCGCTTTACTACATTGTTGTTGACTGATATTTGCATCTACAGCCTAAAACTGGTAAAAAAAATAAATAAATAAATACAATGCAATAAAAAGAGAAAGGCAAGAGAAATATTCTTCTCAAAAATAAAAATGACAAGAAAAATAGGCAAATCCTTTACATTAAATTATATCTTTTAGTTTACAGACATTATAAAATGTATTATTTTGATACTCCAGTGGAGTATCAAAAAAACTGACCTCTTCATGGTCAGTTTTTGACCATGAAGAGGTTCAGAGATAATTTATTTATCAGCAACAAAAATATTCTCCAGCATGCTATTAAAGAAGCAATCACATTATATTCAACGCTTCAGTCGTACATTTTCTGCCAGAATCCAGTATTCTGAACAACATAGTCTGAAAAAGACCAAATTTATCATCCCACAATCTTTTAAGTTCTTTAAAAATAATAACACATCCATGAAATCTCGAGCCTCTGGTTTTTGCAAATATGTTATTGCAAAGGCTTTGGGAACATCTATCACATTCAAGAATCCACAGGAATTCGTTTGAAATGTTTCTTATTTATCTTTACAAGAGTTGCCAATAAATACTATGAGGATATGTATAAACTCGTCATCTGAACCTTTAATAATTTATCTACAATTGATTTATTTTTACTTCATGATTGTGAACTCAAATTAAAGACTCAACCTAAAAACTCAAAAAAAGGTATGATTGCTTTACAATGTACAGAGAATATTAATGTGCAGCACAAGATGAATTAAGTTGTATTTCATAATTAATTGTTAATCCTATTTATCCAATAAATATGAAAAATAGAGTGATAAATGAGAACAGAGGGGGTTAAAAAGTCTTTTTCTTGTTGCTGTGTTTTTCCCCATCAGTTTCTTTAAAGTTCAGGCATCAACTGAACCTTCACTGATGAGTCCAAGCAGTAAAAAAGGAGCGTAATGTAGAGTTAATGTGAATCGATCCACGATGCGTTAACTCTGACGCACATGGGTCACACACATGCGGATACTCACTTCTTCCACACGTTGTTGTGTTCCCAGAACTCGTAGAGAATGAAGCGTGATTCATTTGCCAGCCGCTGAACTGCGATGCTGCCGAGTTAAAGACAAAAGAGGGGACACGAGTCATGCAGTTGCTAATTAGTGTTGCTGCATCATGTCCCCCAACAGAGCCCGTGTTTCTAAATTGTTTTCTGCATCCTCGCTGTGTGCGAGCAACGAGGTGCAATCATAACCACAATTAAATTGTAAAATGCAATCATAATCTGGCAACATTTGAGCAGTATTTTCATTTAATCAAAGAAACAAGTTGAAAAATATACTATTTAAAGGAAGCAACGTGATAAAGCATGTAAAACGTCACACTCTGCTTCAGGCTGCTGGTACAAGACTAAAACCTAACTGACAGTTAGCTTTAGGACTGACTCAGGTTGAAGAAATGTTTAGTCACAAAGCAAAAAAGATAAACATTTTAGTTCTTAGGGATAAGGAGGAGGAAACATTCATTCTCTCTAATCCTCTGAAGCATGTTGTGTGTAAGCTCTGCTGAAGAACAAGAACAAAACATGACAGGCGAGACAAATATTCTAACACTGCAACACGTTTTCTCTCCCTAATGTGGCAGAATTTCAGCTTAAGCTTATTATCTCATGAAAAACTCTACTTGGATGTGAACTACATAGTAATCCTGCAATCGTGTCAAGAACGATACCACTTCAAACTGCTTTGAAAGGAGGATTTCGTTTTCATTTTACTGCAGTGGCATTTTAATGACAATATACTGTATATATAGTCATTAGTATGGTTGAAGGATGCAGGCCAGATATTCACTTACTTAAAACATTTTCCCAGACTGATATGGCATTAGATGGGGATGTTTTCTTTTATTTTAGGTTGAGGATGCAGCAGCTCAGAAAATAATATTTAAGTGTCAAAATCAGGTATGATATTCTAAAGTCAGACTATTTTGAGTAAGATGTGCAGATTTTTCATGTTAAACGGTGTTAAAGTGACAAAAACATGAGGAAAGCAGCAACTTAATTTCTAAATTAGTCACCACTGTGCTTGTGGTATTAGAAAAGATTAAGGTTTTACAGGTTCTTCATTATCTTGGTAATTGGTCTTTTAATTTATGTTTTCACTCTCTTCTTGTAACAGGAAAGGCCTGCTGCTGTTTGCTAGAGGCTCATCTTTTCTTATTCTTCTTCACCTGATGCGTCAAAAGTAAAACGTTCCATACAACTTTGAAATTTCCAAAGAACTCTTCAGGCAGAGCAGATTCCAGTTACTTGTGGTGTTCCCCAGGGCACATTTCTCAGACCCCTTCTTTTCTATAGTTAATCTGCTTCCCAAATTTTCTGGTCTCATTTTCAAATTCATTATGAATTCGAAACCAGTCTAATGTCTAATATAATTCTATCCTCCCTACTTTTCCCCTGTCTGTTTAGCAAAGGCAAAGGTCTGGCTTGCTCCAATATTCATCTACGTTGTGCATCTAGTTGGATGCTATAAAGAAGTCACCTCTTTTTGACCAGATGGCATTCCTTGGATTTCCATTCAAAAAAATAATTGTTCACCAAACACAATTTTGATAATATAATTATTTGCGGATTTATAGCTAGCAGATATCAAACCTTTTCTTTGCTAATTTACAAATTAAAGTTGCTTGAGCCAAATTTGCTTCACTTCAGCAAATGTTGCCAGAAAACATGACATTTTTTAAAGAGTACTATAAAAAGCTTAACTCTTCATATGACCCTGAACATACATGATGCTGCATTCCCAATGCTGACCAAGAAATAGTAGAGGGGGAGGTAGATGGAGTAAAATACAAGCTAATCTCGGAAGAAAACAAGCAGCAAATACACTAAAAAAGTGAGGTCACCTTTTAGCAGCACAACTCCATAAAAACACAGCAAGAGCTGCAATAAGAAGGTTGAGACTAAATCATATTCGTGTGTTAAAATGTGATCCAAATATAATTGAAAATCTGTGGCAAGACCCTCCATCCAATGATACAGCAGTAAAAACTTCAGTTTTGACATGTTCAACCACGGTAGAGGGATTTGTAAAACTCCATCATTTTTCACTACACCGATCTATCACCTAAAATTAGGGGTGCATCGATTTATCGACCAGCCGATTTATCGGTGCCGATTTCCTTAATTTTGGGAAATCGGTGAATGGCTGATTTTTACATGTAAAGCCGATCTTGTCCACCGATGTCATCAACCTTGGCAAAGGTCTAAAAATCAACCACTGTGCTTTTCTTTTCTGCTGTGAGAGAGTTTTGACTGACAAACTGGCCAACCAGATCATGTCTGCGCATTTACAGTTAACAACAGTCACCCCATTGTTGCCAATTCAGCAACTTTTTTGATATATTGAGCAACATTTCAGACAAAAAACTGGTATCGGCCAAAATTGGAATTGGTAAGCTAGGCTTTTTAAAAAGATCGGTGTTAGAGATTTTTTGGTATTATCATTTTATTCTTACTTTAGTTCACATTCAGCCTATAGATCATTGTGATTTTCTGTTTAAAGTGTTCTCTTTCGTATGTGTGTATGGAGGTCACTACTGTCTGTTCAACTTTACGAGAAATAGATAAAACTAAGTTTCTCAGACCTTAAATCCTTTTGCAAGAACACCTCCTAATTTAGTAACTACCTGTGAGCAGTCGTATTTTGTTTTATTGACAGTACTGACCGAGATTTGAACCAGGCTCAGACCTTTGACCAGATATCACATCTGGAACTGGGTTGTTAGATGTTTGGGTTAGAAGCTTTACGACCTCTGTTGTTTTTCCTGACTGCCCCCTTGCCTGTTCTTCTTTGACAATAAAAACAGGAGCTCATGTGAGAGCCGATCAGAATGCTCTGCGAATTGTTCGGAGGAAGAGTTGGCAGAGCGTTCTCCTTTTGCAAAAGCTCCACGTAAAATTCATATGCGTTGTCTGTGGTTCTTTCTTTTATTTAGGTTCGAAAGGAAAATACCTATCAATCGGTAATCAGCGAACGGCACCCCTACATAAAATCCAAATAAAATACAGCTTGTATTTGTAACACACATGAAGCACGACATACAAGCTCAATGGAACAAAGGAGAACGGGTAACAGAGGAAAAAGAACTGACTGTAAGCATCCTGTCTGGGCGCAGGCACAATCCATGTACTGCCTGAGAGCCAATCGAAACTCCTCCAGCTCCTCCTCCAGCACTGACAGCTGCCTCTGGACTATTAGGATGTGCTGTGAAGACAACACACACATTCAAAATGTCAGCTTGCTTCTGGTATGGTTAAACCATCAGCCTGTTCAGATGATGAATCACAGCTCTAAAGCGTAGACAGAGGTGGGTTTTGACTTTCTTTCCTCAGACAATAAGAAAGAGAGGGGTGTTGGAGCTCATCCTCTGGTTGAGAGGTGTGAAGAAGGGGAAAAACTTGGTTTAATCGTGACAACAGAGAGCTTGCTGATAATTTCCTGAGGCTGATGATTTGACAGGCACAGCGGCAGAAGAGAACAGGGAGTGAATAGTGGCTGTAAGATACACTGTGTGCTTTAATGAGGAGGACTTTTCTGTGTGTGACCAGGACTGAACCTTTAGGATCTTTACTATTTACTTGCTAATTTGGAAGAAAAACACCCACACACACACACACACACACACACCCACACGCACACGCGCACACACACACACACACACACACACACGCACACATACAGAATCTGAAGTTGTCAAACAGAAAACAGTCACACGTCAGGCTGGTCATTATTGGTTTCTACAGCCGATTTATCCCAAGTGACACACACTGATAAGCCAATTACTTGTTGATTCATTCATGCAGACATCTGCACTGAAGCAGTAATGAGAAATGTTATATTCATATCCATGGGTTAAGATAGATTATTATACTGCAAGAATATTTTGCAGTATAATACTGTAAATGCCAGTAGTTATTTAGTTGTCATTATTACTATTGTTATTACCCATCAATTTTCTTGTCTGTTATGAGTTAGTTTGTAATCATTTTGTCTATTAAGTGTCATTTATCTGTTGGCTTTTTTATAACATGGTTTTTATTACTATTAAATTTTGGATAATTATTGAGTCAGTAAGTAATATATGTAATTAAATAAGGGGTAGGATTAAGTAAGCGTTCACTTCTTTCTACTCCTTTTCAAACAAAAAAGTAGTGATAAAGTAATTATTTTGTTCTTGATTATGTGTGCACATGTTTTCTCTGCCCTACTGGTTGTTTTTTCCCCCTCCTGTTTTTAAAAACCTGTTTGAGATAAATAAATCAAATACTCTTACTGCACAATTATTCCTAGGGTAAATAAATTCTTACTTGTTGTTCCTTATCAAAAAAATATTCACTTTCATTTAACTTTTCCAACATGCAACCACAATCTTCAGTGCATTTTATAAGGATTTTATTTGATAGACTTACACAAAGTAGTGGAAAATTGTGAAGTGGAAGGAGAACAATACTTTTTATTATTATAGATAAAAATCTAAAATCAGTGCCATGCGTTTGCATTCAGACTATCTGAGTCAGTACTTTTCAGAAGCACATTTTGCTGCAATTACAGCTGCAGGTCTTTGTGTCTAACAGCTAAACACTGAGATTTTGTCCAATTCTTCTTCGTAAATTGCTCAGAGTCAGACAGATTGGATGTACAGTTTATGTTAACATCAATGCACAAACCTTTCTATAGATTCTCGATTGGATTTAGGTCTGTTCTGATCTAAATCCCTCAATTGCAGCTCTGACTGAATGCCTGTCATTCCAGTATTGTACTTTATTTATCTCCATCCATCTTCCCTTATACTCTAAACAGCTCTCCTGTCCCTGCTGAGGAAATGCCTCCCCACAGCCTGATGCTGCTGCTACCATGTTTCACTATAGCTTCATGCTATGTGTTCAGATCTGGTTATCTGCCATTAATAACATTTCACGTTAATTCAGTTAAATTGTGCAAACTACCGAACTTTTAGTTGTGGATATTTTGTAGTTTTCCGTTTACACACCTTTTTACATATAAGAAAAATAACTATTGCTTTGACTGGTTGATAATTCCTGAAGACATAGAAAGTCTCGGTCGGTCCATCGTCAAACTGTCACATCCAAATAAGCCTTAGACACACAGATTAAGAATGAAGACAGACTAAACATAAAAGAGGGGAAGCGCTGCTGTTTCTATGGCAACTGCTGTCTTCATTATCAGCGTGGCCTCTGGGTCTGTACAAGCCCTCCATGTGACAGCGGAGTAATAAACACAGCATGGTCACTGCATAGTGAAAGGAGGATAAAAATCAATAAACCAACCGATTTGCTCTCCAAGACCTCCTCCTCAACGGGCTCCATGCGAATCTCCTGCGGAAGAGGAAGTACACGGATATTAGCTCTAGTTTAAACTGCACAAGGGTTTACATTTTCTCGATATTTACATAGCTGTTATGACAGGTTTTGGGGGACATCTTAAACCACAAGCTAAAAAGACAACATAGGTGAAAAAACAGCATCTAAGGAGGAAGTTAAAAGTGAAACAAGTCAACGTCGATCGCAAACAGAAAAATAAAATAATAATTAAAAGCTGCTATAGATCGCACTGTGGACAATTATTGCAACATATTTACATAATATGCTATACATAGAGAAAGGGACACCTTCTATATGTGGAAAAATTAGGTCACCTTTCTCTTTTAAATGTTTTAAAAATACTTCAAAACTCATAAAAGTCCAATTAAAGAGTGTACACAAACCCAATGTAATGGATGATTTAACAGTTAGAAAATGTCCATACTAAACCTTTTTTTAATTTATTCTGACTTTATGTGATGAGCTCCTTGTCCTGCCCCCCCCTGCTGTCCTGCATGTTTTAGATGTTTTCCTGCTCCAGCAAACTAGATTCAAATGATTCAATTACCTCCTCTGCATGTTCTACAGAAACCTGATAATGACCCATTTATTTCAATCAAGAGCTTTGAAAAAGGGAATTATGTAGACCTGCAGGATAGTACAGAACCCTCTGAAACAGTCTATGGGCAACTGATTTCATGTGTAATATTTTTGTTGTTGTCAGAATCGTTGTTACTGTCTGATTGACTCTCTTTTTACGTCTGATACAATATTTACTGCCCCGTTTTCTTGGCTTAAAAGTCTCATCAAATGCCTCCGTCACATGTCAGTTTACGACACATTGCTTCATTTTCAGGTCCAGATTTTCTCTCCTGTATGAGCATATGTGTATGTGTTTATAATGTGGGCAGGTGTGGTTTGCCACTCTGATATTGCTGTGATCCTACTCGTCACAATTTCAGGGGATAACGTAAAGACCAGATGGCTGAATTGCTGAAGGCAAACAGCAGAAACTAGACACAAAATGAGCCGTAAGAAGGCAAGTATAAAAAATTATGCTTAAGAAAAAGGTGAAGCAACCTTTTGTTCTAGACGGTCGATCAGCTTCTGCAGCCTGTTGACCTGAACCGTCCACTGACAGTCTTCATCGTAAGCACCTGGGGGAGACAGAAAAATATATTTAAAAAAACACACAAAGGAAGCTGGATTTTAAACAACAAAGGTGCACAGATGAAAGCTGCTTCATACATCGTGTCTGTTTAAAATATTTTCATACATCGATCACTGGAAGCGAATGCAGGTATGAATGACTGCAGTGTGCCAGGGGGTCATTTCAGGGTTTCCTTTCATGTCGGGCGGCAAACAACCACAGAGATCAATGGGAAAGCTTTGAGACCTGTAATCGCTTTGTTTGGGTTTTGTGTTTGTTTCTGGCAATCACAGCAGGTGTTGCGCAGGAGAGGCAACGAAGAGGTGACTGTGTGCAATCAATGGTTAAAAAAACAACAAGGACGTAAGCTGGAGAATATTTTGTATTTTGTATGTTTGAAAATGTGGGGAATATTTTATCTTTGTTTTAAATATGCATTTTGGTAAAGATTTAGTACAAATAACATCTGGGCTCTGCCAAATATATTATGTTTCTCAAAGAAATGTTGATAATGGTCTTCATCTTGACTTTACTTTTCGCAAATTTTAGAGTTCAAAGCATTCTGGAACAAGTAAAAACTTATTTTTCTCCAGAATCAAAAAGGCAATTTAACACACATCAATCATTCACTTTTTATAGCTTAGTAATTTGCTTTACTACAGAAGCACAAATCAATCATCTACAAATCAAAGTTTCAGATCAGCCAATTTCTCACTTGATCAGCTCTGATTTATGGTCGACAGGTCGAAGGCTGAATCATCGGACTTTTATTTTTCCTGTTATTGAACACATCTAAACTATGAACATGCGCCACTGTTGATCTAGTAACACATAATGCAATAGAGTGTTTTCTGATGAGATCACCAGATGAATGTTAAAGCCATGCGCTTTGGTGTTCAAAAATGCCCAATCTTGTTATTTCTTTCCATTTTTATCAGATTTAAAACTACTATTTCTACCCCATACACCTTTTTTCCTCATCTTTCTGTTGCAGTACTCTGAAAAATAAGTCGTCGCCAGCGAGTTAGATGTCAAAGAAAAAAAACCCTGATCTGTAAATTTAGTCTTTTACACACAGGCATCCAGAACCCCAGAGCTGCATCTGAGCACAGCGGTCCGGCCTCCTCCAGGCTGTCCCCGGCCTTTTCTCTGCCTCACCTCGCTCTCCTCCCTCCCACCTCTGTGTCGTGCTTTCTGATCTGCAGAGACGTGCTCTCTCTGACCCCGCAGCTGTTTCTTTGCATACAGCAATGCTGTGTTGAGTTATTTAAAGTGAGCAGTACATGCAAACGCATGAACCCACCTGAATTGACAAGACTGAGGAGAGGGTTGTTGGGGGAGAGGCTGTTGTTTCTCTGGAGCCTCCGATTGGAGCGACGACCCGAAAGCTGGATGGACAGAACCTCTGGCTTCACGGGGCCCTGTCTGGAGACAGAACCGAGATTATTGCTCTGAAATCAGTTCAAACGTCTAATCTAGTTCAAAACAAATGTCATCTTAAGGCACTTTACAAAAAACAAATAAATAAAACATCCGAAGTATGCACCGAAATATAAATTATACAGTGATAGAGGGATCTTATTTATATACATTCCAATTTGGTCCAGCTATTAAACAATGCAGTCGAGTTTAGGTTAAAGTTTTCTTTCTAAGGAAATCTTGGAGCCAAACAGAACCAAACCTATAAGCTCTGTACCATCTGTAAATCCTAAGGATTAGAAACAGAAATATCTCCTTCCAATGTTTTGTCTAAAGCTCTAACTAACAATTATTTTAGTAATCAATCCTTTAATCTTGATTAATCAGATAAAAAATTCACACATTTTGCTAATTTTGCCTAAACTAGGCGTGTCAAGCTCATTTTCGCTTTGGGCCAAATCAAGAACATGAATGCTCTTAAATGGCCGGTTGTTCTAGGATGTATTGATAAAACCTGTTCACAAACTGTTAAAATGTCAATAAATTCTTACAATTAAATATTATTGAACATCTTTTCAGTGCAGGGATTTGTTGATTTATGTGTGAATTTCCACAATAATTCTCAAGAAAGGAGGGACTGATTGATATAATCATTGGCAGTAAACAGATAAAAACTGCATTGATTTCACTGATAACATAATATCTAGGCACACTTAGTGTTTAGTCTAGAATCTAGAGGGCCACATAGAAATCTATGGCGGGCCAGATTTGGCCCACGGACCTTGAATTTGACGCTTGTGGCCTAAAGGGTAATACTGTATCTTTCCGTTCCTGAGCGCTTGATTATTTGTAGCAAAAGAAAAAATAGTAAAAAATACTTTTAACATCAACATGTAAAGTTGAGCTTTCTGACTTAACATCAATACATTGAGTAGGTCTAACCTGTTGACTAACTGAGAATAGCCTGAGTGATATTGACTCTTAGCTTTGTTAAGTTTTAAGCTCAGCTCTAAAAGTAGACAGGATGTCTGTCTCTGTTGGGAACATCTGGAAGAATTAGATCACTGATATATGAAGGATCTTCATTAATAAGTAAGAAAGAGAATTTTAAATTCAATACTAAATCTAAAAGAGAGACAGTCATGGTATTACTTTGACACTTTTAGAGAAAGTTACACAGCACAGTGAGCGATGGATCGAAATATAAATCATTTTCGCAAGGGGCATGGATATAAATTGGGACAGCACTCAGGTGATTAGATCAAGCTGGGAATAAATTCAGCAAGTCCAGAGTTGTGCTGCTTTATTCCTATGTTGTGTTGTACTGACATTGACATTAACGTCAGTGACAAGGTGCATGCTCCCAGAGGGTGACATCACCTACGATTTATCATACTGCCGTCAACTTGTTTGGGCCCATACTATGAAAAGACTCTAGGGATTCTGAGTTCACACTGATTGTTTTATGCAATTTTATTTCTAGGTCTTTTCGCAAACCCCTTTTCAAATCTCTGAACATTTCTGTCGGTTGTTGTGTTTTTGTAATCTCAAGGTTAATTAATTTATCAGTGTAGCTTCTGAACAAGTGCATGGCAATGATTATATATCTTCTTGAATTTGACGTGAACGACAACAACAAAAAAAATAGTAACATTAAAACAAAATGTGTAATAAAATGCCAAAACATGAATTAATTTTTAAAAGTACAGATTGGAAATTCTAAATAAGACATCATAGTTCCAGGAGAATGAGCTTAATAAAAACCACCTTGCCTTCAAAGAGTGTCACATTTGCTTTTTATGTATTCTCTTTTTTAAAAAACACTCAATATTTTTTCAAAATTTGCAAAGCTTAACATCAAAAGGTGGTTTGTTTTTCTGTTTCTGGTAAAAAGAAACAAACCTAACCCTCCAAATGGAAACACACACACCAAACCTTGACTTCTGCGTATTTCTACCACCCTCCTATCGTTGCAGTCAGTGTGTTCAGCAGAGCTTTTTAGTCTAATATCAGCTCAGTAGTAATAGTCACAGTAGTAATGGTTCCTCCAGCAGTGACTCATATACTGGAAGTGTTTGCATCATGATTAAAGCTGTTAAAAACGAAATCCTCTGCACTCAACCAGAGACGTGTGCGTTAGCAAACATTGTATTTGTAGCTAATGTGGGGACTGTTGGCTTCATGTTTGCCAAATTCTGATTTATTTCTAACTTCCAAGTCCTATTTTCTTTTTTGAATATTTCATTTGTTTGTTTTCTTGGTAAAACAGCACATAAGCGTAAAAAAAACAACAGAATTTTACTGTCATTTTTTTAAAACAGTGATGTATTGTGAACCCTTCATCCAAATTATTGTAAATTTCACAACTAATGAAGTGATAATTTATGTGAGACCCTTGTTTTTCTACTCTAGGATAGAAAGAAGCTTATTCATGTTGATCTATTTCTGTTAAAAGGAGGCTGCAGGGGCAGATGACACCACTTAGTCCCCATCCAAACCTGGTAAAAACTTAGTGTGAAATATCCACAAGCTGACATCTGGTATGTACTATGGGTATAGTAAGCTGGTGAGTCATGTCCTCAGCTACATATCAACTTTAATTGGCAAAACTGTCAACTTTAAGGAATAAAAGAGGAGTTTTAAAGCTGGAGAGCAAAGCGTGAGGTCAGAAAAATAAGAGACAAGGTAAAGATGATCACCTGTGTTTAAGGTGGCACATTATTTAGAGAAGTAAGTTTCTAATTACATGCAGCATTCTTTGAAAAACCAGTATAAGTATGCATGAGACTAAAAAGACGGTCTGTGCAAATAACACAGCCTTTTCACAAGTACAAGGGGACTTTAAAAGCCATCGCAGTAACAACTCCTGATGTTTGCAGGAGCGCAGTGATTACATTCAGACTCAGGGGGATTTCTCAAGCAGCAAGAACACTGACAGAGAAGAGGCAGCTCAGGGAGTGAGGGACAGCCACTTTGAAATGACATAAAATAGAAATGGAAAGATTTATAAGAAGGGAGGAGAGAAGGAAGGACACTGAAAATGTCTATCAGCTAAGTAGGAACATGTTTATCTGCATCCTTGGCTGTAAACATGGTGATAATGATGAACAGGACAAGAAAGAAGCAATGACGGCAAATTTATGTCGTCTTTCCAAAACCACAAGATAGTTTCAGAGAAATCCAAATGTGTCAGAGGTTTAATCCATTAAAAGGTTTCCAGTTTTATTATATCCAAAAAATCTTTGTTACAGCTTTAATTATTGCTACTATTCTTACAGATGAACACCTGGAAAGGCAATTCATTTTATTAGAAATAATTATCATATTTTCCCATCAAAGTACTCAGGTTTAGAAGAAACAAAATGTTATGTTGAATCTATTTTTTAAAATAAATAGCTATTCCATCTCAGCAACCTCATTCACAAATAGAGAGATAATGAACTGGACTCTCTTGCTTAACAGAATTTCAGAAAACACTTCACAACAAGCTGAATAACCTATTAGCAGTAGTTATATAAAGCTTTTCCCCAGTCCACGTTGGCGGGCAAGACACTGACAGGTGAAAAATGTGCGTCATTAGCTGTCATATAAATGTACCGAGCCTCAAATAAACACAGACAATACCTGCAGGGAGGACTCACCTACATGTTCGTCTGCACGCATGCAATCCATGCGAGCAATCTGTGCATGTGTGCTCTGGGTGAGTCATCGCCAGCGCTAATGACCTGAGCACACCGGAGGCATGTTGGAGCTCTGAATTCAGACCCAGACTGATCAAGAACGAGCAGCAGAACCGTCTGAGGAACACCGCCTGACCAGGGCTGGACTCATACAACCACTGGGAGATAATTAACACCCAGCAGTCTGACGCTTTTATGATTTTATGAAGATTATAATTACATTGGTCAACAGCCAAAAAAATTGTCTGGGATTTTTCAGCTGCTCAGGGTAATTTCGATGTGCTGAATCACATTAGGTTTGCTCAATCAGGTCAACTTTCTGAACTAAGCTACATATTAGTTTGGGATGCAGTCATGACTCCTCCATGGGATGCAGTCATGACTCCTCCATGGGCTGCCACCTTATCGTGGTGGAGGGGTTTGAGTGCCCCAATGATCCTAGGAGCTATGCTGTCTGGGGCTTCATGCCCCTGGTAGGGTCACCCAAGGCAGACAGGTCCTAGGTGAGGGACCAGACAAAGTGCAGCCCGAAGACCCCAATGATGAAGGAAAACCTTGGACTTGGTGTTCCCTCGCCCGGACGCGGGTCACCGGGGCCCCACTCTGGAGCCAGGCCTGGAGGGGGGGCACGATGGCGAGCGTCTGGTGGCCGGGCTTTTACCCATGGAGCCCGGCCGGGCTCAGCCCGAAGAGGAAACATGGGCCCCCCCTCCCATGGGCCCACCACCCGTGGGAGGGGCCAAAGGGGTCGGGTGCACTGTGTGATGGGTGGCGGCCAAGGGAGGGGACCCTGGCGGTCCGATCCTCGGTTGCAGAAACTGGCTCTTGGGACGTGGAATGTCACCTCTCTGGTGGGGAAGGAGCCGGAGCTAGTGCGTGAGGTCGAGAGGTTCCGGCTAGAAATAGTCGGTCTCACCTCGACGCATGGCTCTGGTTCTGGAACCAGTCTCCTTGAGAGGGGCTGGACATACTTCCACTCTGGAGTTGCCCAGGGAGAGAGACGTCGGGCAGGAGTGGGCATACTTGTTGCTCCCCATCTCGGCGCCTGTACGTTGGGGTTCACCCCGGTGAACGAGAGGGTAGGATCCCTCCGCCTACGGGTGGGGGGACGGGTTCTGACTGTCGTTTGTGCTTACGGGCCGAACGACAGTTCAGATTACCCACCCTTTTTGGAGTCCTTAGAGGGGGTACTGGAGAGTGCTCCTCCTGGGGACTCCCTTGTTCTGCTGGGGGACTTCAACGCTCACGTGGGCAACGACAGTGAGACCTGGAGGGGCGTGGTTGGGAGGAACGGCCCACCCGACCTGAACTCGAGCGGTGTTCTGTTGCTGGACTTCTGTGCTCGCCATGGATTGTCCATAACGAACACCATGTTCAAGCATAAGGGTGTCCATATGTGCACTTGGCACCAGGACACCCTAGGCCGCAGTTCGATGATCGACTTTGTCATCGTTTCATCGGATCTGCGGCCGTATGTCTTGGACACTCGGGTGAAGAGAGGTGCGGAGCTGTCCACTGACCACTACCTGGTGGTGAGTTGGCTCCGGTGGCGGGGGCGAAAGCCGGTCAGACCTGGCAGGCCCAAACGTGTTGTGAGGGTCTGCTGGGAACGTCTGGCGGAATCCCCTGTGAGACGGAGCTTTAACTCCCATCTCCGGCAAAACTTCGAACACGTCCCGGGGGAGGTGGGGGACATGGAGTCTGAGTGGACCGTGTTCCGTGCCTCCATTGTCGAGGCGGCCGATCGGAGCTGTGGCCGCAAGGTTGTCGGTGCCTGTCGCGGCGGCAACCCTCGAACCCGTTGGTGGACACCTTCGGTGAGGGATGCCGTCAGGCTGAAGAAGGAGTCCTATCGAGTCTTTTTGGCCTGTGGGACTCCGGAAGCAGCTGATGGGTACCGGCGGGCGAAGCGGCATGCGGCTCGGGCGGTTGCTGAGGCAAAAACTCGGGTGTGGGAGGAGTTTGGAGAGGCCATGGAGAAAGACTTCCGCACGGCTTCGAGGCGATTCTGGTCCACCATCCGGCGTCTCAGGGGGGGGAAGCGGTGCAGCACCAACACTGTTTATAGTGGGGATGGTGTGCTGCTGACCTCTACTCGGGACGTTGTGGGCCGGTGGGCAGAGTACTTCGAAGACCTCCTCAATCCCACCAACATGCCTTCCACTGAGGAAGCGGAGCCTGGGGACTCTGGGTTGGGCTCTCCAATCTCTGGGGGCGAGGTCGCCGAGGTGGTTAAAAAGCTCCTCGGTGGCAAGGCCCCGGGGGTGGATGAGATCCGCCCGGAGTTCCTTAAGGCTCTGGATGTTGTAGGGTTGTGTTGGTTGACGCGACTCTGCAATATCGCATGGACATCGGGGGCAGTTCCCCTGGATTGGCAGACTGGGGTGGTGGTTCCCCTGTTCAAAAAGGGGGACCGGAGGGTGTGCTCCAATTATAGAGGGGTCACACTCTTAAGCCTCCCTGGCAAGGTCTATTCAGGGGTCCTGGAGAGGAGGGTCCGTCGGATAGTCGAACCTCGGATTCAGGAAGAGCAGTGTGGTTTTCGTCCTGGTCGTGGAACACTGGACCAGCTCTACACCCTCAGCAGGGTCCTGGAGGGTGCATGGGAGTTCGCCCAACCAGTCTACATGTGTTTTGTGGACTTGGAGAAGGCGTTCGACCGTGTCCCTCGGGGAGCCCTGTGGGGGGTTCTCCGGGAGTATGGGGTACCGGGCCCTTTGATACGGGCTGTCAGGTCCCTGTATGACCGGTGTCAGAGTCTGGTCCGCATTGCCGGCAGTAAGTCGGGCTCGTTTCCGGTGAGAGTTGGACTCCGCCAGGGCTGCCCTTTGTCACCGATTCTGTTCATCACTTTCATGGACAGAATTTCTAGGCGCAGCCAAGGTGTTGAGGGGATCCGATTTGGTGGCCTCAGGATCTCATCTCTGCTTTTCGCAGACGATGTGGTCCTTTTGGCTTCATCAGATCGTGATCTGCAGCTCTCGCTGGATCGGTTCGCAGCCGAGTGTGAAGCGGCCGGGATGGGGATCAGTGCCTCCAAATCCGAGGCCATGGTCTTGAGCCGGAAAAGGGTAGAGTGCCTTCTCCGGGTCAGGGGGGGTGTCCTGCCCCAAGTGGAGGAGTTTAAGTATCTCGGGATCTTGTTCACGAATGGGGGAAGAAGGGAGCGGGAGATCGACAGGCGGATTGGCGCAGCGTCTGCTGTCAAGCGGGCGCTGTACCGGTCCGTCGTGGTGAAGAGAGAGCTGAGCCAAAAAGCGAAGCTCTCGATTTACGATCTACGTTCCCACCCTCATCTATGTTCATGAGCTTTGGGTCATGACCGAAAGAACGAGATCGCGGATACAAGCGGCCGAAATGGGTTTTCTCCGTAGGGTGGCTGGGCTCTCCCTTAGAGATAGGGTGAGAAGCTCAGTCATCCGGGAGGGACTCAGAGTAGAGCCGCTGCTCCTTCACATCGAGAGGAGCCAGTTGAGGTGGCTTGGGCATCTGGTCAGGATGCCTCCTGGACGCCTCCCTGGTGAGGTGTTCCGGGCACGTCCCACCGGGAGGAGGCCCCGGGGAAGACCCAGGACACGCTGGAGGGACTAGTTCTCTCGGCTGGCCTGGGAACGCCTCGGGATTCCCCCGGAGGAGCTGGAAGAAGTGGCTGGGGAGAGGGAAGTCTGGGCCTCCCTTCTGAAGCTGCTACCCCCGCGACCCGACCTCGGCTAAGCGGAAGAAGATGGATGGATGGATGGATGGATGCAGTCATGATGGAGATATCCCTGCTGCTGCTGCTGACCATACAAGGCATTCAAAGAAACGGAAGTTCATGCCCTGAAGACGTAATGTTCAATTTACATGTACTTACCCTTATCAGTGTTTTTACTCAATTTACAGAAATCCAAGTTTCTATAATTTATTTAAGACGCTCTGTTGGAAAACAATTTTTTTTCTCCTAAAGCCATTTCTTGGAGGAGAAATATTATCGGAAATGAACTGATAACGTCACAAAAATGTCAGCAATTTAGTCCGAAGATTAGATTTCTCTAAATAAGAACTTGACCTTGTTGAGAAAAATGGATGTCATTTTTTATTCAGCGGTGCAAAATAGTCCTAATTCAGTTGAAAAAACAGACAACTTCCAACGAGTATACTTTTGTGACCCAGTGTTATCTGATCATGTCCAAATAACGCAAGTCATTTGAACTAGTTCAAGTTTATCTTTCATGGGAAAGTGGACAGAAAAGACTGGGTCTACTGTTCTCACTTGTCCTGAGCAGAAAAATCCTGCTGTCTGTTAATTCAAAAGAATTTATGTTATATTAAATTATTGTGAACAGTCATACACTGCATGTGATTAAATTAAATTTAAATTGTATGTAAATTGTCCAAAACATGATACTTTATCTTAAATTTATATGGTCAATTTTGAAAAATGCAATAATATAAAATAGGCTCTGTGCTCCTCTGTCACTTTGGTCTTTGGTCTACCTTCCCTTATAATAATCATAATCATCTTCATGTCCTCACGTTCTTCCAGAGTCGCTTTCCTTAGATCTTAACAAGCTCTCTTTAATTAGTTGAAATTCGTCTGTCCCCAGAAGAAGAAGATTTACTTATTAAACGAACGATGAGTCACATGAGTTGTACAAGGAAGAGCAGGTGTTCTGATTGGGAACTCGGCACAGGCATTCTGTGCAAATGCATCTTTTGTGTATAATATGAAAGATGTAAATTAGGACAAACAGAACATGCAGACAAACAGGAGCGTGTAATTATAGGTTTCGGTGTGCATTTCGCTCACGCTTCTGAGACGGCGTGTGTTTGTTGGTGTGGAGGACCAGAGGGATTCGCACTCACTTCTCCTGGCGGGTCTGCTCGGCTGTTGTTTCCATGGCGCACTCAAGCGAGCTTTGAAGCGAATGAAGCTGATTGGTCGTCTCCTTCAGCAAGAAGCGGGTCACAAACTGCTCCAGGTGGGTGGACTCCTGATAATCCTGTCAATCAAGGTGAGGAAAAGGGGGAGGACAAGTTTGAGTGGGTGGAACAACAAAGGGGGAGCTGTGACAGGTTTCACATGCCACTCCAGAGTCACAAAACGTTCAAACCTCCTCTGCTAATTAAAATGTGCCTAGAAGATTGCTCAGGAGAGATTATGCAACAGTGCTGCTTGAGAGGAGAAAATATGAAAAGGAGGATGAGTAGGAAATGTCAGGTTTTATGGGTAATTGTTTCATGATTTTTGTTAGTGTTCCCTTTAATCTGGTACCTGACTTTTGTTAGTTTCTGCTCCCCTCTGTCACGTAGCCCACATTTACTTACCAAATCAGTACAATGCAGTACAGAAGGAGTGTTTATTTGGGACTCAACGGGAATCCAAACTGGACTATAATCTTGTGGCCGTCAGATTAAGAGTGAAGGATCTGCAGGTGATTTTAATAACCGATGCTGTCATAATAGTCTGGCAAAGATCGTGACTTGATGACTCCTTCAAACGCATCCTATTTTTCTAATTTGCCCAAGACGAGTTTGCAAAGCAAAACAAAGATGACACGTCCATATTTCTGTTACACTTGATAGTCACGTTGCATGTAGGATGGAGTTACTGGCACCTTGTCGTTTTCTGTGAGAGATTTTATTTATGTCAGGCTGTGTTTGTTGGATAAACTGATTGAGAGGGGAAAATATACCTCTGACATTGTGGACATGTCATCAGCTGTGGCAGGAACAAAGCAGGAGGGCTGTCTGTTGTTCAGACTAATCAAAGAGGAGTGAGAGATGCTTGGCTCTGTCGAGTTTGCGGCGCACATTCTGCAGCTGCTCCCTCAGTTTTGAGCTCAGCGGTTGTTTGTACTCTTGACGAACAAAATGCGCATTTTAAATCAAATAACTCCTGCATGAGTGTACAAAACAAGAGTCTGCCGGTTGTAAGACATAGTCGGTCACATCTTTAATATTTCTTTTTGTTTATGGGGAATATTTTTTAAGCAATACACGTTTGGACATAAATGCGCTTTGAGATGGTGAGAATAAGTTCTGACAGATTCGTAAAGGTCAGCCTCTTGCAGTCTTAGCAATGTGTGTACGTTCCACAGATCCACAGTCATTTAGCAGCTTCTCGTCTGCCTGATTTTTATTCCTTTTTGCCTCCCCTCCATGCTTAATTGACTGCTACACAAAAGGTCAAACGAGAGCTTTGGTGAAGGCAATGACTTTTAGCTCTCTGCATATTGTTGTACTTTCCTCCAAGTACCCCACAGAGCCAAAAATGCAAGAACGTGTGTATAACATCTTTTATCCTCCTTAGTAAAATAGTAAAAAATAAAATAGAAATCTTTGTTAAAAACTTTTAGAGCATCAACTCAAATCTTCGCACCTTTTCTTCATTCATAAATGTTTTTAAAAAGTAATATTCATTTGTAAATACTTTCCTTTACCTATTTTTAGCAAAATAGCTCAAGCTCAGTCAAACTGGATCTCCACAATTCTTAAACTTAATTTGATCTATAGATCTGGACTTTGACTGGACCATCCTAACTCATAATTATACTGATGTAAGCTTCCCAACTTTTTGTCTTGTCCATTACTTTCATTGACAGTGTAAAAAAAAATCTGTCCTATTCTATTTTTGCCCGTCAAATTAGAATTGATATTGACATTGGCTATTCCAACACATTTTCACTCCACATGTTTGCTGTGTCTCCACCTCTCAAGGTTTTATTCCTTTCCACTCTTCCATAAAGGTCGGAGTTGTGGAAATGCACAAATAACCCTGCATAAATAGAAACAGATTCTGTCAATGGAGTATTCATTTATTAACCCCTCTATATATACAATGTTAGTAATATCAGTTTAACTACCCATAACTGCATGTATTTTACAAATAAATTACTGCATTAGCTGCCTCCACACACTTTTTCACGTTATGGTGAAATTATTGTTTTGGAACTGATATTTGGCCCAAGTAAAATCCATATGGCATCTCTGATGAGATACGTGTCGTATTTATTAGATCCAAATTCATGTTTCAGCAGTAGAGTTTGTGTGTGTGTATGTAAATGCGTCACACATGCAAATACAATGGCATGTGCATGCACATTATCAGCGCACAAAAAGACCCAAGATGCGTTATGAAGCGACTCACATGCAAGCGGCCCCCTCACACACATCCACAGCCAGAGACCGCCCACTCAAACACATATACGACTTAACAGAGATGACCGAGATTCAGTCAGTGACTAACACGGCATCTGTTCTCATCCTGGCTCATCTGTTACTCAAGCATACTCAGGGAAATTTAACAGATCAAGCATTTTTTTAAAAATCATTTTCCTTCTATATGGCATCATATTTTTCTAATAAATATGTTTCTGGAAGTCTAAAGGCATGTGAAGACATCAGCCAGTTGAAACCCCGTGTTGCAATTTAGATTTTTGCCACTGCCGGTTCTGTCCAGACTGTGCAGGGTAATTTGTTTTCAAGTGAGGTCAAATGTCCATTCTGAGTCAGTGAACAAACTGTGAAGAAGTTTGTGAGGTCGACTGACGAGTCCTGTTCTTCCTGAGGGAGATTTCTTTTAACAGATCAGAGTGAGGCAAAGAAATTGCTTCAAAAAAAATCTAAACTTTAATGACTGTTATCTCTCTCCTTTGTTCAGCACCTGTTTTGAAACCTGTTTTATAAAACACAGCTCAGAAACTCATTGCTGTGAGTTTTGGTTTGTTTGGATGAAGAAATGCCCAACAAAAAATAAAATACATTAGAAGTGAGTTTGTTCTTGTTCTTTTTTTCATTGATCCTTGTTTTTGGGTGAGGCTCTATTTGTCCCTTTTCTTCTTTTTTTCTTATTCTTCAAGCATTTTTCTTTTATTACTCATTTCTTCTTTTGTTGTGGTGCATTTACGTTTCACCAAATTATTTTTCGTTTCTTCCTGTGACTTGTCAGTTATGTTCCAACTTTCTACAAATAAAAATGCAATAACTTTGTACCTTATTTTTCTACTTTTTGGTGTTTTTGTTCTTTTTCAATTCTGATTCTATTGTAATCATGTTAAATCCCTTTGCCATTTCTTCTTTGTGTTGATTGTCATTCTCTACAGATTTTTATATTAGGTTTATGTAAAATATTATAGTTTCAAGTCTCAATTGTTGTTGTTTCACATTTGTCTTCAGTCCTTACCACCTTTCATTAGCTACCTGAGCTTGAGTTGATATTTAAAGTAGTATGGGCAAAAGGTTCAGTTTCTGAATGTGTAAAACTGGTGGCAAAAACTTGAGGAGGAGCATAGCACAAATGGCACCCTTCACACGGTTATTTGTAAAAACAATAAAAATCAAGCATCTACATTGTGCAGTAATTTGTGTTGTTCCGTCACATAAATTCAAACTAAATACAGAAAAGTTTGTGGTGGTAATACAAGTAATCAAAATCACTAATATTTGTATTTGCTTCTCTTCTACTTTTAAATGTTCAACGTTCACCTCTTTCCTCTTTACTCCAGGGTTAATGTTGGGATTTCTTCTGCGTTTTCCTTGGAAAAAATCTGTTTAATGCCTATTGGTAACACTTTGAAGGTGTTTGCATAAGACTGACATAACAGCAGTCATAAACAAGAAGGAGTCTTCAAGAATGTTTGACTGTTGTCTTGAAGTGTCATTTGGTAAATAATGGCACTTTTTTTTTTGTTACCCCTCCAGGGGGTCTTTTTGTGGGCTCTAGTGTCCCTTATATGACAGTAGGCTGACAGGAAACAGGGAAGGAGAGGGGGGAAGACATGCGGCAAATGTCGTTGGGTCCGGGAGTCGAACCCGCGACGGCCGCGTCGAGGACTCAAGGCCTCCAAATACGGGTCGCGCTAACCGCTACGCCACCACGGCACGCCCAAATAATGGCACTTTTAATGCAAAGTTGTACTAAAAGTTGCATTAAAAGTCCAATAAAAAGGTCAACTTTGCATTATTTTGGTAAATAATTACAATTTTAATGCAAAATTGACACTTTTAATGGACTTTTAATGCTCGTTTCACAGAAACGAGCATTAAAAGTGTCATTATTTACAGAATGACACTTCATGACAACAATCATAAACATTCACAAGGACTTCTTCATGTTTATGACACGTGTTATGTCATGTTTATGACTGTGACATGTCAGTCTTCTGCACACCCCTTCAAATAAAGTGTTACCAGCCTTTTTTTCCCAACCAGATCTTTTATCTAACATCTTTCAGTTTCGGGGGTGGTAAAGATCTGAGAAGGAATGCCACAAGGCTCTACCTTCTTCTTCTCCCTTCATCTGTCATATATTTAATCTGTGTCACCCTCATCAGTACCTATTCACTCATCTCCTTGCTCTCTTTTTCCATCTACAATCTTTCTTCTCAGTTTTTTCACCAGAGGATCAACATCTATTGTCCAGCACTGTTGCAGTCTATTAAATTTCATGTTTATTTACTCCGCAAGTTTAGTACATAATATTTTGTTCTGGTGTTTAATGAGTATGAGAAAGCCATACCGCGTCTTTTTAGGCTCTGTAATGGAAATTTGACTAATGGGAGATCAGAGGGAGTCAGTTAGGTGACACGCTGAGATAAACTTGACTTGCAGCTAAAAGACGGGGCCACTGTAAGAAAAATCAAGCATCTGTTTGTTTTTTTACTAAATGACTCAAATTTAGCTTGACTTTTTAGCATTTGTTTTTCTGTCACACCACATGAATCATGGCTTGAAAGACACAGACACCCTTAGGATTTCTAAATCTAAAAGTAAAATTTAATCATTTTGGTCTATTTAGGGTAATTTAAATCATTAGAAAGAAAATTTTGGATTGTCTAATAGCGGGGAAGAGGATGGTAATGAAGTGTTGGGTAACACAAAGGCATGTTGAGTCCTGCTGGAAAGTTTTAGATTGACCTAGTCAAAGTCTGGATTGAGATGTGCTGACATGGTCCTAAACAGGCTATCTTTACCTAAAACCTCTCCAATGCCACTGAATTAAAAATGATTCTGCAAAGAAGAGTGGGCCAAAATACCCCCACAAGCGACATAAAAGATACGAATAGATACCAGCAACTGTTTTTCTCTTCTAAGCTTGAATTTCAGTACATCAGGGTATAATGTGCTGCTTGTTGAGAACCCATTTGTATTTAATTAATCTCTTTATTTTTTATTGATCAGGTCAGGTTGTGTGAACTTCTTGTATTTTTCCAGGTCATCTTTGTCTGATGATTAGAAAATTTTAAGGGTGGAAAACAAGCAAAAACGGAAGAAATCTGTAGGAGTGCAAAGACTTCCTCAAGGCACAGATTCAGCATATTTTTAAAAGTGTTTTTATTTTTATTTTTATGAAAGCCAGTATTTACTTCAGCCTACAATATGCAATAATTATTATCAATTTAAACCCTTCAAAAGACAGTGTAAGCGCTTAAAGTCACTGGGAGTATCAGACATTTGACAGTAATACTGAAAAATTAAATCGAATAACTTCTCGCTTATTGTGCAAAATCGTTAATAAAACATATTTGGAAAGATGGAAGAAACATGTCATAACACTAGGGAAATAAAACATACGGTAGTGGTGTTTTAAAAAATTTATTTTCAATGCAAAACCTTGCAGTTGGGGGTTTTGCAGTTGCAGTTTTGCGGTTTGGTCATATGTATGACCAAACTACATATGCATATGCAATTTTTTTGGTCTAAAATTTTATACCAAATTTTATGGAATACAATTTGCATATGACCAAATTGTTTGCCATATGCAAAGCAAAGCAAAAGCTTGACAAAAATTAAATATATATTTTTTTAAAAACACAAATCAAATGTCCAGAAACTCAAGAGAGAAATAAATGAATATTGAAAACTGATGCAACAATTTTCATTGTGTGTGTGTGTAATTGTGAAATTAGCGCTATTTCCTTTAGCCTACCTTCTTTGTTTTGTCCATTGCTTTTAGTATGGACATATTCAGTTCTTCCAAAGCTGCAAGAACATTCTCATATTCACCAAGGTGCTGGGAGAAATACTCTGCAGACCAAGAGAAAAACAGAAAATACAGACAGGAAGGGTTTTATTCAGATGCCCAGTGGGATTTGGTCACAGCGACCAAAATGTCGGAAAGCATTTGAATGTTTCTCTGAGAGTCAAGTGACAGTAGAGCTTCAGCTTACCACAGAGTTCATCCGTGTCCACATTGCTGTAAAAAGACGACAAAACAGGAAGATTGAAATGCCATGAAAATCTGCAGGATTTCACAATGACAGGGGGAACACAGGCAATTATTTCCCATCTAATAAACTTTTTTTTAGACAAACTGATATGATGAGAAATGATGTGCAGACAACATGAAGGAAAGAAACTCTTTCAAGAATATATTTAATATATTTTTGCATAGATTCTAAATTTTACGAGATCTGAAAGCAACAGTCCAAAAAGAAAGGAAGCTAAAAACATAGGCGAGTGCAAAATGACACGATCTGTCTTTTAGTCATTGAATAAGCCCTTCAGATACTTTTGAGATTTATAAAACATTTCCTTCTTATAGTGACAAAAACTGAAGATGTAGGTTGCCTTAAACGCTGCTCAACAGAAGCTTCAGCTGTTTTTCACCTGGGAAAAAGCTGCAGAGATGAGCTGGTCTGAACAAGAGAAAACACTTAGAGACATGGAGGCTGGCTGAGAACACAGGAAGTTAGAAAATAAACTGCATAACAGACCATTAAGCTCTTTCTGATGTGGCCTTTTTTCATTTTAAATAAACTAAAGGATGATATAACGCTAACATAGTGGAAAAAAACAGCAGATAAAAACGTAAATATCAAGATGTTCATTGGCAGTTTTCTAAGAAACCAAGCATATATTTAAAAACAGACGTATAGAGTAATGTTTGAGTGTTGCACACCAAACCGAGGATCCTGGTCAGGGGGACCTAAAGCTCACTGACTCGTTCTCAGATCAATACAGGACTCAATCCGAGAGCTCTAAATGGGTTCCTAACAACTTCACTGCCTTTTGACTGAGAGACATTGGGACACATTCACCTTGAGTTTAACATGGATTTTTAAAAAAGACTCAGCTGTGACAAAGAGGATGACTGGAAGGTGAATGATATCAATTGTAGTTAGAACAAAAACATCAATCTGACCTTCTTTTCCTCCAAAGTGATGGAAAATTCTCAAAATATTAATGTTTTCGTGACACTAAGGTGTGATACTCAAAGGTGTGTCTGAATATCTGTCACTATATGTAAGAACTATTTTATCTAGCAAATTTAGAAATTCATGAAAGGTTTTAAAGGTCATCAATTAGAACACTTCAAACTGAGAATATTGTGCTAAACTCAGATCGTAAACTTCTCTACTCAATTAAAGGAATGATTACAAGCTTGAAAGTTTTGACTGGTAAAATTTTATCTGGAAGGATCATCTTTTTACTTTCTTTATCTATCTATGTGGAAAATCTTAGGCATGTGGTAGATAAGGGATATATCTTATTATTGTCTGTTTTTGTGTTTGTCTTCAGTTGTTTTGGTAATCTTTTTATTTCTTCACCATGTTTGTTTTTGCCCCAGAGTCATTTTCAGTCGAAGCTAAATAGAAAATGAACCCAAAAGCTATCCAAGTAAATTCAAGCCAACAACACGAGGCCAAAGATAGCTTTAACATCCTCACAGAGAAATCTACATAAAGCTTTTTGCTCGGTAGGAAATAAATGTGTCACAAAAGGAGGACAAATCACTGGAATCTCCTTTTACATCAACCTAAAATGAAGATAATGTATAACAATATATGTGTTAAATGAAATTCAGAAATAAGGGCAAGAAATTGGGTCATAAATATATTTTATGTTTAATAGTTATTGATTTTGTTAAACTGCCAAATAACTACACTGATTTTTTATGATCATCTTGTGTCTCAAAACATTGCATTCTCTGATGAACCTAAAGATTTTTTTTTAATTCACAGTTTTTAATTTATTTTTCTAAGGGGAATTGGAGAAAGAGTGATCAACAAGATAACAAATGAGGGATGAGGCTATTTAATATTTCAATAGTACTCCTAATTTTTCATATGATTTTATCTCTACTCTTAAAAAAAGAATGAATGAATTAAAATACGTGTGGAATTTGATCACCCAGTATGCACATATTCCAGAAACCAGCATTACTTTTCTCTGCAATCACAGCTGTGGTGGTTTTATAAATAAAATGTGATAAAAGTTCATTTCTTTCAATGCGTAGTCAGCTGTTGTTAAAAGAGTTCAGTAATTACGTAATGCACCTCAACAGATACAGACCATGCATTTGGATATTGCTTTATAAATTATGGTTTTGAACGTAATTAACCTAGTTGCTCATTTTGTGTTCAATAAAAACTTACTGTGGAGTCAAACAGCAGAAAATCTGTTCAGACAGCGATTATAATCCCAAGCAGAACAAATTTTGTTTACTGTGTATCTCCTCACAATAAAGGAGAATCAAAAGTTTTTACAGATTTTCAAATAACATCTGATGTTTTCTTTACTGTTACAGGGCTGTAACTAAACTGTTCACCTATCTGTAAGATAAAAATTACACACTATGATATTAGAAGAGCTGCTACTTGACAGAAAATATATTTGTATTATATGCATAATTTCTAAAAATTCACAGCTTGTTCAATACTTTTCTAGTGTGCTCTATAAGGAGAGAAAAGCCATGTACTGTATCTACAAAAATATCACAAAGCAGAAAGTTTTTAGTATTTCCTAGCTTCAATTTCATAAGCATAGTTTCTTACAAACACACATTAACAACGCCTGCCTTTTAATCTATTGATCAGGAAAAAGAACATTTCATGTTGAGACGTCTTTCATGTGCTTAAAGCCTTTAAATGGAAAATCAATACAAAATGAAAGGTCACACAGATTTACTTCTATCTCTCTATTGTGAATTTGCAAATGCAAAAGAACTTGGAGAGACATCGAGTCAGGACAGTTAACCCATTTCAGATTGGGTGATCTAGAAAAAACTGTGTGAATAAAGTTTAAGCAAAGCCACAGTTTTCTATAAACTTATGAAATGAGTCAATGTTCCAGGAACTCTGAGAACATTGTTATCAGAGAAATAAGAGTTTGATCATGGCCGTGTCTCTTTGCATAAATATCATATTTTTCCAGTCTGTTCACATCTGAAATCTGTCCTGTGTGCTTAGACAAATTGAAAACAAAATGAAGCAATTACTCGACTCACTCTGTGTTATGAGTATCAATCGTGTGGAAAAGCTCCTTCAGTTCCTCGGCTGTCAGGACTCCATCAGAGAAGTAGGATTTGAATTCATCGAAGGACAGCTTCCCATCGTCTGAGGGGGGAAATGAAAATTAGGATTCATGAACAAATCTTATTTAGGTAAGGTTTTTGTAGTGGTCATAATAATTAACAGGAGCAATGTTCTCCTTTCACATAAAAACATCCTAATAGCTAATTTTAGCTTAATTCTGATAAAACACCTACAGACTTTGTTGAGATTTGCCAAACTATGAAATAACGCCGAGGAGTTGCAGTAAATGCATCAAGCCCCCCACCCCCCTTTGTGACACTTTAGGAGCAATCAAACCGAACAGAAATTGATGCTCTTGTTTTTATTATTCCAACAAATAACATTTTGTCTATGTGGGGTCGTCATGATTTTTTCCATTAAACTAATGTGATAGCAATCTCACAACAATCAGTCACTTTTATGCGCTGAGGCTCTGCAATTATGAAAAAGAATAAAGCAATATGAAAGATTTATGAGCAAAGGATAAACAGAAGTTCTCAAAATGCAGACATTTCGCCTCCGGCTATGTCTGCCCGTCTGTGTGGACCGAAGGTGGGTGATCTTTAACTGTTCACTGCTGATCTGCCACAGATCTGACGTTAAGTACGAGTGTTGCGTTGCCATAGATACCACAAGGAAAAGCCACTTGCACAGAAATGTAACGTACAGTGACTCACTGTCGATGAGCTCAGACAGCGAAGCTTGGAAGTCTTGGCACATGTGCAGGTTTTTTTTGTGCAACGCTAAAAACAAACATGCAGGACGGCCTCAAAGCTTTTACAGCGTGGGATGGATATTTAATGGATACAGGAATATGTCATGCCCTGTGAACAATTGCTGGGCTTTTTATTTTTATTTTTTTGCCTTCTTAGGATGTGAAATTGAAAGAAAGAGTTGCTTTTTGAATGGCTTCCGAGGCCCTGAGGTTCAAACAAATTCCCAGACCATTGTAGATATTTTTTTTCCCTTTTGTACAAAGTGTTTCAAAGCCTTGCATGGTCTATGGAGTACAGTTCCTGGCAGAAGTATTCTGACCTGAATACTCTGTAGAACCAACCTCCACCACAATTAGGGTCAAATTAAGGCCAAACGTTATTCTTTGAACGATTGGAGACAGACATTTTTCTGCGTTGCTAAATACCTATTACTCTCATTGGAAAAGAATATTTAAAGTAACATTATTTTTTCAAGATTTGTCACAGATCCTTGAACAGATTTAGGTCTGATCTTTGACTAGGCCATTCTAAACACACAAATAGCGTTAGAGCACGTCTAAGCTCTGAGTAGTTCTCAATTGTTTTAAAATCTCTAAAGGTTTTTTTTTTTCCAGAATTATCCTATAATTACCTGAACACACCCTCAGACCAGGTTTCCTGCTCATATTTAACTCAGAAAAAATATGTTAATAATTTTAGGTTTTTTTAAATAACATGTTCAGTTCAAATTAATTATTTTAAACCACCCTGAAAACCTTTCAAGCACATTTGTATTTCAATAAATGTCATCATGTGGACAGATTTTCATCTTTCAACCACAAATACCTCCCTTTCAATGACCTTTAACAACCTTTTGCTCCATCTATCTTTCTTGTTTATGTGCACATTACTGTCAACATAAAACATGGTCCTTGAGGATAAAACAAAACAAAACCTTATAAATATTTAATCAAATTCATACAGTCTATGCCAGCTGGGTTGCTTTTTATGACATACTTGTGGCACATCAACGTAAAAGAGAAATCAAATCATTTCTAAAAGAAATGCTTGACCTGACAGTTATTTTTGCAAATGTGAAAATTAATTTAATCTGAAAACAAAAAGAAAAATCACTGGAAAGAGTCAACTCAAACATGTGCTCAAAGAATTCTTTTTACTTTGAAATGAGCAACACGTTTAAAAGATGAGCCAGAGGAACACAAAAAAGTGGAATATTTCAACACTACAGTTTTCCAACATGATTGGTAAGAGAATCAGATTCTGTGACAAAAGTTGAAAACTGAGCAAAATCAATAGTCACAAGAAAAAAACAGGATGTCCCATAAAATAGTCAATTCTCCCAACAGAAATGTTCACATGTCTTATCTTTGAATTTCTTCTTTGAAGAAGAAAGTGATTCATCAACAAATGTTGGGTTACGGTTACGACAAAGCGTCTCAATGACATCAAGAGTTTTACTCTGCCTGGAACTGTCCTTGTCTTTTTCTCTACCAGCCCTTGGTGGGTTTTTGTTTTGCACAGCATCCCATATATTATTCAAACACACACTAATGGTGGATTTTAAGATGTTGAGCAACCCTGTCCTACTGCAGCAAATCCTCCCCAAACCAAGACACTTACCCCAAAGGCCATATTGGCAGTTTACATTTAAATACATTCACTTGTAAACTTTTTAGACCACTTTAAATCTCTTAGAAGACCCATAAGCTGCAAAAATCTTCAGGACTCGCAATTTATTCCTCACCAGTAATAATATTTGTGTTTATCATTTTGCAGAAAATCGTAAAAGACCTTAAATAACCAATTATTATTGGTTATTTATCTTACTTGAATCTGCCAGTGCTGTTTAAATGTATATTTCCTGCCCTCAGCCATCACCATCTTCTCTGAAAAACCTTAAATAATTTGATATTTAACTTCCAGTTGGGATTAATGAAGTATTTTTTAATTCAATGAATTTACATATATCCAAATGTTTTGGAGGAACACACAGATTGTCATAGAGTACTCTAATTTTTCCAATGACCGCACACACATAATGTTTAAAAATTGTATCTATTCATGCATACAAGATTTAGGACAAATAATTAGAAAGAAAAAGCAACAAATGCTCAAACAAGATCCAGTAGCTCATCCAAACTCTATGGGGCCTCTTTGCGGTTAATGGAGGTGAAGTGCAAAAACTCGGCCTCTCGACTTACAAATAAAAATCTTCAGTTCTCTTTGGAAATGATGAATACTGCGCCTGCAGGCCGAAAAAAGAGAGAGCATCTGACTTATTTTCAATGTGCCATCTAAAAGCCAGCCTCTCCAGTGATACCAGGCTGCATTAGTCCACACAGCATGGGCAACATTTGCACATCTATAAAAGGCTCCATCAATGCAGAATTATAGAGACGGCTCCTGTAGCAACATATCCATCCAGTTGATGAAACAAAACACAGAGAAGAAAAACAGCAATTGGTCCTACTGATGGTTAAAAGATGAGGTGATGCAGCACAGGGGTAAATGTGACTGTCCCACATTTTTCAAACTTGTTCTAGCATTAAGTTTGGGAGTCACATTTATTTTAACAAAGGAAACAACATTAACATATCAAAGGTTGATTCCCTTTTTAGCACTAGAACTAACACACACACACACACACACACACACACCCCTTCTTATTTACTGACCTTCAGAAGACCTTATTGACATTTAACAAGGCTATAAATCTTTTGGATTTCAATGGGGTATTTACCAACATTTATAAGGAATCTATTTTCTGCTCCTTATGATTTTCATACGAAGCCATGTGTACCTTTAGATAGGCTATGTATCTTACATTAATGAGTCATGTAAAACATAAAATATCAGATCAAATTAAATGAAATTCTTCCTTTAACAATCAGGCAGCTAGCCTTAAGGGCCACCATGATAACAGTCTCTGCAAATTGGGAAAATTTCTGCTTTTTCTCTTCGTTGGTGCTCTAAAGCAGAACCGTAACAGCGACGGGGTCAGTTTCCTGTTTCCATGGAAACAGCATCAGCAGACAGTCATGATTGGAATTTCATTCAGAAAGTGCGTCTGTTCCTTCGCACATCAGAATAATGCATTGGATTAATACTTGATGTATAGCAGCATGCATGCGCTTGCTGTCGGGATACGTACCGTTTTTATCGGCCCTTCGCAAAATCTGCAAGCCAGAGAGAGGGGAAAAGTGGGACGTCAAAAAAGGTGACACTTCATCAAAGTTAGAGTGGATGTGTGTGCTGGGGTGCATGAGAGTGGAGATCATTGATCACACTTGCAAAAGTGGCATGTCATTGAATTATTGATCGCGCTGTCCCAGAGTCCACTGGAGATGAAAGAGAGGCTGGCAGTGACCACATCAGCTTCAAACTGCTCAAATCACATGCTGAAAATAGCTGTACCCGCCTTTAATTCACATCTAATTTAACTTGAAGCTATTAGACAGTAGTGAAAGGAATTTTTACTTGCAACACAAACACTTCAGATTGATTGATTGATTGATTGATTGATTGATTCTGTGTGTCTTCTGCCTCTACATGTGTTGTGTTTTGATTTCCTTTTCTCTCATCAAAACCCAGCGTCTGTGTCTCAGTCAGATACCACCAGAGTTCTGTTTGGAAGTTAGCATAATGATCAAAATCACTGCAAAAATATGATCAGTTGCTTAACACTTGTACCTATTTTTCAGCTAAAAAGACTCAATTAGATGCTTCCGCAGTCATAAATCTGTATTTTGTTGTTTTTCAATAAAAGGGAAAAAGCACACATCTTGCCAAGAGTTTCTGCTATGAATATCTGAAACTTTTTTTATCAAAAGAATGAAAATAAGTTGCATTTTACTACACCATATGCTTTCTACAATGCCCGATACTGGATTTTTTGCAGCTGAGAAGTCACCTAATTGGTATATTAAGTTGAATTAAGCCAGCTATTCAGTGCTAGCCTTGTAGGCTTACTAGAGAACATCGGTGAACAAATTGCAGCATGAAGGCAAGTCCTGTCCAGCAAGTCCTGCCCAGTGGACAGGACTGGATAGAAGTGAGGACAGATTTCAAGCAGGATTATGTTACAAAACATCCCAAGCTTTGGACAAGTCACGGCACTTTGTTCCAATCTATCATTTGAAAATAAATCATGGATGTTTCCTAGTTATGCACTAGCCTGGGTCGGTTTACTACATAACATTCAAATAAGACCCACAGACGTTTGGGGATGTAATGCTAAAAAGATTTTAGAAAAAGTTCAAAGGGTGTGAATATTTTTAGAGTTATAGTAAATATTAACAAAGTCAAGGACTCCAAGTATTGATCTGTATGGAAAAAACAAGTCATCAAGAATAATATGGGACACTGTTTGCTTCACCTTATCTTATGTTGAACATGTTTTATTTCAAACATGAAATCTAGATGTAGCTGGATTTCATTCAATATGTTTTTTAATAAATGAAGCCATAAATGGAAGTACAAGTCATTTAATTCCTCTGAAACAAAACTTTCTTTTCCAATATGTGGGTCGTCTCCACAAACACACCGGCAGAGAAGTAAAAACATTTCAAAAACCTGTCTTCCAGGATTAAACGACTGCTGTTGTCGGAGTTTGTGCCAAACTGATCAGCTCAAGCTGAGGTTTGAAATCTGCCTGCCAGATTCCCTCCGAAAGCAAGCCCTGGTTTCTTTCCCAGCCGCTTTACTGTTTGACTCCACATGACACATCTGAAATGCTGCTTTGCACCCAAAATAACTTGTAGCTATTTGCATCGGCATCCAACTTTCCTTCATAAGACCAAGGGAAGCCGACAGGTTTCTGCAGGAGACACTGCAGGTGAATCAAAGCATGGAGGAATGAGAGGAAGGAGTTCTGAATAATGAGGTGGTGGATGAAGGGCAGGAGGAAAGAGGCGAAGACGTGGAAGCTCCTAAGAGATGATTTCCCACTCTTGTCTGCATACATATGCGTTTTTAATATTTAATTCCTCATCTTGAGGCTTTGCTCTGTATATTCAATAACAGTAATCTGCAAATATTTTTCTGTTTAAAAGTTAGAAAGGTATTGAGTGGTTTGATTTAAAATTCAATAATTACATAACTTAATCAGCATATTAAATTTAATCATTATTAAACTTGTTTTCATTCTTATTATTACTGCAGTTATAAAGTAAGAAATATGTTTTTGGACATTATTTTTCAATGTTATTAGATATTTAAAAATATTATTAGAACAACATTCAGCTATTATGATTAATTATGCTATTTCATTATTTGTATTGCTATTATTATTTAGAAAAATAATAGCAATTACGTAATATAATAACAATAATAATTATAATTTTAGAAGCATACATAAAAATACTAAAGACAATATTATGTTGAAATATTTAAAATCACTAAAAATATGAATAAAACAAAGTGAAATCTGACCATCTCAGTTTGAAAATGCTAATGATTTTTTTTTTCCAAAGTTCAAATTGAAAATACAAAACAAATAAAAAGCAATAAGTCCATGGCAGGAGGAAATATCAATCTACACCATCTTTTTATTTATGAACCCTGATGTGTGGGTGGAATTAAACCTTTTGAAGTCATTCAATTAATTGCCTAATAAGAGTAAGTCCAGTCAAATCCGTTGATTTGATTGAGCAGAAAGCCTTCATTAAAAGATCATAAACAATTGTGAAGTGTGTCCAAACAGTAAGTAAAACTCATTTCTTTATGCATCAAGCAAGAAGAAAAAAAACAACTGGGGTGCACCTTTTTGAAGTTTCACACTTAAGTGAAAGATTAAAAGCAGCGTTGATCCCACGAGTGTGAGTTTATTTTGTACAAAATGAATGAAATGGACACTTACGTCAATAAAAATGGACATTCCCTTTTTCAGCTCCAGCTGAGTGCAGGGCTCCTCGGACACAGACTGAAGCTCCTCTGAACAATCCATCCTCCCCAGTGCTGCTTCAGATGTAAACTGCAGAGGAATGTGTCTGCTTGTGCCTCTTTCCACTGATTACTGCCACAGCTGAAGAAAGCTGCGGCGAAGTCAGAGAGAAGCAGCCACAGTTTCCTGATAAAAGTTTGTCAGTTTAATATTTAATTCATGCTGTTTTAGAACAAAAACGTCTGTGTTTGCTTGTTTTGACTCCATCCTAAGACACGATTTTGTATTGGAAGTTAGTACATTATTTTCTCCTAGGTATATGCCTTCAAGCATCAACACATTTGTCATGGGTGATGCTTTTACTTTGAAATGTTTCCTGCTGCATATCACTCTTATTTCCCAGACTTGATTCTAAGCTGAAGGAAAGTGAGAACCTTTTTTACTGTTTCAAACTTTAAATATGTGCACACATACTCATACACTTTCACTAGCAAACCCATGAAATGAAACCACATTATTTCGCTGGTTGAAACATTAAATAATAACATAAAGAAGATATGTGGGACACGCAGTCCAATGAGCATCACAAATATGACAAGACGAGAGAGAAATTTACAGCAAGCTTTTTGTGGAGGGTACAAATACCTCAAAAGAGGTCAACTAAGCTTTGATATTAAAGTGATCTTATAGACATCTACAACGTTGAGGTTTAAATTTCTTTTTTGTGTGAAAGTGTGAGATGTGGCTTAGGACTGAAAATGCATTATTTCTGCTATTTCTGAAGATCAGATATTTTTATTTAAATATTATCTGAGTAGCATTTTTTCTTTTTCTTTTTACTGTATTTACATTTCATATTCCTGAGTCTGCAAACTTTGAGTCAAAGTTGTTTTCTAGTTATTAGCAATGCTTAAAGAAAAACCAAAGTAATTTTGAAGATAAGTGTGGAAGGATGTACAAGAAAATAATTAAGTAGTATTTTGAGTATTGGTTTTTATTTTCATTTGCTTTTCAACGAAGTAGCAGCTGATTGGGGAAAACAAAGCAGCACTTCCATCTAGTGGAGAGTTCTGGAAAGACAAAAAAAGCCTACCTAAATGGATTAAAACTTTTATAAAACACAGGAGCGACAATATTTTATAAAAACAACTTAGAATATTGAAATATTACCAATAGTTCAGGAAAAATAAGCAATTTGTAAGGTTCAAGATATTCAGATCTTCACTATTTCTATATTTATGCAAAGCAAAAACTCCATTCTCACTGTGTGCAATATACAACAGGATTCCCAGAAATATGTTTTCAAATTGCGTTGCATACTAAATAGTCCCCACTGCTTTAAAAACCCGGGTATAAGCAAACCTCATCTCTTGTAAAACTCATTGACAAACTTAATATCATATGCTCTAACTAGCAAATTTTGTAAATACAGTGGTCAACATACGTTTTAAACATCAAATTATCAACTAAAACTCATTTTTCTAGATGCTTACGAGTCCCTCATGTAAACATTTTTTCTTCTTGCAACAACTTTTTTTCTTCTTCAGTTCATTTAGGTTTGCAGGTGTATGTTTTTCTTTGAAGAGCCCTGTTAAGGTCAAAATACAACATTTAATTTGAAAGTCATGACTGGTTTGGTGAGGCCACATGACAACTCTTAAATAACTTGGTACATGGAGGAGATATATGTATTTATTTAACAGATAAGCGTATTATGCATTAGTCCTGTCACCATTTTGTGAGTGGCATTTTCGTGAATCACATGCACATTAGTTTTGGGTCAAGCTAACTAAGTAGTGTATAGATATAATATTGGAATGCATTGGCAGAGCAAGCATTTTTTTATTTCAATGTGTACAGTAAATTAAATAACTATTGAACTAAAATTTTGATCAGTTTGATTAGTAATTAGATAACTGAAAACCATATTCTGTGTTCCTATAAGCAGATTTAACTTAATAATAACAACGACAACAACAACAATAATAATAATAATAAACAACAACAATAATAATAATAATAATAATAATAATATTTGTGACGAATCTTGTCATTTTTTTATTTTTACATCTCAAAATAGAATTAAGGTTTTCACATTTACCCCTTAAATTGTGATTTTTTTTTTAATTAAACAAATTATCTGCTGAACTAAGTAACTTCTCATTTATGCAACATAGACTAAACGTGGTGGATTGGTATATTTTAGAGGTAAATTACACAAGGTGTAGATGCAAAGTATTTTATATTATATTAAAAGCAACAATTTTAATTAAAATCTGCTATAAGTCATAATGTTTTGTCACGTAATTTTAAGTAAACCTGAGTCCTTCTGATTTTCAGAGAACTTCAATTTCCATGTCGGCTTAAAATTACCTCTAAGATAAACTTGCCTTTCGCAATATGGCGGACGCGCTGGCGTATCCTTTTTATGAAACGAGTCCAATCTACTCTGAACCGTATTCATGTCTACGCTCTGAACAAACGCTGGAGTTGTGCTGAAACTCCACGGAATATCGCGATAGCGGTTGCAGCTCTGTGATTGGTTCAGAATGGGCTGAGGTTACTTGGCATTCTGGGACACAAACAGTGGTCGGTATGAATAGCTGTAACAGCGACAGCAGCATCCATCGTATAGGGAAGGAGACGAGACAAACAAACGGCTGAGCAGCAGGCAGCGGAAAGGACAAACAGTCTTTTTATGTCTCTTGAAGAGGTTTCGATTTTTCGTTCAGACTGAGGATCCTGTGGTTTTATCTCTGAAATGCAAAGGTTGGACTTTATCCACTAACCGTTTTGGTTAGCTAACGGTGGCAGTAAGTTAGCCCCGCAGTGATTTGCGCCTGTCTCTGTGCTGGCTGGCTGGCTGGCTGGATGGGAAAGCCGGTGAAGTATTAAAAGTTCGTCCAGCTTCGTTCATTCTCCCCATTTCAACTCGATTTTACCCGGAGCTGAGCGATGACGACTCTGAACATGGCGAGTGTCGGACACAGACGCAGTAAAACTTGCTTTTTAGAGTCACTGGACTGGCATATCACCCAGCTAGTTTACCCAAGATAAACACTGACTGACGAAAGCCCGACCCTGTGATGGCAGTTGATGTGAGAGCAGCACAGCTGTGCGGTACTACTGCTGAACTCTTCGTCGGAAAACCCTTTTAGGCTGGATTTAATAACAAACCGGGTACAATCCCAGCTGTCACCTGAGCCCCACTGCTGCTGGTCCCCACAGGTGATTTGAGGGAGGCTGGGGGGGGGGGGGGGGCACAACATGTCAGGGGTCACGACCGTGCAGCTGTTCACCAAGTTTGTGAAGCACGCACTGGGCAAGACGCAGATACAGCTGAACCGCTGGCTGCAGAGGACTGCCGCGGAGGATTGTGATAAGATAGACATCCTAATATGCAGCGCGTTTGATGAGAGAGGGGTCGGGGCTGGGAAGACAGATGGAGACCCCGATATTATCAGCGACACGGGGGGGACATCCTTCAGCAGCAGCAGCGGAGAGTTCAGACACCCGTGCTGTATCACCACCTTCTGCTTCAAGAGCGCCCTGCTGGCCTGCATCCTGACCGCCGTGTGCTTCTCTTCAGTCGCGCTGGTGCGGCAGTACCTCAAGGACCTCCTGCTCTGGGTGGAGAGCCTGGACAGTTTTGTTGGAGCCTTGCTCTTCATAGTTGGTTTGATCATTGTTTCCTTTCCATGTGGATGGGGATACATTGTTCTGAATGTGGCAGCAGGCTACCTTTATGGATTCGTACTGGGCATGGGACTGGTTATGGTGGGAGTTTTAATAGGGACCTTTGTGGCACACCTAGTGTGTAAGCGGTTATTGTCTGACTGGGTCCTGAATAAAGTTGGGAACAGTGACCAGCTCAGTGCTGTTATACGAGTAGTGGAAGGAGGGAGCGGACTCAAAATTGTTGCCTTAGCAAGACTCACCCCCATACCATTTGGACTCCAAAATGCAGTTTTTTCGGTGAGTATAAAACACCATTAATCAGTTTTTTCTCCTCATGTTTCCAGTGGCTCACCATCCAGGGTGCCAACCTTTTAGTGGGCGGCACAGAAACGTTTGGAGAGGGAACCTGAATTGATTTTGAATTACTTATATTTGTTGATACTTATATTTCTTAGCAAATATAAGACTTAAGCAAAGATATGAAATAAAAACAAGTTTTAGTTGTAGTTTTTAAGTGCTTTTTGTGTACAGTTTTGCTTATTGTTGTGGCTCTGCTCTTCATTGAGTTAAAAGGTTATTGTATATCAACTGTAAGCCTACAAAATCTTAAAACTGTTATTTAGTCACTAAAACAGAAATGTGCATTTATCGCTAAAGAAAACTAGTAGACCTAGTTCAGAACCTGCTAATATCAAACAGAAAGTGCATTTCATTTTTGAAATGCACTTTCAAAAATGTGCTAATTAGTGTAATTTGGTATAATGTCATCATTACCTGCTTTTAATCCGACTGTTAAAATTTTATGCTCCTTTGTGTATTTAACCACATTACGTAGATTTTAGATGCTTTTATTCTCCTTACTTTGAGTTGGAGGATTTGCAATTTTGCAGGGAAACTATTCACTGAATCTGCATTTAAATGCTTCAAGTCTACAGCATTCATTCTCTGTAGTACACAATACTTTCATAAATAAAGTGCTAAACATAATGTCAGTACTGCAAAAATAAGGTTGAATTTCCTTCCTGTAACTAAGAGCAATGTGTAGGAGTATTTTCTCATCCAGCTGAGATGTAGAGAAGGCTAAAGCGGTGTTGCTCTGTTATGTATCATTAAAGAAGACTATCGGTGCACTGACACTTACCCTAGTATTTACAGATTAAATGGTGTTTTCATTAAATGGACTATAAACTAGAGATGCACTAAAGAAAAACTTGTGACTTGAATAACTCAATTTTTCAGCGTTATCAGCTCTTTATCAGAAACCCAAAAATCAGATCTTTTTCCTTTCAGTGAATGCCTCATATCTAAGTGCTATCAGTTGTACTGACAACACAACTCTTTGGTGTGGATGTTGTGATTGAGGAAAGAACTTTCAAATTTTACTGTTTTCCATGTAGTGAGGTGTTTAAAATGAGGTCACAAGAAGCTGATTAAAAGATTATTGTATTTTTTACACCTTGACAAGACATGTTTGCATACTACACATTTAGGCAGCTCAAGGGTGAGAGAGCTAAAGGTTTAGCATATATCAGAAAGCTGAAATAACAAGAAAGGTGATTTGTTTGAGCTTTCAACCTGTCAGTCATGGAAAATGCTGGAATTAGCATTTTGAACAAGTATTTTCTGGAAAATACACATGAAGCCTGCTGTATTTCTAATGCTAACTACATTTGTCACCTATTGTATGATGCTAAAGTCAGTTTGAAATGCCACCTCCATAATCGTGTTTGTTTTATAGTACTGATAAAACTATTTTACAGTGACTCCTCTCTCTCACTCACAGTGTAACTTGGCCTCTGCTTCTAACGTAAATAATTGACCACTTACAGCAAGAAGGCTTACAGTTTCAGTGCTGTTTTTATATCGTCTTATATAACAGTTCTTAAAGACAAAATACCTGAATTGAAAATCTGTGGCATCAACAGGTCGGGACTGTACAAGAACCGGAGATCATAATTCACCACAGAATTCTGATCGCTGCTTTTAACCATAGAAACAGCGTTACACAATGTTTGGTGACCTTGGTACACCTCAGTTCTAGAAACCGGCCCATCTCTGGTTCTCTGTTAAATTGGTGACCTTCCTCATTTAGCAGAGAAGAGAAAGGAAATGCTTTCTTGCTGGGCCAGCTGACACTCAGGGGAAATTATATCTTGCCAGAACTGAGTCAGGAACTGCTACTACTATTTTAACTGCGAACAGTGGACACTGAACTCAGGCGTTTTCATGTAACTTTCATGCTCAAGGCGGACAAGAGGCTATTAGCTGGAAATATAAGGCCGTCCCCCAGAGAACAGGAACTTTTTGCCTTATTTCAGCAGTGCTCCGATACATCGTATGCAAACCACCTTTCCCTGAACATGTAAACTTGATCCTGACAAAGACATCTGATCAAGCTAAATGATAAAACTACAACAGCGTCAGGATATTGCTTTCCTAGGCCCTTCTACACTCAACCTGAGACCTTGACCTTCATACATTAAATGAATAATTTATGATCACTGATTGCCCTCTAAAGAGTAAAAGCCTTATAAAATCTGTTGGTACATTGAAGAATATCACTGTTTTTATTTTCAGTTTTATCAAAGTATATGTAATGTTATATAATGTTGCAATGTGAGATCTTTAATATGAACAATGACTTGCAACAATATTCAGACTCCTTGCTGAAAGCAATCGGTTGTACTTGATTTTATTAGAGGCATCAGAGTCTACGTGTTATATGTATGTAACATATAATTTTCTTTCACTTTGTAATTATCTTCAACTTTCTGTTGGACGGTCATATAAGATCCTAATAAAATACATTAAAGTTGAGGCTGTAAAGTAACAAAATGTGGTAATTTGAGGGGTATGAAGACTATTGAAAGGTATTTTAAACTCAGAGTTTTCCAGAAAGAGTCATTCCCCACTTGTTAGAATTGTGACCCTCTTTTCTGGGAAGCTAGTATCACATTATCAGCAGTGTGCTTTTAGATGGGGTGTCTTTCCAAGAAATGTCACTTTAATGTTTATCTCACATTTCAGCTGAGTCAAATAAGAGCAGATAGTTATCAGTGAAACAGCTCTATGGATGTTTACGCCTTTTTGACGGTGTTAACCTAAAAAGTGTTCCTTAAACGTCAACTTTTAAAGCAGAATCCACATGAATGCTGGTGTGTGTCTAGACACTGTATAAAGCCTCTGTTACTGGTTATGTGAAATAGTAAAACTCTTGCAGTCAACCACCATGGCACACAACATTTAAAAGTGGATGCAAATTGGTGAGCTTGAAAGTCATTTATAGCTTACAGCATAAAGGAAGCAGCAGGGGGAAAAAAAAAGAAAGATTACGTCTTTTCCACAAGAGCTGTAATTGTGGGATGCAAAACCAGTTCAGCTTTCTGGATGATTGATTTCTTAGAAATATTTTTGTATTTAATTTGACTTATTTTTTGCTCTTGGCTTTTGCTCCAAGATACACACTCTAAACCAACTTAGAAGTTGTTGATTTCCAAATTTCCACATTTCTCTCAGATTGGCAGTGATGGGAATTAGAATACAGTGTTTGGAAAACATAATACCACAGCACCATTAAATAACTATTGATGTCTTTTCTACCCTTATGCACTTTAAATAAAACAATGTTTCTGCTTTATTGTTATGGATTTGTACTTCAGATATTTCCAGTTTCAGTTTGACATGAGATCATCGCAACCTGCAGATATAGTAAACTGTTAAAACTTGTGCTTCGGGGAATCTTATAGAAGATAAGATTCTATATCTTACATTTCACTGATTACACTGACATTAGAGATGACAAGTGAGCCTGCAGATATATTGGCAAACAAAAAAAAAATCTAAATTATTTATTTTAAAGAGCGAACTCATTTAAGATTTTGTCTGGAATGTTGCTGCAATTGTATCACAGAAATCAAGCAGATGGCTTTCTTTTGCCTAAGTGGCCAAAATGCCATGTGATTTATGTGTTTTCTTAATGTGAAGGCTGAGCGGTTGCGATACTCTCTGTATCCATAGGATGATTTGGCCTTGTCATGTCAGAGTAACCTGCATGACGCTTTAACCTTGGACGCTGCATTAACTCCTGGGTTTGGCTCTGCAGAGGTGATGATGAGGTGTTAAAGAGACAGACGTTATGCACCGTGTTGCTCTGCTCCTGTCACTCTGGTTTGCATTATTAATTTCCTTCAAGTTGGTTTGTTTTGGAAAATAGAGGAGAAGAGCTTCCTGGAATGCTCGTTGTGGTAATTTGTTGGTTGCCACTTTGCATTTTTAATTGCCCCTTTGTTTAGTTATGTTGTCGCAGCTTTGTGTCTTTAAAAATGCCTTTGTGCATCAGCCTTTGTCATGACATTTTCAGATTGTACTTTTATAGCAGGTGTCAAACTTGAGGCCTGTGGGCCAAGTCCAGCCCACCACAGCTTTTTATGTGGCCCTCTTAAGTTCTGACTGAACACTAAATGTTCTTAAATATTATTTTATTAGTCAAATCTGTGCAGTTTTTCTGTTTACTGCCAAATTATATCAATCAGTCCCTCCAGTTTCTTACGGATTATTACGGAAATTCATGCAAAATCAACAAATCCCCACACTTTTTTGCACCAATACGTAATTGGTAGTTTATAGCAGATGATCCTCAAAAATTGTCAAAAACTTTCTTACTTGTCCTAAACAGCTGCCTCAGCCTTAACTGACCACAAACCCTTTGATTTCTATTGCAAAAAATCACAAAACAATGGTGAAATCCTCGGGGGACTGAAAAAATATTAAATATGATTTAATTTTAAGAATTTATTGAATATTTTAACAGTTTGTGAATGGGTCTTATCAGTACATTCTGGCACAACCGACTCGTTAAGAGCATTTATGATCTTGATTTGGCCCAAAACTAAAATGAGTTTGACTCTCTTGCTTTATAGGTTACCACATTTACCTCCATATTTGGCGCTGGTTTGCAAACTGTGGGACCAAAAATTCCCCCTTTTTTTGCTTCGTCCAAACTATCTTCAAATTGACACAGTTTATCCCCCTGAAGTTCAGTCGTTTACTCAGGTTCAGATCCAGTTTAATATCAATGTATCCAGAAGGACAGAAACTGGGTTGTTTTGGTATGCATGCATTCACTCGCAGAAAGCTAAAAACGAACCCAAAAACCAGATAATGCATTTATCAACAAAAAGGAAAGTCAAGAGGAAATGTAATTGTTTCTTCACATTTGTGCACCTACTTCACACATTTTTAAGATGTTTACAACATACAGTGACTGCGAAAGAGTCAAACAGTTCTGCATTTGTCCCAATATACCGCCTGTGTCTGCTTTAGATTGGACGTTTTAGCGAGGACTGTGTTGAGGAATGGACCAGACTTATTGCCTCGTGAAAAAACAAACTCAGCTGTGTGAAACTAGCGCTTACTTCCAGCTGCACACAGTGAAGCTTCCACCGGGGACTTTATGAGGTCCTGCTGGATGAAGGTTAATAAGATGAATCCCCTGCTCCACCTGCTTCCTTGGCAGTATTTTCACCTTCCAGTCCAGCGGGCTTTCAGCCCTTCCTCAGAGTCTCGCTGTCTTGTTATAATTTATCCCACCAGGAGGCTCATTACTAAGCCGAGCTGCTAACTGTTTCCTAACAATCATACCCTCAACAGTATACAGGGCCATGAGTGGCAACATCTCGGCTCACACAAACTCATTGCGGTGGAGTTCTGCCCTGGGTAAGCACTTTTTGCGAGCGAGGCTACATTTCAGCGTGCCCCCTGCTTGTTTCTGCTGAAGTAGATGGTGCCACATTATAGTTGGTAACCTAAAACGACCCAGAGACTGCAGCTGTTAGCAAAACTATGGGATAGCTCGGGGGGAAAAAAAGAAAAGTTTGCTAAGACGAAGTGGACAAAATCAGCTGTTTAAGCATGCTTTATTACCCAGAGCGCCATCCAACTGGCATAATGAGCTAATAATGGAATAAGGACACCCATTACTTTAACTTAAACACTCATCTGTTCAAGAAAACATGGGATTACGTGTGTATCTAGGCAAACAATAGCATTACAGCTGCTAACATGTTTCTATAGTTAAGATTAGCCTACTTACAGTTTTGTTTATGAGCACAGATTCAGACCTGCGCAGCTGCTTATCTGATTGAATCAGGTCAAACACAGGATGGGGAGGTTTTTTTTATTTATTTCTTGATTTTGCAGATCATCTTGATGTAGAGGCTTACAGAAACAAGTAGGAGGTTCAGTGGGAATTGTCTGCACGGTTATAAAAATACCAACGATGCGTTCTCCCCTAGATGAACGCCAGAGAGCTGCATATATGCAAGACGCCTGACAGGCAGAGGCACTTTAAAAGTCAGGGATGATTTCTGCTGAAAGGTCCTGTTTTTATTTTTTTTAACATGTTACTGGTTTGATGTGTCATGGCTGCACATAGTCAAGATCTTTTAGTGAAAAGCATCAAGAGAAAACATCAGTTATGTTTTGAAAAGCTACTGACTCCTACGCTGTTTGAAAAAGTCGGGAAAGTTGTGGAAATTGATTTCACTTTTTTCAGGTGTGGATAAGTATGTAAAATAAAATAAAAAATATGGTAAGTAATTGTAGTTCCAGATTTTATTATGTCTGTATAAATAATGAGATAGAAGGAGGGACAGTCCTTCTGTCTGTCCCTTGTTGTCTCCTTTCTTTCCTATCCTCCTCTCATCCATTTTTCCTTTCTCACGTCCTTCTTTTTATCCTTGATTGTCTCTTTCCTTGTTTATTCTATTTATTCCTTCATTTGTTTCTTACCTTGTTCCTTTCCCCCCTTTTATCCGTGTGTCCTCCCTTTTCCTCCATTTGTTCTTCTCTCTTTTCCACTATTTGTTTTCCCTTTTTTTTACTTTCTTCCACATCCTTCATTCCCTCCTTGTATCCTACTTAAATTCCTTAATTTTGTTCTTTGTTTCCTTCTTCCTTTCTTTCTTTCTTTCAAAAATGGCCACAAACATGTGGAGGACCCTGTAAATGTGTACCCTTGTCTCTGTTGATATAATCCATTCTTGAGTTCAGATCAAAAGTTTTGGAATAGAGATATGAATGAAGTAAGTTTTGTGTTAAAGGTTTTTCTTTCGTTCTATTTTTGTGGTATTTCCAGGATTTGTTCCAAGGATTTGCTTGTCCACTTTAGAAAATCTGTCACAGATCATTCATTAATATTGACCTTTGCTGTTTTATTTTGCAAGTGAACATAAACGACAAAGAACTGCGGAAAAGCAAGTCTGGGATTGTATATTTTTTTTAAACGAAGGATGGTTTGGGATTTATCTTTGTGTCGAGACATTTGGGTGGATCCAGCGTTTGTATTTGAACGCCTTGAAAACGTTTTGGCACAGGCTGCATCGGGCCGTATCCTCCTCCGGCCCCGCTATCAGGCACAGTCTGGACAAAGTGCACACCGAGCCAAGGTCACATCCACGCGCAGCCCACGCTGTCACGCTGCGGCTTATGTCATCAGTGAAACAAGGGATCAAGGGTGACACAAACACAGACGTTTGTTTATATTTAGGCTTCTGCGACGAGAAACGAGACGCTGAGCAGAATCTGCGCTGATGTGTGTTTAGAACATGGAAGTTGCACCATATTGTTATCATTTGTCTGCCAGCATAACCAAGATCTGATTTTCTTATTGTGACACGAATTAAAGGATATTGTGGCAACCCTGAAAGCGTAGTTTAATCAGCTAATGGAAGTAGATGCTATCAGAAGAAACTATGTAGTTCTGTTTTCTTATTGCTGGAGTGCAGGAAGAAAGAGATTTCTTCATCAGAATCTGATCTGTGTCTTCTTGTCTTATTCTAATGTTGCAGATGCAAACTCTTTATCTAACCCTGTATCAAGGGTATATATATTATCCATTCTGTTAGAAATTACCTAATTAATATTCAATTGATGACACAATTGGTTTCCCTTACTTAATAAAAATGGTCTTCAATCAAATTGACTAATGGTATTTTTCTAAATATCTATAAGAAGCAGCTTCAGTTTGTTTCCTTTTGGCAAAAGCACTTTTAAAACCATATTTTGCATAAAAAGCACCTTGGTTTCAACTCCACACACAGACAGGTCTTTGGTTTAAATTGTTAAAACAAATTCATTTTATAGTGCTTTTCTTTATACATCATTATGCAGTGTCTACTGCAGGACAGCCTGGCTGCGATCTAATCTGATCACAGTCTAAGTTGAAAGAAAAGGGATTTCCCTGGATTGTCCTACGAAACAAATGAGTAGTGTACAAATGATGTCTAATGCTTGTTATAAAGTTGTTGATATCTAGAAGCAGACATTTTAAAATAATAAATAAAAAAGTTTGTTTCATTAGATTTAAGCAAATAGTGGGAGGTACCAACAAATAAATATTTCTTAGCGGGAACTTTTTTCTACTAAATTAATGTGTTATTCTCTGTGACAATGTGGTTCTGTAATAAACAGACATTTATTTAACCACAGGAGAGTGTGTCCACTTCTGTTTTTATTCCTTGAAATTGTAAAGTGATAATTCCTGGCATGAAAACGGTTCTCATTTCTGCTCCAAAGTGCTGCCATCTTTTTTTCGTTCTCTTTTTTTGAGTGTGGTAAAGTCTCTGTTTCTGCTTTCAGATCACAGATGTGTCCTTGCCAAACTACCTGGTGGCCTCCTCCGTGGGTTTGTTGCCCACACAGCTCCTCAACTCTTACCTGGGCACCACCCTGCGCACCATGGAGGACGTCATCGCCGAGCAGAGCATCAGTGGCTACTTTGTGTTCAGCCTGCAGGTAAGATGGATAGATATAATATCAAGCTACTCACATGTGTAAGAGAAATGCTATAACTGAATTTATGATTAATAATGAGTGACTTGTACATAAAATAGGGAACTGGGTTTCAACTGTGTTTATGTCTGGAAGCATAGATCCACTTGATGTATAACAGAGTTCTCCTAGAAATGTCCGAAAGTCAAACATGGACTACCCAGGTTGCACCAGCAAATCCTGTTTTATTTCTTCCAATTTCTTGATTTCTACATTAAACCCCTTAAAATAAACACTTTATAGAGTATTTATAGCAGCCGACACGCAACAGCAAACTGCGTGTCGGATTACTTTGTGTCAAGAGTAATCCGACGAGAGGTTTTTCCTCTAGCTGCAGTTCAGTGATGTGTTTAAGTTCTGCTAGTGCGCTGGATCGGCTGTATCAGAACAAATCCAAAAGCTCGCAGCGCCCGCAGCCTTAAAAGGAACGACCTTCTAGTGAGAGCAGATGTTCAGCTTTCTTCAAGTTCTTATTCTCTTGTACTTATGCAGTTTTGTCAAAAACTCATAGAATGTTTGTTAAGTCCCTCTCTGAGTTATTTCATGCTCACTGTTGGTTTTTTGTCAAGGCCAGTGTATGATTCAGCTTCATCTGCAGGGTTTGGGCCTGTGTAACGATAGATAAGGCACTGGCTGGCCTTGGTAGTAGCTTCACACTGCAACAACATACCTGGTATGAGCAAGGTTGAACAAACATGACACGTAATGTGCACTTTGCTCGAACGTCTAATAATGCACTTGGAGAAAACAGGTGACGCTTTTTCCTGAAGGCAGGGAGCCACACCCTCAATAGGACGCGTAGCATTTTTGTAAGACGCACACCTCTCCAAGAAGTGTAGGTTTAAATTGTTGCTCTAAAGTCAAATTTTTCCTGGACGCCAAACAAATTAGAAATGATTGGGCTCTGCTTTTTCGTTTGGCTTGACACCAAATCACACCTGCTGCTGAGTCTTGCCTTTGTTCTAACTTAATTCAGCCCATTGGAAATATGTCCTTAAATATTAAAATTGGATGTGGATGCTTCATAATACATGTGTATGGCTGCACTACACTCAGTTCTAACAGAGTAAAAAAATCCCACACTACAGGTATTAACTGAATCAGTTTCATCCAGCTGTTTTCGAAACAGAAACATTATTTTGATGCAAACTGCAGTAAGTTGCATGTCTGCAAGCGTAAAATAGTTTTAATAAATGAAAAGAAATGACACACTGTTAGGTGAACTAAACGAATCATGAGATGAAGCAGCCAATACATGACTTTAAAAAAAGAAAACAGCCCAGTGAGAAGTGGGGATGAATTCAATGTCGAGGCTGCAGGTAGAACTCGTTTCGACATGAGTCAATGTTAACTGTATTTATAGCTCAGGCGTGGACCTTTATACTTTGTCTAGGATTACAGTATGCAAAACTGGGTGCTGTAAAAGTAGCATGTAATTAACTACCTTAGAATACAAATTTCGTAAGCTCCATAAAAAACAATGCAAAAATGACAGAGAGCAATAAACAGTTTTATTTTATTTAGCTTTATAAATTAATTATATCCTTTAATTTTAGTTGCAATTTTGTCATGACATTAAAATACAAAAAAGCTATGCTTATTTTTGAGTGCAAAGAAATTGAGAGAATAGTGCTAGGTGGATGAAAACAACACTTGCGCCAACTTTTTGTTTTTCTGGTAAAGTACGTCGACATTAATGTCATTAAATATCTAAAACTAGTGGTAGATGTGAAGAAAACTTTTTCTTTTAAACCCAATGTTTACCTTTAGATTCATTTAAAAAAATGTCAGTGGGGCTGAAATGTCTCCTGATGAGTTGAGAATGATGGAAACAAAAGTTGAAAGCTCACCTAAATACCTTAGAAATATTTGGGCAGCATTTTTAGTGAATAAAACCTGCAAGCTAATTTTTGTCCAAAAAGACTAATAAATCTAGACATGTTTGTCTGGTCACTTGTTGCTTTGTAGTTATTTCCAGTCCAGCTCATACATTATAAATACATTAATTAAATGTTCCCTCATGACATGGGCTGCTGAGCTGCATTTGGGTCACTGCAGGTCATAGTTTATGAAATGGGCTGATTAATCATTATGGTCATTACTGAGGGTCAGACAGTCTGTTCTTAACCCAGAGTCTACAAGACTTCCAGGTCTGAAGACACCCTAAAATGACACAAACCCAAAAAATGAGCTCGTGTTGCGTCGCATATCTCCACAGATCATCATCAGCATTGGGCTGATGTTCTACGTGGTCCACAGAGCTCAGGTTGAGCTGAACGCTGCCATCGCTGCCTGCCAGATGGAGCTCAAGTCATCGCACATGAACGGCTCCTCCACCAATCACAGCGGCTTCTCGTACTGCAGCAAGAGGGCGATGGCCGGCAGTGGAAACTGCATCAACGTGGTGTGACGACCAGTGACTCTGGTTAGCTCCGCGGACCAGAAGACTCAGCTGTTAAGACTGGACAGCTTAAGAATGAGCCCACTGAGTTCTGGAGTCCAGAGTGTACTGGTGGCAAAGTTTACCATTTATCCTTCATGACATCACATTCGGAGGGAAACCCTGAAAGTGTCTTGGTTCTGTGGTTTCTGTTGTCGACATGACGCACCCTTCGATAAAGAATGGTGCTGTGAAAAATCCTTTTTGTGGTTTGTCATCTAAACACGTGTTATCAGTTAGATTTCTTTAGGTACCTCTTAATATCTGCTGTTACAGGAGATGTCAATGAAACAATGACTTTCAGAAATATCACAGGTGAGGTGAAATAAACCTCACCAGCCGCCTGGTGTTGTTATGAATGTGCAATCTGGAGCTTTCTAGACAACCAAGGAATCGATTTTCTGTTGCCAACCTATGCACCTTTACTTCATGCGGTTGTGTTTTATTTCAGGTGACTTTATCTACACCCAGTGCTCATTTACAGTTTAATAGCAAGGGCATTATAAACAAATCATTTCTCTTTAGTTGTTTGTTCTTTTTAAAGTGCCCTCGTTTTGAGAAGTCTCCAAGCTCGTTCTGCTGGTTTGTCAGTTTCGTTCGGAGCTGCAGGAACAGGAACGGCTTTCGCAGCTGGACACTCAGGAACGCCTCTTCCAGGAAGTTTAGGTGAGCTATGAAGCCGGGGAAGTGATTCCTGCGTTGGAAGCAGTGGAAAATCCTAGGGTTTGATTTTACATCTTTGTTTACTTTTGACTGTGCGATTTGGGGAAACAAAAAGAAGGAAAATTAGACAAACCTTTAAAGAAATAATGCATTTCAGTGATTAAATTAACCAAGGAATTTGGAGAAAATATTTCAAGTATTTATTTTTGTCATTATGGCTTACAGCTAATGAATACTTCAAATTCAGTTTACTAGAAATTTACAGAATTTACATTTGAGGAATCAAAAGGGCATTTTCAACAGAGATGTTCTGTTTCACCATGATGTGGAAAAGACTCTCTGCATAAATTAATCACCCCTAAAGAACCCAGATCCTCACAAAGTGCTGTAACCAAGCATATTACTGGAAAGTTGAGTGGAAGGAAAATGTTTGGTGGAAAAACATGCATTTTGGATTAAAAGTACCAATCCCTGAACTAATAGCCATGAAGTCACTGAACTTGATTGGCCAGCAAAAGTTTGATTTACCTTCATGCCACACCACTTCAATGAAGTAACTTGTCCGAACAGAGCCACAGTCTAGAAATGACATACCTTTTGGTAGGTTAATATTTCTATTTAAAAATATATACGTACGTTCAAACTCAAGAATGGGCCTTGCTTTAAAATCCTCCTAAGGCTCTGTGTCTTCCTGTTGCTTGTGCACCTTTTTCTACCACGTTTTTCCTTCCACTAAGCTTTCCTTTACTTATTCTTGAATTCAGCACTCTTGGACAACTATCAACTTGGCCTGCTTCTCTATAGCTGCACGGGCCATAACATTTCTGCATTAAAAAAAAAAAAGAAGAATTTTTTTGTAAGTCTTGCATAAAATTTTAGTTTATGGAGTGACTGAACTTTGCATTTTTATTAGCCATAAGCTGACAAATACTTGAAATATGCCCTCTATGTGTTATGAACCCACACCTGAGTTTAATTTTGGTCTGAATTACTTAGATGAACTTTTCAAAGATATTTGAATTTTTCGAGCTGAATCTCTAAATACTTTTTTTCTTTGACGTACACAAATCCGTGCAATAGATCATAAAAGATTAACGAAAGAGTATGAATGTTGCATTCAGTGCTGAAACCAAACTAATCACAAAGTAACCCAAACCAGAGTTCGCTTCGTTTCTTTTACAGAATGAAAGTAAAGCAAAAATAGAGCCTTTTATATTTTTTTGTGCCGTAGATGAACAACTTTATTTACCTGCTTTCGCGTCGATGAACAAGGTTCTCATTGCCGTAAATTTCTTCGCGTAGTCTGAAACCGATCGATGATATTTTCATAAAGGTGTGTTTAACTTTGGACGGGTTTGATTGGTTAAAAGTCTCAGAAGCTGACAATCAAACACAACGTGGACTCTACATGATGAATGTGATTCTGTGGTTTGTTTTTACATTTCTTACAATGCTGCTCCTCAGACAAAGTCTGATTGAGGAATAATAAGGGCTTCTGTCTAAAACATCCATCTCGTTTTTCAGGAAACCTGTTTTCTAATCTTGGCTGATCTTGTTTGTTTTTCTTTTCTCCCCCGTTTTTTGTTTCATTTTTTTTTGTTTTTGTTTCTCTACAAACGTTTCAGCTGAAATCCAGAATTGATGTTTGTCCAAAAACACATTCCATCTTCTGATAAACTCTTTGTTTCTCCCTTTTTGTGAAATGTTTCTTTGAATGCCCCTTCCCGTTGGAATTTAGCAATAATATTTGACACTAAAAAGCAAAAACGACAAAAAAACAACAACAACAACAACAAAGGGAATAAAAACACAAACCTGTAATATGTTGAGCCAAGTGAACCTGGAACTGTTCAGTCTCGCTGTAGAAGATGTTTCAAACGTCGCGTCTGAGTTGTTGTCAATCCGTGTTTGACTCGTTTGTGTTCAACCTGCCTTTTTTACCTCCTGCTGCCTCTGATGTTCTGTTGAGAACCTGAACAAAAGTGTGAGCGTTTGTTGCTTTCGGGAGAGCCCCGAAAACTATTCGATCACCTACAAATGACTTAGCTTCTCCCTGCTGTTGCATGAACATCTTCAACCTCTCAGTCTGGTACGTTCAGGACACCGAGGAGGATATTTTTCCACGCCAGTTTGTTAGAAAAGCATGCCGAGAACGTTCTGTGTTCCCCGAAACGATAACGCAGTTCAAGAAATGAGGGTGAACGATTACCATACATAGTCTCTCTCAGCTGGGACTTTAAAAGATTGTGTTGTGGAGGTTGTTTTTTTTGTTTTTTTTATTAAAAGCTTTTGTTCTTCCTAGCTGGGCTCTACTTAACTTAGATCTAGTTATGCAACAACTGATTCCTGAGGGAAGTATGTTTCATAGAGAACCACAGAGGACCTGACTCTGCAGAGCAGCTGGGGGACTGAAAGGATGAGAGGAGGGTCCGGTTCGGTGCTATGGAATGCAATACTTCCCCATCTGTATCAAGTGCATTACACATATGCTGTATTTTTTAATACAGAGAGTTTCACAGTGTATAAATAGTATTTATCACTGTGCAAAGCTTGTTCAGTGTTATTTATGAAAGAGAAAATAAAACTTGACACACTTTGTTACATGTGTTTTTGCTCTTTGCTTTTCTCTTTTTATCGCACGATGACAAGGTTTCAGCAGACCTGAACTTTAAAAAGCAGCATGAAATTAAATCTTTACCTTCAAATCAAACACGCAGTTCAATCCAATGCAATAAATCAATAGGTCATATCAACTGTTGTTTTTCCTGATTTTGCTCAAATCGGAAATTAGCACAATAAATATTTATATATAATATGTATGTAGTTATTGCTATATATTCATTGCACATATTTAACAATTTTATTAAGTTAATTTCATATACTGCATTGAACTATATTTTCAGTATAATGTATTTATAAGGTAATTTATTTAAATATAGATATATTTTGTGTAAATCTGACTTGGTATAACAAAGAAAAGTGTAAATATTTAAATGTTTGTGTTTTATTATTTTTTAATTTAAAAAAATAAATTATTGTTTTATTGGGGGGTTTTTGTCATCGTTGTGTCTTATAAGCATCTAATCTTAAAATAAATTGTTGTAATCCAGTAAACAAGATTACTAATACTGGTAATGTATGTGTAGGCAAATGCACATACATTTAAGTATATTCATAAATCATAACTTCATCAAAACTGGCAATAAATAAACAAAGTCATCCAAACTGTTTGAGTAATACAACTGAGTAAAATAAATCAGATTTATTCATTAATTAATTGGGATGTTATTAATGCAAATTTGATTTAATAATATCTTAAAGGCTTTTCACGAAACTTTGGTTCAGCCTTGATCATTTTTATTGCAATGAAGCTCATTATCACATTTTAGAATTATTTACAATTTTATCTCAACAAAAACATAATTTTTTTTCTCTTAAGATTTATGATTTTCTTTACTTCTATTGTTATGTTTCCTAAATAATCAATAATTACAACATCTACATTTGTATCTGAAAAAATGTGGTCGAGTTTGTTCATAAATGTTCAAATTAAGTTTGTTAAAGAGTTTCTGAATCATTTTTGCTCTTTGTTGTATTTTAGAAGTAGTATGTTTTCTGCCATAATTTGTCATATATTTTTGATGTTTTTTATTTCGTATTTATTTTGACGTAACTTCAAAAACATTTATTTAATTTGCATAATTTTTTTTAAAATTGAAAGCAGTATGGTGCCACCTGCTGAAAGATTATCTTCTATCTCTAAACACTTCAGTAATTGCATTTTGTTGATGTGAATTTTATTTTTCTTATTTTGGCATTATGTTAAACTCAATTTTTGTTTTTGCATTTATGTAATATTTTTCCTCAATCGAACTTTTGTTCTTTTATATTTACAGTTACATAGAAATATTGAATCAGTGAATTTTTGGATATTTATTCTAAGCTAAAATGTTTTTATGTTTAAAGCATTTATTTAGCATACAACATTGTGGTGTCTTGAATTTATTTATTTATTTTTACTTTTGATTTCCTTTTCTTGATCAAATTTAGACTTTTGTTTTGTCTCTGAAAAAGGTATCTCCACTTTTCGCTCTGAGAGAATCTGAAATAATCTCAGTTTCTTGCTGATCTTGCAAACATCTCCTCCACCGTCAGGACTCAGAGAATGAGCAGCAGCATTGTACGGCCAGAAATAATAACTTCTTGTCACAGTGATTTTGTAGTAAAGCTCTGACGGGTGCGGTCAGGGCACCGTGGACAGGAGCACCACTTAAGCTTGCTCTCGTCTTTCCAGTTACAACACCGATGCAAAAAAAGGGAAATGAGTTTTGTTTTGTTTTTTATTACGGTTTCAATTGACATCGGATGGGATTTGAGCCTCAGATCCTGGATTTTCCAGAGAAATCCCAGCCAGAGTCCAACATTTACAAAAAAGCAAAGCTTCTCCTCCTTGTGTGAGTCATTGCAGCTCAGGCTCTTCACACAATCTGCTGATCTTCTCTGGACTGGGGTCAGATCTGAGTCAGATCCATCATCATCATCATCCTCCAACACCCCGCCGAAGGACAAGCTCGTCCCAGAGGCTCCCAGTCAGCACATGGACACGTCGGGGGCAATTCCAAGGATATTCATAGTGACGGAGCTCCAGTGAGGAGCTGCAGCCATCACTGAGGGCTCTGCTCCTGAAATACATGTGTGAGACTGATGGTTGTGGACGGGACGAGGAGTGAAATGATAAAAGAGGCCGAGGGGAGAAAGTGAGATGATGTTGGAGCACATCCACGCTGCCTTACGGGCGAAAAGCTTACGGTGCGAGTGGCTGTGGATTTGTGGAGGAGGAAGACGGGCCTGTGGCAGGAAGACGCTGCTCCAGGCAGAAGGATAAATCACATGACTGGTGTCTTGGCTCAGACAGCTGCTGGATCTTATAGGAGCTGCTCCTGATCTCTGTGAGTTAAAGGCTTTACAGTATGAGGGGACTTTCTTTTTTTTTTACCTTAGTCAGTGAAAATCCTTCTGATCTGCAGCTGGCTGCTGTGTTTTTTTTCTCTTTTTAAATAAAACGATGTTTACATGTAGAGATACGCATGGAAAAACATTAATTGTTCATACAAAAGCTTCTCCAACAAGAAAAGCAGATACTTATGTTTTTGTGTGTACAGATTGTTAAGGGATTTTATCCTGCAAAGGAAACCAGAAAGACAAACAAGAGAGGAGGGCATGAGGCTCCCAGGGAGGAGTCACTTCAGTGTGTGACTTCTCCTACTGTCAGCCCGTCTTCTGCTGTAGCGGAGAATAATCTGAACGCAATCAACATTTTGGACTGGATGGAGAGGATGTCATAAAACCTGCCACAGATTGCCAAGATGGATCTGATCTAAAATAATAACACAGTGTGAAAAAATATTGGCTCCTCTCAGATGTTTCAGATTATAAATTATTATGGGACAAAACAAACCAGATCAACCTGACTGTATGTGGAAAAAGTGACTGTCGCAGTTCAGGCGGCAGCTCTGGAGGATTTTTGTCTACTCATCCATGCAGAATTGTTTTAATAACTCAGAATCGTTGGAGGTTCTTTTTGAGCATTTGCAGTGCTTTTACACTTCAAAGTCATGCAATCTTAACAAGTATTTTCAGTCGAGCTCATGGTGCAAATATCACAGTACACTTGAAATAAGGTAAAAGTAACTTACAAGTAACTTTTAAGCAGGATAAAGGGGAAAGTTTTGAGTCAGTAATTTCTTAACATTTATGAAAAAGTATAAGTGAAATTATCTTCCAGAGGAACAAGACATTTCCCCCCATAGTTAAGCAAATAATATGGAAATAATGTTTTGTTGCACTGACAAATTATTTCACTTTTAACTAGTACTTTTTTAAAAACATGTTGCTTTTTGAGATTTTTGTTAAGCCTACTTCATGTTGTCATACGGGTTCTACTGAATAGTTTCCTTCATTCTCCAGGTGTGCCAGTAATGAGATCTGGGTGTAGCCAGTGATACTGAATTCAGCTGTCTAAAAATAGTGGAATATGACAGAAGTTGTTTTAACAAGGGTACAGATCATTTTGTCCGATTAATTTTCCCTAAAAAAATGAAACCTAATTTAAACACTGCATTCTGTATTCATCCAGGTTACCTTTGATATTTCCAAACTCTATGGTTCTCAGTTTAAACATCTTCTTTCTGACTAAATATTTTCTCTCCCAGTTTGAGTTCAGATGTTTAGTATTTAAGCTATAGGTCCATCTGTGTTTCAAATTTTCTGGGACAGTAGCGCTGCTTTTAAAAAGCACTATAACTTAATACTGCCCTCTAGTGGCAACATACAAACACCATATATTCCCAGAAACTTGCACAATGTGTTTGATAAGAACAAAATGTACATTTATTAGTTTTTTGTTGTGTGAAGAGAAAAACTTGTTGCAGTCACCTTCATCAATAAGACAGGAGCATGTGAAAAGATTCAGGCTGCTGTCACGCCTCAGTGGTATTTTTCTGTCAGCGGTTTTATGGGAGTCGGATGGAAGGCATAAAATTTCGACCTCAGCTGTGGTTTCCAAACATTACGAATGTTTTTATTAACTCACCTTAAAACTGCATGGAGATAAAACAAATTAGGACCTAACATTAACAAGCAACAAATGTCAGCTCGGGCCTATTTTCAATGAAAAAAACAGAGCAGCAGATGTTCGCTAAAATGCTTCCAGCTGTTTCGAGTGTTTCTACCCTGCGGTGAAGCTGCAGTAAAGGCCCCAGTGGTCGCTTGTGTAGCGGCCACAGTCCAGCTTCTCCAGTCCGATTAGGGCCATGTGATCCGGGGCCAGACGTGGTACTCCTTCCTTGGAGGCTGGCCGGAGGTAGATGCGATCGAAGCGGCAGCGGCTGACGAAGGGAACGGCCTTGTTGTTGTTGGCCTTGGTGTCCCATGTGTAGCGGCAGTGCTCCTGCTTGCCCAGTCGCTCCCACACGTCACAGACGCCAGACGGCAGGCCCACTTTGGCTACCTGACAAGCCCAGAACAAAGAGGAATTTCTAACGTGCGTTGAAGCAGAAGTCGACTCAGTGCTGCGAGGAAACGCTGACCTCGGTGTCCCTCAGATTCGTGTCCCCTCCAAACAGGACGGTGACATCATCAGGAGCGTCTTTCATCCTCTGCATCACCGTGTGCAGCTGCTTCATCCGCTCCTGAGCGTGGCCTTTACAGCTTTCAAGGTGGGAAGTCATCAGGCACAACTTCTGACCTTTGAACGTCACCTGATTTTAGACATGCAGCATTTAGAGTCACTTACTAAAATATTCATACTCCTTCAACCTTTTCACGTTGACACGTTCAGGGCTGCCACTAATAATTATTCAGGCAATTAATCAGATAAAACCCTTGTTACATTCTGCAGATGTTTTATTTAACAACTTAAATATAATATTAGAAATGCATTAGAAGATGCAAATCAGCAATTCTATTCCAATTTAAATGAGAAAAATATAATGCAATAACTTAGCATTTCTTTAGTGTACGCTTGATCATTTGTAGAAAAGGATGCATCTGCAGATAAAAAATAAAATAAAATAAATAAATAAATACTTCTAATAACATGTGAAAATCTCAGCCCTTTCTACTTGACTTGATATCAAAACAGTGTACAGCTGATTGGCTGATTACGTTTGGGGGTTAACCAATTAATAACTGGATAGCAAAGGGTGCTTATTAAAAGATTTTCTTTAAGAGAATTTGAATTGTCTGATGCTAAAACTATCCAACTTGGGGAGTTCTGGGTGGAACATAATCACAAAGTTTTTCTTTATCTAAAAAAGAAAATGTATACTTTAAAAAAAACAAAACAGTATGTTCTTCCAGTAAATTAGCTTTTTTTTTAGTTTGTATACTCCAGCTGACAATTAATAAATTACTAAATTAGTTAGCGATTATACTAATAATCAGTTTACCATGATTAATCTGATTAACCGTTTCAGCCTTTGTCGTGTAACAACAGATCAATGTATTTAATTAGGATTTTATTTGATAGAGCAACATAAAGTAGGACTTAATTGTAAACTAATGAAAGTACAAAATCCTTAATTTACAAACCTAAATCTAAAAAGCATTGTGTCCTTTTGTATTTAGCTAATTTTAACTCAAGTATCTCAAAATAATACAACTATTAATTGTGCACAAATATTTACTTTGTGAAAGATGGCAAGAAAATAACATTGGAAGAAGATGCTCCATTCACATGAAACTAAAACTTCTGCCCTTCATTTAAAACTCCACTGTAGAGGAAAACCCACACTGCACATAGTCCTGACACAGGATCTGTATGGTGAGACACAGCGATGGCAGCATCATGTTGTGGGATGGTCTTCTCCAACATAGACAGAGATGTTCAATAGAGTTTATGGGGAAACGAATGCTGGTAAATAAGGAGGACTATAGGAAGAAAACCTCTTAGAAAAGGCGGTAGAGGTACAATAACAGCAAATACACCAACGTTTATTGGTGTTATATGACAAAAAGTGAAAAAGCTCATTTGTGAATGCTTTTGCAAAGCACTGTGTGTCACATTCAGGTGGGATTCTTGGTAAAAAAAAAAAATTAAGAAAAGAAGAAGAAAAAAAATAAAGTAAAGGTGGAAATACCTGAGCTACAAGTAGATTCCTCATCATCTGTGTGGTGGGATAAGTTACGATCTCACTCTCCAAGAATTTTACTCTGGATTTCTTTAGCATCATTCCTGTGAAGTAAGCTTCTTCACCACCTTCAATCAGAGTTCAGAAGACAGCAAGAGTTTTAAAGGATACCTTATGTATGTATTCATCATCATCATCATCATTGTATAACTGGGGTTGTATGGATGACTTGTGAGTAGTCTGCATCATCACTGCAGGGAACAGCAGTCAGTAGAAATCCAGTTTGAAGAAAAATGGAGGAACTTTCATCAAGGAGTCAAGTTCAGAAGTAACATGAGTTAAATAAGTGCAAATTTCAACCTTTTTACACATGTTTTACTTAAAAAACTAGACACTTTTAAATTGTTTTCCAGTTAATTTGTTTACAGGGTTCCTATAGGTTGGAAATGAGAAAAATATGTTACTAATCGGCAACTACAGAGGATCTTATCAGTGTTTTTAACCCAAAACTGTCAATCAGTGGAGAGCATATGTGTGCGACACCAGAAACATACACCACACGCATCATATATTATTGATATTTGCATTTGTATTTTACTGTAGCATGAATCAATTTCAGAGAAAAGGCCTCTTTGAGCCATACTCTACCTTCAATGATGAGGTAGCTGACAGCCCGTTTCTTCAAGTATTGAACATAAGGTGGAATGAGTTCCTGCAGGAATACCACATCAGGGGTGTATCTATGTAACGAGAAGTATCACAAGTAAAAAAGGTAAAACAAAAACCTCTTAAATGCTTTTTGTGTGATTACTGACCACTTAAAATTTAAGAAATATGGAGAAAGTTCTGGCGAAACATGATACTTGTCCCCCAGAAAACCTCGCTTTATTAATTATAGTTACTTAAATCTAGCCAGTGACTTGTTTCCGTAAGCCTGTAGTTTTACTTACAGCACTAAGTAGGAGCAGAGGCCTCTGGCACGCTCTGCCAGGTTGTCCGTGTCTAGTCCATCCACGTTCCAGGAGATCAGGGACAGTTTGCCATCATCTTCATCTGGTGGCTTTCGTGCAACTGGACTGTCTCCGGTCAAATCGATGCTGGAAATGTTTTCAGAGACTATTATAACTGCACTTAACTTTATAACGTCAGAGTCACTTTGTTACGTTAACTTGTACGATTAAAAGAGTTGACTCACCACTCCTTTGAAGGTTCTTCCTCGACTTTTTGCTTTTTTTTCGGAGGGACGCAGTCACTCTCCTGAAAGTCTTCCTCAAATATTCTCTCCATGTCTGCCTCAAAGAATGAGTTTACAGCTCTCTGTAGAAAACAGGATCTTTTTTAAGAGTAAATAAAATCTGTCTGGCTGTATCTTAAGGAGATAACGACGTTTTCCTCACGTAAACACAATGAACAAACCAATAAAATGGGCATCAGCTGCAGCATTGTCTCTGGCGCATTAGTATTATTGTAACCACTAATTACTGTACCTCCATCTCCCAGTCATTTTCAGCCAGGTAGCATTGAGCCACGGCGCTATCAGTCCCCGTTATAGTGGCGAACTCCTCGCAAAGTCCACTCCTGCTTTTTTCCAAGTCAGACACAGACGGGGACTCCGAGTTTGATGTAGAAGCCATTTTTTTTGTCGCAGAAACTATTTTTGCAAGCGGAATGACACACAAGAATAGGATTTCAGCGCATGTTTACGTCATTTTTGGCCCTCTCTCTTTCCAAAGTAACCGGGGATATGAGTAACATTGAAAGACTTCCGGTGTTGTGCAGGTTCTGTTCGTTGGGCTTCTGCATGGTGTTTTAAGGCAACAGTAGTCGAGCTAGCGCCGTTCAAACTCACCTAGTAAACTAGACTACCGTTCAACATAAAAACTTAAAATTAATTTATTGGATTTGATTATCAACAGCTCGAACTGCCCCCCAAAAACAGATTCAGATTGAAATATTTAATTTTATAATGAAAACACAAATAAATTATTTCATGTGTTTTTGGCAATCTTTTACATTGAGTCAACATGTAAACCACAATGAAAATACAGGTCAAAACTGGAGTGAATTATTCTAGATTCTTCAAAACAATATTTTGGTTTATGAACTTTATAGAAGATATATTTAATTTCTGCTTTTAGATCAGCTCAATAATTTGGTTGCCATAAGGCCTTTACTAATAATGCTAAAACATTATCTGGTATGGTGATAGTCCATGGGAGAAGTGCCATTTATTCTCAGTGTTTCTGTGCTTTAAATGTTCTGGGTTCCTTCATGGATCTCTGATCCTCTCCTGGGAAAATTCTCCACATTTCTATGATTTTTTCAATCATAGATATTGGCTGTTACTGTGATTCACTGGAGTTTAATGTCTTAGAAACAGGTTTGTAATCTTTTCTGGACTGATCATGTCAGTGACTTTATCTTCATCTCCTCTTGAATTTCTTTAGACTGAGGCATGATATGCTGCTTTTTGAGATCCATTCAGCCAATCCATCCTCTCAGACAGGTTCTGTTTAAGGGACAATGATTGCTCTGTTCACAGAGAACCAGATTGGATTGCATAAGTTTTTTCCTTCATAAATGAAATCATAATTTAAAATTACCTTTTGTGCACATGCAGGCTACTTTTTTTGCCTGATATTATCATTCATTTTATCTAAACATTCAAGTGTGTGACAATAAAAATGAAAATAAATCTTTTACAGGTAAATACTTTTTCACAGCACTGTAAATTGCACATAGTAATCATTTATTTTAGATTTAGCTGTGGTTTGATTAGGTTCATTTTAATATGTTGCAGAATTTCAGAAAATGGACACTATAAAACTCATTGGAACTTTGATAACATTTTATTAGATAATAAAACTCACAGGAATCCAGTAAAAGCCAAAGTCAAATCTGTCTCTTGGGATGTTTTGAATAAGAAGTTAGGTTAAAAGAAATACCTTAATTTTATTAAGGTAAAAAATTTTTTACCTTAACTTTTGACAGTAAAATTAAATAATCACCTAGTAAGTCGTTCAGATGTAAGATTTGACTTGAATGCACCATGTTAAAATTGGGCCATAAATCACAGTGAAGCTGCGCAACCTTTCGGGAAATAAAGATTCGATAAAAAATAAAATAAAAACATTAAACATACAATAGATTACGTTCATCATTATATTTAAACACATATTGCGCTCTCGTTTTTATGCTTCTCCACTACTCTTGGTGCTCTCCCTTAAATCTACTGAAGTTCCACCCGGACGATTTATGAAACGCAGCAACTTCCTGTTGGAAATAAACACAACTTTGACATTGCCTCGTTTATGTCCGTCAAACATGAGCACCCTGACTTTAAACTCACTGAGACAAATAATGAGAGCGATGGTCGACCACTCGGGCTTCGACAGAGTCATGAGCAAGGTAAATGTGAACAGATATTTTGAAGCCAAGCCCAGGATTTTTTTGCTTTTTCAAACTGCAACCTCAGATGTTGTCCATAGGTGGACGTTGTGTCTGCGAGCCCCGGGAAGGTGGTGTGTGAGATGCGGGTGGAGGAGGAGCACACAAACCGGGGAGGGACGCTGCACGGCGGGCTGACAGCCACCCTGGTGGACGTGATCTCTACCATGGCCATTATGCACAGTGAGAGAGGAGCCCCAGGGGTCAGCGTGGACATGAATATAACGTGAGTTTAGAAATGCCCCAATCATGCATCAAGGCGGTGCATTGCAAATGTGTTCTCTGCTACTAAATTTTTCCAGTTGCAGCAACAAACGTCACTGAATTTCACTGAGAAATTATGGATTAGACCAGGAGTCTGCACCCTGTGGCTCTTTGGGCCATCCAGTGACTCCTAATAACTTTGTCAAAAGTGATAAAGAACCAGCAAATGTTTTTAAATATATAGTAAATCCAGTTTCTTCTGTGTGTGTGTGTGTGTTTTTTCATGGAATAGTCGCACTGAATTTCCACAAAAATGACGTTAAAAGTAGCCGTAATAAGTTTGATTTTGCTTTTTCAGATTCAGAATCAACTTAATTAGCATGAACTCTACACAGAAACAAGGAGTTTGACTGCTGTCAAGCATTTACAAGGCACGGACAGCATAAATATATTAACTTTAGCTTAAATAACTTTTTTCAATCATTTTTTCCACAAATATCAACTTTTCTGTCTGTTTTTTCTTTATTTTAACATCTAAAAATAGAAATAAAGCGGTGATTCTTTCAAAATTACCTTATTTAGTAGATAAAAAAGCTTAGGTAACATTTTGGGCTCTACATAAGTTTAATTTAGCAGGACTGGAGGTCAAAAGAACTGCAGACTCCTGGGTCACACCAACACACTTGAGTGAAGTGACAGACAAATACGTGGCTTTCAGCATTTTTTAAGAAATGTATTCAGCCCCTTTTACTTTGCTACCTTTAATAAAACAAAGCATCCAGAGGAGCAGCCAAGAGGCTCACGGTTACTCTGAAGGTGCTGCAGAGATGTAGCACAGATGTAGGAATCTCTTGACAAAATTAATCATCATGATTTTCGCAAATTTAGCCTGTAAGGAAGAGGGCCAGTAGAAAGCCATTGTTAAAGGAAAGCTAAAAAAATGTCCTGCTTAAATATTGAAACAAGCCATGTGGGGGATGTAGCAAACATGCAAGAAAATATAAAATTTGGGCAACCTGCATGACACACTATGTGTTTGACTGAAAACCAATACTGCACATCACCCTGAACACAGTAGTCACAATGAAGCATGCTAGTAGCAGCATCATGCTGTGATCATGCTTGTATAAGCTGAATGTATTGGTTGGGAAGCTGCCAGAGATATAAACTAAACAATTTGCAGATGGAGTTAAAGCAAAAGGTGGAGTCTCTCTAATGTGAAAAGGTTCAAGGGGTGCAAATACTTTTACAAAGCACTGTAAACAGAAATGTTCTGTTTAGATGGACTAAATGCGTTTGCTCATGTTTAAAACTTTAAAAATGCATAACTCAGCCGACATATCTCCATAAAATGTGCTTCTTAAAGGTGATCTATTATCCTTATTTTAGATGTATACAAAACATAATCATTCTTAGATTAAGATATTTTAGTTTCCTTGGGTTTTGCCGTTGAGCTCCTTCCAGAATGAGCTGTTTTAAGGCCTCTTGTCACTTTAAATCCAAATAGGCTGCTGCTGACCACACCCCCCAACTCAACTTTTACCCTCGCATGTGAAATTGGCTGCAAATAGATGTGTAATTATACAACTGTACATCTTTGAAAAGCAGAAGTAGAGCCTCCTGCACAACCAACAAGAACGCAGCAAGTCATTTCTGAATGACAAGTCAACAAAGCTCGTGTTCTCCAACAGCCATTGTACAGTTCATACAGCAGTAAAACCAGCTGACCAAGCACCCTCATCTAAGTGGACGGAGCTCCGCTTGGGTTGCAAGGTAATGGGCAGTGGTGGTTTTTGAAACAGCTTGTTTTCCAGACACCAAAAACATAGTTATTGCCATAATCCAAACAGGTGCTGTTTTTAGAAACAATAAAGACCCAAGTGGAAGAACAATCCCTTTAAGGTTGTCAGCCATCTCTCACCTTCCCCACTTAAACTTCAGTGGCTTTTTGTTGCCATATTGAAGATGAACTGCATAAACAAGTAATGTGTGTGTGGGGGGAATGTCACTATGCTGCAGGTACATGAATGCTGCCAAGATAGGGGAAGACGTCCTCATCACTGCACAAGTTCTGAAGCAGGGGAAAACGCTGGCATTTGCTACTGTAGATCTCTCTAGCAAAACCTCAGGGAAACTCATCGCTCAGGGACGACACACTAAACACCTCGGCAGCAGCTAAACCGTCTCTTCTAATCAAAATCGTATAATTTACTGCTAAAACTTGGGATTCTGAATATATACAGAATGTACTTGCACTGTTTTTTGTAAGTACATAAGTTTGCAGAACAAAGTTGTGTGTGTGTTTTTTTTCCCCCTAACTTGTGTTGTTGTGAATATTGAGCAGCGAATGTTTCTTGTACATGCAATAAAGCCAGCTGGACAAAGAGTCGGGTTTTTTTTCAGACTTTGCACTGTATTGAGATATGCTCAGCAGTAAAGATTAGAGAACAGAAAATCAAAACCCAGACGTTACATGCCTTACACCCTTTTTTCAGCTAAAACACATTGAATCAGCAAGGAGCGAAACTTTACGTACTACTGTACTTCATAGTCTTTGAAAAAGCAAACCCTTCAAAACTCAATTTTAATTTAAAGAAGCTTGGCAGCAGATTCGCAACTTTAATAGATCAAATTAAACAGAAATCAGTTAGCTTTAAGCAAAACATTTTTGTTAGGTATATTATTATAATTACTGTTAAATCTGTCACCATTGCAATTCATCACCAACCCACATCCCTCCAAAAAAAAAAAAACTATGCGCAAAACATCCGATTTCAGTAGCTTAAATGAAATAGTGCATGAACGGATTGAACTGTGAAAAATCAACTTCAACATACCAACATGTCTTAACTCTGCACAACGCCTTTTGAGATACTCGCGATTTTAATCAAAGGCCTGTTTAGTATGTTTCTGAGAAAAGCAAATGACACAAAAACATCTTTTAAGTCCAGCAAATCAAACTAAGGCAGTTTATAAGAAGCAATACCTACACCAATATGATTTGACAAACACTCTTCCTCTTGTTATCTTTGCCTGTACAGGTGTTCTGATACCTGCTCATGCCTATCCTGGGCAAAAAAAATTGTCTAAACTTGTTTTAGAAGCCCTAGTAACATTACAAAACAAGCTTTAACAATCCTTTCTTATCACATCAAGGATATAAGACATGTCCATCGTAACCACCATGAAGACTTGTGTATTGTTTGTTCCGGTTTAGATGCAACATAAAGAGTTCATTCAGTGACCGATGCTGTTGACTGTGTGGCTCCAAGAGAACAACCAACCACTCAAAAAATCAATGTCCGTGCAGGTTCAAATAAAAAATTTTTAAAAAAGCAAACAAAATGAAAGAAAGGGTGAGTAAGGAAAAGGGAATGAAGTAAAATAAAAATGTCAGAGCCAATCCAAAAAAATGGGAGAAAGTATTTGGACAAACATGGGAAGAATGGGGTAAAAAAAAAAAAAAAGGATGGGAAGCAAATGGGCTTCAGGTTAGAGGGAGAAAATGAGTGGGGGAACAAAAAGGAGATCCAAGCACAAGTTCAAATCTTTTAAAGGGACAGGGAGGAGATGAGTACATCAATTTGCTTCTGAAGGCTTAGGGAGGGAAGGAGAGGTAAAGGCTTGTCTCTGTGTGGCTGGGTGAAGCAAGAAGCCTTAGTCAGGCATGTATGGGCGGAGGTGATCCTCGATGTCTCCCACGCCCCAGCAGGTCAGCTGGTCCTGGGGCAAATACAGGCACAGGCTGCACAACTTGAAAACCGTGGCCTTGGTTTTAGGAGTCTGAAACGACCAAAAAGTACAACGGCGTCGTTACAAAGGACGATTTTTAAACTTGATAAACCAGTTAATTTTTTTTAACGTTTCAACAGATGTACCTGCAGGTGTTGTCTGTCCATAAAGAGAAATACAGACTGGGTTGGGTTGTTCATCACCATTCCAGCTTTGTCTTTACGACCCAAAGCATGCAAGCATTGCTTCTCGTAGTCTCCATGATGAAATTCAAACTTGGCCTAAGAAGAAGAGGAAAGAGTCTGTATGCAAAGTCTAGGCTGCTGGTTAAATTTCATGTAGTAACCTGTAAAAAAGCTTCACGCTCAACTATGAGCTGCTATTTGACTGTGTTACTTGGCAGACTTAGAAGAATGACATTTAGGCATATTGAAAAGGCTCAATAGAGCGAAAGTTAAGGATTTGAGTAGGCCATTCGAGAAGCTTGATGTTAACCTGTGTGCAATTTTGTCTGCAGTTTGGACAAAGAAAGAAGCAACTCCCTCAAATGGAAACTATGAAGCTCCACATGTCAAGTGTCACAAATGTTTTCTGTAGGAAAGTCCTACGGTCAGCGATCGAGCCGTTTGGTCAAGATGACAACAAGAATGTTAAGAAACAGGATATTTTCACCGAAATCACTGTTTTCATCAAACATTTAGCTCTGAAGGATAACTGACTGAACAGCTGTATAGGTACTCTTCCCTGACTGTTCAGTACAATTTGGCTTCAGGTTGTTTATTTATGCTCAATGTGTCCGACAAGACACATTTTACATTAGTCTGATACATAGCACATGGAGCAGAACATATTTATCAGGTAGTTACTCCAAAGTGATGATAGGAGCAAAGGTCTGACCTGCACAGGCCTGAAGGGCTCATCATCGGCCCCTTTCCATCTGGAGAACAGTAGACAGACAATCTTCTCAATATCATTGCGTGGCCAAAGGATAAAATCCATTTCCTGTGTGCAGCCTATCACATCCTAAAGAAAAAAGAAAAATAATTATAGTAACTAAGCATTTTTTAAGCCATGATTGGGGACTTTGTTCATATAGTCGACTCTTACCCTTCGCATTGACTGGTATCGGGGGGCATGTAGTTGCACCACATCTTTTTGAAGGAGCTCTATTGAACTCTCCAGAGAATAGCTTGAATTGCGCACACCTCTTAGGATGTTTTCTTCGTAGTTGTTGGTCATCACAGGCACCACTTCAGCTACCTCAAAAAGTGCAGACTTCTTCTTCTGTTAAAAATAAAGCAAGCAATTTTAAGGGTTTCACAAGTCAATACATATTTCTGGTTTTCTTTGAGGTCTGACCTGCCTATTCTGAGAGAGGGTGTTAGGATCACTTGTGTAAAAAATATATTTTTTGTTGTTTATCCATTCCATAATTAAAGTAAAAGTTATAAAAAAAAAAGTCAAGAATGTTTTCAATTAACAAAAAAAAAAAAGTTTAAATGACCTGAAATGGTGAAGAGACGTTACAAAAAAGAAAAAAAAAACATAGCTATATTTAGAATAACATTAAAAAAGGTGAAGGACACAAAGACAGAAAAAAAGAGAACATGTAACACAAGGAATAAATAATTTTCCATATTTTCCCCCATACACATCTAGACCTGGAAAATGCTGAAATTAAATGTTGTACGTTTCCATCAGTTTTTAGCATTTGACTTGACAACAGCGAAATGGAAGATTGGCCGATTCACATTTATGGTTCTTCATTTACTGCATCTCCAGTACAAATATAATGGAATATAGCTGTAGTGTTAACAAACCTTTTCCTTGAAAACGAAGGCTATATAGATCTTGAAGTCAAACTGATCCGCCAAAGATTCCCTTTTCTTCCGAAGCTGAGCTCGAAGCCGGTTTCTTGTTTGGTTTCTTCGTGTAGTTGGGTCCCCCATGGTTATTTTGTTGGTAGTGTCTCTTCCTCTCGTGTGATGTACTTTAGCGACACTGTCTATTTATTCTATACTTTTAAGAAAGGATGGAGCTGACAATGCATCAAAACTCTAAAACTAGATCCTCTAACCACTATGAACTTAAAAGACCGACAAATCGGATTTTAAACTAAGTCATTTCAATATCTGGTTGTTGTAAAAAGGCAGTTTTGAGAAGGGGAATGCTCAACAGGCTAAGACTCCATTGCCTTTATACCTGGTCAAAAACCCATGTTTTAAGACATGGCCTTGAAGCCAAATTAACTTTTTTTTCCAACTGCCACTGAAATGAGTACAACAGATTTCAAGAAAACAACAACTCAAAGGTGGCTCTTTTTTATAAATGATAACTGAAACTAATAGAAAAGGCTGCTACAACACATATTGGTGACATTTTTTTTTTGTTTGTTTGCTAATGAGATTGTGAACTACAGCGAGCAGACCGATATTCTATTAACTGGGTCATCTCAAAGTCCCTGATCCATGGCTGCGGTTTTGTTTTGTTTCTCTGAACACAGACTGTGTTATGAGCGTGTTACAGGCGGACTGGGGATACAGACGAACATGGCAGGTAGACACAGATGCCAACAGATACAGGCACCCGGTAACATCGAAGACTACAGCGAAAGTAAACCGACATTTCCTGAACTTTTTCCGTCACTCATCTGGCCCTGGGCCCGTGCTGCTGCCACAGCTGATGGTCATGATGTGGGCGTATTTTTAGCACACTAGCTAAGGTCTGCTAGCTAGCTAGCAAGCCAACCTAGGTATTCATTTCTGACACTAACTAGTAGTGAACCAGTGATAAAGCTACATCTTATTTTAAGACAGACTGGCTTAACTGAGGCTTTTTAAGTGTGGTCAGTCATCTTACCACGCCTTTTATTACATTTTCTGGCTCAACGAGACTGTCAGTGTTGTTATTAAAAGTCGGAAGACTGACGTTGTAACCGTTTCTGGTCACTATTTCAGCTCCATATTAAACCGTCGTCAACAACTTTCGACACAAATCAGTTGGTAATCGATTAAAACAAACGCTGAACTGCGAAACAAGCGTTAGCTAAACAACAATCTCCCCCCCCCCTCTTCCAACGTCTGACGCTTCGAGCTAGTTCTTTCTCTTTTCTTCAGTCGTCACAACCTCCGGCTCGCCCCGCCGCATGCCATGTCAAGATAAATCGACCATCCAGCGGAGATCCCCCGTTCTATCAGTCGATGTGTGGCGTGTTCTGTCTCCTGGTGGGCCCATGTTTAACGACGTGCCGTCCAACGTGTGCCCCGTTCGGTTTCTTTGTGTGTGCCTGTGTGTGTCTTTCAGGGCGGCTAATAACAGTACATTAGCGCTCGACGGGTCCTCTGCCTTCCCCCTCAAAATGGCTGAGCAGGCAGTTACAATAACTGGACGTAATAAGTCACGTGACCCGACGGAGCGGCTTCCTTACCTGGTAGAAAAAAGAAAAACGATACGCGCGAACACGTCCGCCATGTTTTGTGTGGCGTGTTTGCCTTGCATAGCTATGCAACTGTGATGGGAAAAACTAAAAATGTCTAGTTATCTGGAATACTGGAGCTCTTGTGGTTGAATCATTTTTGCATTACTACAAATACGCTGAAACTAAAGTAAGTTGCATTAGGCCTTGTTAGTTATTCGAACCTTGCAATGTTATGGTAGCTATACTGAAAATTAAAATACTTTTAGTAAACGCATTTTTTCACATTATAAAACTGCCATTGTTAACATAAATAGAAAAAGATCCATATTTTGTCATGGATTTTAATCTTTTAAGTGCATTGAACACCCTCACGTCCGTCATCGCAGAGCAATGATTAACTTTAGGTTTTTGTTTACAGTCTCTTGTGAACAAGAGACTTGGAAACAAAAGTGAGTGGCTTTGAAACACACACAAATATTTTTTTTCCTCATTTTTTATTTAACTTTGCCCTCATAACACATACCACATATTCATAAAATCTCAAAAATAAATTAGATAGATAGATAGATAGATAGATAGATAGATAGATAGATATTGCCACTCACAATACGGCGGTACCGTTGCCGTACGATACATTCATGCTGTGTCCTTTCTCCTTCTCTATTGGTGGAAGAAGGAGGCGGAGGAGAAGAAAATTAAAATTCTCAATGGTGATTGGTGGCTTCACATGTGACTCGGTGTGCGTATTTAAGCCTCTGGCGCGAGGTCTTTTAGTTGAGGAAAACAAGAGTTGTAAAGAGGTTTGGTTGAGTTTGTGAAAGGTGAGTAGCGTTTACGTCTATTAATGTTGGGCTGTTTGAAATATCTTTGTAATTAACACATTGACTAGAGATTGTGGTGTACGGGGGCTTATATTTAAGTCAAATTTGTTTATTATTAGACTTGCATGGCGCTATTGTTAGCATAATCCTTGAATTAGCTTGTTTTTAGCACGAGAAGACGTTGGTATGCTGTTGTTTTTGGCCGTCTAGTCAACTAGAATCACAATCAACTTATAACTAGATGCCTAATTTGCTTTGGTTTTATCTTGTGTAGTAACTGTTTTAATTCGTGACCAACTTTACTTTTCAGATCTCCGGAAATAAAATGAATTCCGTTGGAAACGTGAAGCAGCGGAGCTCCAATGAGAACATAAAGGTAATTCTGAAGTATTTCTTCTGGGGCTTTAAGCGTTTTTCTTTTTTTGGTGCTGCTTTGTTGATGAATTGTATACGGGACTGATTGGGCCAACTCTATTTCTAAACTCACCAGATGGTGGTTAATTAAAGCCAGGTCTATGTATTTAACATGTTAATTGTACAAGCCACCAGCCCTTTTTGTTTTTGGTGAAAAGTTGATCGAAGATTTTGAAACTTAAACTCTAACTTTATCTCAAGTGGAATATAAACCCTGCATGTAGGTTTAAAAAGTGGCTACATTGCCTTAAAATAATGTGGATCCTTTTTAGCATAGCTGAAAATGTAAGTTTATAAAAATATTTTCTTGTTCAGAGGTTCAAGAGTTTGTAGCTGCTGTCTTTTCAACCTAACCAAACTCAACAATATTCTAATGGCATTTCAAGATGTCCTTCAATTAAAAAAATACTTAAAAGGGAAACTAAAATTTGAAATTGGTTTACTTGAGGAATGGCAGATTACATCATAACAGCTCTTCTCCCTGAAATTGATTGCATTACTCTGTTTGTTAGGCTCTCAAGTGGTTCAAATCTCTGAAAGATGACTTAATCAGCCTCAAAACAATGGTGCCTTTGAGGTCTAGCTAAACATTAACTGGGCCTTGTCTCCTGCTCCTTAATGAGCATTCAAGAGGAACTTTCCCATGACCGCAGTGACTTTGTGTTCTATCATTGAGCTTGTGGCATTTGTTGAAGGAGCCGTTGCTCTAGTTTTAGTGACATTGTAACTAAAGTCAGGTGATGCCAAGCTCAGAAAATCATAACTCTGAATACTTTCCTGTCACGGTGTACTATTTGGGCAGTTTCTGACTTGTGCCACGTTCTGGTTTTCCCTGAAGTCTTCTGTTATCACAATGCCTTTCTTTTTGAAGCTCATGTTTAATATTCTGTCCAGGTATTATTATGTAGATTAAGTTGAATGCATTGTTTAAAATTTATTTCAAGATGGCTGCGGTCTTTTCAACCGCATTGTTTGAAATTGTTTTCAAGATGCAATCTATGCATTAAACTGTATGCATGTTTGCACTCGTATACCATATAAGGAGTGTCCAATTCTATGTATTTAATCAAAGAATTGCTGTAAAGGCGAAAATTGCCTTTTCTGATCTCTGAAGGTATATTTGTCTTTCAGAGCTTCTCTGTACCATCTCAAAAGGTAGTTAGACAACAAAGGCAAAGCCTGCAGGTCCTCCAACATTCAGCAGTCAACACAAGTTTGAAATCGGCTCAGGTATGGTCTGCAATAATAGTCTTAATTGTATAGCTAAGGGTTCGTCCATTCCTAATCCCGATTTTTCTGTTTTAGACAGGAAAAGTTATTCCTAAGAGGAAACAGTGGATACTGGATCAGTCAAGAGGTTCGAAGAGGGTTAAAGTAGAAGTAAAAGCCACACAAACAGAAGAAGTTAACTGTGTACCAGATGGCCTGTCCAAAGAAGCATATGAACTTATGGTAAAAGGTAAATTTATGATCAGTTCTGTAACTGGTGAAATTCCCCCTCACCCTCTAGAAATTACATTTTTGTCTTGCACTTTTCTAGAAACTCCTCCTTCCTCTTATTGGAAAGAAGTAGCAGAAGAACGACGAAAGGCTTTGTACCAGGTCCTACAGGAGAATGAGAAGGTGAGTTAATCACTAGGGGTCAGATAATGTTTAGCTTTCTGAACGTTCCCACGCTCTAACTCCCTTGACCTGGGAAGGAACCAGTCCAGACTGCAGTAAATGTATTCAATCATTAGTTGGCTTTTGTCTATTTCTCTGTTCAATCAGGCCTGTCAAAACTGTCTTTAGTGCTTTTAAGGTTCTTCAGTTTGGTAACCTTGTACTTTAAGCTCTGAACAACTAATTTCTCTTAAACCAGTTGCACAAAGACATTGAAGCCAGAGATGAGGAGATTAGCAAGCTCCAGTCTGAGAATGAAGAGCTGCAGGAGCTGGCACAACATGTGCAGTACATGGCTGACATGATTGAGGTTTGTACCCTTACACTTACTTGTTTCTCAGATTTTAACTCTGAATATCTACCAAACACCTGGCATGGATTTTCTTTGTCCTTTCTGCCTTTGTCTTAAAGCTCAACCTGTTCTGAGATTGCAGTGAAGGCCATAATTAGGCCTTGACATATTATGTTTCTGAACTTGATGCTGCTTTTTATCCAAAAGTGCAGCAGTTTTAGCAGTGGCATACAGGTCTGTAACTGGAGCTAGTGAGCATGGAAAAATTATGGCACACTTAATGCAGTAGTTTAACTGGCTCCCTTGTGCACTGAGTTGAAGTGTTTTTCACAGGGTAAATAAAGTTCATTGTAAGGGCACGATCTCTCTTGGTACAAATTAACAACCTGTATAATGCATTTATAGAGACTGACTGGAAAGTGCCCAGAGAGCCTGGAAGAAATGAAGGACATAGCATTTGATGCAGAAGAGGCAGATCCAGCTGAGCAAGAGGAGGCAGACTACAGTGATGAAGAGACGTCGGATCATGACGAAGCAGGACCCTCAGGATTAAACTGACTATAGAAAAACCTCCTTTTGAAGGAGATGTGCCTTTTTTCTTTTTTTTTTACAGGAGCCCTGTAGTTTAAAACTGAAACAAATGTTTTCCAGACTTGGTTTCAACCTTGTTGTTTTGCACGGTTTCGTATGTTAATAAATCTGGCCGTTGGCAGACCCTGGTTTAAGTTTAAAACGCAAGATCGCTTTTTAACTGATTCTGTACAATAAACTTTAAAGAAACTCTTAAGTTCCTGTTGGCTATTCTTCACTTTAAAGGTGTGTGATAGAACTGCTACATTTATCCTCAAATAGCTCTTTTATTGCACTTTTCTTTGTACATATATTTTGGGATTGTGACAACTCTTAAAGTTCAGATTTTCTTTTTTTAAAGAAAGTGTGGGTAAAATTGTTTCTCATATAAAAATAGGTCATGTTGACCCATTTCTTGACACAAGGAAACCACTTTCTGCTATTAACTTACAGGGACATTTTATATGTGAATGCCTTTGCAGCTTATTTATACAACCTCTTTGCACTTCAGTTAAAAAAAACATCTCTTTCCACGTGCAAATGCCTCCCTTTTTGTTTACGGTAAAAAATGCATAGCTTGTTCTCATTTAGCTTGTAACACATTTAGCTTGTGTTGGCTCGTAACACAAGCTAAAACAGCCAAAACAGAATTAGAAAAGACTTTTAAAAAAAACTTAACTCTGAGCTGATTGTTATTTTTGCATTAATTTAATATGCAGTTTAAATGGTGGCAGCATGCCCTTTTAAGAGTACTTATAAAAGGTCATTTTGCTGGATATGTGAGGGTACCTTGAGTGTTTGGGCCAAAAATTGCCAGGTAATGCAATCTATAAATTTTTAGCATAGCTGAGCCTGCTTCATCCCATACAGATTGTTTCAAATTAGGGTGACAAAATGGCTGCACACAGCTTTTTTTTTTTTTTTTTTTTAAGTTGGATTAAAATTTCCAGGTCCGTTGTTTACAGAAAATACAGACTTGAGTAGAAATTCACAACAGTAATTTTAAATATGCAAAAATATACTTTATTGCAATATTGTAGCACAAGAAATACTGCTGACCACAACAGATGAGTAGTAGATGGATCAGTGCTGAAGCTATGGACCATAAATTAATTTCAATTTCAGCAAAGTGTTAAGACTGTAAATAACTCCACATGTGCACACATTTGTCTGCATGTACTCAACAGTGCTTAGGATTCACATGGCCCACTAATTATAAACACTGGTCAACTGCAAGTTCATAAAAGGGAGAATGCTATATACAGAGTGGGTTAATTTAGATGCTAGGCTAAAAATACTGTACTGCTATATGCACATAATGAAATGAAAATTGCTTCAGATTTGGACCATACTTTGCAAAAAAAAAAAAAAAAAGTTGTATAGAAAAACAAATGACAATCTTTTAATAACTGTTCACACATTTACAGGTAAGGGGAAAAATAATGTATAAGAATATTTAATATGGCTTTGAACTGGATTCAGAAGTTGCATCTAAATGTAACAAGATCCATCTATTGTGGGTTTAATTCTTTAAGTTGTGCTTTTTCTTTTAGATCTGAGTTCTGGCCTTAATGCAAATGTTTTATTGAAAATACATTCTCTTGAATTAGCTCTTTTTTTGCTAAAAAATGGTCAAAATTATAATTACATTTCCTTTGGTTACAGTAAATCTTCTAGTTGATAAAGTAACATTTATAAATATATAGAAGTCTCAAAATCTTTATGATACTTCAATGAAGAAAACATATCAAATCTCCTCCAAAAATTATAATCTAATATATTTCTATTAAAACAAACTCCAATTAAAATGAACCATCAGTTTACAAGATCATAATAAAACTATCAAGGTCAACAGTTCATGTTAGACCTGAAAATACAACATAAATATGAAAATTATTCACAGAACATGATTTTTCTGCACTACTGCAGTTTAACTCCAAAAGAATAGTAGAGTTACAAGGAGTAAACAATAAATAGGAAACAGGTTTTTATGTGAATGTTTGTCTTGGTGCGTTAGCACCTGACTCAGTAGTACAGGTAGCATGATACAAGCAGGCATTTCAAGTGCAGCTCAATAAATCAAAATATAATTTAAAAGCTAGTCTCAATTTAATTCAAAAACTTACTTTGTGTCACTGATACCTAAAATATTTTGAAAATGATTGCGCACAGCTAAGGAGCTAAATTTTGTCAACTGGTGAACTTTCAAAATGAACCAAAATAAATAACTGAAATACCACTCACTAATAAATCTATGCACAATTTTTGCTTTGTGAACTCCATGACTTTATTTTAACCTTAAAGTATTCTCTAATTTATTGAGATGCACCTGTAGATCCTTACCTCCGGTCATTTTTTTCCACACAGCGTTTAGAGATGTGGAAAAACAAAGCCTTTCATTATGTAAATGTGCAGTTAGCCTAAAACAAGGCTACGATACCACTCAGATCCTATACTCTTTTTTTTTTTCTTTTCTCAGATGCTAAAACGTGCATTCTCTAGAAATCCCGAGCCGGATTTAATACCCTGCAGTGGCTCCTGGCCCGGCAGGAAAAATACATTTACAAAAAGAGTTTCTGTGGAATCTGCTGCCTCGACCTCATCAAGGCTCAGGCGGTCGAAGCTGACATCATCCAGTGGGCTCCTCGTATCGGCGAGGTGCACGAAAACGAAAGAAAAAAAAAATCATATGTACAAAACAAAGATTGCACTTGTTAAACTGCAAGCGTGAGAAGGCTCAGACATAAAACTGCTGAGCGAGTGGAACAAGTGAGCCCCTGCTTCATCTCATCACAAAGAAGGCTGTAAACTGCTTTCTGACTTCACTTACTACTAAAAAAAAACATCTTCCACCAACATGTCTTTCAGCCTCTGCAAAATCCCTGAAAATCAAATGGAACGTACCAGAAAACACGAATCATATTACACTGTGAACACAACCAGGTGTATTTTCCAGCCGTGTAAAAGATGCTGCATTTACAAGCTTACTAGTGTAGTCTTCTGGAAGCACCTAAAAGCAATGCAACTAAAACATGCTGCAATAGTTACTCATAAATCACAAAATAATTAAGCGTCACGTCGGTCTGTATATATGACCAGATTCCTTTATAGTAAGTGATGTGGTTGTTGTGTGCTTGTTTCCAAGGAGAGGATGCTTTGCAGGAATATCCACGATCTGTGCAGCAGCAGCAGCAGCTTTGGGTCCAGTCAAGTTCCAGCTTCGCTTCCAGTTCAGTCTGAGACTTGGCCTGCCTGGCTCAGAAAGCAAGTTAAGAAAGGAGGAGTGCGGGGGTTATCTCGTATTAAAGTAAAAAGAGTCCAGGTCTGGATCAAGGAGGGGTATAGGTTGTGTGTTACGACCGTCTGTTTGGTGTTAGTTCTTCTCAAGAGGCAGCTACGAACATAAATCATTTTCTTGCCATCAGATGAAGAAGCAGAGCAGCTCGGAGAGCTCGACGTCGTCCCTTGGCGGCCAGGTTTGTTAGGTTTTAAGCGGCTCGAAGATTCAGAAGGCGGTGGTGACGGTGTTTCCTCTCCGCGTGCCCAGACGGATCATATCCCCAACCACAGTGTCCAGCTGCTCGTACGCCAGCTGCCCCTCCTCGCCTGCAACGGCAACAAGGGTCATTTAGAAACACAGGAGTTTTTTATATAATGATCATTCTTGATAAACCAATTATCAAGGATCAAGCATCTTTTGTCAGTTTGCTTTTCTGTTTAAATATGAAGGTAATTTTTCCGACGTGGTCAAAAGCAGTGGAATAGAAAGTTAAAATAGGTTGGATTTATTTCTTTTCATGTTTAAAATAATAAAGTCTAGCAAAGAAGAGAACCTAAAATTTGGCTCCAAACCTCATTTCATGCAAGCAAAGTATGCTTACCCCCGGGTCTGTCGCTGGTCATAAAATAAATACGTAAGTGATCGAGGTCAGGCTCACATGCAACAAGAATGGATTTTATTTGTATTCTTTTGTTATTCATGAATATTTGTTCAAAAAAAGTGGGGACACTCAGTTTTATTTTTGTTTTAAACACGGGAAGAGAATAGAAAGCAGAATATACTGTAAATGTCTATCATTACATTTTGATCACAAAACAAAAAAAGCAGACTACACTTTAACCTAACTAATAAAAAAGGAAAAATAATAAAACCAGATGTGTTTTTGCTTTTCTATCCTTATGAAAACAAAAAACTACTCATGAGAACTGAAATTATTATTTTTTATTCTGCATCTAACACGTATACATTAGCTCTTAATATAAAAAAAATGAAAATAATACCGCATTTGGATTCATCTTAATATTATTTCCAAACTTTTTACCAGGTAAGGACAATTTTAAAATAATTATTTGTAGTGTGTTACAACATCCTGAGCAACAGCTTGATATACTCGCAAAATAAAATCCATCACTTATAACATCTAAGTAATATTAAGTTACACTGGTTGGCTAGTAGGAGGCATAGTATTGGTTGACATCAAATGCAGGTTTTTAAGCAAGTTCCCTAAAATAAGATTTTCAGTAAAAAAAAAAAAAGAGAAAAAGGTTAAAGTAAAAATACAAGCTCCACTCATACTAGCTCTCATTTGAACATAATCATGCATCGATGGTACCGAGAAATTATTTGATTTCCAAGGATTCAAAATAGCACTCACCAAATGTGAGCAGCGTCTCTATGGCGACATGGCGCAGCTCCTCATCAGCTGAATCACACAGAGCTACGACTGCTTTCAGGCTCTCCACTGCCTTCAGACGCATAAAAACAGCTTTATGAATCCTATAAGCAAGTTCTATTCTTCTATCTTTAATAGAAGTGTGTAACTGCTTTCAGACAATAGTGGGATGTGACTCTGACCTGCAGACAGCTGAGAGCCGAGCAGGCCGCCCTCTGGCTCTGAACTCCAGCCTCTGACAGCGCCTGGGTGTAGTACTCTACAGCCTACAAACACAAGACAACATTCAGATGCTGCTTGTGCTTAGACTCAATGCAGACCTCGGCTACGGTCGCCACTGCTCACCCTGGTCCTGAAGTGTCTGTCTGACGCTCCAGAGGAGAAGTAGTCGGCTGCTGCCTTGTTGACCCGGGGGTCTTCTGCTGTCAGCAGGGAGGCCAGGGCCCTCAGGGTGCCGCTTCGAGGCCAGAGAGTCGACAAAGGCACCTCCTCCAGTTGTGCCAGACACCGAGAGAAATCATCACTGCACAGGATCTCTGCGAAGCCCTCTGTGAACGAACACAAGCAGAAAATGATCAAAATCTCTGCTTTCAATAACGAGCATTTGGATGCATTTTGGACAAGCTTTGTTGCACTTTTAAGCCTTATAAAAACACAAAGCATTACTCTAAAAACAGAAAGAAAAGGATAATGACATTTCAATTTGTATTTTTTTCCTAACAAGTGTGGCATGCATTTGTATTCAACTCCCAGTATTCAATATACTGTAGGACCATATTTTGCAACAATTAAATAAGATTTTACTTAGGGGTATGAGAGGAACAAAGGGGAATCTTTAGAAATGCATAGCAACCCCAGCAAACACACTTATGTTTGTAATTCCAATTAAAAAACACATCTAAAAAAAATAAAAACATTTAAATTACTGGGTATGAATAGTTTTGTACAGAATATATTAATGATTTGGGGTAACTTGGAAGATAAATGTATCATATGGACAGAAGAAGAAATTAACTTTTGTTGTACTCAAATCTTTACAAAGGCTTTTCTTTTGCAAAGTGATCTGAAACATATGAACTTCAAATGATTTTCTCTTTCAACACAGCTAAAGATCTTTATATTTAGTTTTTAGGTTATACATTTAATTTTCATCAGTGTCAATTTACTGCAAAAAATTTAAGCAAAACCTCAGAAGCCTGAAAAGTCATCAAATTACATTTATTAATAACTGCAAAAAACCAAATGCTGTTTGGTTTAAGTAAAATAATTATTTGAGGAAAAAACATAAACTGATCTTTAAAAACATTGGCTTAGCTTGTTACTATTCACCTTCTCTGGCCAGGTGCAACAGGTGAGTCTCCATGTCCTGAACGTCGTGCTGTAGGATGTAGTTGTGGAACTGAAACACAGTCAGGACGTCCCGGGAGAGCACCGCAGCAGGAGGGCCGAGCGCCGCAGCCAGGTCGCTCCTGTCCACCATCTCACTCACAACCATGCCAATCACTGAAGAAAAGGAAAAAATATATTGTTGATTGCAACAGTTTCAGTCTTAAATAAGTTTGCATATACATTTTAGTTGCCGTTAATAGCTGAGCATGATCCGAAAACAAGGCCTGAATTGGGTGCCGATTGAACTGCAGTTCAGTCTAAATCTGAACCGGAGCACAAACTAGTAAAATTTTAAGCTCTTTTATGAACATTCAAAGTAAATACAACTTCTCTAACTTCCTGTAGCAGATTGCTGTGCTGCAGTGCTAATGCTAGAATCAGCAAGTAACATTTTGGCTTTGTTACCTCAAACTCTGTCCTTATTTTTCTACATTCTAAAAGGTTTTATATCGAATATTATATTTACTTTACTGTTCTCCTTTTTTCAAACAAAATGTAGTAAACTGAAATAACACACCCACTGACATACTGCGGGTTAGTCTAGCAACCTCAATATGGATCTTAAATCAGTCCAATAAAGATATTCACTGCAAAAGTACAAAATCTTACCAAGTAATTCATTTTTTTGTCTAGCTTCTGGTCCAATTATTTTTATTAAATAGAAATAAGACAAAACTAACAAGTAACTTTTCAGCAAGATATACTAGCTCATTTCACATCAATAACTCCTTAATATTGATTTTTTTAAAAGTATTAGTTCTACTGGCAGATTGTTTTTCCAATTATAACTGGTCTTGTTTCCCATGTCATAAGTGAACAGTAGAGCTAGTGCTTTTTTAAAATCAGTATTAAGGAATGATGTTTTTAAGACAAGCTCCTATGTCTCGCTGAAAAGTTACTTGTAAGTTAGTTTTGTATTATTTCTAGTGTATTAAGATTTTTGCACAAGAATTTAGAGAAGATTTTGTATTTTTGCAGAGTTGTTACTTAAAAAAGGAGCTCAGTTAAAATAACTAAATAAACATATCTTGTAAGTTAATCTAAATAAGAAAGGGCCGTTACACATTAATTCATTGAATGTGTAGACAAACATATTCATGCGTTTAAACAGCCTCTGAGAAGGAATTTAATTGTCTAATTTCTAGCGCAATTACCACAAACTGTTTGCAGCCTTCCTAAACATGGTTCCTGTGTAACAGGCTCTACCTCAGGAACAAAATAAAAAAACTGTTGTTGGTTTACAGGTCAAGTGCCGACCTGTGTCAGCGCTGTGTGGGTGTCTCTCCTGCAGCACTGCTGAGTAGCTCTGGTTCATGTGCTTGAAAACCCGGTCCAGCGTAGTGTGGAAAAGCCCCGCAGAGCCGCTGCACTCTGACCACAGAGTCATCAGCTGCGGGCGCTCTGCAAGGCTCGGGAGAACTGGAAGGAGAAACATCGTACAACGGAAGATCAGGTATTTAGATTTTATTTTTTAAAAATCATCAAACTCTGGATTTTAGGTTGCCAGCTGGTACCGTCGGCAGCAGAGGTGACAGCTCCTAGCCTGTCAACGCTGATCTCTGCCAGCTCCTCCAGCAGCTGCGTCTGTCCCGACAGTTTGAGGAGAACACTGCGTCGCTGCCACACAGCCATCCCGCTGGTCAGCATCTACCAGACCATTTTGTGTTATGCTTCAATAAATACATCATACTCCAGTTTCTGATGGCAGAAGACTGAGGAAAACTACCTGGATGAGGTGAATGCAGTACTGAAGGTGGATGACGATGGCTACATCCAGGTTTTCATTTCCAGTGGTGAGTGGCATCGGACTTCCTGCCACGCTGTTTCCAACCCCGGTGTCCTCTGTCAGGGCTTCACTCAGGTGTCCTCTGGCCTCCGGATGCTGACTCCTGAGCAGCACACACCAACAGCGGCCACAAGGTGGCAGCATTTTAAAATGTCATACTTTTCCAAAGACATGTTCAAATTCAGGTTTTCTAACAATCTGAACATCAGAGTAGAAAATGTTGATTCAGTTGTGTTCAACTGTCTGTATGTTTCAATAACAAAAATCTCCTAAAGTTCTGCAGTATTTAAAGAAGTATTTTACTGATTTGTTGTGATCTGGGCAAAATAATCTCTTTCCTTGCAAAAACAAAAAATCTCACCAAGTATTTTTGGTGAGATTTTAATAAGTGAAAGGAAGTTACACAAATTAAATTGAAGTGAAACATCAAATCTTCTAGTGCCTTGAAGAACTCACTCAATTCTTTCTGGGTCTGTATCTAAAGGTGGAGATTTCTGCGGGAGACTGCAGATGCCTATGTTGTCGTCTCCGGTGTCATCGTCATCAAAGTCAGACGTGTTGAGGAAGTCGAAGCTCTCCAGGGCGCTCTCCACCGTCAGGCTGAGGCTGGACGACCGGCTTCTGTGACCTGGCAGACGACACTGTGGAAAAACAGGAGCACCACATGGAAAAAAGGAAATTAAACACTACAAAGGATGAGAAAAATAAAAAGGTTGGAGCCACAAACCTCACTATACTACTTTATTAGAATTTTTGATAAACCAAAACAAAATGTAGTGGGAATGTAAGGACTTTTCAACATATTTTACATTTTAAAAAATCTAAACTTTACAGAGCCTCCTTTAGGGAAATGTCTGAGTCTGCTTCTCTGGAAAAAATAGTTCAAGCTCAGCCAGATTGAATGGAAAGCATCTGAAAACTTTGGTTTTCAAGTCTTGCCACAGATTATAATTTGGATTTAGGTCTGACTGGGCCATTTTAATACATGTATAAACCTTGATCTAAACCTTTCAACTGTAGTTCTGGTTGTATACTTAGTGCTGGTTTTCCTGCTGGAAGGTGAATCTAATGTCCATGCAGGGTTTGAATTAATTATAGAGGACTTATGCAAAATTCACATTTTACAAGTTTTTATACTTCCATTTGGGTTTCAACTTTTTATAAAAACAGCCCCCCCAAAAAAGAAAAAAAAGAATATTTTTGGAAATAAGTTAATGTTTTTGGGTGTCTGGAAAGTGAGTCATTTCAAAAACCTACTGATTGATAAGTCACAATGGACAAGACTGTGTCGTTACCTAGCAACCCAAGCTGAAATCCAGCTGAAAAAGACCAGAGTTTTGTTAACACTAACCTGTTCAAGGAAGCACAGTAGTTTACCTTTAACAAGTTACATCAATCGCATTTTATAAATTATTTGTAAAACAAATGTAAAAACATGCATCATTCCTGCCATTTAACAATTTTGTACTATTTTGTATTTTTCACTTGCAGAAAAACAAAAAAAAATTAAAGTTTATGGTTTTAATGTTAAGGAAGTGTTAAACATTGGGGCAGTAATAATACTTTTAAGCTAACAGTAAGTGCGAAGGGCATTTACTGCCTCTCTCAGATCCTTATCATCATAGATAGCAGTCCTTGATGTGATTATCACCTTGAGTAGGTCCTCCAGGCGCATCACTTCCTGCTCCAGGTCTTGCAGCTCCCTGCAGCGATGGGTCAGCGACTCCAGCTTGGTCAGCAGGATGTGGATGGCTTCCTCCAGGCTGCTCTCCAGGAAAGCCCTGCTCCCCTCCCCCGCCCAGCCCAGACTCCCGCCGCCTTCAGCCAAGCTTTCGGCAGGTGAGACAATTTCTGAAGACGTCAACCTCTTCACAAGCTGCCTGGTCAGGTTGCCCGGCTCCTCCGTGTCCAGCTCCACCGGCTTTAGTTCGTCGGCGTGGTCCAGGAAGACGTCCTCAGGCGCCACGGTGGACAGGTGTCCATCAGAGCACAGCGACGGAGCGGCCGAGCCGCAGATGGAGATGGAGTTGCGCTGGGACTCGGTGCGCTCCCACTCCGAGTCGGCAACATCGGCTTCATCGCTGGCAAGGCTGGCACTGTTCCTGCTCCCTCTGCTTCCCGTTTCCCCGTCCTCCTCATACACTTCCTCCTCGTCCTCCTCTTCCTCCTCTAAATGCTCCTCTGCAATGGAGTCCTCCCTGGTCTGCAGGGGTGGGTGGGTGGGTAATGAATCTGTGTCTGGAGGAGTGACTGTGATCTCAGGGTTGGACTGGCTCTGGGAGAAGGAGCTCTGGGCGGGGCTGGGCGAAGACCCCGACGTGTCAGAGAAGGTGAAGGACAGACGTTTGCACTCGGCCACACCGCAGCCGCCATTCTCAAAGACATCGTCCGGTAAAGTGGACTGGCAAGGCAAAGAAAGGAGTCAGACTTTAAAACATCGAAGACAGCGAGACGATTTCAAATGTGAGCATCTAGACAGGAATGATCAGAAACGACAAATGATAAAATGATTTAACTCAAAGGGAAGTAAAAAAGTGAAGTAAATCATAGAAAATCAAGTGTTGGTGAGTCATTTACTTACATCCTTGTTTCTTTGTATATTATATTGATTTTCAGATTTTAATGATGAATTTAACGCCTCGTTTTTCTGAGGTGGAAGGAATTATACAACAAACAAAATCTATTACTTTTAAGAAGAATGGATTTTCTTTAATCCACACAATAAGATATTTTTCCATACAGACAATAATATGAACTTACTAATATTTGGATAAATGTTCATAAGGTAAAATCAATGTAGAGAATTAATTTTGTAGCCACCAAGCTTTTTCCATAATTTCTGCTGGAAGTTTAGTCTCTTTTTTCCATGATATTTTACATAATATAGCTTTCATAACTACCTCAGTACAAGGCCCACTTTATTCAATTTAATTCAATTCCAAAATAATTTATTAATCCTAAAGAAAATATATTCACTCCAGAACCAGTTTTGACGTGCTAAAATCTGAACCAAAGAAAAATGGATGTAGTACAGCTTATAATTTAATCCATCCACTCAGTGGATGGCACTAAAATGACTGACGGTAAAACAGCCCCTCAACATGATGCTGCCATTACCGTGCCTGATGGTTGATAGCTTAATTAGTCATTGTGAACAAACTTCTTAATCTTTATTTCACTAACAATTAAACTTTTCTTTAGAAAGTATTTGGCTTGTCCACATTGCAGGATGTGAATTCCTGTAGAGCCTGAACTTCTCAGTCTAAATGTTAATATAAAACTCTCTTTATCAGAGGCACTGATGTTACACCTTCTTTCAAATTGTAGTAGCTTTATGTCTTGGTTGGTCCTGGATTGTTTTATGATGATTTTTATAATCTCATTTCATTTGTAGCTGATCTTTTGACTGGAGAATACACAGCTGAACTCTCCAACTAAACAATGATCCCAGATTAAAACGACCCCAAATACACACAACATTAATGCCTTCATCAAGTGTATGTAAATTTATCACCAGCACTGCATAGCATGAATGGCTAGAAGCAAGTCATGCACATCCACAAGCAAACTACCACACATGCAATTCTGCAGGTTTTAGAGTGAAGCTGGACAAACCCAGCTCAGGCGTTTCAGTGAGGCAGGGGCAACACATTTAGGGTTCCAGAGTGGGGGCGGCGGTGGGCTGATCAGGGGCACACAACACACTCACATAGACCTCCAGACTGGATCTGGGCCTTGGCCGGAGCGAGGCCAGGTCACCAAAAGAGCGGCTGCGCCTTAGCTTCTCCAGCAGCGTTTCTCGCAGCATTTGGAGGAAGGAGAAGCGCTGGCGCTCGACAGGATATGGCGGCCACTTCTTTACCCAGAGCACACAGGGATGAGGGGAGTGGGGCGTTTGGGGTATGAGCAAGAGCATGATTATGAGACACCGAAGGGCATTATGATGTGGAACTGGATGGATGAGGGTTAGTGCAACACTGATGATGTATAAAAATTATTCGGTTTGTTTTGTCATGCAACACAGACAGTGCTTGGACTTACAAAGAAGGAGCTGTCCTGGAAGGTGGGGGTCTCGGGAGTACCCTGGCTGTAGACCGATACTCGCCTCTGGAGGGCTGCAGCTTTGCTCAAGTTGCCCGATGACAGAGTCAGGTCTTCGACATCGAAGGGGCTGATCGAGTGAAAGAAAATTATATGAATTATGAGTGGATTCCAAGAAAGAACTCACCGAACTGCTAATTTCTAGTTTCCCCACTAGGTGGCAGGACACCACTAGCTATACACCAGCACTATGTTTGCAGCTCCCAACAGTTGTGGGCGTTCTGAATATGAAGTGAACATATGGCAAGTCCAGTAATAGACTCTAAAAAGATCAAAATAGACATTGGCTGCATCCCACAGTTATGCTATGCAGCAATTTGTTCCATATGCTGGGGATAAAAAACTTTCCCTACCAAGATTAACTTAAAACTTAATATGGTGAATCGACGTTGGAGGAACGCTTTGTATTTGATCAGAAACTGTGATTTCCTAATTGTTCATTCTTACAAACGTCTACTTACTACCACGTCACCTCCAGGTTGAGTTTGATTGTTCCCAGGTCATTGACATCCACAGCCACCACCTGGGGCATGGCTGTGAACAGCTCCTTGGTCTCACAGATGACGCTGCCCACCAGCATGTGAGTGGCCAAACCCTTCAGCTCGGTCACCTATCGAAGGCAAACACATGTTTCAGTCCCCGACCGCAGGGCGGGAGAGTCGACTGCGGCTGCTCGATGTTTTGTAACCATATTTTCTCTGTGGCACCTTGATGTTGATGAGATCGGAGATGAGGGGCATGAAGACCATCTCGTCTCCGTCCCAGCTTTGCCTGGAGTTTACTTCGATTCTCCCCTTCAACTTCCAGCGCTGCCGACCGTACCGCATGAAAATCTGATGGACGGGACAAAAGGAAACGAGACTTTAACGTAAAATTATTCTTACTTGCCAATTCTGATAACTGAGTACTATCCAGATACAGTATGTTATCTTCTTTTAATACAAAATTTCATCCTCCATCAGCTTCTCAATGTAATATTCAATAATGTAGCTGCTAAATATTTAATCGTCTTCTTTAGCTGACTTCTTACTGGCAGCTATAATGAAGTTTAAGGATTTAGAGAACAGAAAAGTTTCATCCCCTGAATGATTTCCAAAGGGAAATCAGGCATATAAACTGTGGGAGATGTTTTATGCAGACAATTGTACACTTGGACAGGCTTCACATCAAAAACAATTCTCGTTAACACAGTACAATTTAAAGCAAATGTAAATGAGATACAATTGCTTTAAATCTAACTGAAGCTGGATAGAAAACAAAAACAGCCCCAATTAATGTCATTTAATAAAAATGGTTAGAAATTCAACCTACAAGGACTCACTACATGTCAGGATATAATACATCAGGCCACATTGTGGCGATATTCAGTCATTTTAATTCAAGAAGCATGAATAAATATTATTCAGTCCATATTTATTAGCATCTATCTATTTAACACTGGCAATAATTGTGAAATTATATAATTGCTTGTATAACAAGCTAGATTATTTTGGCACATGAAGGCTTCCACTGAAACTATTATTTAAAGTTGTTTGAATAGTAAAGCCGAGTAAGTTGAATTTAGTAATTCTTACTCAACAAAGGGTGTGGACATTGCACAAACTTTGAAAGGCCTCTGAACTTTGCCGTTTTCCTCTGATCTTTTTAGAAACATACACTTCATGCAGCATTAATCAAACTATTTTGCTAGACAGGCCATCTTCATCACGTTATTGCTTCTATCATCTAATCCTTTCACTTTTTATTTTGCTTATGACTGGGATTTTTTTTTGCACCCACTTTGATTGAAATTTTGATTGTCTGCTTAAGAAACTGCTCATCTTGCGACATCCATTTTCTTCACAGTGGTAATTTTCACAACAGCAGCAGGGGTTAAGGAAGCAGATGACAAGATCAAATGGGTTCTCGACAACATATTTAAATAAATATTCAGTGTTTTGTGTCGTAAAGTAAACTGCCACACTCGATCACATTTAAAGGTCAACCTTTTCAATGACCTTTTCAAGCGTCTTCATACTCTTCACTTAGGTTGAAAGTGATTTCTCTTCTTTACCCCCATCTGACAGTAAGCCTACATTTCTAGAATAAATTTCAACCCAAGACATTACCTGATGTGTAATGTGTAGAGCTGTGAGTCAGACAAAACAAGAGGGAGTTAATTTGCTTTGGGATTGTGTTTTGTTGAGTTTTTGTGGTTAAATGTGGGATAATAAACATGTACAGAATGCAGTAAAGTATACAAGAGATAACGTTAATAAGCAACAGCCATCTGACAGCAAGAAGTCCCCAGAAACAAAGTGAGAAATAAATATTATATGCTCTCAGAGCTACGTTGCTATAACTGGTCCTTGTAAAAGTTTAATTTTATGAGTCATTAAAAAAGTAGATGCTATATAAATAAGATATACCAAAACTACAAAAATAGGCTAGCATCTGACTTTGCAGATTTGACACTGGCATATGAATAAAGCTAAACCCTTAAATACTGCTTTCATGCACAGTACAGCTAATATCAGAGTAGGGGGAAAATGTAATAAGGTGAAAGGGGAAATATAACTTAGATAGAAAATCTAAATGCCTTCCATGTATGAAATATAAATAAAATCACAGCGAGCATTTTCAATGTCTTTCAAAGTAAGCTTAAAACACAACAAAGAACCAAAAACAGGAAGCACCTCCATATATGGATGACGGCATAGAATCTAATGACACAGTCTTTTAGCCTCTTTATGATTATTATAGTATACAAAAACAATATTTCTCATGTGTAATAGATGTGCAGCTGCTTACAAAAACAAAATTGGGTCAACTTTGCAAGAAAGATTATCTTGGGCATCAGCCACTGAAACTAAGCAGGTTTAAAAACTGGATTTCTCCTCATCCTCAAAAACATAGCATGTTTTGCCTGAGTGTTATAAAACAACTGTTTTATTACTTTAGGGAAAGGAACAACCCAAAGCTGAGAGAAGAGGGCACAGTGTGATAGCTTAAGCTTTTAAATCGACTCGGTGTCGTTTGTGAGCATGAAGTCGATCTGGTCAGAAAGCTGATTTTTTTTTTTACAACTGTTTAGACTTTTTAACTTGAACTCATACCTTCACTAAAAAAATCTGCAGAAGTATTGAAAGGTTTTATTGGCTCTAAATGCCTTTATTTGATAGTGAATTGACAGGAAAGTGAGTAATGAGAGAAGGGGAAAGACATCCGGCAAAGGTCACCAGGCCAGGAATCGAACCTGCGACAGCCGCGCCAAGGACTAGAGCCTCCATATGTGGGTTGTGCTGAACCCCTGCACCACCACAGCACTCCACTTCTGCAGATTTATTCATAATTAGCTCTAACAATGTTCATTTATTGAGGCGTCTACGTTAAAAGAAGGAGCGAACATTATGCAGCAGCTGCCAGCTGAGTATTACATTTATATTCATATATATTGAACATTTATTGATAATTTTTATGATGGCACTCGTCAAGTGTAATGTTTGTCACTGGTTTCTCAATTGTCAACTGTATGTTGTTTTTATAACTTATCATTTTTGTGTTTTTATGACGTAAAGTACTTTGAACAGCTTTGTTGTAGAACTGTGCTATACAAATGAAATTGATTGATATATACAGCATATATATATATATATATATATATATATATATATATATATATATACATATACTGGCATCCATTGGCATCCAATTAACAATACTGGTCAGAATCAGAGCAGAATATTTCAGCAGCAATATGTCACTTAATACTGAAAAATCTAAGAATATAAACTAAACTTGGTTAATTTTCAAATTTCTTAAGTTAGTAAGATGTTTTTTATTAGGAGGAAAATGAAAATATCCTTACCTCATATTGGTCTCCAGGACAGAGCCTAGCAAAGCCTGCCAATCCTATCAAAAAGGGAAAAAAATGGGACAATTGGAAAAATGTAACCAAAATATGCATGTAACTACAAGTTTCAAATTCAGGACAAATTACTATACATTTTCATAGAATTAAGAAGAGAAAGTAAAATGATCATGGTACTTTTCCGTTGAGTGAGCTCACCTTTCATTTTGATGTGAAACTCCCCAAGCAGATTCTCCAGTTCGCTCTCAAAAGCACTCATGTTCTAGACAAAATAAAATAAAAAAAAGGTCAAACAAAAGGATTCACAGAAAGCGTTATCTACTGATTCAGCACCAAAGTGCAGTGGAGCACTCCTCTGAGCATTTGTGGACAGGTGAGGACGCAGGTGTGAGTGTGTGTGAGTGTTTGGGGGATTTAGAGGTAGAGGTGTTTACAAATGAGGGTAAATAGTAGTCCCTGTAATATGTTGTAGGTGTTGTCTAGTGTGATGTAAACAATAATACAGTTCTGTGTAGAGGTTCAACTATTTTTCAGTACTTTACACTTTGCTTCAAAGAGCCCAGATAATCTCTTAGTCTTTAAAGCGGTTTTTCTCTGTACTTTCTGGGGGTCATTCAAAGATTTCTGTGGCTGTTTTTAGACTTATTTTGTTCCACTCACTTTCCCAATCACTTGCCTGAAATGCTCAGAGCTTGAGGTGTTGCTTTATAACCCAATTCTACTTTAAACATCTGAACAACTTCCTCCTTGACCCGTTTCCTGGTTTCTATAGTCTTCATGATTATGTTGATCGCTAAAGTTTTCTAACAAGCTTTACCGAACAGCTGGAGTTCATCTGCAAGTATTTTCTACTTAAAGCTTTGGTCCATCCCATTAAAATACATTAACATTTGTTGTTGTAATGTAATAAAAATTTGGCAAAAAAATTATGCTTTAGGGTAATGTAACTAAAACCATCATATTTATCTACAAGCCTTATTTTGCACAGTTTTCCTGCAGTACCTCGGTGTACTCCTTGTACCGACGGTTGACCTCTGCAATGCTCTCTTTGGTGCCTTTGGTGGAGGGAGAGGAGGAGAAGGCCTGCTTCATCCTGATGGCACCGTCCCTCAGGCGGCTCTGGATACAGAAAGCTTCGTACAGCTCATCCACCTGAGGACAAGCATTTAGGAGAAAGCAGACAGTCATATATAATTTTTAGTTTAAACAGTTTATATGAGAAAAGGTGAAAAATACATAAAGAGAAGGATGGAAAATGTATGCAGAACCCATAAATGACAGGACACACAAACCAGAAGAGTCTTAAGGTAAACTGTCTACAGCTGCTATGAATATGTGTAGCTGCAGGCTTTAATGACCCCAGTCTGTGACACAGTGGGATGCTTCCCTTCTGAGGTACCATCAGACTAGGCTCAGAGCTCAGCTGAAGAGGATTTCAGGTTTCAGCAGCAGCCTGGGTTTATGCTCTACAGAACTGCACAGAAACAAGGAACATCTCTATCAACGTCTGGATAATTTACTGGAAGATAAAACGACGAAGTTTCAGAAGAGATGTAGATCAGAAACTGCAGCGTCTTCTGTCATCTCAACATCCATTTTTTCCCCCTTACTTCACTTTCTTTAAATCTGTTGATTCTATCCACCATTTCTAAAAGTTAACAATTAATTCCACATATGAATTCTAAATCTCACATTATTTCCCCAAAACATTAAATGTAATGTATATGCAAGGTTGAAACGTCAAATTGAGCTAAGTACATAAAAAAGTACGTTTAACTGATTATCTCAAGCCAACTAACCTAGAAATATTAAAACAAAGCAGATACTCAAAGGTTGAAGTAGTGCTGAATAAACTCCGAAAGCATATTTCACCTGGACTTCTAATTTCTGCCTTTTTGACCTTACTGAAGTCCTACATGATCAAAGTGACAGCCCAGCAAAACAAAACACCTGTGGTGAACCTCATCAAAGGGAGATATAGCTGCCTGACTGGTGCCAGCGCTGAAATATTGATGCTGAGTGCTTTTTATGGCACTCATTAGGGAGACGCTGGAGCGAACGGGTCAGTCTGGCTCCTGTTGTCCTAATAGCTGCCATTTATTTGTGACTCTTTACAAAACACCATCTGGAGAGACTTTTAAGATGGGGATGCGATTGGAGTCCATGCTGGAAAGTTTCTGTTCGATGGGGTTTGAAAATCAAGTCAGATGATGTTAGATTTAAATCTCACACCCACGGTGATCCCAGCAGCTCCACCTCAAACCGAGCAGCCCACCAGCCTACCCCAGGGAGGGGCCCAGCCCGTCTGCCTGTCTGTCTGTCTGTCTGTGGTATGTGGTGTGTGTGGCGAAGCGGCAGCAGCTGGAATCAGCCTCAGAACAACATCTAACCTCACACGCTGTGTTTACTCATCGTAAAGGAGATCCAGAGGCTGGAATTGATCTGAAATGTTTCAGCGCATCATGCAGCACCTCATGGGTGGGAGATACGATATGGAATTAAGTTTTTCCACCATATTTTGTGGTGCTAATAGGATAATTATAGAAATGACGATAAGAACTATTTATTACTTCTGTGGCTGCATTGTACCACACACAAGTATCGCTCTTGAGAAACATTCTGTGCTTTTGGGTAGAGACTGCACACAGTACCTGCGCATTGAATTGCATTTTCAATTTTACTGATATTTATTGAACAGTGGAGCAAATAGTAAAAAATAAAATAATTTCTATAGTTTTTTTTAAACACCATTCATTGGAATTTGTATTGTAAAAGATGAATCAAAATTCTCATCCTGAAATTAGAAAACACAATAAATGCCCAATTACACAGGGATCCGACATATCAGCCAAATTTGCAACCACCAGTGATTTCAATCCTTTTTAAAGTCATTAATGCAGTGTAAATACAAAGTTTTACAATAACTTTACGATGGATATTTGAGTTGTGAGCATGATTAAAATATGGACGGATGGTGGGATGAAGTGGCAGGTGGACAGACAAACTGGCAGCCAAATTGGCGGATGGAAGGGAAATATTTTCATATACTTATATTCTTTTTCCACTTTTGTAAAAATGAATCCTGGAACTTGAAAATTCAAAACTTTTCCAGCCTCTGTAGGAACCACAAGGTAATGGGCTAATCATCGAGAGAAAGTGATGCTTCTTTGCGGGGAAACTGGCCTCCAACAAACCAGAGCTGATGAATAGTCATTATCCTATCATTGTTGGATAATGAAGCTAATTTTTGTCCCCAATTACAGAGGCCGCTTGCTGCCTTCGAGGACATGCGCTTGTGAAGGTCAGCCAAGCCTTCCTCCAGAGGCTGTCCATCAGCATATTGCTCTGCCTTGGGCACATTACACCCCAGGGAAAGAAGAAACATGAAAGGCAAAATACAAACAGAGAGAGAACCGCCGACACAGACAGATGGCTAAAAATCTAACATGTCTCGTTTCTAGCCCATTGTGAAAGACAACAGTGCAGATTCTCCTCTCCAAACAAGACAAACACAGGCACACAGGATCAGATACACTTCGCTGTTCCTGAACTCCTTCTCAGGATGTTCAGGAGCGTCCTGAGAAGCTGTTCAATATTTGGTCTCATTAGTTGTACAGGGCTTTGCATTAACAGAAAAACATTAGGATTGATTAGATTTACCCAGAATCATTAAAGTGAAGCAATAAGAAAAAAAACCTTAAACAGTTAAAGGTAACTCCTTTAATACAGCAGTTTGAATAGGTATTCATTTATACTGAACTTATTTATATTTTGCTACAAACCATAATGCGTTTTATTGGGATTTTATGTGGTAGACCAACAAAAAGTAGTAAATAATAGTGAAGTGAGAGGAACGAGTGAAAAATGAAATATGGTTCTTTAAAATCTAAGAATCCTTGAATCGGAAAAGTGTGTCATGCATTCGTTTTAATCCCCTTTACGCCGATATCCTTAAATAAATTTCAGGGCAACAACGCCAGACATCTACTTGGCAAACAGTGTGCATCTGTAGAAAAGAAAAAAACAATATCAACTCAAGTACAGATGTTCTATGAAGAGCCAAGGGATTAATTTTTTTAGAGAAAAATAAAGGATAAAATATAAAGAGTGACATAACTGGAAACCTACAAAGAAATAGAAGTTCACCTAAACTGACAGGCCATATATAGAAGGGCATTAATCAGAGAAGCAGCCAAGAGGCCCACGGTAACTCTGGATGAGCTGCAGAGATCCACAGCTCAGGTGGGAGAATCTGCCACAACAGCAGCCATCAGTTGAGCAACTATGTGCTACTTTGTGTTGGTCTATCAAATACAATCTCATTGAAGTTTTCAATTATAACGTACCAAAATGTAGAAAAAGTTTATGTAATACAAATACATCTGCAAGGCTCTGTAGTTGTATAACCTTAAAGGGTCATTCAATGAAAAAATTCCCTCCTGTTTTGGCTCTCGGCCAGCACATCTGGTAAGTGGTTATTATAGATTAAATCTAAATCTATGCTAAAATCAGATCTCTTTTGAAGTGTTTTAATTACAGCTCGGAGTGCTGGAGGGGAAAAAAAATAAACAGCTTGATAAACCAGCTGAGAGTTTTGGGAACATCTTTACTAGAGAATCAGTTTTGGTCCTTGTGAGAAGCAGACTAAATATTTATTAAGTAGTGTTCTGATGCTGTCGACCAATTAAGTTTAACTGGGAATTTTACAGGATTGTATTTGAGCCTAATAGTATCCAAATAGACTGTGCAATTTTAACAGAATCTTCAGGATTCGGCTAAAAATCCTCTTAAGACGTGAACATTATCGAGAATTGTTGGATAATGGCGCACACCAACCTACATTTCATGCCCAGGAGCAAGTGATTATAAGCAGATTAAAAAGCTGCAGGCCCCACCAAACAGCATCAAACACCCGGACCCTCTCTGGGGAGCTGTGTGTGTGTGTGTGCGTGTTTACAGACTAGCAATCAAGACTGCGGGGGGAGGGAAAGCAGAAAATGCCCTTTATTAAAAAATAATCACATGCAAAGTATTTTCACTCATCCTGTGTTGAATTTGGCATGTGGTTAGCACCGAAACACACCCGACCTCGGGAAAGGAGAGGTTGCCTGGCAACTGCTCTGCTCACCTTCAGTCTGTGTCACTCATCTTTTTAATGATGCCCTGCTGATACCGCTCCCCCCACACACAAACATAAGCAGTGGCTACAGACTTCGTCCCATGCAGGACATCATAGAGGTTGTGTTGTGCCACCTGCCTCCTCCATGCGTGCCAATTACAGCGCAGACATCTGCAGGCAACGCGGGAACAAAAGCGCGGGCTGATGTGACTCGCAAACTAACAACCCCGCTGATCGACGATTGTTAAGTTGTCCCTCGTGGCAGCTGTTCGGCACAGAGAGACACGGCTGAGTCTGGGCTTAAACACGTTCACACCTGAGCTCACAGCTGCCGCAACGATGAACAGATATGTTTTTCTGAGACGAGAGAAAATGCCACATGCTGGTGCTGCAGAACTCAAGTCTCATTTTTAATCGTAAATCCAGTGATTATCCAAAAGCAACATAAATCTGATGACATCTCTGAATGTTGCGGCATTGATGCTGCTATTGCTATCTCTGAAGTACAGTACACATCACCCTGTGCAAGTACAAAATGTAAGAAAAAAAATGTAATGTGTGCTAAAAAAAAAAAAAAAAAACATATGCCCCTTGTTTTTCTGTCTTTCATCTTAAAAATGTGTCACAAATCTTCCATTCATGACCAGCTGAAGTTCTTTCTTTCAGATAGTCAACGAAGCAGATCTATGCAACTTTGTATTGCTCTGTTTTACATATCTTGGCCAAAACTGTATTTTGTATAAACTTTCTTGACAGAATATAAACCGTGTATTTTATTTTTATTTTAATAGTGATTTCTGTTCCAGACATCACTATTAACTATGGAAAAGTAATTTCAAAGAAAGGAAGAAAAGTTTGTGAATTTAGCTTTTACAAACAATCCAAACAGAGCCAGTAAATGGACTGCAGAAAACATCAGTGAACATGATGCTAATATTATGCCTGCGAGCAAAACAGAAAAACAGTCAGAGCTAAATTTAACCTGATGGAGAGAGACTGAGGCTTCAAACCTGCATGACAAGGTAAATCAGACAATCCTTTGTTTCTCCAAATATTTGCAGCAACATTTAAATCTATTTCTGTTCCGAGTCAGCAAGAACAGAGAGGGTGTCAAAACAAAGCTGGACTTCAAGGTGAAAGTCTGAGTCTTTGGTTCCTCAACACCATCCTGTGACATCTGCATAACACAGAGGAAACTTCGCTACGTTTTGTTTGTCACCGGTGTCAAAGAAAAGCTCAGTGCAGAAATACTTTATAACTTTAGAGACGTCGCCTAGTATAACTTGACTGACATATTTTTATCATGTTCCCGTATTTAGAAACCTTCTCAGTCACACCTAATCCAAATTCATTACGCCTTCCTGTCCTCGGAAAAAAGGAAAAACTTTGCATTACAAATCAGTTCAAAACACAATCTCTTTCACTGCTTTAGTCCTGTTCCACATGCTTGATTATGGACAAAGCTGAAGTTTTCATTGTCCTTAATCTTGCGTACAGCTACCGAGGGTCAACATTCCAGGTAGATGGCTTCCTTGAATTCCCAATTTGACTTCAAAGGCTGTCTTGAAGGTAACCATAGTTACCGTTGGATCTGTGCAGTTGTTTTGACGTGTGTGCTCTGATAACCTGCTGTCAGGTCTGATTTGATGCCCAGCAAGCTATATCAGACTACAACAGAGGATGTGGAAGAACAGTCAAAGAGCCTTGCAAGCTTGTAGGATCTACAAAAAAAATTGTTGGAGATTACGGACCCCAGCTGGGAGCCTGTGAGGAGACTACAACAAAGAGTATAAAAGGGGAAAAGCGTTTTCTTTTTTGTCATAAGCATTAAAGCAGCAGGAAACCTAAACTTGTTATCCAAACAGGAACAAAAATAAATAAATAATGTAAAAAGAGAGTTCTCTAGGCTTTTGGTCTAATAAAAAAGAATAAAAGAATACATTTAAGTTATTAAAGAGCAGACATATCACAATACCTAATAAACACTTTCACATTTTAGAAAATATGGAAAGTAGAGTTGTTTTTTTCTTTTTTCATTGGAGGCTGCTCGTTTAAGAACAGAGAAATGAGACGGGTGGCAAAAACAGGAACAAATTTCTACACAGGCCGAACGCTTCACGCTTCACAAGAACTCAAGAGCAGAACCCATCGGAGGTTCACTTTGGTCAGTAAGGTGCCCTGATCGCAGTTTTCTGGCCGATCACCAATCTTTAAAAAGTGTTGGAAATAACAGGAGCTTCTTAAAAGCTTAAAATGTACATTACCAAACATTTTAAGCTTGATATATAGGGAATTTTTATAGCTGCTGAATGTAACGTAGTTACTTGACTATGCTATAAAATGGCATTATGTGAGATGTAACGCACAGAAAGTCGATTTGACATAATAACCCCCTATAAAAACAGATTTTGACCAAAGTTCTTTGTGGATAACATATGAAAATACCTGCACTTAAATAAAATATATCCTTTACATAAATAAGAAGTACACAGAAAGAATTATGTTAGCTACATTATTTGGAGAGACTGAAATGCCTGTAATATGTAAAAGGTATGAAACATCTGCTCCTTTTCCTTTTTTTGTTTTTATGAATATCTGCCTACAAGGGGAAAAAAACAACAAGGAAAAAAAAGGGTGTATGAAAGATTCAGGTCAGAACTGTTAAAACATTTTTTATGGTACAAAGAGCCCAAAAATAATAAGAATCCACTGGGACCTCAGCAATCCTTACCTTGCTGATGTGAAACTCGAGGCGCCTCATGTACCTCTCAATGCTTTTGATTTGCTGCAGGAAGACACAGACAGCCAGCTTCACTACAACAACAATGTGGCAACACATGGCATTTTGATGCAAAAACGTCTTGTTACTTTTCAACGCAACCTCCATTGGCTCACCTTGTCGAGATCATACAGCACTCCCTGGAGAATAACAACAAAAAAGTTAGGAAAAGGCGTGCATCAAACAATGATTTTAAATAGAAAAGTCATAAAATATACATTTTTATGTTGCTTAAACCTAATATTTGTATGTACAATGTTGATCCATATCAACATGTTTTCATGCATCTCACCAGGCGAGAATTCCTCTTCATGTCTTTCATTAGAGATGTGAGTTTATCCAGCTCCGTCTGATGAACTTCAAGATATTCACTAAGCAGCAGGTAAAGAAACGTGTGATAAAAATCTTCTCAGATCACTCAAAGGAAATAGCAAAGGTTACTGTTGGCAAAGCAATGTCTTAAACACAAACATTTATGAGATTAGTCTAAACATTCCCAGGTGGGAATGTTAACTACGATGACTGGATGAACATGAGAGTGTGAGTTACTCACTCCAAGCCTTGTTTGAGAGCTGTGTAGACCTCCTCCAGCCGTTTGGGCTGCGGCTCCCTGGAGCTGCTGCCGCCTTTATGGCCAGATAGGTGGGGCTTCTTGGGCTTGGACTGAGGCTTCTTCGGCACTACGGAGTTCCCAATGAACGAGTTACAGCTGCAGACCCAGAAAGATGGATGAGGATTTTATATTCCACTGGCTTTGACGAACTCCAAACCAAAGCTGGTGTGAATAGTGTCATGAAAAAGCATTCGCATTAGTCTGCTCTTGCTTTTTTAGGACACTTACATATTTCTTACCATTTACTGAGGATAACCTGAGTAAATACAAAAAAAAACTGTTTACAAATGATGGTTTCACTTATTTAGAGAAACTATCCAAAACTATCCAAACAGGGCTTTACCTATGTGAAAAAAACAACAGCAGCCCATTAAACTTTAATACTGGTTGGCGTCAACAATTGTCATCTAGTGTTTGTGGTAACTGGCAGTGAGTCTTTTACATCTCTATAAAAGGTAATTGGTCCACTTTTCTTGGAAGAATTGCTTTAATCCAGCCACATTGGAGGGTTTAAAGCATGTAAAGCACAGTCTGTTTATAATCGTGCCACAGCTTCTCAATCCAGTTCAAACTATGCAGGGCCCCTTTTTGTGCACTTCAGAGAAAGACATGCAGGTATGCCTCAGTTCATGGCCTCCACAAGCTGATGTCTGGACAGTCTTCATTGTAGAGGTGTCAGAGTTCAAAACGTTTCTCATCAGTCCAGTCATCATTCAGATGTTCTTTTGGCTAATGTTAATTGGGTCTTGATGCTCTTTTATTGGTCAGTACTGGTTTTCACCTTGAAACTCTCCCAACAAGCAATTTTTGCTGAATCTCTTTCCTTATTTTTGAATTTGAACTCTGACCTTAACCTTTAGAGACGCCTGTCCTGCTTTAGATATTGTTCTTGGTTCCTTTTGACCTCCTGGATGACCTGGTGATGCATTATTTGATCAGGTTTGGCAGGTGGGTCTCTTCAGAGAAGGTTTCTCATTTTCTTTTCACACTGATAAAAACTTTCTCATATGTTCTTGCATTATTATTATTATTATTGTTTGATGGATTTTAATAGGCCTGGGTGTGGCTATGGACATTAAACACATTTTTACAAAAATTTGAAAAGTTATAATAAGTTAATAATTTAAAGAGGTTGACAGTTTTCATCACGTCAAGGTTGCTTGTTCTTTTTTTTTTTTTTTTTAAATCAATAAATGATATAATCATTCCAAACATATTTTGTATTACATTTGGTTATCTCTGTCTGGTACTAAAATCTGTTTGGTAATCTGAAACTTTTCTTTTTTGCAGAAAAAGAATGCATAACACTGTGACTCTCTTGTTAAACATGTTAACAAATCACATCTTCACCACAGAAGCCTAGACGATCTTATCACTCCCAGTAAGCGTGTGTGAAACGGCACGTATGTGTGCCTATCTGTGAAGTCATGCGGACATGTCCTCTCTGAGCCCCGGCTACTTTTAACTGACCTCAGAAAGGCCATCATTTATCTTGATCCAGAGCAAAGTTACAAAACTGAGCCAATAAAGCTCAGAGCAATCTATGACACTCGACTATTCATCTGTCTCCTCCCCAGCGGTGGCTCACAAAGAGAAACCCACAACTGATTCAAAAGGAAGAAGACAATACATCTGGTATAGCTAAGCACAAGTCGGGTGTTAAAGGAAATGGAAAAAAAATAGTCATTTAAATTATTTCATTACAATTCTCTTTATATGTAATGATATACTTGTGAATTTCTTTAAGGAATTAGATATTTATATATTTATATACAGAATATATAAAACAAATGTACAATAAGAGCATTTAAATCCATTATATTTCTATGTAAAATGTCCTGACAGTTAAAGTAGTTTATGGTGACATCCAATAAGGTTTCCATGGCCCACAGCATTACAGATCCCCTGCCACACTAAACAGCAGGCATTTCTTCACATATCTTCTGTGTCTTCATCTGCTGTAATAAAATTGACCCACTTGCAGCTCAACCTTATTCTCAGTTGAGCAACGCCCATTGTTCAATGCAAAGTGATAAAGTATTTCAAATTAAAGAAAGTTCCACATTCTTCCATCTTTTGTGTCATTTTGTTTTTAGCAAATCTTGTGATTTAGTGCATTGCACCGGTTTTAAAAATAGCCAATTCAGGTTCATTTAAAATAAATAAATAAATAAATAAAATAAAAACAATAATAATAATAAAAACAGTAAAACAATTCTGTTATTTAACAAAGTGGAAACATCATTCCACAGTTTTGTTTGATATTTTTTATTAGTTAGTTCTAAAAGTTCCTATAAAAAATACTGGAGACTGAACTCCATCTCCTTTTACCCCAAATTGTTTTTGCGTTAATACGGAGCCACACATTTATTTTCTGTCCTCCCATTAATTCATTTTACGTCACACTCATTTTTACCCCATTCGTGGTTTTTAAAAGTATCTCAGATTTAACAAACCGCATTATTTCCTTCGACCGAACGATCGTCTTAGGGACATGAAAGCAATCAATTCTAGAGCTGGACGAGTTGAAACGTGCGAGTGGAAGTTCATGCAGCGCTGCCACAAATGTAGGGCAACAATGAATCAAACTGCTGTTTAGCCTTGGGGTCAGATGAGCTGCAGTGCAAAATGTTTCTTGACGGAGACACGCTTAGGAGCATGCATATGCACACATGCCACAATTTCTATGCCAACTAATACATTTGATTTTGCACCCTTGCACAAAAAGTGCAACGTCTGTAAGATGCAAGCATGCATGAATGCCTGTAAAGCATGATCGCATATCACGCATGAGAAGTCCGTTAGCAGCAACAGAGCCACTCGTTCAGACTGTGAAGCGCTGCAGCAGCATCACAGGCCGTATCTCTGCAGCCTTCCACTTCCCTCATTATCAGAGTGTAACTCGTCTGTCGCTGCAAGTCGCCCACACACTTGAGTCATTCCAACAAATACCATGCCATCCACTGTCTGAACAGAGAGAAAAGAGAGCAGGGGCATTTTTAAATGGGTTCTCTCGGCAGGACCAGGACAGCTGAAGACAAGAAAGCACTGAAAAAGAAGATTGCAAAAGAGAAATCCGGGATGGACGTGTGAATGTGCTTTATCTCTAGAAGATTGAGTCAAAAATATCATCCTTAAGGACTATTGAGGTGAAAACTATAGAAACCCTGTGGGTTGCTTGAATGTTTTGCAGAGATGTCAGGAATGAATAAAAAAGAGACTTTTCCAGTCTCATACTTGGAAGGAAGGATGGACAAATATAACTTTGGATAGGGGACATAATATTTTTTTCAGATACCACTTTTTTAAAAAGTAGTTCACTCTAATTATATGACCTTTTAAACTTTTCCAACACAAATAGAAAGCATCTTCACATTTTGAGCCAGCTTATCAGAAAACTTAATGAGTTTCCTGCAAAACTGTCTAGTAAATATATCTTCACCTTCCTAAAATAATGGCATTTGTCATTTTTGCCAAAAGTCAATTTTGCAGAAAAAAAAGTTTTAGAGACGTATTCTGAAATAAGCATAATTTTAGAGAAGCATCTTACTGTGGTGTGGAATTTTTTTTATAATCTCATTTCGTTAGCTAGGTTAACAGGAAATATTTTAGAATGGACATGTGACCATTGATTAAACTTCAAGCTTCAGGCTGATGAGGAGCATCAGTGAAAGTCTGTCATTTTGTTTTTCCACCATGTTCCACGCTGTCCAGACAGTCGGTGATCTGTCAGAAATCTCATTGGTCAGAGCTGCAAAACTCTAAAAGCCTTTAACACCCAAAACTGACTGCAGAAAAAGCCCCTTTTAGCGTCTCTGAACATCTGTTTCCAAGCCAAAAAAAAGCAGCATATTAACTTGGCCTTAATATCCACTTCTGTGAAGTAGCAGCTTGTCTTTGCATTTAAAGTAAATCAGGATCACAAATCCAAAGTAATAATATTTCCCCATTTGAAAAGCATTAATGACGGAAGCAGCTCTGCTACTTCTCAACGCAGCAATCATTCAGAAGTGATGTCAGCGCAGCAACATGACTGTTTATACAGATTACTGACACGTCGCATCTTCTCCCACTGTTGCAGCCATCTCTCTTGGCAGGTTTGATGCTATTCTTGAGCGCTATTCTTCTCCTCTAATGAGCCGTGGTGATGCACGTTCACACAGAATTGCAAACAGACTTGTGCCCTTAGATTTACCCCCTTTTTGCATCTCCACATGTTACAAGACTTAAGAAACATGCAGCAAGCTGAAAATACCATGAGTGGGAGCAGTATGTCAGGTTTGGCTGGGATAAACCAGTAATTAGTAGTCCAGGAAGTACATTCTTGAAAAACAGCACTTTAAATTGTTTGCAAGACAGTTAGAATTATTGATATTAGTAGTAAGCCAGAAGAAGTTTTTCTCATAATAAGCACAATATTTCAAAAATGCAGAATGCAGGAAAACCTTGTGACTCCAAAAATCATTTTAAACAATCACTTATAGCATTTCTTGTTCTAATCTTTTAATTACTAATTAATAAAATCTTACACTTTGGTAAAGTAGTAATAATCATCATCATTCATGCTAAAAAAATAAAGTTTTCTCTACTGTCCATGATCATCTTGGCTGCATTTATGTTTGTGTGCATATTTAAAACAGCTAACGTAGACCAAACACGTAATTACCTTTTAAATATAATGGGTAAAAACAACATCAACAAAATTTTAGATAGCAACCTTTAGTGTAATGTAGAACTACACAACATATTTATTTCCTATTAGTTTTAACGTGTTCAAAACTATAATCAGAAATTACTTGGTGACAATATTTCTATTTTAAGGTTAAAACTGTTTAATTGCCATGTATTTAAAGTCTGAATGCATTATCATTCCCTGTTCTATCTAATATAGAGCTTAGTGAAGAAGAGGCTAATGCTCAAAGACAGATTTAAATAATAAGAGCCTATTTAAATTGGGTTTGTGGCCAAAAAGAAACATTTTCTGTGAGCAAAGAAATGGATATAAATCCAGTACTGCAAATGTATCTAATCTAGCTTACCCCTGACTTGCATATTAATTTATTTCAAATATATATATATATTTTTTTTTAAATGCTCCTGTGGTGGGTTTTTACTTACCGAGAGCGCCGCTCCTGCAACGTGCTGAATCCAGCGAACGACTGGCTCCGTATGATCCCGTTGGGCCCTCCAGGGGAGTGGGTGCCGGCCGACATGATCTCCGGGACACGGGAAGACACTCCTGCAGCAGAAAAAACCACAGAGTTTAAAAATAAAAACAAAAAATCAAGATCCAGACTTTTCCAGAATCAACTTTACTGTAAAATACGAAATACTAACTATGAATTTTATGGCAATATTTGTAGGATGACAGGCTTCAAAAACCTGTAAGGAAGGAAGGAAACAAGGGATGGAGAGAGGAAAGGAAGGACAGAGGGTAGGAAGCAGGACACAAAGAAGGAAGGACAAGTCTGGAAAGGCAAACATTTCTCCTTATTCTTATTTGATTCCATACTTTTCCCGACCTGGAAAACAGTGAAAGGGTATTCTGTGCTTTTCCATATTTGTCCAGACTAAGCAGGAATCCTGAAAATAAGCAGAGTGAAGTGAGCATTGTGCAGAGCAGCAGCAGATTAGGCGCCGTTGGTGATGCTCTCCATGTGGATGAGCAGCATTCAGAGCCTGTCCCAGCACGTCTCGACCTTCTTTAGAGCTCCGTCACCACGTTGATGCAAACAAACGTCAGCTGCTACTGTTACGCCTCAGGCAGGTTTCACAGCCTGAGGCGTAACAGTTGCTTTTCATCAGCTGTGCAGGTAGTTTATATCTGCGCTAAAAGACAATATGCAACTCCCCAGACCGACATTGGTTCACAAAGTATTCCTAAAGACATTGTTTTCTTTAGTTTGACAGTCCAATCATCTCTGCAAAAAGATTATCTAATCAGTCCCTTTTGTAGTTGAAGCACCTTTTATCACTATGTCTATATTTACCAGCAGCAGATTTGGATTCTTTTCTCTTTTTTTTCCCTAAAGGAGAAGAAAGCAGTGTGACTGACATGGGCACTTGGAGAGCGAGCTGAAAATAGACAGCGAAGCATCTAAATATAGCCGTCAGATAATGATGTGGCAAAGATCAGATGCCCAAAGAGACTATGGTCTGCTGAGACAACTAAATTACAGCTTCCCTTGGAGAGAAATGACTTTGACGTCTAAACTGTTGTGCAGGTGGCAGCAGGTGGATATTGTAAAACCCAGATGAAGTCCAGAATGGGAGCAGGTCAACTTTTCTGCTTTGCTAGGCACAAAAACAAGTTAAAGAAACAGAAGCAATGATGATCGCAGAGCCGTTCACACCCCTTAAATATTTGTTATATTGTGTAATTTTGCATAACTATCTTGTCCTGAAACTTTTAGATGCATCCCTGCTCCAACTAGCCGAGACAAAATGCAGCTACAGAGGCATTCGTTTCATTCAAGTGTGTCAGAGAAGGGATGCGTCTAAAAGTTGCAGAAGAGTAGCTCTTGTGAACTTGACATGAGCACCTCTGATTTAGATTAAATCATCAGGTTGGGTTGGGAATCTGCAGCAAACCTCAAGAGTCGATGTCCTTCATTCAAACTTATTCATCCAAGCCATCTCTAATGGCACAATAATTTTGTTGTAACATAATGAAATCTAAACATATTCTATGCATACTTTTCCTAGATGCTGACACTTTACCGTCTTTATTTAAAACTTAAATGTCAGCAGAGGCAAAAGAACAGCTTTAGTTGGCTCTTCTGCTTCTGAGAAAGTAAAGCAAGACCAAAGCTGCCACATGTTTGAAACCGTGCCCTGAGATAGCCTGGCTCGATGACAGCAATATTTCAGTTCAAACGTAACGACGGGGCGCTTTGCTTTGGAAAGAGGAAACACATGACTACTAGACTGTGGCGAGATAATCTGCAAAATGATCCTTATAACTGTACTATGGGGGTTTATTTAAGTTCATGAGGTAAATTAGAGCAGTTCAAATGTTTAGATTTATTGAGACTGAAAAAAATAGGTAGAATAACACTTAAAACAGAAAGAAAATTCAGCAAATCACAAAGTGAGAGCAAATCTAACCATCAAATAATACGTAATGATTCCAGTGTTGATGGCACCGATAGGCTGAGAGCTGCAAACGTTTTTGTGAGTCATTTCAGTTCAGAGCTGAGAGATAAGAGTCGCAGAGAGAGAGAGAGCAAGAGAAACAGAGAAATTCATCAAATCTGATTAAACCGTACCAACATACTAAAGAATCAGCTCTCCTGAGTCAGCTCTTTGTCCTGACACAAACTACATAAATCATCCTACAGAGTTTCCAGTTAAACAACTTTACAAACATGGAGGCAGCAGGAAAAACACTGGATGTTTTTCAGGCTGGTTGCATCACCCCTGAGTTTCAACAAACCCTGCTTTCTCCTGCTTCTCTTTATGTCCCCAGACAAGACAGACAACAGCCATATGGGGGGCAGGGTGAGACCTGCGTTATCATGCAAATGCACCCAAACACACACACACACGCACGTCCACACACTATTGGCTCACCATCCAAGGCACTATAACTGATTGAGCCGTCCACCTGATATTGTCACATTCAGTCTGAGCGCCAGACAGAGTGAAACACAAAGACTCTACACCGAAGAAACATGAGCCGATTTGAAGTTGTAGGACAAAAAGCTAACAATGGCTAATAATAGCAGCAAGATCTCCTGAAGCACAGAGGACCTCAGCAGCTGTGAGTCTTCAATTCAACCGTCGTGACCAATGGCTGTAGAAAGAGTTTCACCTGCTGTAATAGTGGATTTTATTCAGTTTGGCAGACAAATAATTTGATATTTTTATCACAAGGATGGAATAAACCATTATCACAGTACCATTGTGCAAAATTTAATATCAATCAGATCCCGTTTTGAAGGATATACTGTTAGTGATTAATCAAAAACTACACTTTGTGTATCAATATCATATTCAAAGGACTTTTATGTAGTGCAGTAAAGTATTTTCCCCTCTCAGATTTTCTGCTTCTTACAATTTCATTAAAATGATTTCAATTAATAAGGAAACCAATGTCAAAAAGTAACATCTCTTGTGTAGGAATTTTGACCTCTTCTTTGTAGAAATTCAGGGTGTTTGAGAATGAGGTGGCTATTTAAGATGTGGTAGACTTAAGACCAGACCACTCCAAAACCTCTATTATTTTGTCTTTCTAAGACATTAAAAGCTGGACTTGCTGTTGTGATTTGGACCATTGTCCTGCAGTAAACCCAAGTTTTCTTAATGGTCACAAACATTCTTCAGGATTTTTTGTTTGATTGTACAGTTCAAGGTTCCATCAATTACAAGACGTCATCCAGGATCTTAAACAATAAGAAGACTCATGACACTTAACACTACCACAATGTTTGTACGTCAGTGTGATGTTCTTCTTTTTTTTTTTAACAGATAATACTTGTCAAAAAGTTCAATTTTAGTGTCAGCAGTCCACAAAATATTCTACCAAAAGTCTTGGTGATTGTCGTGGTTAATTTACAAATGTTTTTTCAACTTTGATCTCTCTAATGGACACCATCTTTGATTCTTGTTGAATCATGAACACTGACCTTAAGTCAGGTCAATAGTGCTTTCGATGTTGTGCTGCGAACTCCTGAAAGAGTCGTCAATGAGCTCCAGGTAGTTTGGTAGGCTGGTCACTCCTGGGAAGATTCACTCCTGCTCCAGGTTTTTAAGCTGAACCCAAAGCTGACTTACCAAAGGTTAGTCATTCATTTTTCCACATAAGGCCAGGTTAGCTTGGATGGCTTTTTAACTTAACTTTTGTTTGATGAACTGAGACATTCAAGTGTGGTGAAAAAGCAAAAACCGCAGAAATCTGTAAGGGGGCAAATACTTTTCCACAAAATGTTTAACCACTAATATTGCAATAACACCCAGCCAAAATCACTATTTGGGCCCATTTCAGTGTTTTTCTACGCTCTATGTTTATTTCTCTGACTTTCTGACTCAGTACAGTCTAAAATAAGAGCAGCGAGTGGGAAATGATAGCTCATCTTGTTACCTAATGCTCTCTGGCTAACAGCAGAACATGATGGACACTCTTCAGAGCACTCTCCTTGTTTCCTTTCCATTTCCTGTGTTTATAGGAAGCAAAAGAAGCAAACGTGGTATTTTATAAATACTGATGTTCCCAAATGGTACACATGATGTGTTTGAGTTTCTTATTTTTTTGGGGGGGGATGTATTAAAAAAAAGCAATGCTTCCTCACACACCCCATACTTGAGGAAGATTTTTTGTTTCCACAGGAAAAACCTGCCTTTAACTGTAAGGTGGAGGCTTTGTTTGGCCTACATGCATTTCCAGGAACTCGCCCACTTTATAAAAAGATAATCATCTTTCCCCTCAGAAGCAGGGATAACATCTGTTCTTTAAATATGCTCACCATGTCTGTGGTTTAAGCACATTTCCGACATCTATAAAAGCAAAGGAAGTTTATACAAGCGACACAATAAGAAGACAAAACAAATGTTAGTATCTCAGGACCTGGAAGGAATGTTTGGTATCAAGAGGACGCAAATAAGAAACTGGTAGATTTAATTTGTGACTAATTATACACTTTTGATCTTTTAAGATTCACAATTTCCTTGTTATTATCAGTTTATTAGTAGAATATATAAAAATCAGAGTCAGAAAACTCAGCTCTCTTGACCGACTCCTTCACTTAATAAATCATGTGACTGTATACCAAATGTTCCCAGTCACCCACAAGCTTCTAGATTTTCACTTTCAAACTATGACCAAAGGAAACGCCACATTTCAGGATGAATGAAGATTTTTTTCCCTCATTCCCTCATTTTGAGTCAATAAAAACCCTTACACTTTGTTTTCATTTTTAAAAGCCAGATGGACCACATTGGGGTTTATTAACAATGGAAAATGCAGCTGTCTTTCCGCCCATTTATCTTTATCCGAGACTGAAATATACATTTGCTTTTCAGGCTTTTTTATTCTTTCTTTTTATATCTAAGCATTAAACCGATCAGTATGCTGCGCTCCACTTGGCAGGGGTCACCATATGACAAATACGCAATTAGTAAATGGGAGGAGGCGGCGCAGAGCAGGGAATCTGTTGCAAGACCAATTTGCTCTAAAGTCCAATAAGTAGTAATGTATTAGTCTTACCCTTGACCGTTACTTAGCTGTGTCAGTACTTGCGGACGCTGAGCTCAGAGGGTGACGAACATGCAGGATAAGTATATTAAAGTCAATAAGTGCCTGCAGGTATGAGGAGATGAATGAGAAGCCACTGATCTCTCATAGAAAGCGATCAAAAAGACACTCAAATATGAAAGGAGATCAGAATCAATTTGCCTCTGTCAGTGTCGTATCCTTAAAAAATACTTTCATACCTGTGTTCTTAACAAATCTGTTTTTTAATCGTTGAGCATTTAGTATATATTTGGATTGCATGCACTATACATCTGGATCTGTTTTTCTTGTAAAGTGCCTTCGAATAACACCTATTGTTAAGTTTTGCCACGTAAATAAACGTAATTTATTTGAAGTGTTTGGATTCATTGCAGAGTATCCAGGATTGCCTTCAATCAACAAAGTCTTGGATTCAAATTCTGTAGACAGCTTTAAAAACAAACTCCATTCATGTTTTTAAAGAAGCATTGAGGTGACTCAGATATTAGTCCTAAATTCTCCAACAGAGACCCTTTTCCAAGAGACAGTGTGACTCATTTCATCCTCTTGGACTTTATTAAATTATTCTTCATCTCCTTATTTCCCTCGTCACCCTGCTCAGCATCACATTGTGTCATTTCCTGTGAGAGCAATGCAGACTTTCTGCTATTACGCATCACCACAAAAACAACTGCAGACTTCAGGCCCTTCAAATAATTTGTCTGATTATTTGCACCCTGGCATGAGCATAAAAATGCTTTCAGTTTTATGCACTATTTCTGGCCTACCAGTTAAATTCAAGCTCAGAGCTTTTTACTCAAGTCATCTGCGGCTTGTTTAAATCTGTCACCAAAGAGTTGATGCATGTAGGCAACACTCCGAAAAGATTTGGACCACAGAGCAAAAGTTGTTTTTGTTTTCCAACCCATTGGAGCGTTCGATATTAAAATCAACCACAACCACAAGTTTCATTGTTGGGATTTTAGGTGGTAGAGCAGCACAAAGTGGTGGACGATTGTGAAAAGTTACAAAAATTGCACCATATTTATATCCACCCCCTTTTGATTTTGATTGCCCAAAAATAAAACCCAGTCATCTAATCAGTAAATGGAGAACATCTGCTTGTAATTTAACCTCTGTATAAATCCAGCTGTTCTTTGAAGACCTTAGAGATTTGTTAGAGAACATTACTAACAAAGACCAAATATCACAGCAGAAAGGTTGGGGAGGACGTTGTGGAGAAGCTCAAAGAAAGGTTAGGTTGTAAAACAACATCTCAAACTTTGACCATCAGAGGTTCAATCCATCATTGGAAAATAAGAGGAAAAGCTGAAAACTCACTCTGACATGGCCATTCACCTAAACTGACAGGCTGGTAAAGGAAAACATTGATCAGAGCAGCAACCAAGATCCCTACAGTAACTCTGGAAGAGCTGCAGAGATGCACAGCTCATGTGGGAGAATGTGCAGATAAAACATTAGATCATAGTTCCTGATTCTGGGTTTTGTGGAAGAACGACAAAAAAAAAAGTTGAATGAGAGCCACAAGAGGTTAATTTAGCTTCAGTTTGCCACAAACTCTTCAGGGGAGACAGTAAAGATGTGGAAGAAAGTCAGAGGAGACCAAAATTCAAGCGACACTACATTCCCACTGTGAAGGATGGTTGTGGCAGCATCATGTCATGGGGTTGCTTTTCGTCAGCTGCAGCATGGAAGCTGGTCAGAGATGATGGGATGAGAAATACAGAGCAATCCTGGAAGAAAATCTGCAAAAGACCTGAGACTGGGGTGAAAGTTTCCTTCAGAGAGAAACTCTGACATGAAACAAGCTTCCAGTCTTCAGCTTTTAGAGAGATATGAATCTCACGAGTTATAGAAGAAGTTCTGCAAATTTGCAAAACAGGCGGCAGCTCAATTTCGGTATCATTGTGTATAATCTCTGCACGTAAACAAACCCTGCTGCTCTTCTAAATGATTCCCTCTAATGATCCCATTAATCATCGCAAGTTTTCCTCTGCCACTGAACGTTAGCGTGCTAAACAAACCCTTACATTTGGCTGACAGCCCCCTGTTCACCCTCCTCATCCAAACTCAAACAACTGCACACAGCTCAACTCACAATTATAACTCCTGTAAAAATTCCCACAGTGTGCGTTTCAAAGTGTGAGCTGTTCCAAAACATAACAAAAACAGCGTCAGCCCACAGCTCATGTTAACAAGAGAAGGCTAATTCTTAACGTCTGTATAAATTACCACCATGGCAACAGCAGACAAAATGGGATGAAGTGAGTTACGTAAGGCATTGCTTATGAGCCAACTCCAGAGAAGTAGGACACACACACACACACTCTTGTTACAGGGCTGGGGTGTTTTAAGTGCCAAATATTGACTTGTGCAAAAAAAATGTTTTTCAATATTCTAAAGTTTATAGATGCTCTGCTAAATCTCTACGAAGTCACAACAAGCTTATGGTAAATGATTTTCTTTCTCTTTTTTTTCAACTTTGTGCACTTGCCATGAAATGATGTGATCGTACAAGTGAAAAAATATTAGAGATTAAAGCAGGGAGGAGATAATTAAAGGTCTTATGCAAAAGACAGGAGGCCAAGTATGAATATGCAGCAGCAGCACTGAGGGAGATAATCAAGCAGTTTGCAACCGAACAAATCCGAGTGATTGAGGCGATGATATGTATCCAGGTACCACTCAAAATGAGATAATGCATTCCAGCGAAGACGGAAAAGCCACCAGGGTACGCGTACAAGTGAAGCTGTAACTAATTACATGTTTATGTGACCTGGATCTGAATAGAAGCTAAAACTATCTACCAGCCCAGAGCCAAAACGTGCAAAGATGCTTCTTTCTAATTTTCATTTCCTCTGATCGTCTCCATGAAATGAAAGGTCTGGGGTGCCTGAGAGAGTGCCTTTAGGTTGCTCTCAAAATACCTGCACGCGCTTTGAAAAAGTATTTCCAACCTTACAAGTTTTTTCGTTTTTTTTGTCACACTTAAAAGTTTCAAATCAAAGTAATTATGATATCAGGAAAATATAGCCAACTAAATACAAAAGTAGTTTTCAAATTAAGATTTTCTTTACTGAGGGAACACAAACTACCCAAAACAACCACCTCAAAATTGAATTATTACCCGTAAGGCTAATAACAGGTTTTGCCATTCTATCAGCAACAGCTGAACATCCAGCATTGGTGATAACAGGCAATAAATCTTTTAGAATCACACTGAAGGAGCTTTATCCCACACTTCTTTGCAGACGGAGTTATTTAACTCCAGATTTTGAGTACCGGTAGGCCTTTCCAAAAGTTCAAATTCTGTTGTGCTTTGGATCATTGTCCTGCTGCATAACTTAAATGAAATTAAGCTGGAGTTCACGAGCCGAGAACTGAACAGTTTGAGATTTTTTAACCCATTTCCTGTTGTCAAACAAGTTATCTTTAAGTGATTTATTGATTCTACACATCAGGCAATAATCAAAATGTTGTGTGGCTATAGAAACTGAATGAAAGTTAATTCATGATTTAATAAGGAGGGCAGGCATATTTTCACATGCGCCAAAGTTGATGAGAATAGTTTTCCTCCCTATAAAAGCAAAATCATCATTTGGACACATTTAAATTCTCTGCATTGCCAAGATACAGACTCAAACTCATACAGCCACAACAGTCACTAAGCTTTAATCCTCCTTTCATCACATTAACCTTCATACAGTCTTGGAGAGAACATATTTTGAATTCAAATCGCCTGCAGGTAAAGCACATGACACTGATAAATCTGCAGAGCACCCAGAAACACAAGCACATTTCCGTCTAAGGGAAACCACCAGAGCAAAGAGATGGGAGAAGCGTAAAGCAAAGGGGAATTGACTATCCTACAGGGCAGAAGGCTCATGATATTGCTTCTTAATCAAATTTGAGATTTGCTCATTTAGAGCTACTTTTACAGAGCAAATGAGTTTGAGAACAGAGAGGCTCGTTATGTTCTAGTGCCGAGGTGAAAGCTTGCATCCCTCCTGTGGACAGCGCTTTAATTCATCCTTAGTTGAAATGTTTCTCATAAATGGCAAAAAGACAGGAAGGAAAATGCTTTAAGATGACAGTGTGGAGGGAAAAATGTGTGAGGCGAAGATGAAACACCTTTAATAATAGAGTTCATCTTTCACAGCGAGCAAACACTGAACATGAACCCAACTGAGAGAAAGTCAGACAAGTCTTATTCCAGTTTCTACAACAAGCCAATGACATAACAAAGGTATAGGAAGCACTATTCTATTGCTGTGGGACTACTAACATATTTCTTTAGCAAGGATCTTTTCATCAGCAGGTCAAAAAACAAAAGAGTCAAAAATACAAAAGTTATAATAACAAGGTTCATAACCTTGGCCACCAATAGCTTTAACTTATCATTTTTACTCATTTGATTTTGCAATAAAAAAATGTTTCAAGCAGCCAAAAAATTTTTAATTTTAAGGTTCTAAAGATGTGATTAGTAAATTTCATGTTTTAATCCATCAAAATTAATTTTTCTCCCACTTTCGAGGAAGTAATATTAATGACTTATGCTCCAATGTCTCAGCTTGGTGAAGCTGTGGGGAAAGCAGAATTGAGACGGTATTTTAGTTCCATTAGTTAATGTTAAATTTAATTACAGCAAAAAGAATGTTTTATTACAGATGACTGAAAAAAGAAGCGTCAACCATCTTGACTGGGCTACTAGAACATCTGTTTGTATTGAGAAAAGACCAAGTAGAACGAGCTTGATGCCTGAGGAGTTTTATTAGGTGTTTGGAGTCAAAAGGAGCACAAGTTGCTTGGTTACCTTTAGGTTCCCATAGTGATCCAAAATATCTTAATAACCAAGAAGGGCCCGTATGTGTTGCTGTAATTGCACAGCAATAACTGCAAAGTCAAAAGCAATCATTTGGTTCAAGACAAATTTGATATTTTGTGTCACCATGTTATACCCAACCACTGCCATCGAATCGCTTTCTGCCGTCATTGGAAACTGTAAACACATCAGTACACATGTGTGCACTTTATCTAGTGTGTAGTATATTTTTCTTTCTGGCAAGAACTGCTATTAATGACGGAAATGCATGATAATGTCAAAGCACATGAAACACAGTTTCTAAGTGGACAACAAGACAAAGCTTGACAGATTTTATAATAAAGGACTGATTGATGAATTTGCTTCAAGGAGTCAAGTTAATAATAAAACACAAACCTGTCTATACAGGATCTTAAAGTTTTAATAATCCTAACAGTAACCTGTCAAATAGCAGGTTCCTAAATTGGGGTTGCACAATATTAACACGACACATAACTGCCGTTCTGCTGCTGGAAACTGTGACGATAAAGACAAGCAACTCACCTTTTCTAGCGTCTTTTCTTTGATAAACATTATATAATGTTTATATAATGTTTATATATAAACATTATATAAGACCCAGATAATGTGTATATATACATTATATATAATGTATATATACATTATATATATATAAACATTATATAATGTTTATCAAAGACATTATTTACTTTGATAAACTAGATATCAGCTGTGGGAATTAAAGGCACCTCACAGTCCCTCCAACTGGTCAAATATATAATCAATATGCAAAACATAAATGCATCACACTTGATATACATTAACCAACCAAATATTCACATTCTAGACAATTATGATTTGATGCATTATGGAGCTTAAATATATGTCACACCTTTAAAATACTGGGTCACAACAAGCATCTGTCTGTCATGTAAAAGTGACAACATGGCAGATTATGAGTCTATGAACTCCAGCCACTGTAATCTGATCATGCTCTAGCTATCAGTGTGTAAAATGCATCGCCTTGGTTAAAGAGGTGTTGTAAACCCAACCCAGTGACAGTAACGAGTTCCCACAAAGTTCTGAACATTGATTTAAATGGCATTTACATCCTTCCTACAATAAACACGTTTTACACCGAGAATTGAGAATTTATTTTGTTCAATAATTCAGTAAAGCAGAAAATTAAAAGAGACGTGTGTTGTTTTAAAAGTGGCTTTACAGACGCCTTCTAAATGACAGGAGTGATGAGATGTAAACACGTCTGTTTGTGTCTGATTTTAGAGCTCGACACCCATGACAGAACCATCTAAAACATGTATTTATCATGTATAAAGTTTCTATAACAAACTAAAAATCAGGCGTTTGCTTTGGCCGACTTTTAAACAAGATATGAATAAAAAAGTGATTTTAATGACACACCCTAATGACTCCTGCTTACTTTTTTTTGCAGTGAGAATCTTCTTGGACCAAAAATAATCCTAGAATCCTGACCCAGATAGACCGCTCTGATCTCTGTGTCCTCCCTGGTGACCCTAAACAAGCAGAGCTTTATCACGCCAACACTGAAAACAGGCCGGACCATATAAATAATAAGAGGAATCATCTGACTGTCGCTTTACTTAAACACAAACTGGGGGGCCGAATGTGCTGCAGTGGGAATGTTGTTAAAACAATCTTCCTTCTGTGAGTGTCTGCACGTATGAGGAGAAATCAGCTCCATCACATGAAGTCTGAGATAAAATCTAATTTTCTAAAAATGGGGTGGAAAGAGCATGCTGGCAGTGTCCTGATTTAACCCCGCTTCATCTCCTCATCACCTCTGTCACCGCAGGTGACATATTCTCATATTCTCCTTTGCAGTCATCGCCTAACAAAAGCTAAATCTTATTCCTCGCCACTTCAGAGACTTTTCCAGCAGTTCAAAGGCCTCGGACGCTCCTCCTGAGCCCGTTGGGTCAGGAAGAGTGGTCTGACTTCCTCTCTTGTCATTGAGATGCGATTATAGTCACTCTGTTCTAATTATAGGTCATCTGGATCCTCGTGGGGCCGAGAAAAAAAAATTAGGATCGGGATACAGAGTGGCATTTAAATGGACAGATGACTGAATTAAGTCAGGCGTGTCTGGACTGAAGTTACATTCAGGCAGCTGTCGTTGACATTTCAGCAGCGGAGAGCAGCGTGTAATGCCTTTTGAGAACTGTAACCCATACCATCATCAATGCCATCTACCGAATAAGAGATTTCTTTTTAAATCACATTTATGCTTTTTGCAGCAACAGAGGAAGGTTTAGATTACATGGATACAGCAAATTTACAGAATATAATTTTTTTCTCTAACACGAATTAAAAGCTGAAATAAATGATGCAATGTCCGGATATCATTACAAACAAGAAACAAACTAAGACGGAAGTAGTCAGTTTTGCTTTTTTTCCAAGACTGCAAAGTATTCACAGATTACAAAAAAATAAATTGTGTATGAAGATGACATTTCAGGCAATTTGTGGTTTTTATCGTTTCTAATATTTTAGAAGTCAGCTTATAGTTTGGTCAAGATTGATAAGCAAATGTTGCTGCTGTTCCTTTAAATGATATATAAAAAAACAAAACTTATCTTTACTTAATATCTAAACAACGTATGATGCTACAATAACTTTGTTTCATTGTATCCGGACATGAATTTTTCCTAACCTAAAGTGATCCCGTTATTGATTTAATAAATTTGTTACGCATCAGGTAAGCATGAGAATCTGCTCGCTGAGCTCTTTTGTTCCATTCATTTTATGTGACTGATAGAAAAATGACCACCTTTGCTGCAGCGCCGGAATGCAGGCGCCACATAAACAGGCCTGTGCCGGTTGTCTCAGCTTCATTTGTTATTTTTAGAGGTAAAAGATAACATTCTCTTCACTGATGGCAGCTACTGTGATAGCGATGGCTTTTACAGCAAACTGAGCATGAAATAAAAGCCAAAAATCCATAAATGGATGGTTTGAAAATTATGTCATGCTTCTGATTTTACGTTTTCGTAAACTGCACAAATCACCGGACTTTTAAACAACAAAACGAGGCACAACTATGTAAACCCTACTGATTAATTTGAGTATTTCTGATGTTTCTCTGCTCCAGAAATCAGTTAAACATACCAACCCATAAGCTCACGCTCTCCAGTTATATTTATTTCATAGGAGTGCAACACATCCCAGCAGCAACATCACTCTGGGTGTAATTTCCAAACTGTTCATGGTGGATTAATGTTCTACTCATCCCTCCTGTAGCCTTGACGAAGCCATTACCATAATCCTAACTGCAGAACAACAATTTACAAAGCTGCTGAATCCCGAATTGAAAAAATAAAATCACGATAAAACTAAAAATCATCCATCCCTGGCAGAGAAATCCACTGGAGGATACAGCCGCGCCAGTCTGCATCGACTCTAGTTTCACTGTTACATGTTTCAGCTGGAGACCATTAGGCGGCTCGGAGCAAAGACTCAGCAGGGAGAAGGGCCATAAAATATGTCTTGAAGCTCTTCTAATACAGCCACTTATGAAGCACTAGAAATTAAACATTTAACAACTAAAGTACACTCGAGATTGAGAGGCCTTAGTAGTGTAGCGGCTGTCTGGTACCAGCAGAGGAAGCATTTCTCAGATTTTTTTATGTGAAACTAAATATTAAAAACGTTAAAAAAAAAAAAAAAAAGAGAGAAAAAATCTCACACTTAGGGGGGAAACTGAGTCAGTGAATAATGATAAAGACAAAAAATGTAAGATGTTTTTCATGCTATATCATTACCATCTGTCTCTCCGCACGTCTGCTCACCCTACGAGACAAACCCACCGTTCAGATGAAAACTGGAGACAAGAAGACGAATGAAATCTTTTTCAAATGGGACCTACTTTATCTCTCTTCTAATCATGTTATTCCGTTGCCTCAATTTAAAATCTTGATCTATTATATTTTAATTGTTGAGCATCTTGTAAAAGTAGCCATATGACTTAAACCGTTTCCACATTTTGTCCCTTTAACAATCACAAATTTCAGTGTATTTTATTTGAATTGTGTGCAATAGAGCAACATAACAGCACCGTAAAGTTTTCTAAAGCTTTTACAGATAAGAAAAAATCTGAAAAAGATCACTTTACTTTGACACCCCCAAATAAAACCCAGAAAGTCTCCTGATTAGTAATTTAATCTCAGTGTAAATCCAGCTGTTCTGTAAGAGTTTAAGAAGTTTATTAGAGAACAGAAACATTGTGGAGACATTATTAAAAAAGTGGATCAGGGAGAAACTTAAAGTGGATCATACCGAGCTGTTAACATCTCAGAGCTGTGAAATCCATAATCTGAACTTTAAAAGAGTTTCACACAACTGGACACCGATCAACATGTCCAAACTGACAGGTTAGACGATCAGAGAAACAGCCAAAAGGCCTATAGTAACATTAGAGGAGCTGCAGAGAGCGATAGCTCAGGTGGGAAAATCTGATAAGAAGACATTATGACATACAGGGGTTGGACAATGAAACTGAAACACCTCTCATTTTAGTGTGGGAGGTTTCATGGCTAAATTGGACCAGCCTGGTGGCCAATCTTCATTAATTGCACATTGAACCAATAAGAGCAGAGTGTGAAGGTCCAATTAGCAGGGTAAGAGCCCCGTTTTGCTCAAAATATTGCAATGCACACAACATTATGGGTGACATACCAGAGTTCAAAAGAGGACAAATTGTTGGTGCACGTCTTGCTGGCGCATCTGTGACCAAGACAGCAAGTCTTTGTGATGTATCAAGAGCCACGGTAGCCAGGGTAATGTCAGCATACCACCAAGAAGGACGAACCACATCCAACAGGATTAACTGTGGATGCAAGAAGAAGCTGTCTGAAAGGGATGTTCGGGTGCTAACCCGGATTGTATCCAAAAAACATAAAACCACGGCTGCCCAAATCACGGCAGAATTAAATGTGCACCTCAACTCTCCTGTTTCCACCCAAACTGTCCGTCGGGAGCACCACAGGGTCAATATACACGGCCGGGCTGCGATAGCCAAACCTTTGGTCACTCGTGCCAATGCCAAACGTCGGTTTCAATGGTGCAAGGAGTGCAAATCTTGGGCTGTGGACAATGTGAAACATGTATTGTTCTCTGATGAGTCCACCTTTACTGTTTTCCCCACATCCGGGAGAGTTACGGTGTGGAGAAGCCCCAAAGAAGCGTACCACCCAGACTGTTGCATGCCCAGAGTGAAGCATGGGGGTGGATCAGTGATGGTTTGGGCTGCCATATCATGGCATTCCCTTGGCCCCATACTTGTGCTAGATGGGCGCGTCACTGCCAAGGACTACCGAACCATTCTGGAGGACCTGAAGGCGGTGCCGTGTATCAGGATGACAATGCACCAATACACACAGCAAGACTGGTGAAAGATTGGTTTGATGAACATGAAAGTGAAGTTGAACATCTCCCATGGCCTGCACAGTCACCAGATCTAAATACTATTGAGCCACTTTGGGGTGTTTTGGAGGAGCGAGTCAGGAAACATTTTCCTCCACCAGCATCACGTCGTGACCTGGCCACTATCCTGCAAGAAGAATGGCTTAAAATCCCTCTGACCACAGTGCAGGACTTGTATATGTCATTCCCAAGATAAATTGACGGTGTATTGGCCGCAAAAGGAGGCCCTACACCATACTAATAAGTTATTGTGGTCTAAAACCAGGTGTTTCAGTTTCATTGTCCAACCCCTGTACTTCACAATTCTGGCCTTTATGGAAGAATGAAAAAACTATTTTTTTGAAAGAAATACGCTTTAAAATACATAATTTGAGTAAAAACTAAGAATGCACATCACTCCAAATATATTATTCATATGAAAAAAGATAGGAGCAGCATCATGCTGTGGGACCATTTTTTCCCTCAGCACAAGCAGAAAATCTTGACAAATTTAATGAAAAGGTGCATTAAGTGAAAAACAGAGGCAACAAAAGCCTTGAAACTGAGGTTCACTTTCCAGCAGGACGGACGGAAATACAAAATGTTTTATGCAACATTTCAAGTGTGCAGGAATAAAGACGAGATGCTAGAAAATGTATTTCCAATATCTGAAGAAATATAGTTTATATTGATTTCAAAGCTTGTTCAGTAGTGGAAGTAGAAACCAAACTTTAAAGCTACTAACAGCACGAACGGCCGTTCAAACCCCATCCTACTATTGCACAATGCCATAAAAACACATTCGTCACCCAGGATGCTCGTGCCCTTTATTTTACACGAGCATCAGGATGGCAGGAGGCTGGAGCTGAGAGAGCCGTCACAGCCCAGAAACGTTGACAGCTCACGTCCGACTTATTGCCAGCAACCACGGGGAAAACCATCCAGACGGCTGCAGCTGGATGTGTCACCAATCTGTTATCTGTGTGCTGCCGCCCTGCCACCAAAAACAAAGCAGCAGACATAAAGGGATCATGACACACAGATGGGGGCCAACAGTGAATCCTCTATCTGCTGGACTCTGCAGAGACAGAGCACCACATACCAAAACAGATTATGAGCTTATGACCCTAAAACGCTTATGGCAGTCATAATGCAGCCACAACTCCCTGGCAGTACGTCAAATATCCCAGCTCACTCATGATATCAAGTTCATCTGTGGCACAGTCAGAGCTGATGATTAAGGGGAAAGCATTTTCACATTTATGCACAAACAAGGAATGTCGTGCTGATCTGCTCGGAGACAGCAAGAAGCAGGGTGAGGATAGGTTCAAACTCCCTTCCATAAATTCTTCGCCTGTATCTATGGAGGAGTTTGGAGACAGGACGGGGAGGGGAAGGCAGGGAGGAAAACAGATGGGAAGGGAACAGAGAAAAATCCAGGGAGGGATGGAGAGTGAGAAATGTGGAGTGGGACAGAAAAGTAAAGTGAGAAAGATGGAAAACCCAGGAGAGAAATGAGCAAGTGCTCATAGCAGTAGATGTCCCTCAGAAACTCACATTCGTCCTCTAGCAGGACATAACTCTACTGTTCATCCTCATAAAGTACTGCTTCTTACTTATTCGATAAGAGGAGAAAACACCCACAAATCCAAGCAAACAGATGGTTTCTGTGTTTATAATGTATAAGTGCAATGACTTGGATGTGATATCACTGGAAGCAGTGCATAAAATGCATACTTTCTTTTTTTTCCCTTATTTGTAGCTTGGAGAGCGGGCTCTGCTTAATCAGCACTAGTCCAAAAGGCTGCAATGCCTCCAAGAAAGTCTCCTTTATCTGCAGCTTTTCTATATGTCTTTTCTACTAGAGCTAAACTCAGCTCAGCTCAATGCCTTATCACTGAGGAGATTCAGAAAATACTGGATATTTCTAAACAATTTATTCATTTTGACATATTTTAACAGAGTAAGGACAGTAATTAAAATTAAGTAAAGTGTAGGTCTAGCCACCTTAATGAGCAATTACAGTAAGGCAAAGGTAAGGAAAGTTCATCCATGTTGCAACATTCATAAAACAGGGAAAAGAATGCTACAAAAGCAAAACATTACATAACAGCATAAAAACACATAATCACATAAAGAGGAAGAAATGTAAATTTTTAAGCTTTAATAAACAGTGACATTTCCAGTCATTTAGAGAAGCAAACATGGAGTGAACTACATTTTCTATCAATCATATGAATAATATTGACTAGTTCATTGTAGGTGGATAAAAAAAAACTATCTTGGATCTAACTAAGGATAATGACTGCGCAATTTTGTCAACTGGTTTCAGTAAAATCACCATTTAGATTTCCATTCCCAGACACAACAACCTGTGTGGCCACAATCACTGTTCTCCTTTCCGGTCCGGCCGACCAGCCCCAGAGAATACCATCGCCCACATCCATAAATCATTCCTTCCAGTTTCCTCAGTCCCAATCACCGTCCACTCCCAAACTCTACCCTTCCCTCCACATACCGACAACAGTAACAGTCAACAGCCTTCTTGACACTAAAAATTCCCAAACCGAGGAAGAATCATCTCCCACACCCTGTGAGGATGCAGTGATTGCATGACTGGACCTGTCAGGTCAGGCCGATAAGGCCTTGCAGTCACTCAGAGGCCAGATAACCTCTGACTTAAAGCAGGAACTCACCTTATCTGACCTGATGGGACGTTTGTCTCCGTCTGTTCTGCATATGATCAACAAGCACACGAAGGTTTTTTATGAAAACTTTGTGCAACAATTTGAAAGACTGTTGCTAAAAATAAGTTTGAAAGCGCCTTGACAGACATTAAAAATAACTTTATTCTATGTTTTTAAATAGACTGTCCCAATTTCCTGTTTATCTTTAGAGTTGTCAGATTCTGAAACGCAAAATGAGTATTCAGTCTAGTGGCCGTCTATTCAGAGCTTTTGCATCCTTGTTGATTTTGCTTTGCAGGGAGTTTCTTCACACTCGCTCACACATATACTGCCCAAGCAAAGACAGAAATCATCCAGATAACACGGAGACTCCATGTCTTATGTGTAAAGCTCAAAGATATCCCTCGGTGTAAGTGTCACGCTGTTCTAAAATTTAATTAGAAGTAAAGAACGATCTAAATTCCTAATGGGCCAAAACCAGCAATTAACGTAATGAGTAATTAAGACTTCGAAAATAATATTTGCTGATAGAACTAAACCAGTGATGGTAAAAGACGTTATGCTGGAAGTTTAACACAAATTTTGCAGATGATCTTCAAAATAAAAGACTCCATATTTGACAGGTTAGATTGTTGCAAATTTAGGTTCCACATTATAAACAGAAATGCCAACATTTCACAACAAAAACCTAACTTTTTTACTATTTTAACTACGTCAGTGAAATGGAAATATGAGTTAGTTTGGCATTTCAAAATAAAATCCTATGTATTACGTGGAGTTTTCAAAGTACCAGTGTACCTAAGCTATCAAAATAAAGTTCAATGCTGCTTTCCAAATTAAGAGTCTTGCTTTTTCATGGTTCAGTCGTTACAAAAGGTGAATTTGACATTCCTATGCACCAAGTGGCACCATCAAAATGTTTATAGTTTAAATCATTTAAGGCATCCTGAAACCTAATCTCAGTGCAATATTAACAGTAAAAGGGTCCTGTGTAAATTGCATTCTCAAGGACAGTTAATATTTCAACAATTCACACCATCAATAAAGTGAGGAAAAAAAGTAGACTCTCCTTCTGTAAGAACGTTTCCCTTCCCTTACAGGCACGACTCGTAGACGGAGAAAGATATGGACAGAAAAGCAACATCAAGAGGACGTACAAGTGGCTGTTCTAGGAAGAGAGAAGGTCAAGAGCTTCATATCTGAGAACTGGACCAAAAATAAACTCTTCTTTTTGTCACCAATATTATAATCAAGCTCTAAAATAGATAGCAATTTATGTTGCATGGGGTTGAATGATGAGTCTACCAAAATGTTTTGATTTGGATAAAACCAAAGAAAAGTTGCAAAGCGTCCTCTAAAATGTGTTTCTCTTCCAAATCATTGACAGCAGAAAGAATAAAACGTAGACAAAAGTAATGTTTCATCACCCAGCGGCTGGCCTGTAATTTTAAAGCCACCCTGTTTTCTTAATAGCATCTTACATACTGTGGCGACTTGTCAGTATTATTGCCTGTGATATATAGTTTCACAGCAACAGTGACTAACTGGATAGAGACTCTGGGTACAAACGTGCCACTAGCACATATTTTACATACCACTGTTTCAAATCCAAACCTGCCACTTCCTGTGCGTTACAGTCCCCCTTTCTACAGAAAATACCAACCAAGCAAGCGTGATGAAGACGGAAATCAAGCAAAACTCTGTCTAATGTTTGGACAAATCACAAAGCAAGACTTGCCTGTTACTTATGAATGCTGGATATCACCTACAGAACTGAGAGTTACACAGCCCTTCATTTGTGAGTAGTCTCTTCCTAAGGAAGAACAAGATTGTAGCGAATGGTACGATAATTAGAGAGCATAGAGTGGCACACTGCTGACCAGCTGCCAGGAAGCTTTTCTTATCCTAAAAAAGATGGACGTAGTTCGGAAATACACTGTATTGCCAAGAGTATTCATAATCATTCTTAATTCTTAGGGTTGAAAACCTATGTCAGCCCAAACTATCCTCCTTTAACAGAGTCAAATCTTTTGGGAGGTCAATGTCTGACCTCATATTTGTGAGTCAGACTGACACTACAACCCACCAAACTTTAAACTTGACGAGGTTCAATTATTCTCGCAACTACCAAACAGAGACCCATCTACTGGATTTCCGGATAGAGAGGCATAGGTTTTCACTTCAAGAAACATATCTCCAGCCCAGTGGTGGCATACACCACTGCATCAACACTTTGCATTGCTCTTGTTGATATAAGCATGAATGAGGCTATTCGGCCAAGGGCCCCGTTCCTCTAAGCTCTCTGTACACTGATCTTGAGCTACTCTGTGGTCCATATAAAGATCATAGATCTGTAGCTACAGAGTCTGGATAAAGTTTTCAGTTATGCACCTCAGCATCCATTGACCTCGCTCTCATAAATGCTTGAAGAAGCAGGCTGCAAGCCTAGGGTTTGCAGCCATGACAGTGGGTGGAACATCTGATTTCAACAATTTTGTGGGTTACCAAAGACTATGGCCAAAGACTATTACCTATGGCAATATTGTAGATTTACAGTAAAATCAAAAACAATGCTTAAGAGTAATTTAAAACTAAAGTTAGCAAGCTAACAGTGGCATGACTGTTAAACATCCGACAGCATAAGATTCATCAGCTTAAAGAAAGGATTCACCAATCCTCTATTGTCTTAATATCAAACCTCAAATTGATTGAACCTCAAATTAGATTGAAAAAACAGTAAAGACACGTTATTGCTTTGTTTTAAATTAGACTGAACATGCAAGGTTTGTAAAACCAGTGAGCAGATTGGATGTAACATCACCCTGAGCTTTAAGAAACTGTCAGTCATAAATAAAGAGGAAAAAAAAAGTTAGCTTTCAGGTGTTGTTGGTTTTCTCTGCTCACATCAACACGGCTGTTTTGTTTTTAAAGGCAAGGGGAAAACCCAACAAAAATGACAGAGCGTCTGATTTTCCTCCAAACCACACAGTCATAATTTCTTTAATGAGGCTTCGGGGGGAAACAAAAAGGAAATGAGTGCATGTGTGTGTGTGGGGGTGTGCGTGCATGTGCTCTTGTCTTTGCATGTGTGTGGCAGAGAAAGTGAGAGACGGGGAGAAAAAGAAGAGGAGGAGAAAGAAAGTGGGCTGAGACCGAGGGCAGCAGATGCAGGGAATGAAAAGCCGGCTGTGGTAAAGTGGAGAGAAGGTGATGGGAAAGCTTGTGGGAACAGACGCCGGTCTTGCATCCCTGCAGCCTCTCTCAGCTTGGCACAAAAAAGGCACACACACCAACCCCCTTTTCAGCTTAGGCATGGCCCAAACAGCCTGGCAGCGAAGCAAAGCGCTTCCACTTAACCATATCAAAGTCAGACTGGCGCTGCACTTAAAAAAAAATAAAGAAAAACTTTTACCCCAGAAGCTACACAGGCAGCCTGCGAGGGGAAAAAACAAACTGCACAGCATGCTGATCTGGATAAAACTGCAAATATGTTAGAGCATTGTGAATGCAGGACAAGCCTTTGATCAGCGTGAAGGAGATGCAGCTGGACATGCAATGCCAGCTGACAGCTAAAAGGGTCCTAGCAGGTAGAAAACTGGTGGGACACTTTAAAGACAATGGACCTGATCCTTTGTTTGTTTACTCTGATTTAACCGGCAGGTCCACTGTGGGTGGCAATGATAACCTTTGACCTTCATGATCAGCAAAAAATCTGCAAAGGAATTTCCTAAAACCATCAGGCTGGACCTCATGTTTCAGCTGCAGAGTGGGCCTCACCAAGGAGAAACGATGTGCACACCAGTCAGAGAATGCACCATATTTGAAAGCTAACGTGTTGAAAGCAACACTCTTTTGTGTGGAAGTTTCTAATAAGGAGAGCTGAATAAGTTTTTCTTAGAATAAGCCAAGTGTTGGAAGCTTGGAGAATGGAAGCGAATGGCATGCTCGCTTTTCCTTCAGGCTGCTGCATTACAGGAAGATGAACATAATACCAAAATGGCTCTCCTTTACACCTTTGCAGAGTCAAAGGTCATGTTAGATTAGGAAATGTAGGCAATGTTCTGGAAATCTGACAGAATAAATCTGGAGGGGATCCCCAGAGACTGATGTTTACATTCTGCAAAGCTAGCTCTGCTAATTGTGCTAACTAGACTAATCACTTCTATAAAATGTTGAAGATAATTTATAATAAACTCTAATCATGTTTTGAAATTAGAATGAAATGCTGCTGAAGTGAAGTGTAACACCAATTGCCCTCTCTCTCACACAGTGCGACATCTCCTCTGGTCCCATTATAAATATCTGATGATTGCTTGTGACAGAATAGTGTGGTATACTATAGATATGCATTATAAGATTTACATACAGTACTAAAATTGTTTTTTTTCAATATATATTTTTTAAAAAATTAATTAACTAAAATCAGTATTGCTTTACATAATTGTTTGGAAATTGGTCACAAAAATGATCAGTAAATCTCTGGATCAACGCATCCATTTTAAATAATTTTGTTTAGCTTATTTAGTTGTAATGGTTCACAGATGGAGCAGGGGAGAAAACCAAACAAAACATTGATTTAGAAAGCTGACCAAGTACTAAATATTTACCATCTGCACAACCAGAACTATGAATTAAATTACTGCTGGCTGTTGTCCGTTTGCATCAGTCAGTTCATGCATCGCCTTGATCTACTAACCCACTGCCCCAGAGAATGGAAGATCTTCCCTTGGAAGAGAGGGGGAGAAAGGAGATTTCCCTCCCTGATCCTCAGAGACGCTTCCCATCCAACACGCTCTGCATGTATCTGCACTCCCGGATGCTTCAACTCACCTCTGCAAAACTTCACCAGTAATAGCTGCTCCTCAACTGCGTCTCTTCCCGTCTACCTGCGCCTGTCCACCCATCCGTTACCAAAAAAAAAAAAAATGGAACAAAACAAAAAATAACAAAACAAAAAAAAATAAAGTGCGTCTTCGCTTTCAGCGCCGAGGCTTGATTTTTCTTGCAGGATTTTTTCCGGCGCAGCTTTTAAAACAAATAATAGAAAGCTTTAACCCAGAAGAAGCGTGCAGCGGTGAGTAGGTTATCGTCGTTTCGTCCCTGATCATCAGACGTCGCAGCCAGACGTCCACACACAGCAAACACAGAGCCGACCCGCACACATTCCAGTTTGTGTTTGAGGCGCTCCTCCTCAACAACGGCGGACCAATCAGAGACCAGAGATGTTGCCGAGTGGGCGGGACCAGCCGGTTTTATAACGCAGATCTGAGCAGAATAACCCCGAGACTCCATCATGTGGTGGAGGTGGTGGGGGTTGAACACCATGATATGTGTTTGTCCTTTTGTTATTTCTCATCCAATATAAATCAGGCTGAATCAGCTTTTTTTAAGCCTAAAATTTAAATAAAAACAATACATATGGTAAAATAAGAAGGCTTCTAATTTCAGACTGATTACATTTTAGGTAATTAGTGCAATATTTGCAATATATCACTTTATTTTACATTTGCATGTACAAAGAAATCAGGTAGTTGTTTCTAAAATTTCATATCATTATTGTTTTAATTTTAGCGAATTGTAAAAGACTAAATTGTTCTACGCAATATTTCAGCAATCAGCAACATTGGCCATGCCACAGCTGCAGTAGGCTATATTTATTTGACTTCATTTCTTTTTAGCGCATATTTCAATTCATCAGCTTTTACTTTGATTTAGTCAGACTTTTGGCGTCTTGCAATGAGAGAGAAAGACTTCGGGACTTTAATTTGTTTACATCCAGGGAATGAAGAAGTGTTTTAATATCATCGAGTCAATAAATGGTCACAGAGCATATTCTGTGATCCAGTCAGACTCCAGAATATTGACCATGCCTTTCTAACTTGCATTGCTGTGATTGTTGTAAATTGGATACCTTAATTAAAGTGTTGGGGCTTTTTGAGGCTGGTAGTGTTTTGTCCTGCAGCTGCCATTTTAGGTGGTTATAGTTTAAAAAGCTTCATTACAAACAGAATGACAGTTGCTGTGGCTGAAAGAATTGTACTTAAACAGTTGAATTCCAGATTTACACATTTTTAAAAAAAACTCTCCTAGCAACTGAATTCTGCAGCATAACTGACAACTTTACTCAACTAAATCCTGATTTGGAAAAGCAAAGGAAGTACGCCAACCACAACCTCAATATCTAATGTCAGATCGAGTCTTTAAACAGTTTTCTTTAAACAGTTAAACACAGCTCAAATATCTGTACTTAACTAGAGCAACTAGCTAAAGAATAGAAAAGATATCTGCATGGAAGCGGTATTAATAATCAGAGTGTTTGCACTACGGATGTTTTATATTTGACTAATTTAGCAGTCTTGTATACAACCTCCCTTTGTGAAGAAGTGTGGATTAATGAAAGGCATAAAAATACACTGTTGTGGCATCGAACTACTATAAATTGCTGGACTATTATAAGGAATCTATGCCAGACATTGCACATACACTAGTAAACCTCAGTACTTCTATTACTTCCAAGAGGTTATAGGTTAAGTGTGTTTTCAGAGGGAAATGACATGCAGCATAAGTTCTTTTTAAACCCATGATTCCCAGTTCTGGTCCTGAATATCCAGAATCCAACATGTTTTAGATGTTTCCCTGGTTCTAAACATCAAATTTCAAAGAATGGGTCTTTATCATGTTGCTACAAAAACTGAAGAAATATTTAAACATTTAAAGCATTTAGGTAACTGACCCTGGAGGATTTGAAGTGGAAACCACTGCTCTACTCCCTCTTTAGCTTTTAAGGGCTAAAACTTTATTATCTTATTCGGGATAGTGCATCTTTAACAAGGTAATAGATCTGAAATAGTACACTTTACTCCTTTTTCTACCCACTAAGTTCATTATTTGGCATTATACAGTTTAACAGCAAGGCGTTTTTTTCTATTTATCTTAATCCATTTATCTCAGGCAGAGGGATTTTCCCTGGAAAGCGAGGAGCAAACAAAGTAAATTACATGAAAGGAATCTACAGAGAAAAGACAAACATCTCCATCTTTAAAAGCCTCTAACAGCGTAAAGCACAGGTACTGCTATTTAAGGTGGAGGAAAAAATGTTATTTCTGCAGCTGGATTTTGAGGAGTGACTCATCTCAGTGTGCTCCTGCCAGCATAATTGGACTCCATAAGTGGATATGTTGTTCCGCTGAGTCCATACAAATCCGATTCACCTCACCCTTCCACAAAGCGACGGGAGCAGAAAATGACTTGTCTTTTTTAATCCATCATTAGGAGCAGATGAGACTTTGAAATAACCTTAATAGGAAGGATCAGAGGTGCTCAGGCATTCAGTTAAATTGTTTGAAAATTAACTTTACTTTGGGATCAAATTCGATTATTTGTGTTCATAAAGTGCAAAAGTGAGAATGCATTACCTTCATAATTGAAAATAAAGGAACAAAAGCTCCAGAAACCGGATTAGAAATTAGTAAGATAAATACAAGCTAACGGAAACAGCTCTAATGACAAGGAGGGCATGTTTTATAGATTTTATCCCATTGTTTCCCAATTTGTTCTATACCCAGTGTAAACCTCCCGGGGGCTCTGCAGGTTTTTTTTTTGTGAGCACTTCAGTTTGAACACCAGTATCCACGCTTCCACAAACACACCCCCTCTTTCTCTCTTTTTCAGCTGTTGGACAGCTCAGCCTGTAATTATGGCTGTCATCAGCAGCCACTGACCAGCAGCTATATTTATGGGGGGAGCCAGCATGTTCAGACACACTGCAAAGAGAACACCATGCACACATGCAGTCAGTAAACCAAAGAAGAACAGCTGCAGGTTGATCTTTAAGCAGTCTGTCAATGAGAAACAAGCAGCAGGTTCTTGTGGACACATCTGAGTTGAGATTCATGATATAAGTTTTCTCAAGAAAATGTTCGCAGGAAAATTCATTAAATAAATCGTGCAATTTTGTACCATCTACAAGACATGAACAATAACTTAAGGGAGCATTTCATCACACAGTAGAGCCAAAAAATGTAAAAAATCTTGAAAGCATGAAGCTGAACTTTCCAAGTGTCAATGTCTTTTATAATAGTGCTGTAGTGTGAATAGAATTAAGTGGGAGTAAACAGGGGAAAAGATGAATTTTTTTCTCATCTATCAGAAACAGTCTCTCCTTTGGACACACTGTGGAATCCTGAATTTAAAGAAAAGAACAACCAGAAGCAGTGGAAAGAGAAAACAATTCAGCTATGACCAATAACTCAAGAAGGGAGTCAACAGTCAGACCACTGCAGGTGCTGTTTGTGAGCATAAAGTTTGTAAACTAAGAAAATTCATTAATAAAAAAAAACTAAGATGGACATAAACAAATTTCCAACTGCACTGATAGAAATGTAACTTCCTTTATATCCACCACATGTGTTGGATAGCTTGAAGGGACTTTGAGGGCAAATAACATGTTGTCATAGAAGATTAAACTTGGAGTTTAATTTGACCTTATTCTGTGGTCAGATGCCCTCAGAATAACATTTGACATCTACATTATGAGTTAAATGCTTAAAGTAAGACAGACTGATATTATGAAGAAGAGTAAGCTTTATAAACTTGCCTTGTCATTGCATGTTTTGCCAATTTAAAGTGGGCTACTTAACTTAATGGCTGGGAAAAACATGCCAACCAATGACTGTCTGTATCTGAGTAAATATTGCAGGTGAGACTGGAGCAAAAAGAACTGATTTGAATTAATTTTTTAATACAAATCACTTTTTTGCAGAAGCAGTCAAAGCATGCGATAATGCATAAAAATCTAAAAAGATGTTTAAACGTAACATTTTAGAATAAGAGGACAGACTGCTGAAGTGTAATCTATCTGTATTATTATTATTATTAATAATAATAAATAAGCTAATTTTAAATGAGCTTGTTTCTTTTTAGGATTGTGACACTTTTGGCCTACCATACTACAGTCACTTCAGTGTGTTATATTTGGACAGATTTAAAGATGACTTTTTAAATGAGGGCTCCTTTTATATGTTTTCAAAGTATTTATTTGCCATTTTAAATGTCACTGACCCTACACTAATTCAATAACATTGCACTGTTAGGTTTATATGTTAAAGAAATTTTAAGTTAATATTATTTTTTCAATTTTGGAACTTCTGCGACAGACTGGCGACCTGTCCGGGGTGTACCCCGCCTCTCGCCCGGAATGTAGCTGGAGATAGGCACCAGCAACCCTCCCGACCCCATTAGGGACAAGGGTGAACGGAAAATGGATGGATGGATGGAATTTTGGAACTTTCTATTGAGGGATAAAGCTGAGTAACAACTGCTTGCAGACTGCATCTTTTGCAGATTGCTCATGTTACGCTGGAAACATGTGCATTTCTGTTTTCACCTGTTCATTTCAATATCCTGTGTTGCAGCTGCATGAAAACTTTTCACTATCCAGAACTTTTGTTTTACTTTCCTATTGGAAACTTTTTTGTGCAGGAGTCAGAAAGGAAAACCGAGTTTAGGGCAGAGGATCAAAGTCTAAAGCTGCACAGACGCAGCTGATGGTGAACGTGTGACACTGAAATGTGGGACACGTTCACATGCTGTCACCTCTGCTCAGGTTGCAGATGATGTGCAGGCTGATTTATTGTCAGACACACTGAAAGCTCTGCTCTGTCTTTACTGCACTAAAATAAGCAAACAAAAGCTATGCTGTATTTGTGTTATCTACCATTTTATCTAGATGTACTTATTCATATATCTCCTGTCATGTATTTGAGTGTGAAACACAGACATGACTCAGTTGCATGCTGCGTGCTTTAACTGCTTTGGATTTTAATGACAGCTGGCAAATAGCAGGTGGAATCTCTCTGTCTTAGAGGCAACTCATAGATGAGAACATCCACAACAGCATCACACACACAGTCACAGAAATCCCTCAAAATGAGCAAATGAGACATTTTCCCCTGTTTCTTCATAACATTGTAAGAACATCTTTCATGCTCAAGTATGCAGCAACCGGGAAATAAATTGTTTTTGCTTTTTGCAGCGTGTTCCAGTGCTCAGATGCTGTTGACTTTCAGCAGTACACTTTAGCTGAAGAGTCCAAACACAGTGGTTGATGCCACTAGCAGAAAGTGTCAGTGAACTGCCTTCAGTGATATAGAAATGTCTGCTCCCTTTGAACAAAACAAAATTGCTTTAAACTTTGTTTTAAGGCAATGAATGACCAATGATTCAGCACCACTTTTAGCAGACCTCTCTATTGGAAAATACTGCATATTTTAGATTTAAGTATAATTTTTTTTTTTTTTTTTTAAGGTAAGTCTTTACAGATGGTTTATATTGGTTTAACATTTTTCTTTTAAAAGAAATTTACCACAAACCAACTGGTAAAAATGCTTTTATATTTGTACAAGCCCCAATACAAATATATATATATATATATATATATATATATTTTTTTTTTTTTTTTTTTCGTAACTGGGTTAAGCTACCAGGCTTGTAAAAACACTTTATGGAATATTAACTTGATTTATTTTTCTATTAATAACAAGTGGATTTAGTGATCCTCTTTCTAAATTACCTTAATTCTGCTCCCTGGGGCCAGAACCTTCTTGCTGTGAGGTAACAGTACTCAACACTTCACCACTGTGCTAGCAAGAAAGGAAAGGAGTGATCTTTGCAAATTGTGCTGTAATTATTTCTGGAGAGGCAAATTATCCTCAGTTGTATTTCACTTTAAAGCACACCTACACTGATTCTGTCATGTTTTAAAAAAATTTTATTATACACTACAGCATTTGGGAAACTTGGTATTGAAATCCTCTCGAGTGGCAAGAACTGAAAAAACACAATAAATGTTCATTTTAGATTATACAGTGAAGTTTCAGTCACACGTGGGTGGGTGACTAAAGTGTTAGATTCTGGATGGATGGATGTCTGCACCGTCCCGAGGTACTTAACAGTTTTGGGAGTAATTTAGCTTTAGCAAGGACCTTTTATTTAACCAACACATAACTAAATAAAGAAAGTTAAATTACACGTGAACATCATGCTGGTAAGAGGAACACCATTTCACTAACCAAGGCCGGTGCTCATTTATTTGAACTTGCGACCAGCATTGAAACATCTCATCTCCAGACTTCTCCAAAATGTTTTTGCCCTGTAAAGATTCCCAGGTGGTCCGCCACGCTTCTTACTGGGAACAGTTACCTCATCGCAAAAGAAGATCCAAACCACTAAATGTGAACCTCACACACCCTGTGTTGCCCTCAACGCAATGCCATGGGAACCAGAGAGATCTGAGGAGAAAAGGCTAGAAGAAGGTGGAAAGTTCATGCAAGCATCATTAGCCAAAAAACCGAGAATATCTTTAACTTGAACAGTTTTTAATTTGAAGACAAACAGGCAAATTTCTGCTGTTGCATCACCTTTCTTGCTGAATGTTGCACCATTGAAATGTACTTAAAAAGGCAACATGCAAAGCAGTCAAGTTGTCTCCCTCTCTCACTGTATGGCCTCTCCTCTCTTTCAGGGAAAGCTGCAGAAAATAATGATTGCTGGAGTGTGTTGGGGCTAAAGTAGGTCAGTGGAGCTAGCTGTCAGAAGTAGAAAGAGGGAGAAGCAGGGCAGTAAGATGCTGGCTCCAGTAGGTCCCCTCAGGTCAGAGCTTTTCCCACTGCAGAGCGGCGAGTGACGCACAAACTAGATCTCCGTCATATTAGTCTGCATGCTCTGCTTGTGTGTGCTGTGTTGCTGTGGACACACACAGATGAAGGCTGCCTCCAAACTGTGGAGGCGTATGTGTGGGTGGACTGTCAGTGTTCCTGTGTTCATGATAAAAAATGATGCATATGAGTTTGGAGATGAAAAGGTCAAACTGAAGGGGTTTTAGGACCATTTTTCTACTGACAAAATGGCTTTTGTTTGGCATTAAGGAGAGTGTGGGGCTGCTTGGTAAGTGTCAAATAAAAGTTAAGGTCAGGCTGACGGACAGCAATAAAAATTGACCGATTTATGAAGCTGCTGCAGGGAGAGCTCTTCTAGGGTTGTTACAGTCGCAGTGCACATTGGAACCACAGCTTGGCAGTAAATTGAGACATGCTTACAGATATAGGGGTCACCCACTGGAAAAGAAATCACATAATAAACCTGCAGTGTATCAATAATAAGCTGCTTCATTCATAAAGAAAACAAAGTTTTCTCTACAAGAAAGCCCTATAGTCTGAATTGCAGTTATCCCAGAAATGTGAATATTTCCTACCACTGAGCGACACTTATTATTTAATCCTGTGTTTAATCAGGATGAAATGATTAAACACAAATAAACACACTATTTCACTAAAAATATTTCCTTAATTTGGTTAAAAATACCCCTTACTCAACTTCTGCAGGTCAAATTTAAATACAACACTCTGCATGTTACAGTAATGCAACCGCATCACAGTTTAAGGATGGTGACCTCTGCTTAAGGTTAGAATCCACGACTCTCTGAACATCTCTGAATCGAAGCAAATTTGGAAAGCTTAGTTGCAGAGCAGGGCGTGCTGCTGCAATTTTAGTACTTAGCGAGTAGGGAATCATATCTGCACAAGGATGTTTCCATGCAAGCGGTGGAATTTCACTATAAGGACACAGGAGTTTCTGCACCTCCGCCATCAGGTATCCTTTATGCAGGATGAGCATCATGAGTATTTCCTTCAGGTTGGAAGCGGCATGAGAGGATGCAGGTGAGGCATTTTTCTTCACAGTCTAAAAATGTATGAATATCTACCCCTAGCTTGAGTTTCCAGACCTATTCTTACAAAGACCCATCCAAGCGTGTTCAATAATCTGATCACTGTATTCATTGGTGTGGATGCCATGGATTAAGTTTGCCTGCTTGGTGAAATCTTTTTAATGCCAGTCAGAACGTTGGAAAAATTCAAAGTGCATATATCATAAGCTCAAGCTACCATGAGCTTAAAGTGCCACTGACCTGATGACTGGTTGCTTTTTCCTTGAAAATCACTTTTATTTTATTTTCAGCTTTAATTCCTACAACAGTGCTTTTCCTGCTATGAGACAAACCAATCAGGTCAATCCGTTGTGGAAAATTTAATAATAAGGCTTATTTGTAGAGGCAAGAGCTGAAATTAGGCTCATCGTTATTCCGTTTGTAAAACTGGATCGGTTTATTGCAGAGTAATGCACCTGCTTTTCCTCACTCGGCTTTTCTTTCTCTCTTCGTCTGAGAGCCTTTTAACTCCAAGGTATTTGATTTATACACTTGAAGCAAGTCTGGAAGGTCTCCTGAAGGTGAACGAGTCACAGAGACTCTCAAACATGCAAGCTCAACTAAATCTGGTCCCCATTACGCTGAGCAGAACAGCTTGGATTACAGCACACACACTCACACACTCATCCACACACACGAATGCACAGTGAGGGTGATTCAGATCTGTGGTAAAAACCATTATCACTACATCACCTCTTTTTCAGCTGCTAGCAGTTTTATATATAAATGCTATAAAGTATCCATTAAATGAAGCCAACCTCCCAGGTTTCCAGTCCAAAGAGCACAGATCTACTCTGATCCGACGCTCTGGCTGGCAGCTTGGAGGAGGATACTGTTTCCTTCGTTCCATAAGGCAAGTACAGACAAGAGTCTGAAGGAGAAATGGATTTGTGAAATTCAGCCCATCTATAAGTCTCTCTACCTGAACAAGCTCCGTACACCAGACCATTTACTTGTTTAAAAAGTTTGTGTAATACAGCAATGGCTCGGTTTGAAATAATCAACCCCCCAGGCTAAAGCGAGTGAGATGAACTCTCTGTTGCCATAAGGATGACACATGATCTCATCAGAGTGGCACAGCTCAACGGATGTCATCGAGTTTCCATAACAAACAAACTCAAATTAGAAATCCAGCGAGGTTTGCAGCTGACATGAAAGTGGGTCAGTTTAAGCATTTAAATGCCCTTTCTTCTGTGACCTCATTGCTGAAGGAATGCTGCTCTTCCACTGCGATCACTTGATAGGAGAAGAATTTCTGAGCAGTGGGAAATAAGACCTTACGTTTGGCCTCTGGCCCAGTAAAGAGCAGCATGCATGTCTCGTCATGGTCTGATTTATGCGTTTATTCTTTAAGTCTCTGCTGCTTTTGGTGACAAACTTTAAAGAAAAGCCCTCAAGCAAAGCAGAGATTGAAAGCTGAGAACATAAAAAGTGTTTCTCTGTTAAGGTGTGGAGTTACTTCAGAGCTTTTCTGCAGCTTCTCAACTTACAGTGGGGTGAACTGTGTAAGTTTAGAAATGCCACGCAGGAAAAAAAAAGCTTTATATAAAAGATAAATATTGATTTGCACGCAGTTGAGTCAAATAAATATTTTGTCCCTTTCAACTCACACAGAACTGTGGCTCCGGCACTCTCATGATTAGTTATTGACACACAATTAACTTTTCAATTACAGGTTATCCTAGCCTCAGTTTGTTATGCATATAAATCACACCCGTCCACAGAGTCCTCCTGGAGCTCTTAAAAGACGTCAAAGACAAGACAGGAGATCTGTACGAGGCTGGAATGAGCAAAAAAAAACATCAGTAAGAAGCAATTAAATACAAAGTGACATTATTGAATATATAAAGTTTCCTGAAACAGTTCCAGTAGTTTCTTACACCATTAGCTATGTTAGCATCTCGTTCATGTACGTGTCATTTCCTTAAACCTGCTGCCTCGTCTTTCAACTCTATTACGTTGTAATGTTTCAACATTACCTAAGTGAGTCCAGGTTTACCCAATTTATACGTAAATTTACCCTGAGCTCATCCAGAAGGATCAGTACACAACTATTTGGAAGTGTCTTCTTAAAGATCCAAAAACTTCTGGGATCACAATCACAAAAAAAACCATTTGTAACACACGACATCATAATGGTTCACAAGTGAACATCAAAATGATTCAGAAAAGGTTTAGAGACATAAAGAAAGACAATCTCCACAGTCGAACAGAGGAGGTGAAGCCTTATAGTTTGGAAACTATAAGGCTTAATGGCAGAGAGGAGCAGAGTACTCAAGTAAGAGTAGTACTACTTCAAAATACTTTTACTCAAGTAAAAGTAAAAAGTAGCCATCCATTGGTTAAAAAAAGACTACTGAAGTACAAAGTAACTGATCAAAACATCCATTATTTGATATATAAAAATTACATAATCAGACAAACCAAAATATAATGTGTTTAATTATTTTCATTTTCGAAATGAAAATAATTCATAATTACAAAATAACAAAATCGGGCAAAAGAAACATGTTTCCTAATCAATTTCTGTCAATATAAAACTTCTTTGGTGGATGTTTGGTTAAAACAAGCTTGTTCTTCACTCATTGATGTTCCTCGAAGTGAGTAGAGTATCCAGACGTTTTACTCAAGTAAGAGTAAAATGTATGTTGAGGAATAAAAATATTCCTCAACATACATTGTTTCCCAAAAAGTTACTCAACTAAATGCAACAGATTGTGAAATGGAAGAAAACTAAACGACTTTGGAGGTTATTTAAGCATCAAGCGAAGCAACATTTTCTAAAATGTGGGTGAGAATGAAATGTAGCTTTTTGGCCTACATGGAAAATTACATGTAAGATGGAAAATTAGCGCCAGATTCCCCTGAACACATCATCCACATCTCTAAATATGACGGCGGAAGCATGATGCTGTTGGGATGCTTTTCTTCAGCAGGGAAAGGAAACTTGATAAATAGTAATCCTGGAGGAAGACAAAATCCTTAAGCATACTGACATACCTAAACTACAGTATGCTTTAAAACATAGAGAGAGGGGTTTCAAACTGACTGCGCTGCAAGAAAAACCCTGAAAGATACATTAAAGGAGGTTAAACAGTTCCAGCAGCAGGACGATCTGTATTTGAACACTAATTCAAACGGGTGTTTTGAAGTGGAATCTGTTTCCTTTGCGCTTCTCTGAACTTTATCTAAAGTTCATCCTGCTTCGAGGCATCTTAATAGTCCAGTAGTGTTTCCAGCAGCGTTTCTCACTCGTGACTGAATGCAGCTCTTCATGCTTTCTGACCTGACCCAGTTAGTCAAACACTGGCTTATTTAGACACAAAACACCAACATGCCACGTTCAACTGCGGCGCCATCGATCTCATGCTCAGCCATTTTTTTTTTTTTTTTGTGCCGTCATTAAAGTCCTTTGACTGACTCTCTCCTCGGGGACACATTGCTCTCGAGTTCTTCGGCACACAAGCGTAAAATTAGACCGAACTCAAAGTCTCTGAGTTTGTGCTGAGGAGAAAGTGGGCGTTAAAGAAACCATTGTGATTATTTTTGGTCTCAATGCAGCTTCTGTGTACTTTTCCACCAACTGATAGAATAATTTTAACAGATGCATGTTTCTGAAGGGGATATTTACCATGTGTGGATGTGTGATAAATATATGATATAAAGCAGAGCTGTGTTTGTGTTAACTTGTGTGTGACTGGATGTTGGAAGTTGAGTTTCTGTGTGGTTTTAGCAGAATTGTGTTTGCAACTTGAGGGTTCAAGCAGAGGTGCTGTGGGGTTTTCTATTAGAAAATTCAAAATAATAAGAGTTGCAGTGTAGGAGCTATTTTCAGTGCAAAATTTAGAAAATAATAATAAAAAACAATCTCTCAGTGTTGCACTTGAACCTCGTCCTTTCTGTATCTTTGTATTGTCCTCCGCATCCAAAAAGCTTTCGTCAAATAACTCTGGTTGGTTTTGCAGCATTCATCAGGAGAGACGTCATGATTGGTGAAAATAAATATTAATAATCATTTCCATAATCATTGCCATCATTGCATCATTGATCATCTCAGGTCCCGGACAAATCCAGTAGAAATCCCATAGGACGGGTTGAAGAGACGAACAGGGTAAGAAAGGAAGAGTGTTAACGCACAAATACTAAAAACAAAGTGGTCAGCTTTAAGGGTGTGTTCTTCAAAATATCCATTTTAGGCAATAAAAGTTGAATTTTTACAGATCCCTTCCATCGGTGCCAACTAGGGAAGGTGTAGTAAGTAACTACGAAGTGTTGCTTGTTACTTTTCAGTGTCAATTTAATATTTTTCCCGAAGAAACATTTTCCTTGCAGCAGGGTGGGGAGAAACACCTAAAAAAATACAAATTCAATTACACTAAACTACTGGAAAAACAGCAACAAAAAAAAAAGATGTACTGAGTAAATGACAATTGCCCACATTTTCAATTTGTCTGAATTATGCCCTGAGTAGTAAAAGTTTTTCCATCTGTTGGTCCAGATTGCGAATGCAGAAACATTCCAGTTTATATGCAGAATATTTGTTTCATCCTTAAACTTTTGTTCTTCCTCTTTGTTCCCCATAAAGCCTCCCAGTTGGGAAGCTTTATTCTGCTCAGCGCTGCCAGCACGCTGGATTTGATGTCCCATGTTGTGTTGGCCGTGACAAACAAAACACTAAAGTCTGATTTGAGCAAAACGTCCAGACTGAAACGCCTCACAATAAAATATAACGTGAATTTGCTTCGGATCCCGCTTACATGAATCAGATTTGATGTGGTTCAGTTTAGCTGGAGAGGTAAACACAGCAATCTGATACAATGCAGCAGCCAGGATGAAGTGAATGGAGTCACGCTGGAATCACATTCCTACATACAAATGAAATGATTTGTGCGACACGTGGCCTTCGCCCTGCGAGCCCCATCTTCATGTCTCTGCTTTGATGGACTGAACTCAAAAAACATTACTCAGTCTGTGTAAAAACACACTACACTGTCTTGCTCATTCATGCATTCTGAATTGAATCACTGAGTGAATAGGACGAAGCGAAGCCCTCCTCTGCCATCTCTGTTCAGGTCAGGGTAATCATAATTCAGCTCAATGTTACAAGCTAGGCTAACCATGCCTTATCCAGCCAATTGTCTCCGAGAGTGTAGCAGTGACAGCAAACATATATCACACACTCCTGCTACTAAAGGTGGCTCTGAGGTCAAGGCCGAACAAGGTTATTTCTGCAAATTTGAAACCAGATGCTTTAGTGCTTTTCTTTGCACTAAAGCATCTGGTTAAGATTCATTAAAATCCTCTATTCAACCCTTTAGCTTGAGTCTATTTAATGACTCTAGTGAGATTTTTATTTTATTTTATTTATTTTTACATCAGTAGCACCCAAAATGATTCTTATAACATGGAGCTGATGCGTTTAATTGATTTCTACTTCACTTTTAGTAATGTCTAAATCACAGTGGCCCAGTTTTCCAAATCACTCTTCTAAATGAGAAAGACAAAAGGACATGCCACTAGAGTAAGGTTGATGTGTGAGAAGAGAGGTTACAAAAACAATTAACTACAGACTGATTACATTTTTTAAAGTGAGATTATTCTACTGCAAAAAAACAAACAATGCATGTATATATACATATATACTGTATATATACAGTATATATAGGTACAACAGGTACAAGCAGAAATGTACCTGTTGATAAATTGTATCCATATTTTTGCTCAATTCAAATGAAATATATAGAACTAAGCGAGAAAATATTCACCTTTAAATTTTAACCTTCGAAAGGTTTCAACTGCAGGGATTTAACATTTGCACTGTGCATATTTACCTGAATCTCAAGGTAAGACAGAAATAAATGCATCAGACTAAGATAAAATCATATATTAAGACATTATTGCTCTCTAAGGTCCAATTTGTTATTTTCAAGGCCAGTAAAATGTAAATTTCTGGGTCTTTGACAGTCAACAGGCCACAGTTAGATCTAATCTTCTGCTGTTCCCACTGTTATGCTCATTTTAAAAAGAATCAGTTCTACATCATTGGTTTTGACTGACAGAACCCATTATTGTATATTTTCAAATTATGCTCTGTTGTCCATGAAGTTGATTAAACACGATGAAGTAGAAACATTCTGTAAATGGATGCACAGTTTGACCCTTCGTGGCAGCCCAACATCCAATTAAAACTGCAGTGGATAGAGAAGATTTACTTTGGCCATTAATATTACAGCTAATTCATGTGAAGACAGTAGGACAGCTTTGATATATTTTCATTTAGCTTCACCAAAAATGAAACTCCTGATTATTCAAACACAAAGCAATACTGAATAATTTACATCGCTAATCCAGAGAGCTAATTAGAACAGAAAATATAAGTGATCCACATTCTGCAACCTTCAGATGTGTCTATGAATAAACACTCTGATGCCCAGTGGCCAATTTTACAAGAATCTGTGTGCCGTGATTGGCTGGTTTGCCGCAGAGAGTCATCTGGCGGAGCACCTCCTGGCTGAGCTGTTCAAAGCCAACGTCACATTACCGGCAGAGAAAAATCAGTCAAAACTGGGTCAGAATAGGCATCGTCACACAGATCACATCCAGTGATGCCATATCAGGGAACATCCTCATGAACTGGCCATTTGAGATTTAAGAACCTTTCAATAAACCTTAAATATAAATGTATAAACATTTAGATGTGAAGCTAAACTGTGCTTGTAGGAGTATGAAATGTAAACATGCTGCACTATCTGCACAGCCATCGTCGCTTAAGAATGGTTTAAACTTAAATGAAAATACAAATTAATTTGGGAGGAATTATTCACTCCAAGAAGGAGCAGTAAATGTGTTTAAATTAGTTTAATGAAGCATTTTGCCTCTGTTGAATAACAACTTTGCAAGTAGCTACTACACAAAGTATCAAAATAATCTCTACTTTAGTTGTTTAGAATCTTGAGGAAGATTTAATTGGTAATTCATGACTCTGCTTTCCTGAGGTATAAATATGAGAATGGGAATGATGAAATAGCAAAAGTATTTTCTGTTCTACCATTATATATATATAATGGTAGAACAGAATATATTAATACACATTACAAGCACTTGAACTGGAGGTGTTGACTTCCACAAGATTGAGCTGTTGCTTTGACCAGAAACCAAAATATAAATTTGTTTAAAACGCACATTATGTTCACTTTCCTAAGTATGGCTGAGTATTTGTCATGCTGTGGATATTTCCATTTCAAAGTCCCTGGGAACATTGTTAGTCATGACAGTACAAAACGTAATGAGAAAGCTAACAGAAGATCAAATTATTCCTGCAAATAAGAAAAGTAAAATGCAGTTGTCTCCCTCATAGAGATAACCACGCATTAGAAAACATTTCTGCATGCCCTATGTGTACTTTTGTTGTTGTCTTGTTTTTTAATGTCTGAACTTTGATAGTTCATGAAAGATCATTATTTTAGTAACCAATGCAGGTAAAATGAAAGACAAAACCAACATTGTTCAGGTTTTCTGACACAACAACACTAAAGATCTTCTAGTTATTCCATTGAATTCTTTGTTGATTGATTGAAAGAATAATTTTGCAGAACTGTGTTGTTAAATGAATCATGCATCAAATGACTAAAAACACAGTCTATTGTCATGCTGCATTTCTGAAGGCTTATAAACTCTCAAGGAAAGTAGATTTTTCTGTGGTTTAAAATGCCTGTTATACAAGAACGCCCACACTGCAGAGGGCACGGTTACTCTCCGCTTTCTAAAAAAAAGAAGACTGAATAAAAAAAAAAAACTCCTAAGAAGAGGAACAGGAAACAAGCAGCAAGCAGAATTCATTACGACAGAAATAATTAGACTCATTTCATGCATAGATTGGTTATTATAAATCCCACCAGCAGCTCATCCAATAACTCATATTTCTCATCGCGCTGTTAAAAGTGAATTTCTAATTTTGGTAAGTCCATTCGAGCCTGTAGCAGTGAACCCCGCCTACACAGCTGAGGAGATCCCTCTGGGTCACCATTCAACCATCACTTTTACCCTTTTCTTCACCCAGACAACAACTTTGCGTCACAAACCAACCAGAGTGACCACAGTGAACCACGCGAGCAGCTGCAGCTGCCCACCAGTAAACCCACACTTGCTTCCCAACACTTCCCAGCTGACCCTTTGGCAAGCCTACCGTCTTCATAGAAGACGTCCTCCGCTTCTTCACGCATCATCTCATCCAGGTCATCCTCTGGAATGTCGGTCACAGCCATCAGTATTCCTACCCGTCTGAGAAAACGTCTGGGCTGCAAGAAGGAATCAACGCCGGCCCGGGGCCTCTTCGCTCCGATCCACCGGCGGGCTCCTCACACGAGAAGGGAGAGGACTGGGACTGAGCTGAGCGTGCTTCAGCTGTCTGCTGTCAGCAATGCGTGTGTGCGTGTGTGTGTGTCAGGTGAAGAGTGGGTGGGTGGATGCAAGAGAGGACACCCAGCGACCTTCACCAAGTTTCAGCAAGAGTGCCGATTTCATAACATCCTGTGCAAAAGCTGAAGTGAGAGTGTGCCGTTTGGAGAGCACTTGTACGAGTGCGGGTGCGCATGTGTGTGTTAATGAGAGTGTGCCGTAAGAGGAGCGTCAGTGGAGTGTGTGCATGCGTGTCCACATCCACCGTACAGCTCTCCACAATGAGTCAGCTCGAGCGCTTAGTGATCAACAGGAATAATTTGATGGCATGTTTTGAGGCAGCACAAACAGGCAAAAGTGTGAAAGTGAGAGTTTAGCATGGTGTGTGAGATATGAAGCGTCTCTGCTGGCCATTCTTTCACAGCCCATCAGGACTCGTGGGACAACACTGATTGCTCTCTCTATTTTTTCATTTGGCCCACTTCGAGGGGGCTTTGGCAGTGCCGATAACGTCTGGCGTCATCTGCTGTTTCTGAAAGCTTCCCCAGCGGCTCAGGCTGCAAGTAAACACTCTCACCTGCTCTGAGCAGAAAGCAATTTAAATCAGGCAGAATAATTTACCAAGTAACTTTAGTAGAAAGATTCTTCTATTAGGTTGCAGTAACAGAGTTTGTACCCCTTGGCCCTTGAACTCTGCAACTAAAACTGCAGAGCAGCACCAAACTCTGTTCTTCTCCATGATCTTACATCTGTTCAATCTAGACATGAATGATGACTTTTGAAAAAGAGAGGTTTGCATAACTCCTGGGACATTTTCTTATTAGTCATGTCCAGTCCAGCAGCGTAGCACTCAGGATTGTTGTCTGAGTGCCAAGTAGCCCAACAGATTTACTTTCACAAGAGGAGCAATTGGACTGGGTACTGAAGTGAAAAAGAAAGGGAGAGAGGTGTGGTGAAAAGTTTAAAGGGAAAGAAGGAAATAGGATTTCCATTGCCCCGGCTTCTCTGTTTTTCTTCCTCCTTTTTGCGAAACCCGTCTCTTTTTCCCTTTACTCTCCATGCTGTTTCCCTGACTCACCCGATTTAGACAAACCAATTTGAAACCAAAATAGAAACTAGGCCTCAAGTCAGTTCATTATCACATTTCCCTCAGACCTGCCCTCCTCTGTCACTGCTTCCCTTTAAAGCTGAAGCTCATGGGAGCAAACCTGGCAGCAAACTCATTTTCCACAGAGCGAGTTCAGACAATGTCTGTATGTCAAAACCATCGTCAGATGCTGGCCAGATCCAAAAATGAACGTGATGATCTTGTGGACAGAGCTAATATTGTGAATATTGTGTGTAATGTTAAGCAGAAAGGGAATGAGACAGTACTAGTTACTGAAAGTGGAGCTGGAACTGCGGCAGAGGTTGAACATCTCAGCCACCCTAAATTAGTTTTTATCCCACTACAACGATTTTAGTCTCAGCAGCAGCACCTAGCACAAGCCATCTCCTCTAATTCATGTGAACTGCTGGTCAGTAATTCAAGGATTTTAAATTTGTGTTGCGGCAGAGAACATTGGCTTATTCGGTTTAAAGCTTAAGAAACAAACTCAGAAAACTGTTTCACAAAATTCAGCTTTGCATGTTTTAAATAAACTAAACCACAACACAAAACCCACAATAAAACAAATCTATCGATATTGGTTTGTGTACATCATGGGTCCAACCTTTTTGCAATAGAGCTACTTAATGGCTACTGAGTAATTCAAATGGATAAAACACACAGTTTACCTTTAATTATATCACTTAATGATTTAATAATTTATCTTGTTTTGGAACAGCCCTGTTGACTATGCATATGGTCTTCATGGGAAACTTGGTTCCCGCAGGCACCATGTTGGTGATGATACCTGTTGTAAATCCTTCAACAGCCTCATACACTGAGAAATCAACACCAAGATACACATTTACATATGTTCCCCTTTAATAAATTGATTCCAGTTTCATATTTAAAGGTGTGTTTTTGCACAGCATAGGCTACAGGTGATGTACTCTATCACGCAAAAGGATTTTCAATCGATTTTGTCTAGTGATTCTAGACAAAATCTAGTGATTTTGTATTGTAAAACACTGAAGATAAAACTCTGCAGTGTTTTATCATCAGCAATTTTATGTAACAGATCACCAGGACAGAGTCCTGCATGTGTAGTTTAATCTTTATATATGTCCAGCTGTTGTGTGAAGATCTCAGAGATTTTTTTTTTCCATGTGTCAACAAGCTGCATCATGAAGACAAATGAACACAGCAGAAAGGTCGGGGAGAAAGTAGTGGAGAGTTCACAGCAGAGTTGGTGTCATGTTTTGTATGGTTGAACCTCGGCCAAAATGTACACAGGAACCTGGGAGGATCATTGTGAAATTTGAAAAATAGGATAACAAAACTCCCACCAGGTGCTTGAGGGGCACAGGACATGAACACAGGTAGAGTCAGAGAAATGGAAAAATCCAGCAATGAACAATAAAAACCAGTGAGCTTATATGCTGAGGCAAGGGTGGAAATGACAATATATAAATATTGGACGTTGCGTAAAACTTAAGACCTGGGTGGAGGTTCACCTAGCAGGACACCGACCCTAAATATAAAGCTTGGTTTTGATCAAAGCACGATAATGTGTCAAAACCTAAATCCAACATTGAAGGTTCACAAATAATCATCGGTCTACCTAAAAGAGTCTAAGCTATTTTGTAAAGACAAATAGGGATAAACTTATTTTCAAATTTAGGCAATGTCAAAAGTCTACAATGCAAGAATGTTCTGCAGAAATGATCAACCTTAATAACACATACACATGCTGAAGGTCTGCTGGACTGTAAAAGAAGGGCAGCACCAAAACATCACCTGCTGACAGCATGAACCCGATGCCACAGACACAGTTCAAGGAAGAAGAAGAAGAAAAAGGACGGGTCATGCAGGCAACTAGCAGAACCCCTCCCTCCCCCCAACACACACACACAATGACACATGCACAGCACAGCCTGCTGTCTTCTGCAGCTTCATCCCACTTCCATCTGTTCTCTCCTAAAACCAGCTCATGTCCTGGTGATTAAATCATGACTCATTTTGCAATCAAACCCAGAGCTACATCATTAACAGGACTGGTACAACCGCCACACAGATTACATCATACATATTTCATGTTTTCATGATATCCATTAACGTTTCTTGCAGACTTCAGTGAGGTCACATTTGAGTAACATTTAGTCTTCTGTGTTTCAGTGGCTGGAAACATTGTCACCACAGAGAAAACTGTGCTTGCAAATGCAGCCGGACTGAGATGAACAGTCAGACAGTAACGACACTAAAACACAGTCAAGTTCGGACACCCGCTCAGCACATACACATGCATTTATTTCTCTCTCAGTGCAAAGAAAAGCACAATCAGATCCGCTCGGTACAATAGTGTTGTTTGAATGCGGTCAAACAATGCAACTCTTTAGCATCTGCATCCAGCCAGATGATGAGTGTCCCAGGAATGAATAGGCAGCTTCAGCCTCCTACACAGTGCCTCCTCTGGCCCTGAATATATGCATCAGAACGCCTGTTACTGTTTACTAAAATATCAGTTATTAGAACTGCAGATGTAATGTACTGTTGCATGCAGGCTAATGGTGTTGCGCTAACTCAAAGACACGCAGCCTCTTCCCTTTTGTCCCGTGAGAAGGTAATAAAAAAGTATTTAGCATTCTTACAGTTACGTTTTATATTTATGTTAAATCTTACAACCACCTCACATCTGTGCTTGTTTTCACCATCACAACCATCTCAATTTTTTTTATTGCACTCTCTGCGGCCTTTGTTAAGGTCATGGATTGTATCTGAGATTATGATTGTTAAACAAAGATGACTTCCTTATGCTTTTAAACCCAAAATATAAACTTTATATGGGTTGATCCAAGAGTTGTAGTTAAAAATGTTGTGTTGATGTGGTGTTGATGCCATCTCCTGTGCCATAGCTTGCACTCTTACACTTGTCATGAACATGAAGGAGTCTTTATGAATGTCTACGACTGTTGTCACGACGTGTCACAAAATTACATTAAAAGGGTATTAAAAGTGTCAGCTGTGCATTATTCAGTCAATAATGACACTTTCAAGGCAAATATTAATTAAAATTTGTATTAAAAGTCCATTAAAATTGTCAGCTTTGTATTAAAAGTGTCATTATGTATCGAATGACACTTCATGACAATGGTCATAAACATTCATAAAGACTTCTTCATCTTCATCTATAGCTGTTAGGTCATGTTTATGACAGTGTCATGTCAGTCTCATGCACACCCTGTCAAATAAAGTGTTACCCATCCATTAGTTGCCACCTGGCCAGCATGTGTAAGGCCCTGAAGAGCCAGAATTATTTACCAGACTGCATTGGCGATAGACTCCATGGGTGCTATCTTACTTGGAGATTCAACTGTGCATGCAGTGTGTGCTGCAGTGTCAAATGCATAAGAAGGCGAAGGTGTGAGAGTACTGTACTAGAAAGCCATTCGGCTGCTTAAGTGAAAAGAAATGTGCTGCAATTTCATTTCACTGTTTATTTTTAGTAAAAAATCAATTACATTCCACTACCAGCCAGCATTATCCTAATGTTTACTTGCACCTTTTCTCGCTTCAGAAGACCGAAAACGTTTATGAGTTTCAAGCATGGTTACGTGGAACAGAGCGTCCAAACAATGCAGGGTACTTAAAGTGCAACACAGAACACAGACTATTCAAATGATCATGTGGAAAATAGATGCCCAAGTCCAGAGAACGTGAACAGGTTTTTGCTGCAACAGATCACTGGTGTGATGGAGGGGGATGGAGAGGTTGAAAAAAAAAAAGAATTTAGTACATTTAACAAGACCAGAGTGACTTCTTTTGCTTCAACATGGCAGATATTTATGGAAACTCCTCATTAAGTCATTTTCTGTTTAACAATTTCCAAAAGTGGGATATGAATGACAGAGAAAGAGGACAAAACTTTAGTATTCTCTCTGTGTTCCCTCACAAATTACAAAACGGGATGATTGAAAAGGGATGACTGGTTGCCCGAGTAACAACGAGGAAGCACAGAGCATGGCAAATACAGTTAACTGCGATGCTTACTGATGCATGTATGATCCATGCTGCTGATAGTGACCACTTCAAACTAAAACTTTCTGCAGCTAAATTAATAACAGTGCAACTTAGAACGATACTACGTGCATGTCTATCAGCTCCTCGGGCAACTTTATGAGAAAAATTGCATAAAAACATCAAACGGTGCAGACTGCAGACAGAAATACTTCAATAAAGCCTGGTGCTGGAAAGAACAACACATGATGTTCCACTTTAACAAACCAGTAAAGTCTGAGAACATTTAGCTGGTGCACAGACCAGAGGGAGTTATTTGAAAACAGGCAAATTTGTGCAGATGAAGAGTAACTTTACAAGACAACGAATGGCAAATACCTACTGTACTCATATCGGTATCTTTTCATCCTCACATGGTGGAAAGTCCTGACTCTGCGATACATTTCACTAAACTCCCCGGCTGTGAGCTTCCTCAGAAACTGCTCCTTCTAGTGCTTTTCCCCAGCTTTTATTTCTGGCCTCTCTCCCTGTCTCTCCCTGCCGCCATTGTATTTTTTCTGTCCTTGTTTCACAATTGCCTCCTTTTCTCCTGTCCTTTCACTCCGTCGCTGTCTCAGAGTGCACAGAGGGCACCAGACAATGACAACAATGCAGCCGCTTCTCTCCAGCTGTGAAGACTGGCACCGCACAGATGGCAGAAGCGACGTATGCGGCTTTGCTCCCAGCCTGCTGGCTACACCTGGAGGGAGGCGATAACGCGCCACTGACGCACTGAACCGAATGAATCAGTAGACCACAGCATGTCTCTGCACTGGTCTCTGCAACTCCATATTTATACATATGTCCTACAGTGCAGTTTCAGCACAGCGGTTTCCTGGGCTTTTGATAGGTCGCAACCACAAGCCTCAGTGTATTTTTTTTTTAGATTTTATGTGACCACCACAAATGGAAAAATCGGAATGCTTCTGCCTTCTAAGACCCAAATTTGCCGCATTTACAGTTTAAAGTCTTTTAGCGTAAATCCATATTTGGACATCTACATGGTAAAAAACGTCCTGCAGTTTTTCTTTGTAAACAACCAGAGCTCTGGAAATGGAAAGTATCTGGAAACACACGTATACTCAAGTCACAAAATCTCAATTAGATTTAGATCTGGACTTTGACTATGCCTGCGTATTAAGTGAGTATATCTAGGGTTGTTGTTGCCTTGTTGTGAAAGCGAACCTTTAGCCTAGTGTCAAGTCTTTTGCAGTCTACTGTAGTTGGTTTTCCCATTAACTCTGACTGGCTTCCCTGATGCATCAACAAGTCATGCATCCCCACAGCATGATGGTGCCACTACCTAGTTTAAAAATGGGGATGGTGAGTTCATGGAGATGCAGCGTACTCTTCCAATAGCACTTTACCTATGGATCAAAATGGTACATTTTCGTCTTAACATACCTCTACATGCACATATTTATTGTCTTCCCTACAATACTTGTGCAAAATGCAAGCAGGACCTGTTGCCACACTTCCATCAAGTCCAGTTTACAGATTGGGTGACTGGTAATTGTTCTGTCAACAGAATCTCCCACCTGAATTGTGGATCTCTGCAGCTCCTCCAGAGTCAGCATGGCCTCATGACTGCTTCTCTGCTCTCTTCTTTATCCACTGCATCAGAGTAAAAGGGGCTGAATATAAATGCAAGCCACATTTATCAGATTTTCTCTGCAAAAAATATGATAATCATGTATTATTTTCCACCCAGTTTGAAAGTTTGCTCTACTTTGTGTTAAGCACATAAAATCTTAATAATTCAGTCTAAGCTAAGTAGTCAGCAAGCAACTTTTTTCTCTATGATTTAGAGAAGGAGTTTGTTTTTTTTTGTTTCATCCTCTTTGCAGAACTTTCATTTTCATGGGAATATTTTTTTTTAAAATGTTAACTTGCCTGCAAGCAAAACATTTTCATCATCTGTGTGCTAAAAGTGTCAAATACCATCATATATTTGCATACATGTACTGTATGTATACCACAGGGGGAAGCAAATGAGCGCATATGGTGTAATCCAGGTTTATTTTTGACAGGGAGATGAGACGGCTTGCAGCAGGGTGGGGCAGCAAGGTGGCAATAGCTCTGAAAACCCTCATTTCCTTTCCCACGCTGCCCATCGCTTAAAATCCACAGCTTACACCTGCTGGTTACACAAAGGGGGGGAGGCAAGTTTCAAAACCAGAAAAATACAGACAACCCAGATTTTTAAACGGGCAGCGTTAGCCACAGAAATGGGAGGTATTTTTTAAAAGTTTACACAGATTCTGTCAAGCGGATACGCAGGGTGGTTCTCACAGCAGTTTCTCAGAAACCGGGTGGAGACACAGAGGCAAAGGTTGGGCAATGGTGTGTAAAAAACATCAAGTACTGATTGCAGCTCTGCTTGTAATACCCAGATGAAATTGTGTAAAGAGGTCAGTTTTATTATATCATGAAGGGAGAGACCTCTGTTTTACTGTCCGAAGATAACAGGCAAGAAAAGCAGAACTCGAAACACTCCTTAGTTACATCATCATTATGGAAAAAGACATTTAAATATGCCTAAAGGAGTGTATGACTTCGTATTAACTCACTTGAGAAAACACTACACAGCTGTCCATTTCCCCGGTGAGTGAAAATTAGTTTCGCTACAATTACATGACCCACATATGATTTATGCTGCACAAACCTAAATTTTTCTCATTTAGCAAATTATTCTTAACATCAGACCAGCTTTTTAAATGCGGTTTCAGCTCCATCTGTTCCTACGTTAATAAAAGCTTTACACTCAAGAACCTCAGGGATCTGTCTGAACTTTGGATGCTTTTTTTTTGCTCCGTTTTCCCCATTTTCTGTTTAATCTCTGACTATGACAGCATATTGTAGTAGCCGGAAGGAACGTGGAAAGAAAAGGACAAAAGATTTTTTTTAAATGGCTTAAAAAAAATCTGAAGGATACGAAGAGTATCATGTGTTAAGCAATAGCAACAAACTGCCTCTACCTGTTAGAGGGATAAGGCAGTGCTTTGGCTTTTGACTTGCTGCATGGGAACGTCTGATTCTTTAGACTGAGTAAACCTGGTGGCTGTGCTGGAAGCTGATGTCTTTTTAATGCAGATGAGGAAACACAGGCTCTGCTGCATGGGCGTGTATTTAGAAACTAAGAAATAAATGTTAAAGCTCTCACACTGTAACCTTCTTACCAAACAACCTGGCAGTCCTGCTTTACGGGCCCCTGACATTGTGTCACTTACCAAATGTGGTATGAGACGGCGCTTTGAAGATTTCACCAAATTTTGCCATTAAAAAAATCATATGTCTTTAATAATTAACCTCATCAAAATTGTAGAGAGGTTTGCAGTTTTTATGCTTTAGTCCAAAATTCATTTGTTTTATGGTGAAAAAAGAGAAACTGAAACACCTCAAAAAGAGACTTTAGGAGAAGAAACTAGGCAACACAGAGTTAAAGCCACATTCTTTTCTGGCTCATCAGCATTTGAATGTTTGTTCTCATCAAAAAAGCCGGATCTGTTTTCACAGCCAGCATCTTGCAAACACACACACACACACACACCCGCACACAAACACACACAATTATGTTAAACTGGCATCTCTCTGAGAGTAATGGACACTCAATAAAGCCACATCCTGGCCACCATGAAAATCCGAGAGCTCCACTGTGAAGCACAAAGAAGAAACTGGCAGCTAAGTCCGAACCCAGAGACATGGGAACCATGAGCTCATGAGTCGGTGTTAGGAAGGGGATGCCAGCTTTTCATGTTTGACCAGTCAGCCCAGTGCTTTTCATCAAGTACTTATTATTCATGTCCTGATGAAGTTGACGTAACAGGCGGTGGAGGCTACTTTGTATCTTGTGCTCAGTGTCAGACAACTTAGGAAAAAAGAAGCAATTTAGGCATTTAATTCAGATTCCTGCGGCTTCACATCACCTTGCAAACATATTTATGCCTTTTATATATACACACATATATATATATTTAGAAGTTAAAACCTCAATGTATTTTATTAGGATTTTATGTTATCGACCAAAAACTCATGTAAAATTGTGAAGTGGATTGAAAAGGATAGAAGGTTTTGCTATGTTATTATTCGTAGAATAAAGCAGAGCAACATAGAAACAAGAGTAGAGAGGTAGCGGTCGCAAGTAAATGATTAAAGTTCAATAAGAATGACAAACAAAATACTTACAAAAATCATGGGGAATTCATTGAGCAATGATAATAGAACTATTATCAAATAATCAACACAACTCTAAACAAAGACCTGACAGATAGGGGCAAACACCAAAACACTAGTATTCACTCATATGTGCAGAGTACTAATGCACACTACATTTCTCAGATTTTTTGATCTTGATGTTTCCATGTTCAGATTTTTATTTATAAAACCAGTTGAATAGGTGTATCATTTTCCTTCCATTTCACTGTTACGAAGCACTTTGTTGGCCTATCACATAAAAATCCCAACAGAATAGAAGTTTGTGGTTGTCATTTGACAAAATATTAATATATTCAAGGCCTGTGAATACTATGGTGCTGCATTATGTGTTTTATACTCTTGTTTCTTTAAAAATGAAGCCTTCGGTAAAGAAGCAGAATTCACTTAGTGCATTTGCACACTTTGAGACGACAAATATTCTCACAGTGACCTGATTTTATTTCTTTGGACTTTTAAAAATGTTTTTGTTTTCTCTCTCCTTCCAGTCTAAGCCTTGTGAGTCATCACAAGCAAAGCCAACATATCCACAACCGGAGGACAAGGTCAGCCTGAACCCTGGTCACGCTGCTCCAGGACAGCAAGAACAGACACAAGAAAATAATTCCTCACTGATTCCCTTCGCTCCAGGTAATACAAAAAGAAACCATAGGTCAGGGTTTCATGCAACTTGCTCAAATGCAGATACATGTGAACATAAGTGTCTTTGGATGCAAAAAGCTAATATAAAATTTGGAGAAAAAAAATCATATTATTGAATATAGCTGTGTCTGAAAACATAACAGATTCTATTTCACTTGTCAGACTGAGGGTTCATTGCAGCCTGAGCTGAAGAATTAAAAAAATAAAACTAAAAAATCACCTAAATTGTATCTGTCTGACAGCATGAAGCAGGCTGAAAGGTCTCAAAGAAATTCAAGAACAACTGAGAAAGTAACAAACATCTGCCAATCTGGAACGGGCTATAATATTATTTGTAAAACATGGAACAGCAGTGTTCTTATCCTGAGACACAGGCCTACAAAAGTTACTTTATGAGCACATTAAGAAGGTCACCAAGGGCCTCAGAAGAACATCTAAAGCACTGCAGTCTTTACTTTCCTCAGTTAAGGTAAATGTTTGTGATTGGACATGAGAAAAAGATGATAGACTTCAAAGATCAAAGCCTTTTCAATGGCCTAGTCAAAGACTAGGACTTAAATCCAGTTTGACCTGCTGAATAAAAACAAATCTACAAAGAACACAGAGCCACAGAGAGCCTCTACGGTGACGCAGAAGGTTGATTTTCAGCTTTTTCCACAGGCTTGATGACAGCTGCAGCCTCCAAGAGTAGCAAAACCAGTTATTAGATTTTGGAGGCAGTTACTTTTACACTTATGACCTGGTTACTTTGAATCACTTTTTTTCTCTCACTAAATCAGTATTTGAAAATAGTATTTTGTATTTCCAAAGATTGTCTCTGTCAAAAAATTACAATTTGTGTGAAACATTAAAGTAAAATTAACGGCAAACTGGGGACAAAAACATTTTGGACTTTTGGACAATTTTCTTTTTTTTTCTGGGTCATTAGTTGGTTCCTTGCTGTTTTAAATTATCTTCATTGTGGGTTAAGTTTAAGATGGATGCCCCACCTGTGAACTCTAAATATTCTAGAACGGTTCTTTCAGTAATAGCAGTAGCAGTTTCCTGGTTTTGAAGTCATTTTAAGGCCTTAAGTTTCACCTGCACTTTTTCAGATTTCTATCTGGTTCTCCTATGACTGTAGTGAAATGAAATTAGCTGAAATATTGAATAGAAAATAAAGTACAGTTCAATAGTTTTGTTTTTATAAGGCAAAGCTTTGAAGGTAGAACAACTTTAAAATAAATTCAGATGCATCTGTTCTCTCTGCAGAAAGTTTACAAAAAATATTTGCAGCACTTTTTTGTCCACGACACATCTGCATGCGTGTGTGAACAGTGCATGTGGCCTTTGTTCATTTCTCCATGACTTTCACTCTCTTTCCATTAGACTTTCTCTCTGTCCTCATAAGTAGCCCACGCAGCAGCTCTGCTTGTTGACTTTATTGTGTGAAACTGCAGAGAAATGGGCCAGAACTATTCACTCACATGTACCATGAATGCCTGTGAAATAAATCTCTCTCGGTGTGAAAGGGAGAAGGAAAAATGTGCTGAAAGAAGAAACTGAAGTAGAAAAGGTGGCAGGGTGAAAGAAATAACAAAAGGTGTATAATCTCCTCCGGTGCAGTTCAACATTCCAACGAAGCCTCCTGCATCGGCAGAAACAGAGGCTACAGTGGTGAGGAGGCGCGTTGCCATGGAGTGGGAAGATGTTCGGAGCGTGGACCACCATTATGGATCTGAGCAGAGACAGAGAGGGGAGCATCGGGGAGATAATGATGATCAGGAGGAGCGGAGGGGATGGGAGAAATAAAGGAGAGGGAAAGAGATGAGAAAGAAGAGAAGCAATAAAGTAAGTGCGAGGAGGGCAGAGGCGAGCGATGGGAAGGCAAAGTGAGGGGAGGTGGAATAGAGAATGAGAAAAGTGTTGTCAGAAAGGTCAGGAGGAACACAATCATACAATCTGCTAAAGTGGTTTATTTCTATCACCTCCGTCACAGCTTCCTGTTATAAAAAACCCACCAGTCTAACAGATAACAAATGAGGGCCTGTGTTATGACTGGATGGGAAAAAAAAACATCTAATGACTGTACCCTCAGTGTGGTAGCAGACAAAAGACAGGATAAATCCTCAGGGAAAGAAGAAAACACTTTCATGCCTCAAACACACTGCTGATTGGCGTGAAAAGCTTAGCAAAGACTTGTGTGTTTGAATGCTGGTGTTATTGCGTGACTGTGGAGGCCCCCTGCTGGTGGTTGCTGGACACAGAGAGTGTTAAACGACAACAAAAAAGTTTCACAATCATCCTCAAAGCAAAAGTCTTCAAAATAATGTTGGCAAATGTGACATTTCTCTAGTCACATGTTCGCATTGTATGAATGAGATCATAACGTCCATTCATTCTGAAAATTTGTCACTATATTTTAGCTCATGGTTCTTCTTGCACACAAGAAAGCGAGTAAGTTTAACAAATGAAGATCTTTTTGGAGATTTCTGAGCAACTAAAAAGCACATTTCACACCAAAACACATTCACATAGGGTCCATACTTGCATTTGCGGAGGTCCACAATTATAAATATATTTAGATTTTTTTTAATATAATGTCAAACAAAACAGAAATGCATTTGAGTTGTGCCTCTTTTCATGCCAAATGCTGTAACCAACCAATCAGAAACTTGCAAAGTCATGAGATCATCTGGCCTTCTCCACACTTTTGAAAGCCTCATTAATCTTAGTTTATGCGAAATTACTTGTGACATATGGGGAGATCTAAAACTACTGCATATTACCATTTAATGGCTTAAAGGTGGCATATTATGCAACATAAAGTTATACAACAAATCTCCAATCTCTGCAGTGAGTTGGGGATAACAATCCTGTGGTGAAGAACTTACTTATGAACACTGAACTAATCAGCAGTACTAAGCTGATCAAAGGATCCCTACAAGGAAGTAATCAATAACCTGAGAGTTTTCATCCTTAAAGCTCTGCTGATGGCGGCCAGATTAAAGAGGCTCTAATATGTTACCTAAAAAAACTGAAAGAACTGTGGAGTGTGGATTAGTTTATCTTCTCATCACAAACAACATTTAAAAGCATGATGCATCGTGAGTGTAAGGCCTCTGCTAATCCAAGGAAACGATTTGTGATACTCGTAGTGCGACCAGAGGAAATAGCCAGAGCTTATTTTGGGAACGCCGTAAATAATGCATCACCCAGAAAAACATCCCATTTCTCGTCTGCGATGCTGACTTTCATTTTCAGAAAGTTTAATTTTAATCTCACCTAATCAAAGCACGGAGACCTAATCAAAGTCCCAGCAGGCTTTAGAAACCTCCACACTTATAACCTAAGGACGGTTGGACAAAAAACACTTTCCTGAGATTCTTTGGAACTGAATGGTTGTCATGGAGATTTGTTTTCTGCTTAATGTGTGACGAACAGATAAATGGGTCCTCATCCAGTGTTTTTTTTCTCTGACCAGCTATGAACAAGTTAAGGAGGTCCCGTTTTCTTTAATTTCCTGACATCCAAATATTAGCACACATCTGTTTTACTGGAACCACATATTTTCTTGTCTTTCCTATTCTGAAGAGTAGCAGAGAAAAATTAAATACTGTTCCATGTCATAATTAAAAAAATGTCTTATTATTTCACATGATTAAAATCAGCTTTTATACATTTAATCTGACCAACAATTAAAAAATGCCATCCGACAAGATATCAAAGTGAGCCGACCTTATTAATCTCCTCTGAAATATCTTCATTATAACAAAACAGCAAAGATCAGTGGATGACCACCGCAAACAATTCATCATAAACTAATGTGTGGTCAAGCAACTGAAAACAAACTTTTAATTAAAAGATAACTAGACATACTACAGAAGAAGAAGAAAACATATACCTAATGGAGTAAGTAAGGAATAAGAAACTCAGTGTTTCCATCTAAAATAAGCATTTTATTTCATGGAAAACTCCATGCATGTTTTGTTTTCAGTCAGAAAACACTGCAAATGTATGAGCTACGTTGTTGCTCACATACTGAACAAACAAACACCTGGCATCTATCTTCTCCTCACAATTTGACCCCCCCAAAAATCTCAAACATTTGCTTACTGGTCTGAACAAACATTCAAAGCTTTTCTGAGATCTCTCTAACCAAGCCTGTTTACAGAAAGATTGATGGAAGGAAAAGAAAACACATTTCATTAGACACTTCCTTGAGGCTTATGGAAGAATATTGAACTGTTAGGCATGCTGTCATTTACAGGGACTTGCAAAGTAAATCTGTATCCTTCAAAGTATTTCCACTTCAATATATCTCAATATCAAGCTTTTAACAATCTGAAATCATGAAACACAACAGACAGCTGAGGAAGGAAGCTCTGAAGACTTTGTAGCAGTAACGCTGTGAAACAACAAGCTTTGAACATCTCATAGAGTACTATTCAATCCATCATCTGAAAATGAATAACCCATAAACATATCTTTATCCACATAAACCGGCAGTAAAAAGGCCATTAATCAGAGAAGCAGTCATAGTGAAACATGGTGGGGGCGGCAATTACAAGACAATTATGGAAGAATTACGGCCATAAAGGATTTGAGACTGTAGCAGAGGGTAGTTATCCTGAAGGATAACAATCCTAAACACGCAGCCAGAGCTACGATGGAGTGGTTTGGTTTTTAAGGATAGTCGCGTGTTAAAAAGGCCCAGTTAAAGTCCGAACATAAATTCAATAAGAAGTTGTGGCAGGGAAAATTTAAAGTTGATGTTCAGAGATGCTCTCCATCTAATCTGAATGAGCTTGAACTGTTTTTTAAAAAAATGGGTGAAAACTCTACAATCTATCATAAGTATAGACTGATTCTTCATTTGGGATATTTATCAGAATCACAATGTTTTGATTGCTTTTCTGCTAATCTTAGCATGTGTGCCACTATGGTATTAATTCACCCTTAATACCAGTCTGAATTGGGGTTTTAGTCATCCTGAAGTATTCACACACAAGAATGAAAATTTCGCCAGAAGTTTCTCTGGCTCATAGCAAGCAATCAAAGGCCAGGTAAGGAAACCAGAAGAGCACCAAAAAAAAAAAACAACAGCAAAGAAGCCAATAACACAATAAATAGTTGTCCTGTAGTAAAGTAAAAAAGTTAAGTTTGGCTCATTCAGTCTGCTTACGGTTGAACTTCCTGCGGCACACATGAGGCCTCCAGGGTCGCCTTTGCATCCAGTGTAGACGCCGAGACAGCTCCATTTTGACGAGCAGGTGTCAGTGTGTAATATCTAGTCACCCCATTCAAAAACAGCACACCTTTCTTTCTTCCCATCCCTAGGACAGATATTTCCTCCAAAGAAGCTGCAGTGCCAATCACCACCTCAACAGCCTGTATTTTCACAGCTAAAAACAGCTTTTCCCCCTCCTCTGCTGCTCTCTGCTAGCCTCTCTGAAGGGATGGAGCAGCTTCAGCTACATTTCCTTCCACTGCTCTATCTTTTATGCATGAGCCAGTGGAACCCAACTCCCTCGGTTCTGGGGAGGATCACAGCTCCTATCCACAGGCAGCGTCTGAAGTACAGAGTGCCCAGCTAGGAGAAACGTGATGCCTCCGAGCTGAGCCTCCCAGGAGGGGAGCCGGTTGGACGGCGAGGCTGAGCCGGCTACCTGAGGAGGCTGGAAGGTAGACAGGTGGACAGAGACACCCTTCATGGGTCAAAACTTTACTGTTCCTTTCTAAAGTAGATGTCCCTTGTTACTCCCTCCCTTTAAATTCGGTTTAGCAATGACCTAGCTATCATCAATTTGTAAATATTGCAATGAATCAATATGAATTATAAGCTTGTAAATACACACTGTATACGATTATTTGAACATCACTTGTGTATTTAGTGGGCTGCACAGTGGCGCAGTTGGTAGCACTGTTGCCTTGCAGCAAGAAGGTCCTGGGTTTGATTCCCGGCCTGGAGTCTTTCTGCATGGAGTTTGCATGCGTGGGTTCTCTCCGGGTACTCCGGCTTCCTTGAACAGTCCAAAACATGACTGTCAGGTTAATTGGTTTCTCCAAATTGTCCTTAGGTATGAGTGCGTGTGTGCATGGTTGTTTCTTGTCCTGTCTGTCTCTGTGTTGCCCTGCGACAGACTGGCGACCTGTCCAGGGTGTATCCCGCCTCTTGCCTGAAACATTTGCTGGAGATGGACACCAGCACCCCTCCCAACCTCACTAGGAAAAAAGGTGTACAGAAAATGGATGGATGGATGTATTTGTATAAGCAAAAAGGCCAAAAAAGAAATCTAGATTTAACCCCAAAAGATCTAAAATCGTAAAAAGCCTTTGAAATACATGTAGCATTCTTGAATTTGCTAAGATTTTGGGATGTGATCACAAAACCATCAAAGATTTTGTTGTTTTAAGTGCCAAAGATATCAAACATGAAGTAACCAGAGACCCAATCTCCTCAAGTGCTGCCATATTTCAGAACTGCAGTGGTTCCTCAGGTGTTCAGAGACATGTCCCAGCTATGGAAGGATAACACTTGACAACCCCTGAACAAGATGAGTAAAACATCAAGACTGAGCCAAGAAACACCTGAGGACAGGTTTTTCAAAGGTTTTCATGGACCGATGTGATCAGAGTGACACCAGATGGATGGACCTGTAGCTGGAACATTAAATTCACTTCGACTGAGACGGCAGTAAGGTAAAGGCTGATCTTTTCAGTCAAAAGTCTGCAACAAACATGATTTTTATGCAAGACGTCAGTATGCATCAAAGTACTAGCATGAAATTACTGGACACAACTCTCTTCCTCACCTGACCCTTTCATTGAAAGGAAGGGTGGCTGCAAGGGTTACCAATTTTTTTACCAACTGTCAAAATTTTTCATTTAAGAATGTTTTATTAAACTACCATTGCCCAATAATTGTGTACATAGATATGAACTCAAGAAATCCACACTAAACTGTGGCCTTTAGATGAGTTGCTGTATTATCACACCATCTCCCACACATTGGTTTAAAGTTAAATCAAATTCCTACACATTTTTTTGCCATTATTTGGTAAAACAATTAACTATTAACATTTTTATAACAATTGGCGTGTGGGCCAAATTTCTCCCGTAGTATAATTACATTTAGAACATGAGATAAGTCTACTGGAGTTGCCCACCAACAGCATTGCTAATACAATGGACCCCTGCCTGTTCGCGGTTTAGCATTTTTTATTTTTTTTCTCAGTAGAAATTGTTTGTGTTTGCAGATTTTCTCAAAGGGCATATTTAAAATTCTTGAAAATTTCGGAAGCTAAATCACTAGACATAAAGCCAAACGTCACACCATTTGCAAAGCAGCCAATCCAGAAGCGCGACTTATTTTCGTTGTGCCTGCCTATAACCCCAGGAGAAAAGAAACGGAGGATTAAATTTTGGCTTTTGCGTAGTGCTAAGATAGTTTCCACTGCATGTTAAGTTACGCTTGGTGTTTGAACTATTAAAATAGGCAGCTATAAGCTTGTTTACAGTGGTTCTCAAATATTTGTGGATTTTAGCCATTTAGGTAGCTGTGGTCCCAAAACCCCATATTTTTCTCAAAGACATTTCATAAAAATGCAAATTGCAATCAACTGATTTAAGCATTGCCTTAAATATTGAATTGTTACACATCATTTTTTTTGAAGCAATAAGCTTTTTGAAAACAGAAATCGAGTTAAACTTAAAAAAAAAAAAAAAAAAACATTTCATGCAGTTTTCTCAGATTAAGAAACAGTGACCTCTAGTGGCAAAAAGTATAAACTACGGAAGAAAAAAAAAAACGTACATCATTTCAACTTTATTTGGATAAAACACACAGCACATACATCCTTCAGATGAAATAACACAAATTATACGGTTTTCAGCATTTGGTTGGTCTACGTCCATAGAAAGGTAAAAACAAAGACTCAATATTTTATATGTTTCCCAACAAATTTCAAACATTTGGTATCCATTGAAACAGCAAACACTCATTTATATTGCTATGTATGCACTGCCTGTTGTTACATATAAGCTCATATCTGCTGGAAATGGACTAAATATTGTACAGTCAATATTTTCTTTAAAAAAACAGCTCACTATAGTTTGGTCTCAACATCTACTAGAATCCCAGAGAAAACAAATGAGCACATGAACTGCATTTGTCTTGGTTTTTAACTTATGTTGTAAATATGACTAATCAAGCTAAGGACTGCTTGGTGCAGCAAATGTTTTAGACACGAAGAACATCTGGCTATGTTACAGTAAAGTTTCAACAATTGTGCTCATGACGTTACAACAGGCAGGAACATTTCACCACACTTGGAACGCACATACAATTCAGAAGGACCACATTTCTACATGCAGCTCAAACTCCACACAGCTGAATAACACAGGAGTCTGAATTTTATTAGTTTTATGACGACACACTGCAACATTAAATGTCCTAAATGTTTCACAATCCTTTGAGACTGGCAGGGATCAGTATAAAGAGCATGACTGATCGCCGCTTAGCATTACACGGGGCATTTAATCCTGCAACAATCACAGTAAATAAGAAAAGGTTTCCATTCTCAGCTGTTTGCACATGTGTGAAAAAAGGCAAGAAAAGGATGAAAATAAGGCACAACTTTAACAAAAACGTGGCGAATAAAGCCACTTCTACCTTGCTGATGGACATTACCATCTCCTACACAGAGGAGACTACATAGAGCAGAAAGTTTTCTAAATAAAGACGAAATGTCAAATGAGTGAAAAACAGCCAGGCATGTTGACCTGTCAACTCTTGGGAAAAAAAAACAAAAAACAGTAAAATAGTCAGCAGTTGGTCCTACGGTTTAGGAAAGCATAACAAAACTATTTGTAACCCACAGAACAGTCAGTAGAATATGTGCAAAACTGTTTTTGTGATCTCTGAGGAGTGCCGGTGAGTTTCCTCTCTCACCCTGCTGCTGCCATTACTACACACACACACACCTACACCCACACACACCTACACACACACACAACTTTAAACTATTAATCAAAATGCTGTAAACTGCTTATGTGTGAAACACCCTGCTGCTGCTTCGCCGATTGAAAGATGTGAGAAGAGGAAGGCAGGAAGTTTGTGCAGCTCCTCTCTTCAGGTTCCCTCATGCGTATTTACTTTTTTTTTTTTATTTCTTCCCTGGTAATCTGCAACTCAGCTTCCTTCATCTGTGTATCCAATCATCCTCTATTCAGACAGAGCTCCTCTCCGGGTTCTTCATCACTGCATCATTCCATCTTCTCTGGTTCTATGTTGTCCAGATCAATATCTGGCGAGGCCACACAGCAGAAGCACAGTTTCTGGGTGATCAGGGAAATCTTATCTACAGTGAGAGGACAAAAGAAAAGCATGAGAAAGATAAATCAAGACAAGCTTATTTCCATTAAACTAGCATCATTTTATTTTGTTAAGTCTTGGGCTTGCAAACAATAAGCTCAAAACTTTTCTTGGACCATTTTGCACTGCTTGCTGGTAGTTGTACAGTAGGAAGGGGACAGCGTGTTCCTGAGATATAAATATATGTACACACTGTTTCATTATTTAGCGTATCCAGACTTTCCAGTGGACTGAACTTTGAAACACTAATCTGAATCCCTTTCTTAGCTCCTAACACTTGTTTTTCTGTTTGAAAAACAAGTCAAGAAAAGCTTCTTACTGCAGAAAGTTACTCAGAGGAACACGAGGTTGTTTAAGCCAATGAACAAAGAAATGATTACACAACATAAAATTAAGTAATTCTGTTTTGCTTTGAACACAAGTCTGTAAATAACACTGTTAATATTTTAATGCCAATTGAGCTTAGCACAATATCAGCTGTATGTAAATCTACAATTTAAAAATGAAGTTCAAATAATACTAAAATCTGGGATCCAACAGAAATATACACAGTTTAGGACAGATAGTTACAGTGTCTAAAAAAACAAACAAACAAAAAAAAATTTTTGCCCCCTTATGTTTTGACATAAAGCAAACTAATAATCATTTCGTCTTTTAGGTCAGTTATACTGAAATTACTTCTATTGGGTAAAACATTTTGGAGATTTCCTCCTTCAAATTCAGCAGCTTACAAATATTTCAGTAGTATTCAGCAGAACTGAGCTACACAAGTAGGGTCAAATGTTAAGGGTGTCCTTCCACAGGTGATAGTAAATGTCAATTTTTTTTAATTTTTTTTTTCTCCCCTCCAGGGGGTCTTTTGTGAAAGTAGGCTGACAGGAAAGGGGGAAGGAGAGGAGATAAGACATGCGGCAAATGTCGCCGGGTCCGGGAATCAAACCCGCGACGGCCGCATTGAGGACTAAAGGCCTCCAAACGTGGGTCGCGCTATCCCCTACGCCACCACAGCACACCCTAAATGTCAGGTTTTGACTAGGCTCATATCGGAGAAGAAATAACGTCAATTAGATCATGTTGTACTTTTGCTTTTCAGGTGTTTATGTAAATACAGTGAAAACTGGTATCTTTAGTCAACGATGTCAACATACCATGAGAATCCCATGCCAAGTTAAACATCAAATGTCTATGTAGACACAGAGCAGAGAAGGATGGAGATAATTATCTAAAGAACCTGGTTTTTAGGAAATACTATGCAATGAGTATTTCAGTTACTTGGAGAGTAAAAACAAGAAACACAACAGCAACTTTGAAAGATTGGCCGGCAAGTCTAGTTTGGATCAGTTCCTTAGCAGAGCGAGTTTGATCTTGTTAATCCAGATCAGAGGAGGTTTCCTTAAGGACATCATGTATCTGGGTTTGGACATGACGTTTGTTGCTTAATAAACCCACTTCTTCACAAATCCCATGGAAATTACTAATCTAGTCGACAAACTGCACTCAGGAAGAATTAAAAACATTTTTAATGTAAAAACATTTTTCAGACTCAGACTTAAAATGAGGACACCTAAACAAACCAAACTGTAAAGTTGGACAACTTTTCTCTATTAATTACAGATTCTGTAACATTATTGAGGCTGATGGAAAAATCTAAATGAGAAATACTTTTAAGTACTAATTTATTCTAATGAAAAAAAAGTTCTCTTAAAAAAAAAAAAAATAATAATAATAAAAACGCACTGCAGTGCCATGCAACACGGAGGCTCTTACCAAGCATTTTCCGGAGGAAGGGTGGTCTAGACGTGGGAGGTAGATGGACACAAATATAGTAGACTGGCGCTCCGGACAGAGCAACAGCAATTCCAACAAGAGAGTTGATGGTGTCACTGTAGAGGGGAACAACCACCAGGAAAATGCTGCACAAGCAGTAAACTATTGGGAAGAACAGAGACAGCTGCGGAGAAGAATATATAAAGAATACATGAATTAATATATATATATATATATATATATATATATATATATATATATATATAAATATATATACACATATATATATATATATATATATATATATATATATATATATATGTATATATATATATATACACATATATATATATATATATATATATATAAGAAAATATAAAAGGTAGACGTTATTAAAAAAACGGAATGCGATTCTCTTTATTACGTCAAGTTACTTAGTTGACTTGGACTGCAGTCAGTATTAAGTTAAAATTAATCAGAGTTATTGCTAAAAACATGAATATGTTGATCAGGCACACAATGGTTTTGCTGTCAAGTGCATAAAATAAAAAAGTGACTGCCAATACTTTGGTAAGATATTTCAATCTGATCATTTTACCTTCAGTCCATCACCAACTGTGGCAAAAAGTGAGAATGGAAATTTGCCGAGCAATTCAAATACAAATCCTTGAAGTTTTCACTGAACTGATAAAACTGGAGTGCAGATATTACCAACGTTTTTGGAGTTGCAACATGCAGGAGACATGAGCGGCTAAAGCGACCGCAACAGGGGTCCTACCTTAATAGGGCGCGGCAAATCGGGAAATCTGAGTCGAAGGTAGATCTGACTGGCTATCGACAGGCCGATGAACAGCCAGTAATTAAAGCTGAAGTAGTTGATCAACCGGAAGACGTCGGGCACGGAGAGGTAAATTAACGACATGACCCCCTTGAAGAAGAGAAGCACACACATACATGAGGTACAGACAGAGGCTGAGTGCAGAGTTTTGCTTGAGAGCTACTAAAATATTAAACAAACCAACATTGAAAAGCAGGGCTGGAATCGGGGTGTAACGTTTAATGTGGATCATGCACAGGACTTCGGGCAGGTGGCCTTCTCTGGAGCCAACAAAAAACAACCTGCGGGGCGAAAAGAAATGTTGCAAAGGGCAAAAGAAAAAGAAGAAACAAATGCAAACCGACCCTTTGAGGACTCTTCAAAATTCCTCAAATTTTGAAGATTTGAGGAATCTAAAATTCCTCAAATTCCTAAATCTATGGCGAAACCCATAGATTTAGCCATGGGTTACGGAAAGGTTACAGTTTCAAAACCACTAAAATTTTCCATCACATCGTTCCTGCAGTGCAAGTCCACTGAAAGTAGTGGAAACACAGTTATACTATTAGATGTAAACTTTATTAGTATAGCTTATTTGTGTTGTGTGGCAAAAATTGAGTAATCAAGTATGAATGTGCATGCTAGAATTACATTTCAGCACCTGCAATCTAAAAACAGATTCCAAAGACGATCAAAGCTGACTATGACTGTAGCCATTATGGTGACAGGTTAATTTGTCATTTCCTGTTAATTCCGTGTTTGTCCTAATTGTTCTTTCAGTGGTGAACAGTGGTGGCTCTGGCAGCAACAGTTCATGAAGATCTGCCGAAAATTCAGAAAACATTTAAGAAGCAAATCACCTATGCATTCATATCAAAGCATGCTAAAAGAAAAAGCAAAAAAACCACATTTTTGATTTGTAATTATCATACCGAAATAATTTTATGCCATGTCTAATGGCATCATTTTACACCCACCTGGAGGCAGCAATGATGGACGAGTTGAGGCCTCCGTAACATGAAACGGCCACAGAGAAAGGGATCATCCATCGAGCCCAGCCCAGGACTTCATCTGCAAATGTCTAACAGGACAGTAAACAGAGATCATCACTAATGCAGATAAGATTCAGTAACAAAGCCTAGGATTAAACAGGAATCATTTTGGGTTAATAACTAAAACCGACGCCAGCTGAAATCAAAACGGGATCAATTAGTTTCGGTTAGTCTGGCTCCAAGTTTAAATTTCTAAGAAATGTAAGATGGAAGCAGAAGACGTTTGCCTTCAGGGAATCGCTTCACTCTCGGTCAACAGACCCAGGTCATAGCTTGACATCATAAGTAAGCCATCACACTGCAATAAAAATTATAAAACGGCACTGACATGGGTCATTAAGAACAATTGTTCCTCCATCTGCGCTGTAATCAGATCATGAACCTCCCTGCTGCTCCTGCGTGGAGCACTAATGTCTTTAGCTAAATGAGAACGCTGCAGTCTCTACTCCCTCGGTCGCAGGTAACCAAAGGGATGAACCATCACCAGATGAATGTATCGGTGCTCGTCTACCAGACTGGAAATGATGACAGTCAAAGACAGGAAGTGCAGATCATAACCCGGCGCTTCTGTGATGATGAACAAATCATGTATAAAGGGAGATCCTGTGTTTTCCAACACATTGATGTTATTTTTTCGGCAGATTTTGGTACATAATTGTGTCACGCTCCACAAATCTAGCTTTCATAGAAGGGAAGCAAGAAGAAATGCTTTACTGAAAGAAAATGGTTCTATTAAATATGGATTCTTGAGGGTAGAAATACAAATTTTTCTTTTTAGATTTTTCTTCAAAAATAGTTAAAAAATTGTTTCTCTGCACCTTGTTTTGATCATCAAATAAAAAAAAAACAACAGGCTCAATTGACATGAATATCTTTACAAGCCGTTGCTAATCAGCCTGTTCATATAATCGGCATGTTTGATGGGTTACCATGTGAACACCAAATAGCCGCCTTTGCTTTTAATCCTGAGAACCGCACAGAAACTCACCACAGCAACCGCTTGACTGTAGAGCAGAGTGTCTGCCTCCATGACCACGTAGTAAGCTACGTTGGTTAAAATGTAGATTATTGTGACAATGGGCATGGAAATGGCAATGGACAAAGGGAGATTCCTACAAGGGAAATGAAGGGAAAATGGCTTAAAAACGTTTTAGAGTATCTTTGTTAGTTTTAAAGTGAGCGCTCATGTAAAGGATATGGAGGGAACACAGGAGAACAGGAGATCGCACCTCTCTGGGTTCTGGATCTCCTCTGTGATGAAGTTGAGTGTGTCCCAGCCAGAGTAGGAGTAAAGAGCTGAATAAAGAGCCAAAGCCATATGGCCCATTTCCAGCTTGGAGTCTTTGAACGGCTCTTGAAAATTCTGGTCAAAACCTTCCCCCCCAAAAAACAAAGAAAAATGCAATTGTTCATACTGTCACTGTTGTCATTATGCATGACATACTGTATGTCCACTGCACTGGTGAACAAATTCCAATAAATTCTAACATTAAAACCTAAAGCATCCAAACTAAATTAATATATTAAATAAACAGTTGGACTCGAAGTGAATGAGGCTTTCATTCAAAGTGAAATAGTGCCAACATTATCCAAACATTTGATATATTTTCTTTAAATAAAAAAAACAAGCTTTGCATTTCTAACGGCAACATTTTTATTAGCAACACATTTGTTAGCAATGCAGAAAAATTGTGTGAGAAATTCTTTGGTCTCTGAAGCCAAGGTTAAAAATGAACGCCTGTATTTAGAAAATGATGCTGCCTTCACCTCCGGTGCTGCTGCAGTCATGACAGAGTTAACGGGACAATACCTTGACCCAGCTTCACCAAGCCAGCGATGATGATGACGATGAGAGCCAGCACCTTTGCTACAGTAGAGATGACCTGGAGGATCGCTCCCCATTTTACTTTCATGCAGTTTACAGCAGTTAACAAACCTGTAAAAAAAAAAATAGACCTTTAGTAATTAAAAATATACATATTAAGCGTTTAAACTGCATAGTCATAATCCTTCAATGTAGAAACGTGAAAACCTGCAAGAATATTTGCAATTTTAAAGATTATAGCTGGTTTCACTGATCTTTTTGAAGCTTGCCTAAAGACACTTATCACGGTAATATGCCTGGTTGTTTCAATAAAACCAACAGGTTTAAGGATCAGCTAGTGTGTTTGCATTGTCTTTATTCTTCAAAGTCTTTCTTAATGTACCATTCCTAAGCCTCTACTGTTGTCTTTTACCACTCAAGATGCATTAAGAGTTAATCACCAGTGCAGCTATAAACACACACAACTTTATGATTTCAAAGAGAAGACAGGATTAAGGTATTTCGTCGAGATGCCAAAGGCTCTAAAACTCAAGCTTATTCCCCTCCATTTTCATGCTGCACTTATGATGCAATTATGTTCAAATTGTGAACCTGGCTCCTGCAGAAAGCATTTCATATAAGAGGAAGTTCTAATCCAAGAGTGTGTGCAGTTTATTTGCATAGAGCTGTGCTGTTTGAGGAACTGCGTGTATTGTAACCTCAACAGTTTTCAGATACACAAGCAAGTAAAACAGCTGGTAGCTGGAAAATGTGTGGTTATACTACAAGATTTTGAGAGACTGGCTTACGGAACAATTAAATATTTGCATCAAAGAGAATCAGAGTAAACACTAAAAACAGTTTTCAAAATGATGATTTCATGTATGGAGCGAGAAACCAAAATAAAATCTAGCCATAACAGTTTAGGCCGATGTGGAACAAGTAATTTTCCTCTAACCCAAACAACTGGCTGAATCTCCTCGATGACCACAGCCATCTGGTTTTTATGATTGGCCGTCAGTCTTTTACATTACTGTGGAGACATTTTGGTTTTCTTAGTACAAAATTGTTTTAGTCGGTTACTCTTCAGGTGTCTTTGATGTTTTTAAAATATCATAACAAAGCATCTAAACTGGATTCAAGTCAGGACCACTCTAAGGCTGTATTTTTATTCAAACCATGCAGAAGTGACCATATCTACTTACTTGGAGGCAAGTAAAGCCATATAAAAAGAATTGACACACAAAAACACCAAAGATGTTGTTTCTCTGATTTAAAAAAAAAAAAAAAAATCATGCAACATGCTTAGAAGAAGAGTCTTACATATTATGGCAGCTGCAATGAGGCGGACCGGGTAGTACGGGGAGAAACAGGTGGAGTAGAAAGGCTGGATCAAATAGTTGGAGAAGGTCAAGGCTATCACGGCCTGAGAGGCTGGTTCTACGATCAACAGGGACGTCCAGAGTCTGCAGTGGAGATGAATGATCAGATACTGTTGTTGGACACTTTTAGCATGGATGTTACTAGACCTAATATCCTTTTAAAATATGAGCTACACCAACATTAATGTATGTCTAAGTCAAATCAAAATGTGTTTTCTGTTACTTTTGATGATTGTGGCTTACAGATCTTATAAACAACAAATTTAGTTTCAAAGGAAATATAATTACGGAAAACCCAATTTAAGAAATTTAATTATCTTACGCCCGACCTTAATTTGTATTTGCTCAGGTTTCAGTCAAATTTTTCACAGGGATTGACAGTCACAGAACCTTGCTTTTCATAGACTTTTGTTGGAAAGTTGAGTGGAAAGAAAAAATGTGATAGAAAGAAAAGAGCATAGGCAACTAGGAAAACCACAGCTTTTAAACTCTAAAGGTTGTGGACCAAATCAAGATCATGAATGTTCTCAAAGGGCTGGTTGTGGTAGAATATATAGATAAAACTACATATTAACAAACTTAAAATATTGTAGCTTTCTCTGGATTTGATTCACACTCCTTAAAATTAATATTGAACATCTTTTGACATTAATTGCATTCTACACAAATAGAAACAGATGTGATTTGACTGATTAATTAATGTTTAAGCACACAACTGTTATCCTGAAGTTCGATTTCTGAAGCCTAGAGGGCCACAGAAATCGTTATGGCAGGCCGGTTTTGGTCCACTTGTCTTGAGTTTAACACACACGTTTTAGAGGATTGTGATGTTTTGCACCAGGAGACAGCTTTTTCTTTTCTTTTTTTGGTAATGTTCAAAGTATCTGAGAAACTGAATTTTCAGTTTTCATTAACTTGAAGCCATTTTCATCAAAAGTAACAAAAATAAGACATTTACAATTCATGCATAATCATTCTACATAACTTTCACTGTTTGAACTGAATTCACTTTTTGGTGAGTAGAGTTGTACTTGTTTTCAAGACGCTACGAAGAAGAAAAATCTCCGCAACTTCAAAGGTGCGCCGACATACCGAATAAAAGCCAAAAAGCCTCCAAATGCTTCCAGAATGTAAGAGTAAGACGCTCCGGATTTGCGGATAGTGGTACCGAGCTCAGCGTAGCACAGCGCTCCAATCACAGAAAATATCCCTCCGATGGCCCACACCACCAGAGACAAGCCGTAAGAGCCCGTATACATGAGAACTCCCTGCAGGGACAACAGATGTGTGGAGAAACAGGAGAAAATGGGGAAACATGCAACACTGTTTGCACAGAGAACAAAATGGTAACAAGATTCATTTGTGATGATCATACATTTATGCAAGAGACCAGGAGTCTTACCTTCGGAGAGACAAAGATTCCAGAGCCAATCATATTTCCCACGATGAGGCAGACCCCATGGAGGAGGGAGATCTCCTGCTTTAGTCTAACACCACTGTCCACAGACAGGGTGTCTCCATCAGCCACCATGTTTACTAATTTATTTCAACGCTCAAAGGCAAAGGTTAATATAATGAATTAAGAGTAGCGCAAATTTATCCTGGTAAACAATGATAGGTAGTTTGGTCCTAACAAAGACAAGTGGGGTTGGTCTTATAGGAAGTTCAAGATCTTCACATCTCAGAACAGAATCCAAGGTGTAATTTCTCTGGTTGGATACTCTGCAAAACAAAAAAAACAAAAAAAACAACCGTCAGACATATTCAATTTTTTTTCTTAAAACTCTTAAAGTTATTTAAAAGGGACTAAGTGATTTTAGTCTAATGTATCTTTGGGACAAATCACACACAAACACTGGGTCAAAGCGTCTGCAAATATTCATTTCTGTTGGGATGTGGTGGAATATATAGATAAAAGAGCAACACCAGGATTATAATACAGGCTAAGCATTGCTTTTTTTTTTTTCTTTTTTTTTAGTTTTTTTTTAAATGTTTGCATTTTTTAAGACTTTATAGTTGGTGTTCAGGTATTAATCTTCCAATCTTTTAATAACATATAATTATCAAGTGATATTTTCAAATTTCCTGTCAAGTTTAAACATTTTTTAACTCAAAAACATGAAGGGCAGCTGAATGAATGACTGCCTTAACGCCTAACCACTGGGCTTAGCAAGTTTTCTGGGGGAAACCTTGCCAACCAACATCATTCTGCTATGCAGGCCACTACACCAGGGCTGGTGGTCCAATCCTCTGGAGCTGGTGTACAGCGTGTTTTGTCGGTGACCCTGCAACAACCTTGAAAGGCCGGATGATCTCCTCAACACGTCATCATGCTCTGCAGAAGAACCTGAATCTACCTCTGCTGAGAACAGAGTTATGCGTCACACCCAAGCCTTCCAAAAACTGAAAGAATTGAAACAATGCAAACTATTTTACACTGCAACGAGTCACCTCTAATCTTTAAGGCTTATTAACACAATTAAATCGACACACCCAGACCAACTTCTGAACAACAATAATACATAAACCAAGCAGGTCTGAATCTATGCAATTTCGTAGGCAACAAACTGATCAACCATGTATTCTTGAACCTCCATTGTTAGATACAGGGCACTGCAGAGTGACAACATTCAAACAGAAACACTCTGACCCAATTATCTAACTGCCGCTCTTCAGTCTCGTGCTTTTTGCAGGTCACAATATTGACTTGCTTCCTTATCTGCCTCAACCACCAACATGGACCATGATGAAGAGATACTTGGGGTTATTCACTTCACCTCTCAATGGTCAGAATGTTAAGCCTGACCAGTGTATTCTAGTAGATTTTGAGACATTATGAACCACAACTCGACACCACCGTACATTTATCTTTGGTGAAGGTAATGACCAATCTGTGGTTAACCATAAGCCTGAAAGAAGTTATTATTAAAAACAAAATGCTATTTTCACATTTATCCAAATGCGGGTCCAGTATTATTCATCGGCAGTTGCTAAATTTGTTTTGACCTCTCTTGCAATCGTTAAAAAAAACAAAAAAAGGACATAAAAACCTGCAGCTGCTGGTCTGTGACAAGCAGCCACCATGGGTCCCTTTATGACGTGAATGGAATTATGCAAGAATCTGTTCTGCATCCCTAAGCTAATCTGGCTCCTGCAGCTAATGGATCCTTGTTTACAATACATCTCTGGAGGAAACAATTAAACTCTGCACAACATGAAGAACATGTGCTGTCGACGGTGCACATGTTGACAGCACATGTGCTGTCGACATGTTAACATGTGTTAACATTAACACATCGGTTAATGTGCTCCACATTAACCGATGTAGAGCACATCGGTTAATGTGAACCGATGTGCTCCACATTAAGTGATGAACCTTAGGCAATTAAAAGCGAAGGCTAATTTCTGCGAATTCTAAAACTCTGTTTCAGTACAGCTATATAATAATGTACATGACTTAACTAAAACAATGCCAGAGAAACGCACCAATAGAAATTTTGCATGTGTTACAATGATATTTTCACAGTAAGATAACCCTAAGTAAAAACACCATATTTTCACGATATTTGGTTAAAAATTTGAAACAAAAATCATATAAAAAAAGAAAGAAAATTAGCCCACTGGTTCATCAGTAAGATTTACTGTAGCTTTGATGAATAGATGTGAAACAAAAGATTTAAGATATGACATTCTGTAGCTTTAAAGTAAAAAACAAATGCTGTGGATCTTTTTAACCCTTGTGTGTGAAATTAAAGCTGACAATAAATATTTTGGAACATCTAACCTCTTAAATGCTCATTTTCATTATTAAAGTCTTACTTTTTTCAGAAAAGAAAAACATCTCAAATATGAACATGGAAATTGTGCATTGTGAGTGTCATCTGAGCCTGACTGTAAGATTATTTCTAAAAACGTTTTTTTCTTTTTGTGTAAAGTTGTTGACATTAACTCCACTTTGGTCTGTTGGACATAAAGAAGAGAGATCTGGAAGACTGCCATTAAGTCACTTTTTTTCCCATTATGTTCAAATGACAACTTCAGTGATTTAAGCTTTTTTATTTCTTTTTTAAAGCTCTTTGCATTTTTCTATTTTATACTTAAATTGGAATTGAGGAGGAAGGTCAATGGCTGTGCCAGAGAGTTTAAAAATTGGCAGCAACATTAATTCTGATAAACTGATATTTCTGTGTTGGTCAACTTACAGTACATATGTTAAACTTGTGTAAAAACCAACAACAATTACATTTTGGCAAAGCTGTGTGCTTTTTATTTATTTATTTATTTTTACATTTTGAATGGGAGTCAATGGCACAAGAAATAAAAAAAATTAAAAAAAACTTAAAATTTTCCCCCAAAACCACTGCTTCAAGAAGCTAGAGTTATAGAAAAATACAGCTTAAACTAACAACAACAAAGAAAAAAAACAAAAAACGGAATCCGGAAATGGTCACGCTGGAGTTGAGTTTACCCTCTTCACCCAAAAATAATAATGATAAAAAAATAACAAAACAAACTAGACGGAAAAGCTAATCTCTATCCATCACTTAAGACTACAGGAAAATTTTAATTGACATTAAATCGCGCTTCATCTTCCTCCAGGTAGACAAAAGTCGGCGTAACACCGGTGCGCATTCTGAGACAATAGGATGGGGCTGTGAAAACGTGGACAAGAGGCGTCGTGCCTCCGTGTGTGCTGCTGAAAAATGTAACCCTGGTTAATGTGAATGCGTCACTCCGGTTGGAAAGCAAATCGCATCGCACACATACCGACACCACGCTATAAAAAAAAAATCCCCTCGCTGCATCAACGATTAGCAACCAGCTGGTTGATGGTTAGCTGCTGGCCCGATGCGGATTTTAAAGGGAAACCCGCGAGAATAAAAACAAGTTGTTTTGCAAAAACTTTAGCTAGCCAAACAATTCTGGCGTTTTAAACCCACTTTGCGGAAGCTCCCCGGTTAGCATCAAGCTAACACAATTCAGGCAGCTGGAGATCATAGATGATGTAGTAGTTGCGTCGTGCTAACCCGAACATGTAAAAACGGCTAAAGGAGGTAATGTGTCACTTTACATACCACGTTGTAATGTCTAAATTCACGTAAAGGCTCCAGGTGAAGGATGTATCAAAGGATGAAAAACAACAGAATATAGTCACCTCGTTTCGTGCCCATACACTCCTCGCCGCTTGAGTCAAATAGCAACCCATGTGCAGTGTTGGAAGAACTTTAGCTTCGGTCCACGCTGCATAGCACTCAACATCTGGTCAAGCCCCTCCTCAGCAGCAACCACAGCATGACTTAAGACTCACCGAGAGACCAGGGGCAGGTCGGCTCTTTAATTAACAGAAATACCCAGATTGAACCCCATGTACATTAAATAAAGATAAGTTTGAAGCGTTGATCCCAACATTTGGCAGAGGGTTGCGTCTGTATGACAGCCTGTTTAACCTGAGGAGCAGGTTATGGAAGCCCATTGCTGCCACCTGAGACAAAAATGAATGCGGTATGTCATAGTAAGAGAGACGCAAAGTTCTGATTTTGAGTTTGAAAGCTCACAGTTATAGGGTTGTATTTCAGAGTTATGATTTCAAAAGTAAGAACTGGTGTTTTGAGTCTCACCATTAGGACTTTCAAAACATAACTTTGATTATGTTGTTGTGAATCTTCTGTTTCTAGGAAAAAAATAACTTTAGATCTCATATTTATGACCTGTAAACATAAAGTCTGAATTTTTAGAAGAATAAGGTTTTAAAACTCCAAAAATAATTATGACTTTGTATTTCATATGTGTCTTAATAATGACGCTTGTAAAATAGTCTTTAAAAATTCTAATTCATGTGATAACGTCAAAAGGACAAGTTTGACACTCTTAATTTGGACAAAATGATGAACTTGAAAGTTATAATTGTGACAATTTTTTGTACCTCATATTAAATTTTTAAAACTCATATGACTTCGAAATGAAGGTTTTTGCATTTGAAAGTCTTATATATTATATATGTGATTATTGTAGTTTTATCTCTTTATTTCTGTCTGTGTGTTTTCAAATAACCAACCTTATGCTATGCATAAATATTCAAAGCACTCATGAATTACACCAGCACCAAGCTATTTTACGCTTTTGAGTGCTTTTACAATTTCCTTCTGGATTTCTCCAGTTCTGGTACAAAACCAAGTCAAAAGCTCCTTTCTGGTTAATCAGTAGCAATATATAAGGCCTCTGTTCGTACACTTTAAATAAACAGCAACGTAACAAATTTCTTATCAGTGCAAACACACACGTTTTGATAAGGATCTTGAAGTATGGGTCACTCTACGCTTCACTTGGGGCAAAACAAAAACAGATGCAGGTGGAGCAACATGAAGAACAAATGCGTCATAACCTGCACCATGCCCAAGAGTACTAAAAGCTTACATGGATCAGAGCCTAAATTAGAGTAATAAATGATGTACATTTAACTCTGTGTTTGCCATGTGATTGCTGCGACTCGGTGGATTTCTGTAGGTTGGGATTTGCTGCCATCTTGTGGTGTTTCTTATAAATATCCATCCATCCATCCATCCATCTTCTTCCGCTTATCCGAGGTCGGGTCGCGGGGGTAGCAGCTTCAGAAGGGAGGCCCAGACTTCCCTCTCCCCAGCCACTTCTTCCAGCTCCTCCGGGGGAATCCCGAGGCGTTCCCAGGCCAGCCGAGAGACATAGTCCCTCCAGCGTGTCCTGGGTCTTCCCCGGGGCCTCCTCCCGGTGGGACGTGCCCGGAACACCTCACCAGGGAGGCGTCCAGGAGGCATCCTGACCAGATGCCCAAGCCACCTCAACTGGCTCCTCTCGATGTGAAGGAGCAGCGGCTCTACTCTGAGTCCCTCCCGGATGACTGAGCTTCTCACCCTATCTCTAAGTTAGAGCTGCTCCTCTAGTGGCTGATTGCACTATGGGTGTTTCCTCCTTTGTGATGGTTTAGCAGGCTCATAGCACACTGCCCATCAAGTTGATCAAAATAAATGCATCAAAAGAAACTATAATGTACTACTGAAATATTTATCTGCTTATTTATTTATTGCTATTTTTTTGCAAAAATAAATAAATAAATAAATAAATAGAGGTAATAATTGGAGGTTCTTTGTCCTCGAGAGTTCAAACAGTTTCTTAAATGACTCTAACTGGATTATCTTGGATATTCGTCAAGGTTTAGAAAAGGAGGAAAGGTGAGCGCACACGATCAAATTAGTGAATAAATATTTATAAGATACTTAATTGATCTTGTTCACGAATGGGGGAAGAAGGGAGCGGGAGATCGACAGGCGGATTGGCGCAGCGTCTGCTGTCAAGCGGGCGCTGTACCGGTCCGTCGTGGTGAAGAGAGAGCTGAGCCAAAAAGCGAAGCTCTCGATTTACCGGTCGATCTACGTTCCCACCCTCATCTATGGTCATGAGCTTTGGGTCATGACCGAAAGAGCGAGATCGCGGATACAAGCGGCCGAAATGGGTTTTCTCCGTAGGGTGGCTGGGCTCTCCCTTACAGGAGGACATGAGGGCAATCGGGGCTGTAGCTGGGAGAAGGGAGTGTGGCACAATGCAATTCAAGCAGCTAAACGAGCATTACAGGTCCACAGTGAAGTCAGCTTAAAAACTGATGTTTCCTCTCAATATTTTCAAAATAAAAGCCAACGGGATGCAAAACTCTTAGAACTTTTGAGGGTTGTGGAAATTGCAGATTGTGGAGTATAGCTCTGGACAGCTAACTCTAGTTGCATTTGATGTTGCAATCCAAATTCACCTCCACATTATGTTGCTGTTGTCAGTTAACTTAACTTCTCAGTGAATGCTTAAGATATACACATGCGCAATATGTGTGCACAAATACTAATCCTTTTTATACAGCTACTAAAAGACTTGACGCGTTAAACCAAGGAAGCATTCTTCACTCAGTGTTTCCTCTCATTATAAGCTGAATCAAAGATTTGGTGGAGTTATAGTTCCTCCTGCACTATTATACTGATTTGCTTTTCGGTCTGAAACTTTGATGGATAACGCAAAAGCAACACAAAAACTAGGAGAAAATAAGGAGGGAAATAACATATGTTATCTTAATAAGCATAAAGGTAACAAATATCCTAATCACATTGTTCAGACTAAAATGGAAGGAAATTAACAAATGCATCTGAAAATAAAGAAAAAATATATTTATTTACAAGATCTTTGTATATCTCTCATTATTTTTACCTTTTACATACGCAATTTTTTTCTTTGATTCTATTTAAAACATGCAGATTTGTTTTCCTGTTAAGTCACTGGGCTATTTTTGTCATTTAATTTTTTTAATTTTTTTACCTACATAGACTACTGTTGTGTGTTTCATTTGGAATCAACAGTTTTTCACTCGTTATTTTTATATAATTAATATTTTTATACAGCTTTTTGGATATTTGCCTAATACCGAAATGGCAAACTTTAAGCGATACAAAGACAAACTCACAATTATTTATTTATTTATTTATTTATTTATTTATGTTAACTTACTGTTTTCTCTATGTCCTCCATACCATAGTGCCTAAATTAAGGTTGTGAATGTGGGATAATACTAATAAGGGGCTGCGGGGGAAAAAAATAATAATCACAAAATATCTTCTTTTATTTTGAAGTATTTAATCAAGACTTCCGGTGTTGTCCTGGCTATTTGTCGCTGCCTTTCCTGCAGCTCCGCACAGACCACCAGGCGCACCGGCAGCCCCCGTCTCTCTCTGCTGACTCAGTGCCTTAACAGCAGTCCCTTCACCCGGTGATACACCATCCAGACACCGACGCACATTTCTCCGGCCAACTCACCCCATCGACACACTTCAGACATGGCTAAGACCGCAATCGGTGAGTTCTTATTTTTCTCACAGATATTTTCCCTGACATCAAAGAACGAGGCAGGTTTCAGGGTGATGATGATGATGATGATGGTGGTGATGATGGTGATGATGGTGAGAGGCAGTGGCGACACCCATGGCACAAAAGGATGCTGAGGGCTGACAGGAGGGAGCGGCCAAACTCACTCTGCAACTCACTTCTTTATGTTGAAGTTAGGAAATTGTGGCATCTTTATGTATTGATTAAATTGCAGCTGTTATAATTCAATTTTTGTTTATTTTGTTCAATTTAAAATTTCACACAGATCAATATGGGTCGGATTGAAATTCAGTCAGTGACGCATATTCTTATTCAGCCTGCATTCTGATTAATGTATGTAACTAAATAAAAAACATATTTTTTTGTTTTTGTTATTCCTTTATGGAAGCATGGTTGTATCGCTGCAGCACCTGCCCCCTTCACTGCCTGACTCAGAGCCGTGCAGCATAATGCAGCTCCAGCGACCCCACCCAACATCCCCGCTCCGTTAAAAAGCCGCTCCCCGGGGTGTGAAACGTCTCACCGTCACAAATCTCCCGTTTTATTAAAGAAAAACTGGGTCATCCTCACTGTCTGTGTCTGCTTAACCCATTTTCTACGTGACCGCTGTATATACAGACATGTAGGAAAGAGGGGGAGGGAAAAAGGAGCACCCTTATCAAGAATTACTCTGCTGTCGAGGGAAGAATTTACGACTGCCGCTGAAAAAGGAATATTAGACTCCTAATCCTGTTAGGAAGATTATTGGATGAATTTGCTCTATAGCTGTATGCTCTGGGAAAAAAAAAGATGGCAGTGTTTGTTAGAAATAGGAATAAATAAAATGAGATGGCTGGCGGAAGGCAGGCCTTCTGTGACATTTATTGTACTTTATTTTGATACTATTAAGCAACAGCTTGAAAAACAGAATCTTAGCTGCTACGAGTGAAAGAAAGCTTTAACGTTTGCGCTCAAGTGCATGAATGTTTGCTTTCTGGTTGGCAGAGCAGGTAATGGAGGGGCGTGCATGGGGGGCAGTGGTGAGGGTCCGGGATGTCTGAGCTCTGGGACACTTAAGCACCGGTCTCTCCTCCTCATTTTTCCTCCTCCTCCCTGCTTTTTTCTTCCTCCTGCATGATCTTGAATTGAACTGCAGACAGGCAGAATGGGATGGGCACGGAAAGCAGCCATGATGCCAGTCACCGCTCTGTGGGTCACTGAGTTCGTTTAGACCAATTTCTTTTTCGCAGTGAAGCAGAAAGAAACAAAGAAACTAAGTAAGCATTTATTTTCTAACAGCAGCAGATCTTCATTCTGCATGAAGATTAATTCTATTATTACTATGACCATTCATTTTATTATTATGATATCTAAGGACTTAAGTTGATGATAAATAAATACTTGTCACTTCCAATTAAGGGTGATCATTTATCTCTAGGTTGAGGCTACAGAAATCAATCCCTTTGTTTCTGGCAATGGAAATTATCCAATAATATCCACCCTAAAATCAATAGATAAGGGTTTTTTAAGTGGAGTTCTATTAAAAGGTCATGTTCTCTGCATCTTAATTCAGTATTAACTCAGATTAGTTCCTAACCGATATGTGTATGCAGGGAACCACATGGATTTTGCTCAGACACTAAATGTGAATGGCCTCGAATTCATTTTTTAAAATCTGTGTTAATAAATGTTGTAGTAACTCAAACTAAGTTTCTTCATACTCAATATAACTGGTTAAAGCTGTGGAAAAGACAGCTCTCCTGTAGTGGTCTGTATTACATCAGATCTGAAGGAGCCTCTGACTGAAGACAATCTGTTGTTGAATCTCTGCTCAATAAACTCTAAGTCACAAAGCAGTCCCCCAAAAAGTGATACTTTTACTTCCTACACTGCTATTGAAATGTGTTATAAGATTTCTAAGATCAGCATCCTAGATTCACTTATCATATAAACAGCAGCTTTAATGTAAATAACTGCACAATCCCAACATAGCAATGGTTAAAAAGGAATATTGCTGGCAAAAAAAGGCTGTTTCAATGTGGTAAAAGTCACACTTTGTCCTGAGTTGCCACTGGGAAAACCTAATCTGAATGTAAACTAAATGAAGACACCAGGAGTGTTACTACTGCAGCTAACTTCACTTTTTAACAGAATCTCACAACCAGAAGCCAGAATGACCCCTTTAATAGAAAAGTCTTCTCCATTGTTCATCCCATTGGTATTTATGACCATTGTTGTTAAGGGCATATCTGCATGATCTGCCCCTGGTTCGTAACTCATCCTGATTTATCACCGGTTGGGTCCATCGATCTGTGCGGCACACTCCCATTGCTGGTCTTAGATGACTGTTGCTCCTAATGACAGGCTGAGAGGAGGAGGAGGTGACATCCATCCTGCTGGCGACGTTTTGCTGAATGTTTATCACATCTAAATATTCAGATCAGAGACCGTACAGGCAAATCAACAGCATTAATATATGGTTATTGTGCTCTCAGCTAATTTTATTTTAATAACCTTTTATCAAGATAAATATCATGGAACAGGGGATTCAAGACAGATTATAAATAGGCAATATTCAATACAATGCATAGAAATGCATTGATGCTTTGTCTATTGACTTAAAATGTGTTTTAATCTCTTCAGTTTAATAGCTTCAGGTCCTGTTTAAGTCATTCCAGGTGGAAAGGGGAATATAAATTCAGTTTGTAATGAAGGAGCAGTGTATAGATTCTCCTTTTTGTGTAACAGAGAGGCAGAAGGTTCTTATAATTGAATGTTGACATAGACGTTGACTTGGTCTATCAGAATCCTATCTAGATGTAGAGAAGGCTATCTCTATGCAGTTTGATGTACTTCAAGACCACAATGCTGTGAAAGCTACATCACCAAATGTAGAGCCTTGGAGAACACCTTTTCTCATTATTTCATTCAAATAACAGTAAAGAAAGACCATTGAATAGAAAACATGGTTTACAACAAGAAATATATTTTAGAAAACATCTAATTGCTTGGTGTGGTAGAATGTTGTCTTAAGGTACTATGTGCAGTGTGGTGTGTTACCTCATATTGCATGCCATGCTATCACTGGAAACTATCAGGACACTGTCCACAAACTGACTATTTCACTGAAATATCAGTAGATGTATGAGTCTTTAGAGATATATGTACTCCAACTGGAAGTCTCAATTACTGGAATCTCATCACCAGCTCTCCACTCACTGTCCTTGATTGTCTGGGTCCCACAACGATCCATTTAACGATCCAGTTTGCTCTTGCGATAGCTTCATAATTTTATGTTTATATTGTTGCTGTAAAGTCGCGGAACGGGCGTCCTCAAACCCACAGTGCTGTGAAAGCTACAGCACCCAGGGGGGCCTAAGGACCTAATGAACAATGCTGCATGTTTGTTGTATGCCTTTTATGGTTAGATTACTCAAAGTGACTGTAAAAATCCCTTTAGTAATGGTGGGTTCTGCAAGATTAGATGGAGGCAGAAGTAGAGGGGAAAGAAAGATGGGAAAACAGCCAATGCAGGTGTGGCGGTTTGTGCTGACAAAGGGAAACGCGTAAAAGAGGGGGGTTGAGGGTGACAAATATTAAAAATGATGAAAAAAAAGTGAGAAAACATCAGCAACAGATGAGATGGAGGACAGGAGCTGCAGAAAGTGCCAAAGCGAGAGCGGTGCACTCTGAGGATATTGATGATCCGGGCTTTTTGGTTGATGGATTGGAAGCGGAAGTGCTCTTTGATGGGTGCATCAGTGGTCAAGATGGGAAGTGAGGCGCAGACATGCTGACCTGGCTGGTTGGAACTGCCTGTGGGAAGCAGAGAGAATCATTAAAAATGTCATCATCCCTGTCTGACAGCACTTCATCCCATCTCAGCCGGGAACAGGAATGTGACCATGTGCATGTGTTCAAACACTTTCTGTGTTGCTCTGTCACTGCGGGTCATTTGTCATTTTTATGTGTCTGATCTAAGGAGGATGCGTTATAATACACTGCTTATTAAGAGACATGCAGTGGCACTTTAATAGATTTTGTTCCATGGGGAACTTCATATATTTTGGATTATGGATACATTAAAAAAAAATGAGAGCTAGGGAGACATTTCAGCTCATTTTAAGTATCTATTGTGTAAAATGTTCGGAAATTAAATTTGCTTTGACAGGGTAATACTAAAACCTCACCTCAGAGGCTACAAATGAAATGAAATAAGATTGCAGCTCAAGTAATTTTTGAGTTTACGTGCTGGAGGAACTGAACTTTATATCATTGTAGTTTTCTCTGCATAATATTTTTCTCTTACTGAGGTTATTTCAACAGTTTGAAGGTTTTATGGAGCCTTAAGTAGAATTATGATTTGGGGTCCAACTTCTGGCTAACCCAATCACTTTTTTTTTTTTACAGATTAACCAGTTTGTCATGATTCATAGACACAGCTACGATACAAGAGTATTAGAAGAGCAGCCGCAATTAGATGGATTGTTTGCAAATGTTTATATCAGTAAAATGATCTGGAATGAGAAATTCATGTCACAAATCAGTCAAAAGTCTGTGAATATTTAGGTAAGATTCTTCTGTTCTCATTCCTGCAGTGTAGGAGTATTATTTCATCAGTGGCGACTCCTAGTGTTTGGGAAGAGAAAGGCACACTGATCAATTAATATTCATGAACATTCAAATTCAAACTTATCACAATTGTTATTACAGACTAACGATTAAACTACCAAATATTTTCCCTCAAACTGGATTGATGCACTTGCAAAGAACTCTAGTTTACATTTCATGTGACCCTAGAAATGAAAAATGCAGCAGAAATTATTGAATAATCATTAAAGTATAATAAATACTTTAATGATTATTTAGTATTTGGGTTGGGTTAGGCAAAAAAAATCAACAACCTTAATACTAAATAATATTTGAAAAATAACTTTCAAATGATTAATTTTACTTAGTTTCACGTAGCTGCTACATTTCTAAACATGTCCTAAGCATGTCCTAAACGTGAATTATAGAGGGAGAGCAGGTGGAAATTCCCAGTTAAAATCTCGTTCCTTCCTGGGAATAGTACGGGAGGAGCGTCAGGACATGTACCAAATCTGAGTGCACGCAGCTTTGGAGCTGCTGTGGGGTGTTAAATCCGTGCAGGGAGGTGCATAAGAACAACAGCAAAGGGTCAAAAGAGAGCCTTAATCTGGACCAAAGATGTACTGGTTTAAGGACATTTGCTTAAATCTGAAGCTAAATGTTTATTGAAATAATCAGCAGATTAATTGATAGTGGAAAAAAAATATTAGTTATATTCAAATGTTTTAAAAGCCCCATAAATGATCAAAAATAATTAACTGAATTGTTAACGGTTTCAGATGTCAACAGGGTGTTAGAAAATGGCTGCTGGAGTCTTGACAGAAACACAGCTTCTAAACGAGCCGCTGACGGCCCTTCAAATGTCCCCCGTTGATTACAGGGCAATCCGCTAATTACAGACAGAAGTGTTTTCCACCTGAGGTGGCTGCTTCCATTAGGCTGTCTTGGGGGCAGCCAACTATGGCAGATATTCCTCAGGGGTTGTCACTCCTGGCTGAGTCTGTTTGTGATTCCTCTTCAAATCAAACAAGTGTCAGTGTCAGGGTAAAGACCATCAGCAGCTGTTTCCTCATTTCAATCTTGAGAGACTCAGATGGAGAAAGACAGCGATTAAAAAGGTTTATTGACAAGCATGAATTAAAGTTCTTTGGCGCTCGGGCCCCGGCTGAGGACATCGAGCTGTGAATTGCAGTAAGCTCGGATGAGCATTCCCGATGTAGGTCAGAAATGTCATCCTCTGGGGCCCCGAGACTGGTGGTGGAGGTCGGTGGATGATGTGTGCGTGGAGAGCCGGGAGAGTGGAGGTGGAGAAGGGGTGGAGGAGGATTGAGAGCAGCTGGAAAGCAGAAGATGCCATGGATGGAGGTTCTTATCATCTAGGGCTTGGTTGGTGATTGGCCGTGACGTGGCTTGGTCCAGCGTTGATAGATCGACAGCGATGAGCGAGACTCGCCGATTGGATGATGCTGGTGGGGCTAGAGAGTCTTCCAGTTTTGAATTTGCGCCTAAGCTTAATTTCCATAACCTCAATAAAAGGAAACTCTGTTTCTTTTCCGTTTTAACCCCAGTCTGTGTTCCTCTTTGTTCCTTTCTTCTCCAAAGTTTTAATTTCCCCTTTCTGTGCTCACTCTCTCCCACGTATTCCTCAGGGAAGGGGTTAACAAGACCATCAGAGAGTAGTGAGAGCTATATGTGAGAGTTCATCACATTACTGGGGCGTCTGCCTGTCTGCAGGGTAGAAAGTGAGACACAGAGAGCTGCAAATAAGCACATAAGAAGGAGATTTCCGATTAATAACCCACTAACCGTATTGCTTCTTCACTGTAAATCTAACTTCTGTCCTTGCTACTGTATCCTGCTGCAAATCATGAATCAAAAGTGCCATATTTCAGCCCTGCAGGCCTTGTGCTCTGATGATGGATGATGCTGTTCTGTGACAGCTGGCATGCAGATCTTGCAGTATGGTGCAGGGTGCCTTGAGAGAGCGGAAATGTTTAATAACCTGCAGTGTGTTGCAGATATTGTTCCACCTTTTCCCTGCAGAGACTGCTGATAAATCCACACAGCAAAGTATTTTAGATGCCAAAAAAAAAAAACAAGGTTAGAAAAGGTTGGTTGTTCCCTGTATTTGTTTTCTCTGTCTGCTCTCTGAAGCACATCTTTCCTCGCCACTAAACAGGCCGCATGTTGCCAAATCCACTCAGTTGTGACCCCATTTGGCTGCAAAATGTTGTTCTTTTATATTAAAGGAAAAACACAATTTATATCTTTAAAAGAGTTATGAAACACTTTTTCATTTGAATATTCTCAACGATGTGCAACGATGCACGTTCAAGAAAGTTTTAGATCGATAAAATATTTTAGAAATATATTTAGTTGATACCAGGAAGAATTGGTTGGAGTTTCTTTCTGTTTGAAAATAGCAAACTTTTATATTAGCATCTTTCATGCAGAACAGATGTGACTGAATATTATGTAATGCAACCTGCAGATGATCAAATACCAGGGCCAGTGTGTTTACATGGCAATAAACAAATGTATCATCAAGGATACATTAATAACATTCTGGCACATTTATTAATGTAAAAAGTGAACAAAAAAAAATCATTGTACATATGCAAGGCCTTGATGGATACCTTTTGTGACATTCGGATAACAGAAAGGAAGGCCGCTGAGTTGAGAAGACAACTTACAATAAAAGAGAAAGCTTAAAAAAGCTTTGGGTATTTTATGCCCTTCATTTAAATACATTGATTGATGTATTTCTCATACTTTGTATCATTCTGCATATTTAGAGCACAGATTTTAAGGAAATTGTAATCGATGGAAACAGAATGTTTAACAAGAATAGATCTGTTTAACAAGCAGATCTATTCTACTCTTTCCCTGCTGCTGCTGATTCTACGTTAACAAGTAAAACAGATGCCAAAAAGACAATAATATATAAAACAAGGTTAGACAAGGTTGGTTATTGGGGTTCTTCTCTTTTTTTTTGTCTGTGTTCCCTTTTAATCACTTCATTCCTCTCCACTAAGCTGTCTGCATGTTGCCAAATCCAGCCAGTTAGAATTGCTGCCAGCTTTATTAACTTTTATGACAAAGAAACGGCCTCGACATGAAGAGCTAGGCTGCTGCCTAGCGCGGATAAGCAAACCTCAAAACAGATCATCGAAACTAAATTGGGAATATACATAAAATACTGTCTTTTTTTGTTGTTTTTAAGTGACTTATCTCTGATCTTTGGTTGCATTAACAAGAGAATTTGCCAGGATTTAAAGGGGCGATGGCACTGGCAGCATCAATAAATAATACGTCAAAATAAAATGCATAGTCAATGATGTGTTGCGAATCCTGTGGGGACGGGAACATCGAAGCTGTACAGGGAAATTAGGCCAAGTGAGGAGGCATCCATCACACTTTCTTTGCAAGGAAGACAAAGGGAGATGAAAGCAACTCAGCTGCATCAGACATGCTTTGATGAGGAGGTTTTTCTTTCTCTGAATAGAAAAAGTCTTCGTATTTACATCAAAGGTGTTTTGGCATGAAAGTAGGTTAATAATGTTTCATCTTTTTCTGTGTTACTGGGTTAATATCGCCTCCTTGTTCATACGTGAGGAGCACAGCTGGATCTGCACACGATAAGAAAGCAATCATTCCTCCATTTCTCTCCACAGCTTACAAAGAGAAGATGAAGGAGATTTCTGTCCTCTCTCTCATATGCTCCTGTCTGTACCCCGAGAGCCGCAAAAACATTTTGGGGGACTTTGAAGGTAGGAGGGAATCCTCACTGGAAACATTTTTATCTTTAGTGAATGGGCATGGGCTGGCAAGAAATTCGCATGGTATATTTACCACGGTTTTCATGGTATTACACAAAAATATAAAACAAAACAATGTGGCAGAATTGAATAGCTTTCTTAAAAAAATGGAAGTGGAGACATTATTCCTACTGCAAGGAAGATATTTTATTTACAGTTAAAATACTGTGAGTAATTACAGTTTTGTCAGGAAAACCAGTCTTTGATCAAACTTGAAATGGAAGAGCAGAATCTGGCTGGGAGAGGGGCAGCACTGCATGAAAGACGATGCACTCTGGAAGCACTGCAGTGCTATGAGAAGCTACGAGAATCATTTGGCAAATTAAACACATGTTGGACATGATTAATGGAAAATAACAGGAGGATTTTGTGTCCCTCCTGTTCCTTCAAATAGTAGGGTCATTATGATAGAAAATATTAGCTGTTTTGAATCTGAAACTTTCAGTGGCCTTGCTATACCTTGCTACCAGCCCATTCCTATAAGCAAACAGATTTGAGTTAAAATTCATAAGGCAGCAGGTGACAGTCTTTCCGTTTAATGAATGCTCCTGCAGACATGGACATCAAGCCAATCAACAAGCGTGCATCAGGTCAAGCCTTTGAGGTCATCCTAAAGCCGCCGTCTCCTACATCTGATGCGGCTCACTGCATCACCAGCCCCCCAAAGAGGGACATTTCCCTGGAGGACATCCAGAAGAAACTGGAGGCGGCCGAGGACAGGAGGAGAGTAAGGAGACTTCCTGTCGTTATGGCTGCAGCCAGATGCCAAATATCACTTTGCTTGATACTGGACATTTAGCTAAATCTACTTCAAATCTCATAAAAATTCGCTGAATGTCAAACAACAGCTCTGGATGAATTAAAAACATCCCATCTATTGTGAGCTAATTCCTGCATCTCATTGATTCAAACATCAATACAATGAGCACCTAGTACCTGGGGCAATCCATCAACAGATCAATTATATAATCATCCTCCAGTCAATACGACTGCTTGATTGATTTTTTTGTTGCTAGATTGTCACTAGAATACTTAGAAATCACAGTAGATACTCTAGATCGCATTTCGAGAAAGAAAGGAAGGCATACAAAGTGAAATCTGTAGTTTTACTCATTTATTCCGACCTTGTTAGTCACTGATTCATGTTCGTCTTCTGAGATCTGTGAGTGGTTTTCAGCAAGGTCCTGTTATGGTATTGATCTGAATCCTCCCGTTCTCATCGCTCTCTTCTTCTTTCAGTCCCAGGAGGCGCAGATCCTCCGGATCCTTGCCGAGAAACGCGAGCATGAGCGCGAAGTGCTGCTGAAGGCCATGGAGGAGAACAGCAACTTCAGCCGCATGGCTGAGGAGAAGCTGCAGGTGAAGATGGAGCAGATCGAGGAGAACCGGCAGGCCTACCTGGCGGCCATAATGGAGCGCCTGCAGGAGAGGGTGAGGAGAAGGGAGTCAAAAGAAGAATGTGGGATGGAAAACTAGGGAGGATTCACGCAGGAAGACAGGAAAATTATTTTCAGGGTGGTAGGATGTTGCAGCAGTAAGGCGAGGTAAACCCTGGAAAAGTGGCACACAGATAGAAGATCATGGTCATCTGTTTTTTTTTTCTTGTCTGTTGTCGACTTTCCTCCTCCAATATTGTTTGAGGTAAAAGAACTACACAAGAAAAATATAAGGAAAAGCAACCAAAAGTCCAAAGAAACCGGGAAGTCCTTCAGAAAGCCTGAATAACTATTGATCCAGATCATTTCAGAAGATTACAAGAAGGTGTTGCTGTCAAAAATAAATGTATATCATACAACTAGAACATTTATTTTCAATTGCTTGTAAATAAAAGTATGCTAACTATTCTTACTAGAAGTTTGTTAGTGTGACTATTAGTTATTTAAACGGTCTGTTAATTGGCTTTTCAGATAAGAAAGAGAACTGAGTGGAGGCCACCAGCAGAGGGCGCTCTTTCTAAAGAAGTTCAAGGAAGAACTCAATAAGTGAAAAGTCAATTTCATTTGGATGGCTTACATGAAAATTCCCAACCATGCTGAATCATACTTTAAAATGGATTTTAAAAAATGTTTAAAATTAGAGCAATTGCAAAATATAAGATATGTAAATAAAAATAAAACAAAAAGAAAATCACAGTAAGTTTTAGTATAAAACTTTATTTACTTCTAGTAATTCAGATGAGTCTTAAAGAAAAAATTAAAAGTTTATGAAGAGGAATTTATTTCTCAGACTTAGGTCTGCTGCTGAAAAATCCAGATCAACATGAGTTAATTTCTTCTGCTGCACAGCTTTTCATTGTGTGGTTGTTGATGAGATTAGTTTTGGTTGGTGGCTTGTAATGGTTTGTATTGAGTGGGATGTTTGATGTGAGTTTTCTGTTTATTGTTGTACTGTCATTGTTTTAAACTGAGTTTCTCACTTGGGAGATTCTTGAGATGATGGTAATTATGATTGTTTCAGTGTTGTGGGGTAATTAATTTAAATCCTTAAAATGAACCAACAAAACTGTAAAATTCATCCCGAGTTGGACGGGAGGCTAGTGAACAGATAATAAGACTGGAGTGATGTGTCTTGCAAAAGTATTCATACCACTTCAGTGAGTCTTATTGGGATATTAGTACTAGCACAGTAGAAGGAAAATCATACATGTTTTCATATTTTTACTGATGAAAATAAAAACACAGCGAACCAACAATAGACTTCAGTCTGAACACACTATCGCCACTGTAAAGCATGATCGTGGCAGCATGAGGATGTGGAGATGTTTTTTGTTTTTTTTACTAAACCAGAGAAACTGGTCAGAGTTAATGGGAATGAATAGAGCTAAATAGAGATCAATTCCTGGAGGAAACAACCTGAAAGTTGGCCTAGATCCAAGCACATTCATGTTTCAGAATGGCCCAGTCAAAGTCCAGACCTATATCCAATTGAAAATCTATAGAAATACTCTTTGGGGGGTGTGCCATGGTGGCATAGGGGTTAGCGCGACCCATATTTGGAGGCCTTCAGTCGTCGACGCGGCCGTCGCGGGTTCGACTCCCGGACCCGACGACATTTGCCGCATGTCTTCCCCCCTCTCCTTCCCTGTTTCCTGTTAGCCCACTGTCATATAAGGGACACTAGAGCCCACAAAAGAGCCCCTGGAGGGGTAAAAAAAAAAAGAAATACTCTTTGGATGTCATGATCTCCATTCAAATTTTATTAAAATTGAACTATCTTGGAAAGAAAAGGGTCATGCTGAGTAAAAATCACACAATATTGTGATTTTCCCGAGTAGCAAAATGCATTACTGCCCTTCCATTCTATATTTATGTGCTTAATTGTGCAGGTCCACCTGATAAAATCCCGATAAAACTCTGACATTTGTAATTGCTACAACCAAATGTCAAAATGTGTTCCACCTTTTGTAGCTTTTGCACCACAAAAGCTACAAAAAACCCACTAAAATCTTTTTTTTTTTGCTGTTTTTTTAATTTCCCCAGGAGAGGCATGCTCAGGAGGTGCGCAGGAACAAGGAGCTGAGAGAAGAGTTGATGCCGTGAGAGGCCCCGACAGCCTCTATACACCCCCACCTTCAGTCACCACCTCCCGTCCGAGGAACACCTCCCTCCCCACCTCGTCCTACATGTCCACACCTCTCCACCCGTCTCCCTGACATACCCACCCACCTCTTGTATTGCTATGAAACTTTGAAGAAACGCCACCCTGAGATAGCGGGAGATTCAAATAGGGTTGGGGGTGGAAAGGATTGCAAAAATGTTTAAAAAAAAAAAAAGAAAGGAGGAAAACTATCATTTCCTATCCTTTAAAAATGAATGTTTTTGTTCAAACATGAAGAAAAAAAATCCAATTGACACCTGGCAGCGTTTTTTGTAAATACTTCTTTTTTGTTATATACAGTCCGATACAAGCAGCAAAAGTATTGATTGCAGTGTGCCATTTTTATATATAGGTTTCTTCTCCCTGCTTATATAAAATATATAAATGGATGTAATGATCTGTTCACTTTTTTCCCCCCTCTCATTTCAGCCTGAGAATGTTTGTTTTAGGTTTCTCTTGTGTGGTAACAAGCTTAGGTGTTTGTTGTGAGTTTGCCAGCTAGCTGATGTTTTGCTGTGAACAGGTTGCGCCTCCCCACCACAAAAGCCTGCATGCACGAGCGGGGTGCAGAGTCGGGGCCACATTCGCAGGAAGGTCGCCAAAAGGAACGGTGGTGTTGCTGGTTCTTGCAGGCTGGCTTTTTTGTGGGGGACTGCCAGCTGTTTCCGCACATCTGCTCCTGTGAAAATAGGTAGTGACTGTACTGCAGGAGAACACGATAGCATTTAATGAGCCCATCCTTCACTTCATTTCCATCTCTCTTTTTCACACACACACGTAGGCCGTGAAATCACTCACACGCTCTCCACACAGCACAGGAAAATACCTTTCATGCACCGTTAATCTCATAAAGCTTCCCTCAGAAATGGCGCCGTTACGTCCTCGGATGCCAGTGTTGCATACAGCACCTCTGTTAAAGTATGGGTCTGTCATTATAACGCTGGAGCTCAGCAATCTCCAGTTGTTCAATTTAATCATACTAGAAAAAAAAAAACATATCTCTGACTTCTCTCTCTTCATACCATCATTCAACTTTCCCCTGAAACACAGCAAATACTGGCACAATGAAGATATTTAAGCCATAAGAGGCATGAATGCATTAATGATCAATAGAAATAGTATTTCTAAGAGTAATCTTGAATGAGTTGCAACGACGGGTGCTTGGATGGTCACACACGCACACTTGGCCCGTAGATGTGTGTGAGTGGGTGTGTGAGTGAACTGCACAGAGACCAGGTAGTTAGTGTGTTGATATGTTTAGATATAAAAACCAACAACAATACAGCGTGTAACGATTGTCAGAAAGTTAGACACAGGCAGTTAGTTTCCTTCCTGACTCTCTTTCTCTCCTCCGTCCATTTGTGTGTTTCCTCCTCTTCCACGTATATCTTTGTGAGCAAGCAGTGGTTAATAAAGATTTGGGGTTCAGTGAATAAAACTGGCTTTGAGAGTGATTTCTTTAAAAAAAAATTAAATACACATTTCCAGTTGTGACTTTGCAGAATATTTATGTGCTTCTTCATTAACGGTTGTCTGACCACTGGCTCAGGAACAAATACCAAACCATCTATTTCTTCAGCAATCAGGGAAAATCATCTATCCATTTTTTAATGTTTGAGGCGGGGACTGGTGACTACAGATTATAAATCCATCACAAGGCAAACACAGAGACATATAGAACAAACAACCATGCACTCACTTGGAAATTTAGAGAGACCAATTATCCCAGCATGCATGTTTTTGGATTATGAGTAGAAGCTGAAGTTCCCAGAAAGAACCCAAGCATGCACAAGGAGAACATTCGAATTGCTATGCAAAAATAAAAAAAATTAAAAATTCATAACAGCCCCAGTTTACAAACATATCCAATTATACAAAAGTAATCCAGATTAATGTAGTTCAGTACATTTTAGTATTATAGATAAGAGTCAGATTCATCTATGGGTTCAGCAGAATTTTTGCAGCTCTTGTTATGTTACAACAAAACTGATTATATTTATGTTAAAATACTTAAAATGCAATTTTAGCAAGATTGATAAAAGCTTGAAAAAAAATCTATTGTTTCTCTAAAACTTACTGAGGGACACTTATTCAAACATTTTTGGGATAAATGTTCAATAAGTATCCAGATACTTATTGCCAAAATAATTTGCTGCACCTTTCCAAATTAGTTAAGTTGTCCCACTCTCTTCCATGTATTGCTTCTACAAACATTTTGGAAAATTGTTCATTCTCAAGCATGGCAGAAAACTCATGAAGAATTTGGACATGAAGAAGATGTAGCCTTACGCTTTTGTAGCCTGCTATATTTTTACTGCAGTACCAAGTCTTAACAGATGATGTCACTGCAGATCAAATCTGCGTTTATCTAAGAGTTGCCAGAAGAAGACATCATAGGCTACGTAGTGTAGGACAATACGTTACCTCCTAAGTTTGGCTTTAGTTAAGCCCTCTGTGTTTCTATTCAGTCATCGTTAGTCTTGTAAAAAATAAACATTTGAGTCGAGTCAGACCTTCAGGTTAAAGTTGATCTAACTGAGCTGAATGCATAGTTATATTACCAAATTATATATGAAGTATATATACTATTGAGTTTATATAGGTTATATTTAATATGGCCTTTTGTTAATACAGGAAAAACAAATTTAAAGAGACCACAAAACAATATTTATAGCAAAGCGAACAAAATCAACTGGTTGACCAAATGTAAATATGTACATTTGTGACCTTGAAGAAATAATAATCAACAATAAATTCCAACTTTTGTATCTAATTTGTGTTTTCTAAACTACTGAAGCTGTGTGTTGTTTTGCTGGTACTTTTGGCAAAGAATAGCATAAGTAACTCACAAAAGTCCCAAATTACAGACATTTATGTTGTATATCATCGTATGTAAACCTCTGACTTTAATTGTTTGTAATAATTGTCATAGCAACTATAGTGTACTTTGCTTATGGCCTCCATTAATTAATCAAAGTTATTCTGATTTCCGAGGAAGAAAGCTTTATGGCCAGTAGAGGGAGACAAAACACAAGTGTTCAACAACAAAAATCTGACTTATTAAATATGAATTTAAGTATAAAAACCCAAAGGGAAAAAGTTTGTATTTGAAAAAAAAAAAACAAACAAGGAACTGGTTGAATATTGGCAAGATCTTAATCCAGAAAAAGAAGGGATGGTGTGTCCGGGTTGAGAACAGAAGGAGCAGCTGGTCCAGCCTGAAATGATGGCAAAAAGACAAAACTCTTCGCTTTTGGACTTCCTTTCTCACAACCCCTCACTTCTGCTCCCACCTTTGATTTTTTTCTTTCTCCTCTTTCCTTCCCTCACCTACTCCTGCCATCCTCCTCTCTTTTTTTCTTTCCCTCCTCCAGTTCCCACGGAGCGCACGGGTCCGGCCGGGCCTGCTATTGTCCAGGATATCCCCGCCTTGTTAATGGTTTCCTGTGCACACACAGAGGGCCGCTGAGAGAAACAAGCAGCCGCATCTTATACCGGCCGTTGATACTGCACACACATGAAAACAAACACACACACACACACACACACACGTTCACAGTCATTGGGAAAAACAACAGCGAGCATCAACAAGCAAACACACACTCCATAATGTACACACACTTGGGCAAACAACAATAAATCAACAACATCTACCAGAATGAATGGTTTATTGCAGGGAACAAGTCATGAACAGCAGTAACAGAAATGGAAAACTGACAACTAATTTATTGGCGCTTGTTTGTGCTTTGTACAACCATAAAACATACAGGCTGAAAGTGAGGACACAAAAAAAAAATGTCTACAACACGAGCCGTTTCAACAATTATGCGATCCTGTTTCTTTGAAACTGATTTGACTTAAAGGGCTTCAGAATTATCATTGGCAACAATGTAACACTCAACAAATAAATGCACATAGATAATTGGAGACAAGGTGAAAAAAAACAAACAACTATAGTCTTAATTTACAAAATATCAATGCAAGATGATGCAGAAACATACCTAAATGCCATTCTGAACAATCATGTGGTCATTCTTCATTGAAACTCAGTTGAGTTTTTCTAATACATTTATTGTCGATGCTGTAATACTAAACAAAGTATGTAAATAACTTGGAGATATGGTGAACGAACCTAGCCTCGTTTACATCAGAGAAAGACGAATGTGAGAATTCACTATAGAACAGAAACATAAGTTAGGAAGACGGCTTGGGCAACAGTGCAGCGTATGATTAGTTGGAGCCAAGCTGGTATTCAAGCTTTAGTTCGGAGTATTTAGTCAGACACCTGGTTTCAGTTATTACGCCCCATAAATTGTCGTAAAAAGAGGGGTGAGGATGGGGTTATGTCATGTCCCTCCCCGCTGCAGCCAGGGCATCCAGTCATCTTCATGCAACTCAGGAAAACAACAAAGGGGGCAGATGGGGTTGTTTTCACCAAGGAACCTATTGAGCATCTGAAAAAGCCATTTCTGACTGGCTGACAACAAGAGGGTGAAGCTACTGAAGAGGGATCAATCAGCTCAATAAATCCCTCTTGTGGATGTTTACTTGTATTTTTATTCATTTATATATATATAAAAAAACAAAATGTATAAACCTTTTACTCTCCTCTGTGGGATATCATCAAAATAGAAAAGACATAACACTTTCTTAGCAGGGAACATAAAGTCTTGCCCTTGAGTCCGGCTCAGTTGGGAAGTGAAACGAGTCTGTGTAAGCAGGTCGTGCTATTTGAGTCAGAAAGCTCCTATCTCCATGCCCCAGGGTCTGTAGGGTTTGCCCACACTGGCGCTCTGAGCCGGGGGGCTGATGGCAGTGGTAGGGGAGATGATCGGGAAGGCGCTGAAGGCGAAGGGGAAAGCTGAAAGTGAGGAGAGAAGGGGAGGAGAGAGCTTGGATGCTGACGACGGAACCAGGGCCGGGTGCAGAACGGTGGTGGGAGCAGAAGAGGTGGACGGGATCCTGATTGGACCCTGATCCGAGAGCGGGGTGGCGCTGTCGCTGCGTCTGCCAGGCACATGAGTCTCTGCGACTAGCGAGGAGGATGTGGGCGAGGTGGAGGAGGAGGGAGAGGAAGAAGATGTGGATGACAGAGGATTATGAGGGCTGCTGGTGGTGCTGCGGGATAGAGGTGCCAAAGGAGCTCCCTGTTGGTGCTGGAGGAGGATGGGATGCGCAATGTGGGCAGGAGGGGAACCAAAAGCAGAACCCCAGGCCAGGTGACTCAGGCCGGTGTGAGCCTCTCTCTGACTGGCGTAGTTGTTCAGATGAGAGACAAGGCGGATTCGCAGAGGGTCTGTGCTGTCCAGGCCCTCAATGATGCTGAGATAGCGGGCGGTTTCAGCCAGGCACTCCCTGAAACCCAAACCACGGTAATCCATCGCCAGGGCATGGGCATCAAAGTAACCTGGGGGGATGAGGAAAGGAAACCACTTAAATTTTACACCACAAAACAAGTTTCCACATAACTAAAGAGAGGCTCTGTCACATGTAATCATGCCCTCGCCTTTAGGCAAACCAAGACTCCCATCCAAGAGGCAACTTGCGCAAAATTACAATACACGTACAAAAATACAAATGTATTTCAAATGTATTTTTGTATGAAGGAAACTATCATTGGCAATTTGATATGCACCGAAAAAAACTTTCTATGACTGGAAAGAGAAGCTTGATGACCAGTTGCTCTGAAATAGTAAAGATCAGACGTTTTTTTCAAGGAGTGGATGCACCAGGAGGTGTTGACAACAGCAATCGTACGGAAGTTGCTAATGAGCTAAGAACACAAAATCTTTTACAAGATGCCCACAAATATTGAGACGTGTCTCTGGTTCAGTCAGGCTAGAAGAGAGCAGGTAACAGGAAGGTTGAACATATTGCATCAAAGGTGCTCTGTTTCATTGTTTTGAACTTTCAACCTCTGTCAGTCATGGAACAGGCTGAATTTGGAAATGTCGGCAACTTTTTGGAAGTCTCAAAATTAAGGTAAAGGTATAAATTCATTAACTACAAGACTAGAAGATTACTGTCTGTGCTTCTAATGTGAATAATTAATATCTTCATACATGCTACTCTCAAAACCAGATGCCAGTCTCAAAGTCTTGTCAAATGTCTAGCTTGGTTTTACCAAAATTGGAGATCTGATCATTACATATGTTGTGGTAAACAGAACTTGTAACAGTTCTATTAAAACATAATAAATCAATATAAATAGTCTGAAAATATTTCTTGACATGAACATGAATATCACAAACTTTAAGAAGTTCATGTTTTTGAAAGCATTCTAACTGTTTTTACACTTCAACTTTCTTACTAAGTTGAATATGTTTTAACAAACTATTGAAAAGAATGTAAAATTGGAATAACTGGCTTTTCCTAAAACTGTTATACAGGATTAATTTGGTGAAAAACCAAGACAGCATTCAAGAAGCACTATTCTCTATTAAGTGCATAGCAACCTCTCTGCTCTGGAAACAACTGAATTTCATAAACCCTAAGAATATATATATATATGTGTATATTTAATGTCTCAAAATATGTATACCAGGTTTTATCTTTATGCCACATGTAAATTGATTTTATAACAACATTATTACACTTTGTTTATTAAGTGATGTCATAATTTCCCAGGTTGCTTCTGTCTAGTTTGTTTTATTCCTGACTGTCTTTGCATTCCTCTTTACTTGATCATTCTTGCACCCTGACCAGTTTGTTGCCTGAACCAGACAAGACCTGCCATATTCTTTTTTAAAGCGCTCCATGCAAAAGGGAAAATCACATTTTATCGCCCCTTTGTTCAGCAAATATTACACTGACACAGCAAGGCAACCAGACCCACCAGTGTATATTTTTATGTGGTATTCCAAACATTACCTCCATGTCTGTGGTTTTATGTATTTGCTTATTCTCTGCACTAATTAAAAAGAAAATAACCTTGACAGAGAAATCCTAGTCAATATAATAACTCAAATGGAAATAAACCCTGATTATTTTTCTGACTGGTACTATCTGCCTCGGCTGCCAGAACAGGACACAATTATATGGATTAAGTTATAATGCACAAAACATTTAAACACAGGTGACATGATGGGACCTGTTGATCAAGTTAAGGAAGGCATTGAAAATAAAATTCAGTTATTGGGGTCCCACACAGTCTTGGATTGGCTCTGCAACAGACCAATAAGTACAATCAGGTTATGCTTTTACCTTTGCCTCCAGCAGCATGAAGCATCTTGAGGTGATCAACAGTCATCTGCAAAATTTCTGCTTTTTCAAGCTTGGCTGAACCCTGGAGTATGGAAGGGGGCAATTTATATTATTTTTTATTTAAAAACAACCCACACACAGCATATCTGAAGCATTTTATAGTTGTCAAATGTCTAGTAAAGCATTGCTAGGGCACTCACCTGTTTCTCATAGGCGCTGGGAACCAACCTGCGGAGCTCGCTCAAGCTGTTGTTTATTCTGTCCCTGCGCCGCTTTTCTATGATCTGACAAATTAATAAGACTCTGTTAGGCATCAGTCTGCTGCCTAAAGCATCAATATATATATATATAAAACGATTTGATGAATTTCTCAAATCTGATTGACTTACTCCTCTGCGTCTTTTCCGCGCCTGCACCTGAGTTGATGTTGTCGGAGACATGGACCCGAGAGGAGAGCTTATGTTCCTAAAGTAGTAAAACAAACGGAATTTTAGGAAAACAAAAACAAAACTTTATTACCTAAAAAGCTGTCTGACCTGATTCGGGGATGAAAATCTTACCCATTCTCATCTGCGCTCTCTTTCTCCACTTCGATAGTTTCATCCAGTTCGCTGTCCGATGAGCTAAAATCGTGATTCCGTTTCATCTTTACGGCTTCAGAGTATTTCCCCTCGGTGCGTCGCTCGGGTCTGCCAGACGTGCGTATGCACAGGTTCGTCCGAAGCGCCTCTGTTTGAAGCGCTCGGCGTTCCCACGGTGTCATTTCAACTGTGTTGCCCGCCAGCGGGGGCGGGGCTTAGTGCTCGAAGAAGCCAATCGCAAAGCCGCCTGCACTTTGATTGGCAGGGCAGTTGTGGCCAAGCATACGCCAGCACACCAGTGCCTCTCGAAGAGACCTGAGAGGGGAATAAAAGTTCAGACGTCTCACTCGGGGAACTATTTTGATGGTCATGAGCGAAATAAAACTATGACCACATATTTGGACTTGCAAAAAAATCTCAATATGGAATACCCAAAATATATGACAACAACAACAACAAAAATGTTAATTTGGACGGTGTAAGCAAGCAGATGTAAAGATACCGTGGAAAACAACAACAAAGAACATAAAAGAATGCACATCTGCAAAATAACCACTTTGGAGAAGCAGTACAAGTACAAATGACACAGCAGTGTGGTCTGTGGTCGTTTTGAGTTTCTTCAAGTCGAGAGTTTCTGAGGAGTTTGAGGGCTCTTTGTTTCACAATCAGACCATGATGGTATTTTTAACTTCTAAAAAAAGAAGAGCACTGCTATTCCTGCCATTCAGATCTATATCTGTTCAAACATGTTAAATCTGCAGTCTTTTCTGCATGTGTGGCATCTGTGTCCAAAGCATTTAGCTGCTCCGATATATCGCAGTTGAGGATAAGCAAATGTAGCCATGGATTTTAGACAGAGGTTGGTAGAGTGCCCAAAGATTGTACTCAATAAAGAGTAGCACTACTTTAACCCATTTTTACTCAAGTAAAAGAAAAAAGTTGCCATACAAGAAATTTCTCAAGTAAAACAAGTATTTGGTAAAAAGTCTACTCAAGTACTGAGTAACTGATCAAATAATGAGCTCTTTTGATTTAGTTGGTGACTGTTTTTTGTAACTGAATATATTTTATATATATTTTTTTTTAAAATTCTAATAATTTTTTACTTTTTTCTGTGAGTGCTAACATTACCACTCAACAGAGGGACATCCTTATTGGTAAGTCGTGTTGCAAATTTCCAAAATCTTCTTAGTTGACAAAATTACAGCTAATAGCTGCAAATCAAGCCAAGTTGCGTTGATATGTCATAGCATACATTTTCAAGTTTGACCTTGGAAAGCAAAGCAATATTTTTAAATTTAATTACTTTTACTAGATATTTGGAGACCATGTTTGAAATTCTATTCTTTGCGGTTTTGGGAGTGACTGATCTTTCCAAACATAGAGGATCTTTGAAGAAACTTTGACAGCGGTCCAGTGGACTTTCGGTGCCCCTCACCTCCCCCCACCTCTCCTCTCTCTCTGTGTATGTGCGTGCGTGGGTGTGTGTGTGTGTGTGTGTCCCGGTGGTGACGAGGAGTGGCTGGCCGGCTGTCAGCACGCGCTGGCCGTGGGAAAGTTCCCTAACCGGCGCTGATAACCAATCAGAGGCCGACGGCCGTCTCCGGCGCAGGAATGAATGGAGCAATTGGTCGGGGCGACGGGCGGTCTGCGAGCGAGCGTGTGAACCTGTAATCCAATACTAACTCAGCCCGGGAGGACAGACAGAGGCAGCGCTGCCGCAACCAGAGGAAGCCACCACGTCTAATCTTACCCCACAGAGAGACCTCATGCACGGTGGAGACTCCGTGGCCACTTCAAGGTCTCTGTGAGAGCAGTCAGTACCCCCCCATCTCCTTCTCCCCGGAGTTTCCACATCATCACCGCAGCGCGACTGCTGGCTCCTACGCTGGTCACACTCCCCCAAATAATTTGACAGATTCGCTGCTGCGTGTTTGTATACACAGAGGAGTCATGTTTCTGCATGTGGAGCTGGCTGCAGGGCTCTTCAGTCCGAGCAAGGGCTCCTGCGGGGGAACCTCAAGTAGTTGTGTTATGGTTTAAATCCTTTCGGAACCAGCAGAAAGACTGCGCAATTCCAAGCGATGCGTTGTTCCATGAGCTTTGCATCGTGTTTTATTTGTTGATTTGTTCCTGCTCTTATTGTTTTAAAAATTTAAGGACAGCATATATTGCATTTAATGTAGGCTACATTAACTTAGTCAGGGAAACAGAATCTGAAAGTTGATATTTTGTCTCTTTAGTTTAAATGCTAAAGGTTTGCAACATAATTAGACCAAAGAAAAACATATACATACACAGAATAAATAAATTATTCAATAACTGAGTTTTAACCTCTGAAATTGGTATTAAGCAAACAATAAACCGGTTAGGTAAAGTTGCTTAAAGCCTGATAAAAAGAAAGGGATTGACTAAAGCTTATGTAGTTCAGATAATATACGGTTATATTCAAGTTAATTTATTTTAGTTATTCAACTCATTAAGTCCATCACATACATTATTTACTTAAAACAGATTGATGTTTTTAAGTCTTTATTTCTAATCATGAAGGCTTTCCATTTGCAGCTAATAAACACATTTAATATAACATCAGACCAAAAAAAAGAATATTCCTAATAGATAAATGTCAGCTCTGTGATATTATGTTCAATATCTGCTTAAAGGTTGCTAGCTTCAAAAGGTTATTTTAATGTGAGTGATGAGTCAGTTTATTAATAGATTTTATTAGACAGAATATGTTTATTTGTGTAAGGCAAAGTGCTGAAACGATATAGTTTTCTTTTCAAAACGTTTTTAAAAAGTAAATGTAAAGTTCAGATAATCATTGTTGTTGCTGTTGAACTGGTTGATACCGGGATTCTGTGCTGAAGAAAAGCAGACAACCAATCCAGTCGAACATTTTTCCTAAGGACTTCTCTCATTTTTGTCACGCCAACCAAAAATGAAAAAACAGTGAAAAAGCTGAGGAAGCATTCGCATGCAAGGAGGAAGCACAAAATCTGAACTTGTGGAATTATTTCAATCAACAGAAGAGTACTATTTGTTCTGAGCTGCTTCTGATTTTAATCTCGGCCTAATAAAAGTCAAACCAAAATCCTCCCCCCCTTCCCCCCACCTCCCTTCATATGCACACTCTTGCACACAAACAGCTTTTATTGTGATCGTTTTTCAGCTAGCGCCGTAGTCACAGTAGCCCTTGTTTGGTTTATATGAATGAGAGGAAGCACTTAGGGCTGTTTTCATCTTATTGTTGTTGTATGAGGCTATGCTTACAGCGGCACAGACACAGATGCAGAATAACATTTACTATATTGACTAGTTGTGGATTTATCTATGTGTGTCATTCTGAAGTGTTGGAGCTTGAGTCTAGCCACCTGAAAGCTTCCGTCTCCGTAAAACAGGTGTGCTTCCACATTACCATCTGACAATATGTGTATGCGTTTGTGTGTGTGTGTGTGTTAGTAGCGGTAGCGGGAGTAGAGGGGAGGAGAAGGGGTGTGTGAGCTCTCTTGTTGTATTTCAAGTTCAACTAGAGTTCCCACGCTGTTATTTTCTGCCCGGCTGTCTTTGTTCTGTGGGTCTCATCACATGTTGTGATTAGTAGGGCCTTTCAGGGGCCGCCCTTTGAAGGTGAGGGCCAGCTCCGCCACATCATCATAACTCCCCCCTCTTCTACCTCCCCGCCCATCTTTTTTAAGTTTCTGCACCAAATCGCATCAAATTAAGTGATGTTTCCACTGTTTTGCTCTCGTTTTGTCATGTATTTATTTATTTTTTTCCTAGCGCTGAGTTTGTACACTGCTTTGTTTCTCCAGTTTTTTCGTATTACAGCCGCACATTATTTTACTATATAGGCTGTTATCCTGCATGAAGGTGTTTTGGAGCCTCTAACAGCTTTTCTTCCATGATTGCCCTGTAATTAGCTCTCTCCCTCTTCTCATTAGCTCTCAACAATATGATGCTGCCACCATTTTTTTTTAGCCTTGGGGATTTTGTGTACAAGGGGATGTTTTAATTTCCCCCCAACATTACTTTTGGCAAACTTTCCTTCCTTTTTTCTTATAAAGCAGAGTTATTAAGGCAGGTGGTTGCAAAATCTTTTCCATCAGGTTATCAGAGTAAGGGGACACAGTTTTTTTGTATTTTGTTTTGTAAATCATATATATATATATATATATATATATATATATATATATATATATATATATATATATATATATATTCTAAAACATAATCGATTAAAAAATTTAATTGACAAGAGACAGGCAGAGGGGTAGCTATAAATCTACAATGTACCAAGCTTAGAAATCAGCTTAAGGTCTCAATGTAATATGTGCTCAGGTTCTCTTTGGCCCCTAATTTGGTCCAGTTTTTCTTGACCAGTAAGGTCAGTTTTCTATATATATATATATAAAAAAAATTATTTTTTTTTTTTTTGCTTTTGCACATAGTTTCCCTCAGTCCTGCCTATTAAATCTTGCCTCTCCCTGCCCGTCTCCTTCCTTGATAAGTCATTTTATTGTGGCTTTAAACTCAAAGATAATTTATATGCCTAAAACCCTCAAATTGAAGCTAAATCCTCTCAGACAGACTGTTGATTAGGAGCCAGCTTAAACAGAAGACACTAAGACAATAATTTAGAAACATTCTAATTCCTTCCCGAGTGAGTCACATGTTTCCATGCCCTCTTTGCCCTTATTGTACAATAAAATGCTTTTAACTTATATTTATGATTAAAAACACCATTTTCTTTACAGTGATTTCATGTCCTCACTTCAGACATATTAAATCTATACTCTCACCAGAATAAATGCTTGTGGATATTAAGGCTTTGACACTCTGTCATAGGTGGATTCCACCAAAAAATTCTGCAATCTGTTGCATCTCGTGCTGAATGCATTCGCACAGTGACCCACATGCCACAAGATGTTGTATCAGTTTGTTTGGATGTGATTTCCTGCCCAGAGCCGGGCCAGCTCTGCATGACTTCAGGAAGAGTAAATGGAGTTGGGCTGCAGCGTCGACAGAGTGATTTTGATGAATGATGTTGATGCCACATTCAGGAACTCTCGGTTCGCTAAGTCGTGCAAATCTGTCAAGAGCTGAAAAGCTAAAGTGTTCTTTGTGTTTTTTTTCCCCGTTTAGCTCGGGGTTCTCAGTTGGATACGTCAACAGATGTGTCAGCTTGCGTTTAATCTTTAATTACTTTCATGTCAGCAGTGTTTGTTCAGTCATTCAAAGTCCAAACATCTCTTGTTTGCTTTTAAAAAATAAATATTCGAAACAACTGTATTCCCTAAATAGTAATATTAGGAGAACCCACCACTTAAAGATTTTTCTTTGATCCTGTTTGAAACAGAACCGTATATGGTTGAATGAATCAGTTCCTGACTGACTCAGCTGATGACAGATATAAAGTTCAAGGATGAAGGTGAACATTTGTAATGCTTCCAAAGATGTGGAGACAAAAGGATTGTGGAACGAGTGTTAGAGTATAGTGGGGCCAAGAAACCCTGGCCTGGCGACAACAATCAAAGATCTCAGCCTGAGAGGCTAAAATTGAGATCAGTCACACTCTTGTAGCATCAGACTGTCACCACGTAGCTGACCTACATTACTACTAACAACAAGTAATCCATCACACTTCTCTGGAGGATGAAGACTGTTTTGCTCCTCCAACATTAAGAGTGACGATTAATGGTGACCGATGAGATCTGTCACACTCTTGTAAACTAGGAGTTTATGTAGACTCCTAGTTCTTCCCTGGATTGTAGTTCAGGAGATTGTGGGCCTTGAAATTCATTCCTCTGAGTCCACCTCAGACTCCAAGAAAGGACTACAAGGAATATGCTGAAGATGCTGACTGATCACCACAGGAGGAAAGGGAAAACCAAATCCTTTCGCCTGGGACTCCTTCAAAATGAAGACAAGAGCTAACCTCTTTTGTTTTTCCTGGGTATGTTGAAGACAGGCGTAGGAGATGGGACAGACAAATGGGACAAACGGATGGATGGATGGATGGAGGATATTTTTCCATTAACTTTTTCCTAGTTCCATGTTTATGCAGATTAAACTCCATGCTGTTTTCAAACTGCTTAGGAACTTGACACTCATTGAACATATTGACTTACTTTGTGTAGTGCCCTATGATAAGTTCATTGGAATTTATTGCAAAAATAAATAAATTAAACCAACCGCATGGAGAACCAGGAGTCCAGATGTCACTTGGCTGGCTGCGTGCCTGTGTCTCTGTCTCTAACTTGAACAAAAAAAAACAACAAAAAATACATAAAACTTTTGGGAATGGGACCACCTAGATGCGGAGTGCTGCGGCGTCTGCAGGTTAGCCACAGACAGATGTTCATCCGCTCCAAACAATGCGTCGAGCCGTTCTCTGGTGAGACCCTGCGGATGGTGAGCCTTGTTATTGTTTATAAATAGAGCTGTATGGAGCGCGGAGGAAGACTAACTTTGTTTCCCCTGACAGAGAGCGGAAGCGAAGGCTAATTCTCCTCCAGACGTGTATGACACCCGACCATTGTCCCCTCGTGAGAGGGGGGGGTGGGAGCCAAATGAGACATGAATGTGAGTGTCTTTAGCAGGGTGGGCTGTTTGTGATGCAGGATTGAGGTCCGTATGTGTGTGTGTGAGACAGCCTGGTATTGTCCTTAAGGCGGGCGGGGATTTGAACGTGGTTTCATTGTTTGCCCTTGTCAATCATTGTTATTTCTTGTGCGAGTTGTTTTTGAAAGGGGTCCTCTCTTTCTACCCCACTTCACTCGTATTCTTCTCCGTGCTTCCACTTCAGCTACAAACAGAGCACATCAGTCAGTGTGTTTGTGTATTGAGGAAGTGAGGGATGTGTCAAAGTTGACCCAGTGACACTCAGCTCTGTCTTGTCCCCTCCGTGGGAAGTGATGAGGGCCTCCCCATCAGTCTCTGTCACACCAAAATACTTATTTAAAGATTAAACAATTTTAGTGATTTTTTCCCCCCTCTGTTTGATCAGATGTCTGATATCGAAGTGTAGTCTCACTGATCTACAAACTTAATAAAAATCTGATTTTAATCCAACTCTTAAAGAGTTCAGACTTTTAAATGTTGAGGTTTTAAGTGCTGATTTGAAGTTAGTGCCTAAACATTTTTGGAGCAGTGGTTTAACACATCCGGTACTAAAATTTACTTTTTTGCTTCTGGTTCACCAGGATCAATTCAATTAAGCTGTTTTATGTAGCACAAACTCACAACAAATGTTGTCTAAAGGCACAAAAAACCCCCTTAAATTCAGAAATACTCAGTCAATTCAATTCAATAATGTAGCCAAATTTAAAATCAATTATATTCAGCTCTGGAAAGAATTAAGAGCCCACTGCACTGAACCCCATTGAAAACCTCATGGTTATTCCACCAAATATTGATTTCTGAACTCTCCCTGAGTTAAAACATTAGTATTGTTGTTTCTAAATGAATATGAACTTGTTTTTTTTTGGGGGGGGGGGGGGGGGGGGGGGGGGGGGTTGCATTATTTGAGGTCTGAAAGCTTTTTCGTTATTTTGAACATTTCTAATTTTCTGCAAATAATTACAAAGTTTTTGGTTGGAATTTCAGAGACATGATCTCAGTAGTTTATAGAATAAAAGAACGATGTTCAATTTACTCAAACATATATCCATAAAAAGTAAAATCAGAGAAAATGATAATTTTAAGTGGTCTCTTACTTTTTTTCCCAGAGCTGTATATGTACACAGACTGAGTCCTCATGGATCTGTGTGTAGCAACAGTGATCAGTCGCTTGCAATGTGCTACTGATTCTGAGGGAAAATTGTTTATTTTCTCCAAAGTGCCCCAAGACCATATTATTTGTGACTCGGCACCATATAAATAAACTGAATTTCATTGAATGAGTCATTACAGCATGAACATGAAAATCTAATCTATTCAGTATTTAATGTTGTAAGATTCTTTAATATATTGGTTTGGAACCTAATGCAAACCCAGGTTTCTTTAAATCCAAGCCTCGAAGATCCATCCTGCAACTTCTAGAGGTTTCTCTGGTCCAACAGACTGAATCAAATGGCTGAATGACCTCCTCAGTTTGCAGTCAAGTTCTCCAGGAACCTAGTAATTACCTCATTATTGGTGAAGAAGAGTCACATCTAATAGTTGCAGGATGTTAACCCTCGAGGGCTGGAGTTTATAGACTCCTGGTCCCACCTGATCCATGGAAAAATAACAATAATTTAAGATTGAGAGTTGCAGTTTAAGAGCTTTGCAAAAAACATTGAATTAATTCAAATACAGTGCATCTGGAAAGTATTCACTGTGCTTTGCTTTTTCCACATTTTCTTATGTTACCGCCTCATTCAAAACTGTTTTAAATTAATCTCTTTCCTCAAATTTCTACACACAAATACCCCGCTATGACAATGTGGAAGAAAAGGTTTGGAGATTTTCACTGGAACACATGAAATGACCCTCCTTACTGAGATGTACATTCATATTAAAATGATTGTAAAACCCTCTGGACTCTACTTCACTGGACACCAGGTTCGGGATAGCAGTAATTTGAAAATGAGTTAGAAACTCTTCATGCTGCATGTGAATGCTCTGAGGCACCTGTAGAGTTTGTCTGAAGGCAGATGGATCAACATATGTTACAGAGATAATGTTAGTGATTTATTTTCCTTCCCCACAGGAAACCAAGACGACTCCAACACACCCTTTTGTCTGCATTTCTCAGATCTTCCAAAAAGGTCATCTAATCCTCCGTCTGGTACATCTGATACCTAATTCAACAGGTGGATGGGATGGAAAAAGAAGGTACTCGACTCCCATGTGTTGGGTTCAGTCAAGTACCTGCTGGCAATAATCAGTGAATTTAATGTGGAGATAAGAATGGGATGTAGAGTGACAGTAATTTCTCCTTTTTTGCGTAAGGGTGGGTTGGGGGTGTTTGGGTGGGACTCATGTCTGGAGTGAGAGAAACTCTTGGTGGGTGGTCACTGTGAGAGGAGGGTGAAAGTCAAGAGAACAAAGCAAATTACTTAACTTTCATCTCAGCTTGAGGCTATTATTTGCGTTAAGCTTGACCTAATCACACTTTTACACCTGCCTTGTGCTGTTGGAAAATCATAAATCTGTAATGTTTTGATCTTTTCTATATAATAAGAGTCAACGAGACGGAAACTGCAGCTGAAATTTGAAAAAGCTGAAGACGCTGAAGTAAGACTGCAGCAAGAGATCCTGGTCTTTGCCATGACTGGCTCTAAATGCTTCAGGTCTGATGCTATGATATGAAAGCAACGTGATCTGTGAGCCTGACATGAATTCATGCTGACATTTGAGATGAAAATCAGCATTGGTCAAACAGTGTATGTGGACACACACCTTCAACAAGGATGAAAACTACTAACCACCAGTCTTCCCTCGCTAACTCGATAACAACCTCGAAACTCTTGAAACATGTTTTAACGTTTGACATTTGGCCTCCAGTAGAAAAACCCCTTCCTTCAAGCATCTCCGAAAACCTTGGGAGACGGAGAAGCCCCCCTCCTCTCCAGCTGCAGCAGAGGGGGTTCACGATCCTCTGACCCTCGTAATGATGGAGGGTCAAGAGTCAGGCTGTGTGAGGGGATCGTCTGCGTCTGCATAGCGCGTGAGGAACGCCTGGGAACCAGAGCTCGCTGTGTGATCCTGTGAAATTGATCTTTCCAGAAGGGACCCGTGGTGTGTATTTATGTTTAGGTGGTGGTGGTTGTGTATGTGGGCTTGTTTGTAAGATTCAGCTGGAATGGTAGAAGCAAGTTGGGAGAGACTTTGCTAAATTAAGTTTGCATGTCTTCTAAAAAAGAATATCGGGCTTTGAATAATTTTTTATTTAAAACAACCAAATTCCAAAAAGTTAAACGTGACTTGATCTTTTTGAGAACTAATTTTAGCAAAAGTCCAGATTTTGACAAATAGTTTTTAAAAATCCTAACTGTATTTTGAAACACACTTCCAAATGCTTAATCCTCCACATTTATCTGTTGGAAAAATATCTCCATGGAATTGTTTCTAAGGAAGTAATGTTTTGGAAGAAGTTAGCTGTTGGGTGTTTTGCTCCAAAAGTGTGTCAGTGTGTGCCCACTGATTCAAAGGATGTGACTCAAATAAATGTTATCTAACAGCAGGAGGTCACACAAAGCCATTAGTTGGAAATAAACTCGCTTAATTTAGTCAAGGTGTCCTAATCTGTCATACATTATAAATGAACTGGCCCAAATGGGGATTGGATACTCAATCAGACAAGGTGGAGTAACACATCTTAAGTGTAAATAAATAAGTTTAAGCAATTTTATAATTATTTATTCCATTATTATTCAAACTACGTCACTTCCATAGGTACAAAATCTTTATTTTATTTAATAAGTACACAAGGGTTGGTCTGCAGTTTTTTTTATAACAGAGGTTTTGTGAAATTATCATCAAGGATAAATTAAATACTATATTTTGAGTTGAGGTCAAAATGATTCACATGCCTGGCTTTATAACTGTGTTCCGTTCTATTGTCACAGCTGCTAAATGACTCCACAGTGGTAAAATCAGTATGTTAATGTGAGCAAGATGCATGGAGAAGAAAACAAATGTTTTGCATGTTTGTGAGTATTTCCGTGAGAGAGACTCCTCCAGTGAAGCCTTGGCTACTCTTTTATCTTCAGCATGTGCTTTTCTTCTTAACTCTCTCGCTCTCTCTTTGACCAAACCTCCACTGTCTGTCTATTCAGCCTGTTTGGACTCGACCACTTCAGTCATATCTGCAGGCTTCTTGTGGCGGCTACAAAAGCAATCCCTGCTTGTGCTTATTCAATCACAGAGGGATCTTGGGGAGGTCTTTCGTCTGTCTGTGCCCTCTTAGAGGCTTTGTACTGACATTATGAAGCAATCACATCCATTAGTTGGGACTTGTGATGTCTGATCCTGTCGCAGTACATGGGGCCTGCGTTAAAACGTGGCACACCCCATTCAGAAATTCCTAGAGGTCTGTTCCGAGAACATTTTTAATTTTTTTTTACTAAAATTTTACATCAGTTACAGAGGTCTGCTTCAGTGAGGATTATAGAATTAAATGACTGAAAAGTTTTTGAATAGATTGCTGTGGGAAATTGTAAAGATTGTAACATATAAATATAAATGTTTTTGAATTTGTCATTCTAAATTGTAATCTTTTTCAATATTTAAATGGCCACGCTCATTCATGAGTTAATTTATCCAATAATAGATCATTCATAAAGTGATTGTCAGATAGTGAGCCAGCTGTGTTGCATGAGAAATTGACATTTTGAACCTCTTTTATTCTACGTATAAAATAATAGAGGAGAACCTCCTTTTGAGGTTTGACAGCAATTATTTGTTGCATATTTTCATGTAAAATGTATTCACAGAGGGAATTTAGACAGCACTGACTTCCTTAGCCATCCCCACAGCACACATAAGCTTCTTCTGGTCAGCAACACTACAGCTGCTTGATCAGCATCTAATGCAGCAGGCCAGACCTCTTATTTTTAAAGGATTTTTTTTTCTAGTGGTCTTTATTTCATAGTAGATTTACAGAAAAGAGGGTTGTGAGAGGCCAATTTCCAGAAGAATATTGACCTTTTGCAACTACGTAACTTAATAATTCAAAGTGCCATGATGGACGTCGGAAGTGAAGGACGGGAGTATTGAACTGAGCAACTGGAAATGTTTCTTATGCCAGTTTATTCGAGTCAAGCTAATTTGTCTGTGAACGTAAAGAACTTGATTGGGGCTCATAGACGGCGGTACAGAAGCTTGGAATAGCTAGCTTAGAAACCGATCCGTACCCCCCGCCCCCTCCTGACTTGTTCATCAAATTACCGACTTTGCTCGAATTCAACCCACATGATTTATGTCACTATGTCATAAACAGTGGTTTCCCTTAAACCGGAGCAGCCTTAAAACGTACAGAAGACGAGATGCTAACCAGTTCTTTTTCCATATTAGGCTACATGGCGGTGGGGCATTATTTCCATGGTTACTAATGGTTAGACACATACCTTCTCCAGATTTGAAAAATATTTCTAATATCTAGATATCTTTCTAATCATACTTACTTATAAAGTATATGAATGTTAATCTTCTTACCTTATAAAAAGTGTTTGCTGTAAATTCGCGGTTACACCGAAGGCTGCTCCAGTCATTATGATTGACAGCTGCTATCCATCACCACCGTATCTTTCCTTGTTAAAAGTTATACAATAAAATGACAAGTTTGGTTTCTATCCTTGTCTTTCTCTGCAGCTGACAGTGCACCACCCTATGACCAGTTTTACTGCGGAATGGACCTTACCAAGCTCTGCCCACAAACAACCCACGTGACCGCAAGTCTCACAAACAAAGCCTCGCGGCGCCATGTTTCTATGTAAACATGACTGATTAGTGCATCATTTCTACCGGATTTTCACTATATATCAGCTACTACAATGGACAGAGGAACTAACAAGTTCATGTCATCATCTGGGAGGAGGTTACTGGTTTCTCAGTCACATACTGGTTGCAAACCTGAGGCCAGCAGGTGTCAGTCAGTTATGGTAGATCTGAAATTTGGTTTGATGATGTCAACAAGAGAAGCTACAGACTGATAGGAGGAACCAAAGAGCTCTGTAAAGATAAAGGCAAATCTTTTGAAGTTGGGATATAATTAATTTAATTTCACATAATTACCACGGTAGAAACCATTTGTTGTGTATGAAATATATTTGTTCTATTTGATGTTTGTTGTGAATGACGTATACTCACAAAGAACGAGGTAATTAGTCCAACCTTTAGAAACTAAGGTAAACAAAGGTAAAATAACCCGAACAGGTGATCAACTCAATACCACTCCTACCTTTTTACTCTCTCTCTCTCTTTGTAGTTTAAGCACACCTGTTACCGTGGCAACCGCCTGCTCCCCGCAAGACGAGCAAAGATTACGTTAAAAACATAACATTCAGTCCGTTACGATATCAAGTTTCCAGGCTTGATATTTATTTCTCGATTATTAATCAGCGTTTCGCTGAACACAGCGATGGTTGATTGACTAGCTGTACTTGGTGCTAACGTGGCTAACAGGAGTAACAGTTTAGTCCAAAGCCTTTTCTGCTAAAATAAAATCTTTAGTGTATGTCAGATACAGACACATTGCATATTGATCTGTTTAGCTAACGTAAGACCGTGTAGCAGACAGGCTTCAAGGTGTAGAAGTTGTATCAGTTCTGCCATTATGCTGTACTTAGCTAACGGGAAGCTAAGTGTGTTTGTGAGACGGCCATGCACGTGACCACGTAGAATGGGCATCAGCCAATGAAAAGCGGCCCCTCTGGTACGGTCCATCGACTCAATAAAAGCGATATTAGGCTACCACATGTGCGTTTTTTGACTGGTTTTACAGGAGCGCATACGTTGTTTTGTTCATTGTCATGGCGGAGCGGGCGAAGTTTTGAAGAGAGTGACGTCACGTCAGGAGGTAATTTTCACTTGGAACAGACAATTGAACAAGTACATCCACTTCAGTCATGTTAAAGAGATCCTTGGCACTGTAGACACCCTGATATTTTGCCTTGTTAAGTTACTTTACAGATGTAAATCAAGAAGTTATCATCAATGGATAAAGAATGTAGGACCGAGTACACATCCCTGGATAAAGTCTGTGCTTTTTTTTGTTGGTAACTAATATTATAAACAGTCATAAACTGTGTTTTAGTCTTGAGGGAAGGTCAAAAATCAATTTATAGAGCAAAAGTTTTAAGGTACTGCTTAAGAGAGATTTGATATAAGCTGCTATTAGAAGCCTGTGCTAAAGCCTGATTAGAAGGGAGCAGAAAAGCACTCATGGTTTGATCAAGGCAGTGGCCAGAAAACCAAAAAATACTTAAATTTAGGGGTAAGGTATGCACCAGGCAGGCCTTTTTAGGGCACAAGAAGACAGAATCGAGGTCTGGTTGAACACTGAAAGCATAGTTTGAGTAGGACTTGATTACCACAGTCAACTCAGCAATGCCTGGGTCTCACCATGGTTATGCTTTGGTTTATGAGTTGCTGAGTGAAGAAAGTAAGCTGTACCACAAACCCCAGGTGCATGACGACAGTAAGCAGTATGGATTTTTTAAAACGTGTGATTTGCTGAAGAAAAGGGTCCTACTCCTAAAAGACTTGTATGCCATCATAAAAAGTAATATTTTAAATAAGTTGCTTAATCTACTCTGATTTTAATTACTTATCAAAATTTTACCATATCATAAACTCTTTGCCAACTTTAACTAAATTAACACTTTGGCCCATAAAACTGTCAAAATTGTTAGAAAATTGCGGGAGCTGTGCTGATTTAGCGTAACACATTTAATGCTGTAAGATTTGCAGGTGCGAAGCCGTTGCTTTGAACACGTCAAATCCAGGTTGTGTGGGAAGTTGCTGACCATCGCTGACTACACGACTTGAATGATGTTATTACATCACTCCGAGGCCCGGTTCAAAACATTAATTAAACACACTTCCCTGGTTTGTTTGCTTTTGGACTTGTGAGTGACGTGTGTATGCCTTCGTGTGCATTGTGTGTGGTTTCTGTGATGTGAATCCAGGTTCACTCACCGAGTCTCACTGTTTGCTGTGTGTGTGTGTCTTTGTGTGTGTCACACAGTGGTTAGCGCAGTGCTGATTGCTGTTTATTTGGTCTGTGGGTCGACACAGAGCCTTGCAGTTAGAAGCGCTACTGACAGCACTGTTTTTATTGGGTCCCTGTGGCTGAACCAACACTAACATTGGGGTCGCGCTCTTCGCTCTGTCCCCCACACCAAAAAACTCCCATACCGAGGTTCCTGTCTGCTTCAAAATAACATACAGTTAATCACCACGTATGCAACATGAGATTTTTACTGGGGAAATATAGAGATTTTTGCCTCAAAATTATGCCGAAATCCATCCCGGTGACGTGGATCAAAGACCTAACAACTACTCTTTTGATGGAACCACCATTTATTGTTGCTTAAATAAGACAGACAATCTGTCTGCATGTCGGTGTGAGTAAACTGCTCCATTTTGTGCAACATTTGATTGTTTTGTGTATCTTCTGGACAGTGGCAGTTACTGATATGGGCGACATGGGCAACCGCCCAGGGTAGTAGCTTGTGGGGGGGGCAGCATGAGTTAACTTCTCCTCCACAGTCTCCATGTCTGGACTAAAATCTAGGGATGTAAATCAAAAGCTTTTTCATCCAAAGAAAGCATTCAGACACTAATAAAATCTTGACACAAAAAGAACACTGAACATATGAAAAGAAAAGTCCAAAAGTGAAAGATGCAGCGGCAACATCATGATCTGAAGAGACTTTTCTCCATGTTTTTGGTCAGAGTTGATGAAATAACAGGCCAGTTTGGACCCATAACCTTCAGGTAGAAAGTTGAAGAGACAGAGATGCCTCTTTTTCAGCACTTCTGAGTCCAAGTATTCATCAAACCATGAGAGAAAAGTTACAGTTTCAGAAAATATTCCTGAAGTTTAAATTCAAAAAATGTGTGCAACTATTCACCTCTAGAGGAAATTATTTTGGTATTTTACAGCTTCCTGTATAATGTCTCATGACTTGGTGGACACGGTGGAAGGCCTGCCTTATCAGATGAAGGTTAATGCTCACACACGCCTGCACACACACGAACCACAAATGCTCACAAAGACACACACACATATACACTGACATGCACAAGGTGGTGCACGGTACATGAATGCCTAGTCATCCATGTAATATGACTCTGCCTCAGCCTACACACGAACACACGCTCATAAAGAGGTCACCGCTTTGCCGTCTGGTGGTCAACCCCCCCCCATACATACACACACACAGAGTGTCTATGTGTGATTGACTGTTCACATAGTGAACAGGAAGAGAAAGGTATATCTCAAAGCATTGATTGATCATTTTTGTCCCTTTTTTTAAACCTAAAACACACAGATCCGCCTTTATTCAGCTGATATCTCCCTTTACTGAAAGAAGCGGAGATGCACTGGTGACCTCAGGGACACAGAGGGTGGGATGTTGGGATGAGACGGCTGTTTGTGCGTGTGTTTATCTGCGAGTCCCCACTGTAACGGCTGCTCCCGGCCGTCCACGCAGCTGTCTGCTCAACACACTCCCACATAAACACACCAATGTGCGCACAACACTGAGCGGCTGTGAGAGATCCCCCCCGCGGCTGCTTCCCAGGCTGAGAGAAAAGAGAGAAGGGGAAACGGCTGGAAAGGATTACGCACAACAATCAACCAGTCGCAGAGCGACAGCCACACGTGGAACCTTGTGAATGTGCGGATTATCCAGGAAGTTATAGCGCTCATTCTTGCTGCATGATGAACAGTGTTGTAGTCTTCATGAGAAAGATATTAAAAGGGTAGTATGATGTAAAATTGGCTTTTTTGAGCTTTATATCACTTTATAATGTTATTCCCTCATCATAAACATACCTGGAGAGTTGCCTTGCGTCTTTCATGCATGTTTGAGAAATCTTGTAATCTCCCATGGCAACCATTCAGCTGTGCAAAATGCCTGGTTGGACTTAGCTCCGCCTTCGACGACAAAGCTCCTCCTAGCAGCATCCAAGCTACTGTACTTCTACCTCAAAGAGCACCCCTCCTCTGCAAATCCCCCACTGAGCTCCTTCAGACTAGCCAGTAGCAATTAGCAAACACCTTGTTGAACTGCGTACCTGCTGAGCTCATTGCATCAGCCATTTCTCAGTGCAACGCTTGTAAAAACGTTGCTAAAGGATTAAAAGAGGAGGAATGTTGTGATGACTTGAAGGCGTTAAATTAGAAAGCAACATTTATTTTTAGTCATTTTTGATACATGTAGCATTTTCATAGCAACTGCAGGTAACATAGTTGATTGTCCTGTAAAATGGCACTGCGTGCCTGGAAAACACACAATAATGCCCCTTTAAAAATAAAATTAGCCAAATTTTGGAAACTTAAAAACAAACATTTCAACTGAAATCTATTTGTGACAATATTAAACTTTTTTTTTTCTGGCAAGTATCTACAACTTCAAGACCTTATTGGTAGGAATAGCACAGCTTTAGTTTTGGTCAGAAAGAAAGCAAAGTTTATGACAAGTTTTGCTTTCTGGAGACAGCAGTCACAGTCAGACACCAAGCTGAATACCTGACAAGATGAGATCATTTTAGTAATTTTACTGTCAGGAAGCGGTGTGGTGAAGGGTGGTGAGGCAGACGCAGCGGACCCAGGTATGATGAATAAGGTGATTTTAATGGTGATACTCAGTCCAAACAACGAGCAGCAGTCACATACACTGAACACGAAGAGACTAACATTGACGACAAACTGACTAGACATAGACGAGGACCCGACGACAAACAAAGAACACAGGTGGAGTTAAATACATGGGAGGGTAATCATAGAAACGAGACACACCTGGGAACAATCAAGGGGAGGACAGGACAACGAAGAGACTTAAGGACACAGAAAACTCTAAATAAACACAGATCATGACAGTACCCCCCCCTCAAGGGCGGCTACCAGACGCCCAAGAAAAAAAAAACCCCAAAAAACCCAACAAGGGTGGGTGGAGGGGTGCCGGACGGCGGGCCAGAGTCCAAACTAACAAAAAACAACCCACCATCGTGGGCGGAAAAACAAGAAGGGTCAAGAGTCCATAAACAACAACAACAAAAAAAAAAAAAACTACCCACAGGGTGGGCGGGGGCAAAGGAGGCAGGAACCACTGAGGTGGTCTGGCGGTCGTCCGCGGCGGCGGGAACCACGGAGGTGGTCCGGCGGCCGTCCGCGGCGCTGGAGGTGGCCATGATGAGTCCCGGGGGCCGCCCACAGACGGCGACGACGAGCCCCCCGAGGCAGGGTCTCTGGTGGAGCACAGAGAGTCGGGGTCTCGGGTGGAGCACTGGGGGTCTGGGTCTCGGGTGGAACGGATGGGGACTGAGTCTCGGTCGGAACGCAGGGGGTCTCGGTCGGAACGCAGGGGGTCTCGGTCGGAACGCAGGGGGTCTCGGTCGTCGGGGTCTCGGAAGGAACGTAGAGGGTCTCGGAAGTCGGGGTCTCGGAAGGAACGCAGAAGGTCGGGGTCTCGGAGGGAACGCAGAAGGTCGGGGTCTCGGAGGGAACGCAGAAGGTCGGGGTCTCGGAGGGAACGCAGGGAGTCTCTGGAGGAACACAGGGAGTCTGAGTCGGAACGCTGGGAGTCTCGGAAGGAACACAGGGGCGAAGCCTCGGGGCCGGCCGCGGAGGCGGGCCGGCGCGAAGCCTGGGAACCGGCCGCGGCGGCGAGCCGGGACGAAGCCTGGGAACCGGCCGCGGCGGCGAGCCGGGACGAAGCCTGGGTACTGGCTGCGGCTCCGGATAGCGACGAGGGGCCGGGTCTGCCGGCGGCTCACGTCGCCGTCTCCGGGCTGACAGCGGAGGTGGTGGCTCCGGAAAGCGACGAGGGGCCGGCTCCACCGGCGGCTCACGTCGCTGTCTCCGGGCAGACAGCGGAGTAGGTGGCTCCGGAAAGCGACGAGGGGCCGGCTCCACCGGCGGCTCAGGTCGCTGGCTATCCGGACGGAGGTATCGACGGGGGCCATATCCGGGGGGTGCCAACACCAGTCTTGTCCCCCGGTAAAGCTCCCGCTGCAGGTCAGCGAGAGCTTCAGCCAGCTCCCTGTCCTGCCTGCCGGACCTCCGCCTCCTTCTCCTCTGCTTATTAGTGGAGTACCCCACTCCAGCTGGATCCATCGTAGCAGCCTCACCTTTCGGTCTGGTCGGGTCCTTCTGTCAGGAAGCGGTGTGGTGAAGGGTGGTGAGGCAGACGCAGCGGACCCAGGTATGATGAATAAGGTGATTTTAATGGTGATACTCAGTCCAAACAACGAGCAGCAGTCACATACACTGAACACGAAGAGACTAACATTGACGACAAACTGACTAGACATAGACGAGGACCCGACGACGAACAAAGAACACAGGTGGAGTTAAATACATGGGAGGGTAATCATAGAAACGAGACACACCTGGGAACAATCAAGGGGAGGACAGGACAACGAAGAGACTTAAGGACACAGAAAACTCTAAATAAACACAGAAAAACACAGATCATGACATTTACTTTAAAACTGGATTATTTTAATCAACAACTCTTGTGTTTGAAAAGACCCTTCCTGTTTTTTAAAGGGTGTGTGTTATTAATTAGACAAAAACATGATTGAAATCATGTAAGAAAGTAAGAGCTATAGAACATTTGAGAATCACAAGTAACTAAGACCAAAAGATAACAAAAATAAGTCGATAACCTACAGAGTGTCTTCATTAATGTCCATTCACAGTTGAAAGTACGAAACAGTCCAAGGTCTGTTTCATTTGTGAACGTCATGAGAGATAAATCATGGTTAGACTCTCTATTTGAATCGCCTCTTGTTTGACGTCAGATACCCTCCAAAAGTGTTGTAGCCTTTTTTTTGTTACATGGCAGAACACCACAAGTATGTGTTTGATCCGTCAAATAAAGTTTAAGAAAAGAAAGAAAGAAATGATAGATTGCCCAGTCATCTCTTGAGATAGTTTTATAAGAGCAGCAATTAATCTACCAAGCCAAAGCTTAAAAAAAGGGGAAAAAAAGAAGAAAGAGATCAGCCCTGCAGATTTTCTGTGTGAGAAGTTGTAGAGAAATTATTCATAGTGAACAGGAAATAGTAACACAGTCAGAAACAGGAAGCTACTTTAATGAAATTAAACACATCAGGGTTTTATTGCATGCTATTTTCAAACAACAACAACTTCCTTCCCGACAGTCATATTGTCAAACATCATGTGTGTCAAACTGGTCAAGTTTAGATTTCACTTTCAGAAAGGTTTCATTGAATAATTGTATTCATTTTTCTTTCTTTATTTAAGGTTTTGTGGGAATTCGGACATTGAAAAACATGCTTGGACTCAAAGGTTTTGTCTGTGTTTGTATTGCAGGCAATTTCCTTTGGGTTTGTTATCCCTGCAGACAGAAATAGACAGAAGCCGGGACAAGCAGGAACAGGGAAGGTTTAGCCGACGATGTCATGGGCCCCGTGGTTTCATTGCAGGAGTTTCAACTTGTGTACGATCAAGGTTAGTGGGCATGTATTGTGGGTTTTAATGGAGACAAGAGGAGTAAAAAACAGAGAGGGAACTAAAACAAGTTTGACAGCAAGACGAGAATCAAAGTTTCGCCTTTGCTGCACACATTCCAGACTCCGGCTTTAAAGCTTGGTGTTCACCACACATATTTGCTTTGTAGCTGTAAAGAAGTTCTCATGAATATTGGGGAGAATGTTTAGGCGACAGTGGGCTGCGCTCTTTGTTTGTATGCATGCGTGTGGCGTGCATGAGTGCTGTTGTGGTTATTGATTCATCCTGCTTATGAGGCATGACATGATGAGCCAGTCAGGACATTGGAGGGAGTGGAGGGGGTGAGTGTGTTTGTCGGGAGTTTTGTGGGAGGGAGACAAAAACACTGAGGCAAAGGAAAGACAAGGATGCAGGATTTACACGACGCAAAATAAAAGCCGGGGGATCACAGAATGATAAAGACACAACAAAACATAAGAAGACAAAGTTTATGTGGGAATGTGGATGAAAGCAAGTTGTTCATGTGTCTGTTGGTGCAGCACTTTTGATCTGATTCAATGGGAATGTGGGGAAACAGGAAACTCTATAAAGCTAAACTGTTCTGATCAGGAAAACGTGCCAACAAGTGGGACAAATATACATTTAAGCACAAGGAGAGTATTAATTGTAGTGTTAAAAGTAGTCGCACATTCCACAATTTTTGCCTTCTTCTAGAAACATGGGAAGAAGAAAACCATTAATGTTTACCCCCAAATCGTGATATAAATGTGGAAGATGGTGCTCAGGTCGGACAACACCAACTGTAACTTTCTGATCTTTATGCAAACCTCTTAACACATCAGCCACATTGGGAGACGTGGTGGAAGCATCATGCTTTGTGAATTATTTTTCTTAGCAGGGGAAGGGAAGTTGGTCAGAATTCATGGGATAATGGACGGAGATAAGAAGGGGACAGTTCTGGAAGAAGCCTGCTACTGACTGCAAAAGAGAGATACATCCTGTTTAAAGCACACTCAGAATTGAAAGAGATTAGATTTTTATGTATTTTGAAATCTGTGCTTTTTGTTTGGTAATCAATAGATAATTCACATATGGCACTATTTCTCTGAAATAAACACTGTTTGTGGATCTGATTCTTCAACAGTCAGGTTCTTCATCAGGATATAAATACCGGGACGGATGTGCAAATAGATGCATTAGAAAAGGATGCAGTTTTGATTCTGCAGGTGTGTTGTTGTTCAGGTACAAATAAAACATAGAGAAGTTAAACAAAACAAAAGTGTATTAATTACAATTTCCTTCTCTGTATTTTGGGTCTTCCTTTTGCTTTGGAGGAAAAGAAGAGAAGATCACAGAAATCTGAAGTGGAATCTGAAGTGAAGCTTGTGTAGCTTCAAGCCTATGTGTGATACAGATGGTGAAAAAGGCTTTTCAATCTGTCCATAAGTTCAAAGCTGGTCAATACAAAGTAAAAGTGGTAATAAATAGATATGGAGTCCATACCCGTCTGATGAGTCTTAATGCAGATGCTTTCCCACACTTCAGATGATTAAAAACAACCTCAGTCCCACCCTAACATTTGGCCCTGAATGAGCAGATGAGCTATTGAAGAAAATTATGCCAAAGTTATAAAATGTGTTATTTTAACAAACTGGACTAAGTTCTCACACTGTTGTAAAACAGTTTTGGGTGTGTGTGTGTGTGCGTGTGTGTGTGTGTGGGTTGATGGGTGTGGGATCTGCAGTAGCAGCTGGTGGATTATGCATCCCCCATGTCCTTCAGAGACTGTCGTCATGCTTCCTGTATTGTGGCCAGTAAGGCGTGATGTCACTTCCTGCACTCAGTAGCGTTATGTGTTTGTGTGTTTACGAGGGTGCGGACCCTACAGAGACCCAGCTGCAGCGTCGGAGTGTCTAAAAACAAGAAAGGAAAACCTCCAAGAATAGAGATCCTTCTAGGGACCTGAGCAGAACGTTTACGCTGACTGCATTATTTTTTCTTGATTTTAAAAGAACGAAAAGCCTTCAAACATCATGGATTCAAACCTGTGCGATTAAAAGAGGTGTTAGTCTCCACTTGCAATAGCTCATTTGATTCAGTTTACATTGACTCTAACTCTAATAAAGTCATGAGTTGTGAATACTGGGATCATATGTTTTATGTAATTCGGCATATTTGCACGATCTTTGATTGTCGCTTGTCTCTGGGAAACCCAGATGATAACTAAAATGGAAGAGTTTTCTTCTGAACATCTTTAAAATATCACATCCATGATTTAATTGAGCTTTTCAGCCCCGTTTCTCACTAATCGCTCATCTTTTCTGCACTTCTCATTCAGCTGTTTGTTCTCATTTGCGTGACCCCGTTTCAGAGCCTTAGCTTGGCAGGACGGCTGCTTGGACACGTGGTTCATTGACTGGAAAAGTTTGGCTACACTCTCTGCTTCTCTTTCCTCTCACACCATTTATTATCTGCACTCGGAGACTCCCAGGACCCGAGGACTTGTGCTCACATGAACATAGAAGCACGCATTTGCGCACGGAGACAAAACTCACACACAGACGGATACAAGTAACACTCTTCCCCTCAGTGTGAGAACTTCTGCAATGTCTCCTCGGCTGAGTCACACAGATGTTCCTCTTGGCACCTCAGCAGGTTGTGGTGGGGTGTTTCGGGGGGCCTTTCTGGGATCTGGGAGGGGGCCACTGAGGGCCAAACAGGGCCCCAGAGCCTGGATGAGAGCTTCCTTTGTGGGACACAAAGCATTGTCTGTGCTGGGAAAGGCCACAGGGATGGGAACACCGCCCAGAGCCGGACACTAAGCAGCGATTCTGGCTTTTCCATGTGTGAGTGTTTGTGCGAGGGTGGAAGACCACGACGGACTCTGAGTGTGGGAGAGAGAAACAGAAAGTGTGTACTAACTTATCCGGCGTGAACATGTTTGAGTCAAAGTCTGTCTGAGAAGGTGAAAGAGCAGCTGAAAGCATGACATTGGAGGAGCTAGCTTTTTTTTCCTTTAAAGTCTCACTTTCCATGACCTATTTTAGCATCTAAACAAAGTTTTGCCCTGTTTAAACCTAACACATGTGGTTTGGTGCGCTCCTGTCTGTGGAAGACCATGACGAGATCCAAAGAGCTCTCTGAGGCCGTTGGAAATAACCGCAGCAGTTTATTGATCTGGTAGGATTGTCTAGGCAATTTGGAAGTCATTCGATATAAAGAAAACAGTCCACAATTAAAATCAACAGCTATCGTTCCCATGTATGGGAAAACATACTGCAGCTGGTCACGACTCCCCAAACTCAGGTTGAACTTGTGGCCGTTCACACAAGTTCAACCTGATAGTAGACCACAGGTTTACTGTCAGGTTAACCTAAACAAAATCTCCATGAGACCCAGAACAGGCTCTTGCTAACACATAAGTGCATCCAGTGCAATTATAAAGATAAATGTGACCTATAGTGCTTCCTTGAACAGGTTAGGATAGGTCTAAGGGCAATACAAAACATGTTCATTACATTTTTGTGCACAAAATCCTTTTTAGATATTTAGATTTTAGTCTACTCAGTATTGCCTACTTTGAGCTCCTTCCAGAATGAGTTGTTCTAGAGCCTCCTGTCACTTTAAATCCAAATAAACTGCAGCTGGTCACGCCCCCCCAAACTCAACACTCACAAGTGAAAATGGCTGCAAACAGATGCGCAATCATATAACCGTACATCCTTGAAAAGCAGACACGGACCCTCCTGCACAACCAACAATGATGTAGCAAGTGGTTTCTGAATGGTAGGTCAGCAACATAATACTTGTCTTTTTCAGCAGTCATTGTACAGCGAATACAGCTGGAGGAGAGTGTGAGTAAAAAAAAAAAATTAAGCTGAAGCCAAAATAGATCCTCCAACACGATAAAAACCCAAAACATGTCGGCTGGCTGAGAATAAAGAACTGGACAATTCAGGCCCGAGTCGAAGCCCAGATCTTAATCACGTAAATTTCAGTCAGTTAGAAAAACGTTTGTTGGAAGACCAAATGAAATCTTTGAGGAGGTTCAACAGCTTCAGCTCATGATCCTCAACTGGGTCAAGTAAAAAAAATTTGATGTAAAGATCAAATCAAATCAGTTTCATGTCTATTGACACTTTTTTACATTTAGGCCATATGAGATTAAAAAAAATGGAAGTATTGCATCTCATTTGGTTTGTGCAGTTTTAAAATTTCTCTACAGCATAACAGTCTCTTTAACACCAGTTCTAGTTTCCCTGATCCAATTATTCTATCTAGATCTGTAAAACATTTCTGCAGGGATGTAGGATAAAATGCACAAAAATGACGTCAAACATTTGGGATTTTGTTTTACTACTGGAAACATACTGTATGTTACAGTTATGAGAATTTACAAAACTGAAAATAAAAACATTTCTCTTCACTTTTGTCTACAAAAAAAGTGATGCCTAAAAGTAAGAAAGTCATGCTTGTTTCTTAAGAGAAGAAAAAGATCATGACTTCATCTTAGCACTGGGTTAAAGCTGTTGCTCCAACAACAGCCAGTCTGACATCAACCCCACCCGGCTTTTCTTTCAAATATGATAAGATACGGTGCTGATGAAGGACCAGGAAGTCTATTTTAAGACTTTGGGAACTGTCGCTTACAAAACTTGGGCAAAAAAAAAAAAAGTCGGCCTGAGCCAAAAGAGTGAGCTTGCATGTGTGCATGAGTAACGGGGTGGAGCGTGGGGATGGTGGGAATGGACGAGGAATGTCAGAAAGCCAAAGAAGGGGAAAGAATGAAAACAAAAAAGCAAAGAAGTGGTTTATGCCCACAGAACAAAGATGAAGAGAGGGGTTTTTTATAATTGGCCTTTTCCTTCGGGTCCCAGACTCACTGGCTGAGAGGAGGAGACAGGGGGACAGAGGGGAGAGTGTGTAGTCTCTGTCCAACACGCAGACACAGAGACGGCAGGACTCTCGGAAGACGGGAGGGTTCAGGACGTAGGTGATGAGAACACTTTGATAAACGATTTCTGTCTAATTACAGTCGCCACACCTCGTCCACAGCCAAGCACGTCACACCTAAACAAAACACACACTCTCTCAGACAAACACACACTTTCGAAACTTTTCCCAAATCACACACGCCTTAATCCCCTCACAAATGAGAACGTCTGAACTTCAGAGTAAGTTGGCCCTCATGCGCCGCAAGCGTCTCACCGCGTGACTGTGTTTTACACGAGAGAACCTTGACCTTGACGTACCACGGTGAGTCGGCGTGAGCGAACGTGTGTGTCTGTTTCACAAACCGCCTTGGGAAGCCCCGCTCTTTAAAAAGCCCTGTGCGTCTGCGAAAGCCCCGCAGAGCGCCAGTCTCACAGTTTGTTGGCTTATTTCTGGGATGTTTCAGTGGGAAATCCTGAGAAACGTCGCTGGTGGTTCTGTCTGGAATGGATGCTTTGGATTCATATGCTGCTGCAAACCATCACATGACGTGCAACGCACAATGAACAAGCAGCAGCTATGTCGGTTACTCACATACATCTGAATAATAACAAAAAAAATGACGAAAGGTTATGATGTAAAACATCAGACGGGTTATGGAAAGTAATGTTTGGATAACATCAGGACCTGATTAGAAATAATGTAGAAATTTTGCATTAAAAACAAGTAAAGTGTAATATATAGAGAGTGTTAATGTGTGATCTTGTCTCCTCTGTCAGGCTCACACACTCAGACTCAGTGGGACAGCGGCTCAGTCAGCAGGCTGCAGGCGCTCCGGCTTCAGGCTCCAGTTTCCTCCTGATGAAAGTGTAATCCACGCAGGTTCCTCTCTGCTGCTTTGTTTTCCTCATCCCTCCAACCTGTGGGAAGGAGGGAGCGACGGACTCCGTCAGTGTCACAACACGAGATTATCGCTCTCAACACACACACACACACACCAACTCAAAGCGACAGGAAGGAGACGTCTGTCCTTTGTTATGCTTTTGTCTTCTCAGTTTCTCTCACATTTCACTTTTCTTTATTTTTTTTACAGCTGTTATTCATCTTCTTTTCCTCCTCGACTGTCTGCGACTGTAATTCATGATCGATTTAGACAGTGTAGTAAAACCTAATGGAATAAATCATGTAAATAGACACAATACTTGTGTAAAAAAAAAAAGTAGGTTAAATGTTTTATTGCTTTATTGCTTTAGCTTTACAAGAGAAGAGAATTAGGTTTCTTTATCTCTGGGGAGTAAAGCTGATATTGACTGAAAGTAGGCATGAAGTGTTTAGATGTTCAATGTCACGAATTATATTAATTAGCTTTTACGTAACTGGGAGGTTTATATTAACTTAAATATTAAAATAACCAATTTTAAAAGCATTTTAAACGGTAGTAACCTTAAAATATCTTGCAATGGCAGCCTCATGTTGATCGGCAGACCAATCACAAGGCGTTAATGTTTGACTGGATTTCATGATAAACAAAGGAAGATTTTATGGGCTTATTGACAGAAATAATGAAAAGGAAACACAATAGACCCTCCATGTATGGATATGTTTACTGTTGTGTTTCATAAAACACAACAGCAAACATTTTATAACTGAATGATTACGGTAATCTGTCTGAAGATCTGCTAAGTTTGGGTTATAGTTTCCCCTTGTGATTTCTCTTTAAATTCAACACTTTCTAGCTCGTAAAGCTCAATTTATATTGTTGTATTTTATCATGTTTGATGTTTTTGGTGGATTGTTTTATTGTGTTTTGTCTTTAAGTTGCTTTATAGAAGGGTGCTGATTATTTTGTTCCTCTGTGGTAACATAACTGGGTACACGCATCTTTTCACTGGAGAAAAGATGCGTGTTTTTAAAAATAGATGTTTTTACTTAAAATCTAGGTAGTGTAGCTACACTCCAATAAATACTCACAACTAGCAGGAGGCTGCTTAAAGTGTTTCTGGTTTGATCGGGGATCACAAGCTGCCAAAATTCACAAGAGTTAAATGGCTCAGAAAGAACCACAATTAATGGGAAACAGTGTGAGACAATGACTTCAGAAAACTATTTAGGTCAATTAAATTAAGATCTGAGCATTTTAATGTCAGCTCATTTCATGAAAACAATCAGCTCCTAAGAAGTTTAAGTAAGTCAGTTTGAAATATTTCGTATGAGGATGTGATATATGAAAATGTTATGTTTCATCGTTTCGCAGAAACAGACACACATCTTTCATTATTCACAACTACATTGGAGTCAAATACCAGGTATGAGTTTGTGTCTTAGTGTTGTCTAAACGTTGGGACCATTAGGTTTCATTTTTAAAAAGCTAAACCTAATCTTTTGAAACAGTGTTGATCAATAGTCCCATAATGTTTCTGAAGTTTTTCTACCTTTCAGTCCAGTCCAAGTCGCCTAAACTAAAGGGGTGAACCGGTTCTGTGTTGATACATAAAAGACAACTTAAATTAAAGAACTGGTTTGGCGTTTTGTTGCTCTGATTTCTTTGGTCGAATCTATGAAAAATACCAAAACAACTACAGTTTGACAGAGAAACTTCCTCTTGTATTTTTAAAAAAAAATCTTTTTTCTTTAAGTCAAGATGCTGTTAAACGACTGCATAAGTTGTTTTTTTAAGCTGATGCCACTTTTGCGCAGTGTTTTTCATTTACAAGAACAAAAACAGGCCTTCTGAAATCTTTATTAGTTAAAAAAAAACTCTCTATATCATGATGTTGCCACCAACATGCTTTACTAGGGGCTATATGTTGAGGGTGGTGTGCAAAGTCCATCTGCTGCACACAGTGTTTTTCTGTTGGTTGCACAGAATTTTAATTAGAAAACAAATGCAAGCCAGACTTCTTAGTTTAGAAACTACATAGAAAATTTTAACTGCTTAGTTTCCTCTTCACAATTATGGACAATATTGTGTTGGTCCATCACATAGAATTACAAAAAAAAAAAAGACACATGGTGAAGTTTGTAATGCTTGGAAAAAATCACTAGGACTACTACAAATATGTCTGAATTCAGCAGATATAAAACAGGCTACAATCAACTACAAAGTCTTCTGCATTGTTTATTCGTATGGAGAAAAAAAGAATAGAAGAAGAAAAGTCAACTTTCATTAAGTCGCTTCTCCTTTATCCTCGCCCCCTCCCCGTCCACTTTAATGATGTGTGTGTATCCCAGGTCTTATCAGGCGACACCTGCGCTGCCGCTCAACTTTAAACAGCCCAGATCCAGCCGGATCACGGTTAAATGCCCTGGGATTACAACGCAGCTTAACACCAAAGCATTTAGACACAGAAGCTGCCTTCCTGCGATGTAACAATCCTCTGTTCGCTTTGACATGCGGTGGGGCTTAGCTGCCAAAAGACAGCTGTCCATCAGCGCCTGGCTTTGATAAAGAGAAAAATCATGCCTTAAGGCTGCCGCACTTTTTTTTTTTTTTTTTTGTACAACAAGTTATCAAAGGCCGTATTATGCTTGAGCAATTGTTTTAATGAGTCGAACGCAGCCTGCAGCGATGTACGTTTTCATCTGAACTCTGTTCCAAAGAAAACAGTTTCTGCCTGTTTCAAGAGCTCGTTTGTAGCAACAAAAGGAGTCGAGGCGACGGCTGCCAAAGCTTGATGTTCTACCCTTTGGGTGGAAAAGTGACATCAAAAGCTGCAGCACATTGCTCTCGACTCCTAGAGGAGCTTAACAGAGGATAAAGAGAGGTGTGAACCTCATCCTATGCATCATCTACACACAGCTGTCCACTGGGTTAGGAAAACAGAGCCACCAACGAAACCTCAGCTGCACCTGCACAGGTTTATCCCCCTCAAGTTGTTCCCAAATAGAACGGAAAGAGAAACAACAGAGTTCAAGTGCTCAGTGTCAAGGTCGATTCTGATGTGTGCTTCAGGCCTTTCAAGGGTTGGATTTTTTCATTTTTCTTTTTTTTTTTTACCCCTAGAGTGGAGATATGATCATAAAACAAAACTAGCAAGGAAAACAAATGAAGGCTGGGCGTATTTTTGTGTGGAAGAAAAGCAGGAAGCTTCGAAATCCGAATGCGAGCAGTTCAAAGAAGGGCAAGGAAGGTGGTAGGGTGCATACACAGGGTCATATATCAACACACACTCACCAACACACACACACAGTTATTCAATGTAAATAACACAAGGACTGCTAGACACACATAAGCTCTATGTATTAGCTGTACCTGCTTGGTGCACTTCATTCAGTGCAGAAGTAGCTCCATCTGCTCACTTCATTTCACTGACAAACCATCACAAAGAAGTGTAAAATTGACAACCGGAATGAAAATTATATGTTTTTACGTTTTGTTAAAAAATAAAAATCAGAAACGTTTGCTGTGCGCCTGTACTCAGCCACTCATATTCAAAACTTTGTTGAACCTCTTTTAACTGTGGTTAAAGCTACGTTTTCCTCTGCGAAATAACTCAAGCTCTGTCAGACTGAACATCAATCTGCAATTGTTTTGCACCAATTTTCAATTAACTTTATGTCTGGACTTTGATTGAGCCGTTCTAACACATGAGTACACTTTAATCTGAACCATTTCATTGTTTCTTTGACTGAATGTTTGGGGTCAGTGCCTTGAAGGTGAACCTTCAGCGGAGTCTCAGGTCATTTGACCCCTCTAACAGATTCTCCATGGTTGGCCATCAAATCAAACCAAAAGCCTCCCACAACATGAAGCTGCCTCCATCACCATGTCGTCCCCCCTTCATGATGTTTTCAAGGTGATTTGCGGCGATAGTTTCACCGCACAAAAAAGTTTGAATGTTGCTCAGCGTGTTTCGTTTTGGTCCTGTCTGACCTTTCACACGTTTGCTGTCCCTTGTTGAAAACTTTCCACTGAACTTCTTATGATGTGAAAAAGTTCACGAGGTACAAAGACATTTGCAAGTGCGTCCTTTGCCCACTTGTTTTCTTGTCCTCTAATTTATTTTTTTTCCCCAGCTACGTGCATCGCCACACAGGAGAGGCCTTGTGTGCGAGGGGCCGTGACAACTGCGGCAGGAGCTGCATGGTGACCTTTAATCCCTGACAGCATGGGAAAGTGGGCACTCTCAGCTGTTAGGACTCCAGCAGATCCTCCTGAGCAATAGTTTATGATTACACATTAATGGGAAGATGCACTAAAAAACACAGAGGATTGACAAAGTGCACAAAAAAAAAAAAACACCCAAATGAAGGCCTACAGTATATCAGGGTTGCTGTGGTTACAGCTTCACAGTAGCTACTGTGAAGCTGTGGTTACTGTGTGTACCGCATGCACACACACACAGAGTGTGTGATTAATCGTTTCAACCCTAATCAAATTACTTTCCCTACAATGATATATGTTAATTTAATTTAGATGTTTTATTTTAAATAATACTCAAAAACCCACTAAGTCATTTAATTGTCACTATGCACACTTTAAAGCTATGCACACTTAAAGCAAAGTACACGCACACCTTGTGTGTGTGTGCTTTGCTCGCACACACACAAAGCTATTTAAGACCTAGAAATATTTCTGCCCCTCTTTATGTTCTCACAGCCCTCAGTCGCTGTAGGAATGTAAAGTATCCAGAACCCCGTTCCCCCCAGGCCCTGGTTGAGCAGGATGGTGGTGAGACGCTTGATTTAAACAACTCTGATTGTTCCCATGTCACTTACTGCAACAGTCTACACACCAGAGTCCTCCGTCAGCTGCTCAACCTTAAAGGTTTTTCCAGGAAGAGATACATCCTCTTACTGTAGCTCTATTCAAGCTACTGTGCACTTCATGAACAACAAGGCTGTTTTTTTAAAAAAGGTCATGCTTCGTTGGAAAAAATCTTGTGATTTTCTTAGATTTTACATTTTAAGTAGCAATTTAAACGATTTCGTGGTCAGCTTATACGATTCTGGGTGTCCATGTACAGAATTGTTTTGTGAAAACAAAATATTCATCTCCTTTTGCACCAGGAAAACAGAAGAGCTGAATATCGTCTTTCAAAGCCGAGATTAAAAGACACATTTTTATAGAGTTTTTTTTTTCTACTCGGAAATCAGAGATTTGGATTTGGACGCGCCGTTCTGCCAGTTTTCTAATTCTGAATCCAGACTAAATATGTCTGACGAGAGAAACGTAGCAAAAGTGTCTTGATTTCTGGTTGTTGTGGATCCAAATGCTTTTTGATAAGGCTTCCTGCTCCAAAATATTTTCACAGGTGAGTTTATTTCTTTCAGCTTATAAATGATAAATTATAAAGCACTTACAATTATCTTGCAATCCAGAAAAGGAATTAGAACAAACTTAGAATCCAGAGAAACCACTAAAGTAGAACGGTACTTATAAAAACATAATAATACGTAAAAAATACAGCACAAAACAGTATTTTTCATTGTGAATCATCTTTGAGAATCCTTTGAGGGTTGAAAGTGCTCTATTCTTCTTCGTCAATCTTTATTTAACAAGGATAGAACTCCTTGAGATCAAAAATCTCAAGGGTGTCCTGACAATCATATACAAGTCTGGAGTAATTTCAGTTAATTTGATATTGTACAATCTTGTTATTTTTCTCATGTTCCTTTACTGCTTCAACTGACAGAGTGGTGGTAAGTCAATTTTAATTAACCTATTCTGTCTATTTGGTGCTTATTTATTGCTTATATTTGGTAGCTTGACAACCGAACACAAGAAAGATCAACCCCGCAGTGTTTCCCCAGCTTGCAACCAGAACACATTCAAGTTGGGCGCAATGTCATTCCCAGATCTAAGCTTCGACTTCAAGGACAGTTTGACTTTAGAGTAAGTGAAACCATGCGTACCTGACAAAACCCAATGATGTCAAAAACCCACTTCACTCATGTCCGCTGTGACTTTGTGTCTTTAACATGCACTATAAACCACAACAATGTTCCTTTTTCTACAACTTTCAACAAGATTTGCCCCAAACATGTTGCCTTTGTACTTCTTTCGTATGTTGAAAGGTTTGGTAAGGCGAAACTGCAAACAATGTCCAATAAAAAAAAATGAGTCACCTGTTGTGAGATCAAACTAGCCCTTCATGGCATCACCGCCAACCCGCCTCATGTGAAGACGTCTTTATTAGTTCTTGAAACATCCGAATGAAACGATTTTGTATTCAGAGGAAGAATACAAACTCAAAATACAAAATAAAAAACATTTTATTTTGTTCTCTTTCCTTCTTTCTCTCTTTCATTGCTTCTGTTTTTAGACTCGTGTCGTGATGTAGGCATCAGTTAGGATTTTTTTTTTTTTCCCAAATTGTAGAATATATGGTGCTCTCTCTCTCGTAGATGTGTACAAAAAGCTTTTCAAAAATGTTGAATTTAAATAATAATAATAAAAAAACTATAATAAAATCCAATGTTTGCTATGGTGGATTCCTTTTAAAATCATCATTAACCTGCATTGCCAATCTTTGACTTTGTTTCCCTCAGGCAGAAATTAGTCCCACTTTTCTCAGCAATTGTTTAAAAGTGGAAAAATAAGAGAGCCTGCTTTTCAAGCACTCCTTGTGTTCATTAACCTCTATAAACTAAGAAACGCCTCCAAAAAAATATGAATATAAAAATCCTATATCTAGTCAAAGCACCAAAGTGAGACCTGGTACATTGAAGAGGATGCTTCACTTGAGTCATTCTTTAAGCAGCGCTTCTACTGGTCTAACATTAGTGAAGCATTTGGTTAGGATATGATTTAAGGTTAGGAAAAGACTTGCAACAAGTTAAAGCAAAGCGCACATCTTCGTTTATTTTATTAAAACACAAAACAGGTGTTTATGGTATGTGAACACATTTCTTAAATGAAATAAATGTGAGCAGGTTTGGGAGCAGCATCCCAAACCAGAGTGATATGGTTTCACAATACCCATTGATTTGTTGTGTGGTTCATCACAAACAGAGAAAAACTTGTTGTGTGGTTACAGTAGAGAAACAAATGCATCTGTAGTCCCATCAGGTTCGGGTCAAAGGACGCGCCGACCTCCAGAGCCGTCCTTCGATTGTTTCTAATCCGTCTGACAGCTGGGAGCCTCGGAGCCACAGATGCACAGACGAGAGAGGTTGAGGACTGCTTTGAGACTTTCACAGAGGCAGCCATTCGCTTGTGTGCTTGTGTGTGTGTGTGTGTATATATATACATATGTGTCTGAGGCGCAAGTTTACATGCGAGAGTGACTGCGTGTGGTGTGGAGAGCCTCATGTTCGGCATCCTTTCCCTGTCAAATCGGCAGCTGACTGTGATTAATATTTCAAAAGGGAACAAATGGAGAGCACAGGCTGGCCGGCGTGAATGCGTGTGTGCGCGTGTAGGGGTGCATGTGTGTGTATGTGACGACAATATAATTGACATAATTACCCCCCTGCTTAAACATCACACACATCCTGACAGACACAGCCGGAGACACACAAGGACAGCGCTTCTCTCTTGTCTGTGTTCCCCCAGATGATACTTTAATGTGGTTTTAAGTGGGAGCCCACATTAAATCATCGCACATGAAGCCACCAGCCCCCATACTCAAATGGTGTTTTTTTTTTTCTTTTCTTTTGCATGATTAAAAAAAGCATTTGACTAATAGATGCAATTATTAGACGCATCGTCTTTCGGTCACCAAAAGATGATGCTTTTGGAGATCAAAGATGTACAATTTGTCTTAAAATATAATCTGAGCAATATTTAGATTTTAGCTGCAAAGCAAGATTGCACTAAATCTGCAACCCAGTGACACCTAAAACAGGAGGAGTCCAGTCTGATTAAACGTCCAACTGTAGGGAAAAATTTAAACGGTGTATTTAATAATTTATCTCATTCTTCAGCTTAAGACGATTAATCTTGAATGATATCTGCAATGTTTGGGGGACGTTTGCACCATCTGAAAGGATAGTGAAGACGAAAATGAACAAAATTGTTACGCAAACATTTGAAAGTCCTAAAAAAAACCACTGCAACATTTCATACGACCGAGTGATGGCTCTAATACTTTCTGTGATGAGAGAAAAATCTCATAATATGTTCAAATCAGACCAAAAGGTCAGAGAGCAGCAAACACATCAAGAGAGAGGCAGCCTGCTCGAAATAAAAATGAAAACTTCCCTTTCTTCCATGAAGCAGTGGAACATTTACAAATTAATACTGTTTCGATTAATAGAGGAAGCTTAAATGTGAGCATATATGGAAATTAAACACAAACAGAGACACAAATACTTTTCAGGGATGTGAAAAAGTATTTGGTCCCTTTCAGATTTTTTCAGTTTTACCCTTTTCTCTTTTCTTTTGATGTTTAAAAAACTGAAATTTGACCCCCCAAAAAGCAAAAACTTAATAAGAGAGTCCTGGTTTTCTAATTCAAAACCCTCATCTCTAGATAAGAAATGTAAATTATAAATCGCCACAATGACGTTTCTCTCTTTCGTCGCTACGAAGGAGGGTGGCACACACTTCCAGCAGTGGATAACTGATTTTGGAATGAAAATGAGCACCAAAGTTAAAACAGCTATCTCTGCTGTTCGCTGTTTTTTTGTTTTTTGTACATGAAAAGTTCAAAATAAAATCCCAATCCCATGTGAAAGTTCTCCCTGATGTCATGGCTTTGATGCGGCCTTTGAAGTGGAGACGTCGGGGGTAATAATGATGGTGATGGTGGTAATTGGTAACGGGGAGCTGAACGGTAAATGGACGATCATGGGGGATAGGAAGTGCTGAATGTGAGTCAGCCTCGGGCTGTGTGATAATGTAAGGGAAGGGTTGGGACAGCCATGATAAGGGAAAATGGTAGTCGTGACGGTTTGTGTGTTCTTGTTTCTAGATTTGTCTCATGTCCGTGTTAGAGACTGTATGCTCAAGAAAAACAAAAAGAAAGAAAAAAAAGCTTGTACGCTTTCAGAAGATGCTGTTTCCCACAAAGTTTTTCTTTTTTGTTGTTTTTTTTTTAGGAAAAAACACATGCTGCTACATGCTGCTACAGTGTTTACGCATAAAAAAACAGATTTTGATAATTGTGACCTCACGTTACGAAAACACAACAAAATTGTTGCTATTTAGCAAAGATGAAGCCAAAGTGAATATTCTTCATATAATTGTAAAGCAAGGAATGAAATGAAGTTTTATACATTTTTTTCATTACAATGCTGCTTCAGTTCATTCATTTGACCATTTCTTCACAGCTCTAAGGTTCTGCCTTAGCCTTTAAATCAGGCTGTGATCTACAGTTCGACTTTTCCATGCAACATCTTCATTATCTTCTTTTCCTGCCAGTTTGTTTTTTGTTATTCTGATTTGTTGCTGTATTTAGTATTTGTTCCAGGTTGCAGCCATCAGACCGATTTCATCACATTGGATCCAGAATATGTTTGACAAACAGAGGACTGAGTGTCTGCAAGGTGTCCCTCAGCTGACTCACATTCCCAGGTCATCACTACTCCACCTCCATGCATCAAGACATACAGTTCTGATTTTTCTTCTTCTGATATTAATTCGTAGGGAGAGGTTGAGTTGGGTAAGTGTGTGAGTAAATGTGTGGGCAGCTTAACAATATGATGTAATATTTTTGATATGAGTGTGTAACGGGACCTCTACCTCTTTGACAAAGTTAAAACTTTCTTTAAAAACGTTTTGATCTGGTTTTGTACCTAAATGGCCTTTAAATAGCATTTTAATTGTACGCAACTTTAACAAAATGTCAAAAAGAGTTCTCATCTGAAGGGACTTTTTGTAAAATAAAGCTTGGATAAAAAAAAATAAATGAAATTGGCAGCTTACAAGAACATTGAGATTTGTGCAAAGAGCGATTGCAGAAATGTAAATAAGGAGTTGAGATGACAACAGCTGGCTTGGATTAGACACTTCAGAGGAGTAACAAGCTTCTGACACATAAACGAGTGACTCAATGTTTAGTCGAAAGTTTGTTATCTTTTCTCCCTGCTATGTCTCTCGGAAAAAAAAGATAAGCAAACTTTGTTTCAAGCGGCTTTCTGACTTCAGCCAACGGTTTTCAACGTAAATCCTCCCGAATGTCTCCAACACGTGAACACACCTTGTGGACGTCATGTGTTTGAGACATTCGGAGCGGATTTCAAAGCCACACATTCAAACAAAAGCTGACATGGTAAATACGATGGGGAAATTAGATTACGGATTACGATATCTGGTTCACCTCTATGTTTTTGATGAAAGTCAATCAAAATAGATTTTTTTTTTTTTTCGGTCTCTGTCTCACTTTCATCTGCAGGTAAATAAGAAACATTCACTCAGTTTGATTTAAAACACATTCATCTAAGAGTATTCAAAAAATATTCAGGTGGTAGATAACACTTTTTAGTATTTAATAAACTTGTAAGGATGTTAAAATACATTGTTTTAGCTTCATATAGTGCTAAAAAATGTATTTTTAACAGATAGGAATGAACTAGTTCTATATTTTGTACGATTTCTCATGCTTGTACTCAGGTTGTCAAGTATCAGTCAGCGTCAATACAGTTCACTTAAATGTAGAAGAAGACATGAACACCGATTCAAATCATTGTCAACCCCGACTTCTAGTGGGTTTGTGATTCCTTTGGATTAATGTTCTTCACCTTTCATTTCTTTGATTGTTCTATTGAGTCATTTAAAAGGTTCTGCTGTGAGCAGCAGCAGCAGCAGCAGCAGCAGCAGGAAGCGGTGGCATGCAGATAACACTGGTCTGAATGTAGGGCTTGGTGACCCGGGGGAAACCAGGCCTGGGGATTCAAGCTCGCTCTCTCACACAACAACACAATTGGGAGCCGGCAAGGCTGGACAAGGATCTCTTTAGTAGGTCTTTGAAAAACCAATCAAGCAGACATCTTGGCTCTCGTCATTGTTAGCTGCCACAGCGCTGCCCACAACAGACCAGGAATATCACAGGATGTAGGGCTTGTGTCATATCTGAACTCAGAGAGCAGGGAGACATCTTGTCTATCGATCCTTAACAGACTTCAAAAACAAAAACACTGACTTTATTGATGATTAACTCTACAGATGGTATATGCATGCATTAAGAAAAAACACAGAAGAACAGAGATGCAGTGTCAGAGATGTTACTGAACAATAATTAATTGTTAAGCTGACAACTGAGAATAAAAAAAATTATAGTATTAAAAACTCAAATGAACAGCGCAGCTTTTACTTTCCTTGTCAGGCATGTCTCTGGTCTTGTTGCAACGACGCTTAGTTTTTAAAAAATAACAAAAAAACTCAGAGTTCAGTTAGTATTTTGGCAAGAAACTACAGTTTCTAACGTTTGGATGAACATTCTGTACAGATGTCACTGGTTGCTGTTATAGAATAATTTATATGCTCTTTCAAATTGAGAAAGTGCTGGTGGGCAAATTCAAGAATCTGCTACAAGCTCCAAATGTGTGCCGACCTGAACCTGTGTGTCTAAAAGTAGTCACAAAGGCAGGTTTGCACTTTGAATTGCATTAGTCTGTCCTATAAGCAAACAGTAAGACATTAAGACGTTAAGAATTGTCCTGTGTTAAAGGTCTGAAATATATAACGTAAATAAGAACAAAACTAAATAATTAAAAAATACAATACAATTTTCTAAGATGTGTTCTTACGTTTTATACATATTTTTGTATCATATCTTATTTGTGACATGAGTCATTATTAATATTAGTATTGATTGTGACTATGAGGTATTGTTGGTATTATTATTGTGTAATTAGGAATAGATGAGACCCTCCATTGCCGGAAGGACGTCCACAGTTAGCAACCATTCCTTCTGCTCTGAGAACTGTCCACTTAGAGACTAAGACACAAACAAGCCTTCATGACTACAGCAATAAAAAATCTCTGTGTTCACCTCAGTGACCACCGCATAAACATTTGAACACTGAAACTCTCGAGGCACTAGCATTTGCATGAATAACGGTGCACACACACACACGCACGCACGCACGCACGTGAACAAATGCGCACGCTTGTTTTCACACAAACACTCAAACATGTTCTCACTGTTCACACAGACTTTCACTCCCAACCAGCCTGCCCAATCCCTCGTGATGGTGTTTTCCCCCCAGTGCACACACGCACACACCCCCATGCACACCCCACCACACACACACACACACACGCGCACACACACACACACACGGCGCTCCCACACTCGCTCACATCTGTTTGAGTTTGTTTTCTGTCTGAAGCCGTCTCCTCCGGTCCCTCGCTGGCCTCCCTCCTTGCCTCCTCACCTCGTTTCCTCAGCAGGCCGAAGGAAACACTCGCCTCCTCTCGGCTGTTGCTCGGCGTCCAGCTCGCGTTGCTAACGTGCCTCGAGGTTTTCAAACCCTTGAAAACAATATGCAAATGCTCACCTCTGGAACATAAACGTTTCTAAAAACACCTACTGAAAAATGCAAACTAAGAAGCTTGTTTTTGTCTCGCTGGTTGCACAGAAGATTTTCAAATATGCCTTTCATTTTTGAATAGAATGATCAACTTTTAATAATAACAACAAACCAAAATTAACAGGTTTATTAAATAAACTGCAGGGGGGAAAAAAAGGATTTTACATGTCCTGCTGTATTGTTATGAATATGATAAATATATTATTGCAAGCCTCCGTAATGTGACATGATGAATGTAAATGGTGGGAGTGTCTGAGATCTGCTTTCTGCCATAACACTGCCCACTGCTGGAGTCAGGCTGGCCAAAAAATCTGGCCATTTTGTTTTAAGATTGCATCACTTTTAAAATAATTGTCACATTCCACTTATTTTTAATCTTATCTACGTTTTTTTTTAATCAAAATTATTATTACTATTACACAAAAGTAGCCAACATTTGATTATTTAACTGATTAGACCACAAACCTGTAAGTTTTAAATGTTTTATGTTTCAAACAATCATGTAATTAACTATAAATAACATAGCAATATATCAACACTTTTAAAGCAGCGGGAATCAAGTCTTCATACTGTTTTTATTTTTTCAGGAAGTGACTTTTAAAAACCCTGATTGCTTAAGGTAAATCCAAGGACTGGAAGAGATGTTTTCATCCGGCCTCACATTATTTTCTCTGATGAATGCTGGAAATAGCTTTGCGTAACTTCAACAACCACATCAGAAGAGACATCCCATGGTAATGGAAAAGCTGTAAAGTCAAATTATGTGTCTGCGTCAGCTAATGAAATGTTGCCTAAATACCTGGAATCATCTTGAAGGGAGAAATTTGGAAAAAAATCTCGATGTGCTTTGTAAAAAAGCCATTACTATAATTAAGGTGTTTTACTCATTGTCATATGAAGGAAGTAAACAAGGAGCATTTTTAAGCGTGCAACAGGAAGAGGAGCTGTTTCAGAAGGAAGAAACATTTTGTTTTCAGCCAAAGCCAGTTGAGTATGGATACGGTCAAAACAACAGAAAAGAAAACAAAAGCTGCACAGGAGTTAGAAACTTGGTTTGTTTCAGGTCGAGTCTGAGCAGTTCCATCCACCCATCCATTAACACTCCACCTCTTTCTGAGGAACTGAAAGCCGTTTGTGGTGTAGCAACAGTTTGTTGTGCTTTTCTTAACTTGAGAACTTCAGTCTAGTCTCTCCAGCAAGTTAAGCATTGGCACTTTTATGACATTAAACGGATTCAATAGATTTTTTGCTCATTTAAAAGCAGAATGAATCAGGATTCATTAGACTCAAACGGTAATGGAGAAGACGTGGATTTTGAAGCACAGATTAGTCACAATAAATTCGCCCCTAAAAATAATCTCTAAATGAAGAATTGCAGTTTATGTATTGTTTGTGTCAATTATGTGTTTCCCCCCCCCCCTTGTGTTACTGTTTTATTTTAAACATATTTAATTTTAAGAGCTAAGGTGATTTGTTACTTCCTTACACAGAACCGATATCTTTAAATTTCAACACATCTTGTCATATTACACCCTAAAACTTTCATATTTTGTCAGGGAGTTTTTGTGATTGGCCAACACAGAAAAGAGCAGTTATCTGTTTTCAGTAACCAGCACTAAGAAAATTGAATAAAATTCAAAGCAACCAAATGCTTTCATAAGTTACTTAATTAATTGAATATCCAGTGGTGTAATTAATGGATTGATGAATGAATGATTTAGTTAATTGTAGTGTGGTCTTCAATCTATCACATGAAAATGAGAAGGAAGTGTATGGCATAAATGCAAACCTGCAGACCTGATGGATTTGCATCAGGTCTGCAAATCCAACTCCTGACAAGTTACGTCAGGAAAACATGAAAGAAGGAGCTTTGTGAAATGAAACTTAAAATGCAAAGTTTAAGGATATATGCAAAGTGCTGTGTGTTGAGGAAAACCAAGTCTGCCCCACTGTGAAACACGGTGGTGGCAGCATCATGTTTCTATCATGTGGGATAGGGAAACAGTTTAGAGTTGAATTGGAGAGATAGATGGAGAACAATTTAGAAAAACAATGTGTCATTTCCCTTTTACAGTACAATTATGAACAACCTGAAGTTGCTCTCTGGCATGAAATCCCAGTAACAGACATGGAAGTCAGCAATTGTAGTGTCATAAAACATGAAAAAGTTCAAGGGGGCCGAGTACTTTTGCAAGACACAATCCGAACACAATCACACTGTTGAAATGGGATCATCCTGCAGATGGCTGAAAGCTTGCCACAGGGAGTCTGAGCTGCATTTATGGCCGTGAATATATGTCCAAGTGTGTGAATGTGACTTTACACTGCTGCCGTCAAGCTCCTGGCGTTGACACAGTAAACTGATCCTGAGGGGTCTGAGAGGGGAAACATCTCTCTAACACACACACACACACACACACACACCCACACACGCACACACACACTCCAGAGGGAGAGGAGAGCAGTGGAGGAGCGGCACTCACACGGAGATTGAGTTACAGCCGAATTAGATCTGAGCTGTGGGAACCAGCACCTTCGCCTAGACACACACACTCACACACACACACACACACACACGTGGCTGTTCTTAACACAACAGACGAGCAGGGACACACGCTGAGATGACACGGTGTGTGTACTCGTTCTCACATGAACACGCTCTCCCACACACACACACACACACACGCACACACACACGTGAGCAGACAGATGCTTATAAACAAACACACGGCTCTGAACAGATGCAGGCCGACCCCGAGGAGCACATGCAGAAAACATGACATGAAAGAGGAGCTATGTCATCCTGGAAATAAAGTCTGAATGTGGCACAACGTTGTGCGTGCCTCTGTGTCTCTCTGTGTGTGGTTGTATCAACAGACTCAATGACATAAAGATAAGTGTGGCTATAAAAAGATGCAAACAAGACATTTCTGTCTCCCATAAACGGAAGACTGACAGAAGACAGCAGCGGCAGGTTTATATCTGGAACAAACAATTTAACGCACACATCTAACATGGAGGGGGGTGTGTGTGTATGTGTCGGATAAAAACGAGAGAGAACAAAAAACAGAAGAGAGGCCACAACACCACACACAAGTAAACTCTCCACATCATAATTGCCCTTTCGTTTTCACACGCTAATGTCTTTCTGTCTGCGTGAACATGTGTGTGTTTATTTTCTATTCTCTGGTACTTGCACAGCCAAGTACCAGAAAAACAAAACCAACACAGAGTGTGTTTCCTGGTTGTTTACACATGGGCTGGATAAATGGATGAATGGATGCTGCTTGGTCAGGGTCCTTTCGTAATCACACGTGTGGATATTTGAATTACATGCAAGAAACAACAACAGGAACCAAATCCGAGAGGTTCCTGAAAAAGCCCCAAATCCAACATGGCTGCTTGACACAGACAAGGTGAAGCAGCCATGTTTGCTTGTTTGTCTATTTTTTGAAGATGTATGAAAAGTACTTGCAGCATGAAGCATAATGTCAAAACTTTTGTTTTGCATATTCCAGGGAGTAGATGGAAGTGTAAACGTAAGAATATTCCCTCTTCTTCTCAACTACACGACCATACATTTACTACATGAATAATCCATAAATATAACATCTATACCCATATTTAATAGCTAAACCATCAACATATGCATTAAATTTTGACTACGGTGGATTTCTTTAACACACATCAATAACAAAAACAAAAAACAGCAATAATTGAATATTCATACTATATATCCAGTAATGTTGATATGTTTATTTGAATAGTTTTATGTTTGGTCCTTGTCTAAGGTCAATATTCAAATTATTCCAGTTTCATTCCACTTAATACTCAATATTGACATATTTTGAACCGTGTTTCTCCCTTTAACTTATAAATTTGCTCCTTCATCTTAAACAATTTTTGCAAGAACTACCTCGTTTGATCTTTTCAGACTGATCCTGAGATCAGTGTTGCACAGGCGACAAAAGCTGTCCTTGACAAAGGTTGAGTTTAGTCGCGTCACCTGAATGTTGGCTATGAGGAAAGAGTGAGATGCCGGGAACCAAATTTGCCTTCATCGCCATGTAAAGGTCACAGCAGGTCACAGAGGAGAAAGCAGTGACCAGGGAATAATGATCTGCATTAATGTTTGCTGTCCTCTTGACCTGCGTACTGTCACATGTCGGGTTATTGAGAACAGCGGACGTCAGACACACACATACGCATTCATATTACATACCAGCACAGTGGGTGGCAGCCGGGCTTCCCTGCAGCTGTGACCATATGATTAGCCGTCTTCTCTCTTTATTTAAGTGTCAAACAAACTACACACACACAAATCTAAACATCCCCTCACGGCAAACACACACTTGCTCCACGCTGCCACCCAGCCCTGTGGACACAAACTACAGGAGCACCAGGGGAGAGAGAGAAAGGGGAGTGCAAACAAACTCTCCCTAGGTCCGGGGCTCCGGTTTCAGCCTTCCGTCCGCCGTGGGCTGGGGGGCCATGGGAACATGGAGCACCGGGGGCCCTGTGTCAATAAGGAGCAATGGTTCGACACAATGGAGGCCTGCCTGCAGACAACACTGCTGACAGATACCCACACAAAAGGGCCCGTGAATGGGAAGGAGGCAGGAAAAAGAATGGGGCAGTGTGTGGTTGGCTGCAGTGCCAGTGTTTGATGGCTGTTTCATCCACAAAACGCAACCGCGTCCACGAGGGAAAATCTCCCTCTGAACGGCTCGTAACACCAGAAAACACGGCGAACGCGAATCATCAGACGGCTCCATGCATTTTTGAAAAATTTGTTTCAGTCACCAACTGGTGGTAGTGACTGGATTTGGCGCTAAGTAAATTGTCACAGAAAGATTTCTGAGTGTGTCTGGCTTCGAATGTGCTGATCATGTGCATTGCTACAGAGACACGGTGATCTTATCTGCTAACTGAGATTTTATGGAATGAAACTCTTTTTACGTGACACAGAAACTCCTCTCAAATACTCAAAAGTTTGCTTTTAAAATTGAATAAAGATGAATTAAAATGTATTAAAATGAACACATGATGACCTTCTCAAGCAATAAATAGAGCATCACTGGAAAACATCACTGCACAAGCGCCCATCAATGGAAACCTGGACTGTATTCTCTTATGTCCAAGCTTTCTTATGTTTAAAGACATAGGCTGCCACCTGGTGTCAAACAGCTGCTATTAGTCTAAAAGCAAGATCCCGACAGCAGATGGCAGCACTTTTAAATCTAGTGAGTTGAGAAGAACACACTGGGGGATTTTTTTACCCCCTCAGTGTGAGATATTTGCTGATAAAAACCTGTTAATGCAGGATTAGCTCATAAAACCGAGCATAGACACTAATCTACGGTTTAAACGCGTATTTCTATTTCTGTGGAGGTATTTTATTAGACTTTTTGGAATAACTGACTGAATATAAAGCACTGAATGACTGCTGAGGTGACCTGAAGCCATGAATGCTTCAATGAATCTCAAACTGCGAGAACAAGTATTTCTACACGGATCAGGAAGGAGGTGGCGGGGGGATGTAAGGTAGGTTAGAAGGACGGATGGACAAGAAAAACAAAGAAAAGAAATCAAGGTAAGGTAGAGGGATGGATTTCAGACCGTGAATGATTTCTGGAAGAAATATTGTTCTGTACTCTATTAATATTCTTTCTACATCCATGCAGGTCTGAAAAATGGCTACATTTCCATCCAGTGTGGGAGGTGGTGTGATTTATTCTGCCAGTCAGCTGTTTACTAAGTATCAACCTCAGGTGTGTCACAGTTAAAGCTGTTATTTGCGCCTCAGACAGTGGACTTTGTATGCATGAACTGTTTAGGCACTTCATTTCCTCGTTTTTTAAAGTCAGTAACAAATAACAGTTGTTTTCATGAAGACTGAATGAAAAAGGTGCACAAGAAGGTTAAAGCAATATCAAAGTTTTATTCGTAAAATGTAGTATAGAGAGGAACAGTAGTACAATTCAGACAGAAAAAAGGAAAATGTAGTTCCATCTTTGAAAACCTTTGATAAAAACGTAAAAAGAGTAACCTGAATTTGCTTCGTGTTCGGAAAAAAGGGCACTGAGGCACGGCCCCGGGTTTTGCATCACTGTTAAAGTTCGAGAGATAGAGAGAAGAGTTGAAAAATACAACCTTTTTTTTTTTTTTTTTTTGCAACAGCGTAAAAAAATACAGCTGGGAAAGAAAACCTCTGCTTTACATCTGTAGTGTTTTTGCTTTGTTTGTTTTTTCTGTTTTTGTGGGATTTTTTTTTTTGTCGATTTTGTTGTCCATATAACAAATACAGCATAAAATCTATCATGATACATCATAGCTTTTGCGTTTCATTCATTACAGTAAAATCAGTAGGATGGTAAATAGTATCAAAAGAACAAACATAACAGATGGTGAGATGAACGAGCACGCAGCGTGAAAACGGAGAAAGCAAAAGGTTAAAAAAGTTCACCACAGCAGGAGGTTTGTGGCTGACCATGTTCCATTAATTCCATATATTCTTCATACATATATATATATATTTATCTCATATATTCTCAACATATATTCATACATATATATATCCGCAACATAACCCCTCCCACTGTGACTCGAAGGTAAAAAGTGACACAAAGAGGATGAATATCTCTATGACTTAAAATATATCTTCTTCCACTGAGCGTATAAAGGAAGTTACACATCTTCGGTATCATTAGCACTTCAGTACATACTGTATAATTCCACTGCATATGAACAGATACTGCTGTTCCAAGCTTTAAACCTGCAAACAATCAGTGTTTCTTTACAAAAACATGTGCTTGGTGAAACAAAGGAGAAAACATAAGTGGAAAAGACAAAAAAATAAAATAAAACCAAGGTAAAGTGAATGATTTTGAAGAGTAAAAACATTTAAAAATCTCAACAGTTACAGACACGAGCAAGGATTTCTGCTTTTATTTCTACACTAAGCAAGTATTCACCTGGCTTTTCCGCATACATTATATTCCAACAATAATTAATAAAAACAATTTTGGTTGGACAAATAGAAATTAACAGTCTTGATTGCATTTTGGAGTCTATATATATCTATCTATCTATATATATAGATAGATATATATATATATAATATTAAATAATAAAAAGAGGACATCTATTAAAAAAAAAGATGCAACTGGAAGAAAGACAACAGTTTTTATATAGTTCCATTCAGACCCGCTTTTGGGGGAGAGACGAACATAAAAAGAAAAACTCTTTTCATGAAAAGTAAGTGCATGTCTATGAGGCGCCATAGAGCTTCACTTTATGTGGAACAAAGTGTTTTCTACCTGGCAGACCTTAAAAAAATTTTAAAAAGAAAACACACACACACACACACAAATTAAACTGTTGACTTTAACAAATACAAAATGGAGTTGTTTTAGACTTAAAACATCACGCGTCATAAATTTCTGCACATTTCTAGCCCCGCCCCATCACAAACCAACGTTCAAGTGATTAGAAAATATATATATATATGCTCATTTAGCTTTCAACCTCAGTACCAAACATAAACAAACAGGTAATTGATGTCCATTTAGGTCCTCAAGATGGCGATCACAAGTACAGTTGGTAGTTTTGCAAAAAAAAAAAAAAAGGTATGTGTGTGCGCGCGTTAAAATTAAAAATAAAAAGCTTCAAAACAATGGCAAAAGCATACCTGATAGTCGCCGTAGCAAAACAGTGTTCTATAGATTAAGCTGATTATATATATGCATAACTGAGTCAGTTTAAGCTTTTATGATTATAAACATCATATATAGCCTGTAGGTCCAGTATTCTGCGACAAGCATTACAGCACCAAACGTTTCATCATTTGGCAAAAATTCAAGCTTTAAGTGAAAGTCAAATGCTTTTGTTTAATAATAATAATAAAGTGTTACTGTGACGCTGTGATTTGTATAAAGCTAGCAATAACAATTCCCCTCTTTTTCTATTTTTTTTTAAATATTTCCCACCCTATTTAAAACAACAAACCCAATGTTGTCTGTTTTTTTCTTTTTTTAAGTATATTCAGTAGTTTTTGTTTCCTGCTAAATCTTGGTGTGCGGTCTGTTTGGCACAATATCACAGCCCTTTTTTTTTTTTCTTTAAATTAATCATAAATATGGCTGTGATACATTAGAGTCACAAAACAGATTTTTGGTTCCAAGATTTTAGCAGGGAAAGAAAATAGGAAAGACAAAAACAAAACAGAAACGAATACAATATTTAGCGCGTCTAAACCAGCTCTACAGAGCAAATATCACTCTTCCTGTGGACAGTAATGCTCTTCGTCTGTGTGCCTCAAGCAACACACTTTCAGATTGCTCGCGCACACAGAAAAAAAAAAAAAAAACTGAAACAAAATAGCATTTAATAAGACCATAATAAGCTCTTTTCATAAATTAAATAATTAACATTTCTTTGTTTAGATGATTGGCCTACCTCAACTCAAAAAATAAAAAGAAAATTACAACACCCCACCCAACTTGCACCCCGAAAAACAAACAGGAAATAAAAAATACATCACCAAAAACCTGATTCATCATATAATTCATCATTAGAATCATTCTCTTATAGGCGCTGGGCCCAGAGTTGGACACATTATAATAATAATAAAATCTGTACATATTGGAGTTCCCATACTAACAAAACTTTAAAAAAAAAAAAAAAAAAACATCTCTTTGTTGTGTACTTGCACAATTAAGTAACCTCGAGGTTTGATAGCACTTTGGAGTTGATTGTTTACCAGCTAGGTTTTGTGTACATACATGTATATATATATATATGTATATATATATTAAACATCAACTTTTTTTTTTCAGATTTGTTTCTCAAGCTTGTTTAGATTGTTTTTAGTCCTCGTCTGGAGCGGCGGCGGTGTTGCCCTCGCCCCAGTTTGATTGGTCGTTGTCGGTGGGCTCCTCCCCCTCCACGTCCTCCACTTCCTCGCCGTCAAAGTCGTCATCGCGAGGAAACTCCATGCCCTCCAGGCCCTCCTGAGTGGCTTGGTGTGAGTCGGCGCAGTCGGCGCACACACCGTAGCGCCGCGAACCGTGACGGATGCCGACGCTGGCTGCAAGCATGAAGATCTTCTTGCAAACCATGCATTTGTATTTTTTGTCTTTCTTGTGCACCTGAGAATAAAAATTAAACGGGGCAATTTAAAAAAAAAAAAAAAAAAAAAAAAAGTTTATTGGAGTGAAGTTGAGATCTACTTTTTTCATTTTGTGACCATTTTTAAGCTAACCCCATTTTTAAACGACATAATTATCGGTAAAGCAACATGCTGCCCTACTATGAACTGTGCAGCTTTTATTCGCAGTAAAACAAATTAAAGGACAAAAGATTTGGATCTTTCCACAATTCATACTGCAGACTAAAGTATCTACATAGAAATTTTCCATAAATGCAAGCAAAAAATTGGCAGTTGCACAAAGCCTTAGTTAAACAAATTGCCCAAAAAGTCTTTTGTTCTCCAAAATGTTAAGAGTGATTTTTTTTTACCCTTGAAACCTAAAATAAGAAGACACACTGTTCACTGCAGATCTACGTTTAGTCTGGGATTGTAATCGTTTCTATAAATTTACCCTTCTAAGGAAAAGATAGATGCAAATTTTATATTATTTTTAAGTAAAATGCAAAATTGCTCGTTCTTGTGATAGTTCTGGTTTAGTCTTTTACTTGTTTTGCATGTTTTAAAGTCAGTTATACACTCTGTGATAGGTTTGTTGATGATCACATGTGAAAATCAACGCTTGGAAATTCTGTAAACTTTAAGTTGTAAAACAGAAAAAGTCACTGTGCTGGTATACATAACATTTCAACTCCTCCAATAATAAAGGGCTCAATTGGTTTTGATTCGGCCAGCAACACAAGCTTTGCTGGTAACGGATTGGTCTAGAATAAATGGGATAAATGGGAAAGATGAATTATTTAGAGGGATGCATTAAAAAAGATTCTCAAGCTGCTAGAAGCCAATTATGTCAACTGATTTCACAATAATACAATTAGAGTTACTTCCTGGTTTGGCTACTTTGTTGCAGTGTGACCAATAACTAAGCTCAAAGCATGCAGTCCCTTCCCAGGGAAGAGCAGAACGCTGCAGTGATCCTAATTTTCCTAAACTACCCAAAGCCTTAAGCTTCAGTAAAAATGCAAAAGGACCACAGTTGAAAATTGTCATTGTCATCTCCACGGTCATAAAATGTTTGAAGTTGAAACAAAAAGAACACCGGCTTCACATCTTACCATTTTTACATGCTTGGAGAATAAGTAAATGTAAAAGGCAACTCTTGGATTGTTTTAGTGATTTTTTTAAGAAATATGAGTTTTTATTCTGTTAGGAGGTGGGATATAAAAACTAAAGTATGGAGTTGGACATGTTTTCCACTTTCTTTATGTATACTTTCAAAAAAATAAGGCAAAATCCATACTGTTCAAGCCTGCATAGGAACACAATATGGACCAGTTGCTGGTATCACAAGTAGCTGAACACTGCCCCTCCCGTACCTGTTGCTGGTCACTAGCGGTCAATATATTAAAAGAAGGTTACTGCACTTTTCTCTCGCTTGAAAGAAAAACAAATCTGGATGACTGTAAATATTTTGGGGGGGAAAAAACAAAACAAAAAAACATCCAGACTACTGTGATTAGCACCCAAAAGCAAAATGTCATTATTACACTGCAGTAAAAGTGTTTAATAATCTGCTAAATAATTTTAAATAATTAAATATCTTTTTATATTTAAAAACATTGTTACTGTAATAATGTCATAATTCAGTAGCTGTATAAAAGGATCTTTGCAGGTTATGTCTTTTTTTATATTATTGTGTGAATTCCTTTGTACTACAACGCTGGTCCTTTTATTCAAAGATATATTTTGAAAATCTCATACCAGCCTATGCTTAGATAATAGTGTCTTTTCTTACTACATTCTGTGGATTATCCAGATGAGGCTTTGTTGTTCGTTCAAGATTTAATACCTGGAAACGATAATCTTTGCCCTTTTCTCTTTGGCTTATGAGCACCGATCCGTTTTTGTACCACTTTGTGAGTGACCCTACCTTACTCCCTGTTTCAACGAAAACTGATAAAGAGTCTAAAAGACTCTGCTTGTGCACTCACTCCCTGTAGGAAAGCTGCCAGACCCAGAACACAAGGTGGTGTGGAATGAAGTGAGAGAGGCCAGAAATCTGTAGGGCTTGGCAGCGTTCGGGTGATGCGCACTGACCGGTGGTGAAGCGGAGGAGAAGGGGGGCGGAGTTTAGTGTGCGTGTGTTGGCTCACCAGGGAATGTCTCTTTACGTGCTCGCGGCGGGTGAACAGCTTGCCGCAGATGTCGCAGCTGAAGGAGCGCACACCTGAGTGGATGATCAGGTGCCTCTTGAGTGTGCGGCGGTGCTTGGCGATGTAGTTACAGTGGGGGCACTTGAGCTTATTGAGGGCTAGGTGTGAGGCCTCGCCTGAGGAGAGAGAAGCAAAGCAGCAGAGGACAATCAACCAGAGTCACCGTCTGTGAAACTTCAATTTGAGTTATCGAGAAGTTCCTTTAAACCAATAACGCTGAGAGGCAACAAGACTATTATCATAAAAGCTGCATTTCAATCCGAAGGCCTAATGAGAACAGGGGGTGTGTCAGGAACCAATATCCTGTTTATCAAATCAGTTGAGAGTAGAGATGCGGTGACCATTACTGCAAAAAACAAACCACAAACTGAAAAGATGCATTAAACATCATTTGCTCCAAGCTATGGAAGTCTGATAAACTGCAAAGGCACAAATGAAATCATTAAATGCGTCTGTGATGCTGTTGCTATGTAACCGGTGTGCTACACGGAAAGAGGAACAGCAGCCTAGTGCTAATTATGAAGCTCGGTAATTGAACACAATAAAAGATACTGAATTATGCACAACCTAGTTACAATTTTTTATTTCTAAATAACACCAACTTTCAATAGTTTATTATGTTATATTTATGTTTATCTAATAAAAATAATGTTCTAATTTTGCATGCTTTTTTTGCCGCTGGATTTGCAGAAAATGCTCCAGTGATAGTCTTCCTGTTAGGGGAGTGGGGCTAACGCGGCAGGGCCCTTTGTTTAGGCCAGAGAGAGCAAAACAGAGGCGTTGTTAAGGTAGCTTGCCAAGGGGCGAGGAGGGGGGATGGTTGATGAGAAGCAGGTCACCTGTGTATTCCCCTCGTGTGTGTGGCTGTGGGTTTTAAACAGCTGAAAAGAAGGTAGTGGATGTACTGCAGTCTGATCATTTAAGCTACATGGAAAGTTGCAACCTCTTCGCTATCTTGGCGCTAAGGAGTGGTCTTGAAAGGTCACATTAATGTTTCTTAAATTGTGTTCCTCTGGTTTGCCTTCACTGTACAGTCTGTTCCTCTTTTGTCTGTTTTTATCTTAGACTGAATCTGAACGCTTCGGCCTGACTGTCACTTTTCTGGGAACCCCTACTAATGCGACATCCTGTCTTTCTGTATAAAAAACTTGCAGCATGTTGGAGTTTTCAAGCATTTTATATTTTAACTCTGAAGTCCCAATTTCCAAATTGGTAGCTGGAAGAAACGCAAACTGGAATGAGAACTGAACAGAGTGAAATGAAAAGTTTGAAGTTTTTCACTAAATGGAAGACTTAAAAAATCAAAAATGGCAGAAGAGAGAGCTGGGTATAGCAACAAACTGTTAATTTGCACTTCTGGAAGTTTGTATCTTGATGAATACTGCATAAAACACAGAAAAATATCCTTTTGAACTGTTTTGTCAATAAAAGATAAGTCCCACTAGTATTCTGACTCGCAGCTGGAACACCGGTTAGTTCGGTGTGATGTCATGTCCGGATCCGGTTCTGGATTCCAATGTGAATGGAAAGCTGGATTAGCCGACAATGCTGGTGCTTTTATAGACCCATCACTTTTCAGAAGACATGCACTGCAACAACTTTTTTTTTTTTTTTTTTTGCTTCACCTGTGCATTGTATGATCATTTTAACACTGTTAGGGAGAAAGAAAAGGCTCACGCTTCACTGTTCCTGTTTGCTCTGCTGTAACAACCAACAATGCACTTGGGGACATGTTTCCCATGAGAAAACGCCTCATCATTAGTTGGAAAAAAATTCACTTCAGGTGAATCAACTACACTTATAAAGCCTGGTTTAAAGGATTTATGTTTAAAAGTGTGACTCAAACCTTTTTCAAAAGAAGCACATTAACAAAATCTTTCATTACCTACTAAATTAACTGGCGGTTTAAACTGTACTCTAGAGAGTGGCATCTTACCATTCTCCCAGGACTCCCCTTGCTGTAAGTCTTGCATGATGCTATACTGGATCTGATTGGCCAGCTCTGGGAAAAGGGAAGGAGGGGAAAAAGGGGGAGGAGAGAAAGAGAGAGGAGAGGAGGGTGAGAGCCTGTGGGGGATGCACACCTCACGATGTTCTGTGTACACAGCCAACCACCCCCACTCGACACAAAGGAGGCAAACAGACACTCATAGAAGCCTACTGTATGTAAAGCAGAGGTTCCCAAGACGGCAGCAAGCTAAGTAGGTTTCCAGCATGGTGGGGGTTAATTAGAGAATGACAGAGTAGAGCCTTCACACCGGCTCGTCTTACACTCCGCTTTTGTAAGCACCTGTGGATGTGTGAGTATACCCTTCCTAAAGCATCAGTGCTTAGAGCCCATTAAAGACACACCCCTATGAGTGTGTGTGTGTGTGTGTTCATGCTCCCTGGGTCAATATTTGGAATAGTGAGGACAGCCCTGGTGCATTAGAGTGGATTAGGAAATGAAGGGACTGCCCCTGGCAGCTTTGCACCTCTCTGGGACCGGGGTGGAGGGGTAGGGGGGGAGGTGAGGGGGGTTATTCTGCATGGGTGTGTTCACTTTAGAGGTTGGTGTTCATGCAAATGTCCACCTGCTCTATGTGCCTGTGCAGATACAATCATTTAAAACAATCCAACAGTCCTGCTTGGAGCAGACAGAAGAACCTGCTGGCTGTATGTGTTGTAAGAGAGTTCAGCGAGAGCAGCAGCCAGTGACAGTCAAGTACTTTAATCCTGTAAACCACTCGTAGCTGTGCTTGTTTTTAAACACTACAATGTGACTCTAAACTCACTGCTGTGTGTCATTTTGGGGGTAAAGTTTCAAAGACGCAGAAGCTAGTTAAAAACAAATATGAGAATATCATCTAGATATGCCTCTATGAAGATATAGCGTAATCATTATAGCCAGATTTATATTTTCTAGCGCTGTCGTATGTTAATGCATGTGATTAATCCAAAAAGTTTAAGCAATTTTGACCTAAAAGCCTCTTTGCAGCAGACGGTTACCTAGTTCAAAGTGGCACGTTACACGGTTTTGTATACACGGTTTTGTACTGCGCTTACAAAAGTGAGTAAAAATATGAGCAAGAAGAGGCAGGCTGGTGCGTTTAGCGGCAAAATTTGCCACTGAACGCACCAGCCTGACTCGCACCAGAGTTCAAATCCTGTCCTCTGTTCCCTTGCTGTGTTTTTCGTCCCTATCTTTCAGATTACTGTCAAAATGAAAGCTACTAGAGCACAAAATAGTTCTTAAAAACAAAAAAAAAACTCATCATGATGGACGTTTGGTTAAGACCAATGTAGTATGTAGCTTACTTATTGGAACCGTAAAGTATCCTTCCACCAAAAAACAACTAGTTGATGGTTAACCTTTCTAGATTATGTTTCAAACAAAATGATTTCTTGGGAACCCAGAAAACTGAGATGTTTAGTTTGAAGCAATAAAACATTCAGCAGGTTTTGAAAATTTTTATGTTTCTCAATGATTAATCACAGAATTAGAGTGATTAATTTGCTTAAATATATTTTTTAAATCAATTGACAGGACTAGTATTTTTCCCCCATTCTTAAAACGTGAAAGAAACAAACAAAGAAGTGTGGAGAATGCCCTTAGGCGCTGCTGGTGTTCTGTCTGATGTAACAGGGTTGGTGTTATAACTATAAAAATAGTATTTAAAGCTGCAGAAAGAATGCCATCATTCAGGCCACTATGTTTCCATCCTAAGGGCCAGCAGTGCAGAACAAACTGAAGCCAAATGAAAGCCAAAAGCGTGACATCACTGTGGGAAACTGGGACGCCTAATATTGCTGCACAAATATTCACAGGTTCGGATGGAAGCACGCATCCGGGCTATGTAGCTTTAGCAATCAGATTCAGTCAACAGTTTTCACCGTCAACAGAAGGGACGACACATTCAAACAACTTTATGTATTCTCGGTCATTTAAGACAACATGAGACTTCTCTACAGTAGGAATAAATACATGGGCTCTGTTTGCAATAAAAATCTAGAGAGAGAGAAAGAGAAGGAGAGGGGAAAATGCTGTCACAAACAAGTAACGTGATCTCTATAAATGGGACAGGACAACTGGGTTGAAAAATAGCATTAAGTGGGTTACAAATACTCCACATGCATGTTGAGTACTACTGAGCCTTCAAGTCTTTTTTATCACCAATGTATGGGTCTAGACAGAAGGTTACTTACCCTTTGCATGATGGGAAAGTGAGGAAAACAAATATTACCACACGCTACATTGCTGTGAGCTAACCGTCACAGCAAATATACTATACGCTTCAATGCCTTTGATCGAGCTCAACAAAATGTGTGGGTGTTTTTACACGCCGAGCAGGGTCACACTGATCTTGTTTAAAGCAACATGACAGTGTAGCTGCCAAAAAGACCCCTGGGACCACTTATAGATAAATGTAAATGAATAGTTCAGTACTACAGGGAAATAAGAGTCTTTAACGTTCTGGGAGGGTGAACTCTAACTGGTCAAAAAAATATAACCCCTCAAGAAGATTGCTCTGGTTTCGTATTTAATACAAACATCAGTAGATACAACTGCAATATTGAAAAATGCATTATTTTATTAATTATATCATCACTGCATTTTCTTATGCACTGTGTGTAGGCTGCAAAGAGTTTTGACTGCCAGAAACTGTCCTCCACTGCGGTAAAGTGTTTTATTATATAATTATATTATTATATAATATTATACATTTCATCGTGACATGAAATGTTTCACTACTGGATAATAACACCACCTAATACAGGGAGAAAGGCACAAAAATGGTTCTTAGAAAGAACTCAATTCATGACTGAAAAATGTTATATACAGTACAAAGCTGGCAAAAATCTAACCACAGAAAAATACATTCATTTTTAATGTTTACAGCTTAATATTTCTCTGCAGATCTTGGTCAATTTGCCCCTTTGCCAAATCATTTCCCCTTTTTGTTACCATCTGTTGCAATTTGTCCAATAAAACCATTTATGTAATGGATTTCAAGCACTGAGCAGTAACTTGTTTATCATGGAAGTTACATATGCTGATAAATTATGCAGCATAATAATCATAACAAAAGCTAAATCTCTCAAACCTGGACTGAATTATTCTACACCAATTAAAGAGAAGTAGCAGTTCTTTACACAGTTGAGCCCAATAAGTAAAATCAATAAATAAAATTTTAAAAAACAGCTAATGATCATGATCAAAAGTGCTTGTATTTTCAAAATGGGGATGGAAATGCCCAGGGGTCTCACTTATAAACATAGCATGCGCTCAAAATGACGACTGAAACTGGAATGTCACTTTCCACTCAAAGGTTTTGATCTACAAAAAATCCCTCACACAAACTCTGACCCACACTTATTACTTACGTTTGTTTTCTAGACTGGAAACTATCATAAGAATTCTAAACAGCAAAAATAGTTAAAGTTATAGTTATAGTTAAAGAGTGTCAATATCAACACATCATAAATACAAATCCTTCTACTCCTCATAAAGGAATTACTCCTGAAAACAACTCCAGAGGACTTGCTTCAAAAAATCAGATTTATCTCTTTAAAGGAGGAGAACAGACACTCCTCTGATCCTAAAAATAAAACCACTCCAGTAAAGTTTTCTAAAATTACCTCTTGGTTCTAACACTAATTGTTTTATAACCCTGCTTTCATATGTTCAAGACTGTGGCAAATAAGTTCTGCAACTTTAAAAACAAAACCACCTTTTGAAAAAGAAAATGTCTACATCTACAGTTAAGTGTCTTACAGAGTTTAACCTTCCCAGCATGAGGCTATATTTAAACTGAACAAGATCTGAGAAAATTAACTAAATGTAAGAGACGTGTTTTTCTTTGATAACCAACCTGTAGCTTTCTTAGGTAAAATGAGCACAGGTGGGTAAATAAAGCGGAGCAACAAAGATGTGTAGAGAATAGAAAGCAAAGGAGTTGGCAAACTTTACTGGTGTTTTCACTAGACTATTACAACACACTGGACTTCTTCATGCACACGCATAGGAGGAGCTGGAGGCACTAAGAGCATTCAAGTGCATTTAGGAAGGCCTGGGGGAGCAACAGTTTCCCCTGCTTCCTTCATTATCCTACATCAGGGAGGCCTTTGCTCTCAAACACACTGAAAGCAGTCCTCCATTTCTGCACAGCCTTTGTGACACACACACACACACATCTCCTCCGCTTGTCTATACCACTTCACCTAATATATGATATCATTATGGGCTAAATGGGACCAGCAAAAGGAGGTAGTTTGAGCCAGGAGATTATCAAAAGCACAGCACTGGATATACATGCAGGGTACAATGGATAGAGCAATGTACAGATTAAGAGATTTAGGAGGGGTAAACTGACAAAACAATGGTAAAAGAACAATTTTATCACCCAAAAACACCTGAACTTGAAGACAGGGCAGCTGGAAGACTTGTGACGATGAAAAAAAACAGTATTTTCGAGCAAACGTCTACAGACATACAGAGTCTTGCTCTGAAATTTTCCACATTTTGCTGTTTTAAAACACATTTCAGTATTCTGTCTTATGTGACAGACAAAGTAGTGTATATTTGTGAAGTGGAAAGTAAATGCATGGTTTTTAAATACATTTTGGGAAAAGTGTGTCGTATTGAGCCCGCCAGATTTACACATGTTTGGATGGAAAATTTTGCCAATTCTTTTTTGAAAATTTCCCAAGCTCAGTAAAACTGGACATGTGCTGAAAGGACTATTCCACAGCATGATGCTGCTACTGCCACCCTTCACCATACTGAAACAAGTATTTCACCTGTAGACTGAAAAAGTTGAATTTCTCATCTAACCAGACTACCTTCCTTGAGGTTTGTTGTGCCTCCTCGTGTTTTTTGGAAAACTTTTTTCAACAATGTCTTTCATGCAGACCAACTTATAGAGGTCCTGTCAGCAGATTCTCAGACTTGCAGGGATAATTTCTGCTCCCTCTGCCCAGCCTGTTTGTTTACATGGAACGTCATGTCCTGGTAGGTCTCCAGTGGTGCCTTACTTTTATTTTCTGATGATCGACTAATAGACGTTCAAAGCTTGGGACACTGATAAATTAAATGCAGGCCACACTTTTCAGAATACCACCAAGATTTTATATTAAAAAAAGTTCAAAACCTTGTAAGATATTTCTACCATTACAGAAATATGCACTACTTTGTGTTGGTTTATCGCAAAAAGTCCCAGCAAAACAACATGTCCAAATGAACAAGTCAGGGGTAGGAATACTTTTGCAAGACACTGCAGTTCTTTAAGGGTGAATACAAGTACTGATTAGCTACGTTTGAGTCAAACTTTTAAAATTATTCTGCAATGAACGACAATTTATAAGAGAAAAAAAGTTGATAACACATGTTATAAGTTACTTTGAGAGTAGTTTTATATTTCAAATAACTCCAGTCAGAATAACTTCCATAAGAAAAGTCATGATATACAATAATGTCCAATTAAAAATAAGTAAATATATGTATTTTTTTACAAAAAAGGTAAAGGGAAAGTAGAAACGATACATGAGCGAGGAGAGTTAGTGAAGCATATGGCAGATAAACAACTAGCTAATTTGGTAACGTCACTGCTGGACACAGGAACTTGCTCTTTTACAAGCCCCTGACCATGTTTGCAGAATCAATCTCAACACATCATTCAAGTAAATAGGAAGCACTCTGTTACAGAGTAGGAGTAGAAATTCCTAACATGAACTTTTATGGCTAAACTCCAGCCACTCTAGCTAGAAAACCCCCAAATGCATCGACTGATTATTTATATCTCTACATTCCTGAAACATCTCTGAAATGCTTGCATCATCTGCAGGCCCAAAAAAAGATCCACAAAACAATTCAGTTTGAAAAGTTATTACAATTGGTCTCTGTATAAAGTTCTTCTCTAACCTTTCTGTGACCCTGTCCATTGTTAATCTTTAGGTACTAGAAGCTTATGTACTAGAGGCTACTTAAACATGCAAAGCACGTTAAACTGAATGCCCTCCCTTCCCTGCTGTCTCTATCCAGAGCTTCCCATTCACAGATCAGCCATAACATTATGACAACAAACAAACTTGTGAAAAACAAACTGTTGTCATCATAGTGGCAGTAGGTTTGATGTATTAAACAACAAGTGAGCAATCTGCTGTTGAGGTTCGTGTGTTGAAAGCAGTAAAAAAAAAGAAGAAAAAAAGACAAATTTACGTAAAAATATTAAGCTACTGTGATCCCAAGGTAAGAAAACTGGTGAACCAATAACACGGGGAAGAAAGTCAAGGCCCACTGATATGCAATCGGAGCAGTTCCACTTGTTGATAAGATTTGTGCCATTTATTGATATGACAAAGAGCAAAACATTTCTCATTTTCAGACTCTTAATCCAACAAGTACAATAACTAAAGTTGTTAAATGGAAAATCAAGGATGAAGGATGTAATTGAAATATTATTTCAGAAATTTAAGTTTTATGCAATGAATAAAAAAGCTGTAGAAACTCAAATATTTTGGATTTCCCCCCCAGATTTAGGCTTGTAAAATTCTAAAGTATCTGAAAATGGATACAAGATCAACAAAATAAACTGAAATGATTAATCTAATGTTCTTATTCAAATTGATAAGAGAGTCTGTTTGGGTTTTTTGGTTTTAGGATAAACAATGTTTAATCCAACAAATCATTAATTAAACTAGTATAATTCATCAAACCTCCACTAAAGAGCTGAAAAAACTGATAACAACTTGGAGCCAGGTACCATCCAGAAGCCTTGTTGAGTCATACAGCTCGGTGCTACTTTGACCTATGTGTAATCATATAGTTATGGCTTAACAGTGTATAATCTTCACATTATAATCGCACTCAGGCTATATCTTAATCAGAGTTGTGAAATGACAATAGTAAACACGAGAAAATGCTTTCTAGATCTCCAATGTGCACCTTACCAGCATTTTCTGAGAGTGAGGAGAAGTCCTCTCTGGGGTAGGAGGCCGACGGTTGGATGAACATCCCTTCATCGAATCCTTCTTCAGGCTCTGGCTGGAAGTTGTAGACGAATCGCCTTGTGGTGGTCTGCTTTTTCCGCCGCCCACTTCCCGCGGCAGCGTCCGTCGCATCTCGCTTTATTGCGGCAGGCGCTGCCGCGGTGCCCCCCGCGACCGGCTCGTTCCAGACGAAGACCTGCGTCTGGCTGCTTGCTGCTCGCATGTCATTGGTCTCTGCTGAGTCAGATGAGGTTTCATTGTGGTGGGTCCAGTTACCAGACGCCCCTGGGGTCACAAGGGCACAGCCCTCAACCCCGGCCCCCGTCACCTCTATATCACTGGTTTCCTCCTTTACCCTGCCATTAACATCGTCTTCTTCAATTGCATCCTTTCCTTGGTTGCCGCTTGCCTTGATTGACAGCTTGGACAGGATACTCGTGGCCCAAAAGTTGCTTGGTTTCCGATCCAGCCCTCTCTGTCCCTCCTTGGCCACTGTCTGCCTCTTGTTGTAGTCCACCACCACCGAATCAGGAGCCTCTTGTTTAATGCTGATATTCAGAGCGTCCTTTATGAAAGCCCTACACGACTGTACAACCTCCGTCATTTGGAGGTAACTCGCAACAGTCATCACCTCAATGGCATTTTGGCTTGTGAGCAGCAAATTTCCGGAGTAGAGAAAGTCGAGGATGACCGAGAAGCCCTGCACGGCAGCAACATCAAGGTGTGTGACAGTGGCTTGGTCCTGCGCCTCGCTCTTGGTCAGACAGTAGAGAGTTTTGAAGTAGCGGCTGCCCGCCACCAGGATGTTCTTGTGCGCGCGGAACACCTGGCCTGAGACAACTATGTTCACATCACAGAGGATGCCACTTTTGCGCTGTTTGTCCAACTCTTGTAGTAGCTGGTAACAGTAGGAGTTTTCATTGGGCTTGTTGCGGTAGTCGTCATCTGAGCAGTTAGTGGAGGGGCTGGTGTTGTCCAATGGTCTCACAGTCTCCTTGTAGCAAAAAGGGAGAAGAAAACAAAAAATTAGTGGGGGAAAAAAAAAAACATATGCAAAATCTCATGGTATTAAATAGAAATGTGTCTCCTCACAATGTAGTCCATCCATGAAACTTGCATGTTTGCTACTAGTATGCAAGTTGGTCTCAAGAAATAAGTATTGTTATAATCCCCAGATAGGAAGGTGTGTCCTTTATATGCGACACCCTGAATCTATGTATGAGATGATATATAAAAAGGTTTCATAAAATCTCCAAATGGATTTTAAAGGAATCACTGTTCAGTGTCAAAATACCAGGTTTAGGTGTGTCCATTAAATTATTTTTAGATTTTTACATAAATATGCTCAATTTCTCCCCCAAAAAAAGCCCTTTAAAGAGCTTCTCCAAGTTCCAGAGAATTAAAATGCCATTATTGCAAGTTTTAAAAAATTAAAACTTGCAATAATGACAAAAGAATAACTTGATAACTTTATAACTTGTTTTTTTCTGCATTTACACCTTTGTTACTTTAAATCTTCACACAGAAAAAGAATTCAGTAAGCTTCATAACACTGACTTACAACTGGTTTGGGCCAACTGCTTCAAACCAAAAATTTGTTACATTTACGTTCTCCTATGAGGAAGAAGCTGGTTGCAAAAAAAGTAACAAGAAAAAATTGAGCTGAACTACAACCATGGCTAAAACACAAAGAATAAAGTATATTTCTCAAAAACAAAATAGAAACAAAGACATTAATGGTAGAATAATAAATTTAAGACACAACAGAGTGAAATTATAGACCTAATATGGGAAATTCTAAGGTATTTAATACTTTTACGTCTAAAATTGAGATTATTAAATTTAAGAATTTGACTTAGCAACACTCAGTTCTGATATACAACCCTTTGTTTGTGGCAACAGTTTAAACTAGCGCAACACAATATATTAAATAGTAATCACTTATTGTAAAATCTCTATTTGTGGCGTGCCGTGGTGGCGTAGGGGATAGCCGACCCATGTTTGGAGGCCTTGAGTCCTCGATGCGGCCGTCGCGGGTTCGATTCCCGGGCCAGACGATATTTGCCGCATGTCTTCCCCCCTTTCCTGTCAGCCTACTTTCATATAAAGGACACTAGAGCCCACAAAAGACCCCCTGGAGGGGTAAAAAAACCAAACTCTATTTGTTAGATTTAAAAAAAAAGGTGGATTTTTTTTATTTTCTAAAAAAAAAAAAAAGTTAAATTATATTGCTCTAGTGAGCTTAATATTGTGTATTTCCTTCTGACACTTTGTACGTGTATTGCTACACCTTACTAAACTTTCGCACAAATATAGACACACAAACAGGTTTCTTCCGTCTGTTTATATACAGTGGAAACATGCACACACATCCCTTTGACTCTCTGTCTGACACCACTGCACCTGCCTCAAAGAGGTGAAACAGGTTCAACAGGCTACTGTTAAGAGGGGGGCAGGTAAGAATGAGGCAGCGAAAGACATTACTTTAAGGCTTGCTCGTAAACAGCCATATAATCAAATCGTTTCCTCAAACAAACTTTAACCTCACAACGACAGATAAAAAACATGCAATGAAAGACTTTATTAAGCAGTTATCTAACAGTCAACCTGCCGTTTGCTCTTACGTCAGGTCTTTCAGGTACGTACGCGTCAATAAATATTTTAATAAGTTTCCCAAAATACCAGGGAACATGTACAGACTCGCTGAATTTAGCGAAGCAAATGAGAGAACAGTGTTAAGGTGGTAACAAGGATCAGTCTCTTCTGAAAGATCGGCCAGAGTTCAATAAATATTTGAGCTTATTCTTCTTCAGCTCCTAAAATGCTTTTTTTTTTAGTCGTTTGCATATATAATTCAGTTAATATACTGTATATGCATGAGATACAAGAACACAACCTGCCTGTTGAATGGGAGGAGAACTGGCAAAGCATAGACCTACCCTGCAACATCCCACTCACCCGGGTATTCATACACCAGGGAGGGGGAGGGCAAAGAGCCAGCATGACAGGGAGCAGAAGACAGTGTACACATACATGCATACGCTCAGTAAATACACGGCATCATTATAACCCGCAAAAGGCTGGGCTGAGGTGAGCCCTTAAGCGTCCTGATATAACAATAGAAAAAACATTTTTAAAAGCTGGAGAGCATAAAGGTGCTTTTTGTTTTGTTTCGTGCTTTTCCCCCAACATAATACACACAACCAGAGCGTAGATCTCTGGTTGTGTGTATTTGGTTGTCTGGTTGTCTGATTTTCGAATTGCACAGCAGATGTCCTAATCCAGAATAATTCACATTGCTCTGGCCCTGCATTTTTGCCCCCACCCACCCCCATCTCTGCCTCGCACGCTTGCGTGTGCGCGCATGGGTTGAAGCCAGGCTGCCCACACGTACACACAGCTGGGGCTTCGGACCGGGTAATTCAGATTAAATCCATTTCTCAAAGGTCCCCACCCAGCCCCCACCTACCCACCACCCCCCACTCCCTCCACACTGCAGCTCTTGTCCAGGGCAGCCTGGGCACAGAGGGCTGTATGGGTGGGGTGGGGGGGGGCTTATCGTCCTCTGCCACAGCTGGAAGCGGGGAGAGATGGAGCGAGATGGGATAGAATAAAATGAGAGGCAGAATGAGGGAGAGATGGAGTGTGGGGAGGTTGGGTGGTAGATATAAAAAAATGAATAAAGCAAAACAAAAGAGAATGCAAATACAAACTATTAGGAGACAATGATTGCAAGGGTTTGTGGGAGAAAAATATACATGTCGCACACACATGACAAAATAAGGTAAAGGCAGAGCGATGAGAATTATTGGTGCGCAGATTAACGACATGAACTAAAGGACGGGAATTGAGAGCAAAAACCTGAGCTCTATGAAAAAAAACAGGCTGAGGAGACGATGTGGACCAAAGGGGGACAGAAAGCCAGCGCGATAGAGAAGGAGTTGTCGGGTCACCCCATTTTAGCATTCACAATAGCCTGTGCTCTCCCCGAGGCTGATTGTCCACTCACTGTGGGCCTTTGTAAAAAGGCTTGGCACTCAACTCTCTTATTACACAGCAGCTCCCACTGACAAATGCAGAAAAGAGCCGTGGTGCATGTGGGCGAGTCTAAGAGGTTGAGCAGAGAGGATGAGAAATTAGTCCATGATGTACACATCAAAGCCTCTGGAGGGGTACATCCTCCCTGCTGAGTACTAAGGTTGAATATATTTGTGTGGTAAAGTGAAGGTCCACAGAGATCAGCTGGTAAACACAAGTGGGCAATTTTATAGCTTGCCTGGCCAGTCAGGAACTCAAAATCTGATTTTTATCTGATTAGTAAATGCACCGTATGAAAAGACTAAGACTACAGGTATTGATAACACTCTTCCATGGGGAAGTTGTTACTGTGGGAAGAAGAAAGTTAGCCATTTTCAGTATCAGTGTGTTTTTTAAAAATGAATTCAATGGTATCTGAGATGCAACAAGTGGAGGCCTGGTGGTCATTTCTTTTACTTTTAGAGCAAAACTATTTTTGTGGGATTGTGACTACATGGAAAGATTTGTAGTTCACTCTTATCACATACCACAAAGGTTTGTGAAAATATGTCCAAAATGACCATCCTCATATATAATGAATTTAGAAATGTTAGCAGATGTTTGAAAACCTCAGAGTAGAGATAAGTGGGTGTCAGCCTTCTTCAGGGAAGGAGTTAATTATTGTGTAGTGCAAATAATGTAAGAAGAAATACTGCTAAAATCCATTACTATCACTAATATAAGATGCTACAAGTATGAAGCATGTAAAAACAAAGTACTATTATTATGTTCATGTAAAATCATATTTTTCCTAAAACAATGTGTTGCTTCTGCTCCAAATCAAAATAATTATTAGCTACTCACAGCAAATGCATCTTTAACTATCCAATTTTAGTTCCAAACGAGAAAATATAATCTGCTAAAAACTCATTCTGGCAGGCCAAACGTTTACAAAAGCAAGAGATCAGAAATTTGTCACGAATAAAGCAAGAAGAGCCATGCAGGCTTTTGAGTTAAATTGTACTTGTTAGAGGTTACCATTTTGACTTGCTCTCTTGATTTGACAAGCTTTTAACCATTTATATAGCAACAGGAAAATATAACCTAAAGATGGGAGATCTTTTTGCAGGTCTCTGCACCTTCAACTTTTAAATTCCCACAGATTTTCTATGTTTGAACGTTAATAGTCCAACTATCCGGGTGCTGGATAGGTTGCTTCATCCTGGCCTCATCAGCGGCAGCATCCTTTCTCCAGATGTGCCACGTATAAACTGAGAGCTTAGAGAGACCAGTAGACCAATCCTGTGCAGCAGATGCTGGAGGCAAAACCTAACTAAGCCAAGAAAGAATTGAGAGACAATATCAACCTCTGCCAAGTCCTTATTCGTTCCAGAGATTGCAAAAGGTGAACCAAGAGGAGATGGGCAAGATGAGTCCTTAGATGTAGGTCAAAAAGAAAAGTTTGAAAAGCCAAACGTATGCTGCCAGTCTAGTGATTTACAGGTGCATTAAATGAATCAAGATGGCTTTAAAGTCAAGCTTAGCAATGTAGTGTATCAGCACTCAAAAAATGTACTACCACAAACCCAAACAATCCACAAAGTCCCAAGGCCAGCAAATGCATGAAAAAACTTTTAGACACACCATGAACAAAATCATGTGATGCAACTCCTGTCTTCATGCAACATAAAGACCCACTGGAACCACTTTTGTTTACCTTTAATGCACATGTTGTCCTCCATTTGCACACCCGTACCCCACCCACCCAGCATCTATCCTGTCCCATGACCAGTCCAGCCCAGAGGCCATCTCCAGCGTTCTTTGCCTAATTCTGCTGGTCCTCCGCTACGTCTGGCCCCTCCTCCTCGCCCGGCCCGTCTGTCTGTCCCTTAGATGCTAGAACAATATCGCAGTGTGCATTTGGCCCAAGGTGTGGGAGGGCTGCTCTGAGTGTCTCCCTGCGTACCAACAATGCTAAACAGCTATGGTGGGGGTGCCACAAGAAAGGGGGTTTTTAGCAAGAAGAATTCTCCCTCTGGCTTCACCCCACCCATTCCCCCTGACCTGTGGCCCCCAATAAACATCCCATCTATCTGCTAGGCTCCACCGGGTGTGTCTCCTTCCCCATTTGGGGAGACACAGCAATTATGAATAAGTGTTTGTCATAACCAAATTTAGGGAGGGGGGTGAAAATTACTTAACAGTTCTGAAGATATCTGAATTTCCTGTCTGCGAATTAACTGTGATGCTCTCATCTCACACTAAGATCAAGAAAAAGATAGGCATCGGTTAAGCTGTGACAAAGATTTTTTTTTATTCCAACATAGCAGAGTTTATTAATTGTGTGCTTAGTAGCAACAAAAAGAAAAGCATGACAGTGACACAAAAGGGAAAAACAGAGAATGAATGGAGAGAACAGCTGTATAGGACCGGAACAAGTTTCATGTGACAATTCAATGCATCTTTGTTTCATATGGTAGAAATGGAAATACAGTCATAGTTTGGCTTAAAGAGTTTAAATAGAAGGCAATAACACATAGGTCTGTGGGCAGTGGGCACTGACAAAGAATTGACACATACTTGACTACTCTTCTGAGGAAAACTGAGGCAACAGTAACTCATGACATCACGCATATAACAAAATGAGAAAAATGTTGCCTGTTCAACATTTAAGATTGAAATATTTGATGTCAGACACCCAAGGTCAACTTTTATACTGCCATAACGTCTCACCAGAGAGAAGTAGCAAAGGAAGCGTAAGACAGCACGGAGAGAATTAAGAACAACAGCCCCCTTTTTTCTAAGGATACCCACATTTATTACAGCTGCTCGGGTGTACCGAGGCTAATTGAGTTAACTTTAACAAATGCAGCAGAGGAATGACTAACAGGAATGAGTGTAGAGAACAAGACGTCGTCTCATAACGTCTTTAATGTGCTGCTTCACAATGCTTTACAACTTCTATTATCATATTCAAGAAGCACTCCTATCAACTGAACTGAAGAACACAAATCAGAAATAAATAACTGTACAGCTAATTAAGCTGTACATACAAACTAAACACAGAAACAGGACTTTGTAGCTCAAACAGTCTCCTTAGTGGTGTCTGGGGTCCTTGTTGCTAGGGAAAAGCCACACCAAGCCCCTAATCCACTCCTACTGCTCTCCTTACCAATTAGAGATGTGTACAAGTTAGTGGATGACTTTAAGTAATTCTGATTAGCAACTGCGTGTACAAAGGAAGGGAACTAAATGTAGTAGTGAAATCCTCTCTGCTCACAAATTAGAGTCAAATAGGACCCTGTTCTTAATTCTCCTGACAGCTCAGGCCATTGTCAGTACATGAGGCGGTACACGACCATGATTAAGGAACAGAAAATGTGGGCACTAATCGGTGAATCAATGTTTCAAACCGAGCAGTTTGTATATACCCACGTCACAAAAAATCTGCTGTAGATGTGCTGCCTCTGCTCTAATAAAATTAAGAAAACCAATAAAAAGACCTCATGCACATCAGCAACTAAATACTTATACTATTAAAGAGTCTTAACTTTCTTTAACAACATTCAGCATGATGATACTGACAACACACTGCTACCTCCCTCAACTTTACGGTGAGTAATTTTTATAGCCCAATATTAAAAAGAAGTCATTGCAAAGTCAGTTAGTAGATGGTTATAATAATAATAATAATGATAATAAACCAGGATGGCGACCTCCATATTAGCATTTTGTGAGAGAGTTGTTTATGTTTATTGTTGTCCATTTTTACCTGCATACAAGACTTTTAAGATTTTTGTTTCTGAATCAACTTGCAGTATATTGCGAGGAAGTGTGGTTATGTGACTCCATTATGAGAGGTATGGATTCAATCAGGTATGGATTCAACATTTTTCAAATAAAAACAAATGAATCAAGGTTTTATATAACCTTCTAGCAATATTTATGATTATGTCAATTCATTCAGAACAAAACTTGCAGGTGCAAAGCTATAATGCTGGTTATGAAGTTAGGGTAACAATGGCAAAAAGGCAAAAACTGAGCCAGAGCCTTTCACATTTTGCATACCCAATAATATATTTGACTACCATAGTCGCACCATAAATTCACATCTCCTACATTAATTGTTTCAAAGAAAACAAACTGGTAATATCCTTGGAAGCTTGATCAATGCATCTCTAATGATTTCCCTAAACAGTAGGCAAAAAGTCCAGTTGTATAGATATAAGATGATTCAGGTGATGCTGTGCTACTTGATTACTAACATCTATTTCACTGATTCCTCCCTGTTGTAAGGTCGCCTGTGGGCAAAGCAAGCTGTCAGGCTCCAGCCAGCATGATTTACTCCCCTCCTCTTGTTCAGCCTTGCAAGTGACACCATCTATGGATTTTGGGGGGTCATTCTCGCACAATGCCTCTAATTTAGCTCCCTGAAGGGAGGAGTAGGAAGAGGTTGGTGGAGGAAGAAATGCGCCAAAGGTCACCCGTGACTGCAAGGCAGTGGAGTTAGCATGAGAGGCGGGGGGGGGGGGGCGGTTCCCCAAAGGCTGTCAGGGTCGAGCCCTAGCCATTGTTTGACCTCTAGGCAAGCTAGCAATCAACACAACAGCCAATACAATAGTACTAAATTCTATATGGCACAATTACTGCCTTACATTTGTGAATCAAAGTGCTGCTTTAACGATACATTCTGAGACTCAACCTCTTGGTGTAGCAGGTGTCAAACAGGAGCAGGTGTAATTACTCTGATATCTGAAGGGACAGTTCATTTTAAACCTTGAAATGTTTTCTTAAAACCATCTATAAGTGGCTCACTGTTATAAGTGACCTCACCACCCTTAATGACCATCTACCTTTAGCTTGACAGCAACGCCTTAAGCGGCTAGAAAGCTATGCTAGCTGTTAGCTAAAGCTAGAAGGCTGGAGCTAACTAATTAGCCAGGGGGAGGGATTGGGAAGCTTAGGTAAAAGCCAATTTTCGCCTTAGCTTTATATTTTAAGTTCTTCGACGTAAAAAAGCAACGATAAAAGAAGTAACGAATTGATAGTTTGACAGTTGTCTGACTGGTATTTCATGTTACGTAGGTAAACGGAAGCGGAGCCAGCTAACGTTACCTGTTTGGTGGGGTCATTTCTACCGTGCTCGGAAGACAGGTGATGTCTCAGCAGCAAGGCCCGCTTGTAGTTACGGCTCCCTTTGACGAGCTCGTCGCTGTTTTTAGTGGCAATGTTGTGGCACCAAGAACAAGACATGAGTCCCGTCTCTTGGCAGAATTTGAGCCATGGGAATTCTTGCAGCCACGCAGCGTGGAATCGTGAGTGTTTCTGAAGCAGGGTCTGCGGTCTCATCTCTACCCCAGATTTCCTGGAACCAGTTTCGCCTCCCCTCACAACGCCCCGACACTCTTGTCCTTCTTCAGTGTTGTTGGTGGGACCGTTCCCCGCTGTCCAGCTATTTCCCTCCCTACACCCGTCGTCTCCTTCAACCGAGCCCACACGATCGTCCCCGTCCCCGGCTGCACAGCTGCCCCCTTCCGGGTCCTCTTCCTCCTCCGCCTCGGGCTCCGTGCTGTCGCTGACAGACCCAGCGCCCTCCACTCTCTTCTGCGACGGTCCCTTCGCCCCCAGATCCCTGTCCTCCTCTTGATCCGGCCTATTCCCGTTAAAATGTCGGTCTTGACAGGCCGGGGCCTCCCAGCTGTTACAGTTGCCCCCGCCGATGCCGCTGGAGCCCGTTAACCCAGCTGATCCACCTCCTCGGAAAGCCAGAGACCTGCGATTTCTCTCACCGGACATTTTTTCTTTATAAATATTACTATCTTCACTTTCCCAACAGTGTCTACCCTCCAGCGAATAAGCAGTGAATTTAAAAGCGATGTCTTTCCCCGAAAGAGATGGCCCGCCGTCGTTTCTTTCCCCTGCCTGGCCCTCCCGGTGAGAGTATGTAGGTTATGCGGAAATAAATAAAGGTTTTAAACGCATAATGAATTTCAGGGTTCTCGCTGCGTCCGCGCAGGCCCCGCAGAGGTCGAATGGCAACGACTTTCCTCCCCACAATGCACCTCGACCAGAGCGAGGGGGGGGAGACTGGAGAGACAGAGAAGGAAGGGGGGAGAAAGGGGGACGGCTTTAAAGGGAGATGGGGGTGCTGTTGATCTGCAAGAGGTCCTTTGTATTTTAAGGCTGCACCCATTTTCCGCGTGCTTTTCATCTTTTGACTTTGCTTTTTATTCGGTCTATAAATGCTGACATGTGTTCCCCTCTTTAGCTCAAAGCATTGTGACCACAATGGTCATATGACTTCTACAGGAATACATTAACCGGGAGGAGGTGTGCATTTTATTAATAATAATAATAATAATAATAATAATAATAATGCTATTAGAACAAATTTATTCTCCTCTGGTATTCCTGCATAAATATTAATTAAATATTAATATTCATTTGATATATCTACATGAGAGAAGCTTGGCAATTTTAATTCTAAATTGATCATATTTATTGATATTCTTTACCACTGTTGATGACACTAATGACACCACACATGACCACTTTAGTCTTTATTTATTCCTGCTTCTGACCAATAAAATTATAGTGAGATTTATAAACAGCTATTTTCTAGTTAGCTGTTTATAAATCTGTATTGTATTGTAAACTGATATGAAATATAGTGATTTCATATCAGTTTAATGAAACACATAATAACAAATCAAACGACTTTAGCTTTTTCATTTATTTATTGGTGTTTTAATGACTTGAGAAAATTGTGTAACTATTACTAGAAAAGTAGTGTACATATAGTAATAAAATTACAGCAATATTATTATTATTATTATTGACAATTCCTCCACTGTCTGTAATTATTATCATAATTATAATAATTATTATTGGGATAATATATCAACATATGCCGTTATAAGCAATAGCTTCTAGAAAAAAATATGGATGTATAATATAAATACAAAATAGTAAAATATATTTGGAAAAGTATTTGCATTTTGTAAATATTTTATACATCGATATTCCTTTGTTATTCTAAAAAAGGACATTTTATAAATTTTTATAGACTACTGGCTGCATTAATACAATGGTTCTTGGTAAACTCTGAATCTGACAAAAATAAAATAAAACAGTGGCATTAGCTTTTAAACTGACATAATTTATTGACATACATACACAATTTTATGTCGCTTATACTAAAGTGTAATACCAACTAAAAGGCTTCAGCAGTCCAAAGTAGTATATTTATGTAAATATACACATTTGTCATCTTAAATGTGTATATTTTGAGACCCCCTACTTTTTTTAGATTCCCTACTTTGTATGTTTTGATCCATATTGTACTTCATATCCACACTTTAAGAAACAGTGGTCTACCAAAGAAACAATTGTTGTCTCTAAATTACTTTAACAAAGTAAAGAGTAATAATTTGTCTTATTTTTGTGATGTGCATTGAGCATTGATTAATCTTCTTTACATAAAAACTTTGACTTTGAATTATGTTGAGTGGATTTTGTTCAACCAACAACTACATGTACCAAAATAAGAATAAACTGAATCAACCTTCATCTTTCCCTGGATAAAATGAATCTATTTTGAGACTTATGCAAGGAACTGTAGCAGATCTGTCTATCAAATAAGTTTGTTTCTACTTGATGTTAATGCAATGTATTCCAGCAGAGGGCACTGTTTCACGAGAGCCTTTCTCTTCGCGTGTATGTCTCTTCATGGGTAATACTTGACATACTTGTGAATATACTTTATGTACTGCTTCTAATTAATAGTTTTACACACAGTGTGTAAACAAGAGAGGGACCTACCCCACGGTCCGGTTACAGAAAGATGGAGAGTATTATGTCCAGCTGGTTTAATTGGTCTGGGGCACTGTCATTTCTTGTTAACAATGTGAAGGATTGTTTTCCACAATTAAAAAAAAAATCCATGTAAAAAAACCCCCAAAAACAAACAAACAAACAAACAAAAAAAAACAAAGAGAAAGGAAGAAAAAAAGATTCTGCAAGAGCTGCACATCTTACAAGTTGGTATTATAAGAGCCCTTGAACCAGCCTTTGGGTTCTTTGCAAGCTCTGAATAAGTCACACCTTATTAATCAGATTGAGCCATGTAAGTACCAATAAATACTGTAAAAATATTTTTGCAAGTGCCCAGTAAAAACCTTTATGTACTGTGTGGTAAGTCACACTTGTTACCCAGGACAGTTACAGCCTGGTACCTACCCACAAGTAAGACCTGCCAAATGCATCTCTTGAGAAGTTAAACACCTACAGCCCAAGGTTCCATAAAATACAGTTGAAATATTTTGTCAGCCCAAGATAAGTATTCTCACCACATACTACTTCCACATCTGTACAAGTACCTCATTAATACAAGTATCTCCCCATCAACATAAGTATTAAGAAAGCACCCTTTAAGTTCCAGGTAACTTGTCACACCTAATTATAAACAGCTCATTGGCCTATGTTATTTGCTATAAGCAAGATTTTTTTCAAGCAGAATTGTGCAGGAAGGCAATGGTACCTGAAAATGGGTGAAAGTTCTGGCTGGGCATCTTCAGTTCAATTCAATTCAATTCAAAAATGCTTTCTTAATCCCAAAGACAAATTAAATGTTGCTGAAACTCTTATTATCCTAGGCTCTTCAAATAGTTGTAGATCCTGATGACCGGGGTTAGGAAGGATTTCCTGTAGTGGTCTGTATTACAGCAAATCTGGAGAAGCCTCTGACTGAAGACACTGTTGTTGTAAAGCAGTTGAGACATGAAGAGGCTACTCAGGGTTGTCCATCATTTTCTTGATTTTATGAAGATCTTTGCACGATAATCTCCAGGGGCTCCACAGTAGGCCCTAGAATAGAACAAGCCTTCTTTTTTATCTGGCTGTTTAGCCTTATCAAGTCATTGGCTCTGATGATGCTACCCGAACAGATGATGACAGAGGAGATTATATTACATCCCTACAAGTACCCCTATAAGTTTGTTTTCTGCAACAAACTTATAGAACATATGCAGCTTCTTGCAGAAAATACTGAATGACTAAGCTTCCTCAAGAAGCACAGTCTGCTCTGTCCCTTCTTGAAGATGCCTTCACTGTTGCTTCTCCAGTTTAGTCTGTTGCCCAGGTGATAACGGAGGTATTTATGTCACTTTCTCTGTTTTGATAAAGATAAAACTTTAAAATTTCCTTTTGTGCACTTCTGTCTTTGTTTGAGTGTAATACCTATTTTAAAGTCAGATGTAACATCTAGTAGTAGAGTTTATCTTGAATAAAATGTGAATACTTTAAATTTAACCCAGCACAGCGTATGTTGATTATGCTGTATCAAACATATATTTTTTATGTTAGTTTTGTAAAAAAAACAAAAAACAACAATTGTCCATAATCTGACTTCTCTTTCATTTGCTATGCTCTTGATAGTGTAAAAACTCAACCCACGTGCATCTCTTTGTTTACACTCCTGCGTGTTGACGTCACCTAGAACCCCACCCCGTACGGCGGGCTGCCTGGCAACATGACGGAGAGACCAGGAAGACCTTCCGCCGTCAAGTTAGCAACCTGCACACCCTGGACTTAAAAACGACCAGAAACATCTCTCGAGCACACAATGGAGGGCGAAGAAAGAGGTAAACACTTTATTGCATTTTATTTGCTCTGTTAGTATTGTTATTGATGGTTCTCATCTGGGGTTTTTTTTTACTCAAAAGTTCACAAACTAGCTAAAAAGTTTGTATTGCGGCTGAATCTTGAGGCATGACAACATAAGCTGTTTTTTTTTTTTGAAAAAGTGATGTAAGTAAAGTGACAATAAACTAACAACATGTAGACTTTAGCAGCCTATTTTTTTAACACTGTTTCCAAATTAGAGTTTCAGCCTTACAAAATATAATACGGAAGTTTGATGTTCCACACCTTTTACCCCCGCATGTAGTTGTCAGATGGGCTACTTTAGTGGAAATATCAACGGGGAAGGCATATTAAGATGTTCAGGTTAAAATACGGATTATGGTTTTGATAGCTACTAAAAAGTCAATCAAAAAGAAGTGTTTTAATAAATAAAAAGATAAGTTACGCTGCAAGCAGTCACACCTGTTTGACTGTAAATGTTCTTGCAAGTAACGCGTTCCTGTTTAAAAACATTGTGTTTTGGGATAAAGCAAGCTGAATATATACTGCAAGCAATATTTCATCTTCTCTGGCTTCCTGAATATTTCTCTAACATTTTATCCGTCTACACTTAAACCTCTTTTATGAGACCTTGGGCTTTGTTAGCTGGAGAAAAATAAATGTTGTAAACAGGGGCAGTTGGTTATAGTTCTGCTGATTACATAGAAGCAGGTGACAGAAGTTTGTTTGTGATCATCTAGTAGAAGCTGAGTATTACCCTTAATTAAAAAAACAACAACAACAACATCTCCCGTCCAGTTTTTCTGTATGTAATTTTCTGATGTATGTGTGCCTTTAAAGCAACAGAACACAAAATATGTAGGAAATTCATGTTGAAACAGTAGACACAGCCTGATACAGATTTAATATAATTTTGTTTACGTTCTTTGTGCAGTTAGTTGAGGTAAGAGTTATAAGATAAATCATTTCAATGACTGTGTGAGGTTACTCCTATGGCAGCTTACTGTATCATCGTATGCTACAAAAACTGTACTAGCATGCATCAAATATCCAATATTTGACAAATCTTAAATGTGTTTTGGAAAAACCAGCACAATTTAACGAAATCTAGAGATGCACAAATTAGTCTTTCTCTGTTCAATAATTTCTAGGGGGTTTTAAGTCTGACCTGTTGGTTCAGACTGATTTATTTTCTTTGTTTATTCTTTTTAGGAGTAACACATCAAACTGGAAAAAAACGTATTACAGGTTTTGTAATAGAGGCAATAGTTTATAATCCAACAGCAAATGAAGGAATTACAATGTTTTTCCCAGTTATGAATCAAATGAACCAAATCATTATTGAACTGCAATTCAAAACAAACATTTTGATGAACTCATAGTCTTGGTTGATGCACTTGTTGACTATAAATGTTCAGTTTTTCCAGTTTTGATGCATACATTGAATGTGGAAGAGAACAAATTCAAAATTTATGATCAAGGGATAATTGGCTGTTTGGTGCATTACTATCCAATCACAAATGTTTTGCCTTGTAATGTAAGTGGATGCAATATCACAATAAAATATGGCTTACATGTACTTTTTAGCAGACTACTATATTTGAGGTGTCATTTGTCAGCAGACTAAATAATATATTTTACCAGCTTGATTCACATTGAGATGTATAGAGTATGTTAGAATTTAGAGACCCAAACTCTTAAGAGCATAAAAACTGCCAGGATATTATAATAATTTAAAAGGAAGGGAAGATTAAGAAGTTATTGACACCAATATCATGATCCTGAAATTCTATCAATAATATTGTAGATGAATATTCTTATTGTTATGAAATTTGAAAGTGAGAAACACTCCACAAATGAATACTTTTGTGGGGTTCTTTGTTCATACTGTTATTCATAAGAATAAAAATGTTCATAAGGTTGATCAACTATCAATTTATGTAATTATTGCACGATATAAATCCTGTACTTTCAGAATTAAGCTTTTATTTTTTGCAGCAGCAGCTAGCAAAAGTAAAGTTAAAAGTCATTCTTCCTCTCTGTCACTTTAAACACGGTCACTTTTGTGTTCCCCTTTATGGAAATGTGCATTCTCACTCCAACAGACATTCATTTTTATTTTTTAACATGTCCAGATATCCATGGTAGATGTGTACTGTCTAGTATGGCATAAAGCTACTTATACAGTGGTTTATCTGAATACCCCTCTGTTTGTTTATTCTTTAATTCTAAGCTAAAATTCCCATTTAGGGGAAGGTATAGATCATCTCATTGCACAGGATTGCTTTAAACTGTTACAGTTTAAAAATTGTAAAATGTTATGCTTAAGTATAAAGTATTTTTAATGACAAGGACAAACAATGATGGAAGATACCAGATTTTTCTCTACTATAGAAAAACTTTTCACCCACATCTCAATGCGCGCTGCTGGTTAGCTGCCTGAAAGGTTGCAGCTGCACTTTCTCACCTCATCCCACTAACAAGGTAGATAAATGTGGGTGTTTGGTAATATTTTCCGACACATAAAACAGAGACCTACCAAAATGATTCAGTTCATGAAATGTTTATTTTAAATTGCTGGTTATGCCTATGGAGGAAAAATAGTCAAAACAATAATTAGATTTTTTTTACTATTATTTACTCATATGCTGTAGTGTTTTTACACAGTAATGATACGTTGTTTTTCTCTTTTTAAATTCGCAATACATTTTTGTTTTCAATGTTTGTTCAAATAACATTCAATAGTGGGACTAAGGGTTAGTATTACAAGCAGCCCACGCCTCATTAAATATGTCAGTCATGTAGACCTCTCTATTTCACTCATCATTTAGTTTTCCCTTTGAAATGTGTTTCAGATGAAGCCTTGTGGTTATGCAGATGAAGTGAAATCAGGTTATCAGGTTGTAGTAGGAGTAAGGTTAGTGCATACTGAGCAGTTGGTAGTTTTTAAGAGGTCCCTTTTTTCTTATTATGTGTGGGAAAGATGACCTATTTGCTTAGAAGCATCTCTTTCTTTGAGTGATCAGTTCTTTGCACCGTTTCTTTATGTTCAATGTGTTTAAAAAGGAGCGATCGAGCGTACTTTGATAATGTGATTTGTATACAGTGGGAAGATTAGGCTCTAATCAACATTTCATTCTTTGTTGCTGTACCAAGCAAATGTTAAAAGCTGTGAATGAAAGTTTTGTTTTTTCTATATATTTTTTTTTAAGTTGTGTTAAGCTGTGTCTCCTATGTTGTGTGGGTATTTTCTATTTCTGTGGTCACTGACCTTTACATTCAGAATCAAAAACAAGACAGTCAGGGTTTCTGTCCATTGTTTTTCGACTGGCTCACCTAATAAGGTTGATCATGAGTACAGATCAACAATTTTGCTTCATTAGATTTGTATGAAGAACAACTGACTGCTTTCATTTGTCAGAGAAAGTATCTCACAGTCAAGAGCCCCAAAGCTGGTTTGTTTTAAAAATAAATCAGTTTAGCAGAACCAGATTTTATAAAAAGCATTCTGATGTTAGAGGTTTCATGGCACATCATTGCAGCCTCATGTGAGAATTTATTATAATCCCTGCCAAACTTTTAAATTCATATTGATGTGTTTCGCTTCTTTTAGGGCCCAATTTCACAATCATCTGCTTGTTTTGTTTATTTGTTTAACGTCTACAGCAGTTACAGTGTATTTCACATTTACTGATATCCTTGGTATAGATGTGAAAAACTAACTGTAGAATAAATCAGCCTGCAATTGCAATAGCATAAATCCTACACAGAAAAAAATGCTGCAGTTTTTCTTTTACATATCTTTACAAAAAGGGTCTAAAAATGTTTAAAGCTGTGTTTGTAATTACACATAGAAAACTGCCCCTTCAAGTCAGTAAAATTAAATCAAATATGTTGTAGCGCCGAACTGCCTGCCTATATATTCACTCTTTTGTCATGTAAAAAATGTCATTAATCAAAGACATTTGCTGCACATTCCAAGTTACGCTTTTAAGATAACTTAGAATGTGCAGCAAATGTCTTTGATCATAGATCCAGATTTACAAAGGCATAAATTCATTTGCTCTTTTTAGACCTTTCTACTGAAGTTGTCATTCAGATGTGAGGTTTGGCCTGGCAGTGCCGTCAGCTGAATGAGAGCTCTTAAATCACGCAGACAACCAACATGACACTGTGGAGAGACTCCTAAAGTTTCTCTCTCTGCCAAATGGAGCACAGTGTGCAGCCTGTAAATTATAATTCCTAAATAACTGAAGATTTAATTGTGTAATTTGATCTCATTTGGGGGGAGGGTGTTGTTTTTTAGACATTCTTGGAGGAGATGACTTAGACTCTGCTGCTTAGACCTAATCATTTATAACAGAGATACTGGAATTTCTGGTCCTGTTTTTTTTTTTTTTTTTTTAACACTCCTCTGTTGTTATCCTGCATGACTGAAGATAACTATCTAGTACTTCTTGGCATGCAGGATGGTGGCTTTTTCAGCATGGATGCAGACTCTAAAGTAAATACAAAACTGGGATACTTTCTTTTCCACTTTAATGGCTTAAAAAACTTTACCAAGAATTATGATGGAGATTATGTCCTGTAATTAACATTACAGAGGAGACTGCTAAAGTGCTTTCATTAGTCATATTTCACAAAGTAGTGTGTAATTTATTATATGTACTTGAGTTGTATTGCACACTGCAGCAGCTTTTTCTGTTTCCATTTTAATATTGTGGAATTGGTTAAATTAGATTTTTTTCTTTCATTTTAAGCTAAAGTCGAATGTTTTCTTGTGCTTGAGATTTACCTGATTTTATTTATTTGTTGGAATTATTCAATTTAATGCATTTTTTTTTTACATTATTGCTGAGTTTCTCAACTCGTGTTTAAAAAATTGCAATTGTAATTAATTTTAATACTTAATAATTCACAATCATAAATATTAATTCTGATAAATTTCAGTTTTGTTTTTAAAATTTTTTTTATTTTCCACATTAGCTAGATGATCGTACTCTGAAAAAGATTTTTGTATAAAATTGCAGTATATGTGTTTTGAACTTTTTCACAATGTGTCCTTAATCTTTTTAATACATTTTTGGGGGGTTTTGTGTGATAGGCTAACACTTAGTAGTGGACAATTGTTGATTTGATTTGATTTTTTTCAATATTCTTACAAGTAAAAACTAATTTAACAGATGGTCTGCATTTGTATTCAGCCAAACCGAGTAAATACCAACAGGCTTGCATTTTACGTCAGTTTGTCATATTCTTGTTTTTATGTTTGTGTTTTTGTAAAGCACTTTGCAATTTTTAATGTCTGTGATAGGTGCAATATAAATCAGTTTTACTTCTCTTAGCTTAATGACTTTGTATCTGCAACTACAGCACATCTGCTTGGAGTGTTTGCTCCTCCTTCTTTGAAAAATAGCTCAACATCAGTCGGACTGGATGGAGAGAATCTTTGAACAGCAGCTTTTAAAAAGAAAATCCAGATTCTGGATTTGATCTTACTTCTGGATTTTTATTAGGCTAGTCTAATGGATAGGTGTGCATGTATTAGTTCTTTCCCTGGTTTAACACACCTGAACCAAATAGTTGGAAATAGTTTGTTAGATAGAACAAGATATGGTTGGATTCCTCTAGTTTAGGGGGCGGGGGGCCTTTGTTTGTTTGTTTTGGGTTTTTTTTTTAACCATCCTCCTTTATAAACTTGCATTGGAAACACATGTACAGTCTCTCTGCTCCATTTACGACTTTCCTTATTATTTTCCCATGATGCACATCTCATGGGAGCTCTGTGGGTCCAGTTCTTGCAGTCATTCATGTCCCATGATTCTTGTTTTAGGCCAATCATGTGACAGGCTATGCCTCAAATAGTGGGGTAATTGATCTCATGCTGTGCTTCGTTAAGCACTTTAAGATGGCTGTTTGTTCCCTGTTACAGTCTAGGCGGATGCTATCTGTTCAAATCCCGGTCATGAACGTGTGAATGTTAATCTGAAATGTAGCATAATTTATGACTTGAATGTAATTCTTTTAAAGATTCTGTGAGTTGTACTAAATTTACTACTTTTTAACAATTGTCATGTGAATTTGTTGTTTTGCTGGTCAAGTTGAGTGCAGATTGAAGTTAAGTTTGAGTTTAAACCTAATCTCTATGACAATTAGCTTCTAAAATATATATAAATATTTGTTTTTCTAGTAAAGATAGAAACAATCATTTGAAAATATGCATTCTGCTTCAATGGAGTTGATTTTAAACAACAGATGCCAATTCAGCTATCACATAATCAGGTCATTATCAGAACTCTACTTGAACCTGAATGCATGAGGATGTAATTCAGTCATTTAATTCAAGTGACCCGTCCCTGAGATCTGGGGTTTGACCCCCAGATCTAAAGGTTTTCTCTCTCTCGCAGGTCACCAAGGTTGAAGAGTTTGTGTGGAGTAGGCAGTGTAATTTGGGAACTTGTCATGGCTGACCAGTTACTTCCCCTTTGAGCTGACGTTTCTGACTGGAAATCCACTTTGTCAAAGTTTAGATCATCAAAAGCAACAGCGTCATGCTTTTCTGTAGCAGGGGTAGAAAATCTGGTCACATCTGATCTGATGGGAGGATCATGGAGCTAAATTTAGTAAAATCCTGAAAGAAAATCTGTTTAATGCTGTAGAAGATGCTAGACTGGAGAAGAGGTTCCCTTTCCAACAGGACATCTGCTCTGAGAATACCGCTGGAGTTACAACAGACTGGTTTAGGTCGAAGCATAATCATGTGTTAGGATGGCCTTGTCAAAGTCCTGACCTAAATCCAGTCGAGATTCTGTGTTGGGCGTTTTCATGATGCTCTTTTGTCATTCTGACTCAGCTTGAGCAATCCCTGGTGAAGACACAGTGGATGTAGAAACATTAGTCTGCCTTGGTGTTGACATGTTCATCAGTAGTTCCCAGCCCCAGTTTGTCTTCTGAGTTTGAGTTATTTGGCAAAGATGCATGCACTTTTTTTTCTTTTTTTTTACTATTACATATCTTGAAACGTGAACATAAATTCCACTTCACAATTTTGCTGAATGTGTTGATACAATGACATAAAATCCCAATAAAACATATTCACGGGGTAGTTTTGCAAAGCATTGCGTTTTAGGCAACATTTTTACTTGCTCCTCATCAGGACATTATTTGGTTATGAGTTGTGTCAAATGCATCTTTACATATTTATTTTCGATATGAGCTATGTATTTTTTTCTGCAAGTAGCAACACTTCTGTTGTGTTAAAAAATAATTGAAATATTTATGAGCACCAGCTAAACCTCATATTTTAGCAGCTAAAATGTGTATATTTTGCCATAATTACATTCTCAGCAACAAACTGAGTTTTCGTCTGCTCAGCTGTTGCAGGTTCAAGATGCAGGTAGAAACTGACTGCTCTGTTGCATAAAAATGCATTGATTGAATCCTTTTATATTCTGCTTTAAAATTAAATAATTCTGTTGAGTAATGGTCAGGTAAAACCAAAAATTGTACATTTGTTTCAACGAGTTTTTCCTATCTAACTTTGGCACAGTTTATTAAAAAAAACCCCAACTTCTCAGTGCTTGTGTTTAGCCAGTACAGAGTCTGTGTTTGTTGCTTAATCGAAGGATTTCCTCAACAGGCCAGTGTGGACCCGCTTGTCTGAAACCTTAGAAAAGAAGAATAGTTTGAGCCGTGTTGAAGGATCTCACCAGTGATTCATGTTTCTAAGTCTAAAACTGTGACCTTTATTATTTAAAAATTGTGATGAAACAATTTCACTGACCTGATTATAAATTAAGTCTCCACTGATCAGGCATAACAATATAGCAGATGAGGTAAATAATGCTGAAAATTTCTTCGTCATGGCACCAGATGTGAACGACAGCAAGTGAATATTGCATGCTGGGTTGTGTTTGAAACAAGAAAAACGGGAGGGGCTTTGAGGGAGTTTAACAAGAGCTGATGTGTGACAGTGCCAATGCCATGACTGGATCAGAGCTTCGTGTTGGGGTCTTCCCAGTCTGCAGGGATTGGTGTTTATTTAAAGGTAGTCCAAGTAAGGAATATGGTCCTGAACTAGCATCAGGGTCTTGTGTGGACAAGCTTGCGTTACCGACTCGACCTCTAAATTTTCCAGATCTCATTCCAGTGGAGCATCAGCAGGATGGGCTTGACAAATGTGTCTGTTTTGTGGAGGCTTCATCTTATAGCTTACAGGACTTGAGTGTGCCAGAGATGATGAGGCTGCACAGTAATACATGTACTGTATATGTGTGACTACAGCCTGTAATATTCATGCTTATCTATTTGTAGCTTCAGTTATGCCAAAGCTCATTAAATTGGTAGTAATATTGTAAAGGGAACAAAGAGGAAAACTAAAGAGGAAGTGACTCTATCATGATTGGTGTTATCACAGCAATGTTCAGTAAATGTGGTGCAGGTCTTATACCTACCAGGATGCCATTCTCCTCACCTCGTCCTTTAGTTGCACTGACTTTTCTAAACTAGACCAAATGGTTCCAGCATCAGAAAACTGTGGCAGCGTGCATGAGCCAGAAGACATTACAAACTAAGAATGTAGTTTCAAAATGATCCAGGTATTACTATTTAACAAACTGTTTTAGTGGCTAGTTGGAGCAAAAATTTAATGATGAAAAAAACGTTAACAAAGCAGCAGCTGATGTGTTTTCCTCTTGGATCAGCATAAATGGCTCATAATCTGGCATCTGCTGTGATGACACAGAAACTCTCAGTGAAACCAAAGCAGAAATACATTAGGTGCTTTTATTAGGTTTGTTGCAAAAAGGAGACCAATGGAATATCAGAAAGGTGATTATAAAATTATCTCTGATTTGTACGTAATCTAGAAATGGATTTCTTAAAAAAAACATCATGATTTATTTACTTTTCTCCACTGATCTTTAAAATGTTCAAATGTCTCCCTGTGATAACAGAAAACTGCAGTTAAATGAATGTCCTTGTTGCTCCGAAACAACAGATAAATTCACGTACTGAACGTCCGCAGTACCGCTTTTTTTTTCTTTATTTATTTTTTAAAGCACAAAAAGCACTTTCTCTCCATTACTTCCAGAGCAGCCAGTGTAGCCTGCAGCACCCACCCATCTCATTCTGGCTGACTAGCATTACTGCTGCTGCTCCGAGTTGGACTGGCCTCCCAGGATTATCGCTTTGCTGTAATCTGGGACACTGCAGATTATGCTTTTCATCTAATGCGCCCCTACACACACACACCACATGACCCTCTCACACAAATGGACTCTCTCCTACTTTCTCCTCGCTTCACAGTGAGGGAGTGAGGAGTGGAAATGGCAGAGAAACTAGAGAGTTGAACCTCTGCAACATGCCTTCAAAAACTGGTGGTAAAACTGGTTGTACAAACGGATTTTTGAATGATGGACTGAGAGCTGATCTTTGGGATTATAGTGGAGAGAAGGAGAGTGTGTGTGTGTGTCTGTGTGTGTGATCTACAGCAGCTGCTTGAGGGGACAGGTAACTTATTAACGTCCCGCAAGAAGCAGAGAGTTTACAATCCTTTGGCCTTCTGCACCAATGAGTAATGAAAACGTGGTGCTGCTTTGTTTCATTTTTGTCCTCCTGGCTGCTCCTAGACCAATCTAAAATCTGCTTAAGTGTTCATCACAAAGAGAACAAGAGTCCAGAGTGTCGTAAGCAAGGAGAGACAGTGACAACCAGCACGCGGCTGGATCACATGCAGACAATCAGGACTCGGGCGGCTCTGCTTAGGTAGAGATTGCGTCGAGGAGGTGGTTTTCACAGCAGCGTACGGCGACCTGTAAATATGGAGCCTCTGGAGGAATACCACTCTCCGTTTGACTTTGAACAAGGGGTCAACTCCAGTTATCTCTACCTCTCCCCAGATTACAGCGACACGCCGCCCAGTTCGCCAGCTGTCAGATCCAGAGGTAATCACAAGGAGGAAAGGGAGAGGCTGAGTGGAGGGTGTGTAGGGGTGTGTGTGTGTTCACTGGACAAAAAAAAGGCAAACATGGCTTTGGGTCACTGAGCAGGAATAATTTGGGGAACACAAACTATAAGAGGAGGGGAAAGCTTATTATTGTGTGCGGTGACAAAAGTGTTTGTTGCATTTACTGTTCAGATTTATCACTGTATCTGTACAAATTGTTTTGTTGCTGTTTCAATGCCAAAACAAAAAAAAAAAATGAAAAAAACATGGTTAAATGTTTATTATCTTTGCTTTCAGTTTGTTTGTTTTATTTAATGGCCACCTTTTTTAGCCATCAGTTATGTTAATACGCTCTGTTAGAATAATTATTGAATTCAGGAAGGCATTGCATATTAAATGCTTAAGATTTGAATAACCTAATTAAAGAAAACTAAAAAATAGATTACAGCAAACTACATATATTACCAGATGCTGTTAAGATGTGGAAAAAATTGTCAGTTCATCAATTTATTTATTCAATTTTATTTGAATAGACTTGTCGAGTGAGCAATGAATCCCAAATTAAGAAATGAAGATAACACTGGGTGATTTATTAAATAACACTTACTTAATAAATATAACTTCAACAGTTTTTTTGGAATTGATAAAAAAAAATAGTTTAAATATTTGTAGTTTACAAGAAATTGAGATCTTGTTTCCATGGGGGATAAATATGGTGTGACACAGAGGGTCATTTCTGCTTGCTTCGTTGGTACAAAGGCACTCATTTAATTTAAGCAATAGAGCCTGCTCTACCAGTTCCTTCTTTGTAAGGAGGCTGGTATCTGTATTGTGTATTTCTCTAGTGTAATGTAATATAGTGGATCACCCATGTTTGAAAAAAGGGTTGAGGACACGATGAAGCGATAAGGAAGATTCTTCAGGGCAGTGAAAGTGGAACAGAAAAATGGCTTCAGAGTTTGTGTTTGACTTTAGATATACAGTAATTTATCATTTATATTGTTAATTTAATGTCTAAACAGTTAGTAATGGCACAACACATCACCTCACAACAACTTACAGGGTTGTCCTGTCTTGACATGTTCTGTCCAGATACCAATCTGTGTCATTCAAGAGAAGAAAATGTACTGGCGAATTAAATTTCATTCCATTTATACTCTTGGAAATTCAGTACATTTAAAGTAAATTAACACCCATGATAGTCTGTTAATAATAGACTTGAATTTCACTTAAGATGAGCTGCAAAATATATTCATCCAGTCATAATTGTGTGCAATATTGCAATTTCAAACGACTTTTTGAACACACAAATGCATTTAAATCCTCCCTGCCAGTAATATAGTTGGTCGGCTAAATGGACTTCCACTTCTCCTTATGTTTGCACTAAATGCAGATTTTAGTACCAGAAGTGCTAAAGGAGCGTGACAGAAACATCATGTTGTAGGAGAAGAAAAATATTTCTCAAGACATATTGAGGAAATGTTTTCATTACGTCTCATATAGTCATTGGAATATTGAACAACAATATCTCAATGTCTCACAGCCCTGATTAGTCATTTCTGCACATTATGTATTTGAACATGTAGAATATGTAAAGCTGCAGCAGCCTGATCTTCAGACCTATCTTTGCATAAGTGTTAGAAACAGTTTAGTTATGTCCAAAACTAAACTGTTTACATTTAGTACAGTAAAATAACACTGGATGTGTTCTAGACCTGCAGCACCCATATTACCAACCAATTTTGATGTGATGAATGCTTCTATCATTATGTGGTGTTTTCTACAATATATAACATTCAGTATATCTCCGCTTTGCAGTATTTTTTCTTGAAGAGACATGATGATGCAATTAATTAGCGTCTCTCCCTCTACCAGGCCTCCATATTTGATCTACTTCTTATCCAGTTTTTCTCACCCTCACTGGAAAAAGGAAACGTCACAAGTTGTCATATTTACAGACTCTGCCTCAGACATTCTCAAAGAATTACATGCAATATTTCACTCCAAAATATTAGCAATTAACACCCTCATTGTTTGTTGACTGAGTCGATAAGCCGCCATTGTTTGTTCACACTAAGATCAGGCTGTAACGCCTTGGGAAGACTCATTCATAACGCTGTATGTCCTCATGTCTGCTTGGTGCCGTTTTCTTTTTCAGATCAGATGCACTTGTGGCTTTCGAAACTCTTAAAAACAACGGCATCTGTATCAGTGTTGCACTGTATTGACCCTGTTTCAACTTCCTCGCTTTTTTTTTTTTTTTTGTCCACCACTACATTTCAACCACTGAACAGTGCGTCCGTCAACAGACACACTGTAGCACATTTCAGAAACAAGGCGGCTCTGAATCAGCCTGCATAGATATCAGGGGAATGGTGCAGACTGCACCAGACTTATTATCACCAGAAATGTCCAAAAGGTTGCTTCTTAAAAACATTTTTTGTATTATTTTATGTGTATCTAGTAGTCATTTAAATAGTCCTGTTTTTTTCTGGAATTGGCAATGTAAATGTATAAACCAAAAGTCTTCCATGCGATGTAGTCACAGTGTGAGAAGTGAAACAACCTAATTGCAGTGCTTGGACACATATAGATGGCTCTCATTTCAGCTTTTAGATAGGTGTGCATCATTTCACTGAAGTAAAAGACTTCCATCATGAACTTCCTGTTTTGACTTCTATTCTTTTTTTGGTATTTTACTTCCTTTTATTTAGAATTCCACAATTTTTAAGATATTAAAGGCTATTATTTGCTATTCCCCACTCAAGCTACTTTTGATAGTAGCCTTATAATTTTTATAATGTGTGTACACTTTGCCTTATTAGTGCAAAGAGGGAATAAATATGACCACATCCTTTTGTAAAGTATGAAAAAAGTAAAGGGTTTCCTTTGAGACGCATCTTTTTTGCTGTTTTTCTCCGTTTCTTATTTATTGAATTTTTGAAGACGAGAAGACTCGTGCTTATAAAGTTAGGATGGTTAATCTGTGTTTCTTTATATTCTTGTGCTTGCCAGATTTCCAGGAGCAACCTGACTCTGTAGCCGAGGTGGGAGAGGATGCAGTGACATCTGTCGGTGCAGCTCCTCTTCCTCCTGTCATGACGGAGGAAGAGCGTCAGGAGCTGCAACAGGAGCTGGCTAAGGTCTGGAGGGAACAGGGATAAATGAGCGACGTCTCTCTGAAGAGTGTTAGAATACAAAACTTTCATCATTGTTTACTTTTATATATGACAGTTTTTTGCTTTTCTTACATTATTCTGCTCTGTTTTTAATCTCAGACTAAATCCTAACAAATCATTTTTCTCTCTAAAGCCTTTAACTTGCCTTCTTTTATCAACAGTGGTTCAATATTTAAATACTGTTGCACTTTTGTGCCCTGTTGCTCATAGGAATGCTACTCAGAAACGGCATCAACGTGTCTTTTTTTAATTTCTTCTATATTTTTTAACCAATTTTAGTATATAGCAGTGCTCATATAGCGCTGGGTAATTTGATGATTTGGTGTCCCATAATTCAGCATGGTGTATGTATTTATATGTCAGGTTGAAGACGAGATCCAGACTCTGTCCCAGGTGTTGGCAGCTAAAGAGAAGCAGCTTGCAGACATCAAGAGGAAACTGGGCGTCACGCCTTTAAACGAGCTGAAACAGAACATCACCAAAACCTGGCAGGAAGTCACCACTTCCACAGCGTGAGTACTTTTACCTACCAACTTGTGAGGTTACGTCGATGCACTTTTGTTATGACTATCGGGCTTTTTGAGTTTTTGTGTTTGATTTTTTTTTGTCTCTCTCTCTCTTTCATGCACTACTCATCTGACCAAGAAAGAGTTTTGCTTCATTGCTTTATGAAATAATAATAAAATGACTGTGAGCATGTTCTGAGATGCCTTTGAAGTATATTTTCTATTAACAGAATGGAAACCTCTTGGGTAACGGCTTTATTATATTTAAATTATTCATTATTGTTCTGCATTTCTGAACGTGCTGAAAACACAGCTAGCTGTCAGCACTACTGAGAGACGACTCCTTCCCTGCTGTGTGAGGGGAGAAAGAGATGTCTGCGCTGTTGACAGGTTGCCTCTGGCTTTTGTGAAACTGTTTGATGGGGTTTATTCTACAGGAAATGAGTGGCGTTGGGATTCTCCCAGGCTTACTTTAAATGAAAAAGACATTGAAGCTTTATTCTGACCTTGACATTTCTCCTCAGCCTTTGATCCCTCAGTCTTTTTTATTACATTCATATCCTCCTCTCCTCGCCCTGCTGCGTTTCAGCTACCGGAGGACGTCTGAAACTCTGTCTCAGGCCAGTCTGAAAGCGACGGCAGCCTTCTCCAACATGGGCTCGGCCATTAGCAAGAAGTTCGAGGATGTCAGGTATGTTAGATGCCAGGTGAAAGGTTTCCTGTGAACTCCAAAAGTCCAGTGTTTATATTAAGAATGAACAGAGCTACCTAGGCATAATTGCAAGAAAAATTTCTGTCTTTTTTTCTCTGTACATTTTCACTGAAGATGCACCAATTTTCTGAGTTTTGTTTTTTTTCTGGTCAAAACCGGTTTTGGGGTTTTTCTGAGGTCTAATTTACCAATTATTTTTATTTCATTTATTTATTTATTTATTCCCATTACTGTGCTGCAGTAAAAGTTTTAAATACAATTGAAAGTTAAGAAATTGCAGCTAAGTTCCCAACCTTTATCTTGTTCGTTTTATTTAGGGATAAACTCTACATGTTGTTGGTCGATGTACTTATAGAAGGAGAATAACGGGAGTTCTTTGTTTCGGACCAGGCACGAAAAAGGAGCACACAATCATTTTTTTCATTATTTGACCTTCTGATTACCAATCAGAAATGTTCAAAGGAAATTAATTTCCATGACTTACTGATTGGTGCATCTCTACTTTTACTAAGTGATGCACCAATCAAGCTTTGATAGGCCAATACCAATTTCTAATTGTCTTTTAGGTTTGAGCTGCCGAGTACGATATTGGCATTAGTCCACTTTTCTTCAATCCATCCATTCACTCGCCTGGCCATCAGTCCATCCATCTATTCATGATTAAGCAGGATTAAAGACGGTTTAAAAACACCCAACGACAGCTTGTTCAGAGTGGGATTCACCTCCCGTTGATCTTCCTGTGGACCTAAGCCGTCTTCTACCCCGTCATCCTTCTTCCCTCGGGATTATTGACCCACAAACAGGATTGTTAGCCCTGGTCAAAGCTGCAGTGTGCTGAGAAATGCAGCCTTATAGATCCTGAGTCCGTTTAGGGGGGCGGCGAGGTAAAGAACAATGAACCCACTGCGGTCAGAGACGTTTTGTGTATGTGTGTCTTCTTATTTGTGTCCGTGCTTTGTGAATGTTTCATATGTGTCTGTTTGATGAGCAGATATTCACTCTAATGCAGGGGATTAACACATATCCTCTGTGATAGCACACAATCGATCTTAATGGGATGAAGCAGGGTTTACAGGCTTTACGCACTTGGTAGAATAAATTACGTTTTGTTGTGTAGTGAAGCCTGTCTCACCTTTGTTCTCCTGTTCTTTCTGTGACGCTATGCTTTTATGCGACTTGACTAACGGCAGATTTCTTCTTCTTAATGCTGTCGGATAGTTTACAGTCAATACAACATTCAGCTAGTATGCCAGCAATCAGGTAAGGAGCAGCCTATCTAGGTGATGCTGATAACACACTAATCATAAAGATAACTTAAAGGCAACATATGTTTTTTCAACAGCTTAAAATGATGCAGTCTTATTGGCAGCCTAGTCTTGTTATGTATTTATTTTTAAAATTTTTTTAATGGGAGTGCTATAATGTAGCACACTTTAATCCAATCTTTAATTTTATGAACAAAATTTAAATGAAGAATCCATCGCTTTCATGTCCACACTTCTAATTGGGAAATAAGAGGACAAGCTTTTCATTCAAGACTTATGTGAGTTTTATAATTCAGAAAATGCTGTAAGAAAACGGCTACTTGGATACACTCAGTACATATGTTTGGCTACCAAAATAAATGTCGGACAACAAAAAACTTTTTTTTTCTTTCATCCCTCAAATGTCTACAGTGAGAGATTATCCGACTGCAATCAATTAATTGTTGTCAATTCTAGTATTTTTATTCAGTACGGAAGGTTTTTATCCATCAATACCAAAAGGGCCAATAAGAATAGAAGACCCTTCAAGTGAAGAGAAGCATCTTCTGTTTGTGTTCGCCATTGTACAGAGGTCTGAGTGTTAACTGTAAGCATCCCAACAGTATCAGCTGATATCAGCACACAGCAACACCACAGTCTGAATAATCTCCCTCAGCCAGGCTGCTGTTTCTTCAGGTTAGCAGAGGTCAAACAGAAATGTTGTCCAAGACATGGAGATAAAACCCGAGCCGCCCTTTGAAGATGCGGGGAAACACCCACCTTCAGAAACGCATCTGCATGTAGGCAGACATTCTGCCCCGAATTTCAAACTTCATTCGGCTTCAGGGTCCCAAAGTTTCCTGCATTCATTTCCGACCAGATATAATTTCTCTTAAAAAAAAAACAAAACAAAAAAACATGTCCTCTGCTTTATCTCCTCATCCCTTTTATTCTGCTTTCTTTCTTTTAGTTAGTTTTTTTCTTCTTCTTTCATGGAAAACAACACCAAGCAGCTTTTCAGTGGAAACAGATATGGACAGAATGGGGTCACCTCAGAAAAGGCTGCTTTGTGAATATTTGGTATCAGATATCTGGACCTCCTAAAGTTGTGCTTACTGTTGGTGTTTGCCCTGCAGTGAGCGGATAAATGCAGTCTGCTCAGGTCTGTCTGTGTTTGTCAACTCACTGTTACGTCTTTTCCTCCCACTTCACAGGAACGCACCAACTTTCAAGTCACTGGAGGAGAAAGTCGAAACACTGAAGGTATTGGATTAATAACTGGATTTTGGATTTGCATGATATGGAAAAAAAAACTACAAAGTTTATTGGATTGTGTTTGTCATGTTCTGAATATCAACAATAAATAAATATTATAAGCATCATTATTTTATCAGCAATAAGCCATATGATTATTGCAAGAACTGCAACGGCAGCAATTGATGTGATTTCTTTTGAAAATAATTGGATCATGCTCTCCATCTTTTTAATACAATGAACAATAGTGTTTTTATACTTGCCCATGAAACTCTCACAGTAAGATAGTACTGAGTAAAAATATCAAAGCTTTCAAGTTTTTCCACAAAAAATCTTATGAAAAAGTAGTTAAGGTGCTGTTTGCTTTTTAAAAAAAAAACAAAAAAAAACTGACAGACAATTCTGCCATATTTACATTTCCAACTTGTCCTCCAGGTTTTCATCATAAACTCAGTTTTATGCACCTCTCCATGCACGGTCATGATCATAGCTGGGATTGAGAAACCCTTTAAATTGTTAACTTGCAGACTGTTTGTACATTAATCATTTTGACATCATGGAAGTCAATAACAGATTTATTCCTTCTCCTCGTTCAGACTAAGATCACCCCCACCGCTCCTCCCAGCAACCAGGACGGCAACATCCCGGAAACCACCGAGTCTTTGATCAACCAGCCTGAGGACGCCCCCACCCAGGACGCACCCATGCAATGAGACTGAGGCCGCACTTTCACCCTCTGACCTCTTTACCACCCGCACCCCCCCACTCCCCGCCCTGCTCCTCTGACCAGTTTAACTCTTGTGTGCCAGTCTCCCTCTATTGGAAACAAATGCCTTCCCAGCATCCTCTGCGATCGACTTGCCCGCTGTCCTCTTCCAACACACACGCTCAGTCGTTAGCTTGTCTGAAACTAAAACCACAGGATGGGTTCAGGCACATATTCTCATGTCTTTTGGGTTTATCTAGTTGGTTTAGGCTCACCATTAGAGGAATCCTTTTTCCTTGTTGCACTCCTTATTTCTTTGCCTTTTTTTTTCTAACCAGAAAAGCTTGAATGCCAAACATGCTCCAGTGTACTTTAGTTTCTTTATGATATTAACACTCTAGTGTAGAAAACTGTGCCGTTAGAACAATTGTAGTGTACTTCAGAAATGTATTAAATGTTGGAGTCATTGTTATTAAACACGGGTGGTTTTGGCTTAGTTTTTCTTCTTGGGCCAAACTTTACCCCCCCCCCCCGAGAAATATAACATGGTGTCCCAGCAGTGAATATTAATATTTTTGTATCTTATGCTGCGCTCGGGTCGCTAGGCTTTCCGGGTTTGATACACTGTGTTGTTAATATGACTACTGACTGCACGTTTCAGATTCAGGCAGACCTTCCCCTTTCATTGTAGAGAAACCTGTCACGGCCCCCGCGCTCGGAAAGCTGCAGGAAAACGGCCAAGATCAGCAGAATAGCTCAGAGCAAACACGCCGTCAAGGTCCAGCCTTGACCTGAGGTGACAGAGAAATAAATGTAGCCTCCACAGCCAGCCAGAGTCAATATTTGAACACTAGTGCATTGTTTCTGCGAGAGCGGCAACACCCAAACTACCCATGCCGTGTAGTGCACAGCGCTGCAGTAGTGTTTCCCCCTTTTTTTATTGTGACAAAAACCAGCTTGATTGATTGATGGCAAGTATTTGTAGAAAACGTTTCTTTTGCATTTATCGAATACTTTTTTATTTTTTTATATATATCAAAACTGTAGTTAGAGTTGGCTTTACAGCCTCATGCTGCTTTATGTCGATTATATGCTGGAAGCAATTAAACTCTAATTTATTGGGCTTCAAACAGTGATCAATAAAACCCAAACGGAGCCGATTTCAACACAAGCTGAGGTAAAGTCAAACTAAATGAAGGACAAACTTTTCTATTGGGCGCAGCATCAAACTGGTACAAGTCCTCCCCTGCTGGTGGATAAGAGGTACTGCATGCATATAAATCAACTCCCACTATCAGTATGAAACATGAGTGATGCCGCTGAGCTGTAAACTGTGGATCAGAGAAATCTAGTGTTTAGTGTTGTTTTTCTTTGATTGTTATCAATAAAGATTCTCATGTTTTCACTGACCACCACGTTCCAGTAATGATTTACTAACAGAGTTCAGCTTTTACACGGTCTGGAAATGAAATTCTTCAAGCACAAATTAGAAAAAGAAAAAAAAAATAGAAGTATTTAGTAGTTTTCTGATCTTTATTTATTTAACAAAAATATGAATTTCTGAGGAAAAAATGGCCTACTATTTAAATCTGCAACTTCTTGTTTGGTGACCACAATTAGCTATTAGTAACTTTTAATTCAGATGCAATCCAAAATAAATTTGAATGCTAGAAGTTCTGTTGTTTTCATAAAATGAAACCTTTTTAAATTGGACATGTTGTTCCAAAACGGTCGGCAACTTCCAGTTTTGTGTTTCATAGTTTTTAGACCACACACAGATGACAACTCAACATGTCCAGACTTAATATGAAAAGTCCCAGAAGTTTGAGCCTTGAAAAGTTTAAACATTTCTAAACAGGAAAATCTGTAGGAAGCCTGCATGTCAGACATGGGGTTTTTATGTGGAGTCATATTTTTATTTCTCACAAATATTGTTTTTTAATAGAAACACAAATACCCTATACTTAACATCCCTTTAAAGTAACCTGCCTCTCGTAAAAGAAACGCCAATCAGTGTATAAGTTCATATTAACCTAATTGAGATGCTGTACCTTGTATGACCACATGAGGGCAACCAATCACAGAAGTGGCACCTACTTTTGATGGCTTTATTTTCCTGTTCCAGACCAGACTGCCTGGAGCCAGAAGGCTGGCTGCTGCTGCTGCTGCAGCACTAAGTCACACACTCACCACTGCTGGCTGTTTTATTGAAGAAAACATCTGATGGAGACAATGTTCCTAATTAGCTTCTGACTGAGAAGAAGGAGCTCTGCATGAGAATTTTACTAAAATTTAGTCCATTTTAATATGTCTTTTTTCTTTTTTACTTTCATCCTTCTGTTTCTTTTTAAATTATAATTTCAGAGTTTGTTTGTTTTTTTCTTCCATCTTTCAAGTGGCAGAATCTCAAATGATGGCCAACAAACTGTGAATACAATTATAGTACAATGTAAAATAGATTTATAACTTAAACCCAGGTAAAGAAAAACTATGTTATTACTGTTAGAGTAAAAGTTTTTACAAATTGATGTAGCAATGAATATAATACATTTTCTTATTCTTAAAATTACTTTTAATATGACCCAATCGCCACTGCAATACACAGATGGTAATTATACTATATAGAGCATTTCTAGGCATAAAGAGCACTTTCACACACATTCATGCACAGATTGGTAAGCAATTTTGTTTTAAGTGCCTTGCTTAAGGGCACATCGACATGTGGCAGTGGAGGAAGCTGGAATTGAACTTATTACTTTGCAAGACAACTACGCCACCTACTGATTCACAGTCAGTCCTAATTAATATGACAAGAAGTTTCTATAAATTAAACTTAAATAGAAGCTTAAATTAGATTCGATTTATTTTTGCCATCCCCAACAAATTAAAAATCTAGGAAATCCAGGTCTGCATAAAAGATCAAATTCAACGCAGCAAACATTAAATCTCTACTGACTCCACATGCAAAAAAAAAAAAGCCGCAACTGAGAAGTCATATTTTTTTAATGTGATGGTTTCTCCCTTGCTAATACCAGCCTGGCACATCTCGCAAAAAGAGAGAAGGGGGGGGGGGGGGGGGGGAGACACAGGTACAATTTTTAATAAACAGCTGCCAAAAAGTCTTTATTCAGTCATAACGGTATGCTGCAGAATGAGTCTCTCTGCAGAAAGTCTAAACTGTAATAACACCAGGAAACGCGAAAACGTAAAACACAGCTTACAACAAGAGAGATGGCAGTTTCTACACACAGAGATCACAGGAATAAAAACATTACAGTTAACAGTCAGTCAGATTCTTCTCATGTAGAAAAGGAAAATCTTCATATACTGATAGAATCCGTTTTATAATGTGGGAAAGAATATAAGGAAATGTCAGAGGTGCAGTAGAACATACATTTTGTGAAAGAGAAGGTATATATTGCAGATATTTCTGTACGTTGGTTTGATAAATATATCCGGACTGACTCAGTGTGTGACACTGACGGCTGCTAGTGTGTGTGGGTGTGTGTGTGGGTGTGTGTGTGTGTGTGTGTTACAGAGACATAGACCATTTAAAATGTGCAGAAAGCGAACATTCAGTTCAAACATGGCTTTGTGTGTGTGAGGTCCAAATCCCAAATGTACTATTTGGGATACATTTTGATGTTTTTTTTTTAGTTTTATTTTTTTGGAAACTAACTGCTGAGGTAAAAGTGAGGGTTGATGCCAAACTCATATCTGAACGTCAGCTTTGCAGAGGTGGCTCAGCATTAAGAGGTCAAAAGGTGGAAAATAGTTTTATCAGTTCTAACTCACCATTTTCTTATAAAGATTATTCTTTTTTATATATATTATTATTCTAGATTAAGTCAAAATCTGAAAACACAATGAGAGCAGTGGTGCTGCCAGTCCTTCCTAGATGCTCTGTTCTCCATTTGACTTATTTAGGGTTTAAAACAGATTCATCAGCAGATGGATTACTATATTCCAAAGCGATAAAGTGCCGATATAAACCTGTTAAACTGGAGACAAGCTTTATTTCTCATCTAAAGCTTTGAGAAACTAATCCTGATGTTTCCTCTAAACGTCCTTCATTCAAGACTAGTTTTAAAGATCCAAGAATTGTAGGAACAGATTGTCTTAATAGCCACACCAGACCTTGTAAAAATAAAGTTCTCTAAACTTTACTTTAATCAACATATTAACTTCGTAGAAATGACAAACTGCTGCACCTTAAAAAAAAAACAAAAAAAAACACAGAACCATAAGTACCCAGCGCTGTCTGAGAATATTTATCCAATAATAAAGAACACACAATCATAAGTGTTCAACTTTTCTACATTTTCTCACAACAAACATCTACGGGATCAGTATTTTAGGTTGCAGAATAAGACAGAGACGTGCATAAAGGAAACATCTGGGAAGTGTGCTGTATTCCGCCCCTTTACTCTAACAACCTTAAATAAAAATCTAGTGCAAGAAATTCGCTTCACAGGTTAAGACCAAGGGCCATCGCTGAGGGGAAGGGCAATCAGAATAACAATCTACTTTACTGATCCCCGAAAGGAAATTGCTCATTTGTTGAGAAGCTACTCCATCCAAAAATGTCAAACATTAGCAATATAACCATAAGTAAAATAACTATACTAATAAAACCTTACAGCCTCTTTTCAGGGTTCACCTCACCTCTCAGCCAGAAATTGCATAAAGAATAACCTAATGTAAACTTAATACATTTTTTTTTTTAGATATTATTTAGTTAATCCACTGTTTTGAAAGAAAAACAAAAATCTTAGTTGAATTTAAAGCAATCTCATGTTGTGTTAAACTTTCTTTTGCCAACCTTAAACTTGTTGCACAGAATCCAGGAATCGGACAGCAGCGATTAAGGCCAGCTGACCTTACAGATTGAGCCTGCTATAATAAAACCCAAACTGAGCTCCCTGCTCGCTGAGGCCTGAAGTCCTCTCCATGCCTTCATGCTGCTGCTTAGAAGCAAATCTCATCAGTCCAGAGAAGCAACCAGAGCTCCTCCGTCCAGCTCTTATCTCGGTCCCTGGTTTGAGGGCGTTGCTCTGCAGCTATCCATGTTTATGATGATTAGTCACACTGGCTGGTACGCTCGTGCTCACGGCGGGCTTTTGTGCGCGACGAAAAACAAACAGGAGGAGGTGTGAATGTTGCATTGAGCAGATGGGTCGTACCTCGGGAGGCCACAGGAGCGACTCCCCGCGTCACGGTAAGGCTCGCAGCTTTAAGCAGAGCTCCTCAACCCAGACATGAGCAGCTTCCATGTCATCCCAGGGTGAGACCCGAAGCCGCAGGGACATTTGTCAAGCGGCGAGGGAACAAACCGCTCTGACAGCAAGACATCATGTCCAAGTGCGAGTGTTTGTCTGAGATGGTGAAGCTCTGGAGCCCAGAGATCTTCATACGGTCCTTTTTGCATATTTATTCAGTTTTAGCTTTTTTGTTGTTGTTGTTGTCACACTTGCATGGTGCAGATCTTCAACCAATATCATAATATCCTTAATATCATAAATAACCTGACTAAATACGATAATCAAGTCTCTGATGATGATTTTGATATGAAGAGGGAAAAAATAAACAAACTGGAAGAAAAAAAAAAACCAAAACAATTTTTACCTCACCACAAAACATTCCTTGAGATTCAAAATCTTTTTTTTTTTTTTCGTAAGTGGGTTGTGACAAAGACTACCAAAACAATTTGAGACCATTTTAAACTTTGACAAAAACGGTCCAAAAAAAAAGCAAAAATATCCAGTGATTGGAAATGAAATACCATGTTGATATCAGAGGGGAATGAGCAAATAAATTCAAAATTATAGGAACTCAAATAACTCATCAGGACACACGACTGGAGACAACTTCTGTTTCCAAAACGTTCTTAACTACGCTCCCTTATTTTCATCTGTTGCATTAGAAACACAGGAGGGGTCTGCAGGCATTTTATAGCTTTTCTAGTTTCCTCATCTCTTTTTGACGAAGTGTAAAAACAGATGCCACAGCTCCTAAGTGGACGTTTAATATGAAACATTGTCTTTTCCAGGTGCCAGGGAAAATATGTCTAATTTATTTCTGATGTTTTTCAGTCACTCTTCCTAATCTTTATGAATGGTAAACAAACTGTTTGAGATTTTAATTTGCTTGCTTGTGGTTTGGTTTAGAAGATATTTTAGCTTCTCCCTAAGAATACATTTATTCCACTCAACTATCACCACTGCTTTCATTTGAGCATTTCAGAAACACTTTTTGACTCCAGAATTATTTCTTCTTCTTTTTTTTTTTTTTTTTTAAATCCTCCGTTAACGAAACGAGATCCTGAGCTTGTCAGTATGCAATAATACCCGCTCCGCCGTTCTCTACTGACTTCCATCTCTGTGCAACGTCAGATACGTTTGAGTTTGACATTTTCCACCGAATGGGTCACCGAATGCACTGAGCAGGACTGGAGGGAGATAGGCTGCATCTACAGTTAGGGTTGTACAGGTCAGATACACATAGAAAACATTTACATTTCGAGGCTTTCAAAGGATAAAAAAAAAAAAGTCAAATGAAATTGTGCCAAGCTCCTGGAGGGCGGAGAGCAGCCTCCGACTGACAAATTTGCTCAGGGAGGTTTTGTGAAATCCACACGTTTCTGCTTCCCATAATGGCCATGATGGCCTAACAAACTGGAGCAGGCCAGTACGGTTTTAACGTCACAGCTGTTTAAGTCAACCAGTTTTTATCTTTATGCGACACAGAAAATGTAGCTTTTTTTCTTTCTTTTAAACTTAAGCAAAGATGATGAAAGTTCGGATTCGTCAGCACATTTTTGTGGACGTTTTCACACCTTTTCATCCGAAATTTAACGGGGCGTCGATGGAAGGTGTCCTTTCAAAGTGCTTGGGTAAACTTCAACAAAAAATAAAACCATTGTTGTTGTTTTTTTTTCTCTTAACACCAATTATTAGCCGTGGGAGCAGCTGAAGTTGGGCTCAACACCCACACTGAGGCGACACTGGCTGTTCTCAACCCGTTCACGGTGCTACGGCACACATAAAAGACACTTATATAAAGTCACTACTTTACTTATTCGCATGCACATGCAGCATTAAAAATACTTAGACCAGAGTAGTACACCATTTGAAGAGAAAAGTGTAAAAATCCAGTGCGACAGTCATTGAGTTCTTGAGGTCTATGTGATTTTAATTATATATATAAAAAGAAAACAGCCAGTGAGATGATCCTGTCGGAAGAGAGGGACGGTCGCCGCTCTCTGTTGCATATTCAGGTTGAACCCCAGGGAGCTGTGTCACTAATGCCTCTGAAGGAAAACAGCTAATTAATGCTGCATTCAAAGCCAATAATGGAATCAAGGCTGATGAGAGCGGGGCCAGGAGGGGGGGTCTTTTTTCTTCCATTAAAAGCCATTAATGTTCACCCACATTCAACACTGAAAGGGAGAGGAGTCCCGCTCAGGTTCCTGTGGAAGGCGGATCATTTCACCGACTGTTTTGGTGAAGGAAGCTTCCTTGATTTCCCAAACATTCCCGGTGTGCACCACGACATCTCCTCGCACGGTGGTCTACAGAGCCCTTGCGTGAAAGGGAGAGAGAGGAGTCATGTTTGGGAAAACAAAGATGACGATCGCACAGTAAACGACACGTGGAAAATTCATCGTCGTAGTAGTTGAAAAAAAACTACAAGTTTACAAGTTACAGCAAAGAGTAGAAAAGTCACACCCCCAAATATCGTTCTGGAACCAAAAGGAAAGGGAGAGGCCAAAACGGGTCTCCCTCCGTACACAACGCACAAGACGGATTTCTTTGCATCACAAATCTATTGACTCATAGATACAAAATTTTTAAAAAAAAAGCAGAACTCAGACTAGCCAGCACCAGAAACATTCCATCGTCGTCTTCGTCCGTGTGCTGCTGACTGAGCAGGCACACGTCCCACAGTTTCAACACGCAACGTGGTGAAACTCCACCCTTATCAAGGCACATTCAACACTCCTCCAAATATACTCAGACTGAAGATGATCCTGGAGCAACGACACACACAAACACACACACTTCTGGTCATGTTGTTTAGAAAACCTTGAGCACTTTGCTAAAGTTTTGTCACATTACAACCACAAATGTAAAACCGATGTGTGTCACTAAGAAATTCATCTGATCTCTGAAGTCATAAAGTTATAGCTGACCTGGAGGAATCCAATGAGCAATTTGCTATAAGCTACAGGGGACAAAGTGAAACATGTAGAAGATGCTTTGGTCAGAAGAATGCCAAAATTAAACGTATTGGCCAAAATGCAAAATGGGGTGGAAAGCTAGCTCTGCTCATCATCCTGACCGGATCATTTTCTAGGTCAAGCAAGGTAGTTGCAGAATCATGCTGTGGGGATGCTGTCCTTCAGCAGGATCAAGGAATCTAGTCGAGTTAATAGGATGATGGAGGAAGGTAAATAATTAGGAATGTTGGAAGAAAGCGGGTAAAGAAACTTAAACCTTCAATGGAGGTTCACCATCAAGACAACAAAGTCACAGCTATTATTAAATGTTATAGATCAAAGCATATTTGTATATAAAAAAAAATTGTTAAAACCTCATATTATTTTCCCATCAAGCTTAACATTTGTGAGCCACTTTGAGTTGATATATCTCATTAAATTCCAATAGAACAGACTAAAGTTTGAGGTTGAAACGTGACAAAAACTGAAAGGTTCAGGTGTGGATACTTTGCAAAGCTGCGTATAACAAGTGGCAGAAACGACTTTAGTCTCTGTGACTCATTTTCACATTCCTGAATAAACGAGAGAATGAAGAAAACCGAGTAAAAGTGAGAGAGAGACTCTCCTCTTTTCATCGACAGCAACACTTGCACAGGCAGCCAATAAAAAAACACAAACACACAATGACCCATAAAGATGGCAGGCGGAAAACCTGACCATCACATGACTTCGAACTCCTGCAGAGCGCCACCTGTTGCCAGCCTGCAGAAAGCAGGAAGCTCTGTGTGCAGGGAGGCAGATAAAGATGCCTCGGACGTTTCTTTATCGCCCGCTGGGAGGGGAGGCGGCTGGTTAATCAGCACCCACAGAGCCGAGAGGAACTTCCTCAACAGAACAAAAGTCTCTTCGCCACACCAACCATGAACAACGCAAACAAAGTTTTGAGAGAGTACAGTTCTGGATACTGGTGCACACTGATACTGGTTAGATATACTGCACTACGGCTTATATAGTAGCTTACTGACCTATATACGGATGATACAGGATATATTAAGTGTCAGTTTCTTGTCACGCACAAGTGTTGTCGTGTAGCTAAAGATCAGTTACATAAACCAGGACTCCATATAAAACTGTCAACAACATGAGCTGCAGTTAAAGCCATCGCTGCCCATAATTACATTGGACACATGGCCAGAGTCCACCGTTAACTCAGAAGAGGCGAGTTTTACAACACCCATAAGCACAACAACGCAATCTTTGTTTTATTCTGCGCATAATTCACAGCTCAGCCCTTCATTAGGCAGCACAGAACAACCTGCAGCTCTTTGCAGAAAACAAAACAAAAAAATCTTAAGTATTCAGATTAATCTCGCTGGCCTTCTGATGGCACAGTTTCCTATCGTCCTTGCCAGAAACCCCCCAACCTCCGTCCACAAGATTTGGAGGTTGAGAGATCGCTTTAATATAAATAAATCACATCAGATGCTGTTAGGCATCATTAGAAATATTTTTTGGCCAGGTTTTCCTGAAACAAAGTGAATTATTCAGGAACTCCTACATGCTTCAACATGTTCATCTGATGGTTTGGTAAAACGCCAACAGGACCTGCAATCATGGTCAGAAAAACCAATTTGTTGCAACAAAAGCGAAATAATTCAGACATTCCTGGATGAAAACACTTATTTTATTCTCTCTGGAGCTTTTGACTGCTTCACATGGTCTTCATCAGACGTTTAAGTGCTCTGTTGAGGTTTAACCATGCTATTTGTAGCTTATACTCGTAATAGCCCATATCATTCTGAGAGCTCAAGGCTACAGAATGCATGCAACATCTGCATAGAGGCCTGCAGCAGCCAGTAATGTGATTTTGGCCATTTTAAATGCAACAAAGCCAATAATATTTTAACTTGCAGGTAACAAAGTTTTTTGAGGCAATAACAAAAGTATTTTGCCAAAAACATAACACATTTTTGGCTATTTATTATATTGGTTTGTGTAAAATTTTAAAAATCCTTAGAAAATGTACCGCAGCTAATAATGCTAAAGTCTATCCAATAGTATAGTTCGATGTCTCCAATACGTTTGAAGAGTTTTTGCAGTTTTTTTTAACCATTGGTAAATCAAAAATAGTTGCAGTAAATATTACACTCATATTCATTTATAAAAACTATGCATAATGCAGCACTCTCTTTCCTTTACTGAAGATTGTATGAGCCAGTTTGAGGGATTGTACAAAACCTTGTTTTTGTTAGCTTGGATATGGCAATTAACAATATTACATGTAGAAAAAACTCATGTTAAATTTCTGTTACATGCATCTGGTAGTAAGCGGTTCTAAATTTCAGGAAGAGAATAATTCTTCCAGTTAAAGTGGAGTCTTTCCTCTCCACTGTCGCCATGTGATTGCTCAGTATGGGGGATTGCTGCAAAGTTAACGACTCAGTGCAATCTGCTGGGTTTACCGGGAAGAAACCTTTTACTAAATGGTGTAATAAACTGAACTTAGCTGCACTGTACTATTACTATGACTCAGTTAGAATGAATACTTAAATTTTAATCTGCTTATATGACCACACTGAATTATTTTTGACAAATATTGACAAATTTGTGAAGTAGTGTCAAATAAATAACTGACCTAGATTTGCTACATTTGCAAAGGAATTTTTAAATGCTGTGTGAATAATTAATAGCCAGCCAACAATGTAATGACTTTTCATAAGCTGGCAAAATATTATGTCATTGTCATAATCTAAAATATAGATCACAAGATTGTAACAACAAACTTATTACGTTGCTGGCTTTATTACATTAAAAATACAAAAATGATTACTCTACTCAGTTAAAGTCTTCCTTTTTTCAAATCAAAACACGCTAAGCAATACTCAGGTGCATTTATATATTTTATCCTAGAGAATACTAAAAGTGTATTTTAGAGACGTCTCATGCCTGTACAGTCTTTAAGGCATCAGATTTTGATCCACCGATGAAGACATTGTGTCATAGATCAAAAGCTCAAGAAAATCAAATAAACAAGCCACTAATGAATATTAGTCTCCCTCCAATTTAAGTGCTAAAATGTTTTACTTGTGCCTTAACGCACTTCAGCGTGTCAACATCTGATGGAAAATGATCCGATTACTTTGAACTCCTGTAATCTTCTACACGTGCAAAACATTTTCATAACAAACGTGTCCTTTATTACAGTAGCATAATTTCATACTGCCAATATGTGAAGATATATGTAATCAGGAAGACAGCTCACATTAAGAAAGTTTATCTTAAAATCACTGGCTCTGCAGACCGAGGTTGTCATGAGATGTTAACAATTGTCTGATGAACCAGATCTGAGTTTGTCTAATTATCTTGCTTAAAGACTCAGCCATGACACATTTTCAAATTTCCAACAGTGTCCACCAAGGTTTTAAACGACCATTTCGTGGTATTTAAAACTCTGAACAGTGAGCGTTGAGTATTTATCTCCATTTCTTGTCAAACCAAACTGGGATGATTTCTACTGGAAAAACGCAATCTTAGTCTCTATTGAGACCAAAGCACACCATTCCAGTTCAAGTCCAATGATTTTAGTGCTCTGTGTCAATTATTATTATTATTTCCTCATCCAGTCTTGTTTATTGCGGCTCCAAACTACTCAATTGCTTTGACTGTAGATATGGCCATGTTTAAACAAGCAGCTATTTATTTGGAGCTAATTAGTTTCCAGAGAGATTAGTCTGAAATGCATTTACCTCAATTAATAGGAATGTTCACTTATCTTTCCCATTTTGAAGAGCAGCTAAAAGAAATCAGCCTGCATCACATTACACATCTGAATTTGTCTCACTAAATAAGTATATTTAAATTAAAGGTGTTTTTTTTTTAATTAATTTTTTTCATTCTGAAATAATGCTACTGCAATAAAAGATGAATTTATCTTCAGGCCTTTTCCACATCTTCACTGCGATGTGTGGAGGGCGCCGTAGATTCAGGCTGCGGTCGTCACTGATTTGTGTCCGGACACATCGGCAGGCTTCAGTCAGGGTGTTTTTTATTTTCATGTTCTCTACAGCAATATAACAATGTGTACAAAAATGGAATCGATGCGATCAGAGGGAGAAACAGCACTGCGTGGATATTTATAGCACCTCTGTTTCTCCCCCCGCCGCGGCCACAGCACCAGAACCTCGACCTCAGCGGGCAGAGGCTCGAAAAGCACCGTCAGGCTGGAGCAATCTTTGTGCCGTTGTTGACGAACGACGCTCTCGGCACTGTGAAGCAGGTCGGAAGATTCCAGGAACAAATCCTGGAGTTTCCAGAGGGAGCTGACAAATACATTAGCAAGAGCTCTTTTGAGTTTTATTTGGAACAAACCAAAAATAAACAGTGTTACATTAGCTTAACTTTAGCCAAATCTTGTAAAAACTGAAACATACTAGCGATAATGTCTTGTGAAATTAGCTGCCCGGAAATGCCGCCGCTTCGTTTATATCCAAGCTTTGCCAGCAACTCTGAGGACTGCAGGGACTCGTTCCTGGAACCTGGACTGCGGCTGATGCCAAGTGTTTCCAAACTCGAGTGGAGAAGAACGGAAAAGCACCACAGTGGTGGAGAGAAAGCAGTGGGAAGTACACGAAACAATAATTACAAATTGAAACAAACAAAAAAAGAAACATTTTCAACTCGGCTGCTAACTAAAACATCCATGAACTCAGATTGGACCCGAGCGAAACCGGTGACACTTCGAGAAAGGTGTGCAGCTCCATGCGACTTCGCCTGGAGTTCCTTCAGTTTCCCACGCTTGGATGGAAACACAATTAGACTTCAATCATCTGTGGGTCTGGGATACGTTTAGCGGATTAGTGGGAACATGAAGGAGCACCAAGTGGGTCACACTTAGAGACAACAGCACAACAAACTGAGATTGTAATGAGTTTCCTCCTACAGCCTCCTCAGAAGAACATGAAAATAAAATGAATAAACAGTTTCTATATATTTATATGCATATACATATGAAAAAATAGTGAAAGGAAAACAGCATAAGCTCTTTTGTTTTTCCAGCTTTGAATTTAAATGTTTCTCTTTTTCTGAAACTATATAGATTTGTCCTTTTTTTTTTAAACAATATGTTCACATTGTACAAGGGCGAATGAGCTTTGAAATAATCTAAATGTAACGACAGAAGAAGCACAATGATTCGACATTAAGGCTGAACAGCAAACGTTTCTCACAACCTGTCCTAAAAAAAAAAAAGGATTCAGATGAACCGCTTGATCTATGAGCTTAAAAACAAAACAAGCATAGAGTGATACACAAGACCTCCATATGTACAGAAACAACAGCAAAAAGGACAAAAGTAAGAGCTACGCCTGCAGATGTGGAAGTACAGAATGATAAAATGGCAAATGCGAGTTTATCAGCTGGTGTTGGTTCATAATAACTGGTGTAAAAATGGCTGACAGAAGTGCAAACCAAGATTAGAGCATGAGTTTAAAAAATAAAAAGACACGTAAAGCAGGGCAAACACACAAGAGGAAAAGACGAGGTGCCTGCTTCTCCGACTCTGCGTCTCGTCTTCAACATGTTTGTTTGTGATTCACAACAATGTAATAAAGTTGACCTCGGACCCTACGTTGCCTCTGAGCCAAAATGGAACATGAAATTCAAAGAACAGGTTTTTTTGGGGAAAAGAACATTTCTTCAACTACAATCTGAAGCTTAGACTGTAAATCTGTTTGCATGATGGGAAGTGAGTGGATAAGTGCAGTGCATGGTAAACAACAACCAAGTGACCTAATAGGGTGCCGGTCATTCCACCAGTTTGCCATTTTATACTTTTTTCATTTGACTTTTGCAGGTATGAAAAAGAGCCATCTGCCGTTGAGATGAACTGGGAAAACATAATGGCCAGAATCTGATGATTTGAGCCAGATCGGCCTTGACCAGCGACAAGTCGATTGGAAATGAAAAAAAAATCCTCTTTCTTTCAGAGAACAGTAGCGCTACATGGTCACACTGACAACACCCTTCGGTGTGGAAGTTTCTATAGAGTGACAAAGTCTCGAAACGGTCTTTATTTCAGGAGCAGTGAGATGTTTCAAATCGTCAGAGGAAGCATGAAGACAAAAAAGGTTAACAATTAACCAATTGAACAATGTTCCAGGAAAGAAAACAAGCAGGATTTGCTAAGTGATATGCCGAGGTAACAGCAATGTTTTTAACAATATAAAGCGGGTTCCACAGTCCTTTGTGATCAAATTAAAGATATCTCTTAAAAGGTAAAAAGAAAAAAAAAAGTTTTTATTATGATTGTCACAATGTTTTATACGCAAAGTAACCACATTAAGTTTTGAGGTCTGGGTTGCTAGACACTTCCAGCTTTCCCAACCTTAAGGTGACCTTTATGTCAATTTTTTCCCCAACTTGAAACGTGGACATTTTAACTTCTGAGTAAAATTTGACTAAATAATTAAATTACATCATCATAACTGATAAGAGCTTTTTCCCGTACAACAAACTGTTTTAAAATCGTTTTTCTGTATGACGATTCTTGACATGTGAACTACAGCAGTAATCGCTTTAAAAGATTTTCAAAAGATTTTGCAGCTACTACTGTCTCTCTCTCACACAGTGTGACGTCGCCTCTCATATTTATACAAACAAGTAATGATTAACAATTCACAGAAGAGGCAAGTATTGAAATATTTTGAATTCTTATACATTATTTAATTATAGTTCTCAGAAAGAACTCAAAATCTTGCAACATAGGTATCGACATGTAAAACTTGGCAGAGGCAAGTTGGTGCTTTTAATGTGATGTATAACAATCGCCTTTGGGGTTTAACTTAAATTACTGTATTCTGCTGAAAGGAAATGTAGCTGTGTGAACAGAATAACTATGAGAAGGAGTTATTTTATAGTTATTTTGGTTTGGTCACACTTCATAATCACATTTTCTAAGAGTTTAGTGGCCCAAATAAATAACAGAAGTGCAGCCAATAGAAGTAGAGTGCTATATTTCATAAGGCAAAGATAAATTACTTAATACGAGCATTGAGCATTTTTAAAAAATTGATTATATGTCATTCATTAACATGCCTAACTGACAGAAATCATCTGATAAATGGTTGAACATTTTGTTTATGGGGATGAAATGCCAACATGTAGGTACAAAAATTCTGGTACAAACTAGCAAAGTGGTGAACTGACCCAGAGCTCTTACAACTTTTCCCTTCACTTCTACAAAACGGCGTATGCAACTATGTTGAGTTTTTTTTGTTTGTTTTTTTGCTGTTACATCTCATTCATAGAAACCATTTTAATAAGAAACTGAGTTTACATAGTGGTATAAATCTCTTTTTTTTATAATTAGTGCAATTCTTTTGGTTTTCAGCCCTCCTTGCTTTTGCTTACAGATAATAAAGATGCACCTTTGTAGCATTTGTAAACAAGGTTTCCCGTTTCAGCGGTTCCCTTTGGAAAACTGCAAAATGGACTGGAGGGAGAGGGTTACTTATCTCTGCATCTGGTGAAAACATGTTGCTCTTTTTATGGTGCGACTCCAAGAGCTGCCAGGGAGTTGTTTTTTAGAACGGGTTTTTGTTTAAAATCTTCCGTTTGATCCCATTAAAACGAGAGCAGAAGCAGCATGCTTAAAACAAGAAGTAAACATGGCACAGCAACAAAAGCCCCTCCAAAAAACCCAACAAAAAAATAAAAAAAACAACCCATGAACAACATGACAGAGGAAAGAGGTTTTGGTACAAAGTTCAGAAGCTGCTGAGATGGAAGCGGCTCCATCTCAGCAGCTTAAACCCGACGTTTAAGCTGCTGGTTCTTTCACTTTGAGAATCACATCCCTGAACAACAGGAAGGAAATGACTTGAATAGGCAGGTTATTGTTTAAGTGTGATGTGGTCCGTCTGTTTTCCCTGACTTAAGTTTGCATTGATCATTCACCTTGTGTGTGTCTCTCGCTTCCTTCTCGTTCCCGCCTTTTATCCAATCCCCTTGTGTTCCCGTGGAGTGCTGAAGGAACAGGAATGATTGTGACGTCGGTGATAGAATATGACCTCAAAACGTCCAGAAATGAATCAAAACGAGGGCAAGGGTTGAAAGAACAAAATAAAAAAATTAATTCTCCTCCAATGTTCTTCTTTTGGATAGAAAAGTAAAAGTCTTCTTTTGAATCTTTTTATTATAACACAAAAACACTTTTTGGTCTTTTTTTTTTTGTTTGTTTTTCCTCGATTGCTTCTTAGACAAGACTCTCCATTTAAAACCAGAGCTGTACAAAACTAGAAAGATGCAACACTGAACCCGACATGAAAAGATCTATTTTTACACCGCTTAGCTGCACTGGGGTTTCCCTTTCACTGGGAATGACGGGAATGGTGGAGGCAGAATTAGGAATCCTGGACACAACCGGGAAAAAACAAAAGGGAAAAAAAGAAAGAAAGAGAAGCCGCTCTGCCATCCTTCATTTGCCTCCGCTGCTGGAAGGGATTCGTTAACGTGGAAGAGGGGCCGGAGCTTGACGGATAGTTGCGATTCTGGGCTGCAGAAAGACCAAGTGCATGCAAAATGAAGCCCCCTCGCTCCACATTTCTCTGGCCGACAGCTACGGCGCCTGCTGCTGAGGCGTTGCATTGGTCGGCTGGGATCAGTCGGTGAATCTCTGACAGGCTTTCTTCCAGCGGCAGGCGGTGCACCACATGTCGCGGTTTTCCATCCCGTACACCTTACGGCACTTCTTCCCCTCGCCGCGCACTTTCCGGCTGGGGAGGTGACAAATGGAAACAACCCAAAAAAGGTCATGATGTGGTGAAGTAAACAATTAAGATCCATTGTGCTAATGTGCAAAATAATTTTCGTAACAGGCAGCAAACCGGACTCTTTGAGGTGCATTTTTTTTTTGCAGATAATGAGCAGCGAGGGTCCGGTACCTGAGAGCAGTGGTCGCTCTAGGAGGGGACGAAAGGACGGCGATGGTCTGGGACCGCTGCTCTCCAAATCCTTGGCTTTTAGTGGGAGACACCTGGACAGAGGACACAGAAACTTAATCATGTGAAGTGAAAGGTTAAAAAAAATCAACAGAAATATTTTAACACCAAAAATTGGATTGCATTTAATTGCAAAATCCTCCCAGTGTCACACCTCTAAAAATTACTTTGAAATTAAAGTTACCAAAGCATTTTAGTAGCTTTTATTAACTTTAAGTGATCCCTTTTTCCCTGGCTATAAATTTTTCTTTGTAAATACAAATAAATTTCCCAGTTTGTTTTTTGTGCTACTCTGTTAAACCATTTCAAAATCCCCATGTTTCATAAACCCAGTTTTACAGATTTTTCTGCATAAGTTTCAAAAACATTATGACAAAATACTCATCAGTTTTTGTAAAAAAAAAAAGAAAAAAGAAGTGTATTCTCCATTTTCTTTTTGCCTTAAAGTTAAAAAAATCATTAAGACTTCAAAACATCTGGACTAGACTGTCACCTTTTGTAAGACCTTCAAAAAATCTAAATGATAAAACATTAGGTGAAAAATTCAGCAAACTAAGAAACAAAGACATTTTCAGATATTAAATGCATTGTCTTTAAAATTATGGAACAAGACATGAAATCAGAAAAGTCTAACATTTTTCTATCCTCATTCTGCGGGCGGAGTCAATGTACTTTGAAGGCTGTATAAATAAACGTCGACATTCCCTCACCGTGTTTCCTGTGAAGGTGACGGGAGGAGACTGCCAGGAGATGCTGAAGCTGGAGCTGTTGGTTGGAGTGAAACTGGTGGAGGACGAGTTGCTGCTGCTGGAGGGGATGGACACCGGAGCTGTGGCCTAAAGGATGAGATTCAAATGTTTTAATGTTTTCATGCGATGTTGTAAGTCAAACGTTTTCTCTTCATTTCGTTTAACAGCTAATATTTCCTCGCCTGATAGGCGTGGTCCGTGTGGATGAGGTAGAGAGCGCTTGGAGCGGAGCGGCTGAGCGGGGTGGTGCCGCCGGGGTGAGGCTCCTTGGAGTCGGACGGGTGGGCGGGTCGGTGGGAGTCCGGCTGGTGGTTGAGAGGGGCCAGAGGAGACGGGGGCGGCGGTGGGGGAGAGATGACGGAGGAGGACACAGGCGACAGGCTGCTCAGCCCGTCGGCAACGGAATCCGTGTTGAGCTTGATTTCTGTGTAGTAGAAATCCTCCTCGCCGTCGCTGCAGTCTGAATCACAGTTACGCCTAAAAAAGTGACGCGTAAAGATTTAGAAAAGCATGTCAGTGAAATCTAATGTCAATTCACGCGTCAACATCTTATCTTTCATTCTCTCCGTTTTCCCGTGATTTCTCACTACATGACCAGGAGTTTTTATGCCAGTCCATAAAGAGTGACTATTTAGCATCTGTGTGACTCATAGAGCCACAATGAGAGCTGTGGGTAACTAAAGTTAGTGAATGCTGGTGTCTTACCCCAGGTGGATGGTGCGGATGTGTCTCTGGATGCCTGCAGTGGTACTCAGCACCTTGCCACAATTCTTCCACAGGCACTTGAACATCACCTTCATGGAGTTCTGCAGGAAACGCAAAACAGAAACGTGTTAATTCAGATTAAAGTGATAATCTGACCTTAAAAGTTGACTTTTGAAGTACAGATGAAAAAGCAGCATAAAGCCGTGGATTATTGACTCTGCCAGTAGCACAGACTAAATTCATTTACCTAAAACAAATAATAAACTTTAATTGATATTTGTTGCAGAACAGATATTGCATTTGGAGGCAGGAACAATTAAACCAGGACTAAACCAGGACTAAAGCAGAGTCAATAAAGTGAAACTCTACCCACTCTGCCTCTGAAAGAAGTCCTCAAAAATCATCCAACAGCAGCCTCTTGCTGATGTTTTATGAAAGTGTATGACTATGCAATATGAAAAGACTAGATGGGTTTAACCATCTAGTCTTGGGCAAGAAGGAAACCTTGATCCTGTGAGAAAAACATGAAGGGCTCAATTTCGCCAGAGAGAATGTAAACAAAGACCTGGACTTCTGGATTATTGTCTCTGGACAGATGAGTCTAAAAACTGAACTGAAGACATGTTTGGCATAAAACAACACAGAATAAAAAAATATGCGACGTATTTTTTTGACAGAAATTTATTCCTCCATGGCCACAAAAATGTTTTTCTTGTTTTTTCTATTAATACTGTTTTTCGTTTAGTGAGTCAAACCAGGTTAGTTTCGGTACTGTAATTAAATCTCTCTATTTTCCTAAATTAAATGTGAAAAATATACTGGACATCAATATGTGAACATTTCTTTAAAAAATACAAATATTGGGGCGTGCTGTGGTGGCGCAGGGGGTTAGCACGCCCCGCGTTTGGAGGCCTTAGTCCTCGACGCGGACGTCGCGGGTTCGACTCCCGGTCCCGACGACCTTTACCGCATGTCTTCCCCCCTCTACTCACCCTCCTTCCTGTCTGCCTACTGTACAAAAAATACGAGCCACTAGCGCCGCGAAAACTCTTCGGAGAAAAAAGAAAAGAAAAAAAAAAGTAAAAAAAAAACAACAAATATTTAGGTTGTCCTAATTATTTTACAAAAGTATAATAATAATCAGTTTGGTTCATTTTATAATTGCTGGGAACAATAGTATTTTCTCTGCTCGAACATGGAGGTCTTATGTCTAATAGTAACTCCACTGTTGTTTAGGTCACACTGAGTCAGGAAGGAGCTGCAACAACGATAAAACAACCTCTCAAACTTTGAACTAGTGATTAATCGGTCTCTCTGCTAATCAGGATGACAATTTCCCTTTACTGACTTAATCTCCATGCGCTGATTCTTCCAGGGCATCAACCGTTAACCATTTCACAACGACGGCAACCAGAAAATAAATAAGTAAAAATTGCAGACACATCTGTATTGCAGGCAACCTTGCCTGTGGATATGATAAAAGACGAAGGTTTTAATTAGACCTGGATTGTGTTTCCCCCATTGCAAGGCAGATTAAAGAACAAATCAACTTAAAATGAGTTAAACGTAAAAAGAAATCTTTAGCAGCTGCAAGAACCAAACGTATGGCTGCTCTGCTCTCAAAAAAAGATCCGACTTGGTCGTCATTTATTTTTTATGTGCACACCAAAATTGTGGAGACAATAAATTATTTACATACGTTACACTGAGCAAACATGTGGTCCAACACTTATGTTACCAACAAACATATGTCTTTCTTCTGAAACCTCAAAACAGAAACATGGATTTTAAACCAAATTTCTCCTCAGTCTGAGTCGAAGCTGCTGTGTTCTTTACAACATGCTGTTTATCTGTCTGCCTTTGACATATGGGGAGATGTTTGTTTTCGTTGCCTCTGTAATTCAAAACAGACTTAACATTCCTTCAACCCTGAATCAAAAAAAAAAAAATGAAGGAGGGCTGGGGTTGGATAAGCAACTTCACCATGCAAACATTTGCCTCTCAAATATCCGTCACTGGATACACAAGCCACTTGTTAATCTAAACATTGTGGTGTTTAAGTGTTATTGATATTAAAGAACAGCATTTTTAATAGAATATTACAGAAATTGCAGTGAAATTAGCTGGTTAAAGGCAGGTGAAAAAGGCCTGCCAGACATAAGATTTCTCCTTGTGCAGATGATATTTCACTTTTTTATTTGAAATCCCTATTTCAAGCCTCAATGAAACCAAAGCAAAAATGGTTCAAGACACAGAAACTCATTTGGAAGTGCTGGGGTCATGACTGGGTTTTTCCCTACAGCCTCAAGCTCCGGATAGCAACTGAAGGAATGAGATCGCCAACAGAAACGACTGAAACAGGTTTCCTCCACAAAGTGTCTCCCTTAGAGATAAGGTGTGAAGCTCAGAGTAGAGCCGCGGCTGCTCCATATCAAGAGGAGCCAGTTGAAATGGTTGAGGCATCTGGCCTCCTGGACGCCTCCCTGGTGAGGTGTTATGGACACGTCCCAGCAGGAGGAGACCAAGAGGAAGAACCAAGACACGCTGGAGAGACTGTTTCTCGCCTGGCCTGGGAATGCTTTGGGATTCCCCCGGAGGATCTGGCCCAAGCGGCTGGGGACAGGGAAGTCTGCTTCTCCCTGCTTAGGCTGCTTCCCCCGTGCGCCGACCCCGGATAAGACGAAGACAATGGACGGATGGATTCAGTCAAGGACATGTCCCTCGTCTCATTATTAGGTTCTTCTCTCTCTCTGCCTGTGGATAAAACTACAGTCAAACTACTTTCACTGAACAAAAGATTTCACCCTGCACACCGCTTCATCTATTCATGAAGCGATGCTGGACACGATTCAGCCGGTGTGCTGCTGTCTTTCGTTCATTTGCTGTAATTACATCACTGGTTTCCCCTGAGAGACTGTTTATTGTTTTCATGCAGAAAGAAAAAAGCCCCTCAGAGTTTCCCTCCCTGCTCTTCTGTCAATCAAACTTTTGTTAAAGAGTCTGATTTCATTTTGACAAGATGCCCTCCCCCGGCTACACACAAACACTTCATAGCAGAAATGCAAGGGCATGGCAATCATCTGTCCCCCGAGCATTGTTTTGTCTTGACTGTGTTGTGTGTTACGGAGTGTGTGCTCCTGAAGAAACCCTTCACAGTTAATTAATCAGGGGCTTCAAGTGGTATTGTGCTGCCAAGAGAAAAAGACCACAGGAGGTGAACACAGATTATCTGCTGTGAAGCCTCACCGCTACATATACCACAGGGCGGTGAAAAACAATTTGATTTATAGAAAAACACAAATTCTACAGTCAGGCAAAGGTAACCTGAGTTAAGAAGGAAAAGAAGAGGATTTCAACTGATGGTTTTTACTTATCAAGGGTAAAAAAGCTATCCAAGCCAAACATTAACCTCGGTTTTCCTTAACAGTTTGACAGAACTGAGCATACCTGTAGACGGTAAATACTTTTCACAGCTTGTATAAGTGCATCTTCCCTTATGCTCAAACTCCTCCAAGTTCTTGTTTAACTTTTCATCTGAGACCTTCAGAAATCTTCAGCTTTTCCCATTTCTAAAAGTTTTTCCACCTCCCACCGAGACCAAATCCATCAGTGCCAAAACTCCAAGAGGGGACATGAAGCCAGAATGATCTTTTGTGTTTCTCTGTTACAGATATAAAAATCATTAAAAGGTGCAATGGGGCGACTGAGAGGGAAAGGAGAGCAGTAAAAATGAAGAGTGAAAGTCTTCATTTTCACATTTTCACGCGACGAACATAAGGAGGTAAAGAAAAATTGCAGTGAAAGAGCAGGACAGGAAGAAGGAAAGGAAGCAGAAACGAGAGACAGATGGACAATCATGTCAGGGAAGCGGAACATAGCAGCACCGATAAGAGGCGGAAGCACAACACGACGTATACCTGAGAAATAATAAGTGACAGTGAGCTGTCAGGATGAGTGAAAATGAGACAAAATGAAATGATGGGTGAGAAAAAGAGCACTGTGTGTTTGTGTGTGTGTGTGTGTGTGTGTGTGTGTGTGTGTGTGTGTGTGTGTGTGTGAAAAAAAGCAGTATGTTTCATCTTGTTCCGTCCCTCAGAATGTGGATCAAAATCAGGCTGAATAATAACACTGATGTGTAGAGGAGATGTCCATCTGGCAGGCGGCAACTCAGAGTTCCTGCTCTTTCGTCTTCTATTAGATCAACAATGTCTTAAAATGAAATAAAAAACACATTTTCTCTTTAATTATGCCCTCCATCTGGACTCTATAGTCATCCACACCCACACTTAACAAAAAAAAAGTGGTTTTTCAGAGGAAAAGCTGTTTTGTTTAACTTCTACACCATCTTATTATTTGGGCTTGTTTCACAGTCGCAGAACCTGAGGAACTTGACATTATTAAGTAGATACAGAATTCCTGTTTGGACATAATTGCTTAATAATGAAGCAATCTGTCTGAGAGAAGCTTAGATGGAACTTGTTCAACTACAGCCCAATGATCCCAAAAAACAGCAACAGATCGCAGCAAAATGGCTGAGAAAGAAGCAAATTGAGGTGTTGGAATTACTCAAAGTCCAGAATAAAAGAAGAAACAAATGTCTGCAAATCTCAGAGCTGCAGTAATGTTGGATCAAACTGTCGCTGTAAATGTTGTTTGTAGTTACTGCTGTTAAATGTGGTTGTATCATTTGATGACTTAATCACTTGCCTAATAAATATTACATGGTGGAATCTGTTGTGTGTTATAGGAAACTTTAGAGCTTAAAAGTTAGTTAATGATCATTTTCATTATGTCCTGACATAAGGGTGTATTTTCTTTCCCCCTCTGCTGTATTTGATGTTAGGACAATAACTTACATCAAAAGTAGTTTTAATCCATTTATTTTCTTGCATTTCAGCTTCTGAGCTGATTTAGTGAACTCACCTTGCGCTTGCGCGGGATGGGCTCATCGAACAGCAGACTGCTGCCGTCCTGCTCGTCCAGGCTCGGGTCCTCCACCCCCGGCGGGTTGGACCCCACGCCGCCCACACTTGGCACACGGAAGGGCTTGAAGCTGTCAGCTGAGAGCGGCGGCGAAGGCGTGGACGGATTGGACTGGTCGCTGGGCGCGGACCAGCTCCAGTAGCCTCCTGAGGAACTGTTGCTGGACGGGGTGAAGGGTCCAGCGGAGCCGTTGTCCTTCCACGAACCGCTGAGGCCCTCTGCGGAGATGGACGTGGAGAGACGGAGGAGGACAGGGTAGAGGGACGAAAAAGGAAGCAGGATGATACAGCAATAAGACGATGGAAATGGCTTGAGATTTTTCAGAGTGCGCTCTGGATTGTTTTGCCACTAAAATGATAAAAAAGTTTCTAAATTTGTAAACTTATGGTTATTCCCCCAAAGTCTTGCAACAAAAATTGGTTCTTCGAATTATTGGCTCACAGGGACATTTCTGATTTTATGTTTAAATCATGTATTCTATTCCACTTCACAAAATAACACAATAAAGTCCAAAAAAGCACCCAGAAGTTTGTAGTTCCAACTAAACAAAACATGGGAAAGGAATACTTTTGCAAGTCGTTGCGCTTTACATGGTTGACAAACGGAGGAGAGTCATGTAAGTTCAACTTCATTTCCACTTCACACAGATGGAGCCCGAACCTATACAGTTAACTTCCCCGTTCTGTGATTCCACCGAGACAATAAGAAGGTCTTGCTTTTATAGATCAAAGAAACTTTTCCTTTGAATACCAACTACAAAAGACATCTCATTTTAGCAAAAAGATATAAGCCGGGTGAAACGTTGAATATCTGTGTGTATTTAACAGAGTTAGTGAGAGAGACCCAGTTTTGTTCAGTAAACAGCTTCCCAGCAGCGAATCTCTTCTCTCATACTTTTACTTTACCGCAGTAGTACTTTACAAAGACTTCAAAGCGTCTCATCTTTGATGTAAAAAAAATATGCATTTACGTTTGAGGTGGAAAAAATGAAGTATAATAAGCTAAAATTCAATTATTACAAGTGCATTTTCAAGTAAATGTCAGCGTGAACGTTCATCTAACATCTGTTGTTGCTTGAGCCTGCTGCCTTTTGTAAAAGCTAATTGCACATTTTCAAATGCATGGGCGGGGGTGTGACATCTGCATAGAAACAGCCACTTAAGGCTGGGATCTCAAATCAAGTGACGGATATATGTAGAGACTGGCGTCATGCTTGGTTGAACGGACAATCTTGTGGTGGCATAAATGGAAAAATTAAAAATTGCAGCACATGTTTACATTTTGGATTCCTGCCACTGTGGTGAGTGGCACAGCTCCAGCATGTGTGTGCTTCTCCGTGAATTTTCCCAAATTCAATGATGAAGCAATCCAACAGCACAGCAGGCGGTGGTAATCTATCAACCAAAGCTTCTGGGTGCATTCGCAAGATAACAGCTGTGAGGGAGGGAAAACATCAGCACGGAGAGGAGCATACAAATTACTGGGTCGGTGTGAAGCAACCTCTCCGTGTTTTGTGGACGCGGAGACTCCGCTTTGTCTAGAGCTGCATTTGTTGAACGTGCAACTCACCGCTGACTTTGACAGGCGGACTCCTGACCAGCGGGCTGGTGGAGAGGCTCGTCAGCACCATGGCGGCCGTCACTTTGTCCATGTCCACCTCCTCCTCTGACCGTCTGTGACACAAAACAGAAATGGAAGACATCATGAGCTTCTTCTGATTCCAGATGGTTTATGTTGACCATGAAAACTTATTTGAAAACTTTTTCCACAAATGCTATAAAATTTATCCTATACAATTAAACTATGAAAAAAAAATCTGAGAGAAAAACATAAAAAATGAAGGCTGGACTTGAGAGTGATGATGAAAAATAAATCCTGAGCTGTCTAGCTAAGACTTGAAGGTTTTGAGTCAAGATATCACTGTTAAAAACAACATAGTTCCACCTTAGGAATAGGAAAACCACAGCTTGATGCTGCCGTCTCTGTGTTTCACTGTGGGATCGTTTTGGTGATGCTTGGGGAAGTTACTGTGAAATTGTTTCTCAAAATTTTAAGTTTAGTTCTAAGAACCACATCTGGATGTTTAATTTGGAAAGAAACCTGTAGAGCTACACAATGTATCAAACTGCAACATCACTGTGTGCAATACTGCAAGTGCAAAGAACTCATTGGATTAAATTTTTGTTATATTAATCTTATACTTATGATTTCTAGTCTGTTTATTCAACCGCTCTGAACGCTCAGACTGCATGGATATTTTAGTGGCTACATATTACACTAAGGACATTAAGATGAAGGAAATGTTGGGCAATTTACAATTATTTCCATCATTTTAATATCAGTTGTATCGCATTTCCAGCTTTTCCTGAAATCATGCATTATACTGATAATTTTAGTAAGAACGCCGACTTCAAAAAACACAATGAGTGCTTGCGTTTTTCGCGTCCTTCAGCCAGATGTTTCAGATAAGACACAGACCCTGTGGTCTGCAGACTACTGCACTGTCTGCAACATACGCCACTAATTACATTCAAGTGTTTGTTTTGTTAAGCCCTTTGTGAGCAACTGATGCAATCGCTCCGACCCCACTGGAAATGTCCAAGAGCCAGGATGTGGTATTTTGCAGAGACGAAAATAAATTATAAACATTTTCTTTGTCTAAGTGAAATGCACAAACCGAAGCCGAGTAGATGGGTGTCTTAATCCTGTGGCATGCACCAGTCCTACGAGTAAAACACAATCTGTGATCAAAAGAGACGTCAGTACCTTCATCACTGATGCTCTCTACCTGAGCTGTAATCTCACTATCAATAAGACAAGCACTGTGTGCTCAAACACTTTGATATTGTGTGGATGTCAAACCATCAAACACAATCCGTGGAGGAACATGACATCAGCCACCTCAGATTTTCATAACAGACGAGTTAAAAAAAACAACAACCGGGTCTGTACTGCGACGTGTACAGTAGGAGCAATGTTGAAACGAACACCCTGTTGTTTACTTGAATAAGAAAATTCCAACATAACCAATCCGATTTGTGTAGACCAAACCAGTTTGAAATTGCAACCACAATAATTTACTGACTTGCTGTGGCTGCAGTGGTCATATCAGTGGTAATCATTTACTCCAAACATGGCAGTTCATAATTTTGAACATTTAAAGGAAGAGCCAAAAATGGCTTAAAGTGGTGAAGAAATCTATTTTCAGAAGAAAACTGGATTAAGGTGTGTGACTTCATAAACACATATGTCTGAATATATATTCTAGGTGTTACCAAGTGGATTTTCAAGATTAGTAAAAATTTATTCAATTAAACAAATAGTTGATTAGGTTAAGTTTTTAAAATACCTAAATAAAGAAAATGGATTTGATACTTGAGTACATGAGTTTCCATTTGAATTCTATTTGTATTTTTTTTAATCAGAATTTCAAGAATAAATGACAATGTTTACTTTGAAAAATAAGGTAAGCAGAATGTTTTGATTAAACAATAAATTGGTTCACTGGAATCTTTAAAATAGAAAACTCTACAGCAACAAATAAGGGAAAAAAAGGTCATTTTGTCTGACATATATGGCAAAAATGTAAGCATTTTTGTGACTTGGGCTCCACACATTTTTTTTCAAATTATCAATATTTGGAAAACAACTAAAATATTGTGACCGAATATTGAGTCAAAAGCAAACACTATTAAAAAGTTCAATGTGACACCAAAGGTTTATTTTTCATAAGCTTATGCTCAGATGCACCTGAAAATGAACAAAAATATGAGTTTCAAACTTTACAAACAAGGATAAAACACCAAGCTGAAGTCGTAAACAAGCAATGAAAGCATCTCCTCCCATTGCGAGAAAAGGCTGCCCTTGAACACACACTGAGGATGACCTCCAAGTGACAGCTTCAGAGAACTTGTTACACCGTTCACAAAGGCTTCAGCTTCAATGCACAATGGAGCCATTTATTTATTATTCAAGGCAAAAACATGCCAGAAAAAACTGGTTTTCCAGCATGTACAATGATGTGTACAGTTGTATTTTTTGTCAGTTGTTTTTTTACCATTAAACACTTCTGGTTTAAGGGTTGTTGGCGTTTAAATACAGATGAAACTGGCATATTACGTGATGCTAAAATAACTGATTACAGCGAGCATCACACTGCACTGAAGAGGTGTCTTTTTGTTTCTGTTTGCTCCACTCAGTCCTCTGATGGTCACTTTGTGTGTTTTTCCAAATGTATTTATTGGGCTTTTATTTTGGCAGCCTGAGCTTCAGTGAGAAATGAGGGTCTGTGTTCCCTACTACAGAACTGAGGGGGATTTCCAGAGTTCCCTCCTAAACAGAAACAGACCTCACAGGGATTACTGTCAAGAGCTACTTTCATTTAAGGCTAAACAGTTGAAGCTAATGTTCAAAAGATTCCTTTAGAAAACAAGGTTTTGTGTCCGTTATCATTAAAAACATGTGCTGTGGAAAAACAATACTGCAGCAGAAACAATAAGTCTGTTCTAACAAACTAGACTTATCAAGTGCCACTTAAATCGCAGCTTTGTGGGTTTTTTTGGCTTTTGCAATTTTTCATTGTTTGGCAAGTGACTTCTTTCAGGTAAGAAATAATACAGTCTGCCAAGGGTTTTTATGGACTAATCATAAATAAATGGTTAATAGTTGTAATCTTCTCCTTTGACTTTTTGATCAGGAGTGTATGGATTGGTCTAGTATAAACTGGAAATCTCTACAACGGCTACATTCTTTATAAACACACTTCCAGAAATTAAAACTTGTTTCTGGAGAGAGTTGAACTTCCTCAAGGTTTCCCTTTGTCACCGATTCTGGTCATAACCTTTATGGACAACATTTCTAGGTGGAGTCAAGGTATTGATGGGGATCAATTTTGGTTCTGTTGGCTTAATTAGACTGCAATCTCCAGCTTTCCCTGGAGAAGTTCACAGCCAATTATGAAGCAGCCAGGATGAGAATCAGTACAAAATGTCCAAAAACATTGTCCTGACCCATAAAATAGTGGCCTGTCCTCTCCAGCTTGGACATAAGGTGCTGTTCCAAGTGAAGGAGTTTAGGTATCCCGGGTCTTGTTTAAGAATAGCGAAAAAATGGAGGAGGGGATCGATAGGGAGATTGGTGTGGCAAATACAGTGATGTGTAAGCTGTACCAGTCTACAAAGACAGAGCTGAGCCAAAATTCAAAGTTCTCGATTCATCAGATAATTTATGCTCCTACCCTCATCTATGGCGATGAGCCCTGGTAGTGACCAAAGGAACAAGATTGCCAATACAAGCGATCAATTCAGTTTCCGCTGCAGGGTGTTTGGGCTCTTCCTTAGAGATAGGGTGAGAAGCTTGATCAATTAGAAGGGGCTCAGCATTGGGGCTGGCCTGGGAACGCCTTGAGATTCCCCCGCAAGGGCTGGCCCAAGTGGCTGCAAGAGGGAAGTCATGATATCCCTGATTACTCTGCTGCCCCTCTGACTTGAATCCAGATTACGCTCAGAATAATTCATGGATTAATGGAACTTTCCCTCTAAGTTTTTGATCAGAAGTGTAAGGATTCTCTTAAAAAAAACCCACACACTTTCTGAAATCTGAAAAATTGAGACAATGAAAACTTTTAGTCTTCCACAAAATGTGCCTAAAATGTTGCCCTCTGTCTGGTGTAGTTTTGTGAATAGAATGTAACATTACGCCAAAAACATAAATCCATAAGTAATAGTTTAGGAAATGGGCATAAAACTGTTTGCTGACAGGCCCACATGAAATAAAGATCTTATGAAATGAAAACGTGTGGACATGAAAAGGCAGTATAAATTGATAAAAGTTAAATCCAACAAGAGCTGGTGCATAAAATAACAAAAGATCCATTAAATGATTTATTTTTCAAATCACTCGCTCATTTAATGCATATAAGCACATCTGCGCTGCAAATTTGCAACATAATTCAAGTTGCAGTCAGACTCCTAATACCTAGCATCTCCTCATTAATACTTCAGTTGTGATTGAATTCCATAATTAAAAGCTTATTTACACGGGCAAAGCACAAGCTATGAGGGAAGAGAAAAAGAGTGTTGGCCAACAAAGAAAGAGGCTCAGCCTCCATTAGCTGATGGCTAATTTATAACCCTTTCTGCTGCTAAATATGATGTCATTACAGCTTGCACATGAATCAAGAAAGGAAGCTGCACACACAGCTGTCACTTTTCCCCATAACCCCCGCCCCGCTTCGCTGTAAAACGCTGTCCTGGTCACCTTGGGAGGACATCGACTGACTGCAGATATTATCTCCACCGCAAGTGTCAGAAAATAATTACTGAGAAATTCGTCTGTCTTGAAAACCAAACGAGTCAATCTCAGGAAAACAGATTAGGAAGACTAATAATTAGGATGTGATGTTTTGAGAGAGGGGAGAGGTGTGAAAACAAAAATCCCAAATCACATCATTAGTGGTTTTATCAAACTTAAACTGGTTATTACGTATTTAATTAACATGCATGTGTGTTTGATGGCACTGTTAGGCGCATCATACATGGGTAACAGGAGGTGGTTAATGTATTGTTAAGTGAATTCTGAGAAATGAGTTTCATTTGTTTGAATTTTGGAGTCAGTGTTTTAATCTTCTCACTTTAATCATCTGCAATAAAGCGTGTTCTTGCATCTGACCCCCGAGACTTCCTGAAAGGGACATTATCCAGGATGTATATGGTGGCATTAACACATCTCTGCAGTGGGTGTTAAGAGCTTGTTTACTAAAGCAGATTGTACGAAATAGATCCATGTAATTTCATCTTGCTGCAGGCTGCTCATAAATAGAGTAAAATTACACAAGAGATGCTGTTAATGTAGTTACAGTCAATGAAAGACTGACAAGACTTTCTTTCTCTAACTAAAACACTTTAATTTGAAAGTGTGCTTTTAATGTACTGACAGCATTCAGAATAAATGATCTTTAAAACCTTTTTATATTTTTAACTGCATCATATTTGACCTATACACTGCACACAGAGTACCACAATTCACATAAAAAATGTTTTCTCTTTGCTCACGGCTCTCAGGGAAAATATTTTCAATAAAGACAGAAAGGCAGCGTATAGACTGAATCTGAGCCTAATATATTTTAATGAATAGCTATTTCTTTAATAGGGGATAGAAGCATAATGGCAAAATACGTTTAATTTGTGTCAACACTGACAAAATAAGAGTTACAACAAACACGTAAAAGAAAATAAAGGCTGAAAGTTCTCATATGTGAAAAGTTGACCCGTAACAATTACCAAAAATCAGCCTGCAGATAATAATAATCAATCATTTAACTGACCGTAGCAGCTCCACACAAAATCCTGTCAAGCAGCAGCAGAGTTAAAAAAAACAAATGGGATGATCAAATTTGATCAATGTTGTTCCCTTTTTGACAAATAGAGAGAAACAGTAGGAGGGTCGTGTCAGAGAGATGCTGATCAGCCGAAAACTCCCACACAGCTCTTAGGCGAGGTTTCATCAAGATAAAACAAGTGAGGCCAAATGTGGAGGACAAAGGTTGAGCTGGACTACAGCCTTTAAATTAAAGAGTTACTGTGTGTTTCATTTACCTTCCTGATCTGATGCATTATACAACCCATTAATTATAAAAATAATTAATGGGTTACCAAACATAACCCATTAATGATCTGTTTAGACAGAATAGGTACTGTACAGTACTGTAAAGTCTTGAAATTGTATTATCCCACAGTCAGCTGATTTGATGTTTGTCCTAATTATGTTTCTATATGCAAATAAGAGAGCAAAGTTGTCTGAAACATCCTGGCACATGATCCATCATGTCTGCCAGGACGTCGACTGCAGAAATAACTAAAAAGCAAAGAATCGAGGATCAGCAAATCTTTCTTATTTCTTAACTGATGTGAAAAGCAAATCAGCATGAAGAATATCTTGTTCCATATTTGTATAATTGTAAAATATTAACATTAGTTTAATATCAGTATTGTATGCATCTTTTTATTTATGCCAGTTCTTAATTTTTATATTTCTGATTATTTGTATAAGTTACAATTTTTATTTGTTTACTTAAATTACAACATACAACTATTGACTGATCTCTATTTGTTTTACTCATTTATTTATTGGCATTCCCACTTATTTAGCTGGTATTTTATACATTTTTACTGCTACCCATTTATTTCATTACATGATTATTTATTTACATATTTACTGACTGACCACTAGCTATTTATTTATGTCGATCAAGTACCCATCAAAAGAAGTTACAACTTCTCAGTTTATTTGAATGTATTTTTTTATTTAATTTATTTTTCATTTATTCCTTTTATTAATTTATTCCCTTTTGTATTGATGTACGAAAGGGGAGCTTACACACTTATGCAATAATATTCTTCATATTTTACAGTCATGTATTGGCAACAAAACAGGAACACATTTTAATTATGCAGATCAAGATTTTAACCCAAAGCAAAAACTAGAGGCAACAATAAGTAGAAGAGTTTTTAAAAAGCATAAAGCAAAAAGAAGAGAAATTCAGAAGCTGAGGGATCTCACTACCATAAAAAAGTATGAAGATCACAGATTGGTGATGAGGAAAATCCAAGTCATGTGCTAGACCAGGCCTGAAACTATGAACCTTTAAAGTTAAAATGTGAAGCAGCGGAACGTCACAGTTGGTGAAATTGGTAAAACAACAGCTCCCTCTTCAGGGGTTCTGATGAGTTTGGTGGGAGATCTGGATGTTTGCCAGCCTGCCACTGAAACATCTGTCTGCTTATCTATGCCAGATGTTTACATTTGTTGTACCTCCCCGCCCAGATGTGTGTATACCTTTTAAAAGACGGCACAAGTGAAATAAATGCAGCAAAGAAGCTGTAAGAAAATAAGTGAGACAGAAGGCGGGGTTGAGGGGATGTGTGTGCGTGTGTGTGTGTGAAAAGGGCTGAAGCCGAGTCCCCACCATTGTGTGGGGACACAGTGTCAAGTTTCAAGCAAAACACAGAGCCGGGAGAGAAAATAACAGGAGTTCATGTTACTGTGACTGTCTAGATTTGACAGATAAATGGGGAGCCAATGAAATGTAGAGTTGAGGTTGATTTTTCCACCATGTTTTTAAATTAAAGTGGATAGTGAAAACAGAAATACATGTGGTCGTATTTCTTTTATAGGTAGTAAAATATATATTAAAGAACAATAGTTGGCAAGATAAACTTGGGTCCTGGTCCAGTGTTCTTCGTCACAGTGCCTGCTGCAACTGTAAATACATGCATTTAAGCTCATAATCCTTTGTACACCGGGGTGATTTGTATTTAAAATTATTTTCATTCCATGAAGAAGTTTGTTTCTGATAAGAAATGAGACGTCTGAAGTTTAAAGGCATGTTTGCTGTTGCTATAATATTCATCTCCATCCACAGATTATTTATTACTGTAGATCATGAGCTATTTTCTTGTATCCATGTCCTGATGTTTGACATTTTAAATTTCCTTTTATTGCATCCTGTTATGTCTTTCCCACTTTGAGGAGCGTTTAAGAACAAAGTAGAAAGAAAAATGAAGTCTTAACACAAAAGTTATCCACATTTAGTTCATAGAAAGTATTAGGTGGTAAAATGGTGCTAATGATTTATAAAAATAAAATGAGTTCTGGAAACTTTTACCCCAATGAGTAAATGTATTAATTGCAATTTCTCATATTTTACATGACATTTTACATAAATGCAGTATTAGTTCAAGTATTTGTTTTGTGTTGTTTACAGAGCCTTTTGTACTATTTTGGAAAACACCAAGTTGTCTGAGTTTGGTCCAATTTAATGAAAAAATGTCTTTTTTCATTAAAGAGACTTTTTAACATTAAAGAGACAACATTTCATTAAAAAGTCTCTTTTAATGTTTTTTTGCATTTTTTGTTCATCTTCTGTTATGAAAGTGACTGAAAGTTTTCTTATTTCACTTTAGATGATAAGAGTCATCATTTAGTTTTCTTTAGGTTGAATACAGTATTGAATTGAAATCAATCCAGTGCGTTTTGGAACATTAACTTGTTCTGTCAAATGTTTTCCGCACCTCACAGTCACAAAAACATTTGCTTTAGAAAAAACATTCTTCATTTTTAGGTCACAAGCTTTCAAATTACATTAATGTAGAAAATGAGAGACATCAAAAGGAGCCTCTACTTTGCCAAATACAGAATTAGTTTCCTGCACAAGGTAAAGAAACTTTTCAATTTAATGTAAAGTCAGGAAAAAAAATCTAAAGAATTTCTAAAACAATCCTAAAATGTATGTTTTTCCTATGCCTACAGCTAACTTTGTCCTAACTCTGGCTAAATGGGCCATGGTCAGTCTTTGCACACACAGCTATGCACACAGTCTGGCAGAGCTGGTTTCCATGTCACCCAGAACACTATCAATCATTTCTAATAAAGGCAGCTGAAATGTGGGGAGGGTAACAGGAATCCCCCTGAAACAGGCCAGTGCTGTTGAGAATACCCGAACTTCTCTCTCTTCTCCAGCTCCTCTTCCTCCCTGCACCCCTGCTGGACTCACTTTCTATAATCTCAGGATCTTTCATGCATAGCAAACCTTTCCCCCCCTATACACACTTTGTGCTTGTTTGACATATTTGCCACAGATCAGAGCTGTAGACAGTAAGGGAGAGAAACTGTGTTTATGAAGAGCTGGGAGAGCGTTTTGGTTGGCTTGCTTCTTTGATATTGCTTAATTCAGGGAGGCATTCTCATATATAACAAACGCTGGACTATGCAGCCTGTTTCTTTCTCAATAAGCTCTAATACATCTGAAAGCTCTGATTTCTATCTATCACATAAACAGTATCAAATCAAAGTATATCTGCTTATGAAACCCAGCTAACAACCATGAAATGTAGATGAGTCTAAGCAGAAATATATCCAACTTCACTCAAGGTTTTAGTAAACAAAAACCCTTTCAAACACCAACATCCAGTCTTAAATACATAATGTGTTGAATTTAAACATCAAGTTGCCTCAGTTTTCTATGTTATATATCAAAGAAATTGCTATGCATAATATGTCATATATAGGCAAAGACTGAATGCAAAGTCTAGAAAAGCACTGCCAACAGCTGCAGGGAAGTGTTTGTTGTAAATGTGAGCACATGACATGGAGAGAAAATGGTTTTATGGCTGCACCAGGAATTTTATGGCACAAATAGAGAGTGTGTTAGATGTATATTTTAGCTCTGTCGTATATTTATATATTTATTGTTGCTGGTCAAATAACAGCATTCACATGCCAGTATTTCCTTTAACATTATAGTTAAATATCAGTATCTATATAACACCAGATCACAACAAGTCACTTAAAGTTGCCTTTACTATTGAACAAGTCCATAACTTTGGTGTCTGCATACATTAGTCTTCTCTTCTCTTTGCATCATTATATAACATACACTAGGCTTGTGTCACCAGCACAATTTTATAACAATTCTACTCTATCAAAATAACTAAAATACTTTTCTTGTAGTTTAAAGTCATGTTAATAAAATGCCAGAGAAAGTTATGGAGTGAGTAGAGATGTCTCTGACTTTCTAGAGTCCCATATGGCTTGATGTTTTAACATGTAATACCCATTGAGGTTAAAGTGGGGACCCCACGTGGGCCTTTTACTCTGCGCACAGTCCGGGCAGAGTTGCATTGACCTCACAGGCACTTTTATTAGCTTTTTTTTTCATGGTTTGGGGAACCGACAGGCTGACATCCTATTGACAGGCTATTGATTCCCCGTTGTCCGACCGTGACATCTGCTGCGCTCTTCCTGAGTGTTGCACTAAGACTGCAAGAGGATTATACAAAATTAAATTCTTCCTAGTAAAAATTTATATTTCAAATATCTACAATGGCATTCTATCTATCCACAAGTCACATTTCAACTATGTCGAACATAGCTTTTTTCTAGCTAAAAATAAGGGATTTAAGACAATTATATTATCTTCATATCAGGACTACATAATATCAAGAAAATATTAATTAAAAACTTAAACACCAATATTGATTAAGATAATAATTTTGTCCATGTCTCTGTGTAGTTAAAAGTGCTTTAGATTTTGACATGTTTACAGAGATCATGTATTGAAAGCCTCCACTACAGACTATGTATAACTTCAGTACAGCTTTATCTTCCAACCCATAACAACATATTGATGCAGCTGGTCTCCAGCATGGTGGGACATGAGCAACAGACATCTTTTCCCCTCACTCAGACACTAAACTGTGACCAAAACTGGTTTCTTTCAACACTGACAAAGGGGTTCCAGGAAGAAATGTCAGGATACCCCCATCCAGACTTGATACATTGTACAATAACTTGTAAGAGTGGTTGGTTTTAAATTACAGTACCTATGGGACTCAGTGAAATTACTAATATAATCTAACACTAACTTTGTAGTTAAGTGTGGAAGCAGAAATGCCATTGTTTAATTTGAACTTTAATTTACCTCAGTATAATTTTTAATTTGTAAAATCTTCCTGTCAGATTCTTGTTTAAACAACTCAAGAAGACCAAGCTAATAAGTCATTCTACTGAACTTTTGAGGTTCGGTAACTTCGTACTGTAAACAGGATAAACCATTCTAATGAAACTGGGATTGCTTGGTTCAAACCACAGCAGTACTTTGTGTTGGTCTATGACATATCTAAAAAATAAAGAAAAGAAAAAAAAGAGAAGAAATGCACCAATCTCGCAGCTGCAATGTGAAAACATGAAAAACATCAAAGGGCACGAATACTTTTGCATGATACTGCATGTTATTAAATCTTTGTTTTGTTTTTCTGAGGACGATAAGTGAGCGAGATATCTATTGTACCAACTCCTCTCTCCTTGTACATCTAAATAATCCCTTTTTTGTAGACACAAAACCACACCAACACGTTCTTCTTAAGCCATTTAAATCCTGCACACAATCTCCTCCACTAACTACAGGGTATTATTTATTGAATTTGCTTTAAGCACTCGGTCATGAATGGATAACAATGGATGATGAAGCCATTATGGTTGAGCAATATTACTGAGAGCCACACTTATGGTCAGCAGGTTTTAGTTGGCTTTCTATAAAAATAAACTCAAACAATCACTCAAAGATTAGACACAAAAAACAAATGACTAACTGAAAATGTGAAGTTTTTAACAACTAGCAGAGAGTTACAGTTTAGGCCCACGGGTAAAAGAAGAGATGTGACACGATTTAGCTGTAGACAAACACACTTAATATGTCAGTGTATGTTACTACTGTATGTGTTTGCACAGTCCAAACAGTGAACCAGATATCAATGTTGTTTTCCTTTGTATTTGTCCTTTCCTGTTGTGTGAACAGTGAGCGCTCCTCCATTTAGGAAACAGACAGATTTGTTAACGTTCTGATACACAAGCAGCCTCTTTCTGTCATGCACCTCTTATGATGCACTGTAAGATAATAGAAATTACCCTCCCTCCCTTACTGTCTTTTAGCCATTAAATTAATGATAAGGTCACACAAATCTTCAATATCAAAGAAAGCAAAGACAAAAACACACCCCTCTTTCCTGCTTTTCCACTAAGCCCATTTCTTTTAAATCTAATAAGCATTTTCATGCCAATCACCCCTGGGAGATGGAATATGCACCGACAAAAAGCCACCTCAAACACCTCTGCTCCTATAAAATTGGAAATTAGATTATATATGTAAACAAAGATGGATGCACAGGGGAATAGCAATGATTTCTACTTGGATCTACCAAGTTAACTTAATAAATGCACCAAGAAATCGGATTTAAAACGCCTTTCAGCTGCCATTTCCCCCCCAACATTGCCATAAAATAAAAGGATTTTCACATCATCTAAGCAAAGTATCTTTGAGTTGCACTGACTCTCTCGTGACCTTACCAAGTGAGTGAGCATTAAAATCTACTTATTACAATATTTGAAGGACATCTAAGTGTCACTCATGCTGATTTATAATCTACACAAGAACCTTCTGCGGTAGTCAGAACTTCTGCATAACAGCTAGAAATGCTAATCATATATCTTTTATCTGTCCATGTATTAGAAATCTTCAAAGAATATTTTAAGACTTGAGATGTAAAAAAAATTATGTTGGGCACACATTTTTTCCAATCCAAGTTATCCCAAGTAGCTGGAAATTACACTTTCTTTCCAGTACTAAAAGTTGGACAGTTATTAAAATTCAATTTTAATCCAAAAGTACAAATAATAATAAAAAAAATTCTGACTGATGAGACAAGAGTTGCTCAAATTATTTATGGAAACAGAAAGTAGACCATACATGAAATGCCTTCTAAAATATAATTTATATTTAAAATTTTGTATGTTGCTTTCAAACAAAAACATTATTTCACATTCCAGGGTTTCTGTTATAAGCCTGGCGGGCCACCAGGCTTTACTTGTGCCCCCACCAGGCTTAGCATTGTTAATTTATTTTAGTTTTTTTTAAATGATTGCCTCTTTAAAAGACTTTATATTTGGTGTTTGGGTATTAATCTTCCAGTCTTCCAATAACACATAACCATCAAGTGATATTTTCAAATCTCCTGTCAACTATAAACATGTTTTACCTCAAAAACATGGCGGGCAGCTGGATGACTGCAATAGCAACCCGAGCACCAGGCTTAGCAAGTTTTCTGGGGGAAACCCTGCATTCTGTTTCTACTATTAAATTGTGGAAATTTTAATATTGATTTTTATTCCTATATCACAGCCCTCATGCCATCATATTTAAGGTTTAAATGTGTGGGTTGAGTGGGAGGATATCTACATCTGAGCAGACTGAATAAATTATATATACGTATATAAACCATAAAAATAAAGAAATACATGTGTGATTTATTCAGAGTCCATGTATTCTTCTTAGATTTTCTTTTATCTCTAATGTAGACATATGAGGACAATGGACAAGCCAGACTGTGAGAGGCAATGGTTTTATTCATTCAGATGAAGCGATGGTAAAGCGTCTGAAAGAAAACTGTTTTCACATAGTGTGAGTTTATTGAGGAAAAGAGCTGCAGGGCAGAGAAAGGGGCCTTCAGTGAATGTATGTGTCAGAGTGATGTATATAAGTCCCGATTTGTTCCTACTTCGTATGAAATAAGAGATGAAAGTGAATGATCTTCCTTGCTGCTTTCTGCCTTTTAATAAGCCTTTTGACTGACACGTGTGCATGCTTCAAGACTGTGTCCTAGATTTTCAATGCAGGTAAGGGGCTCCTTTATGTATTCTAACCTTTGAAATGAGAGTGAAGACTTATAAACCCATCTGGATCAGTAGACTGATGGATAGAGTGTCCATTTAATGCAAGCCTCAGGCTGTACATCATATACAAACACCAGTAAAAAGGAGTCTAGTTAATCCTCTACACTGGTGAAAAAACTTATATGAATCACATATTTACATATAATCACTTTAGCCAGCACATTGTATCTAGTTTTCTAAATGTCTGCACAAAAATCAAATATAATTAGTCTAAATCTTCTATTTCTCAAATATTGAGTTTTTTCCTGTGCCATTGCGCATTATGTTCATACGTTACATTCACTTGAAAACTATGGGGGTACATGTAATATCTGCAGCCTGGATTTCTTTATTGTGTTAGTATGCAGGTGGTGTTGCTTGGGTCTATTTTTCTTTTGTATGTACATGATTTTCCTTGAACTGAGCCAATCCCTTTTATAGGTGCTATGCTTGCAGCTCAGCATGGTTTCTCCTGGTGAATGAAACAAAAAGGAAGATGTAGACAAACTCATAAATCTAGACTAGACATGGTAAGGACAGGCAGACAATATGAGCTTATATTTATATATATAATCTTTCTGATATTCATTCAGAAAGAATGAATATCAACACAAAGCAGAATATCAACACAAAGCAGAAAGTAAAATCCCACCACATAAAAAGGCACGTATGCTCAGATTGAGTTCACTTTATAGCCCTCTTATTGAAAACCAAACAATTGCACCTTCATTTGCCAACACAATTGTTACTAACTGGTTTAAAAAGGAGTTCAGAACTTTTTAGATACATCAATATATCATATATTTAAATCAATGGAATAGATAAAGTGATAATGTAGTAGTCACAATTCAAGAAATACTTACAGGTATGTACTTTTATTACACAGATAGCCTATTGTACCCAAATGCTCGTAAGACTGGAGGAATATCCAATTTATACAAAAATATTTCAAACCTGTCTGGTTCGTCTACTACCGATGACCTCAAAATATCCAGGCAGGATGATCAAGGAGGGAGATTAGTGAACAACACGAGACATCGTAACATTAATTCACAGTTCCTTAATATGAGCAACAAGCGGACTTCTGCAATTCAAAATAAACAACACAGAAACGTCACAAAATATTCCCTTCAGTTGACCTTTCATGTGACAAGTGTGGACTTGTTCAAGTGAGTCATATGTTCTGGAATTGCCCAAAGGTTTTAATTTATTGGAAAGATATTTTTGAAACTTTCAAATACTAAAAGAAAAAGAGCAACATGGAACATAGTAAAGAATCGCATATGTCTGCCTACAGGCAAGAAGATTTTACTCAGCTAGAGACAACAAATAGTCCCAACTTGTAGAGTCATTTGTAGGATGTTATGAAGCATTTGAAGCTGGAGAACATAAGATTTTCACATAAAACAGAACAAAAAGTTTTATAAATATGGCAGACACTCAGTTATTTTAAATGCCACATAAAGTATGATGGTGGAAATTAGAGCTAATTTTTGAATCATAATGCAATAAAAAAAATTTATTTATTATTTTATACTTCTAAAGTTTCTATTTGTGCTATTAGTATTATTTTTTGTTATCAGAGTTTACATTCTCTCTAGATGTAAGTGTAACTGTGTGTGTATATTTATGTAATTGGGTGGTTGTGTGTGGACGTGAATCGGTACTGTTAACGGTACCATTTGTATCATACTCCTTTTGACTTGTACATTATAGATGTCTAATTTACTGAAATATTTGATATATGAAATATATAGATGGTGTAAATGGATATACGCTGTTTACAACTTCTGCTGTATGTTAGGTTAAAAAATGTTTGTCACTGTAAGACATTAAGTCAGACACACGACTATGAATGTATTTAAATAAGGCTTCTAAAATGTGCTGTATCCTAGTAGTGCATCATAAAAATAAAAAGAAAGAAAAATCACGCAAAATCTAAGGAGGAGAATTATGTACTCTGGAGTCTGGTTCACCCTCGGGCATTATTTCCATATGCCTGAGGGCAGTCACCTGTTCAAAAAAAGTTATATGCAAGTGTAAAAACGGTGGTAATGACCAGTCATCACACTGTTCAGGAAGGAGAGGATTTTGTTCCCCCAAGATGACAGTTTTCTTTGTGTGAAATGTGCAGAACAAACCAAGAAGATACTGGCTGAAGCTGGTAAGAGTGTGTCATTATCCACAGCAAAACGACTCCTCTACTTACACTCAGAGGAAATAGCCATTATTACAAAAGAAACATAAAAGGACAGATTGCAATTTAGAAATAAGCTAAAGGATAAAGACCCTAATTTTTGCAGACATGTCCTCTGGTCTGATGAAATTATAACTGAAATGGTTGACCATAATGACTAAAGGGGGAAGCTTGAAAGTGTGAGAATCCCCTCACAATGATGAAGCACAGCAGTGGCAGCTTCATGCTGAGTGGGTGTTTTGCTAAAAGAGGAACTGGTGCATTTTACCAAAGAGATGGTATCACAAGCAGAGACCATTATGTGGAAATATTGAAGCAACATCTAAAGACATCAGCTAGGAAGGTGAAAGTATAGATGGGTCTTCTGAATGGACAATGACTAAACATGCAGCCAGAATGGCTAAAATGTGGATAAATTACAAATAAATCAACTTTTTGGGGTGGTGATCACAAAGATTAGATTACAGTAGGGAGTAAGGTTGGGCAATATGGACTTAAAGGTTTATCATAATATTTTGTGGTACTATTGTGATAATTTATAACTTCTTTTTAGGCAACCTTAAAGCTGTGACTTCATGGCACAGCAGTCAGCCCCACAAACACAAATACTACTCCATTTGTAATTGGCTTGTTTAGGACACCAGTCACATAAAGTGTGATTTATATCAACAAACTCCTCACAGTAATTGCATTTAATATTTTATAATGTATTGATATTTATTGATTCAAGTATATTGAACAGATATTGGGGAATATACTATAACTAACAATCCTGATAATACAGACGGTTTTAAGGTTCTTTAAACATCGTTACGTGGAATTTATCATAACAATCAATCGAAAATTCTTATGATAAGAAATATATCACAATAAATGACAAACAATATGATAAACCTCTACCTCTAGCAGTGAGGGAACAATGTTATAGCAATTTACCGAGAAGCTTAAAGAACAATACTGACATGTTTGGCCCAAGTCAAACGGCTTAAAAAGTAGTTTTAAAAAATCCCTTCACTCAAGACCTTTTTTAAATAATCCTTAATGACATAAAACAGAAAATGTTTAATCTCAAGTTAATTTTTGATTAATTAATTATATAGATTTTAACAAATTATTTTTAATCACAATTTATTTATATTTTTTTACATGCAAAAGTCCTGAGTGGGAACCTTTGTTGTGCGTTTCTGGTTTGCCTGTAAATCTGACGCACAACATCATCTGCAGACAAAGTGATGGATGAAAAAGCCCCTTCTCTTGACCCACTCGGGGTTCATTTTTGCTTCAAATAATTATCTGATAAGATCAAAGAAATAAACATTTGTTGTTGAGCTAATATGTAAGTGTATTTAATACTTTATCAGTAAAAAGGGGTTTATTTTGTCTACATATATGGTTTTCTTTTTAAATGCATTTAATTTTGATTAATAAATTGCAGACCCTGCAATTAACTTGATGAAAATTTTTAATCAAGTCCCACCACTAAATAAAAATACTGTAAGACATATAAATCATACATAGCATCTCTGCATTAGTTGTTTAAAAAAAAAATCTAATTTTTCAAAAACAAATGACCCTAGGATTAATTATGGAGACATGTTTAAAATGCAAATCATTATAATGAGAGAGGAGAATACACAAAAGAAGGTCAGTAGGAGCACAGATAACCCTTCTCTCACACACAGAGTCCAGTGGGTTTCCCCTGAATTGATGTTGCTGTATGCCACTAATGAGTGGAGGGAATACACAAGATCTCACTGCTCCAAGCTACTCGCTTGGTCTTGTGTGTGTGTGCAAATCAGAAAATGTGTTATTTTCGAGAGAAGTTTGACTCTGCTCACATCTACACATTTGCAGGAGCACATGAATTTGTATGAAATCATGTGTCAAATTGCCAAATAATTTGAACCAAGGTTTAGCAATAACAGCCAAAAGGACTTTCAGAGTTGCTTTAGGGCTGACTTTTTTCTCAACCCTTACTTCTTTCCTGTACTCCTTCAATCTTTTTCTGATGGTTTTTTTTTTGGGTTTCATAAAGATTGTTCTTTCAGATGTAGCCTGAAGTCATCAGAGGGATTAGGAGAGAGGAATGAAGCATCTGAGCTCTGTCACATGTAAGTATCAGGTGATGTGTTTCCCAGTAGATCCATTAGGTCATTTTTCTGGCAGTGGTATAACACAATATGTCTGTGTTACCATCAGATTTCTGGGTCACGGGGAACTTTGTCAGTAAATATTTTTTACTGAAGCAAAAAGAACAAACAAAAAATTAAGCTGTATATCTTGGAAAGAAGCATTGTTTTAACAACAAAGAAAAAAAGTTAATTAAGCACAAATGTCCTCATGTGCTATACAAATAAACTTGATTGCCTGATTGATTGATTGATTGATTGATTGATTGATGTGGTCTTGAAGTCAAATAAAATTTCTAATTATTCTGATGTAATAATTTTAAAGAGTGTTCTTCAGTTTTTCTTATTCATCTTCAAGCCCGTATCAGCCAAAAAGAACCTTGTCTTCTCAAATCAACATAGTACACGTACTGCACAGAGGTTGACCAAAAAACTTTCATGAGTTGCTTCCAAACCACCAACATATTGGCCATCACCAAAGTTTGTTCAACTAGTTTTTCTAAGGACTGTCTATGAAAGTTAGGGGCTGGTTTTGATGAACAGAAGCTTTGTGATCAGACTGATGAAGGAAACCTCCCTCAGTTTTCAGATTTCGATCAGAAATATGTTAATGACGATGCCTATTATTGTACCAAGTTATAAGGTCGTGAAATGCTTGTGGGCTGATTCTTATAATCCTATCCGCATAATATGAAGTTCCTAGCAACCTTTCCCTATCCTCTGTCCTGTCTTCTGTTTAGTAGACAAGTGTTTGTGCTTGAAATAGTGTTTACTGATGCTGCTCATAATGATAATGGAGGTCACCAGCATGAGTTACCCTAACTGCTCCTGCCTCTTCCTTTGCCCTCTGTACACACTCATTCTGCCAATAAATGCCACAAACTTTGAAGGCTACCAAACATGGGCACCTATTTTATCACCAGGCAGCTTGATTATAAACCTCAGACACACCAAGACACTTCCACAGACACCTTCAACCCCTCCTTTCTCAGGAGACTAATATTCACTCTGGGGGAGTGTAGATGTGTATTTCAGTGAGAGTGTAAGTGTGTGTGTTCTAGATGAAGGTGCTCATAAAATCTCTGGATGGAGAGGCTTGTAAAAGCTGGTCCAATCACCTGTCGACCATAATATGAGCAGAAAGGTGCAGGACAAAGGATGAGGCCTTCAACTCAATATTTACCAAAATGGCCCTTTAATTCCAATTCTCCCTTCATAATGTCCTCTTTCCCTTTATCCTTCATCTGCATTTTTGGGTTTTTTGCTTAACTGTGCAAAAATGAATCCCTTTATCCAGAAGAAATGCTGTTATATAATTTCCTTTCAAGGACACACAGGATTTGTAAGTTACTTTGTGTAAAACATGTAAACTGCATCACCACTGCAATTCTGTGAAAAAGCAACAATTTGATCAATTTTGTGTATCTTTAGACACACTGTTTCTGATCATTAAATAACATCAGACAAATAAAGGGAAAATACAATTTTTAATTATCAGGGAAAAGAGCTTTTGATATCAACTCATGCACACTGTACATGAAAAAGGAGTTGCCCTCTTATTGCATTGGCAGGACAAACTGCCCTTGAGTGTCTGTGATTATTGGCAGTGAGTCTTTTATGTTGCTGTGTTGGATTTTACCTACTGAATTGTTTTTGCACTGAAGGGCAGGTTCCAGGTCTTGGCCAGTTTCGGGATTTAAATAATTTAAGCCTTTGACTACTTCAATATAACACCTTCCTTTAATCTTTCTACTTTATTAGTTGTTATGAAGGGGACTTGCTAGTGTGCTGTGGATCACTGTACTGCTTCTAAACCCAGTACCATTTCAGCTTTATGTCATGAACTGATGCTGTAGTTCAAGGATTTTCCAATAGAGAGCAGAATTCCTCATTTCATCAATCATATCAAGGTTCCCAAGTCCTAAAGCAGCACAACAGCCCTAGACCATCACACTACCCCCACCATGTATCTCTGTTGTTTTGCAGACATGATAGTGAAAGATTTAACACATCTCTAGTCCATTAGCACCACAATAGATAAAGATAAATGTAAAAAAAATAACAAAATAAAAAAAATCCACTACTGAGGCAATCAAAACAAGTGAAAGCAGGAATGGATTACCTTTGTTTCAGGTTTTTCTTGGCAATGAAAGAAGTGTTATAGAAGGAGTGGAAGGTCTGCATCAGATTAGGATCATTTCTGAGTAATCCATTGCATGGGAGGACGTGACATCGAGCATGAAGAACAAGACACAAAAAATAAAAACAGCAGAGAAGAGAGAGGTAGCAAAGGAAGTGGAGCAAAAAGGAAGAACCACCTGGTACTTGTTCCTGCTCAGCCATATTGACAAGTTCATACAAAAACTTGTCAATTAGACATCCTGGATCTTTCCGGATGCATCCCAATTTTTTAATAAGAATTTATTTGCATCTCTAAATCCTGCTCACATGAAAACTACAACTTAAGAATGTGCCTGGTACTTTATGCATCAGGGAAAGACAAATCCATTTGAAATCCAAGTCAAATTTGCCTAAAACACAAACGAAAAGTCTGGAAATGATAAAGTGTGTCAAATATAATAATGTGTAATTTCTGATTGCAAAACACAGAGTTGAACTATTTTATATTTGATTCATTTTTGTTTTAAGCACAGTCTCTTGTGGTTCTAGCTCTGCCAACACAAGCTTGAGCAATCTGTGCATCGCATAATGAACTGTCAGTGAATTTTGTAATTCCCCAAAAGACAGAGAGGGGAGAAAAGCTAGAAAGTTGTTTGAAATGAAAATGATCCTCCATCTAAGAAGAAATCTAAACGGGGAAGTTTGGGTTCTCTCCATAAGTGATTTTAGGATTTGACCTTTAGTGTGCTCTGCTCTTATTACGTAACCGTCAGTGGCTCTAGGCCAGAACAATGGTTACAATGTGCCTAGTCCAGTTTTTAGCCCTTCCAGAATAAGATTTTTGAACAACAGCTGACATAACAAGTATTCATGATAATTTATGATCTACAATTGATGTGGATTGAAATGCAACACCTAGACTACACCAGTCTTCTCTGTGGAAAAAACCAGCATGTATCTCAAAGATCAAGATGCCTGGACGCCTGAGCTGCACTCGTTCCACCTGTCTTTGTGTTGTCATGCTGCTCACGTCTTTGTGGCAATGCTCAAAGGAGCCGCAAGCGAGGGAACAAATTGATGGACAGTTTCAGCCAACCAACGTGCCAATTGTCACTTGGCATTTGAATCAAGGTTGGCTGGGTTTACTCACAACTGTCTGCGGTCAAAAGTTTAAAAACATAAGCAACCCTGAATTATAAAACCGTGAAATGAATGAAATGCACCCCTCTGTTCACGATCCAACTGTATCAGCTTGGAATCGTGTGTTTGGGCTACAAATTAATTATTAAAACCTCCAGAGTGTGTAAAATTACAGAAGCATTTGCATGCTTAATTGGAAATGTTCACGTATGTCGCTCTACTGTCGGAGAACCTTCATGCATATTAAGAAATTAATTACAAACTACTTCTTGCTTGTGCTGATAGGCAAACTGGAAAACAGACAAAAACAAACTCTGCCTTCTCTAGCATGTGGGTTACACATTTCAACAAGGCTTTGGTGCCAAAACCTGACACAGGTTTTAGCTAAAGATCGCTCAGATAAACAACATGTGTCTGCCTCACATTGTTTATCCCAACTGATTTTATATGGGGGTGTAAGTTAGCCACACACCCTACTGTAATGCCAGCACACAGCTCCGCAGCAGGCAAACATCTTTCTCTGCCAGTCAGAGGGAAGAAAAATACAGTCACACACACACAAAGCAAGCAGGGGGAGAGGGAAGACAAAGGAAGAGAGGGAGGGCTAGGGTGTGGAGGAAACATCATGGGGGAACGAAGGGGGAAATGAGCGGGAAAGCAGGGATGGAGAAAGCAAGATTGAATAGCGAGAGCCAAGGGAGGTGAAAACAGAAAAAAAGAAGGAAGGAGAGAAAGAAGGGTTGGAAAGCTCATGCAGTCATTTGATCGAGAGGAAACAAAGTAAGGGGAGATGAAAAAAATAAAGTAATAAAAAAGAAAGCAGAAGGATTAGACAGCGAGACGAAAAACAAGTTCACTTGAATGAAAGAGGAGCAGCTGGGGGTTTTCATGTTGCTTCAGAAAAACCCAGATCCTGCATTTACATAATAATCTACAGCAGTTTTCTTTAGCTATACATGAATCAACAAATGAACATTATGGCCAGGGAAGACTAACATCCAACCAGTTGCAAAAAAAAGTTTAAGATGATGCAAATGCAATAAAAATCTGCAGAGAAATTCACTCCTGACAGGAACCGTTTGATTCTTAGCTTGATCTGCTGGTCATACAACTCAGAAATCTTTTTTTTTCCCAGTCAGCAAATGTATCGTACCAAAGTGGTATTGGTCAGGCTAACCACAACACATGGATGGTGTTTGGTGGAAAGAAGACTCAAAGTTATTTTTGGATATTATTACTAGCTAGATTTTGATGAGTGCTGGGGATTTCATCATTAAACAGTTCTAGTCATCGTGCTCCTAGCTGGATGATAGCCTGTAAATAACTTGGTGGTTTCTGTAGAATGTGAGACAGTGAGAAAGAGCAAGACTTACAGGAGGCAACAGGATGGCTTAAAGAAGTATGGCAAAGTTGCTTTGCTTTAGCCTTTTGAGTTTCAAATCCCCGTCTGTTAGGGAACATGCTACACTACACTATATGCAATTTTGGCAGACGTTTGAAAATCTTAAAGATAAATTTAACTAAATAAATGTTTTCCAACCCTGGTCCTCAAGGCACACTGCCCTCAATGTTTTAGGTGATTCCCTGTTTCAGCATACCTGAATTAAAATGATGGAGATTAACAGGCTTTGCTGAACTGCAATCAACAGGTCAGTTAAAGCGGGGAAATGTCTAAGAACATGCAGGGTAGTGTGCCTTGAGGACCAGGGTTGGGAAACACTGAGCTAAAGCGCTAATTGCATTAACAGCTAATTCTCGTTTCCTTCATTTTGATGTTGCTTCTGCTTCCACTTTCATTAATTAAAAATTCTGTTATTTGTAGTTTTTAAAGAAGAAGCTCAGAGCTTTGCAAAACCTGCAATTGAAATCTCAGACAGGCATTTTAAAAAAGGAAAATAAGGCGTGACTTTTAAAGTCGTTAAGGTATGTATTGGTGAAGTTATGTTAATACAAAATACAACCGCCCGACCGTCTAACAAAGAGACGCCGAAGGAAGCAATCGTGTTTACACAGAAGTCAGTGGGAGGTCATGAATTATGCATGCCATATGGAGGACTGTGGCTATGCACCATATGCATGTGTGCATGTTAGCAGTCCCAAACTCAAGGAAATGCTTTGTGTGTCCATCTTAGGGGAGCACTGTGCCCCCCTCCTTCCCTCCTATCCCACATCAACCCCACCCAACTCAGGCTGAAAGTCTCAAATAGCTGTAAGAGAAAAAATAAAAGAAGGAGCCTTAAGAGAGATACAAAGGGAAAGAGATAGAGAGAAGCTGCTGGTAAACACATCCATTTTCAGCTCGTGGTGAGGTAATGCTGCCAAAGATACCACAATCGACTCACAAGTACACACTCAGGCACAAAAACACCAAGTTCTGCAACTCCGCAGCCCTTGTGTTTGGCACAAGATCGTAGCCCCACCCCAACCCCTAAAGTGACTGCATACAGAGAGAGAGAGGGAGAGAGAGGAAAAAAAAGAGGGAAAGAGAGTTCGGCTCAGATGGGAGGGAAGTTGAGATTGTGGAGCCAGAATCAAAACAATAACACCCTCATCCGCAGATGCTTTGCAGCTCATGTGACCAAAGCCACCGATTGTTTACGGCAGGGACGAGAGTGAAGCTGGGGTGGGGAGAGCTGGAGGTGATGGAGTTTATAATCAGGACAAACTGCTGCTCCTTTGGGAATATCACCAGCTCCCCCTTGACAGTGCAGGCACATTGAGCGTTGGAGGGAACAACAGGAGATGGTCTGAACAAGGTCAATTTTTCTCCATTTAGGGGTACAAGAGGGGCAATCGTGCCAGCTGTTATTTGAATTCCACTAAATGTCGTCCCTTTTACTAACACATACACACAGATATTCATAGTCCATCTCAGAGCTAGAAATACTACTGGCTGTTTACCTACTGACATGCTGTTATGCAATGCAACAAGAGACATCCTAAAATAGTAAATATGAGGTAAAACTAAGCTTTGCTTTAATGGCTTGTGTGTACATCAATGATTCTGTTCTTGTCTGCACAAATCTTTCCACTGCAGCCAACTCACAGGTGAGACTAGTGGTAAATGTCTTTGAAGAACAAATGAGGGGGAATGACAAAGAGAAAACAAGATGGTGTAAAAAAAAAAAAAGGTGAAAGAGAATATTACTTAAAACCAACAAATTGTTGCATGCTTTAATGCAACGATTAAAGCATACTTTTTCAAAAGTTGGTTATTTGGTATGATTCATAGGCAGCAGAGTTCTTTAAATCTTTGCAACACAGGGTTAAGATAGTAACTAGGTTTACTCATATCAAGATATACCGATTTTTTCACACCACTAACTTATAATTTCAGGTCCATTTAAAAAGATGCCATCTTTTGTGCCCATCTTCTGATGGCTACTGCTCCAGCAGAATAATGCTCCAACATCACAAAGCTTCAATAAACTAAAACCAGCTTTCCCAAAGCTGACAATGTGTTTAGTGTCCCCAGAGGTTTTCAGTCACCAGATGTCAATTCAACAAAGCTACTTTGGGATGTGATGGAAAGGGATGTTTGCATCATGATATTGCATCTTATCTATAGCAATATCTATAATGTTATGGTAAGTGGAAAGCTCCATCTCCACTTTAATTTAGGGTAATACTTTAATTAGGAGAAATAATTGGGGCTATTCTATAATAAGTATTAGAAATTTGAATTTTAAAAAGTTAAATCTTGTTTTACATTTTGTGCTACTGAAGTGATATTTTTACCATAATATTTTCACTCATACTGGCTCATGTCTAATTGCAACTGTCGTGATCTTTTAATGAAAGTACAAAGAAAAACTAACAAAGTTATGGAGGGAGTGCTGGCATATGGACCCAAACTTCTGGGATGAACAGATGAATCAAATTATCTAAATAGAATTAGAGCCAATACAACTAATGTAATCTGATAAGCTTTCCAGGCAAAGGTCTAATTTCAGAAAACATATCATAAGGAAAAGCTCTCTTCTCTGTTTCTCCACATCAGTGAAGCGAAACTCAGCAGATGATGGATTAGTTTGGCTGTTCTTTTTCATTTACAATTCTGGTCTGTCGCCTACTTATAGCTTTGGATCTTCTTGGGAACACCAAATACATTATTGGATTAAGAAGTAAAAGGATGTTCCACTGTTGTCCTCTTTGGGAACAATTTATGTAGATCTCTTTAAACTCTTTAAATGTCAGACAAACCAACTTTGTGAACTGTAGCTATGTCTCCTAATAGCAGATGGTCTTTTTAATGTCAAAAACATTTCAGGAACAGGTTGACAATATGTGTGTTCTTTTTGGTTGCAAGAATGTGTGCTACACATTGAAATTAAAGAATTCAGGGTTGCCATGTTTGCAAGAACAGATCTTTTTGAGGGTGGAATTGCATGCACGAGTGCTAAACGCATTATAGCTTCTCCCACGGTGTAAGTATCGCTCCCACATCTGTCAGGCCAGAAGGTGCTTTCATACCACATATGGAAATTAAAGCGGTAGACATCATTGATGTGATTCATTGTGGAAGTTAAAATTACATGAAAGTACATGGCTAATGCTTCTAATTTGCTAAACATCTTAAGATGTTTTTTTCTCGACTTAAACTAGTGTAAGAATATGTGATTTTTATCCAGAAAATTGTAATTTATTTATAAAATCTGATGCATAATTCAGTAAGGCTTTATTTGTGCAGCATTTTTTTTTATATATAAACAGTGGAAGAACATGTTTCATAATGTTCGTCACATTTAATCATCCCCAATAATTTGTTATAAATCTAGCCCTTCTGCAGGGGTAGGTATTAATTGGTTAGATTTGAGAAGCATGTCACCATGTCTTTGCCCCAAACCAAAGATTTGTTTAGGGTGGTAAACTAACACAAATACTGAAGATATAGAAGGTGTGGTATCTTTATATTTGCAAACCTCAGGCTGTCAATTTCAGACCTCAGTCTGTGGTTTTACAAGTATGCATACCATTTACTGCCATTTATTTTAACAAGATAGACAAAATATAAGCCTGAAAGACCACTTTGGAGTACTCTAGCAATAATTAATGTTGTCTGCTGATTTAATTGCCTAGCTTAGAGCAGCATCTTACTTTATTATAAAACAGAAATCCGTTGAAGGATGCCGCTCCATCTCCTCATTAGTGCTTCTGTTTTGTCATAATGTGAGACCCTTGACACTGCCATCAATTGGTACCACCTTGTACACACCATAGATGACCATACTGCACATCCATCAATGAAATCAATTAGAGCTTTCCTCCTCATGCAGAACTCTAGGGCATCAGTCCATTAAAGCAGGGTACTATAGATTAGTTCAACGCAATAGAAAACCAACTGACCCAACTCTCACATAAAACACAGGCCTCATGCATTTTTGTTTAAGTGTGAAAAAGCTGAACTTTGATTTGGATACTTGTGCATTTGACAATGACAATTTCATTGGTTCATCTGCATTTTTGTCATCATTAAGATTTTTGTTTACAGCTTTAAATTGAATGACGGATATTTTACATGGCACCAGTTTTCCTTTATTATTCAGAGATATGCAGAAACATTTACCAGGGCTAGGAATTGGGTGATTTTAAATACATCCCCCATATTGCTGATCAGTCAATCAAAAAATAAAAATAATCAGTAAACATGCCATACCTAACCATCCAGATAGTCTAATTTATCTGTATTAAAACATGTTAAGGAAATGTTGGAAGTCTCACAGTTGAGGTGCGACTCTACTAACTCTTCAGATAATACACATTGACTGTATTTTACAGTTCTAAATAATAACCACAACACACCTATTATTTGCTATGAAACAAAATGTGAACTCTATTCTATCATTTTTATATTTATTTTGAAACAATACTGTAGTTTCCGTCTAGGGTTAACAAAGTATTTTTGAATTTCAACATGCCTGGCAGGAAATCAAAGTTCTTCCCTTTCAAAATTGCATACAGTAGCTCTTAAATTTGAATGGATCTTTGTTAAAATTTTATTTTATCCAAATGTTGGCAGTTCAGGGCTTCACAAAATCTAAAATTGTTGCATCTCTAATTTAACAGGTCGGTTCTGCCAGCACTTAGGTTAAAGAAAATGAAATAAGGAAGAGACCAAATATCCATTACTTGCAGATGCTAAGGTTCACGGCTTTAGAAAAAGATCACAGTGACATTGGTCACTGATCTGTGAATTAACCTCTCTGATTTACTTTAATAGATGTTCGGGTTCTTTAATTAATCAAGTGCCATTTGCATATAGATTTAAACTCAGTCTACCAATAGAATAATTGCTGGTTCAAGTCTTGGGGAGCCTGGAGAAGGACATGAGGATCAGCACCATGTTGAAAAATGACAGCTTTGCCTTTGATGAATCAGTGCATCATAAATCCAACATTAATTTAATAGAAGGAAGGGAGATATCAATCTGTGCAAATTTCCTCTTGTATTTTAAAATTCAGATTAAAATTCAGATTCACTTATTTTTGCTCCTCATGACTTTTTGACTGGACCGACAGGTTGAGATGAAACGGCTCCTTTTCTCAAAATTACGGCAGGGTAAGTTGGAGAAAACAAACTCAGAGGTGAGTTATTTTGATCAGTTTTTAGTTTAAAAAAAGGTTTCATAAGAACTGACAGCACCTTTAAAAATTGGCCAGATTACAGGACGAGATGGCAAAAACATATGTTTGTATCCCCTCTTTTTTTTTAAAGAAGTGAGGGAGCACTTGGTAAACTGTTTAGGATCTTATGGATGAATTATTTTACACAAAAAAACAACAAAAAAGAAAAAGGTCTGAGGCATTGTGTTGTACAGTTTAGCAAAACCACAATAGGAGTTATTTCTAATCTAATTAAAGATGCAGATGTCATCCTAGATCTTTTATACCCAAACAAGTCAGACATAGGATCCCAAGTGGTCACCATGGCTGTTACAGGCTAATCCAAAGTGAAGCATCCAAGTAGGAATCCATCTGACCCACCTTTTGTTTGTCTTTACAAGCTCTTTAGTCACAGCTGGTCATAGTTTAAAGTTTTTTTTGCTACTTTAAAAACAAAAATGTATTTAATGTAATGTCATTTTATTTATATAGCACATTTTCAGCAGCGTGGCAATTCAAAGTGCTTTACATGAATTGAAAGGAAATACAAACAAAATAACAAACCAAAGGAAAGAGCAAAAGAAGAAAAAGCTAATAATGTTGATCCAAAGTATATAAACTAGGTGTTCATACTAAGTAAGTAAGTAAGTAAGTAAAACCACTTACTTACTTTAAAAAGACTAGTAATGCCTAAAGTTTTTTAAAAATTGCACAGCTTTCACGCCACAATATATTTTCATGTATCTCAAACAATTTTTACTGTTTGCTTGAATTTAAGAAAACATTACAATGAATGGTTCTCAGAAAACACTGCCTCCTGAAGTCACGATGATAAATGACATAACATTTGGAATTTAGGAAGCCATTATGGCTCCAAAGTAGGAACGCTCCATTACACAGGTTGAGCAATGCTTGTTTCACAGCATATAACTGCAAGCACTTTGCTGCTATTTTTACAGTAAATTTGAATAACTAAGGCAATCAGCTTATCAAACTATCTGACTCAGCATATGCTGAGTGAAAAAAACATCTACATTTGCTCCGATGAGAAAGAAGGCTGAAATTAGCAACACAGAGAGTCAGTGGGAAACAGAGATCACAGGAGCTGTCGTTTCAGATGGTAATCTCATGGTTTCTCAAATCTACTTGCATCCAAACCAGAAAGACTGTTTTCTTTGGCAACCGCTGAGACTCTCTCTCACTCTGTCCTTCACTAAACGGTGTTACTCACTCACCGTCTCTCCAGAGAATCAACTCTGCTCTCTTCTTCCACACGGACCTATACACTCCCCCTTTCTTTTATTTCAAACTCAGACCGCAAATGCCAACAGGGAGTTATAGAAGCAGTCCAAAAGCTAGGAAATGGCCACAGAGACAAGCAAAACCACGAGCAGAACGAAAAACAAGTGGATTACTGGACAAGCCACTTTATCAAAAGATAAACAATAATTTGAAAGTTCCTCTAGGCTCCTGTTTTGTGATTGGCGTTCCTCCATGTCTGAGTTGGCTGCTGTACTGTACTCGGAGAGCGAAGCACATGGTTGGCTCGGCCCACTGAACTGGCTGATCTGAAAACACACTGATGAACAATAAAAACGAAGCTAACAAATTGTTTTGCAGTGGCATCAAATCTGGCTTTAAAGTCAAACCCCCGCCTGGTCACACCAGACTCCATGTTTTTCACTTACAGCTATGAGAAAGCCGTACTTTAGGGCAAGTGGGACTATTTGACAAAAAAAAAAAAAAATCACAGAGAGGCCAAGGAACAGAGCCAAATGTGAGTAACTTAAGTTCATAAAGGGAGGACTGGCTGCTGAGTCTGGGGATCTGGACCCTTAGAGCTGTTGTTTTGGTGTTTTGCAGTAATAAGCAAAGCATGCTCCTGATTTCCCCTTAACCAGTGCTGCAGTTCACTTCCCCTCACAGCAATTAGGCTCCAGAATGTTATTTATCAAAAGGCAAGCCATTCATTTCTACCAGCTCAACCAGCTCTTGCTAAATAGTTTCCTGCAAGGAAAAAAACACTCACACACTGGCTCTTAGAACAGGCCTAGCAGCTGGATCAGAGCAAAAACTGAAACTGTAGACAAACATCCAAGACTTTAATAGAGACACAACGGCCTGTCACAATAACAAATTTTGCTGAGCGATTAATTGTCTTAAAAATTATTGCGATAAACAATAATATTGTTTGAAGACAATTTTAAACTGATGTAATGATAATGACATAATAATGCAAGAGATATCCTGCCAAAACTAAATACACTTTATTTTCAAAAGAACATTTAACACTGGAACTGGTAAACAACATAAAACCAAAGTAAATAAAATAAATAAGTAAATAAAAACTACATTCAACCAAAAGAGTACAGATTATGAAGTCTGTATACTATATTGCCCTTCAATAATCATTAGATTTAAATAGAGAAGATGAGCATATCCGACTACCTGATGCAATAGTTCACACTACACAATTTTTTCCCTTATGACAATCTTAGAACGTCCAACGTTTTAAGATTGGACTTGCTACAATCGCAACCGATCATCCTGTAGTGTGTGGTGTGTTCCGACTGATAAGGTCCAGTCGGTAGAATGTCCGACCGCTCCGATCTAAAATCAGGCATATTCAACATGTTGGATTGTCTTGGCCAGTTTATCACTGCAACATGTGGGGTTTTCCTGACTGCGAACGCAGCTAATTGAATGTGACAGGTAGCCAATTAGAAAGCATGGAGGGGAATCCCAAACAGCTGACATAGCACAACCCAAAGTCCATCGGACATTGGAGATGATATGTGGAAACCACATTAATGTTTATTCAACATTTTGTGCAAAGAATATAGAAATGACAAGGGGAGGAGTTGGAGCGAAATTGCTACTGCAGTTGATAAACCCGGTAACTTTTCAGCTGTTCATCGTCAGCTTGACATAAGTAGGTTATAATGACAAAGTTTTCATTCAGTCAGGACTTTACACTGACACTAGCCACATGCATTACAGGTAGATTGTAGTAAAGCATTGATTATTGCCTGGTTTTAAAATTAGTTAACTGGACTTGTAGCGATTATTTTGTACCCATTGTTGGACACCACACAGCATGATAGAACCTGTTATACCTACAATTTCTGTCGGCTAGTGTGTGGTCTCTCAGGTTTTAAAAATGCGCCAATCGGCCGACAATTCCAAAATTGTGTAGTGTGAACTGGGCATAACGCTAAGGAAATGAGGAAGGGAGGGGAGAGCACCGGAGTTGAGACTTTTTTTCATCCAGTGTCATCAATAGAAAAAGAAAAAGGCAGGAAGAAACAATAAAGCCGATAAATTAAATTGAGGTTGATAATTTTCATTTATCATGCGATTAATTGATTTATTGTTAATCGCGACAGGCCTAGACACAACTGCTCAAAATTAAACTGTGTTAAGTTATAATGTGCTGAAGCTTTTCTTGAATTGTTGTAGAGACCAGAATGAGTATTCTGATACCTTGATCCTTCTTCAGATTACAGCATGGTATATTCATTACTTACTGCCTGGTAAATAAGCTTGTGATTTGGGAGGCTTTAAGGGTTTGTCCTTGTCTTAATTGCAGCTCTTCATAACTTTGTGTCAGGAGAAACTCCTGCTTCCCTCCAGCATTAGGGCAGAACTGAAAATCTGTCACAGGTATGCAGAGGATGAGGGCCATGGATCTTAATCTTGAGGTAATAATACCACAGTGTGCTGAAGAGGTCACTTTATGGATATCCAAGAAAAAAGCTCAGGTCGCAGTCCACGCAAACATGAGGCAACAATGAACTTTTTCAGTGTGTTTTGTGTTCTTCAGTGTGCAGGCATATTTCAGGAATTGGGCTGAAATGTATTTTAACTTAAGTCTGATTTTGTAGTGGCTTTGATTTAGCAGAATATATTGATGAACTTTGAGTATCTGGTTTTAAAGTCTCCAAGAGACACAAAGGTTAAAGTTAAACGTTAAAGGGATGGTATTATGTATGTTCCTGGCATAATGTCAATAGAGCACAATTAAGTGACTATATTACCTTTAGTTGCAATAAAAATATTGTGTGTATATATATGAAAGATAACTTACAAGAAATTTGATTTTGTAATTTGATGCTGTGAAATTATTCTCCGTCTCTTTAAGAAATTCCTGCTCTTTCCAACACTCCACCTTCAGCATGTCATCACAACAATGCCTCTGATTATTTCAACCATTCTTAGGAGTGTTGTGCTGAGAAGTAGTTGGTATGATGAGCTCTGCAAGGAGAAGCTTTATGGAAATAGATACTCCGTGCGAGCCAGGGTTTAGGTATCCCTGAATGGTTGCCAAGGGAGATTTAAGGATTTCTCAAAACATGCATGAAATAATCTAAGCAACACTCCAGGTATGTTTTTGATGAGGGGATAACACTATAACATGATGTAAAGCTCAAGAATGTTGATTCTATGTAATACCCTCATCCCCTTTAAGCCTACAGAGTAAAAATTTTGATGTCCATAAACATAAAAAAAATATATTTTTGAACCTACATTTTTAATCCAAAGCATGTTGGTGTTTCATATCTCCTTCTGTAATGATAATCAAATAACTGCTAAATAGCAACATTTATTTTTATGAGAACAATGGGCACTTAGTTTTGAGACCAATAAGTTGTGACTTCTCTCCACCTTTATAATGAGAATAGCTATTGGTGTGGACTGATTGTGCTATAAGCTACGTTGTAATGCATTTTTGTTGTTGGTCATATTTTAATGACCAATGTTAGGACTGTTCATAAAGTGCTTGTCTCTGGGAGGACGAAAATGGCTTTATTTATTGAAGCTGTAAAATAATCAATAAGCCATCTTACTTTGACTATATGAGTAATAATAATATCACAGCCAATATGCAATGAGGGAAACATGGCTGGACAGGTGCACAAGTTCTGTCCAATCCATACAGGAGATTAAATTTAAAACCAGACTTATCCTCTAAATGGACTGCAAGGCAGGGCAAAAATCAATAAGCAAATATCAAATCTGGACCTCAGAAAGTAGTGATGAAGCTGCAGATGTTCCTGTTCTTTTCAGGAAGTTATGATCAATCATAGTCCTCCAACACCAAGTAATCAGAGGGGATGTTCAATAACGGTGTTGAGCATTTAGATTCCAGAAAAGGGATTAGATTTTCCATTTAATAGAGAAGGAGTGTTGCTTCCTCGTATGATGTTAACAGCCATCAATGTTTCATTGCCCTACAACGAATTAGCTTTGCTTGCAGGCTTTACAGCCTATAACCTAACAGATTCTGTGCGGAAACGCAGTGAGTGAATGAATTAATGCAACATCACATCCTAATTGTTTCCAGTTGTAAATGGTAATGTGGTACATATTACAAAATTGGATCGGATGCTACATGTTACAAATCTCAGACAGAAGATAAAAGAGATTGACATATTCCTTTACAAATTTTAGATATACCCAATCAGATTAGAACATGCTGCATATAATGAACCTCTAGCCATTGTGTTTGTGTAGGAGGGAGGAAGACATCCAAGGGGATAAAGGATCAGATTTACATTGTCAGGTAAAGCTTACAGCATTCAGTGCATCTTGAAATCCCTTTAAAGTGCAGGGAACTCTCGGGATGATTATGTCTAGATAGTAAATATGTCCGGATTTCACATTTGGTCACATCCATGTTCCCCATCTCTTCTTCTAACTACATGCTGGTACTAAAGTGTCTCATAGTGATGGTGAAAATCTGAAAAGTGTGTCTTGCATTCAGTCTCACATTCACTGCAGCCCCAAACAAGTTTTCTTCTGTGACTGCAGTGTATTTAGTTACATGATTTCATCATCTCTGTCCTTGCTGAAGTATGATGCTGCCATCACCATTTTTCAGAGAGGATGATACATTCAGAGTTTTGCTTGTAGACCAAAACATTACCAAAAAAAATCTCTTTTCCTTGTACTTGCTTTAGCACATAAACTCTCAAAGATTCATTTTGTGGTTTGTTGCTGTAATGTGACAACATTTAACAAAGTTCAAAGGGTATGAATATATTTTCAAGAATAGCTGCTGCTATAACTTTGGCTTTGTACAGCCCAGAATCTTTCAAGACAGGGTTATAATTTTGTTTTGGATAACTTTGGTTGGTAATTAATCATCTAAAGATGCTGACATTACTTGTGTGAAAGAACATGTGGGATGGGATAAAATATGTATGTGTAATGGCAGCAGAAATGGACACCTGCCAAATTAAATCAGACTCTGCATGCTGCCAAAATGGTTTCAAGGATACGACGAGAAATGGAACGTCGTCCAGCATAAACTGTGTCCTACTTGTCAGATGACATATCAGTGTCATAAACTCTCCATGAACTCTGCATTGGAACATGGGCCAAAGTCCCTCTGGGAACCACACAGACAGTCAGTTCCTCAGATTTGGTATGCGCTTGAACGCATTTATTCTCAGAGGGTCTTACCTGGCATGTGGGACGTCAATGCTGGACGAGACCACTTTGCGTTTCTGCTCTAGAAGGGACACGGATCGGGCGTCGGGATCCCGGCTAACTCGCTTCCCGTCCACAGGCCTCTGCTCTTCCACTGCCTCTGGGCTCCAGCAGCTGCTCTCCAACTTGTGACCATCTGAAACCCCGTTACTGGAGCTCTGCTGTCAGGGGGTGAACAGAGGAATAAGTCACTCCCTGCACTGAAACAAAAACAGCTTGCCACAACTCCAAGGAAGGAATGTTGTAAACATGAGAAATGCACAGTTCAACACCATTCGAAAATAAGTCGAGCAGCTTTGCAGCAGGTAAAATAGTCCTAAATATAACTTTTTTGTTACATTTAATAATATTACAAGAATATTACACAATTATGGGGAAGCTTTAGGATATTAAAAATGTTTTTTAAGCCAGAACCAGATGGAGAGGTAGGTTTTGGCTTTGTCTGAACTTGTAATCTAAATACTGACAATAATTCCATATTTACATTTCAAATGAAGGAGTATAGTATGGTTTTAGAACAATTTCCAGGATCATGAACCTTAAATGGCTGTTCCAAAATATATTGGAGAAACTAAAAAATGTGCAGTGGTCAGTTATAAACAAAGCTCTTTTTCCTGCAGACGTTTTGGCATTTGGAGGTTTTCTTCAAAGAAAATGTCCTTTGCAAAAACCTTTATCTTTTTTAAATAATGGAAAGCAAAGTCTTATTATAACTTATGAAAAAAAATGAAACATTTCATTTAGGTCACGTCCAGAGGTATGTGCTTTAAGTATATTATTATTCCTACATTGCAAAGTTACGGTTTTCAATAAGTCAACACAAAGGCAAAGAAAATGAAAACTGCAAGTTAGAAAACTCTTACATACTGGACATTATTCAATATATTCACTATATTTTTTATGTCCTCCCACATACTGCTACAAATAATCTTATGTCAAACAGGTCCAAGTACACAAAGAAAAACTTGGCACAATATGTATAACTAAAGCAAAAAATGCAAAGGTAAAGTCTCAAGTTTTATAAGACACATCCTTGCGTTTCCAGCAGCTTAACATGAACAGCAACGCAAAATAGGTTAAACAAAAACACAAATGTTCAAGGAGAGTGTAACGGAAAAATAACGTTGATAAAATACAAGTGTATTAAAAGCTAAATGTTTAATATGACATGGTATTTGACCTCTAGTCATGCAGATTAACAGATCAGCTAGTTAAAATAGTGTAAACTTAATAAGAATAGTTGTGGTTCTTCAGTCCCTATAATGGCTGTCCATGCTTAACATCACTGGAAATATTTTCAAACAGCCCAATTGGTCTTTTATGCAACTGAGAGAAAGATGCAGTTTTGAGGCCATAGCTTGACTCTAGAACTGGGACCGTTAACCACTGTTTCTTGTTAAAGAATTATGTTTATTAGACATCTTTCAGTTTGAGCTTTAAATTTGTAATGCACCTTTAAATCATTGCAGTTTCAAAACAAAAAAAAGCGGTTCCCACAAACTGGAACCGAAAACCACATAATAAAAATTATGAAGTTGGCTGAGAATAATGCCACCAAACAAGCTTCTTACATATAATAATTACTGACAAAAAGCTGCATGAATTAACATGTCTTTTTGCACATTGTAGTATTCTGTAGTAAATGTTATTCCTTATTGCACCGCTAACATCAGCATTTCTTCACAAATGCAGAACAGAATACACCACAATCTGTCATAAACATGCAACATTTCAGACTTATATCTAACCTCATCTGACATTTATTTTTTTATGTCTTCCATCACTGTCTACATCTGTTTTATGTTAGCTCTGTAACCTATACAGAAAGCCCATTCTGACCTTTGCATGTTGTGGTCGTGACAGTGGCAGCTTTTTTAATAAAAGTAATTAGATCATGTCATATATTTTTACATTTGTGGGGGGATTCAATACAGCGAAACCAAGATTATTCTACAGAAGCTCATTATGTTGTCAGAATCCCCTACTGGTATATGTCTATTCCTCCTAACTGGGTGAAATTGACCCAGAAGTACCTCAGCAGGGGTCACGATATGAGCTGGGTGGATTCTCTGAACTATTAGGGAAGGAGGCGTTCATGCTTCCTCAATCTCTCCTAAAACATAAGGAACAGTAGACTGTCTTTCAGCTCTTTACAACAGTGTTTTCAAAGCCTTTCTTATAGTCTTTGTAGTTGGAATCAGTTTAAATAAACATTATGCAAGTGTACTTAATAGAAGAGAGCTGATTAGGAAAACTATAGACATGGTAAAAAGAAAGTATGCCTTTCAATTCTTGGGGTAAATTACATTTTTATATCTCTAAGGCTTAAAACTGGTAAATAGCAAATGTCTTCATATCACAGAAAACCTAACTAACTCCAAAATAAATCCTAATCAAAGTGACAATCAAAGACACACTACCATATAGTATGAATATAGTGAATATAAGAGCACAGTATGGCTATTTATTGGAGTTTAAAAAAATACTCTTTGTTTTGTTGATCTTATTCAACAGAAATATAAAGAATGTATGTGATGCAGCTTATTGGCAACACAGAATAAGAATGGAGTCTAACTTTAACAAAAAGGTCCTCTAAAGATAGATCTGGTTGGGTCAGCTGTCATACCTACAGGGCAAACAGAGGTGTTGTTTGTGAACATAATGTCTTTGATTTTCCATCCAACCAGTAGATATGCAGCATTAGCTTGACTCAAGTTTTGAAGGCGAAACAAAATGTAATAAAAAAAGATAACTTTGTATCAACATATAGCGATCAAGTGGCGTATCTTAGTAATAACATTGAAGAGTTATATTACTGTGGGAAAGTTAAACTCTCATGAGTAAAACAGATTAATTGTGTTCAGAAAGGTGGGACTTTTACGACCCGGCTCACTACAATTAACTTCCCAAATAGAGTGCCGGTCTAACAGGTCTTCATGCTATTGCTTTAAGACCACATTTCTTCTTACCTCTGGACAAAGCCGTGACTCGCATTAAAGCTGGAGTCTTTGCTATTACTAATTTCTTCTTGGATAGCCATTATGTCCAGTGCTCAAGTTTAATATTCCATTCTTAATGCCTCAATCTCTGAAAAGTTTTAGCTGCATTCTTAGCTTTTGCTCAGTTTCTACTAGGGCTGCAGAGTATTAGAAAATCTCACAGTGGTGGTAATAATGGTAAAAATAATATCTACATCAGTTGCAATATAAGTCTATTTTCTTCTCTCCCGTTATTTTCATCTCTGCTTCTATCACTCTGTGTGGGTATCTGTTGCCATGAGACTTTGACCAAAAGGCTAAATATTACACTAATTTTGTAAAATGTAAGTTTACAACACTTGGGATACATTAGAAAACACAAAACATTACAGAACATGGTGGTCAGAGTCTCACTGGAGAGCAATTACATTTCTTTCACCATTTTCATCGAGTCTGATTCATTTCCAAACAAGATCAATGAAGAAAACTTAAAAAGAGACTAAATATAAATATGGTATGGAGTATTTGAAAAACTGACTGTAATAAGACATTTACTCACCATAAGAACAACAATATTATCACAGAAAAACACAATTTGTCCCATCACATGCTGCAGATGCATCCTTAGGTAGCAAAGTTTGTAATGAAAAACATAATCGTTGTTGCTTACTTTCATGGACAAATGTAAACAAACAAACAAAAAAAAGCCTGAATCTCAGAATGAATTCACACACCACCACACCTCAGTAGCTCTATCTTCCTGCCTGGAGGCCTGTTGAAACAATCACAGTAAATGCCAAAACATAAGCAGAGTGACTCACATAGCTGTCAATGACAATAGAGCACTGAGGAATAGTTCAGGTTCGTGTGTATTTATGTGTTCGTGGGTGATCTGGATTGTTGCCTTAAAGATCAGCTACATGATTAGACATGAATAAGACTTTTAGGCATCTAGTCCTTAGATAGTTTATCTAAGGACTAGAATCTTTCACACAAAGCCAGTTTAGGTTGGACAACTTCTTTTGCCTTAATCAATGAAACCGAAATTTGAAAACTGGCTTTTTAAAAAATACTTTTTCAGGCCTTTGTAAAAACAAAAACAAAAGAAATTCTGAGGGACAACAATGACACAAAAGGTCAGAACAGTGTGTGTTTGTGGATACAGAGATGTTTGTTTGTGGACTGTAGAAACACCTTTGAGCTGACAGCATACAGAGATGTAAGGATATTAAATTCAGGTAACACAGGTGATGTTTTTCCACACCGAAGATGAAAAATTTCACACCAAACTGTTAAAAATTGACTTGTTGACCCGCTTCTCTCAACACGTTTCAGATCATGCCATCTGTTGTAAGCAAGCCCTGTGATCTGAGCTTTACTATTAAGGCTCTGCTATTTGTATCAGTGCATATAGCCTGAAAGCTAGTTGAAGTGAAGCTCGAATGAGGAATTTGCTCCTACAGTCGAATTTCTGTGAAGCACATAATACTGCACTCCTACAGTTTTTCTGGGTCCTCTCCTCTTTGGAAATCCAAGCTACTGAGATGACACATTTCAAATCATGATCAAAGTAAGACAGTCCTCCTTCCTTGCTCTCATGTTTCTCCAGCCTTCCTCTACAGCTCCTTTTGGACTTGATATCTTATTCAAGGTATGACTGAGTCTAGCAGCAAAACGTCCAAATCAGCAATATATACCGTATTTTCCGGACTATAGAGCGCACCTCCCTATAAGTCGCACCCACAAAGTCTTTTTAAAAAACTGGAAACGTACATTTATAAGCCGCACCGGGCTATAAGCCGCTGGTATCTCCGCCGCTCTCGGTTTTCCACAAGGACACAGCAGAGGGCTGCGTCTTGAATACATCTGCTATTAAAGACGCAGGCCTGTGTCTCCATCGCCGAACCATGGATTCGTTCACACAGAGCTTATGTTCAGCGGCTATCGATCTGTACTGCCAGATAGGTAGCCTTCAACTTAAAAGCTGCATCATATGAACTTCTTCGTGTTGTTTCCTTGATGAGGGGGTATGAGTTTGAAAACATTTCTCCATCGTGCCTGCTGTTAGCATGTGCTTGTTCTAAATGAAAATCAGCACTTTCTTCTTTGATTTCCAATTTCGACTTCCAATGATTCACTTCCTGCTAAAGAGCCCCTTGGGGGTTGAAGAAAAATACACAGAAAAGCCGCACTGGGCTATAAGTCGCATGGTTCAAAGCGTGAGAAAATGTAGTCCAAAAAATACGGTACATACATATAAAAAATATTCAAATATCTGTGCTTCAAAGAAAGTTGAAGCCTCCAGAGGAACTGTAAAAAGCTGGCACTGGTGAGCATTTATTGTTTTTGTAGGTTGAGCAGTTTAAAAGTAGAATATTTATTTGTTATTTGTAAGAATTTACAAGGCAGTATGATCTTTCTTAAATTAATTAGTATTTTAGACATTCTTAGCAAATACAGTATGTACTGGAGATTGTTTAAATGCTTGTGTATTACAAAAAACAGCTACATGGACTTAAGGTGCAAGGCTGAGCACATTCAGAAAGCAGAGTAGGTTTCTCACCTTATGACTCCAATGAAAAATTTAAAACGCTTGTACAATATACTGTCAACAATCATTGACTCCTGCGCTGGCAGACGCTTAACACCACAACAAGCTGGTCTTTGTTTCTGAGCATCAAGAAAAATCATTGTTGCTTGAGGTACAAATCATACTTTTGCAAATAAACGAGTCAACAAGTGGCACCCAGTTCGCCCCCCTTTCCCCTTCTCCTGCCTCCCCTAAAAAAAAAGAGGGGGCATTCATTTGCAGGACTGGGCTTGGTGCCAAGCATCCAGATTCTTTGGGGCATGCCACCCGTTGCCAACCTAAGGGTGCCTGCTTTATTGGCTGTACAGCTGCTACTGCTCAAACGGGGCTGCAAGCTCTCGAAAACAGGACCCAAACCAAGCTTTCGAGAAGTTTGGGCTTAGTAATAACACACACCAGAGGAAAATTACAGCCATACCACACTCTGATGCACACCATAGGCAGCACAGACCCACACGTGAAGTTACACACACTGCACAGCAGACTCCTCCTACTCCTCGCTTTATGGCTTGTTTTCGACCTCGGTGGGAATTGAGTCGTGCTGAAAGAGACTTGACCATTGTGCTGCAAGCCTCAGCTGCACTCTGCCTGCACTGGTGGCTGAAGCGCTACAGTGCAACAGCTTTTGTTTCCACAAAACTGCAAAGAAAATGAACAAAGTATGAATAAAAAAAAAGAAAAAATAAGGCAAACATCTGGCAATGTCTCCAGGTTATATCCAGATCTTAAAAATAAGTGGTTTTGTAAGGAGGAAAGTTGGTAAAGGACTTATAAGCATTTGCAACAGAGGACTGGAATAGGAATGCTGCTTCCAACAGTCAAAAATGTGAGGAAACAAAAGTGACCACAGGTTTCCTTTTTGCTCCAGAAATAGAATGCATGTTACTTCATCTGCGACACCAAAACCTGACACAAACAAACACGAGGAGGGAAGAAAAAAAATCAAGTCTGAGTGGAAAAAAATAGCTGTTTACTCAGACTTACTCATTCCTCAGTCCCTCCCTTACTGTAAGGACAGAATAACACAAGCTTGCCCCGTAACAGAAAACACTGAACTGGCTTCTCCTGCTCACTCACTCTTTATTTTTCAAGTTTTGTCATTAGATAAGCATTGCTGCCTCACATTTGGATATTTTAAGACAGAATTGCAATGTAGCTGCATGCTAACCTTACGTCATGACATCCCATTCATAGCGATTAGATTTTTATGTAGACAACAGTGCTCACTGCTCAGAGCAACACACCCTATGGGAGACCCCAATCAAGTTTTCTATTGTTCATAATGCAGGTCCTTTCAGTAGGTAGATGGTTAGTGTTGTGCCCACTGAAAACAATGAAAAAAAATATGATTGTGATTATAAGTTAAGGGTAACTTCAGTGTTCTGCAGAGAATCTGTATTGAATTTGATAATCTCAGCCACAACATTAAAAATACTTAAGAGTTCATCTACCCCGCGCAGAAATTATTTTTAAAAACTTGAGAACTGAAATCTGTATTTTACGTAAACACAAAAAAACATATTTCACTATTTTTCTATTTTATTGTAGAGATGCACACATCAATAATTACCTGGCCGATCCCAATTTTCTTTAAAATCTGATGTACCAATTCAGATTATGACAGATTGGCTTTTTTTCACTAAATAAAATGTGATGTGTTGATAATTTTGAGGCATTCAGTCTAAGGGGAAAACATCAGATTTTTTTTTCCGTATGATCCTTGATCAAAGTAACATTGGCCAATTCTAATCTCTGACTCAAGACCATCTTTACTTTTTTGTTATTCAACTGTTGTTGAGGGGAAAAAAAGGGCGCAATTCAAGCAAGAACCTGCGGTCTAACATGAGGAAAAGTCAAATTATTTACAGAGCAAATTCAGAAAACTGCAAGTTTTCCCAAAGTGCTGAACAAAACAAAAGATCATTGTGCTTGCAAAAGCTATAATGTCAGTAATTATTCTGTATACTGAATGAATGAATGTGCCAAAACGACGCAAATTCGACAAAAGATATGCATTTACATGGTGCATGCACAAAATTGCATGCGATTATTGTTCAGTGCTAAATTGTACAACGAGTTCCTCACGTCGGATCAAAACGCTGCAGCTGCAGTCAGAGCGTGTTTGTTTCCTTCATATTACCCACCCTCCAGCCCACATAAACATTGCGCAGGCCCCATCAAGCCTTCTTTGTCCCATATATGTGTCATCGCCAAATGTCATGACAGCACACTATTTGATAAAATATGCAACAAAACGGATCTATTCCATATTTTGACGGATGCATGTTTGGTTTTAACCGACTAAATTTGCAGAGAGCGGCATTGGTGGCTGACACCGTTAAATCCGCTCCGTGCAGGAAGCGGTTAAACGCTGCAAAACACCGCACAACAACAGTGAAGCGCAGCCCGCCGGTCGGGGCCCTTTTCGTCCTCAAACATATAGAGAGGCAGACACACACCTTCAGGCTGGACTTGAGCGGTCCTTTGGCCGCTGTGTGGTTTGATCCAGCGGCTATCTCCTCCTCGGAGAACTCCTTCAGGCTTCCGTCCTGCAGGAGCACGGTGTACACGCTCCGCCGGGGTCCAGCGGCGGATGCGTCCCTGTTTTCCTGCTTGACAGCCTGGACCACTCCTGTCACCGGGGCACCGTCCCCAGTCGGGCTCGTCGCATAAACGCGGCTGCCAAGGATCGACCGCTTCACCAGGCGCCTGGTGTGCATCTCCGCCGTATTCAGAGCGCTCCCAGCAGGAACTTTAATTCATTAAACGTCGAAACACGGCCGGCGGTGAACAAAACGTCGGGAATGGCACAAGACCGCAGCGGGCAGACTACGCGCTCCAACAACCTCGACGAAAATGTTGGGAAGCGACAACATACTCGGTGGGGGAGGCAAAAACTTCCGAACCGCGTCCCGAACGCAGGGGACTCGAGCCGCAGAACTTTGAATTAGCAACAGACGGCATAAACACGAACCGTTCGCTACCAAACAGCCTCCACATCTAACCGGCTACCAATCTTCCTCCGTTCGACCTGTTTGTTTTCCCCCACTGCTCCCAGCGAGCTGCGAGGGGGGGCGGCGGAAAAACGCGGAGTGATCACAACCTTTCTGAAGCCGTAACAACATTGGTTCACGATTAAACAAAATGGCGACACAATCAAGTCAAAAGGTCCCGCACAAAGGCAGGCGACTCGTAACACGTCGAATTATTTTATTCTACCCCGCAAAACACATCGCCGACCTGCTTCAAGTGTGGGAAATGATAAAGACAATACCGTTTGATGACTCTGGCTCCGGCTGTGCTCTAAATCCAGTCCGTTCTTTGCTCCGACCGAGCGGGGCCTTTACCGGCGGATCGCTGCCTGTAAACATGTGCGGTCCGGCAGCCAAGACGGGCTGCTATTGGACGACGAAGCACACGCCTCCACAAGCCCCCACCGCTCCCCCTTTTCCTGCAAAGGAGGGTAATGCAACTCTTGAAGGGTGCTCCATTCAAAACAATGACGCAAGGATGGAAAGGAAACGAGATGGGAGGGTGGATGGAAGATGGAAAGTGGGAAAAAGGGGATATTTAGGCTATAAGAAAAAAAAATCTTAGACCAGACAGACAAGCTTTATTCCTTAACCTAGTTATAGATGGATGTGACCTACTTTTAAAGTACCATGGGAGTCGTAAATTACTGGTTGAAATATAAAATGGAGTGCATGAGAATGTATTAGTGAGTCAACCAGTGGTGGTTCTGGCATGATTTGATACCTCCCACCCCCCTCAAACTCCGCCACCAACAACCCATTTCTTTTCACACAGAGAAAACTTTACACTAAGTCAGAAAGTTTGTAGACAGAAAAAAACTTGCAACCAGACAAGAATGATTCAAACACTGACCACTCTGAAAACTGAAATGTTTTTTTCTTTTCCATTTTCTGCTTTAGGTGCCCCATGCTGCCATTTCGCATATTGCCAAATCACTAACTACAACTGATAGAGAATGCAAAGATATACATTATTAGCATGCACTGCTAATAGCAGTTAGCAATGTCACTGCTTGTCCATTACTAAATCCCACAAGTTGTCAGGTTAGGAACTGTAAAAAAATCAAGGGTATGATGTCATGTCATCTTTTGCTTCATAATAACTCTACCAGCATTTATTCCTGGTGAACTGGCACCATTTTTAGTTTGTTTCTGATGTGCTCAAATAAAACCATGGTCTTAAATGATTCACTGCATGTACATGTTGTTTTCCTTCAACCAAGGCCATTGGCCTAAAGTTAAAGAGGCTGGATTATGTATTTTACAGGTATATCATGGCATTTTACAGCACAATCAAGTATGTTATTCTCAGTTTATATATGCGTTGTATATCTCAAACATAATTTAAAATAATTTTGACTTTGCAATTTTATGCCTTGACAGCAAGTGCTGGGACACCAATGTATTCACTTCCAACTACTCAACTTCCAGAAGCCAGAGGAGGTGTCGCACCGGAAAATATGACACTCTCTCCATGACCATTTTGAGAAGTTGTAATAATTGTTGAACTTCAGAGCAAAGTACATATATGTGCTAAACCCACCCAGTCAGCATAGATGTCAGGCCAATTAATAATTCTTGGAAAGACTGAGGTTGAGCTAACTTGGAAAGAAAAATGGCCAGATGTTTGTTTCCAGACCTGCACATGTAATTGCAGTGAAAGATGGTTCTATGAAGTGTTGACTCAAGTGCACAAATGCATGCCACACTTTTCAAATTTTTCAGAAAACTGTCAACAACTTTGCATAATTTTTCCACTTTACAATTATACGCTACTTTGTGTTGGTCAATCACACAAAATCATTTTAAAATGCATGGAAACTTGTGGTGTGCAAGGACGCTAGGTAATGGACGAGATGTTACAAATTTTTCAAATGTGCACTTCAATATCAGTTCATCTACTGTATATTTATGTTATCGTCAAATCCAAAATGTCTGTTTTCTCAAAAATCGTACATAGTCTAAAGCTCATTGTGAGTGCTCCTCAGAATAAAAAACAAATCACAAATTTCATAATATTCATCGTTTAATAGAAGAATTCATGTGATAAAATATTTACTTGTAAAGACTGGAAACTTGATGTGGCGCAGCAGCAGATGTGACAGTAACTGCCAAAACGGGCTTTGCCCTTTGATCAAAGGCGGGTGTCACTACAGAGTTGTCTGCTGCTTATTCAGGAGGAACAAATGGCCTCATTATGGGAGGACAAGAAAAGACATTAGAGGGAGGGGTGCACTTCTGTAAACCTCAACCAGACCTGCCCTCCCTGCAGGGGAAAATCTGTGTTTATATGACCAGGATAGGAGGAGAAGGAGCAGAAGTGAGTTTAGGTCTACTAATATATGTTGTCCTGATTAGATTTGGCACTAAAATGTCTCCATTTGGCATTTCCTTAGAGGTTCTTCATAGCATTCTGAGAACAACATTAAATCTGATTACCTGATATGCAGCTACATTACTGCATAGGGGAGCAATACCCTCAAATATTTGCTCTTCTTACACAGGAGGGTATAAATAACACTCACCATTACGTTCTTGTTGAAATGTGTACTTTCTTACTGGCCTTTTACCTGTAGAGCACTAGGGGTGAAATGCATGGACTCATTCAAAGATTGAACATTAGAAGAAGAATATTTAGATTGTGCATCATTTAAGAATCGATTACAAGTCAGAACAGGTCGACTGTCTGTTCTTAAACCACAAACAAGCTCCATAATGTCTCATGAAACAAACTAGCTGAAGATACTGTAACACTTTAATATTTGGATGTGGGTGGAAACAGCTGACAGTAATTTTCTGCAGGGGGAGTATACTGTGGCAAAGAGGGATAAAAAAATACAGCAAAATTGCAACCAAGTAAACACACTCGAAGACTTTTTTTTTTTTTTTTAAATTTAAGTACCAAACTCATCTTTCAATGCTTGTACCAAAGTAATTGTACCACTTCACTCACATTTGATTAGTTGCCACTTTGTTACAATCAGCTAAAAAAACAAAACAAAACAAAAAAACAAGATGGACATTCATAATTGCTCTTAAATACAAAACAATCTTGACATTTCACAAATAGGTACAAGATTACATAGCATTTCCTGTGAATAACAGCTGGTTAAAATAGTGCTTTTACTATATACACACCTTGGCTGGCATTTCGTCAGTACAAGATGTAGATGGATCTAAAATACATTATGTGCTCAAAGTTTACACATACAAACCTTCTGAATTCATTGGCACCCATATTAAAGATGTGTAAAAAGACTTAAAAATAAATGCATCTTGTAATGGAGTAGCATAATCACACGCAAAAAAAAAAAAGAGCCTTTAATTTGAAAACATTTGATCAATTAAGGAAAAAAACATTTAAGTAGCAATTATTTGGTTTATAAAAAAAATATTGTAAAATGTACCATTAGATTTACAAATAGTGAAATTGATTCATTTTTAATATATATTTTACAAAAGTTAATCACAGAATTTGGAGACTTACTTAAACCTATGATATTTATTAAAATAGCAATGTAAAATAATACTAAAAATATTAATAGAGGGAAATCCAATTTTCCCTTTGATATAACTGGTGTGAGACAGCAGCGAATTTCACTGAGGCACTCTAATTTGAGAAAGACATGAGAACATACAGTTCAAGTAAGCCAGATGTGTGTCGATATTAGAAGACAGAAAAACAAAATAGCAATCCACCTAAAGATTACCGTAGAAACAGTCAGATCAATTTTATATTGTAAAAGCGATGAAAAATCAAAGCTTAATGAGCCCCCATGTTTACCCAGGAAGTGTTACTTCCTACAATTAAAAAAAAAAATTCTACACCATTCAAAACACATTTGTGGATATTTTTTGTAGTTTTTACAACATTTTGGACATTGGCGTAAAAAACATCTCACTAGTTTGATTTCATTAGCAGTGTGATCCACAGATCCTAAAAATCACAATGCTGAAGTTGGCTTTTGATTCAGAGATGTGGTAAAGGATAATCTCACAGTTTTTATGAGAAATTAGATCACAGATCTTTAAAAAAATCTATATCTCCTTGTAAACCAAGAGTGCATTATATTACGATAAACATAGATTCTGGAAAGCAGCTGGTGATCTTTGATACCTTATGCAATGTAAAAATTTCAATCTGCTGGCCCTGTGGTCCTGGGGCATCGAAAACCACAAAAATGTGAAATTATTGATCTAAAAGTCTCTAAAAGGTAATAGGGTGAAACTGCTCTTTTTTTTACTTTCTGGTCGAACATTTAAATATGGGTTCTCTCACAGACATAAAAAATACGAACGATAAAAAAGACGACTGAAGCCTACATTTCTATGTGGCAAATCAAAGATAAATGTATACAAGACTAATTTTTCAGATATTCTGAGGTTTTGTCTTTTAAATAATAAAACAACTCTGGAAACTTAATTTCCAGATAAGTTTCCAGATTTTTCTTTCTTATCCAAGTCAAAAATATATATATATATCTACGCTTTCAATACTGTGAAGAAAGTGTTTATCTTGTCACACACACTATAAGTAAGATGATAAGTATATCCAAAGAACACTTTTGTGAAAATTTCAGAGCGGAGTTATGCTCCTGAAATACAAATTAATATACTTTTAAGGCTTTGTGCAGGTCTTTATTAGAGGTGCTAATAAATGTTGAAGGTGCTTTAAAAACTGAACTGTGGTGATGATCTCTGTAGTACCATTAAAATAATTTAAGTGCTTTGAAGCAACATGAAGACTGTCCCTTGTACCAAAAAGACAAAAAACTGTTAAAGAATACAATTAGGCAAGTGTGTTTTGTCTGCGACAGACTGGCGACCTGTCCAGGGTGAACCCCGCCTCCCGCCCGGAACGTAGCTGGAGATAGGCACCGGCAACCCTCCCGACCCCATTAGGGACAAGGGTGAACAGAAAATGGATGGATGGATGGATGGAAGTGTGTTTTGTCATTTAAACACATAAGTACTTCAAAGTTTGTGAAAGCTGACATCTTAACAATAAAATGAAAGAAACGTGTACCGAAGTGGCATCAAACCCTCTGTTAACTTTCATTTAGTATCTCAATGAAAATGCACGAAACTTCTATAAAATCCTCTCACAGACGCAGTCAGAAACATTTCACAATTACACAATAATAGACATTTTCAAATAAATACAATATGATTTGTACAAAACTTGTTGCTGTCGACCCTAAAGTTTATAGAAAGGTCAAAATGTACTATGAAACTCTAAAGCTCAAACGAAAAACAATTTTTTTCCTTCGCAGTGACTGTTTCCAACCTTTCAAATGTCAAGCCCACTAAAGAAGGTAGCCGTCTCAGTTTCATCAATTGACTCTTTTTCCGCTACAAACCCTTTCACAGGAACATCTAGTGAGAATGCACAGTGGAGGTGCCGCAAACTTGACAGAAGAAGGCCTAGAAATATGCCGTTTGATGCTTCAGTAAAATATGACAGTTATCTAGAAGCTTGAAAAACTAGCTGGTGCAGAGAAGCAATACAAATAATCTAACCTTCACATAATACAGTTAGTGAATGACTTTTATGCAAGTTATATGGCACTAGATTGATATCTTTTTTTTTCTTCTCTGTTGACCAGAATATGTTGCGATTATTTTTAACAACCCAGAGATTTTAAGGCCTACCAGTACCGATGTCTCACTCTGGTTGATTAATAACGTTCACATATGATAAGCTGTACCTAAGCTGTAAAGAAGATGTACACTCGATAAGGAAACTATGACAAGCAGTTTGCATTAAAGGCATCCTAAACAGCTGCTTCAAAGTGCTACTGTAAGACTCGACGCCGAGGCGGTCAGCTCAAAGACGGGACATTTCCCGACTGAGACCCAGCTCTCCCACGCTTTCGTAGTCAGGCTCTGGTTTGCCGTTCCCGGCTCCGTGATTGTCATCAAAGCTACTAGTCTTTGGGATGTGGACTGATTCGTAGCCGGGATCTGAGCTGTCCATTGGGGGCTCTTCGCCTGCCTGGGACTCATCAGGTTGAGCGTAGATGTCATGAACCGTGGCGTAGAGGTCGCTGGAGGACGAGTTCGGGACAATACCTTTGATCTCTGCGATGCTGCTGTAGTCATGCTCTTTGTCGTCCTCGCTAAAAGACTGGTTGCAGTTCGTCTTATTAACAGTAGAGTACAGTGGTGACTGAAACAAGGAAAAAAAGAAAAGGAACATTAAAGACATGACAATATGATACTTGATATGGGGTTCAAGACCCTGAGACAAGACAAGACTAAGGTTTAAGAAATATTTTCTAGACAAACTACTTTTTTTTTTCTTTCTTTTTTACAATACAAGTTTCAAAAATCATAAACTGTCCTTGAAAAGATCTGTAAATAAGTCCACATTTGACTAGTTCATATACAGTTGTTTTTAAGCTAATCTAATACTATGGTAGTCCTAAATGAAAAATCTCCAATTTTGTTTGTCTAGAAATAAAAATAGGGTTTAATGAATCAGAAACTGTGTTTTAAAACAAGGATCCCAACCTACCTGGGGTAAATTGATATGGTGCTGGAGAACTCTTTGAGACTTTGATCAATCTGAGTATTTCAGATTTTGAACTAGAGATGATCAAATGCTGTTCAGACCGATTTAATCATTAGCACTCCAGATGTTGGTGGATTACTATTCAAATATTTAGAGAGCGCTGCCGTCTTGAATCAGGAAATATGCAAGTTTGGGAATAAGAGAGTTGCACACACTTACTTCATTGTCTGATTGTGGGTGGTCTTCAAATTCCGGTGGAGGAGACAGGGAGTTTAACTGTGGAGAAATACAGAGAAACAGATTCAGACGTGGGAGCAAAGGTATGAAAGGAACAGCCACCCCAAAGAGTCATTTAGTAACATTTTAAGGGCTGTGCTCACTTCTGATAAGAAGGTGTTGGTCATTGCACCTCCTTGCCATTTTGTACTTTGGTAGCTTCAATTTTTTTGGAAGAACAAAAATGTTTTCATAATAGACTGTTGTAAAGCTAAAACTTGTGATACTGACTTTTGTTAAGACAAAAAAGTTTTCAGACTACTCTTCTGGAACATAAAAGGTTTGCATCCAACTTCTGTGGGGGTAAAAAAATGTTTTTGGTACAGATTATTTTCTTGATGCACCTAAATGTTTTCGGAACAAGGTTTTCATACCCAACTTTTGAAACATACCAGCTTTCCACAAGCAAAGGTTTTGCATTCGATAAGTAATAATCTCACACTGAGTGATTCATACTCACTATGAATCAATTTGTACACACATGAAAGTTTTGTACTTCTTTGATTTAAATAATCAATAATCTGTGGTTATGGTGCTACAGTATATATAAATTGATCTAGAGGAATCTTATTATTTTCTTCTTTAATTGAGTCAAATGCTTAACACACGGTTATGAAACGATTTGTTTACATGTACAAAATGAAAGTAGGTAGGGCTTTAATGTCAATGTCAACACAAAATAAGGAAATGACCTGCTGAAAGGGAGAATTGATCCACAACCTCCTTATAAAGGATTAAAAGTAGCCGATTGCAACACAAAAAGCCAACTAAGACATTCCCAACAACTTTGAAGGAACACAATTAAGGAAGAGTTGCACTTCTTATTGAGCTGTATTAATAAAACATGCTATCAAGATATTGACCACTTCTAAAAAATGCATACTCTGGTTAAAAAAATAAATAAATAAAAAAGCTGTATGAATGCCTTGGAACGCTCTGGAGCCGATCGATGGTGAAATTCTAAACTAACCCCTCTGGTGCGAGTCGAAAACATGTTCTGCATCTTCTGCGATACATTTGAAACTAATGTTGTATATAACCACCCATTCATTAAAAAAATTATTGAGTTAAAGTCAATAGGGAGTGACAGGGAGAGGGATGCTTTTTCTGCACGCCCTCTGTCCATTTTGTCTTATGATCGATGAGGTAGCCATTAATCAACAAAACCCATCAGACAAAGCACTTCAGGAGAACTAACAAGGATCTCGATACACCCACCGGCATTCCCTAAGTAGCTTCCATCATGCGGAAAGAAAATCAAAAACAGAGCTTTTTGTGTGGACACTTAAATTAGGTCCTTGGTTGGAGTTCCCAAGGTTAAAGCTGATGGATGCTGAGGTGCAGCCCTTTGTTTTTGTTATGTCCACCTCTTTGTTCGGACCACACTCCAACATACAGGATACAACCTGCACACAGAGTTCATCCATCAAACTGTCCAACCCAGCTGTATGTCTTAGTGTCTTCACGTGTGTTTCTTCCCTGGAGCGTGAAAATCAATATGACTACTTTATGGATACCTCGTATTTGGAGACATGATTACTTTTATAGATCCAACCTGAGCTCAACAACGCAGCAGACGCCTTGTCATTTCACTTTAATTAGCCAGCCAATTAGGCAGAATGCCCCCTGGGGTGATATATTTGTAGAAAAACAAGGATGCAGGTGACTCTTGGCCCAGTCAGTACAGCCTTGAAGTGTGTCTCAGAGTGAAATAGTCCTCAAAACCTTATGCTAATTAAAGTGGACATTTAATCTTGAAGTAAAATCTGGTTTGTATACAGACAAATGTATATATACATGCATATGTAGTAACTATAAAAGCACACAGAGAAGTTTGTCTTCCGTCAGCTCAAAATGAGACTAACACCTAACCCATAAATATTTTGACGTCCAACAATAAAATGTGGCGTGCTTGTGTGCGTTGAAGTGAGAGCAGATTAGGCGTATGCGTTGATGTTCCTTGCATGTAGGAGATTTAATAACATACAGGGCGTGCAGGAAAGGCTTTGCGGTAAGCTGATTACAACCACCTCGTGTGATGGACGGCCCAGGTGTCAGCATGTCAGTCATGAGCGATGTATTTGTTGACAGACGCACACATCAATCAGTTTGAGCGCATTAGGCTGAGCGTGTATGTGGTCACTCAGGAGGAAAGACCTACGAAATCTAAGGTAATACAGAAAGGATAAATTACATCTCGCAACAAATACGTTTTCTATGTTAGAATGACTCCGTTTCGCGACAGGTCTACAGCAGTGCTGAGTGATGAATAGATCACTGTTTTCCCGGACTGCATCCCAAATGTATAACCTGGCAGCCCACCAGCGGGGTCAAATTCATTTCCTGCCTCTCACATTACATGCCCACAGGCACCAAGCCTCTGCAAACATGTGCTGCTGTTGTATATGACAGTTCAATAAATGCTCACCTGTGCAGCTTTACAGAAACTGAAGCTGCTTGAGAGTGTTTTTTCCTGTTTGCACCAATCCTTACAGCAACAGTAAATATATATGGTATAGTGCATGCTGCACAGTTACTGGCACCTCTAGAAGAGATGCATAAAAAGGTTAAATTCATCTTTTTACTGTAGTAGCACACATTTCTTGAAGAGTCAAATAAAAAAGATCTACTTTGTTTATGTAAATTCATCTACTAGAGAAAAACAAAAGAATCTCATGTTATGAAATCTTAAAAAAGAAAAACAAATCACTTGTACAATAAAGCGAGGGCTCTTAGATCATTTGTATTCAGACAGTCTCTCTATATCATCCAGAATCCTCTCCTTTGCCCTCTTCTAATTGGCCTTTTTTTTTTTTATCCGTATCTGAATGAATTACCCAATAAATACACATTTCAGTTCAGCAGTAGATCCATGTATTCAATTACAAAGGCCCACAGCATCACAGATCATCCGCTGTACTTAACATCTGCAATGAGGTGATATGCAGAGGGGGAAAAAAATCATCTTTTGTTTCACGTTGGTGCCATCTGGATTGCAGATCAGAGCAGAATTTTTCCATCAAGCGTCTCAAACCGCTGGCTGGCAAATCGGCTGCATCTATCTGCTGTTACGGAGATGTTGCTGCATCTTTTCTAACTATTTATTGTACTGACTGATGGCAAACTTAAGCAAATTGCTCTTTACTTGCCATTTTCTTACAACAGTAATGAGGCATAACTTTAATATGTCCTTTTGTCTTTCCAACTTTGAAGAGAAATCAAGAAGTCCTGGCTTACTAAATGTTTCTAGTCACTCTTATCAACTAAAAAAATCTGACATGTATTTAAATATTGTTTTAATATTGATTTTAATTGTTGGGAGAGTCAATAAATGTAGAACCGATAATTTAGTAAAACAATTATTTCTAAACAGCACTGAATAAATGAACACAAATTAAAGGTTAGATTAAAAAATAAATAAATAAATTCAGAGCGAGATTACAATGCTGAATTAAAAACATACATTTATTTAAGGGCTTTTTGCTCATCTCTACCGTGCTGATAAATGAGGTTGGCACTGTGAGACAGCCTGTCTCTGTTCAACAAAGCAGCCACCTGATCAGAGGGCTTTTCTTAAGATATTTACATAAAGACGTTGCAGTGTTTTCACAGATGATTTGTGTGTGAGCATGTCTGTGTGTAAGAGGAGCCAGACAGATAAGGAGTTTCTATGGCCCAGATCATCCATCATGAAGTCTGGGTAACTGACAGCGACGGGGTCTGAGGAGCCGGTCACCAACACTCACAAAGACACAAGAATACCCGGTTCTGCCAAGACAAACGACAGTCAGCTCCTGGTCATACATGGGTGTAAACCACGGGGAGCGGTAAACATTCACTGTTAACCTTATATTAGCCCGAGGCGTCTATACAGCAGAATATATGTAAAAACACATGCCGTGCTATCTGAGTGTGAGATATTAGGGGGATGGGAGAAGCAAAACACATGTGGCTGTAGCCATTTGTTAGTGGTTGGATGAAAGATAATATTTTTAGTTATGTGTGTGTATGTGTGTACATGCTGTTGCCAGTATTTATGAGAATGGAAATATACAGAAGCTTGCTAGATCAGGGTTTATCACTGGTGAAGGAGAGGGATCATTTCCTGCCGTCTAATGATTAACACATGGACTTCCACACAATAATAAACAGACAAGTTGGAAAAAATATCTGTAAAACAAATTATATATATCATATAAAAAGCTTAAGATAATGTGGATAGATGATGCAGTCATTTAAGTGTTCTTTGAGCTCTAACCTAATGCAGACTTAATAGATTGAATGCCTTTTTTCTAATGACTTTAAGATATACGAGTCAGTTTGCATTCTTTTCACTGCTGAATACCTTTTAAAGTGAATTTAAAAGGTATTCTATATGCAGAATAGGTCAATAGCATTTAACCTATTTGATCAGTAGGTCAAATGCTGACCTACTGATCAACGGGAAAACTGGCCGACGACAATTTTTACTTAAAGATACATCAAAGAATAATAAACAATTTTTTCCACTCTGACAATAATATCCATTAGATTGAGAAAACAATAACAAACAAAGTTGCAAACAAATCACCAGCAACAAACTACTAAGCCGGATAAACACATATGAAAATCTTAGTAAATACATAATAAAAAAAGCTTACACAAATGGTTATAAAATGATTTTTTTGAACCACACTGGGCAATATCTTTGAGGAAAAACTGTGCTGCTACTGACAACAGAGAGGCCACATAGGCAGCTGGGGGCAACAGAGGGGGAGCTTTGACACATTTTAGATTTTCAGACGAGTAATTAAATTAGATGACAGACTGCCATATCACTGATTACTGTGATGTTTCCCACCTCTCAGCAGGAGTCGAGGGAATGGGGGAAAAAAAACACCTACAAACCAGGTCTAACAAACAAGCTGCAAAATATCACTGCATCAAACAGTACGAGTGAAACTACCTGTGTATACAGTATTGATTCTCTATGTAGGTTTAATGTGAACCTCAAACATGCTGTTATACATTTTTAACATGTTACAGAGGACTGTATTTCTCTTTCTCTCCACAACTTCAGAACATGGATGGATAGCAGAACAGCATATGGGGGATTTTTATTTTCAGCTGCTTCAACATTTACACTTAAAGAAAAAAAATAAATAAATTTGAAGAATAAATTCAAGGTAAAAGTCTTGAAAATTGAGGGAACACCAGGGGCATAAATCAAATGTTTTATAATTTCTATGGAGAATAACATATAGACTGCATGGACTGCGCACTCATCAAAATAGACTAGATATATAATATAGATATAGACAAGATTTTTTCGCCCCCAAAACAATGCTGGTGTAGGGTGGGTCTCTATTGTTTTTATAAGGCAAACCTTTATCAGAAATCACCCTGTCTTTTTTATGAAACTTATCCCAAGTTCATTCAGTTTATGGTTGCACAGCAATGGAGATTATCACTTTTGGTATCGATCTAGATGCAAATTATGTTTCATTTCCATCAGAAATGCATTATTTCTGATGCCATTATTTTGATGCCTTCTTGACAAAGTATTGTGGATTTTTTTTTTCAAAGGTTAGTTTCACAGCTAAAGCAGTAACAAATAAATGTAGCTTTTCTTTGCAAACTGGTGAACCACATCATTCGGTTAAACAGGGGGAAGGGAAAGAAATGTGAATAAAGATGAAAGCAAACACATTTAACTTCAGGGAAGAGTTTTTAAATTAGAAAAGTTGCCTCATCAAGCAGTTTTTCTGTGATGTTAATGTGATGTGTTGTTGACATGCCAAAGGCAGCTTCCTGAGAGCAGCTCTACTTTGCGCAGCTCCTGACACTACAGCAATGTTTATCGGTTTTCACCTCTTCAATCATTCCATCTCTTCACCGTCACATCTCCCTCTCTCATACCTCCCCCACTTTAGTGCCATTTTTTCCTTATCATCCCACCATCTTCACTACTATTCACTCGTTGCTACAGATGACTTCATCTGTATGCTGTTGCGTTTTCCTTCTTCACGTTTCTCGCTTTCTATCCTACCATCTCTCACCCTGAACCCTCGACTTTCTCCTTAATGCCTTCCAATCCTTTCGGTGCCTTTCTGAGTAAATCTCGCCATCACCATCTCTATTTCATCTATCTTCTCCTGCTTTTCTAACTCCAGCTGCTGATTTTAGTCTTCTCTTTGACATCATCAAAGTTCTTTGTTTCACTCTTTGTGGCACTGAAGATATAAGTTCACTGATGGTCATCTTGAAGGATACTGTTCTCAAAATAGTTGGAGTAATTTTTTTAAACTAAATGTGCAAAGGTATTCACATCCCTTGATTTATTTTTCATATTTTCTGAAAAGTGAATACCTTTGCTGCATAACTATACTGTCAAAAGAAATTTATATATGGGTTGCAAATACGGAATCTGAAAAAAATCGGCATACATTTGTGTTCAGGTCCTTTTCTATGGTAAATAATATCTACCCCAAACAATTGCTGTCAGAAGTCACACAAGTATAGAGGTCACCTTTAAAGGCTCCAAAACATTTGAGATTTATGTGTTGGTTTATCCGCCAGAAGGATTACAACCTTAAAATTCAGTCTGAGATTCAGTGGTTTGGATGAAATTATGGTGCAGTCTAAGGTTAGACATAAATTCAACCTTGAGTCTGTGGCTAGGTTTGAAAAAGACTGGTTACTGAAATTCTGACTGAACTTCAGGTAGTCTGTGAAAAATGGGCCAAATGAAACAAAAGGTGTTTAAAAAGCATTGAGGGGACTAAATACAAATGCACGCCACAGTTTTTCAGATTGATGTTTCCAAAAAAAACAATGAATCCCACAAAATTATAATCTTCATGTGTCATTCCATCATATAAAATCCTAAAGAAAATACATTGGAGCTTGTAATGCTTTCTAATTTGACCTAATATTTCAGGTGGTATTGATACTTTTGTAAAGCTCTGCTTAAAAAAGTGACATATTTCAGTTTTTACCTGTGAAATGTAAAATCATCTGTTGGTGTGCAACAAATTCCTCACCTCTCCATTGTCCAGCCCAGACCCTTCCACACCATTCATCACCGCTGGCTGGTTGTCGTTTTCGTCGAGAACCTTCTTCGGTACAGGCGGCGGCGGCTCCTCCTCTGGCTCCTCCGCAGGTTTGAGTGAGAGAATGGCGGCGTTATCGGAGAGCCTTTTGGCATCCATGTCAGCGCTGTGTCGGCTCTTCTTTCGCAGGTCAACAGACGCATACTCGACCCCTTCACTCAGCGGCACCCGCTCTGGGGTGCAGGGGCTGGGGTGGCCGTTGACGAGGGCGGGAGGTTGAGGTGGAGGTTCATCGGGGCTCGGCTGGACGGTACCGTTAGCAAGGCAAGGCTGCACTGAGGTGTCTTTGATCTCCTTGACAGTCTCATAGAGCGAGTCCTCAACGCTGACGTCGCGGGATGCCACCTCCATCTCCTTCACCACCTGGAAACCACAGAGGCAGATTTGTCACTTTGCTGTGTGAGTTACAAAGCAACACACATTCTTCTTAGCTTCTCATTGTAACATTATTTAATTCACCAGTACTGACAAGAACATTCAACATCAGACATTATAGAGACACAACGTAAAGTGACTTTAAATGCCGACCTCATAAGTGCTGTCTCCTGAGGCTGGGGGTCTGTCCTCCATGGGGGCACTGCCAGGAGGGAGGCTGGGAAGCTCTCGGTCCTGATGACACTTAGAGGACCTGAGCTCTGATTGGCTGGAGAGCAGTTCCTCGGACAACTGAGGGCTGGTGTCTTGTGTGTCTGAGAGGACTGTCGAAGAAAGAGACAGAGCCTACATTTTTGTTCTGTTGCATGCTGAATTTATTTCCATTTTCGGTCACATTACAACATATTTCAATCTACAGCAATCAGGTGTAACATTATGATCCTTAAAGTGTGTGGGCCCCCTTTTACTGACAAAACAGGACCCCCCACTGAACCACCAAAAGGTGAGCTATTCTGTTAAGATTTTAGCAGTCAATCCTTAAACAGGGGTGTCAAACTCATTTCCATTTTGGCCTCATAAACAGCTATGGTGGGCCGGATTTAACCCCGCTGGCATTGAGTTTGTCACATGTGCTTTAAGTACTGTAAGCTACTAATAACAATGTATCTCTGCTTTGTTCATTTCCCCAAACTCTGAGCAGTTTCCCTATCCCTGCTGGAGAAAAGCATTCTCACAGCAAGATGCATGTTTTAAAACCCTAAATTTTAGTCTAATTTGACCAAAGCACTTTTCACACATTTACTGTTGCCAACATGGCTTGTGGAAAATTCCAGCGGAAGATCATGTTGGCTTTCTTTCTATAATTCAACAAGCTTTGCTATTCCTCCAAAACTGCCAGATTTGTGTAGTGCACAACAGATTATCCTACCTCTGCTGTGGATCCCTGCAGCTCTGCCAGAGCTCTCTTTCCCTAGTCACTCAGTTAAGGTCAATGGTAATGTCTGGGTATGAGGTTTTGCCATTCTTTAGAGATATTAAAGAATCTCTACAGATTCTTTGAAGTGAAACAAAACACACTTTTTAGATGTTTAATTATACAAAAATTTCTAAGCATAGATCATTTTCCTTCTACCTGTAAGCTGTGATCTACTCTTTCTTGAATTTATTACATACTTTGTTGTGTGTTGCTTTAATGTGAGAAAATTGGAAAGGGTTTAAGACTTTGACAAGGTTCCATAGATGTACCACTAAGCAACAGCATCCAGAAGCTGAAGTGGAAACATGATGGCTAACAGCTCTGAGGCTATATGTCTCTGCTTACTTGTACCGCTGGTTAGAGGACCGTTGTGAGAGCTGCTGACTGCTGCGTCAGTCACTGGACTGTCTGCTGATTGGCTGACCATCTCCTTCTCCGACACCTGCACAACAAAGGATGAGATGTTTGTCACTGCAGAGAGAGCTCACCTCGCTGCTGAGCAAAAATCAATCTGGGCTCGTCCCCACTCGGACAAAATGGTTGATTTTCACACATCTGCGCAATGCAGAATAAAGAGAGGCAGATTTCTATAAAGATTCTCCAGCTTTCTGGATATTTCTCTCATATTTGCAGCACTAATTCATTTTTTCATGCTTCCCTGCCTCTTTATCTCCACTTCTCTGAGCTATTCTGGTCACACTACTTTAAGTTCATTATCTAAACATTATTCATGCCTAATTAAGCATCCGTTTTCCTTGATTACCAAGAAAAGACTTCTATAGATAGTTAACATTTTCTGTCTGCATAAAAAACAAAGGAAAATTCAAACTTAATCAGGCGTATTGCATGTATGGGACTTGCATTATGATAAATCATTGGCATCTGGCATGTTTTAAAATATACAGGACATAAAAAATCTCAGATGGACGCATTTTCTTTCATGTTTTTCTTTGATCTAAGATCGACTGTGTTAAGACAGCCACACTATGTCAAGAAGATTATAAAAGTTCATCCAAGAAGGGCAAGCCACACAAAAATCTGTTGCCTTGTTTTACCAAACTTCCTTCCACAAAAACCTCAGTGACACTGAGCAATATCTCTGAAACTGGCAAGTTGACAGTGTTGCACAAGAACGCTCCAGCAGCTGACATCCTGTTCTTGCACCTAAATATGAGCACCTTCCAGCAACAAGCCTGTAAAAATCAACATCTCTATTTAGCCCTCATGAAAAGTTTGCCTCCACCATTTCCAACTCCAAATAACAGTTGCAGATAAGTATACCAATCATCACAGGATGTGGCATGCAGTTTTTAAAACAGAGATGAGATTTGTTAACATGCAGTTTGCTCAAACTCTCTTGTTTCTGTAGTTCCTCCGTTAAAGAGTTCAGAAAATGTGAGAACATCACCAAAGGGCGTCAAGCTTGATGGTTCTTTGTTTAGGTTTATTGTTTTCATTCTGTGTGTGTGAAAGGAGGAGGGTGTAAAAGAAGCTCTACATCCCCATCTAGTGGACATACACTCTAACAGCTGCCGGTTTCAATGATGTAATGTTTTAACTGTTTTGTAACCCCAATATTTGTCATGTGGTCTTGCCATTGTTTGTCCTCTTAAGACAAAAAAACATGATGACATTTTTTAAACAATCATGTTTTCTGTTATATCGCTAATAAACGTCGTCTACAGTATTACGTAAAAAATGTCGCCATCATGTCAGGTTTTATTGGACCTCGTTGTAATGGTCTGTTTCATTTCTTGTGTCTAATAGAACCTACTGCAGACTAAATGAAAGAGAAATTGTCCTTAGTGCAGTAACAGAGAACCTACAAATATATTAAGAGCAAGAGGCATAAGAGGGATTCAATGCAGAGAGATTGCAGGTGACAGAGGAAAAGCACGTCATGCTCACAGACAAAGACCCCCATTTACCCTGCCAGGCTTTGACATGGTCCGTCATACAAATAGGCACCTCTTGTAACAATCTGGCAAGCTGGTAAATTATGTTTGTGCACAAGGTTGGGGTAAAGATATCAATCAAATACAAAAAGCACTCTGCTGGGTGTTCTCACTGCATGCGACAGACTGATGCAGACGATAAAGCCACTGAATGAGAGACAATAAGAGAGCGAGAGGACGTAGTTCAGGCTGTGAAAACTGGAGATTTGTCAGGTCCAATAGTGTTTTGATTACTGGGGTATGACTATTCATTAATTTGGTCATTAGTATGCAATACCTGATGTAGTGTTAAAGAGAACACCACTTAATTATTAGTAGAGAAACAATTGCCCAAGGTCACCTTAATAAATACTATACAATTCTTTTCAGTCTCACAGAATTGAGAGACTTTACAACAGTAAAGAAATCAATCTGGAATTGTCAGTGAAAGCCATGTTCTCTCTTCATACTGTAGAGATAGACATGATTATAGAAATGTTTCACAATAATTTTGCCTTTAACTTTGGTTTCATTTGTTTTTCTTCTTATTGAAAGTATATCTTATTGTGTTTGTCTTTAGTAGCATCTCTTTCTTGGAAAAAGATGAACTTGTGAAGTTATCACTACTATTATTTTCATGTTCCGATTTCTTTTTCCTCCCATTGAAAGTAATCTTTGACCATTGTTTACAAATTTAGCTGTGCTTCTTTTTGTGATGATAAAACTATCGTAACAATTAACCACGTCTTCTCTATTGTTGTTCATATTGAAAGTACGTTGGTTGAGTTTTCGGTATGTAGCTATGTCTCTCTCAAGGAAGAAGTCATTGGTTATGCTAGAACTACTTTTAATCATGCTTCCTCTCTTGATTTTTCCCACAGAAAGTATTCTTTGCCTTGCATTTGGCTGTGTTTTCCTCACTGAATGAAGCCCAGGCAAAGCAATCAATATTGTTAACTATTTCTCTTTCCATAGAAAAAACACCTGGTTCTTCATAGGGTCTGCTTCTGCTGGATGTTTTCTGGTGCCTTGAGACAGACTCACTGCAAAGACAACAATCAGCTGGACTTTCTCAGACAAATATTCTTTAATAATTTTATTTTTTTTTACCAGTTAGTTTTTTATATTCAACTAAATTTGACTTTGTTTTAATGAAGTTTGAATAGGACTGGGCTAATTATTTCCCAAGAATTAAGATTAACTTATTAACCAATGAGCACAAAATACCTTAGTTTATTCTAATATGTTGAGAATGAGCAGGGAAAAGAGAAACACTGTTGCAAGAACATAGATCATACTTAGTATTTGTACTAAAACGCCGTAAAAACCCTGTGATCCTACTTACTCCATTTACAAGGTTTTCTTGATCTCCTGTAGTAGTTCCATTTATTACTTTCTTCTGCCTGAAAGAGAGAAGTATAAAAAAAACAATAGAGGGATAAGTGCACCGGAGAAGTGTGAGTTTCATTGTTTTGACTATCACACATGATCAAATAACAGATTTGGTTTAAAAAGCTTCAGCCTCTAATGTGTACACTGCTAACCAGGAATGCAAGGACTTTGTCCTTCAGGTAAAAAAAAATACACCCTCTTTGTTCACTTTGTAAGGTCCGCTGGTGCAATCTGATGCAATCCAGTGTAACGGACCTGCCAGGATTCTTTAAACAAAGCCTGTGGGCTTCTGTCTGACATGGAGGGGCTCTGAGAACAGACACAACAATGAATGTACCATAACAGGAATATGGAAAACCACAAAACCTACATGACAATGGACTGGACACACATAGAAAAGGAAAATATAATAGACATGGTTGAGAGAAGTACAAAAATGTAACGTACGTGTGTACGTACAAAAGAAAGTACGTGTGTATCTCAATTCATCAGAATTTTGTCAAAAAGTTGATTTCAGTAATTTATTTGTGTTACTACTGAGCGTTTTTTGTAAAAACAAAATATTGTATCAAACATTGTATCACTATTAAAACCCTCTTTTATTTCTTTGATGTATTATTCACTAAATTGAGTTTTCACCACACTGTGCATGCTATGAATCTGCATAATATTTCATCTTCAATTTTTAACTGCATTAAAGAAATTAATTATTCATAATAATTTTCTGATTTATTCAGATGCACCTGTGAAGGAGTCCATTAGTGATGTGCTGCTATGATAGGGCTGAAACGATTCCTCGAGTGATTCGAGTACCTAGATTATTAAAATTCCTCGAGGAAAATTTATCTGACTCTAAACTTCGTTAAATTATATTTTATTATTTAGTGCACCCTGTTCCGGCCGGGTTATTACTTGCGCTCTCACTTCCGCCTAAGTTGTTGACAAAAGCTAAGTGTTAGATAGACTGAACATGGCGGGCGGCTGCGCATTAGATGATTAACCTCAGTGTAGCTTTATGGACGAACCAGAAAATGTTTTTCATATCATCCCTGTTTCAACAAACGGGTGGCGGCGCATAGCTGGTAGATGTTTCTGTGTGTGATGAACGAAGGTGTCAACACAAAAGCTATAAATGGAACACCAAGGTGAGAGTTAATCTATTAAATTGACTGAAGATGAATGCATAAACTAAAAGCTGGAGTACAGACAATTTTTTGTATTTGTGAGCCTGCCACTTTATTATTAAATTGAATATAATTTCAGATTTTTGTATAACTTTTCTTCAGGTTAACTTAGAAAGTGAGCTATTATTGTTACAGGTTAATTTTCTAAACTACAGAAAAGTTATTGTTAGGGAAGCTAAAATATGAAAAATTGGACTGATGTTGATATGTGATAGTAATACTGCTGTTATGTTAGATTTACCAATGTTTTATTTTATTATTTTTTTTATCAGATTACTCGATTAATCGATAGATTACTCGATTACTAAAATATTGGTTTACAACAGCCCTATGCCATGATTAACAGCAATTTGCTTCCAAAGTATTGAGACATTTAAGCAGTTGAAAGGTCACACATTAAACTGCTAAAAAAAAAAAAAAAGGTATATATTATTTGCAACAATACTATAAGAGTTTGCAGTATTAATGGTTAAAAATAAATGTGATAAACTTTTAATATGCGAGTGTATGAAATATGTTTCCCGTGAACATGTGGCACATTTTTAAACATCAGGCCTTGGTTAAAAGATGCAACTTACAGCACAAACTTCTATCTAATCTGACTCATCTTGCAAACTTAAACATTTTTATAATTTTATTTTATCTTGTTTTCATTTGAGGTTATCAAGCACCATTCCTCTCCATAGAGTCACATTCCTGAACAACAGGAAAAGTACAACAGAGGATTGGTGTTGTTGTGCGATGCGGCTCACCCCCGACAGCTGACGCATAGACCAAGCAGCACAGAGAGCAGAAACAAGCCGGTGACGATGCTGAGTGTGACGACCAACACCAGCTGCTCACTCTGCGGCCAGTACGTGGCGCCAGTGGCAGCTGCCGTCCCTGACCCAACAACTCCCGCCTCCGAAAGCCACCGCACTCCACTCAACACCGGAGCCATGATACATCACACTGTGTGGGCAGAGGACATCGGACAGGTACCAGCTGGGAAAACACAAGCAAAATACAGACACTGTTGAGTACAAGTTCAGCTGGAGCCAGGTTCAAAAATCCCCCCCAAATTGTTCAAACTGTGATGACTTGTTGCTTTGACCCCAGAAAAGGTGAGAGTGAAAAGAGAGAAGAAAGCATTATTTTCATTCAAACAAGACCTAAGTTTTCTTATCGGAAATGAGACGAGCATCACCCAAAGATAAAAGAATGCAAAAGGAAAGTCGATTCTAGAAAACAGCAACTGTTTCCATAGCAACCACCAGACACTATCTTAATGTTGACCAAACAAAGTTCAGAGACTTTTCTAAATGCTACTGGTATTTTTTTCCTCTCACCACCAAATAAATATCTTGAATTTAATTGTTGTCGATTTCTAAAATACTCGGTGCTAAATTATGCTATTGTAAAAAAAGAGAAAAAGAAGAGAAAAATTCTTACAGATTGTTACCAGAAGTGCCAGAAAGTGAGAAGGTGCACCTTGGATCAAGGTGTCAAGCACCTTGTAAAAGCTCAATCAAACACAGAGCTGTTAAAGTTTGACCAAACTATCAAACCTTTAAGAGTATCATTAACTTAAAACCCTGCCTGAAACATTGACTCAAATAAACTAAACCAACCTTACAGCTGTTTGTTTTTCTCTGTTTTGGAGACCGGTAGCCATAAATTCAGATCGTTAATATAAAAATAAAAAAACTCCGGATTTTAGATTTTCTTATTTTAAATCAAGTTGTTAAGGTTCAGGAGCATTTTTAGCAACAGACTATACAAATGCAGATATTTATAACACCAGAACCGTACGGGAAATTTGCTACAATACACATAATTTTACTAAGATTTGAGTGTGGCTATGCGGCTCAGTTAACGAAACATATTTACAAAGATTATTTAGACCACAACACACTATGGTGTTGTGGTCTGGCTGCACAGACATAAATTGTATCAAAATAAAGACATTTTCATGTCTTTCTTTGAAAGTGACCATTTTTTGAGGCTGAACCCCTCAGCTCATCACTTCAACTGCATGTTATATCTGGATATGACCAGCAGGTGGCAGGCCAGAGCAGAGAGTGGCTGCAGTGCAGTTTGCTGCAGTGACCCCCCTCTATACAGAGCCTCCACAGCCAGCATGCGGGCTCTGCGCAGAGCATCAGAAAGCTCCTCACGTCTCTGTCTAACAGCTAAAGTTAGGCTTCACTGAACTGATGGAACCCCCCGATGTTATCACAGATGATTCATGGGTGATGTAGAAGGTGGGGGGTGGGAGGTACGGCAGGGGGAGGAGGTGGAAAATGTGTGAGCCTCAAGAAATGTCAAACAAATATATGTGAAGAGGGCTGGTATGTAGCCCAGAGAGAGTGTGCTTTGTGGGTCCCCAAGGGTGCAGAGATACAAAAGAGGCCGATGACCAAGGATTGCACAAAGTCAAGAGTGTTTAGTTTCTGCATATTTGCCTGCTTTGGCATTTTCATTCAATAACCTCCAAAGACAGCCACATCAGAGATATTGCAAGGAAAACTGTAGAAATCCAGCTCTTTATTTTGCATGAGCCAAACTCCTGCCAGACAGTGTGTACAGAATGAACGCATGTTGTTCTGGGACTGAACAACTTCTTTGTCTCTGGCTGTCTTATGCTAATGTGTCCTGGGAGCGTAGGAGCTGTGGACTCAGTTCTACCAGGCGAGAAAGTTTTGTGTGTGTCTTGGGTTGAGCTGCAGAAGTCAAATTAAATTTCTTCCACAAAGGACGTTGAGGAGAGGTTTCTGTTTTGGTTACAGGAGTTGAGTTTCTCTTGATACAAACACACCGGGATTTCTGTGTGAGTGCCTGTTGAGGAGGAGAAAATAGCCTTACCTCGACACTGTGGATGATTAGTCAGGGATGGCCTCGCCTGGAAGAGAGCAGATAAAAATTAGAAGGAGGTAGGGGAAGGTTATTACCTCAGGGAGTGGGGATTGGCTTTTTGTGGGAGAGAGTATCAGTGACTGTAGACAGGAAAGCCGTGTAAGTCGGGGGGTAATGAGGGAATTTGTGAGCAAATTCAGAACAGGCTGGCTAAAAGCTCTGGTTCGCACACACAGGTGCATCTCTGAAACATGATTTTCTTTCAGTAATTCAATATGAAATGGGAAATTTAGATACATATTTACTACACACAGATAATTCTTTCCCGCTGTGAATTTTGATAATCATAGCTTACAGCTAACAGGAATTCAAAACCAACTTTTCTTTGCATAAGACACACAAAAAAAGGGTCTTAATACAGAAACGTTATGACCATGTTATGACCTACAAAATCTTGTGGGAGAATGCTGACTCAACAACCTCTGCAAGAACAGTAAAGTCATAGCTAAAGGTGGCTGACCATATTAATGGAAAGTTAAATGGAAAAAAAAATTACTTCATAAAAAGTGCACAAAGCAGATGGCGCAGATTTCTATTCTGCACTAAAATCACAACCACAAACCCTTCTTTTATTTCCTCCATTTATGTAGATCCTATGAGATCAGAGGTTGTGTGTGCTTTCTAAACATTCAGCAAGAATCACAGAGCCAAAGGGGCATGGCTTACAATTCACAGTATTTACCTGAGCAATGTGTGTAAGGTGTGCATAGCCGACCTCATTCAGACTTTAAGCAAACTCAAGATGCAACGTCCTTTGCACTGATGCAAGAATTCATGCAAAATAAGCCCCAACCATCCCATACAATACTAGAAAATGGCCTGAATTTATATGGTAGTTTTCTTATCATAACCACTCAAAGCAGTTCACACCACAGAGACATTCACCCAACTGCATTTCACGAACTCAAAGATTCATAGATTTAATCCATAACTTTTCATTTGCAACACGACTACTCACACTTGCCCTAAACTCTTTATACATACTTTAGGAAGCAGGTGGAAATTTTTACAAATACAAAAATGTATTTTATTTTTGCTCCTATCAGTTATTAAAATTTTTAGCATAATTGAACCATCCAAAGTAACATAAGTAAACTTTTGGATTATATCAGTGTATGTGTAACCTACAAGCCAGTTTCAATTTGTACAGTGAATTACTGAAATTAGTTTGAACAACATCTACTGAAATGCAGTCTTATTGTGCCACATAAAAGGAGTACAATATGCTCCAATGTGTAGAACACATGGGGAACAACTATATTGATCAGTCATGTAACTGAGAAGATAACGACTAAGTGACATCATGGCTCGACAGTATCATGTAACACATTATAACTAATATGAAGATTCTCACATTAAATCCCTAAGAGTTCAGTAGTTAAGACAATAAAACCAGCAGGACACAGTGATTTTTCTGACCTTCATCTTTCATTCCTGCTTAAAAAAAAAAAACTCCCCAGCATGCTGTCAGACCCTCTATTACTTGTGTCTGGGAATAATAATAATAATAATAATAATAATAATTTAAAAAAAATTCCTCCCTTGACATTGTCTAGCCAGCTCCTGTCCAGGTGTCACTATCTGGCAACTGTGTGTCGGTCCGCTTGTGTCTCGGCTGGCGCTCAAACCAGAATAATTACCGGCTGCCACGGTGCAGCGTCACCATGGCAACATTGCCTTCTACCCATCACCACTATTTATGGCGGCACACAGGGAAGGAAAAAAAAAAGAAAATCAAGAGAGATGTTTTAAAAGCAACTTGTGGATTATTAGGCTGCAGGTGGTGGGTTTTATTTGTTTGATAAAGAACCTCTGAACTCCCCACCAGTAGAGCAGAGGACAAATGGACTGGAAGGGATTCAGGTCCTCTAAAACATATAATATTAAAAAAAGTGACCACATTAAACACTTTAAGAAGCAAAAAACAGCTACAATCTGTAGTTTTTAGTATGCCTGAGAAATTCTGAGTGTCTCAAGCTGAGGGTATAATTAAGTCTTTATTGCGGATTGAAATTGTGACATAAAAACAGAAAACATCTTCTGACACTGAGAAATGACTCATTTTAAGCCAATCCTAATCAACATCCACAGTAGTTTTTATGCGTAAAAGTGCCTTTCAAAGTGAAAATCTTGTAACATAGAAATGACAAGATTTCACATCATGAAAGTGATGTAACTGCATAAATGTTGAATTGTATAATTTTAACAAGTAATGAAAGGAAATGTGATTTTATTAGATTACTATTTAGATAACAGTATCCATAATCTACAAAAAAGAAAGATTTTTTTAATAGATTTTGTTTACAATGATAAACAAAAGTCATGCATACAGGCATAGGTCTGACATACAATTTACAGTTGCACACATTGTGTTTGTGGTGGTCAAGCACTGTGGGATGGGTTTGAGAGTGCTGGTAAATCTTACAACTTTATTTGTGCTCAGCAGGTTGCTTAATTTAATCATTTAATGTAATTTTCATTCCATTTACTGATGTTTTGTTTCAGTGGAAAATAAGTTCAAACAAACATTTAGATGCAAATATAAACAAAGTTGATATGGTTATGGTTTAAACAGTTGCACATGACAGAATATCTGTACATTTATCAGTGGAACAGTGGCTGTGATAAATCAATAAATTATCAAATCTAAGTTTTTTATGTCATTTTTGCTTGGGTTTGTATGAACAGCAAAAAACAAACAAACATCCTGGCTGCACAACAGCACTAACCAGGACCAGAGGGCGACTTGGATGGAAGGTGAGAATGATGGGGGAGGGGTGAAGGTGAATTGGGGTGTGCAGCCAAGAAAGGGGGAGGAATGACGATGATGACGATGACGAAAATAAAGAGGGGAATGAACAAGCAGCACAAAAACACCAGGATCAACACAAATGTACAGGTGAAGAAAATGCAAACAAAAACAAAGCAGAAATGAAAAATTAAAGCCATCCTGGACAGTAGAACAAGCACTCAGGCTGATATACAGTAGCCATAGTGACACATACACCCATCCCTCGGGAGGTTTGATGATTTACTGCCCCCTACATTCTGCAGTGCAAAAGCGACCCTGCCCTGACCGAGACACTGTAATCATCTGAATAAACACACAGGCACAAAAAGGCATTCAGAACCAGCAAAGTCTGTCGAATCAGTTCTACAGATTTATTATAATTAAAGAAAAAATCTCGAGCACCAAACAGACTGGCGTTCAGCCAGAAGCACCATCATGCACGTAATTCAATTCACTCTAATTTGCTAATCATGTGTCTTAGGTGTGTGTTAGGCAGAAGAAGCGTAATAACAGGTGCTTCTCATCAAGGGACATATCAGTGTTGCTGTGGTAACGCTGGCCAGCCTAAGGGTTATTGGTTTAGTATGAGAAATTGATCCATCCTCTCTAAATGGGAATATTGAAACTGCATAATTTATAAAGGCTCCCCTCAAATTTGCAGCTCTCATATTACAAGTAAATATGTTGTATTGATACGAAGTAATAAAGCCCTTTGCTTGTACAAGATGCAGAAGCAGTGTCTAGCAGCAACATTTATATTGATTGGTGTTTGCCGGTAGGATTAGAATACAGTCTGCAAGGGTACCCCAAAATAAATGATATTTTCCATATCTACTTTTACAACGACCCTGTAAAGTTAACAGTGTGTGCACAGATTTAGCTGGAAGCTCGCACATTAAGAATTCAGTCACCTCTTCCTCTGTAAAATGTAAACCTTTGAAAAATAAAAGGCAAAAAGTATGCAGTTCAAATATAGGGAGGCTGTTATGATTTTAAAAAACTATTTGGCCGAGGTGGTGGGACACACAGAGAAAAACCAAGCAAAAGCCCAGCTGACTAGTTGGTTTAGAGAACCTTTGCTGAACTCCGATAACAAAAATTGTATTGGCTTCAAGTATTAAATTAAAATGTATGTCTTCCCCTGGTTCCTGTTTAATAACAAAAAAATTCAAAAATAATTTTAGAACATCCTCTAAGCTGGTTTGCTAATGAGTAATGCCCTAACCCTAACCCTAATCCAAAGGTTAGGGTTAACCTTTGGATTTCAAAGGTTAACCCTAACCCTTGAAATCCAAACCAGCTGCAAGATCACGGATCAACCGCATGTCCATTTTCTCCATCGCCAATGACAAAGCTCTTCTTGTCCTCATCATGCTCTGACCTGTCCTGACCTCGCAGGGTTGCTACAGTCCACAGAGGCTCTGTGCATATGTGCAGTGATTGTGTAAACACTTGTGAGCATCTGTTCAATCTGCCTCCATTTAAAGTCCAACAACTCCATGGGAAAGCCTCATTTCCTGCCTTCCTCTGTTCATTTTTTAAAATGACATGACTGACCCTGAAGTCCAGCACCAATTTGTGTTCCAAAACATAACTAAACACAAGCTGCTATATTTATAGTGCCTAAAACCGTAATGTAATTGATGCGCTGCTGAATCACCTCATAGATTGCTCACAATTTGCTTTAACTGGAAAGTTGTAACTCTTCTTTAACCAAAAGCTTTTATTAGCTACATAAATTAAATCCTACTTAAATATAATTCTCTTTTTTTCTCCACTAGAAGAACTTCTCTCACTTGTACTTTCTACAATTATTTTTGCCAATACCTGGTCAAAACCTTTAACCCATTATCCTTTAGCTCTGAGAAGTTAAGTAGCCTATGTCTAGGGCACTAAGATTGTGAGAGGAATAATCACTCTTTCAATCTAAAGTTCAGTTCCGCTTTTATCTTCCGATCTTTAACCACTGTAATAAATACATATATTGCAGTTACTCTGACATATCTTTTAACTTCACCCTTTTTTTTCACACGCTCTCTCGGCTTGAAAAGAGGAAGAACCTCGTCAGTGTAAAGAACTTCACCCATTTGTTACTTTCAGCAAACCTCCATAGTAACAACAGCTACTGTAAACGCCCTCCGAACATAACAAACAGAAAAGGGGAAATTCAACTGAGGCAATCGCCTGCAAAAATATTTATACCACTTGAACTTCTTCACTTTTTGTAACGGTCCAGCCACAAAATTTTATGTATTCTATTTGTGATGGACCAGCGCAAAGTATTTTCTAAATGAACTGGCAAAAAAGTTACAAGGATTTAAGATTTTTTCTTATATTTGCATTCAGACCTCTTTACTCTGATGCCCAAGTTAATGTCTAATGTCGAATGTCTTCAGAGATCACCTGTGTGTCAGTTAGTCAGTATAAATTCAGCTGTTCGTAGTAAACATTAACAAATGGCTTTATGACGACCAAAGAACACAGTAGAGAGGTCAAAGAGAAAGTTGTGGAGAGGTTAAAGGCAGAAATAGGTAATTATAGCCTTCCCCAAGTTTTGGACATCTCACAGAACCCTATCTAATCCATTAGAGACAACTAAAAGCACCATAGTGACTTTGGAAGAGCTGCAGTATGATACAGTTCAGAATTGAGAATTTGTTAACAAAATAACTAACCTAGGTTGCAGGGAGAAAGCCAGACAAGTTCCATTTGCACTTTGCTTGAAGCAATTTAGGAAATAGCAAATGTATTTAAGAATGAGCGCTGGTCCAAAGAGATCAAAATGATACTTTTTAGGCTGAAAGCAAAAGAAAATATGTTTGATCTATAACTAAAACTGCACAACACTCACAATGAATCCTCTTAGTGGCAGCATAAACATCTCATTAAAACTGATGTGATCATGTATGGCGCTATGTACTGGACTCTCCTGAAATAAAACTTGTTAGATTTTGCAAATGATTTGAGATTTGGGTGAAGGTTCACCTTCCAACCATACAATGACCCTAGACTTACCGCCAGAGATACTTTGATTTAGACCAAAGTATATACAGTATATGTGTTTAAGTGACCTAGTTCAAGTCCAAAACCTAAATTCAACTGAGAATTTGTGACACAAGAATGCACTCTATTTAATTGGACTGAGCTTGAGCCATTTTATTATTAATAATAATAATTTTAAAAATGAGTCTCTGGATATACACATACCCTCAAAGACCTACAGTTGAAATTGCAGCAAAAGGTGGTTTTACAAAATATTGACTCTGCGGCCACACTATTATTCAGGATTTGTTTTACTTTTATAAACATTGTACTTTGATTTCACAACAATGCACTACTTTGTGTTTTACATAAAATTACAATAAAAAAAACATTGAAGCTTGTGGTTATATTGTGACAACACAAGGAAAAGCTTAAGGGCTGTGAATTAGTAACCGCCATGTTCTGGTGAGAGACAGCAAACATTAACAAAACTGAAACTTAATGAGAGGAGCCAGATTTTGTGTGTCTCTGACACAACAACGCATTGTTTCACTGTCACAAATTGATTAGCTGTATGATTGCAGAGCCATTCAGCTATTAATAAAATGCTAAAAACAAAAGCAATTTGTGCATTGCAATAATATCCAGCAATTAAACTGAGAAACCAGGCATAACACCCAAATATGTAAGTAGAGGCATGGAGCATGAAAATAAAAAACAATACAGCTATTATTAGGATTTGATTAACTGTCATTCATACTCTAAGTATGATCTCTAATAGCAAGATGGAGAGAGAACTGAACTTTGAGGATTTCAGGCTACCTCTAAATTATCTAACAGTGAACATGAGAGCAGTCTGCTTTTCAAGTGATCCTGAACATACAACATTGACCTGCCTCTGCTGAATGCAAAGGAAAATATGAACTGCTCGTGCGTAAGCAGATGCACATCCATGCGCGCAACCCTGACAAGGATATAGCCGATTTATTTAGCACTGAAACAACTGCATGCATAACATTTCTCCATCATTGTCACCTTGAGATGCAGATTAGCATTAGAGTGAATAAGTAGCAGATACGACCACCTCATTATTCACTGGCGACGGCCTTTATGAGGTGAATAGCCGCAAAGATAAGGGGATTATCAGGGTGAATGGAATGGGATGAAGGATGTTTTGTGTGTGTGTGTGTGTGTGTCTGTGTGTGTCTGTGTGGCTGCGACTGAGAAATCCATGGAGGTAATTCATTGTAAAAGCTGCTAATGAGATGCAACAGATGCATACAGACGAATGGGCTCATTCTTGCTCCAGCTAACACACATGCTTCACTGAGCTGCCATGTGCACAATAAACACACTGAGGTTGTCAAAAATGTACAAGCAAAAATAAGTCTTTAAAGTGTCTCTGCCACACCCAGAGCTGCTGCTGCAGAAATGGCCAAGCGGTGGTTCATTTATCTCCCTCCCATGACACCAACCTTTTGGACAAAGGGCACAAGGCAGCAAGGGGATTAATAGAGGTGTGTGAGAATAGGAGCGGCTGAAATGGAAATAGGGTCCATCTTTACAAGGCTCTAATCACAGCAAGGGTGTCTTAATAGATGACCCAGGTGGGCTGAGTGATAGAGGCTCTGCCCCTTTCAAACAAAGTGCAAAATGGATTTATTTAAGGTGAATTGTATTAAACATGTACACTGAATTTCTATCATGTTCCTTCCCCTGTCCTCCTCACCTTTCCGCACTCCATCTTTATAGCTTTCTAGACAGAAAACATTGCATCATCCGGTAAAGATATGGTAAAATATGGAAGCCCACAGGGCCTCATAGGGCACGGCTACAATCAGCAGCTGCAGCAGTCGGGGGTCAGTCGGACAGTTAGAGGGTGGCTGGGAGGAATTTTGAAGCTGAGCGAGGACTGCAATCTCATAATGGCAAAGAGGGGTGTGGGCTGCTGCTGCAAGACATTCAGATGCAACTTGGAGATTCCAAATCTGCCTCCCACATTCACATGAAAATACAGACGCAGTTCTTAAAGACTAAGATGAAGATCTGTCTTCACCTTTTTCACAATTCTATTTGATTTCTTATGTTACGAACCAAAGTTTGTTCCAAAATTTATGGCAGCGAGGAGAGAAAGTTATTCAGAGCAAAGGGGAAACTCAGGTCTGAAAAAAAGGAATTAAAACCAATTTGAAAAGAAAAGAGGAAAAATGATTATTCAAATAAAAAAGTAGCTTAAATAAAGTATCTAGATTTGGAATAACAGAGCGGTTTCTTATTTAGAAGGCTATATGGGTCACAATTTTATTTTGACAAAAAAATCAAAAAGGGGACAAATTCTCTATGCCTTGCTGACATATTGAGTAAATAATTGGTTTGTTTCCTCTTTTTTTTAGCATTTTTTTAAAATCAGTTTTTAAGGTTTGGAGACAAGCTCACATGTAGCAATTTGTGGAAAAAAATGAGAGGGCCCTGCAGAGAGTGGAGCTGAGAGGCTCGTTCCGGTGTTTATGCCCTCTATCTAGGATCAGTGTCAGAGTTGCTGGAGGAACAGCATCACAGACTCCTAACTCTGTACACATGACAGAAAACAGAAACGCTAAATCACAATCAGAACCACCAGACTGCTACACAGCTTTCTGGATCAAGATTATGTTATGAACACTGTCTTGTTTTGTTGTATGCTATTTAGTACACAAGAAAAAAAAACAAGAAATTGAATTGCTTGACTGATTGTTCAGTAAAAGAGAGCAGAAGCCAGAAGCACTTAGGTCAGCCCAGCATTTAGACTGAAAGCTGATACAACCTCCCACATACAACAATTACCATATTGTATAATTAATTTGTAATTACTTTGATCCCAGAAGTAGAAGTTTCTTATTGTATACTTTGCAAATATCAAAATGCAGTAAAAAAGGAACACTGGTGGTTTTATTTGGTCAGGTTTTATGAGTCTGTTGTTTTGGCACGTGTCCTGTGAATCAACTGATGTTACATTAAACATATATATTAACATACAAGGAGTAAAAGGAGGAAACGTTATTGACACTAGATGTAGCTCTGTAACATCAGTATGCACCCATGATGTATAGAAACTTTAAAACATGACAAATTAACAGATATTCACCTGAAACATTGTCAGGAGGATTGGCTCAATTATATGCCCCAAAACAATGTGGACTGAAAAACCCAAACTGCAAAAGCCGCAGAATGACCAGAACCTGTGCGCTTTCAGTGCTGTTCAATGCTGTTTTTACAGTGACAGTCTGATAAATGACATTAGATCTAATTTATGTGACCATCCTGTTAAGGTTTTTCCCACTAAGTTACAACATAATTATGAACCAAGAGACTAGAACAACATAGTGGAAGATTTATTAAAGTCTTCTCAGGCTGTGACTGCAGCATAATGCTCAGTGTAAAACTTGTTCCCTTTACCTTCTACTGCTGTATTGTTTAGGTTTTATCAACCGTATGCATGTTGCTTTTCCAGTTCTGTTATTGTTGGAGTTTTACATAAAGAAGAACCTTCAGCTGGATCATTGTAATGAGGTTCCTCTTCCACATGCTAGTCTGAAAATCACAAAAAACAACTGTATTCCTGAACAACCTGCACTTTTTAGCTTTTGAGTAAGGCAACAAAAATCAGATGTGTTAGGCACCATTGTTAAAGGTACAGCAGGAAGTGGTTGTCTGCAATAGATCAAATGCAGCCTTTAAAGTTGGGAGTGGTATTAAACCCTAAATAGATTCCTGATTCCTTTAAGATACTTGTACTACCACTTACTCATCTACTTCTATTGTGGGGCTGTTGTCAGGTTGAGGGGCAGACATAGTTATTTCTGCAATCTTCTGCACCAAACTGTTGGCCTTCTCTTTGCCAGCACTGCTCTGCAACATGAGCAAGAGAGCCAAACCATGTATAATAAATTTACAACATTTCAGAATTTCTAGTTATAGAAAGGCAGAGGCTGCAACAGTCCTTTTCAAATCAGTTAATGGGGGTTGGCTCAGCGTGTCCCCAGGGAGAACCGACACCAAATGAAGCAGCTGAATGTGCACCAGAGCAGTAAACAGAATGCCTGCTGGTGGCAGACAATCTGCTGTCAGTCACACACATATTCACACACAATTATTTAGGCTTGCATGCACACTTGAGAGTTTCACTCAAAACTGCGCTGAAAAATGGACTCACGTACACAGAGTCACCGGAATAGAGATGGACCAATTAGCAAGTGACAGACAGGAAGGCGGAGGGAGAAAGATGGGGAGAGAGATGAGAATACATTAAATCACTCAATGTGCAGCAATTCATCAGAGGCACCTTCACACTCTGACGCTTTCAAGGAAGCCGAGGAGGCCAGCGGCAAATCCATTCAGTTACAGTGGGAGGGTAATTTGGGACAGAGTGTAGAGAAAATGGAATGGCACGCTTGCACCCGAATATTGAAGCCAAATAAGTAAAGCACAATTCAACTTCAGCAATAACTTGATTGGGCATGTACAAAATAATGAGTGTAACCTTTTTTGCTTCTGCGATGAATCGGAGAGCAGTCCGAGGTTTACCTCACCTCTCACTCTATGACTGCTGGAAATAGGCACCACGAATATGCAGGTGGAGCCAATGACATTTATATTCACAGTCCTCCATAAAGTGTAGTTCTATAGCAGACACTACTTCAGAATACAACAGGAGTCTCACCTGCAACAAAGACCTGCAGCACAGCACAAATGTGTAAATGCACAATCAAACTGCTACCACTAAAGGTGGAGAGATAACAGTGTTGTGTCAACTCAGGAAACATTGGAATGCAGAGTTACAACCTGCTTCCACCAAGGTTAACGAAAGACTCAACAAAGCCTGAGCTCAGGAACTGCTAAGTTCATTTTTAATAACGGGAGCACAAAGCGGCTTTTGAAGTTATTCTCATTTTGATGGATTTGGTGTCAATAAAGACTTTGGTTTTGACTATTCTCGGTTAACAACAAAAGAGTTTGAGTTTATATTTATTAGATGAGCTTATTGTTAACAGAACAGTTAAATGACGTAGGTGCTTATAAAAATAGATTTACATTAAAAGGGTGAGCTCATTTGGAGAGTTGTATCTCTCTTACTAGATTGATTTTAAAATTGTTTATTGTAATTACGCCAGTTAAGAGCATCTTTATTTCATTTTACAAAAAATGTCTTTGGTGATCTACATTCAGCTGCGACAAACGCAAAAACAGAAGAAATACTTCAAAGCACTATATTTTAGGAGAAACATTTCCTAGTGAAAGAGCTGTGTTGCTAGACAGGTCATACAATGTTTGATTGCTATAAAATGGTCAGATTGGAGCAGTAAGAAACTTTCCAAAGTGGGTATAAAGTCTAACATCATTATATCAAAGCATGTGTGAATCATCTAATGGCCTTGACAACCAAATGATATTGGACCATTATGAGAACCCAATCCATGTAACACAAATTGCAAAATTGCACCAGAGACCAACTTAACAGAGGATTGAACCAATTAGCACTGCTTATGGTTGCTGAGGTTTTCCTCAGCAACAAACCATAATCACTACGAATCATGTTCAACCACCAGAGAGCTTCCTCAAGATCTCTGATTGAGTACTGTTGTGTGTTTTCAAGGCAATGACCCCTGGTGCAGATTGTTGGCATCTCTCAGAAGAATTTGTCCAACAAAGAAAAGCAGATTTTTTTGTCTTTAGAGATGCACAGTAAAAGTTTGTTTATCCATTCTCAGATATAATACAATAGATGCCCTCTAAAGTAATACTTTGAAGACAAATTCTGTTTGTCTTCAAACGGCTGCAGATTAAAAAAGCAGATAGAAAGGGCAACCAGTTTACTTTCAGCTGAGAAGGCAAGGCTCATGAGAGCCTTGAGGAGGAATTAACAGTATGCACAGGGTCAGAGAGAAGATTGATGGTTTTCTCTTAAGCTGCTTCGGTACAAAAATAAAACATGAAATCCCCCCACTTCTAACAACAATCTTATTGTATAAGACTTCCTAGATGTCAACGGGATGTGATATAAGGAGAGATCAGAAAACCAAATCCATTAGACTCATTTAAGCCTAAATATTGCACAAACAGCATACTTTGACATTAAAGTGGAGTTATTTTACTTTTAAAACATAATTTAGGATGTTTATGTTTATGTAAACGGTCTAAGGGAAGACTTAAAATATCAAACATAAATGCATAAAACAGAGTATGAACCTTTTTGGCCACAGAAGCTAAAGGAATGAGACAACAGAGAGCAAGTTTCCCACTGGAATCAGTGGAATGTAAACAGGCCATCCGCATGCATAGTTTCAAGCTGATTCTTTCGAGGTCGTGAGACGAGACCCACATCTGGTAAAAGTTGCCCCACGGAGCAACGTAGTTTGTTGGGATTGTCCTCTAAGTTTCCTCCTTCTAACCACACGCTGTGATCCAAACAGCCCCTTCAGATGCTGCAGGAATGTTGCTGCCTGCTGGGAAAAATGTCAACCTTCAACCTTTTCATTTTGTAGTAAACATCCTGTGTCTAAAATCCTGCAGATCCATGGGTAAAATGATGCGGATGCATTTTGCCGCAGCTGGGAGTATTTAGGTTGAGGATGTTAGAGCCCTCATACAAAGGCTGTATCATTTACAGGTATCTGTCACATGAGTTTAATGAAAGTTTCAGTTATGCTTTACAAATAAAAAAAAAAAGTATAATCCATAGGATATTTGGTTCAAAGTTTGTTTGACGAGTCCACATTTTGTAGTTCATAGGCCTAAGATGATCCTAATGTCAAAAAATAGACTAAAAAGGTTCATTTTGTATTTCAATCAACAGAATAAAGGTTAAACTTAAAATGTTTTTAAGAACCACTGTTCAGTGTGGAACAAAGATGGACAATCTTACCAAAAGGCCATGTAAGCAACGCCATGCAAACCATTTAAATGGGCTGGAGTCTCTTAAACAGACTAACGTCTTTTCCACGACCACAGGATGTGTCTTTTGCCATGGTTGTTTAAGAAATGAGGAGTTACTCATTGCATCAGCTGGGGTTAAATAACTTGTTGCCAGCTGAAAGATAATCGCCTATGCAGTACTTATCCAATAGGAGGCTTGTACCTATTTGCTTAGTTAAATCCAGGTGGCGACTTTTTTTTTGGCCAGGCAGTGTATATAAAGATAGATCTATAAATACAGTACAGACCAAAAGTTTGGACACACCTTTTAATTCAATGAGTTTCCTTTATTTTCATGACTATTGACATTGTAGATTCACACTGAAGGCATCAAAACTATGAATAACACATGTAGAAATATGCACTAAACAAAAAACTGTAAAACAACTGAAAATACCCCTTATATTCTAGTTTCTTCAAAGTAGCAACCTTTTGCTGTGATTACTGCTTTGCACACACTCTGCATTTTCTTGATGAGCTTCAAGAGGTCGTCACCTGAAATGGTTTTCACTTCATAGGTCAACCTGCCCTGTCAGGTTAATAAGTGGGATTTCTTGCCTTATAAATAGTCATGAAAATAAAGAAAACCCATTGAATTAGAAGGTGTGTCCAAACTTTTGGTCTGTACTATACATCTATAGATCAATCTTTATATATATATATATATAGATAGATAGATAGATAGATAGATAGAGAGAGAGAGAGAGAGAGAGAGAGAGAGAGAGAGAGAGAGAGAGAGAGAGAGAGAGAGAGAGAGAGAGAGAGAGAGAGAGAGAGAGAGAGAGAGAGAGTTAGATTAATAGATATATATCTTTAGAGATATGGATATATCTATTTATATATAGTAATAGTAATACTAGAAAATTTCTGAAGAAATTTAGCCGGGGCCTGCCAAGGCGTGCCCGTCGGTTTGGGCCCGGCGTTGTCATGCTACAAATTAGCATCGATGCTAAAGAACGCTGCAACGTAATCAATAGCATGTGGAGAATCACAAGAACGTTAAGTAAGGTGGACGTGCACCATTCAGTATGATTTAAAATTTTCTCAAGGCTTTTATTTTGGAAGTTTTGTTAAACTTTATTTCAAAGGGCCAAACTAATCCCATGCGTAATAGTCATTGGGTTAAATCAGTTATATAATGCTGAAAACGCAAGTAGTTGATGTAAAAATATTAAAGGCTTTTATTTTGAAATTTTTAGTTAAGCTTCATTTCAAAGGTCCAAACTAATCACATGTATAACAGTCATTGGGTTAAATCAGTTATATATTGCTCAACAGAGCAATTACCTGATGTAAAAAAATTCAAGGCGTTTATTTTGAAATTATTATTATGATCCATTTTAAAGCTCCGAACTAATCCCATGTGTAACAGTGCTTTGGATGAAGCCAAAAAGAGCAATTACATGATGTAAAAATATTCAAGGCTTTTATTTTGAAATTTTTGTTAAGCTTCATTTCAAAGGGCCAAACTAATCCCATGAATAACAGTCATTGGATAAAATCAATTATATAATGCTCAAAACAGCAATCTCATGTAAAAATTCTCAAGGCTTTTATTTTGAAATTTTCAGTATGCTTCATTTCAAAGGGCCAAACTAATACCATGTGTAACAGTGCTTTGGATAAAAAAGTCACATAAAGCCAAAAAGCGCAATTACATGATGTAAAAATATTCAAGGCTTTTATTTTGAAATTTTCATTATGCTTAATTTTAAAGTTCCAAACTAATCCCATGTGTAACAGTTACTGAGTTAAATCAGTTATATACAGCCCATAGCAGCAAGTAGTTCTAAAGGCCAGTTCAGTCAACCTCTGTTTCAACTGAGTGTTCCACTATATATAGAACTACAGTGATGCGTATTTGTAGTTCTAATCATCAGCCAATAGCCTCTTGAGTTCCGTTGCTATGGTAAATAAGTTTCTCACCAAAGTGTGAACTGTTAGTGACAGAGGCTGGGGCAGAGAATACTCTCTCTTAGCCAGCCAGTTTTACTGAAAAAAAGCATTGGGAACAAATCCTTCCTGTTCGGGAACCGTAATACATATTCGAAAAGCGTTTGAAGCGTATGAGAGGCCTATGTGTCTTCTGCAATAGTCCCGAGATTCATATCTGTACCTCCCTCACAACATTTACAGCGATGAGAGAAAGAAATGTTGTGCCCAGATCTGAAATTCTAGTCAAATACATGGGAGACAGCCTGACAGCCTTAGAAAATCCTGTCGCATTACTTTGCTCTGAAGCACCGTGACAGAAAACCGTACGGTCTAGATAAATTTCGAAAACATTTTACCGGCGCAGACATGCGCATCAATGTGAGGACCGATTTTGATACCAATCGTGCGATATTTGTGGGCGTGATGGCGATTTCAAAATTATTTTGGGCTCAAAAATTCTCCTCATTTCTCACTCTAGCGGAGATCTAAAGGCCCTGACTCTCACTCTAATTTTAGGAAAAATGAGAAACTTTGGGTCGCTTAGAGACAAATTGTGGACAAACCGTAATTGGTATCGACGAGCCGTCTTCACTTTCGAAGAGATCACGGACGTATCTACAAAATGAAATTTGAATGGCATTTCTACGTGAATTCGTGACGACACAGAGAATCCTCAAAAATAGGGTATTTGTAGGATTTTTCCCATTGACTTATAATGGGGGTTTTTTCGTAGTTTTTTGCGAATTATGTCGCCACGTTAACCCCGAATCCCACCAAAAGTAATAGCTCCAATGGCGTGAATTTTCTGCACGTTTTGATACCTCATTTGTAGGTGTGCACGCAGCGGTATGAGCCGCATTAACGGTTACGGATGAAAAATAAAGAATTACAATAATAAAGAAATTTCTCTTGGGAGAATAGCAATAGGTTCCTGCCATTGCTTTGCATGGCAGGCCCCAATTAATATTATTATTATTATTATTATTAATAATATCAATCCATTATGAAGCGCACTAAATCTTTTTGGACTGTGGGAGGAAGCCGGAGCGCCTGGAGAGAACCCACATATGGACATGGAGAACCAGAAAATCCCATGCAGACAGAACCAGGCTGGGATTCAAACCCAGGACTTTCTTACTGCAAGGCAAGGCAGCAGTGTTACCCACTGAGCCACTGTGCAGCCCTGATGTTTTATTCACACCAAAGGAGAATTTAGAAACTAATTAACAAAACAGTGATGACTTTAGATTGTGGCAGGAAGCCGGAGCGCCCGGAGAGAAACCTGCAAACAGGATGTTAACTTTTGATAGTTTATTCACAAAATTCAATGTTTCTTCCTCCTCTAAAAAAAACAGCTTTGTTGTTTTGGAGATTAGTGGCAGGAGAAACCATTAGGTGGGATTTTCTGTGGAGTGTGGAGTGTGGCGTTTCTCATCATGTGTTTGCTTCTCATGAATCCTCTTCTTCTGAGCTTGAACTGTCCCATTCGGGGTATTTTTTTGGGGGGGAATCAGTAAAATACGGTTCCAAAGTTTTTCCTCTTCTTCTAAGCTTGAACTGTCCCATTCGGGGTAGTTTTCCTTTTGGGGAATCAGTAACATCCGGTTCCAAAGTTGTTCCTCTTCTTCTGAGGTTGAAGTCTCTACAAACTGTTCTGAACGTTCCAAAAATCTTTCTTCATCTTCTGACTCCCTCCTGCCCTTTTTCAGGGCGGTTTTGTGTTTGCGAACAGTCTTACCGCCTGGGCCTTCACTCCTGCTCCTGTGTGTTAACCCGTCCCAAAACAAATCTCTCTCATCATCCTGGGAGCTTGAGGAACGACTCAGATTTTGGACAGAAGAAACTTCCCCAGCCGGGTCAGCTCTATGCCTGGGAACCAATGGAAACCCGTCCCAAAACAAATCTTTCTCATCATCCTGGGAGCTTGAGAAAGGACTCAGATTTTGGACAGAAGAAACTTCCCCAGCCGGGTCAGCTCTATGTCTGGGATCCGATGGAAGCCCGTCCCAAAACAAATCTCTCTCAACAGGTACTGGAGGTACTTGGAGGTACTTGGAGGTACTTTTGTCTGAATCGTTTCCAGGAAAGAAATGGTCGAATACTTTCCTCATCCCTGTCGTCACCAGATATCCTAGTCCAAAACCAATTGGGAAAATTAAAGGGTATGGCATTTTGGAAACAAAAATCCTCACTAGACACAAAACCTGTATCTCACTGAAACGTTTGGATTCTAACTGGTGTGTTGAGATTCAAGCAGTTAAAGCCTCAGAACTTCTTTGATCTGTTGTGATGTTCATGATGTCATCTGTGACCTCATCAGTGAGGTCACTGTGGCTCTGGGGAGGGTCCTGCTTCTGATTGTTGCTATGGGAACGAACAGATAAGTTCTGCCCGACTCAAACTGAAATAATGACCAAATATTTAATAAGTAATTTTTTTTTCATTTATTTAACAGGAATTGATTAACAATAGATTTCTACCTTGGTTTTCCGTACCTGATGTATGTATATATAAATATATATATAAATATATATATATATATATAGGCCTGTTGCGATAAACGGTAAATCAATTAATCGTACGATAAATCAAAACTATCGACGTCATTTCAATTATCGGCATTATCGTCTCTTCCGGCCCTTTTCTCTTTCTGTTGATGACACCGAATGAAAAAGGACTCAACTCCGGTGCTCTCCACTGACCCCCCCTTCCTCATTTCCTTAGTGTAAAGCCCAGCGCACAAGACCAGATCCAAGAGCTGTCGGCCCATTTTCAAAACCTGACAGACCACACATGAGCCGACAGAAATCCTAGGTATAACGGTTCGATCGGGTTCGGTCCTACCGTGTGGTGTCCAACAATGGGCACAAAATAATGGCTACATGTCCAGTGAACTAATTTTAAAACCAGGCATTAATCAATTCTTTACTACAATCTACCTGCAAAGCATGTTGCTAGTGTCAGTCCTGACTGACTGAAAATCATTATAACCTATTTACGTCACGTTAACAAAGAACAGCTGAAAAGTTACCGGATTTATCAACTGCGGTAGCAATTTCGCTCCAACTCCTCCTCTTGTCATTTCTATATTCTTTGCATGTTGAATAAACATTAATGTTGTTTCCACACATCATCTCCAATGTCCGCTGGACTTCGCGTTGCCTTGTCAGCTGTTTGGGATTCCCCGATGTAATTTCAACTCAGAAAGAGTGGAGGAGGATCCACGCTTTCTGATTGGCTACCTGTCACATTCAACAGGTGTAGTTAAGACTTGGTGTCATTGGTCAATCACTAAAGACTCTTTCAGGCAGCACTTCAGTTAGAGCTAAGAGGAAACTCAAAAACTGATGCTAACTTTCAAGTCTTTTTGCAGCACTTAGCTGGTTGATGTATTCTCTCAGTGCAGGGTTTCCTCCAGTGCATTATAAGCATTGTTTATTTATTCAAGTCTTTTTAAAATGTTTGCATGTTTTTTAAGACTTTATAGTTGTTTTTCAGGTATTAATCTTCCGATCTTTCAATAACACATAATTATCAAGTGATATTTTCAAATTTCCTGTCAACTTTAAACACTCAAAAACACGATGGGCCTCTGGATGAATGACTGCTGAGCGTCTAGCAAGTTTTCTGGGGGAAACCTTACAAATACTGCTTACAAATAATACATTTTTTTCTTTCATCTGTTGAGTTTTCAAAATAGTCAATTACCAGTAAAAAATTTTCATTATTCTTTAAGACAACTGAATGTCAACTAGCAACAACAGGTGCTATGTCCAGAGGAGTCTCCTTTTCTCCATTTGCATGCTGGCAGCATCTGGATAGAGCATCATTGATAATCTAGCCATCACACTTACAGCTCAAAAAATTATTATATCTTATATTATGCATCGTCTTGGAACAGATGGGTGGCATCGCTGCCTCTCATATTGAGTCAGAGTTCTGCTTGTGTTCAAACAAATCAAGTTTCAACTCTTATCGCTAATGTTGACTCCAGCTAACACCAGAACCCAACTGCTGCCTTTGGCACTTTCACGCTTTACCCTATTGTGGTGCTATTAAGCTTATGGCTCACATGACCACCTGCTCTGAAAAATGACTTTCTGGGTCGTTGCCGGATTATTTCACCACAGCGTGCAGTCTTGGGGGGCCACAAATAGGTCAACACAATTTCACATCACAGGGCTCTTACAATACAACATGCAACAGCGAAAGCACATGCCATTGAGATGAACAAAGAGGCATGTAGCAATTAATTAGCAGGAACATGTCTAGACAAGTGAAAGCAAATAGTGGCTAATTTCATGTGTTGTGACTTCTATCGGCCTTGTTTTGTGGATTCACAGGTCGAGTCCCCCCACCCCTTTCTGTGACCCCTTGTTGGTATCACAGTTATTGTTCTGTTGACAGGGCAACTAATAAACCAGCTGGTTGCAGTTCTTGTTATTGTGGTAAAACTGGCCACAGCTGCTTTAAAAAAAACATGCGTTTGAAGCAGTTTTCTCTTTGTTAAAAGCTGCAGGGAGAGAGAGCATGCTCATTTCTTCCAGGTCCTTTTACAGTGTATTCTGTCAGTAGAGCTGGCCAAGAAGATGCCAACACATTAAAGAAAAAGAAAGAGGATACAGGAACATGTGCAGTAATGTATGGTAACCACAAGGCATTAGCCATTTCTCTTTGTAATATGAAACACAAAATATAATCAAGTCTCTTAAGTCATTAAGGCTTTAAGAGTACCTGCCTTATTGATTTTCTTACATCACTAATTAAAAGAAGACACGTGAAATGGTTAGCGTGATTAAAAACACACTTTGCATGGGTATATTGTGGCTATAATGGTCCATTAAATAGGCAAGAGTGTATCGAATGTCAAGCTTAGAGGCCTTTCATGTAAAGGTAAGACTAGGACAGAGGTTTGGATTCATTACCCAACTAAAAACATACAGTAAAGTTTTCAAAGGTTTTTACAGGAAGTGACAGAGTTCAAGTGGAAGGGAAGTAGGTAAAAAAGGAGCTGACTGAAGCACCATGAGCTGCTGAGAGGCCCAGTTTAACCCCCAGAGATAGCTCCAGAGTCTCAAACCCTTTGGGAGACTGTACAAACTGTTATACAGTCTGATATGTTTGTTTTTTAAATACTAGATATGCGTAGTGGCATTTGTGAATAAATACAAAATAAAATCCAACAGAAACAAATTCACTATCGCTCTTTTTTGTTTGTTTGCTTTTGCTTGCCCATTTACTACCACAAGATGGCAGCAAAGCACCAAGGTATTTGGAATAAAGCAGCAAAAAACACAGTTAGCACAAGTAAGCAAAGACAAGATTGGCTGCAGTGGAGAAGTTTTCACTTGTGGTTTGCTCAAGCCTCTTTAACAATACGGTTCAGACACATCGCCTCTTAAAGCCTCCTCCGGTTAAGCCGGTCTGTTTTATTTTATATGTTCCGCACAGATGTAAGGTTTGCAGAACTACAGAAGATGTTAAAATCAGATAAGCTGGGTCAAAATTGAGCTCATCTCTCTTCCGAAGAGTTATTATAGATTTACAGGTTGTCTTTAATTGTCAATTCAGATTACATTTTAAACACATCAAAAGGAGGGGAATGTCCAAATATATTATTGACAGACACCACCTGAAATATAATACCCAACCAAATATATCGTATAATCAGTCCTTAGCAATTGTAACATTGAGTGCAATTATTGCAATGGTAATTGCGACTCCATAATATAGAGCATTCATGTATATTTATAGAATGATACGTTTGTAATGAACAACAGTGAATGGGTGAAAATGAAAATATGCATTGTGAAATATGTATATGGCTGTCACATGCGGTTGTGACAGCCCCTGTGGTTTGATGGTTGAACATTAAATACCTGAACATCTGGCAGTAAAATCCAAAAAATAATTTTCTGTTGAAATGCACATCTCAATCATAAACGCAGTCCTAAGAAAGCCCTGACAAACTTATGATTCACCTCACAGTTTCTCCACATAAATAATTGATCAACATGTCAAGAAGTGGGTCCAAATGATGATTCATTAATGAGGTCCACAGCCTGATCCTGAAGTATTTTTTTCTGAGCAAAGATTTGATTGATTTTAGAGCAAGGAGAAACGGACAAGTTGCTGTGACACGGGATAAACCAAAGTGTGAGTTCGTGACGGACTCAATTCAGAACCAAAACAGAAATGGGAGTCAATAGGTCTGTGGACTGAGAAGAGAAACTGCTGACGGTGCTTCCAAAAAATGTCTTAAATGGTCATGTCTTCACATGTCATGTTAAATTTTAAACAGACAGTGGAAAAATTAATTTGATGATGTGTTCTTTTCTATTTCCCATTTCCTACTGAAAGAGTTGATGTTACATACTCCACCGACAGTCCTTTCTAATAACTGATATTTGTAAAGTTCTTTTGTTTGTTTTCAAATAATTGGTTCCCATAAGGCAGGTTGCTTTTGCTGCTTTTAATATAAATATTCATAGACAAGAAAACAAAAGTTAAAAAAAACTTAAGCAATTACTCCAATACTATTTTACCAAGTTTAAAATTATTCTTTTTATTTAAAAAAAAAAAATCTTGCTTGTGCATCATGTATTGAAGCTAAAACGTGGCTATTACTTTCAAATAAAACATACTATTTATAAGCACCTGTTTAGGCTTTAGCTACAGGTTTGACTGAAGCACAATTATTTTATTTAGTTAAAAGGAATGCATTCTGCTTAGCTAAAGAGGAAGTTCATGCAAGGCCACAGGAGCCTTTAGGTTTTCTGACGCTCTCAGTCAGCGAGAAAATATGAGTGTAGCATGACAAGCACCCAGGGATTGAGGAAAGCCTACTAATATCCCTGCCGATGACAAACCTCGCCGGGTCTTGTTATCACTTGGCAGACCATCTTGCGCCCAAAGCAGCGTGTCCCAATAACAAGCTATAAAAGTGACAATGCGTATCGACAGCCTAAGAGGCTGCTGGGACGCATTCAAAGATAGAAGACGACCATGAAGTGTGCAGAAAGAATGTATTAGGGATGACGTAGCAACAAAGAGAACACACACAAGAGCGCACGTTTTCCCAGACACATTACACATCGATTATCCCTGACGAGTCACTGAGTGTCTGGGGAGTGCTTGTTTATGTGCATGTGTGGGTGTGGCAAGCTTATATTCTTGCAGTCGTGTGCAAGTATCACCAACACTAAAAAAAGAGAAGTGTAGGTATACCAGCTAGAAGACACTTGCATTAACGGAAACCAAGATTTCATTTCTGTAATTACAGAAATGAAATGAAATGTGGAATAAACTTTTTTTTTTTTTGCCATATCATGTCACCATTCATGATACAAAAAGTCAGTATAATGCTTCAAATTGATAGTGGGCAAAGTAGGCATGAGAAGTTAAAACCCTAAAAGTTGAGAAAATTTGAGAGATGTTCTTTTGGAGGAGTACATGCTAGCAAAAACAATATATTTCAAGGTTTTAAACAAATATTACAACTACCAAACTGCCCAAATTTTCCTTCATCCTTGTCCTATGACTTCTTTGCAATCCTTTGTAAAAAAAAGAATCAAGGCAGAGTGACAAGTTTTTCTGTGCAGTTGTACGAAGCTTAGACTAATAGAGTGTTGCCCTTGCCACACTTGTTGCCGACTGCCAATCAGCTGGCTAAAGGGCAGGTGTTATGCTTTCCTCTCACTTACAGGAAAAACAAAATGGTATTCTGAAACATTTCCAGTAGAAGTAAACACAGAGGGACATGTAGCTGAAACGGAAAGTAACTAAACGTATTTTTAAACCATCACTCGTCACTTTTGCATCAGACATGCGTCCACCGAATCATATTATTTAACTAAGCAATGTCCATGTTGCGGGACTTAATTCTATGCTGTTAAAAATGTTCTGCCACAAATCCGCAAAGTCTAGCAGTTCAACCAGACACAATCATAAACTGCAGAATGTAAAACTGATAATTCAACTTTGCAAGGTACTCAAGTGTTTCAGAAGCAGTTTGTTAGTCATGCATAGTTGCTCCCGTTGGGAGTAAAGTTGTGCTTCCTCTTCTTATCCAAATTTCCTGTCAACATGTAGAATGGAAGTGGTCTAAAACTTAAAATCAATATGTGACAAATGGAAACCAGTCTGGAAAGCCAAATTAAACATGTGTCTGTCTGCTAATATTTTTGATCTCAAACCTTGATTTGATATGTTAGGTAAAAATCAACATCACTTTGTCCATCTGTTCTATATAAATTAATTTTAAAAGCATTTAGCTTGTATGAATAAGATGAATTTCTATCATTTAGAAAATGAAACAGAGAATCTGTAGAAGGGAAAACACAAAGCAAATTCCATTTTCTTATGCAGAGGAGAAACTCTCCTGAGAAAAATCACTTTTGCAGCATCAGTGCAGACAGTTACTATAGCAACATGAACATGTTGGTTTTTAAAAATCCACAGCAACTGCAGATCGAACAATTCCTCTTTGCAATGGGAAAATTTAACTAGTAAAAAAACTGAATTAACCTTACATTTAGCTATTGTGCTTCTAAAAGCTACAAGTATGTTGTTCAAATAAACAATTTAACCAACATTCATCTTTAGCCCCAGCCTTTTTTTTTTTTTAATCACTGTTAGCATTGGTCAGCAACTATTGTGACTGAACTCATTCAACCAACAGTGAATGTCACAATAACAAGTCAGTAAAGGCAGCAGACAAATGAGCGGTTTCACTGACAATGACATTCCCATTCACAAACTACAGGGTAGGTTATGTGTCGTTTGTCCTCCTGCTCATTTGTTGCAATTCTCCCATAATCCTTTATGTGGCAAAATGACACAGCTGCCAGACATATCCACTCTGCTGGTGCCTCAGACCTCCACTCCTTTCCTCTCTCGCTCACTCACAAACAAGTTCTCCCTACAATGAACAAACTTCACAACCACAACATGTCCTCAAACATCCAAGTTAAGAAGAAATCTCATCTCTGGAGAGCTGACATCTCTTTGTTTTTATTTTGGAAGTAAGTATGGGACACACCCTGTTTTCCAAGTTTGATTCATACCTTTGAAATCATTTGGTGACTCAGGGCTTCTAGAGAAAACATTTGGTTGACATTTTTTCCAAATTGCAACTACTTTGGAGTGAGACCCACCAAAGAAATCTATACAAGTGGAATGAAATCAAAAACTTTAACAAGAACTGGTTAACAACATGAGCAGAGTTTCCTTTATGATATTGCTGAGCATCCCAAAGTAACCAGATCAGACAAGGCATCTCTCGGTTCACTTATTAAGATAAGAATCCAGCCTCACATTGGCAGAGAGCTTCTCACAAAAAGCAGCAGGCTGCGTATTTCCAATAGTGTGCTAGGCTGTCATACTGGGATCTGCTTCCTTGCAAATCCTTGTTGATTTAATTTGTGCACGCTCGACCGGCAATGTCAACTTCGCGAAATGCGGTCCTGAGAGCTGGGCTAAATTAGATGAGCGTGCTTAATGCTCGCTTTTCTGCCTCCGCTGGATGCCAGATGACAGCACATGAACAAGTGCTAAAAAAGCCCAGAGAGAGCCAGCATCGTCAACATCACAGCAAATAGGATTTGAAATTTCTGGAACGGTGTCTGTATTCTTGGGAAAACACTGCGTAAAAGGAAATGCAGAAAAGCTCAGCTGCACAAATTACCCAACAAATGCTGTGTTCCTAATGTTCATATCTGTGCAGAAGAATCTAATTCTTGTCGTTCCAACCAGCAAACACAAAGAACTCTGGCAGGTGTGTCGTCTGACTGAGGCTGAGGGCGGTCATTATGGTATTATGTCTTTAAGCAGGGTCTATCTAAGAAGCAATCCAGGATCATTAGCAGTTTAGCTTTCAGTGTTCAGCATGCTTAATGACTAGACCTGTCCATCCTGTCTGAGTGATTAGTTATTGACTAGGCTGAGGCCGACTGATGAAGGAGAGTGTGCACAAGACATAAGCTTTCTCAAAAGCTTTAGTGAATGAAAAGTGGATTTGGTTACAGAGACAAAAACAAAGACACTTTTACAATGTCTAGACACAACCTGCTGTACACACATGGTACATAGTAACTTGTGTTATTATCTAGCTATTACCTGCTCCTTAAATATCCTGGACTGGCCCACAATGGTCAACCATAATCTGAAGATGCTTTCTCTATGCCATTGAGGGGGTTTCTTTTTAGTACTGGTTATATTCTACATGAACTAAAAATCTCCTGTAATCTCCAAATCTCTCTGAGGAGTAGTGGTTGAAAAACCGAATGCTTTTCTAAAACATTAAACATCCAGGTCTGGCTAGAGTCTCCCAAAATCTTGCTGGAGAATGTGGTATGGTTTTATTAAAAACAGACTTTCAGGCTCAACTCTAAAATACAAGACAGAGACTAGAGTTGGACTAAAGCGAACTATTCAGGGCTGGTGTGAATGCACTGATAGTAAAAATAATCTGAGTATTAGGATGTGAAAGAAGAATGTGACAAATGAGGTAAAGTCTTTCGTGCATTAGTGCCGCAGTAGCCTCAGTACTCTGCTTTTTATCACTGAAAAGATATTCACTGCAGGGGAAAAAGTGGCCTCATCAGGGTGTTTCCTGCTGCTACTGAATGCATGAAAATTAAATCAGAGCAACAACACAGAAGCAGAGTACACAGACGGGCATTAAAGGGAAAACTCCATTAGCACAGATCTGTAGCAAGCTTACAATGGCAGCCTGTATGGTCAAGGTTAATCATTATTTGCTTTCAGTACTTGTTAATGCAGGTAAAATATCCTGATTAGAGGAATAATGAACAGTGAAAAGGCATAACTATTCTTATAACAAACATTTCAACTTAGATTTGAGCAAAAGGGCATCAGTGTTTGTTCCTCAACAGCAAATTTCTTCCACACAAAAACCTGTAACATCTCCAAAACATCTGATTCTAGTATCTTAAACAACTCAGGAGGTAATACATGAATGATATTTGCTCCTTGAGTTTGTAACTTGTGCAACTCTCGTCATTTCAGCAATAAATCCCTTCATATTTGCATGTAAGAGCACTTATAGACGAGTCAGTCAGCAATCAGTTCAAAAAGACTTTGCCAAACTCATTCCACCTTCTTTATTCTAATAAGGATGCAATTTTTTTGAACATATAAATCTACCACACAGTTTTGAGGTCGTATCAAGTCAAAGACAGACAGGTTTACCTCTTTGTGTTGCCAGAAGTCGGGTTTAGAAGGACAGCAAACCCACTGGGAATCACACTCTGATGGAGATGAATATTCATCCAGCTTTTAATTGAATACCATCAAATGATTGGTTTGATTCACACTGATGGTCTGGGAAAATATAAGAAAAGAGATTTACATTATAAGAGAAAAACTGAGTGAATGAGAAAAAAACAGATCTATAATTTCTCACACTTATTTACCGACAGCATCTAAAGCTTAGAGGGATTTTTTTAGTATATACTTTTAGTATATATTTCTTTCCAAACACTGCATAAAAAATCATTTTTTGAAGAGAAAAAACAAGATATAATGAAAGCATTAGTTTGCAAGATTCACCACAGAGTGTTGGGAATTTCAAAAAGGCTGTTATGTCTGGCAAAGCAAAATGAAGTAGGTCTTTTCCCATCTTGGATTTCCTGCATCCTGTCACTTCCCAGTCTGTCTGAGAGTTGTCGTTGGCGCATATCCTCAGCTCTATTTTCCCAGTTTGAAATTCCTTTAAATTCACAAACTCCCTCGCATAAGTTCCCACATTAGTCACAAAACACCTCTATCCAAACTAGAATTGTAAACCAATTCCAGCTGCTGTGCCTTTCTGTCCTCAGGCATCCGACTGTTTGCTTTATACTCATTATGTAGGAGACATTTATAATGATATGGGTCATCTCTGGAAGCAAACAGTTCAAGAATACTTTCACCATCCTCTTTGTACTTTGATTTCCTTCTTTTAAATTCAGCCTTTTCTTCTTCAGTCCTTTTGCCCTCACTTAAGATGTTTGGTTTTTATAAGGAGTCTAGGGCTCAGTCTCTGTTTTGAAAGCTTATTTTGTTTTTGTTGCTGCTCAGAGTGGCACCCTGCTGCAGTGGGTCTGCTCCTTTTTCAGACTCGCGTTTTCCGCTTATAAAAGCTCCACTCCCTTCTCTGCTTCACTTCCTTTACCAGAAGCTGGAAGGTAAAATCCCTTTTATCTTCCCCTTCTTATTGGTCTTCCTCCAGTCAAAACTTTTTTTTTCACTTCTAAAGAAAGTCCGTTAGCTGCCGCACTGCAGCATAACTTTTGTTGGATTTACTCTGAATCAGGACTGTCTCTTGGCTAAATGAGTACTTTACACAACCAAAAAAGAAAAGGAAATGAAATGAAAAAAATATTACAAGTATTTCATTAATAGCACTATAATCAGAGAGAATCTACAGAACATTATGGCAATATATCTTCATTTTTACAAAAATTTTCATTTTAATTATGTGCAGGCTTGTAACTCATAATAGTTATAAATATTTGCATGTTGGATTTGATTAAATAAATATAAAAACAATTTGAAAAGTAGTTATAAAGCCACCTAGGAATGCAGCCATTGACAATAAAGAATAATGGAGAAATGGCCCAGAGATAAATTTGACAGCAAACCCTCCAGCTGAAATGTGAGTTCATATAGCCAAGATTTAAAATAGTCTTATGTGAAAGAAAAAAGCTAAACAACATGATAAAGGCTGGTTCTGTTCTGGAACCTTTGGAGATTATTGTGTAAAGAAGGTTTATTCATAAAATAAAAAATAAAAAAAATTTACTCTTCATGAGACTGTTCTACTACAACAGAATGTCCTCAATCAGAGGCTTCTTTACATTAACTGTAATACAGACTGCTACAGGAGAACCTTTCTGTCCACAGCCATCAGAATCTATAACAACTCTTTGGAGAAACTTGAATAATGTGAATTATAACATCCTTTAATTTCCCTCTGGGATTAATAAATGTCTGTTTGAACTAAAACAGACATTTATATCCAGTCAAGGGAAACATATAAAAGAAGCATCTTGGAGACCAAACAAACTGGCACCATACTCAGTGTTTTGATGGTTTACCTCTAATCTAACACAGTGATGAACTGAGACTGCTGTGGCTCAACTATGGAGAAATTATGATGCATTTATAAAAATGTGGGTTTGGTACTGGGTGAATTATATGTCTTAGTGCAAAACCCTTTAAATGGTCGGTATGACTGGAAAAGCTCCAGTTCCAGCTCAGGCCATTTTCCATTTTGCTGCTGGTTGTGTGATGCATACCAGTTGTGAATGGAGGCAACTCAGACATGATGCTGAGATGTTGATGAAGGGCTGACGTGAGGGCAAGCAAGAACTGTTCAAAAGTAAACAATTCGCTTGGGGTCATGGTTTTTGTGGTTCTGCAATGAAATCTATTAGAATATATCCCAACCACTTTTCTGTTGGATGTCATGGTGCCAAAACTTCAAACCAAGAAGGAAGTCAAGTGGTCCATTTAAAGACACACGTGTGGCATGACAGGACGCCTTCAACAGAAACACCGACATGGAAAAAACTAATTATAAGGTTCAAATAACACAAGTGTATACTGGTGAACCAAGTGAACAGACTGCAAACAGTTGTTAAGCAAGTGAAGTTTCTGAATCCTTTAACATTTCAACAAAGAATCTAAGAAAAAACATCTGGAACTGACTGTTCAGGAGGAGAAAGTCTCCTCAGTTTGTCTTAACAATATGCTCCTTGTATTTCGCTTGGCTTACACAGCTTTTATCAAAATCTATTTACTCGCTCATTCGGACCTAACTCCATGACTGTCACATTCTGTCTGTGGATTTTTCCTTTTTCCTTTATGTTTTCCCACCGCCATCTTCATCTCTTGGATAAAGAAGCAGATTTAGCAGCAGCCAGCAAATAAACACAAGAAGTCTATTCAAACAGCCCAGCCATGACAGAGACTGAGGAAGGAAGGACCAGTGAGCAGGAAGAGTAGAGGAAGACGGAGTAAATTCCTTGAATAACATGAAAATACAAATAAACATCTTAATGGAATGAAAATCACATTACATAAAGGCATAATGCCTTTAATTGCATCCATTTCATATTTGCAATTTTTTCCCCCCCATTTATCACTGCTTTCCATTCTCATCCTAGCGCACACACACTTGCATAGACACAATGCTCTCTGATGTTATAATGCCCTGAGGTCCATTAACCAGACCAAACCAACAACAAAACTAATTGGCAAAAAGGCTCCAGAAAATTTCAAGACTTAAACAAATAAATAAATATTTTGCAGAAGTAAATTTCTTAAAGCAGTCATTCGGTGGAGGCAAAATGAAAATTTGCTCGTTTGTTGTTGCCTATGTGCTTAAAATGCAAAGATCGGAGGCAGATGTTAAAGCCAACAGTGTTTAAGACTCGTTAGTCAACTTATTAGTTACTGTTGATGTTCAAATATGTTTCAAATTATTTTTTTTATTTCACTAGTCTGAATGAGTGCGATGACAATGTTAGAATAAGCTTTCCACATTCACCAATGCAATGATGGAGAGAAGACATAAAAACACCTCAACAGTTTAAAGTACAGCTACATCTTTTAATTTTTTCCCCCAAAAAGATTAAGGATTTTTATATGCAAACGTATCAAGAGAAGGGTAAAAAAAAAATTGACCACATTACAAGAACGCCATGGTACAGCCAACAGAAAATATGAAACAGCAATGAGACTAAAAGTAGACACGTAATGAAGAGATCTTCATTACTGGAACTCTTTTTACTTAAGTCACTGTATAGCACTATGGGGGCACTTTTTGCACTTTATTAAAAACATTTTACACTGCACTTTAAGCATAGATTTGCACATCAGTAACAATTTGCACACAAGATGTTTTAAGTATATTTATCCCTGTGAAGGGAGGACAATTGTTACTCAGAGCAAGAAGCTACTGGTGGGTAAAACTTGAGCAAATGTTTGTGCATAATCTGTAAAGTGTGGAGGTGCTAAGATGGAGTGGCTGCCTTTTCTGTGACCTCTCCAGGATATTTGGACAAATGCTGGGTCCAGACACCATTTCTAGGTTCTGGGAGAGGCCATGGAAAAGTGGGAGGGGGAAGTGATTGTGGGGTTTCATAATGGTGCTTATGGTGTAAGGATAAAACATAAAATATTTATAAAAAGTAAATAGAAATGTGTTATTTGGTAAAAAAAATTATTTTATTTATTTATATAGGTGGAAATTGGTAAATTGAGATCCCCTGTGGTTTAAAAGGTGGGACTATTTAAGGCTGCAGTTTCACCTTTAGTATGGTTCTTGATGCTGTGTTCTGGAAGAATAAACCTTTGCTGTTTCCACCTTACTCTGCCTCAACTTTCATCCTCACTGTAAATATAGCTCCAAAAGGCTGCCTTGTTGCAAGATGGGTTTTTTTAATTCATAAAAAGACATGTTAATTTCACTCATCTTCTTTAACAACACTAGTTCCACCTGGAGAAAAGTAATCTCAAACCATGATGCTGCCAGCACTGAATGGTGAATGTTTGTTGATGTGCAGTATTTATCTAGTGCCAAATACGTTTGAAATTTGGCACAATAATTCAGGTTTGGTTTCATCACCATGGCACACAATAAAAGACCTCTACATTGGAGCCCTACTCCTTTATTTAGGCATTTGCAGGATGTACAAATGTCTGTCTCATGTAGAGCAGAAACAAAAACTCACCAGAATTTCCTGCATCTCATTTTTCGGTATATTGTCCTCCTCTTAGTATCCTTAAGGCCATCTTTCATCAGATCTTAGTAACGATTCCAGGCAAGTATCCAAATTGACCAAACAAAGGTTTTTTTTTAATAAAATTCAAGTTTTGGTGTGGCCTAAGAGTCCAGACAAAATACAGACAGAACATCTGTTGTATCACTTGAAAAGGACTGCCAACAAGCAATATCCTCAAAGTCTTTGGAGACTGTTGTCATCCAGATTCCTCAAACTTTGCCAGGTAAATGTAAGGAATGCTGCAATTAAATAAAAAAAGAGCCATAACCAAGTGTTAGTTGAAGGGTGTGCAAACATATGACTGGGTTATTCATAAAAATAGAAATACCTCTCTATGTCAAATTATTTTGTAGCAAATGTGAAGCCATATCTGTGACAGCTATTATTTTAATGAAATCACATCACAATGATTCAGAGTAAACCTGGAAATATGGAAAACAATTAATGAAAACTAATGAAATGTTGGATTTAAAATTCCCATCCTTACTGGAAATCTTCAGACAGATCAAGATAAACTTTAAAGTAATGAATCGACATCTACATTTTGCATATCGTGGTATTTTCTTTGTTCATATGTGATTGAATTAAGCCTAATATTCAAGAGCTTGTGTAAGCTGATTGATAAGCTGCACAACAGTCACAGAGATAGCCTACTGTTTAGCAAGTTAGATCTCTCCTGGATAAGCATGTACAGTAAGATGTAAGTTTGGCAAACGACAGAAATGTCCATAAGGGCCCAGAAAAGCTCTGCCTTTCCCTTCCTGCAGTTCTCACTTCTGCTTTCTGGTGTCTCTGTTCTTGACCTTCTTGTGCCACAACCAGCATAATGAATTCAAACTGTAGAGGAAAAAAGAAGCCTGAAGAGGTGGACTCTGTATAAAACCAGCCTGTGTGTGCTTTATCGGAGCAAGGACACAGTAGAGCACGTATCCACACCTTGTTTGCCTTTGGCTTAAATTAATACGCTGGTACCCGACGAGATAACAGGGGCATTTCCTATTGTGAGCCTGCTTGGGAAAAAGGAAGAGGGAGGTACGGTTTAATTGCGAGCAGGACAAACTTGTCTTTGAATAGCAGACATTTCTTTAAAACTAGAGTGAGTCATAAACAGTGGGGAGGCAAAGGGGAAGGGTATACTTTGAGAAACATGTGACAAATGGTAAAAGAGGAATAGAAAGTGGACAAACTGAGAGAAAAATGTGAAACAAGCCTAAGAAACAGCAGGGGGGGAAAGGGAGAGGAAGGCCAGATGGAAGTGGTGAAAACAAAAAGGTAAATTGGAAAGAAAAAAGGGTCAAACAGAATCTCAGAGGAGGAAGGTAAATGAGAAATACAGAGAGAAGGTGGAAAATAGTGTCAGCCAGCCGGAGGTTCTTTATGATGGATGACAACCAATCATCTGCCTGTCCATCCATCATCTGATAACACATAAAGGGAGGAAACAACCAAACTGAAGCACAGAAAATCCTCACAACACCTTCACTTGCATGTATGGCTACGTGCAGTTTATGTGGAATAATAAGCAAGAATTATTTTTGAGAGAGCAGAGAACCAATAAACAGCCTCGCCTCTGAGTATCATCTCCTCCCAAAGTCCCAGATACCCCTGTTTCAGCTCAGATATAAACTGTCCATGAACAGAAATGTTATTTCTCTCCAAGCACATGACGCTCACCACAGAAACTAAGCAGCAACCACCATGACTGGAGGCTGCATCCAACACAGATGGACTCACTGACATGCAGTCATGCTGGGCTTTGATTAACGGCCCATGTAAATAAAAACCAGAGCATCACATGAAGCTGATGATGAAATATTTCACTATATCTTTTGTTGATCTTTATTAGTAGAAAAGCAGATAAACAGGTTCACAAATGGATTGAAATTTATCTGCCTAGAATCTGTGTGAAATTATATTGGGTTATGAACTCACTGGCCAATTTATTAGGTACATGTAAATGCTGATTAACAACAATAATCAATCAAACAAATGGCAGCAATTGAATCCATTTATGCATCTGAACATGGTGAAGACTCAAACTATTGTGAAGGAAGGTGAATTTCTTGGACTTTTAACAATAAATATTTGTATTTCAAAAAGTGTCTCAGCTTTACAGAGAACAGTCAGCCTTGGTGACATCAGAGATTTAAAAAATGCAACAGTAGCTAAAATATTTTTCAATTTCTGAATCTCCAACGTATTAAAACTTGAAGTTGACAGGCTAGAGAAACAGTAGATTGCACCAGGCAAATTCTCAAGACAGTAAATGGACACTAGAACTTAAAAAGCCTCACCAAAACAAAACTTCTTCAAAATTAGCAAAGGTTGACTTGTAAACTATTTCCTAAAAGTCAGATCAGTTGCAGGTTTACATTCACAGGCATGAATGACTACGCCCTAAATTCTTCCTCTTGAAGTCATATGCAGATTAGTTCACATTTCTGTATACAAAAGCATAAACTGAGGATCGTAGTTTTATGCTGAGAATTAAACATTCCCCTTGCTTTAAAAAACAATTAACACATTAAAAACTGCTTACTGTTTTTTCAGACCAAAATGTTTGCTGAAACATAGAACTGCAGATAAAGATGAAGACCAACTTGCATACACAGAACAACACAGAGTTTAGTCCAACCTGGAGTCAAAGAGACAATGAATCAACAAGAAACAGAACTTCTTTCCAAAAACAAGCCATTTTGTAGAGCATACAAACATAGCATCTGATCCCAGCAGAGCACAACTGTAAATACAACTGCTGCATCAGCAACTCTTTGCATGAAGGCGACAAGGACAATCCAGGCAATTGTCTACGCACCGTTCCCCCTGGTTTCACTCCTCCATCCCCACTCCTCTTTATTCAACTAAACATTTAGTCATCACTTATTAAACATGATGGTGCAAGTACCACACTTTCCATTTGACTTGTTACACAGAGGATGTTATGGGTTCTCCACCCTGTCCTGCACACCCTGCTTGACTTGAGGACAAAGAAGTAAACATATCTTCAGGTAGCCCTGTTTAAAAAAAAAGCAAGCGAAGGTAGCTTGAAGTTACACACACTTCAAAGAGTGTTCAGGCAGTTTAGGGCATTTACTAAAACCCTACAGAAAAAATAAAATCACCGTCAATTTAAACTATGAAAATCAAGAAACCTTTTAGTGCTCTTTCATAGTCTTTCCACATTAGATTTTGCAAAAAGCCGTAAATTATATTTTTTCCTATTCAAAAAACATGTGAAAATAATAAAAGGCAAAAAATATAGGAGGACAGGAAATCTAAAAGTATTTTTTTTGTATTTAGTCATGTTCAGTCATTTAGAAAATGCTTTCCATGGAAACTCCTTTATCAGACACCTTTTGATATCTTAATTACCTGTTGTAAATAACTTGATGACTTGATGATACGTGACAATGTTTAACTCAGTAGTTACACAATGCAAACTGTTGTTTTTATGTCACAACTTTGCATTATTTAATTTTATATTATTTAAATGCATACTATCTCTTCATGTGTGAGTGATGTTAATGGTATTCTTCAATGCCTTTAAATATATGGAAAGAAAAAAGTTTGTAATTGTTCTTTTGTTCAATTTAATTGCAGTTTCTTTCCTCACATCTGCATTCTTGTTTAGATATCTTTTTACATTAGCATCAGTTTCTCTTTCACATTGTTCTTATTTTACAGTTTTCTTTATGTGACATTCAAGTAACTTTGTACACTGACAGAAATCTCAGAGTCGGATATCTGCTGTTAAAATTAGAGATTGTTGGCATAGCTCAGTGTCAGTTGGCGACAGCGTGATGTTCCATCTTCTAGACATCAGAAACCATTTTGGTGGAAATAAAATGAGATTATGAACGAATAATAATGCGAATAATAAGGAAACATCCAGTGTCTCTTTCTGTAAAGTCTGTTTTGAAGCTTAAATCGCACAAACGCCACATGAGAGAAAGTTAGTGTTATCATAGTGATAGATTTGTCAGCTACATTGATAATTGAGGGAATCACACTTTCTAGTTAAGCTTTAGACACATATAACATTCACAGTAACATATTATGCAAATCATAACAATCTACTAGTCACATTTTATAACATGAATTCTGCTAAGTACAATTCTAGAAAGAGGAACTCAGATTTCCCTCTAAAGCTTCCTTGTAGCAGAGTTTAGTGAATTGTTGCAAAATGTTCAGTTGTTCTACATGCAGTAATGATGTCGATCTTCTTCTACGCAGCACTAAGGGACGTATTCTTTGCTGCTTCACAGTACAGAGTCAAAACTGGAATTATGCAAACCCAAATATTCAGAGGAAGCTGCTAAGAACCACCTGCAGTGTGTGTTTGAAATGCTTTAATTACCTGTGTGGGTTTATTTATTTCAAGCACTTGTGTTTTCGGTATGTGATTGCATGTTTTCTGCTATGTTTTGTTTGTTTTTTTGACTGGTAGTGTATCTCTGGGCATGATCAGGCAGGATTCCAACCACTGTACATCAGGAAGAACAAGTTCCACTTCATCGCTGGGTGTTTGTACACATCCAGCACGTTGGGCTCCAGAGGTTGACAAGCTGACATCATAAGCTTAGCTTAAAAGGTTGTAACAACTTGCTTTTTCTAAAACACGCAAGGAATGTGTTCAATATTAGAGAAACACCTCGTGAAATGAAAAAGTTTTATATCGTTTCTTTGTTCTGCTGTTACCCTCAAGCAATTTTTGTTGGCTTCCTTTTAAAACAAAAACTCCATAAATGCATAAAATAAATAAATAAACTTTAGAACTTTTTGACCCAAAATTTTAAGAAGCTTAATTATGAGAGAGGTTACAGTCATGATTACAGACTTTTTGGGTTCTAATTAAAGCAGAACTCATTTGTTAAGTTGACATCTTAAGGCTCCCACATACTTGGGCGTACTTCACTCTGTGGAGACCCTTGTGTACTTGAGGTATACTTAAAATAGACTCAAAGCAGAAATCCACACAATGTTAGTTTTTATGGCCACATAAGCAGTAAACGGTGTTCATATTTTTAATTGTTTAGTCTGCGACATAGAATTAAAGAGGTTTAGAGTCGGAGCAACCAGTCGCACAGACACACAGCTGCCACTTCGTGTCGCTGTAACAGTTGTGCAGCGGCTGCCCTGATGAAGAAGAAATGAGGCACCTAACCAGCTCATCACACCTAATAAAGTATCCATTTGGATTGTGGGAAATGAAGGAATTTGTCACAAGAAATGTCGGCAATCGGTACGCTTGACTATGAAACCGCAGCCGTCCATGCGGCTCACAGAATCTGTACGCCTAAGTATGTCAGAGCCTTTAGTTTGCAGAAAAATTGAACATCTTTAGGAACAGCCTGGTTTTCCAAGAAAGACTTCATAGCAAAACGACTGTTTCTCACCACAGATGCCCAGTTCAAACTGAATCCATCTGTCCATTAAGATTTCAATAAGCTGTCTGTGCGTTCAACTGTCCTTGTGTTTGTTAGCCTAAGGTGACCTCTAGCATTTAGTTGTTTTCAGAAGACAAACTGACTAGTGGCCGCAAACAAGAAGTTACCTCATTATTTTCTCAATACAGAATGACAGCAAGTCACAGGTCTTTTTCTGTACACCATGAAGGCCCCTGTACCAGCTGAGTAGCAGTGCACAGCAACAGATGTGGGAGGGGAGCATCAAGCTTCTCTTTTCTCCTTATAAACTTCACCAAGTTAGGCATTTAGTTAACATTTTTTATTGATTTTTCCATATTTAGAAAACGGTTTAATCATTTGCCCTGTCACTGATTAACTATATTATTTTTGACTCAGCTCAACATCAGGTAATTTCCCTGCTTTACATTTACAGTTGAAAGGATTTCCTGAAGCAAGCAAAAATGAAAGAGTCACATAAACACCCATCCGCTGCTATTTGATTAGTTGACTTTTTTTTTAAAACTAGAGCAACGGACGCTCTAGAGACTACAATAGACGGGACTAACAAAAACAAAAACAGAAAGATTCCCTTTAGAATGAGAGAAGCAAATTTAAAATCAATTTCATGAGGTTTGCTGCTTTTGAGGAGCAAAAGAGAAGAAGCAATAATAACCCAACTCAGACACTGCAGATCAATATCTGTTTTTTTTCCCCAAAAAAATTATTGCCTCATTTTTATTTCCCTCATTTATCGCGTCCAACTGCAGCTCCGTGTTTTTATTGCTGTCTGACTGAATCTGTCTCCTTTTCCTTTCAGAAGCTTCTAAACTTTAAAAGCTGTGTACAAAAGTACTAAATTACCACAGAAAACTGTATTTTTTGGAGTGCTGCAGTAGAAGATTTATGCTTCTTCCTTCACCAGCACCAAATTATTTCTCAATCTGGAATTGGAGACTTTATATAGCAAAATTATAGATTTAAATAAGAGGTAAATAAGTATAGCTACACTTCTGAGCTTAGAATAAACAATAAGCACAATCTATCTGAAGTGGCCTACAGTAAAATCCTAAATTAGAAGCAATTATATACATATGCACCAATAATTTGGAGAAAATGTGATGGGAACTCCCCAAAGACAAAGTGTATTTTATAACTTCCGCATTCAGTTCCGAGGTAGAACAATTTGTGCGTATATGAAACAAAATTTGGAATTAAATAACTAAAAGTCTCAATTTGATTCTGCACTCAAAGGGCTCTCTTTGAGTGCAGTGTGAAAGTGAGCCACACCAGCTGAAAATGTAACAAATGCTGCGACTGAGTCTACCAGACTATCAACTGTGGAAGCGGCCCTCTTCTGGATGGTGGCCACATCACAATTAATTTTTTTGCATACATTTAATGTTTACAAAATGCAATAAAGTGCATATGTGCTGTCAACTGTACTGCTCCAGCTACTGCCCATTTCCTCAGCTGCATTTACAAGGCTATTCATTACAACATAAGCATGATCTTATCAGCATCTAACTGCAGGGCTGCTAAATTTATTTTAGAAAAGCTGCTGCTGTTAAATGGCTTTTTTGGGGCGTAAAAACCTGGTTCATTCAGTGATGAAATTAGAGCCAGAGATCTCAACCAAACAATGTCACTTTAGTGAAACTAAGTCAGATTTATGACTGTGACATTTTCTTTACCTTTCCTTAAAAGATAACATACTGAGCTCTGTTTATTCTGCAATAAATGACTGTGTTTATTTTACAATTATAAATATTTCTACCTTAAGTCTGACGGCTAAGATTTACAAATCCCTAACAGATTAAGCTTTAAGAGCATGAAATAATGACCTTACTGTAATCCAGTTAACCTTCCTGATGTCTGCTGAAGCGCTTTGTCCCTACTCTGTAAAGTAATGAATCTCGCTGCACTAAGTCCTATCCTTAGTTATTAATTCTCTTAACACCAGCTTTATTTGCCGTATTCTCTGCCTCTCTACTCTGACATATATCCAAAGAAGGCCAAACCGAACAGGCAGACTGTCCTCCGAGGGGATTTTCCTGTAGGTTTAAACGAAGCTCAATATCATCTGGACAATCAAACAAAGATCTACTGAAATCCATGAAACATTTGCTTACATGCATTTTATGAAACCATCATGTACATTTTGCTTGTGTGCAGCATATTGAGCTGCAAATTCAAGGGTGAAAATATGAAGGGCAGACACACAGAACAATAGTATATGAACCATAAAAGGTACAGCTTAAAATTTTATCCAAAAATGATGTTAGTAATGGTTCTGTGTCTGCATCTGATCGGAAGAGTCTCCATTTTAAAAAGTCACATTTTTACATTCTAGAACCCATTTGTTAAAAAATTTGCTTTTTGGTCTCCCGAAGCACAGTGTCCTTGTGGATGCATATCAGCTCTTACTGTTGAGTTCCACGCAATGTTTTATTCATTTCATTCTGCACTAATAAATCTGAATTTCTGAGTTTCAAGATAAAAAAAACAACAACAACGGTAATTCTGACCAATTCTGACCCAGAACTCTCTCTTTTTTGTTCATGTGGATAAACTAGTTGTATCAATAGAATAGAATAAAACAAACTTTATCAATGGATATCTGGCTTTTATTTTGGGACCGTTTTAGGCAAATACTGGATTGGATCACCGATAATAGCAACAGATTAGTTTCCTTCACTCCATCAGGGTTTGGTACCAGAGACAAATATAGTTGCTCTCAACAGAGAACCATTTGGTTCTACGACAACCAGAAAGCCACCACAGCTCAACCTCATTACGCCACAACAAATAACTCTCCTAACATGTGATTCTCCCTGTAGCAGGGAAGTCTGTGTTTCCAAGGAGGACCTCAGAGCAGGGAAGCAACTCATCAACACAGCATGAGGGAGTAAAGCAGCCAACATTCAGAACACACACGTCAAATTTAAACAAAGAGCTAATAGATGCACAGTAATGTTGCATTTCTTTTTACTCAAAGTGATAAGAATGTTATTCTAGATAAAGTAAAAGTTTTGTCCCAGCAGAGAAGCTGCAGCTTTACTCATTATGTTGCTTTAGCAGTGTGATAAGCAAAGTAATGGCCTCCAAAAACCTACTCTGAGGTCACCCAGCAGCACCAACGTCTTTAGCAGGGAGTGACACATCAACCCACAGTGTGCTCCTTGCTAAACAACCACAAGCTGCACAAGTGTCTCTAACTGCAAATGTTTTGTTATCTTACTAACCACACACACACACTTTTAGTAGGCCACATTTCAATAAGCGTCAAGAGTAAAAACACTAATACTAATTTAGAGGTTTCCCATTTATTTTGTGTAGTTTCAATGAAACTGCTTACATGAGGAGAGAGGATGTTGACCAAAAAAAGAAAAGAAAATAAAACCTCCAGGAAATGCTTACTAATAAAAAAATAATAATTACCTCCCCAGTTTACTCTATCCGAGACCATTTTCTGTGGTTTTCTTTTATGTTTTGATGATTGAATTCTGCTCAGTGCACAGGAAGCTGGACATTCAACAAACGCTCATTGCTAGTCAGAGCAACGCGCCCTCCTCCAGACTCAATCTTCGCTTTAATTCCCCCAGGTGTACGCGCCTCCAATGGACAGGAGTGTCAAACAGGGCACGCAGCGTAATTGTAAAATCTGGGGCCACGGCTCCACTGTTTGCCTTCAAATGATGGGGATGCTGTTCCTGCTTGTTAAAGCCTAAGTGACTGTGAAATGTGTGTAGTCTGCTAAATGACATCTCGACAGCCAGTGATGAAGCGCCGCCCGCCAAGCAGTCAGAGATGGAGTGATTATAATTTATCCTTTTCAGAACAAGTCGCTCCAGATCCAGCAGAGACATTTCAATGAGAGCAGAAATATATGTGGATGTTACATGAGAACACATGGAAAACACATAACAGGGTTTTTAAGGCTAAAGATACAAACGTTTGCATAATTTAATATTGTTTATACAAAAAGAAATGACAAAACATTGAAATAAAAGCCATTTTTGAAAAATATTTTCCATCATTCCTTCTGTGAGTTGACATAAAAGCAGAAGACAGGCTGACATCACTCTGAACTACGGAAACCCAAGAAGTCCATTGGTGACAACAACAACAAAAAAATCCAGATTTTCTACGAAATTAAATTTTCAAATAATCATTAGAATCAATTTATCGTCTTGCCCTATTTGTACTGTATATTTTCTATTAATAAGATTTAAACTAACAGTAGGACTTTTAACCTGGGTGTTCGTTTCAATGGTCTTCACTCTTGTAATAACACAGTTTAGCAGCCCACCCTTGTCCTCATTTGCTTCTAACTCATCTCCCGCCTTTTGTACAACAGCTGCAAACACCCACCCTGATCGCCATCCAAATTCCCGGATTAGCAGTCCACTATGAATACTGGCGAGTTAAAACTGTCACAAAACATTTGCCATTCACCGCCACGCAGTCAGTTGCTTACAGGGTGACGGGGATTTAGCGATGCGCAGATTTCCCACGCTGACCCTTCTGACATGTGTGCGTTTTAAGCTGCAAAAGCCTCCCTGTCACTTCTGTACAATGCACACATAGTAGCACAATAATACAGGATTGAGCCTCTTGAGACATATTCATCTAAATCCTTCGACTTCAATCTGGGTTTTAAATACCGAAAGGCATTTATTGCTGCTGTCAATCAGTGGTGTGAAAAGAAAAAGTACATTTATGTAAAGACAATGATCTTCCAGAGAGAAATTGCTATTCATTTACCACGTTTTTATGAAAGGATGCCACCGGAAAGAGAAGTCATTAATGTTTAGCATATCACACAAGGAAGTGCTGTGAATGCAAAGGGAAGCTAAAACAAAGTGCAAATTGTGTTTGCTGAAGTGAATGTCAACTTGTGTGACAGCCAGACTGCTGTGGGGTATCTGCCAGCATATTCAACAATCGCGCACATCAACGGGAGCTGAAGGAGGGGGCTTCTGTTGGCTCTGTTTGCATGTCTGTGTGTGCGTGTCAGCGTGTGTGAATAAGATAAATGAGAATCGCCAGAGTGTGAAAAAGGGGGGTTTATTTGGCAGGTGAGCAGAAGGGTGGATTTGTTGTCGAATTGAGTGCGTTTCTCATCTGCATACCATACAGGAAGCAGCACAGTGAGGTGTGTTTGGCCATGCAGGCATGCCTGACAGCTTCAACATCAGGTGCAGGAAAAGAGGTCACTCATGTCATCGTGAGTGAATTAGGATGTTTATAAAAACTCAGCTTATGCAGGCGCATCTTACCATCAGTGACTACAGCTGCTGTTTGTGCGCGGGACTGGTGTTCACGCTGTTCACTGCTTCATCCTTTCAAAAATTTCGTTTGAAATGAGAAACTTTGCATGGCAAAAACCCTTTTGGATTTATCTAAAGAGAGGAAGAATTTTCTAAAATCAACTAAATAATCTGGTAGTTCAGTTTCAGCCCCCCAAACTGTGACATTTACTTACAATTTAACTTTAAGAGTGATGTATTTTAATGGTTTTTGACAGTTTTAGGTGATTGTGACTTGCATTTAATTAAATTCTAAAAAATTTGGAATATTACAAAGGACCAATGAAAATACATATCTTACATAAAATGTTACATTGTGGACACATGATGATCTACATAATCAAGAGATTATTAGTAGGAGGGTGAGCCACAAAAGGTTTGCTGTTCAATGTGGGTTGTATCTAAGAGAAGTGTTGGAAAACTGAGTGGAAGAAAAAAATTGTGGTTAAAAAAAAAAGTGCTCACACTGCAGAAACAACAGCAGCAAATCCAACTGGGTTTTTATCTAGAGTATTTTATTTTATGTAAGGTGAAAAATGCATTGGTTTTTTTTTTTTGCTTTTAATCAATACATTTATGCATGAATCATTTGTTGTTCCTCTTGAATGAAAGACAGAAACAAACAAACAAAGAAAGACAAACATGTGGTGTCAAGAAAGACACCACATGTTTGTGGTTGTGAAGAGGAAGATGAGAAACAGCAAACCCACCGAAGCAAGACATAAACACTGCTTCTTAAGCAACCTGGGCTTCTTGAACACCTCACCAGAATGAAGGCTGATTACACTGCACTGAAGCAGAAAATCAGGCAAAAGGAGCCCCACCAAGTACTAAGTGCTATACAACACATGGACATACTTTTCAGTAGTCTCACAATATTCTTGTCCAGTATTATAATTGTCTGAGAACTTGTATTTTGGTTTTATTAACTGTAACTATAATCATAACTGAAATTATAGCTCGAAATATTACTCAGAATAATAAGTCTAGGTAACACATTTGACTCTTAATTGCAATACTGAATTTTTTTATTTTTTGTTGAAGAAACTAATTTATTCAGATGCACCAGAATCAACTGATTTGACTAAACTCATTCAACAGAGGTTAATATTTTATACTTGACTTACAGGATTTACCTACAATGTTTTACTAGGAGAAACAATGTAAAGCTGGTTGATTTGTTTCAAAAAAGGATTTTTTTCTCTCATTGTTTCAATGTTAAGAACACATTCTGGATATGAAAGAGCTCTTTTTGGGCAAACTAATACAAATTAATTGACTGTTAAAAGTTGTCATTTTTTTTCAACCACTAAAAAGGTACTCGCTTTGTGTTTCATAATATCAAAATGACTTTTTATTCATTTATTTATTTATGATCTGAGGTTACAAACTGTCAAATGGGTGGCCATAAAAATGAAATTCTGGGGCGGGATTTTGATATTATTTGAAAGTTTTATTACATAATGGAACAGTTTTATCTTCGGAGGAAATTATGCTAAATATACAAGTACTCACACACATCAGTGTTTTTCTTTGTGCATGTGTGCAAAGCTGTGACAACAAGACAAAGTCGAAAAGAATGAGGGAAGTTGATTTGCATCTTTAAGCAAGCACCTACCCTATTGAGGATTAAATTAGAAATGGGACAGCTTCCCCTGTTTGTTCTGCAAAATGAGCCCAGCACAGCTGTCATAACCTTAAATGACAAATTAAAAGCATAAAAGAAGTTTATTAGCAGCAGCACATCTGATTTATGATAATTAACAAGAAGTCTCATACAGATGCCTGGTGCTATTTGCTAACACTAAAATGTGTGCCCAGATGGCAACAAGTTTCTCCTCTCACCATTTCTCTAATTCTGCTTTCAGCGCGACCACCGAGGCTGCCGCAGTCACTTCACCGCGCCGCTCCCTCCCTCTATGTCTGCAGCTCAACTTTTCCAGAAACCCTCACAAATATATAAAACCCTCCATTCCCCGACCTTTTACAAATTACAACTTTTACACACTCACATGCGAAGGCTTGGAGAGGAGCGCTTACCCAGAGACCGAGGAGCGTTCAGCGGCTGCCTGAGTCCAAAGTAGCCGGGTTCCTTCAGTAAGCTTTTGGTCCAAAGCCTCCCGCCCCCCGGGCGCTACGTTTGGAGGAGCAGAGGAACCGAAGCGGGGTTTCTGTGTTGGCGGAGGCCACAGGTAGAGATGTGTCTCGTTGCGCAGCCCGAGCGCATTTCAGGAGGACGATAGAGACGCTGTGCTTCTCAGTTCAGTTCAGCCTGCCGCGCTGTGCGGCGGTCGCTCCGCCAGCTGTATAGAACGCCGGTGGGAGGAGGAGCAGCGAAAAGCTGAGGCGCAAAGAGTCATGGGAAATGTAGTAGCATCGACGCGGCCCTCAGAAAATGTTTGCTATGAATTTTAGTTGGGTTTTTGCCTCCCAATCCAAATCCAATTTGATTCAGCTCACATCAAATTTATTTATCCAAGAACAGCATATTAAATTAAACAATGCTACATATTAAAAGCCGTTGTTTTGTACGTAGGTTTTATAGCAAAGGGTTAATTTGTAAACCCAGTCCTCGGTTGGACCCTTTTGCAGACAGCAAAATTAAAATGAAAGATTTCCGTCACACAGAGTTTCGCAGAACTTGTGAACTTTTCAATTGTGCTACAGATAAAATTCTTCTAAAGTATGACATGTGTCTGCATTCTGTTTTGAGTTAATACCCTAACCACTTTTTGTTCAAATAATAGCAGAAGGTTTTTTTGGGCTATGCCTCTACATGCTTTATAGATCTAAAGCTAGCAAAGTTTATCTTTGCGAAAAGACTTCAAACTAAGCCAGATTGGATGAGGAGCATTTTGAATTTTCCTTTTGTTTATCTCGCCACGTGTTCTTTTGGTGTTGGGTCAGGACTTTGATTGGGACATTGCAGCACTTGAAAATGCTTTGATCTATTGCACTGTAGATCTTACTGTATGGTAACGTCATTAGCCTGCTGAAAGGTGAACCTCCTTCACCAAGCGAATTGCAACCTCTAAGCTGGTTTTCTTCCAGAATTGCCCTGTATTTAGCTCCATCCATCTTCCCTTTGACTTTGGCCAGCTTCCTTGCCCCTGCTCTCAGCTGTTTCTCTAATAAAAACTTTCCTTGGCCTGCGTAGGTGATTGCTCAGTTGTCAGCTCACTTGGATGGCCCCGTGTTGAACAGTGATTGTACTTTGTGAATTGTTAAAGGTTGGGATCTTGCTTTGCTACTTAACTCTTTCTCAAAGTTCTTCACAAACTGTCTGCTGTGCTCCTTGGTCGTTTTGATGCTGTTTACTCTCTAACAAATCTCTGAGGCCTTTGCAGAACAGATTTATAGAAACTATGTAACTATGAAAATATGAAACAATTTGCTAATTAGATAACTATTGAAGGTGACTGGTGTCATCTTAAATAGGACTGAATCCAGATTCAGATTTAAAGTTTTGAAAATGTTTTCAAAACCATGCATCATTTTCATTATGCACCACTTTGTCATCTTTTATCCAAAATCCCAATAGAAACACAAAGCCTTATGGTTGCAACATGGCAAAATGTGATAAGGAATATTTTTTATAAAGCACTGATTTGCGTAGATGTTTATTGTATACATTTCTATCTTCTGACCTCTGTCTCAAATGTTTATCTATGAAAAGTAAAAGGTAAACACTCCTTCATCCCTACAGAAATTTCACTTTTTAATGCAGTACAAGCCAGGAGGAATTGTGTCTGATTGGATGGTTGATTGCTTGATTTCTATTTTGTTTATTGCACAAAAATGAATGGTGTTGGTAGTAATTGTTGGCTGACAACAATATACACTGTTGGTACTATCCCTATCTTGTCTGGACTGCTACTGATGTTGTGTGGGAACACTGTATTGTCCCTCATTTTTAGTACTTTGATTGTTTTTTGGTTTTTATGTATTTTTAAAAAAATGTTTTTACTTGCTGTAACATTATTTACCCTTTTGGAACTCAAGTAAACCTGAACCTGATAAACCAGCATTAGCTGGGTTGCATAAAACTTTTCTTCGTACAGTTTTTTTTTTTTTTAAATAGCATACCTGGAGGGATTTCTGCAGATTTTATTTTAAACGCTTATACATGAGAGGTTGCCTCCAGGAACCTGGTAGCTTTTCAATATTTTTCTGGATTTATGCGTTCTATGATTAATGAGGTCCATGTGAAATTACATTACAAAGGGTTAGAGAGAAGGATAAAAAGATTACATATAATTCAGTTTTTTGTGGATGCATACTTGCAGAAAATCCCTTGTGATTCAAAAAAAGCAGACACTTGAGTGATGAATATAATAAAGGCAACACAGCAACATTACAGCAGAGCTCTCCAGGGGTTAGCACCTATTCTGGTTGTGGTATTTCTATGTGAAACACCTGGGTTCAGGTTATTAATGTCTGCAGTGCAGATGTATTCCTGATTTAACCTGAAGAGAGAAAAACTACTAGGAAAGGCTGATGTATTTTACAGCAAAACAAAGAGGGAGGGTTGTAACCGTTTTTTCTTTTGCAATAACTCCCAGGAATATCAGTGACACGCACAAGAAGAAAACTGTTTGATGCATTTGCTTCCATTAAAAGCAAATCTTTAAGCTCAGACTGAGACCGTGATGGATGAAATTCTACACCAAGACAATAAGTTGTTTTCCTTTCAGGTCAAACATTCCCTCGTGCATTCATTGTTTCTCAGAAGCCTCTCCCCCACTTTCTTACTGCCTGCGCAAAGAGTACATTTCCTAAACAGCATGCTGTTTGCGTGTGTGTGTGTGTGGTGCATGTGGGGTGTGTAGAGGAAATGCTTCTGCCTTTCAGTAGCCTTATGTCTAAATTTAGAGTACCCCGGCTGTCAGAGGCCAGCTCGGACCGATGGCCGCTCAGGAAAGAGACTTGAGGCGTGTTAAAGTCGGGGACAAATTGTGTAAAACTGGGCTGTGCTCAACTGAGAATAACACGTTTGCTCCTTGTACGCCCTGAAAAACAAGAGGATCTATAAATATCCCCAAACAGCAAAGAGAGTTTCAGGAAGTGTGAATGCAATGGTGAACAATGTTAAATGGGGAGACATGTTGGGTCATCTATCATAAAACAAAATCATTTATGAGAAATGAAATGTATGATCATCTAAGAGTCATTCTTAGGTCATAGATGAGGTTGAGATTACATTTACTGTAGTCATATGAGGAAAAAGAAAACAAAAGGCCAACAATGCAAATCCAAACTTGCAAGGAACCGATTAGTGTGTCTTTTTAAAATCTGTTTGCAGGCAGTGGGTTGTTCGTGTCTTTTTGATTATGAGATGTGCATCTATGTCTGTCTGTTTGGAGAGCAGCACCTCCTTTATTGACTCAGTTCCTGACAGACCCCTCTCGCCCCCTCTGTTGCTCGTTTGTCCTCTAATGTGATTCGGTTCTGCCAAAAGGAGATGACAGCAGCAAAGAGTCTCAGTTGGTTTGCCTCTGGGCTTTCCTTTAATGGGTTTTGGCGTATAACCAGGGACAAAACTTTGCTTTTTCCATCAGTATCATTTTGTATTTTAAATCAACATTTTGCCCAAATAATGCTGAAAAAACATTGACAGAGAGCTCAAATGCAATATGGAAAAGTCTGGATGCAAAATCAATTATAAGTTTTAAAAATTATAGGTCTGGGTAAGAACAAAACAGTTAAAAAAAAAATACTTCCACATTTTTTTGTTTCTGCTATGAGCACTGCACCTCATTGGCCACCCCTTCCTTGTGGTTTTAATGCTCTCTTTAAAACTAAATGAATATTTCCTAAATTAAACTGAGTATGTTTTCAATTAGTGCTTGTTGCATATGCATGAATTGGAGCAGCAACAGCAAAAGCATCGTCTGCTCTAAGTTTCTGCTTGGATTTAAGTAAGAAGCTGCTGGTTGTTTAAGGGATAAATAAATGCACTGTCTGTCAGTGTTTACTTTGCAAATTGTGAGTTATAATAGAGTTGAGAAAAGTCTTTAGGAACTGAACTGTAAAGATGCAGATTGATTTAAATTGATTGTATGTGGAAGACAAAATTTGATTTCTACTGAAATTATCAGTACCATCAATGATATAAACCACATTTGTCTTTATTGAATTTGGATTTGTGCAGTGAAAATGGATGAGCTGAAATGAGTAAAAAATAAAATCAAACAAACTTGAATTTGAACTACTTTGAAAAACTTTACAAACTCCGTAAGATATTACAGCCATAAACTATTAATATTGAGTCAGGTACTGCTGTCAGTCTTTTGGGATTGTTGTTATGGTTCAAAGGCCACTGAAAAACTAACCATATATATATATATATATATATATATATATATATATATATATATATATATATATATATATATATATATATATATATATATATATATATATATATATATATATATATAAACCTAAAAGACTGATTCATTTAATTCAAATTATATTATATTATATTATATTATATTATATTATATTATATTATATTATATTATATTATATTATATTATATTATATTATATTATAGACCCAAAGTGGGAAATATTCACTTTGGATTATTCCCCATCCTCTGCCGCCCTCTAGTGGGTTCAACTAGAAGCTTCACTTCCTGTCGAGGTAGGAGGTCACCATTCCAGAAAACATGGCGGCCATCAGTACCGTGGTATTGAAAGCTGTGAAGAAAATAACCATCCAGTTCTGTCCGTTCGAGTCCAATGTCCGCTCAACAAGGTGAGGAACCTTCGCTCAGCTTTACTGTTGTGTTACAAAGCCGCTGTTTTACAAATTTTGTGTAATAATGGCAGGGTTGTTGTTGTTAGTGAGAAAATAGCAGATATTAACGAAGACCACCCATCAAGAACCAGGATTTGCCAATCGCTGTGCTAAAGGGTTAAAAAGCTGAAGCTGTCCTCTTTATTAATTGTTTAATGCACCTGCATATCGCTGGTTGTTCACAGTCAAGAGCTCGAAAGCAAAATGCTTATTGCTCAGCTGTAAAATTCAAGACATGAAGTGACTTCTCAAAGATAAAGTTTGTCCTTTCAATAGATGTAATAAGTAAGTCTAGATTTCTTGTATAGTTTTTCCACATTCAATTTTTCTTTCCTTAGTAGTTAAAAAAAAGTCTCCTATTACCTGATGGGGTTTCTCTAAAACCACTCTTATTAGGCTCAGAGGAAATAGTATGAAACATTCAGATTTTATTGTTAATGATTATTCCTCCTCTTATGTTTATAATTGTTTTTTGTTTTAAAATTGAGGCCAGTGTTGAACCAGTGTCAGTGCAGCATGTCTCTGTCATTTATGGGATTGACTTCGTTTATCAACTAACATACAGTTAAGGTTTAACGCACCAGAGTAAGAACAATTTGTACATGTAGTCTTGATGTGGAGGACTCAAAGACCCCGATGCCTGCTTGTCTTTTCAGAGAGTTTCTGGCTCTGGTGGGTTCAGAGAAGGTCCGCTCCACCAACACGAACTGTGAGGTGATTTCTGTGGTGAAACATGACAAGTCGGAACCAGTAATCGACGTAACATATGGTGAGAAATCGGGCCATGTGCAGCTGAGCTGTTTTTTCCAATGAGTACCAGTTGAATCTTAATGGGATCTGATCTGTTGGGTCATGTTCTACTGCTCAACAGAAGGAACATCACAGGAGATTCAGTGTCTAATAAGTTATGATTATATTGTCTAAATGTACATAGACATGTTATTAAACTTTAACAGTTTAAACTGCCCAGTTCAGATGATTGTAGCACAAGAAGACAAAGACAATTTATATTCAGTAAAACAGAATTTAATTAAGTTCAAATCAGTCCAATTTATTCCACAACAACATAATCATATAATACAGTTAAAGTGGATCATTTAATGCCATTTGTTATAAAGTTATTTACGTAACAAAGTCCAGCCCTTTGCATTGACCTTGACTTTGCAGCATTGCTTCATCGTGAACAAGCATGTGGTGACAGTGGAGAGGAAACTCTCCCCTTTAACAGGAAGAGGTGAAAGCATACTGGCCTATTGGGAACACATGGAGCAAATAAAAGCTAAAATTTGAGAAATCCTTACTGATCTTCATCAGAACTCTCGCTGGAGCATTTTGGATCACAATGAAGGCTTCCTAGTGATGTACAGCTTCAGTAATTCAGCTTTCAAACAACAAATGCATAGAAAGAAACGTTCAAACATATTTCTAGTTTTAGCAGTATTGCAAAGGTAGAATTTGTTGTCCCCACCCATTAACTAATGAAGTCTGAATTTTATGCTGTGAAGGGGAACCTCCAGCTCAACGAGTTGAGGGATGAGGATTGCTGTGTGATTGGAGTTGTGGTGTAAAATCTGCTTGTAGAATACAGTCATATAGAAAAATGTGGACAGCCAATGAAATGTTCAGTTCTTTTGGAAGAAAGGCTCATATATTGAATCCCTGACCTCTTTATTTTATCCTGTAAACAAAGTTCTTATAAACCACAAAAAAACCATCGTCCTCATTATTATAAAATCACCAAACACATTTTCTTAGCTAATAAAAAAGTTATTAAGACATCCTAATCCCTAACAGCTAGTGAATCCCTTCCCACTTTGGTTGAAAGGGAAAGTCTGAGGAAAGTTTAACAATATTTCTGAAGTCCTGGTCTCTGTCTACATTTTGTCTGGTGAACTTCAGTTTGTCCTTCATGGTAGAGAGTAAATGTTTCCTCTTTGCTCACCTCCCTTGAAAACTGAACTCTTCTGTCTTTTTGGTTGGAGAGGCATGCAACAACAGCATTAAGACTCTGTTCTATATTTTGTGACGACATTTAAAAAAATTTTTTTTTAGAGACTTCTTTTCAACAACTTTCAGCCTGCTCTCCGCGAGAGCTTCCTTGGACTGCCGGTTTTAAACGACCTTCATCTGTGGATCGTTTTCCGTAGTGTGAAGCAGCAGATTTATGCCCGTTTGTAACTTTTTTTTCCCATCCACGTTTTACCTCATTTACTTCCTGATGGTTTGATTAGTGTGAGCTACAGCACGTTTCTGCCCCACAGTACACAAATATTTGGCGCAGGTCAGCAGAGTCTCTTTGTGGTACTTGACATTTGCTCAGAGTTAACTTTCCCTGTGTTTCACTCCTCACACAGTGCCGCCTCCTCTGAGTCATCTCATTGTGTCTTCTGTTTTTTTTGTAACTACAGTGGACGGAGAGAGGCTGGTGATGAAGGGGGAATGGTTGACTTGCCGTGAGATGCTGAGCGCGTTTCAGTCCCGCTGCAAAGACAAGGACCCGCAGATCAAAGCCGGAGCCAAGAAATGACCACCTGTTTGAATTTGCTTGTATTTATATGTGTGTGTAATCTTGGAAATGTACAATAAAACAATATGTTTAGCTAAATATGACTCCTTCTGTAGGTTATATAGAATTGTTTAACACTCGTTGTGAATTTTGTTTTAACTCAGTACCTCAGATATACTTTTTTGTAAGCGACAAACCAATCAGTTAAAATTGTTTTGAGTAACAAAGCTGGCTATAATAAGTACAGAGTCAGTTGAATCTAACATTTTGTTAGACACAGCTGGACTTTTATGAAATTAAGCAAAAAAAAAAATTAAAGCAGTCCAAGTGACATAAATATAAGATCAAGCTAACCATTTTCAATAGATTTTTAATGTATTTGCATGAATGTTCATCCTTTCATCCATTTGTCATTTCATCCAGCTGCCTGTCCATCCATTGATGAATTTGTTTGTATGTTTGTCCTTTACCTCACAGTTATCAGCTAATACTCCAGATTAATATGTCTTGGCGCTGGTCAATCAGATTGCAATGCACAAATAAGCAAACATGAATGACATTTTCCCTGGTGGTGACTTTACTTCCCACTAAGCTTTTGAAACACATGTTTGCTTCTTCTTCTTTTTGTTTTGAATGGCGGTTGGCAAGCAACTTAATGGTGTGCATTACCGCCACCTACTGGTATGGAGTGTGGATCAGAACGCAACTTAAAAATAAATAAATAAAAAAACAAAACACTAAATCCTTTCTATCAGTTTAGTTTTCTTAAGAAATTTTATGAAATAACATAAATATTGAGAGGAAGAAGAATATCCCAAAATATCTGATATTTTTAACTGTAACTTATTCTTTAGAAGCCTATATTCTAATTTCCTTCTCTCCTCGGAGTACTTTGGACATAACAATAAAACATGTTCTACTGTCTCTTCTTGAAGACAAAGATCACAATTACCTGATGGATGTTTCCCCATTTTAAATAGTGTACTGTTTAAACCTGTATGACCAAAACGTAATCTGGATATAATGTTTTCTTCTTTTCTACTTCTTTCTGTTGCCCTCATTGCACCAACTGTCCTTTGAATACAATAAAGCCATCTACCAGTTCTTTCTTCTTCCCACTGCTTCTGCCATCTTCCCTTAACCTTTTGTTTTATAATAGATTTTATTTCCTCTTCACTAAAAGGAATCAGTATCTCATGTTTGCTTCTTAATGTGAGCCTCTCTCTCAATCTCATTCATCACCTGTATCTTGTTTGTTTGATTTGTCCACACCTGTTTTCTGGTAGTCAGTATTGGCCTAATATGAGTGAGCAGATATTATTCCTCACTTTAAGATTCTCACGTTATTGGCTCTAGTTTGGAGTCACTTCAGATTAACTTCAATCATGTTATTGAATTCATGCTGTATCATTAAATTCTTGCACTGTTGGATTCTTTAAGATTTATTTATTTTTTATACATTCAGATCCTTCTGCGATAGATTCAAACATAGGACAAACAAAAAAAAGAAGAAGTTAAAAACCCGATTACGGTAAAAAAATAAAAAAATAATACAGATTTAAAAAACAGCATTGTAAGTAAAAGGTTAGGATTATCGGAGGCGGGACTTAAATTATTTAAATATCTGACTTGTGTTGTGACATAGAGGGATGCGATTGGCTTCACGTGCGTTTACGGGGGAGGGAAAAAAAAGCGAGCTGGCCCTTTAAAAGCACTCACTGCCTGACCAGTTCAACATACTGGTCAGAGAAAGTTACGATTTGTTGTGGAGGATAATCACACCGAAGACTGCGACAATGGTTGACCAGTTTGTGGGAACATGGAAGATGATTTCCAGTGAGAACTTTGACGACTACATGAAGGCACTGGGTGAGCCCTTATTAAATTAAGAAAAGTAGGTTCTTTGTGAATTCTGAAGTCGCTGAATTTCCCCGAAATTTTATTCATATTTATTCTTCCGTGCTGCAGGTGTGGGGTTTGCCACCCGGCAGGTGGGGAACCGAACCAAGCCCAACTTCGTGATGAGCGTGGATGATCAGGGGACGATCTGTATGAAATCTCAGAGCGCCTTCAAAACTACCGAGGTCAAATTCAAGCTTAACGAGCCTTTCGATGAGACAACTGCTGATGACCGGAAGACCAGGGTTAGTTTGTTGGGTCTTAATGATTTCAACATTTGGAAAGAGTCGCAACTTTCAGGTTTCTTTAATTTTTTGTTTTAAACCTCAATGCTGGAGTTTAACGGTGTCCCTCGCTCCTCTTCTCCTCCCTGCAGACTGTGGTTAGTCTGGACAACGGCAAGCTTATTCAGAAACAGAGTTGGGATGGTAAAGAAACGAACATCGAAAGGGAGATCTCTGATGGCAAACTCGTGGCGGTAAGTGTCCTTTTTTTTTTTTTTAAAGCCAATGAAGACCTGCCTTCAGACTTCAAACTGCATGTTGTAGAGAAATGATGTCCAATGACTGAAGTTGTAAGATAGGATTGCTTTTTATATTCTTGGATGATGTGGAAGAACTGAGGGGTTCCTTTTGGAAGTCTTGAGTCGCACTATCGAAGCAGAAAACTGAATCTAATGTTGCTTTCATTTCTGTTTCCATGTATATTAAGGGCAGGATTGGCTCAGCTAGTCTTCTAGTATTATGAAAAGGCAAAAACTGAAATTTAACAAGCTATTTTTCCCCCTTTAAAATGCTGAAATGAGACCAATTTTACCACACAAAATAAGCATAGTAATAGAAATTCATACTAAATCTTGTTTTCCCTCACTCTCTCCCTTGGCATTGCCTTCTGCATAACTTTCTAAAGACTTCCTCCAGATAACCTGTTTGCATTCTCTCCACAGAAATGCACAATGGGAGATATTGTGGCTGTGAGGACGTACGTGAAGGAGTGATGATGCTGGATGACCGGCTCAGTTCAATGAGCATGCTCCCAAACTGAAATGGCATGTTCTGCTCTCTGTACAATTGTTGCCAAAGTCTGCTTTTTGTATCTTGTTGCCCTCATCTTGATGCCATCATGGGGTTTTGTTTGAAACTCTTGTGGTGGATTTTGTGAATAAAAGCTTGAGAATTTGTCAAATGTCCGACTCTTTTTTTTTTTTTTTTTTTGTCAAGTCTTAATCAAGGTCGTGTTCGAAGATGTTCAAATGCTGGGGAATGTTTAAATAGATGTTCTCTGGCTTCCAGATTTATCTAAGGAGCTGGCTTCAAGTCCAAAAGCTGTGTTTCCACTTGCTCAAGGCTTATGAAACTTTTTTTTTTTTTTTTTTTTTCCTCCATTAGTCCTTTAAAGGTCAAAACTTTGAGCCATCCTGCATGGATGCCAGGGAATGTGAACTCTCTTTAGATGGTGTGTAGGGGATTTATTTTTATTTGGGGGGAGGCTGAACATTTCTAAATTACTGGCAGCTGTATGGTGCACAAGAGCATTCTGGGTATCCTTCCCTCCCTTGTTTACAAGTGGCGACAACCACTTTTCCATGACAGGAAAGGCAAGCCGATGGTACTGATTGAACCTGATGACTAAAACAGCTGAACCTGGACTTGTGGGACGGCACTCATTTTGGACAATAGACGTGGCAGCTGTGGAGGACATGCAATGTTTGACCTTCTGGGGAAGAGGCCAAGTGAACAGGAATGTAATGGACTGTTGGTGAAGGTCAATGTGCTGAAGTTTGTTTACTAAATCCCTGTTTTCTACTCAAAACATTTTACTTCAGGTTAATCACCTTTCTTTGGTTCACAGTGCTACAAATTCATTAACCCTGTATGGATGTTACATCCTGCAATTTTACGGTATTAGAATTTTCTGTTAAATGAATTTTATCATTGCGGAGAGAGGGCAATGGTTTGTTGGGCATTTAAGGATGGGAGGTTTTTGTCTCTGGATCAAGTTTTACTAATGAATATACATAAAAACAGCAAATACTTTAACCTATCCAAATAGGTCTAGAAATTGAGAAATAAAAATTATCTTAAAACAGATTTTTCTATTTAGATATGCACATAATCTGAATGTCTAACTTCATAAAGGAATTTGACAGATTGATATTTCAATCTAACTTAAGATGCATTTTGTGTCTTAAAATGAAACAGCTATGGGGAAAAAAACCCTGAGCAAAGCTGGGGCAGAAAACTTATCTCTTTATTCATTTAAAAAAATACAGTCCAAAAGGATTCATCAATATAATTAAAACTTAATTTTATGCAAATTGTTTTCCTTACAGCAGATAATGTGCATTTCAAAACTCTAGTTAAGGAGATTTGAAATGAAAAATCTATAGGAAATCCATTAGATTAATGTATTTTTTAAATCTAACCATTTTTTTGACATGTAAATTTGACATTATACCGTTGCTCACTCCAAGAAACTTCTCTAACTTCCTCCCTATGAAACAAGAAGCTCTGTTGTTTTTAATTTTGCTCCTCTTCTGTAATGATTCACAAATACTACACAGAGTTAAACAGTAGAATCTGGACAAACAAAACCCAAGCATGGCAAGCTGAATTCAAGTTTGTCTCTGTTGGAAATAACATAAGATTCAAGTGAAAGAATGTGAAAGGAATACCATTTCATTGCTTTAGCCTGAAGCCAGCTAACAGCAAACTGACTATATTACGCAATAATTTCATCTCTTTTCATAGTTATTTTCCCCCAGCCTGATATGATTCTTTAATGGTGCAATCCCATAATAACAACTCTCCTAACCCTCATACTGACCAGCTGCATTCAAGCTAAAAAGCAGCTCTATGTTCTGCATGTCCTTTGTTGTTCATTGCTTTACATACCAGAAAATTAATTGAGTAGTTTATCTTCCCAGTGGACCAGTTTAAGATGGTAACGCCTTTAACTAATATTACCTCTAAAGGTACAAGAATAATGGATCGTAATCTTTTATTCTCTGCTTTTATCTTGATTTGATTGCTGTTCATGAGGTAAGAGTGTTCTGTGTGCACAATCTGAAAGCCAAAAGGCACATCTGCTATGTATTGACTTACAGGTGCACTGCTTGAAAGTCAACAAGGCGTCCCTGTGTCTTTGTTTGGACAACTGCAGGGAACAGGGCGGATCTCCACCTCGAAGTCTATTTTTCCCAGACATCTTCCACCGCTGTTAACACGGCTTTTCCTGATCAGCTGGAGGCGGACAGCGTTTTAAAACATGCATGGATCGAGCAATACAACACAGGGCACTACTGAAATGTAAGATGGAGCATGAGAGATGAAAGCTTTCCCCAAGTCATAGCAGCAAATGTGGGGACCAAAAAAGTGCTCTGGTCAGATGAAGCCAAAATCTTTTGACTTTTATGTAAAACAGAATTTGTTTAGGAAAAATTATTCTACACCCAACCTGACTGGGAAACATGGTGGAGGCAAATTCATGCTCTGGGGATGCTTTTCTTCAGAAGGGACAGAAAAGCTGCTCATAGCTGATAGGAAGATGGATGTGACCCCTAACAAACTTCTTTGGTAGGGGTCACAAAATGTAGAGCTACAATAGAATGACTTAGGTCAAAGCATGTTAATGTGTTAAAATGGCTCAAAGTCTAGACCTAAACTTAATTCAGAATCTGTAGCAGGACTTGAAAAGGAAGTTCACCGACCGGTCCTTCACTTGAACTTCTCTAAAAAAAAAAATTAGCAAAAATTTCAGTCTCTAGGTGTAAGATGGTAATAGAGATCTTTGCCAAACAAGCTGGAGCTGCATTTGTAGCTAAAAGTGCAAAAAGGTTTGAAATTCATGTATCTTCTTTTTTTTTTTTTTTACACAATCATCAACAACCTTTTGTTGGTCTTATGCATAAAATCCCATTAAAGTACATGGAAATTTGTAGCTGTAATGTGGAAAAAAATTGGGAAAAAGTTATAGGAGAACCTTGTGTGTATTTTTGTGAAGCTCTGTAAATACAGCCTGGGCAGGACTATTATGGAGCTTCTCCAACTCTAATTTTGGCCTCTGATATGTGGAACAAATTAAAACCTACAGATCTCAAGTAAACTTGCATATGTTCTCACGCCTGACAGAACGTTGCATCTGGCTGACACTGGGTTTGCTTTGTGTCATGAGAAAGACAGCAGGTCTGGGACTTCAGAGGAATTAACTCATATCCTTTGCATAACATCTGGAAAGCTCCACTTGAGTTTCAGTGTTGACACCCTTCCTCTGCTTGTACTCAGTCTAAACTCAGCCTTACACAAACACCTTTAAAGTGCAAGTGGTTCAACAAGGCTATAAATCTGTAATATACCCTTAGAGCCTCAAGTCTATGACCTACACATTGTGTTAGATAGCAAGTGGATCTTAAAAGCATAAATACATTCATATGGTTTGTTACTGAGAATGTGTGGCATGTCTTATCAAATATTTCTCTACTTTATCTTCAGAAGTGAATTTCTGGGGAGCATTTTGTGAAACGGGGATGTATGGTGCTTTGATGGTTTAAAGAAAGAGACAAAATCAGGGTCAAAAGGTTCCTGTTTGTTTTTACATCAGAAGCAACATTCAAGATAGTGAAGTAGATTGGCAAGATAAATATAAAAAGCAAAAGATCTATTACTTTTGTTGTGTGGCTTTGATGTTGGATTGAGGAAATCACCACCGAATAAACAACTTTTTCACAATTTTCGTCTCACATGTGTGGTGAAATCTGACTTAGAGATAATACAACTTTTCTTGGCTAGAAACTCTCACTGCTCTTGACTTTAGTCACACTAATGAAATCTTATTTGCACTTGACAGCACAAATCCATTTTCATTTGTCGTTTTTCAACATTCTTCATGGAGTATTTCTCATGCAGTGGAGTTGGCTGTGAGGTTAATTTCTGAAAAGATTTTCTTAGATTTTCCCCTAATGCCTCGATATTCACTAAAAACACATTAGTTTCATCTTGACTCCTCTCTGCAGGAAAGAAAATGGCTCCTGGGTTGATCTGAGATCTGTCTCCAGAGAAACCAAACAACAGAAATGAGTAATGTGTGTGGAGGCCCCACAGAACCGTGGGGGAGCCTGGCTGCCGTGCAACAAGATTTCCCCTCAGTGATCCCTGCAATGTAGTCATACAGAAGGCTGAATTCTGATTTCATCAATTAGTGTCTGAGCATTTTGCAAGCTGTGCCCTGTGGCTGTACTTGGAATTGCCCTCTGCATTGACTCATTCAAAATCTGTGTCCTATGGTTGTGAAATTGGTCAAAGTTGTGCAGCTGCAGTGATGTGATTTTTCTTTTTTTTTTACTATTGCCTAAAAGCATGCAGGTTAGCAGCTTGAGTAATGTCTAACTAGAATAATTTTTTTTTATTTCTGAACTCTTCCAGACTTAAAACATTAGTATTGTTGTTTCTAAATGAATATGAACTTGTTTTCTTTGCATTATTTGAGGTCTGAAAGCACTGCATCGTTTCTGTTATTTTGACCGTTTCTCATTTTCTGCAAATAAATACTAAATCTTTGCTTGGAATTTCATAGACATGTTGTCAGTAGTTCATAGAATAAAAGAACAATGTTCATTTTACTCACACATATAAATATAAAAAGAAAAATCTGAGAAACTGGTACATTTAGGGGGTCTCTTAATATTTTTCCAGATCTGTATATAGATTTAAATAACTTAGAACTATCAGCATAACAATACAAATATGTCCAATATCTGCCAAAAACGTTGATGTGTCCCTCTAGAAAGAGTATGTAAACTACTAGTTTGCATGCTAATTAGAGGCAAATTGTATCAAGATGGCCACTGTTAAAGAGGTGGAGCTGATTGTGTAACGTAGATCGCTGTGATTGGCTTCAAATTATTTTCTTGTTAAAACTAACCCTTTAAAAACACTCAACACCTGGGCTGTTCAGTACTCAGGTTTTAGTCTATATTTAATCCACAGGTTCTCGGTTGGAATCCCGCATCAAAGATCGCAACGTGGTTGAGCAGTTTGTTGGAACATGGAAGATAATTTCCAGTGAGAACTTTTATGAACTTCTGAAGGAATTTGGTAAGAGCATCATAATCTATTGGATGTTATTAATCTGTTGTGGAATTAGTTTACTAGTTTAATTAATGAAAAAAAAAGTAATGAAACTGCTTTCTTTATGCTCTGCAGGTCTGGGAGCAGCCAAACGGCATGAGGCAAACCAGATCAGACCAACCTTCACAATGAGCGTGGATGATCAGGGGGTGATTTCCGTGAAGTCTCTGAATATCTTCAAAACCCTGAACGCAAGTTTAAGCTGAATGAGCCATTCCTTAAGCAGGTTTTGAACAATAAGGACATTAGGGTTAGTGGCACTGCAGATTTACATATTTTGAGATCCATCCCAGTTTGTACCTTGTGTCTGCTGAAATATCATGTTGTCCTCGTTTCTGTTCTTCCCAGTCTGTGATAACTCTGGAAAATGGGAAGCTTTTTCAGAAACTCCTGGAGGGAGATTGTCAAGAAAATCCGAGCTCATCCCACTTCCCCATGCTGGAGATTTAAGTTTAACAGTAATAATAAATAAAGTTATCTTTAAAATGAATCACTCAAGTGATATCAAGGCCCAACAGTAGACTTAAGTGTCAATAAAATAAATCTAGTTGTGTGTGTTGTTTTTGTCTCATGCAAACTTTGCTTTAATTCTACTTTTTTCTATCTAATCATAAGAAATCATAGTCAGTCAGAGAGATTCATTAAACAGGAAAAGCAGGTTTCCTGGAAAAAGAGGAAGTAAGTTTCCAGCCTGCAGATTTATAAAAATAGCTGAGACTATTCCTTAGTTTAAAGCATGAAAGTTTTAAAGAATGAAATCTAAACATTATTAGTAATTGGATAAGATTCAAAGTAAAATACTTATATTAATATTGGTTTACTTGTAATAATACTTACAGTTACATTTGTGAGAACACTTACAAGAAAAACAAGTAACTGTAACTTTAGTAGTAAATAATTAGAATCATGTATTATTCTTGGTTTCTTTTCAGAAAAACATCTGTAATAACTCACATTAAGATCATAATAAGAGTAACTAATAAGTTATGGTTATAAAATCATAAATGAATGATAGATCAGAGAAGCTGAAGAAAATAAATGTGATATAAGTTATGGTTATAAAATTATAAATGAATGCTAAATCAGAGAAGCTAAAGAAAATAAATGTGATATAAATGTGATTTTGACATTAAACTTGAAATGGTGTAAAAAGGTGTAACTGCAATTAAACATCACTGATATGTTGGAGGTAGAGAGTAGGTGAAAGGTTGTGCAGGCAAGGGACATAGGAGGTTGAGCAACCCTGAGACATTAGCACAGACATCAGGACATAATGTCTGTAAGACAGTGATGGATATGAGATCATCTGTCTAAGCAGTCAGCCAATTAAACAAGCACAGCAACAGTGCTAGCCAATGAAAACGCACCAAAAGGTGGATAAACCCTATAAAAGGTGGGTGCAAAAGAGGAACCGTTCGTTGGATCCTCCGGGCAGCTTTGAGCCAAGATCGAGATGGACAAAGAACTCTGCAGCTGAAGAAGAGCCGGGGCCACAGAGCCGGAGACTGTCCTGTGCATGCATGGGGACCAACCCGTCAGGCCCACAATCTGTGGCTTCGAATCGCACTTCTCTCATCGGCTGGGTTCTGACCCCAAAGACAAAGATGAAGACAAAGACAAGGAAGAAGAACCGGTGCCTTTTTTCCTGCCAGCACCAAGTCCTGTGTGACCTCACCATCCATGCGGAGAAGAAGTTCATCGGACCTACAGAGATCCCTGCCTTCGTCGATCAACTTCCTCCTCCTGCTGCAGCACCTTCTTCGTCGTCGTGCCAGGTCTGGGGTTCGAGGCGCCAGGCTCCGTCCGTCTCTCTCAAAGGTTCCCTTTTTTAGTTCTCAGTGTCAGCAGTAGGGAAAGATAGACTAGATGATTGATTTTACTTATTTGATTATTTCTGCTACTGAATTAAGCTGTACTGACCCTTGCAAAAATGCCTTACTAATAAAATATTTAGCATAAAGAAAATCTAAAAGATGTTGTGGACATTCAGTTAATGAGTCACCTTAAAGTTCTTTGATGGTTGTAAAATAGCTGTGATGTTTGATTCTGGAGAGGAAGAGGTGGAAAATGTTTTTAGGTTGCTGGTAGCCCAAATGTAAAACATCATCCTTGGGACTCGCCCGAGTCACTAAAACCTACCTGGTTCAATAACAAATGCACGTTGTAAAATAGAGAACGAGCGACCGTTAACAGGTGTGCTCTGTGAAACTAGTTGGCTGTAGGCTGCTCAGTCTGGCTAATTCACAGGGGGAAGAAGGGTGGGACACCTGGATGTAGGCCGTCAGATAACCAGGCGAATCGTTTCTCGAAACCAGCTTAAACAGAGTTTACTTCAGTTCTGGACAGGGTAAATCCCAGCAGATTTAGGAAACTCAATTAACCCGTTAGAAGGAGAGCTGGTAGCACATCTCCCCTCTCAGAAGAGGAAGTACGAGAGTGAGAGAGTAGAGACAGAAAGGAGGGGGGGGGGGGGGCGGTGTTGCGCAACAACAAGATGGAAAGTTCACTGTGGAGAGGGAGATCTCAGAGGGAAAAATGATTGTGGTAAGACATTTGGGGTTTCTTCGAACACATTCAACCCAAGTCCAATCATAGATCTTGTCAGTGTTTCTAGTCTTTGTTTAAGGAATAATATTTGTGATTAGATTAAGTCATATTTCATTTCCAAATAAAGTATAGCAAGAATTTGTATTGTAATACCTTTGTATGGGACAACAGTGCTCAAAAATGACCTTTGCTAGAGTTTTTACAAACTTTGTATCATCTGACCTCTAAAGTCGCTCCATCTTTTTGCACACAGAGATCCAGAATGGGAAATGTGGTGGCAGTGAGGACCTTTGAAAAGGAGGAGTGAAAGTGCTCCAGGATGAGAAACCCAGCTGGATTCATCGGTCTATTCCTAGAATGACATGTTGTGCCCTTGAGCTTTATTTTCAGCCTTCTACCAACTTGAAACACTAATGTGTTTTGTTTGGAACCGCTGTGGCGCTGACTAAATAAAATAAATAAAATAAGTAAAAATAAATGACATACAAGGAATGTTTGAGTTTATTATTTTTGTGGAATGTGTCCTTTATTGATTTCAGAAAAAGGCAGATAAACTGAATGATTTGCCAACAGGTGTTGTAGTGGTGTGATGGCTTGTGCTATTGTCTGAAAGCAAAAAAATATTAGTTATTTTTAAATTATTTGCATGTTCTGTCTGTGTGCATTTGCGCTTTTTCATCAGTATGTGTAGAGAAATAATCCTTAGGTTCAGGTATTGACAAAATGCAATTAATTGCATACATTTATATCTTACACTTAAGCCACATCCTTATTCTTAACAGAATGCTTGGAAATTGTCTTTATTTGTTATAAAAGATTATATGTTGCCTGCAAAGTTTGCCATTTAGCAAAAATACAGCAGATATTTTGTATGATCTCCAGAAAGTGTTGCGGTCCTCAGGCTGCTGCAGCAACTCTGTGTTTAGGTTTAAAATGATAGTCTAACAAATGTTGTCATGGCAGTTGTCCAAAGAAGACACCACACAGAGTCAGCCTAAAATATAACATCCAAAGGATTCTGTGGAGCATATGAGGAAGAGCATTTATTTTGCTTTAGAGAGCACCACAAAGATTCGCTGTTTTTCCAGTCATCCCTGCAGGAGTTCCTGTCAAAGTTTGGTGTAGAATGAGGCCCCTGTATGTGATTGTAAAGCCTGCAGGAAGGAGGGTGGAAAATCTTTAAAGTGAGACCATGTGAGCAAGCTTCTACACAATAGTATTCCCCTGTGAGCAGAACAAATGAAACTCTGCATGTACAAACATGAGCACTTGATTGAACTTTTGTCTTTGGTAGATTTTGCCCAGAAATGGCTAAATAAATAAATAGGTATGATAAATGAGGTTAAAAAAATGCCATTAAGTGTCATAATATTTGATATATTCTCTCCCCTCTCCTCTCTATTAAAAGAGACCATGTGCAGCAGAAATAGAAATATTGTCCCACAGTGGGAAAATTTGGGTGTACCAGCAGCAATTTACAGGTAAATGGAGGCATGGATAGTCAAACTCAGGTAAAAAAAAAAGAGAGAAAAAAGAAAACAGAAATATAAGAATAAGAGAGACTAAGGTAAGGGCAAATTTATAACAAGAAATTTAATACTGTCGAGTTAAATGGCAAAAAGGTGCAATTATTGTGTTTGATGTGATCTTTAAAATGAAAGGACTGGTAATAAAAGAAGGAAAACAGAGAAAACAGATTTTTTTAAAGGTGTTTTTGTCGATGCCTGATGTCAAAACTGATTGGAGTTAACATTGTAAAAGGCGTCTGATTGTTGAAAGAAATCTGAAAAAACCCCCAAACAATAAAAAAAAACTCCTGCACAGCATGTTGAATGGTTTATTTTACAACCACAGGATGCTGAGTTTAAACGGAACTTGTTTCAGGAAAAAACTAACTTCAAACACAAATTACTACGCTCTCAAAACAAATGATGAGTGCAGTTCACTTGGCCAACAGCGTGTTTGCTTTAGTTCTAAAGCAAATATCTGCTTCTTTCAAACAGGTAGTTGCAAAAATAATAATTACAATGATAATAAAATAAATAAAAATACCATGCCTTAGCATCAAAATTTAGTTAATAGGAAAAATAATATTCTTCCTGAATTCTTGACTATGTTATATAACCCAAAGAAAAGCCACAACTGCTACATGCAAGTGTGACAGCAGACACCACAGCCGAGGTTTACCCTGTTTTACCACACAGTAAAGCAAACTGTCTGCGGCCCTATCTTGGTGGAAACAAACCCGTGAGATTTTTAAGAATTTCACAGGATGACGTAGTGCAGAACAAAGATGTTGTGGTGTCTGTGCCTTAAGTATGCAGTCACAGACAAACACAGACACGCTGACCTTCCACTGCAGGTGGTAAGGAGCTGAGAGGTTTTGATACTCAAAAGGTCAGACCATGATTTTTGTCTGCCAGGTTCTTATGGCTCACATATAAATGTATATTTTCTTAAAAACAAGTATTTTTGCTGCAGGAAATGTTGGGGGACTTTAGAAAATACTAAGTCTAAAACATTATTTCTGCACAAATAAACTATTCTTTTTCTCAAGAATAGTTTATTTGAATAGTATTCAAAAATGGTGGAAAAAATATGCAAATACAAGCAGATTACCTCATTTCAAAACAGGCAGGCAGACATATAGATGTTTTTTTCTTTCACACATTTCAGACCATCAATTAAATGTCAGTATCAGAAAAAGAAATGAGAATTCTTTAACATTACGTTTCTTCTGTTTTAATTCAGCCACATTGGAACATCTATAGGCTATTCATCATTATGAATAGCCTCAATCCAAAACTTTTTTTTTTTTTTTTTTTTACCCCAGAGGGTAGATTTTCCTGCTATGCTTTGGATCATTGTCCTGCTGAACTGCTGCTCTTAAGGTCACAAACTGATGGCCATGAAATTCCCGTCAGTATTTTCTGCTGAATTTGAAAGCAGATTTCATGGATCGAGTCTCTTCATTTCTGAAGCAGCAAAGCAGCCCAGATCATCCCACTACCACCACCATGTGGTAGTATGTAAGATGTTATCCTTTGCTTTGCCCCAAGCAAGAATCTCATTGAACCTAAAAGTTGTTTTTGCAAGGGAAAATGTGCAAAGCATCTGCAAATAACAACTCAACAAATTTAACTTCTACAGTGGTGTTTATAAGTTGTGATAGTTTCCTAATAGAGATATTATTACTGACTACATTTCAGTCAAGTTGTCTCTTTTAGTTTGCAAATTGAACATTTCAAGTTGTTTACACACACACACACACACACACACACACGCCCACCCCCCCACCCCCACACAAGCTCCCCCCCCCCACATATACAGTATATATACTGTATATATACAGTATATATACAGTATATATATATATATATATATATATATATATATATATATATATATATATATATATATATATATATATATTTCCACATGGACAAAGGACTCAGAGTTTGTACTTTTTAAGGAAACTTAAATTAAAAAATAAACAACAATGGGTCATCAGGAAAGTTGGCTTGATGGACGTTTTGCGACGTGCTGAAGGCAGCAGACACTTCCCGACAATGCACTGGAGAGATAACCTCAGCCTCTGATAGCAGGGAGGGAAACGGAAGCCATTAGTCACAGGCTGCCCTTTCTCCAAGCTGCTTGTAGACGGGACTCTGAACGGTGAAAACCCAAACAGCAAGATTTTCTTGAACCTTCTGGGAAGAGTTAATAAACGGCAAGAAGCTTGTTCAGAAAACATTAGACTTTTTTTCTCTTTTTACAGTTTATGTGGTTATATAAAATATCTTTACATAAAATAAAATGGCAAAATCCCCCTTCTATTAGATACTGTTTTCATTTATGCTTAGGGTCAAGTTGAATAGTTGAAATCAGTCAGTATTTTCAGGGTTGGCCAAAGACTATATGAGGCATCAAGTAAAGTTTAATTTTGGGCCCCTCCTTCTATTTAGAACACGATCACCACCAAACAACAGATTTTAACACAGATTTGTTGAAATCTGGGAGAGGGGGACTAAGTTTAATCTAAAACCTGTCATGGACTATTGGAAAGGAATTGTGGAGAATTTGTTTTTTTTTTAAGAAACTGAGCGCAAGCATAAAGAAAAGATTAAACTCGTAGCATCAGATTGTAACTAAGCTAAGACAAGAGTCAAATGACAAAGGCTGTTCTTTTCACTTTTACTTGAGTGAAGTTCCAAAGTGAAGATTTGGAGAACTGGTAGGTGAGGATTCCTAAAATATGCATGATTGAGTCAAAGCAACTCTCCTGGAATGTTTTTAATGAGGCAATTACATTATACTGTGATATAAAGCTCTAAAAGTAGAATTTACATAATACCCTCACACCCCTATTTAAAGAATTAAATCTTTTTTTAGTACAAAAAAAAAGAAGCTAAAAAATTGTTAAAGGACAAATACATTTTCACCGTACTGCGATACGTTTGCATTTACTACAGGAAGCGTTTTGAAATTTCAGTTGTTGTAACTGGTGAAATTTTGCTCTTTAATCTAACTTGTTCTAAGTTGTGTCAGGTGGACTCCCTGATGAGATGTTAGTTCTCAATTGTCCACGACTTGTCTGAGGACCTCCACTTAAAAGCACACAAAGAAACCAGAGCTTGTTTCTGATATCTGCGTTGCATCCAGAGGCCTTTGGGTTCACAGCTGTTTGAGATAACGTCAGTGTGAATCTCAGCAGGACAGAATCACGCTGCCTTCCTTCCAGTGCACAGCTGTGCACCAACAAAAACCAGCACCTTGTGCAGATCAGCTTTTATTCCGTCCCGCCAGTTGGACTTCACGATTTAATTGGAGCGAAATACAAAACAAAGGGTTAAAAAGAAAGATTTAAAATGCAGCCACAGAAAACTGTCATGTAAAGGGGATGATAGCTGAGGTGAAGGTAAGATTGTGAAGCTGCTTTTGAGCAACGACTGAGATGTGATGAAGCAAACAGGAAAAGGAGGGTTGGTTACTGTTACACCAGCAAACGTCCTTACCTAAGTGTGCTAACAGCAGGGAAAGGTGCAGTGTGTTTAAAGGGCAAGAAAATGCAGAGAATTAGGTAAGGATGGGGTTTAAAAAAAAAAAAAACTTTGCTTGGATCAAAAGCTGGCCAACAAGCAGCGGTGCTCTCATTGTCCCCTTCTTCTTCTTCTTCTTCTTGGTTTTTATTGGCGGTTGGCAACAAACTTACAGTAGCATTACCGCCACTTACCGGTATGGAGTGTGGTTCGAGATGGTCTATAAACTTTCACTTTCTACCTTTTCCCTCCATTAACTCCTGATTAAACATACCCCCACACATACACACCTGCTTATATTATCCAACTTGCTTATAGCTTTATATACCCCTCTTTGATATTCTTTACACATTCACACCCAACTTGCTCTACTCATATCCTATGAAATAGCTTTGTTTTTTTAAGATACCGAATAATTATTTGAATATGTCTACTCCCGAGATCTCTCCTCAAAAATTCTATTAATTAAACCTTTCTTTAATACCTACACACTCTCTCAGCATGCATCTTCTCTCTTCTTCATACTTACAACACTCTAAAATAACATGCTCTATTGTTTCAGACTTCTCACAATAATCACACTTTCCAGTTTCATGCTTTTGTATTTTAAAAAGTGAATAATTAAGCCCTGTATGACCGAACCTTAACCTTGTTATTATTCTTTCCTCCTTCCTATTCCTTCTTCCTATTCTTTCCTTTCCTACAGCTCATTGTCCCCTTGGGTGTTCCTGTCAAAGCTCAGGGAGGCAGAAATAATTCAGTTAATTGGCTCTCAGAGTTACATATATAACCAATCAGGGATACTTTATGGTAAGAGAAGCACAGACTTCCCTTTGCTGCCTCAGCAAGCAAAGAAGTTTCTTCCCTTTAGCACACAACTTTTATCTTTTAGTACAAAATCTTGCTTATATTAACACTGTTTTAACAATTCAGCTACACTTTAAGTGCAAACTATAGAAAAGGACAACTATGAGAGAATAAGAGGCTCTTTGATCTCTGCATGACATCAGTGAATTAGAAAGGTTAATCCCATTTCAAACTGCAAGAGCAGTCTCAAACTACGCAAAACACGAGATGCCTCATGGAGTGTGACCGGCTAGCCACACAAAGTCTGAATCATGTGACTTCTCCCCTCCTCCACCCACTCACACGACAGGATATGAGTTCTCCCAAGTTTTCTGGAAGTCCGATGGCTATTTTGTTCGTTTCTTTAACCTGCAACCCACTGCACACATTGTGAATAGGCTACGTCAGCATGCTTTAACCTTTGTATGGACTAACATTTCATACAAGTAGTGGACAGTTTACAAATTAGGCAGCCTGCCGGTTTGGAAACTCTGCAGGAACCGAAGGGCCTGTTCCTCTCTGAGGTTTGGCAGGCTTTTAATCTGTTTCTGACAAACTGTGATTCACTTGTAGAGCTTTGAGAGCAAATTGGTTTTGACAAAAAGGGATGTTCTGCTTTCTATTGAACTTTCATGTAGAATATTTGCTGCAACAAACAGAAACAGTGATTATTTTTATTCTCAGAGCTCTTATAGTAAAAAGTATACACATATTTTTGAATTATGATCTCCTTCTTAAAGAGGCCAACCCCACCCTATGTAAAAATATTATTATCCCTCTAATTGAAAAAATTAACTTTTCTGGAAGCTGAATTCAGTTACTTGATTTCTTGAATCAGAAATCAAGAAATCACATATATGGAACCAGTCAGGCCACATTAAGTGGGTCAAAAGATTTAAAAAAGCAGTACATCATTCCCCCCCACTTTAAAAAATCAACAGGTACGAAACAGACCCACCGACACATCAATGTGGACAGGGTTACAAAGCCATTTCTGAGGCTTTGGGATGCCGGTAAAGCCCAGTGAGATTCCTGATCCTCAAATGGAGAAAACATGGGCCAGTGAGAAACCTTCCCAGAAGAGGCCAGCCTATCACATATTCCAAGAATGTATCATCAACTCATCTAAGAACTCACAAAGGACCTTAGAACAACATTTAACACACTGCAGGCCCACTTGGCTCAGTTAAGGTCAGTGTTCAGGAGTCAACAGTTAGAAAGAAACTGGGAAGAGTCCAACGTGAAAACTACTGGCCAAAAAGACCACAAAAGACTATTTCATGTTTGCCCAAGTCTTTAGGGGAAATATGTGAACTAATCAGACAAAAGAAGATCTCTTTGGAAGATGTACGTCAGAAAGAACATTCACCAAGTGTGACAAACCCCCCCCCCAGAAATAATCTGTACAGAGGCAAATACATTCCTTCCTTATCTCTGAGTCTTCTTTAGATACACACACATATGGATATTATGCTGCATATGTCTTTGGAGTTTTTTAGTTGTATTGAGAGTATTATTGACTTGGATTTCTTCATGCCTAAAACCACTTTTTTCTTATTAAATGGCCTTGTTCCATCAGCAGAATACTTCCTGTTCAGACACAGCAACCTGTTTCACAGAAACCTTATCAGCAACGTGTCCTTTCTACATCAGTAAATGCATTCCTCACTTTTTAGCATTCATTAGACTCAACAGTGAGCACAAGCACACAAAAAGGGAGAGTTATATGATTAGAGAGAGAGAGTGAAAGAGAGACTAATATATTTTGTAATTTTCTGTTGTTTTGTAAATTTATTTCTAGAAAGAACAACATTTGTGTATTATTTGAAAAATGTATAAAATTTCAAGAGTTTATCTTTGACTTTTGCAAAAGATTTAAGGATTTTCTGTCTACTATTAAATTACTTTCCCTCAACAATGACTAATAAATCATTTAAGCAGAAAAGAAAACAAGAAATGTTGAGGCAGGTTATTATTAGCAGCTGGACTCAATCTATTGTTGTGTGTTTTTAAGTTAAATCAACAAAAGTCAAAAAGAAAAATAATATTATAACAGATATCGTTTCATACACACTAATCAGACGCACTCTGCAATTCCACTAGGTTTTTGGGTTTTCTATGCAGGTCAGCTTCTGCCAGACACAGCTTTTATTTGGACCCGATTAGTTTTGGGCATAGTCATCGCATGGCCTCTGTTGGCCGGGATAACGCTCATTGGTGTCCGCATCACTGGACCTATTCAGGCGGGCCGGCACAATCGCGTAGAACTGGCAGACATAACGCCTAAGCCAAAGTGTCAGGCCAGCCCAGTCAGCAAATGCAATGCCCCCTCAACACACCCCTGTCTCCTTTTTTAATTGCAGTTAGATGGAGGGACTGAGACACGAGAAGAGAAAAGAAAAGAATGGGATAAGTAAGAGACAGAGGGGACCAGTTCGAGAGAGAGAAAAAAGAAAAAAAGACACAGGGTGTCGGTGAGAAAAAGACATTGCCCTGCAAGTCAACTCTTACACAGTTCTGAAATTGACCCTAGTGACCTGTGTCCCAAATGACCGATTAGTCACTGCTTTTACATATTTGGGATTCCAGCATGCTTGTGAACATACAGTACAGACCAAAAGTTTGGACACACCTTCTAATTCAATGGGTTTTCTTTATTTTTATGACTATTTATAAGGCAAGAAATCCCACTTATTAACCTGACAGGGCACACCTATAAAGTGAAAACCATTTCAGGTGACTACCTCTTGAAGCTCATCAAGAAAATGCAGAGTGTGTGCAAAGCAGTAATCACAGCAAAAGGTTGCTACTTTGAAGAAACTAGAATATAAGGGGTATTTTCAGTTGTTTTACACTTTTTTGTTTAGTGCATATTTCCACATGTGTTATTCATAGTTTTGATGCCTTCAGTGTGAATCTACAATGTCAATAGTCTTGAAAATAAACGAAACTCATTGAATTAAAAGGTGTGTCCAAACTTTTGGTCTGTACTGTATACCCAACCAGTCTAAGTAAGTTTCTGCTAACTGTAAAAAAACTAGAATACAAATTTTTTTTATAAATACAGACAGACCAAAAGCAAACTTGGCTTAAGACAACGTAAAGTATGAACAATACCTGGTTGCAGATTGTAAATATGAGAAGACAGGAGACACATTTAGGCATGCATTTACAGTAGCTAAGAGTGCTATTTGGCCAAACAGTCCTCTGCTGCCCTCTTGTGGTGTAACCAGTTTAGCTCAGGGTATTTTCTTATCTTCCTGCAAATAGTTTATAAAAGATGAGTGACATGGAACTCCATAAAAATGATGGGACTTGCTGTTCTGCATTGTAAGACATGCAGCATGCAATCTTGAAACCTATTCAGTGTCAGAGAACTTTAGATAGATAGATAGATAGATAGATAGATAGATAGATAGATAGATAGATAGATAGATAGATAGATAGATAGATAGATAGATAGATAGATAGATAGATAGATAGATAAAGTGGCCTTTACAAAATAATATATATAAATTGTAGGTGGGTAAATTATTTATTTCTATTATTTTTTATATTAGTCTTTAAAATACCAGAATTTGCACATGACTTTATGTTTTTGTCTGTCTGGTTACGTCATTATAAATATTAAATCCGATGTTATGATCAGTTACTTAGTTTTTGAATAGTCTTTTTTATTTTGTTTACTCTAACTGAAAATCTGAAAATCGTTGATACGGTGGTGTAAAACTGCAGCGGTCTTCACGAACTCAGAACTAACAGGTGTCGCTTAACGTAAAACAAAATTTACAGCAAGCCCCTTTAACTGGCTCATACCATTAATGGTTAGAGAGAGGGGGGGAGATCCCTTTTGTTGAAACTTTATAGTGTGTTTAGTTCTTTTATGCGGTGGTAAAACTGCCATTAGTCTAATCTTTTAAGTTGTTAGTAAGCTGTCTAGTAATATATCACCGAAAGAGCAGTTGTAAAAGAAATCTACAAGAGTTACCACGACCGGCGCTTCCCGTCGTTACAAACAGAGGTAGGGACCGCTGGCTGGGGATGAGCGGCACCAACATTCAGGTGCAAGACTTAGAAGAGGACCTGAATTAATTTATTGTGGAGTAACTTAAACGTATTTGTGACAATGACGGAGAACGGCAGTCGCGACGGCTCTGAAACAGAAACAAAGCAGCTCCAGGCTAACGCCACGACGGAGTACTGCTCAAAGTTGCAGCGGTGGATGTGGGAGTATTACTGGGGACATGCTAGCTGGCAGAGCTGGGCGGCTCTGTCAGCCTTCCCCTTGCCACCGCCGAGCTCTGCCGCTCAGACACCGGCTGCTCATTCTTCCATTCCCGCCAGCGGACAGCAAGCGTTTGAGCCCGGGAACTGGTTCGGCTACCCGTACGCTTTCAGACACCCGGGGTCCTCGACTCCTTACCCGGGTGGTCTGCAGGCGGAGCAGCGCTCAGCCGCGACCGATGTGCGGCAGCAGAACGGAAGTCCACCACAAGCAGGTAGGTGGTGGCCTGTTCTTTTTATTTTTATTTTTTATTTTTTTTACAGAAACATCCCTAAGCATGGTTCCTTAAAGACTTAAGATAAGTCATGAGTGCAATGCGAAGCAGGCTTAAGAAGAGGTCCAGGTGGAAACAGGCTTATATAATTACAGTTGTCCCAAAGACTCTTTGGGCCTATTGTTTACCACACTGGTTGTTTTCTGCAGATCTAAAGTAGCTTCAAAATAACAACAGTACCTCATAAAATAATCCCTGCAATATAAGCTTTTGGCATCACAAACGTCACTGTATTTTGTTTTTTAAATTGGATTTGCTCTAGAATCATAAAATGATACATAGCAGTGAGGTGAGTGGGAAATTATTTATGGTTTTCATACTTGAAACTGAAAAGTGTGGCGTGCATTTATTTAAGTCGTAGTAGGACCACCTCTCTATTACATTTGCACATTTTTGGGGGGACATGTCTCTTCCTTATTTGCACATCTAGTTATTAAACTAGATGTGTTCAGTTACATAAACTAGTTATGTAACTGAACCTACATTCAGTTACATTGTAGGAAGAAGCGTCTGTAAATGGCAGCTTTCAGGTCTTGTCATCTTGGACTTTCAGTAGCCTGTTTTGGCTCACAATTTGGCGCCAACTCCTGCTCCCTCAAAAAGTAAGCTGGAAACCGTGCTCATCTGCTGCTGAAATGTCTTGGAGACGCAAAGGCCTTGATGGCTGTCACAATTTTAAAGCTCAACGAAATTAAGTTCTAGCTTTTAGTAGCCCAGCTGAGACTCCACATGTTGATAGATTATTTGTCCTAGTATGAGAAGTCATCCATTTCAAACATGGGGGTTAAAGTGGAAGCAGCTGTGAAGTTTTATCAGTTAAGGAAGTTAGCAGAAATAAAACCAGTTGTTTCTCCACTGGCTTCCCTCATATTTTAGGACTTGTTTTAGAGTTATTTTATTTAGTTTTCCTCATGGGCTTGCCACCTCCTACCTCCCTGGGCTGTTGCTCTGTTATACACTCGCAGGTGGGCTGATCAGCTGCTCCTCTGTGTGCCAAAAAGTGAAAGTTAGCTTGGAGGTCACTGCATTTTTGCTGTGGTAGCTCCTACAATGTGGACAGACCTACTTTTGTATTTGCCTTTGCTTTTGACACAATATGAGATGCTGATTTTAGCTTATGTTATTTTCCTTATAATTGGGTATATGAGTTACAAAGTATTTTGTGTTTTGAGTAAAGCCATTGATTTGTAACATTAATAGGTTGGAACTGATAAATAAAACACTGTACAGATGAATATTCCAACATTTTGTCTGCACATCATATTGTACAGGACGAGAGTACACCATCCCCTCCCCTCTTCAGAGATTACTGGCTGAGACGGTGGATTTCTTCATCCTGTTTTGTGTGAAGGCCACCATCGTCTTATGGATCATGCATCTCTTCGGAATGAAGTGAGGAAAATAAATCTGAAAACCTTAAATAAAACTCCTAATTTAAAGATTCCCAAATGTTGCTCTTAGCCAATTATCTACCAACAATGTTCTAATGCGTCCGTCATCCAGAACCACCCTCACCAACAAACTGCATGGTCTCCTTTCAGGGACATTGCCAAGTTTATCACCCATTTCATCATTGAGGAGATCGATGAGAACACGTCCATCGAGGACCTGCAGAAAATGATGGCGGTCGCTTTGGTTTACAGAGTATTGGTCTGCGTTTATGAGGTGGGATGCTTTTCTTGTCACCTGCTCTTAAGAAACTAACTAGTCCCAAGTTTATCAAGATTCAGGTGAAGTAGAATTTATTTAATTCAAATACAGTATTCTGACTTGGACTGTTGTAATCCTAACACGATTTTAAATACCACACAACATTACTTTGGGTTTAATTTGGAGTTAAATAAATTGCTTTTATAGTATTAGGCATGTTGACAGAAGAATCACTAATAGTTGAAGATGTGTGTCACTGCTTTGAACAGGTATCTGATATACAGAGTGGTGGTTTTTCAAAGATAATTTACACTATACTTGCCTTTTAAATTCAACTCAAACTGAGTTTCCAAAATGTACATTTATTTGAAGAAAAATGGAGGCAACACATTGGTCAACATGCCGGAGTTGCTGCTATCGCATTATAAAATAATTATTTTGCACAAAACCCCACAAAAATATGGATATTATTTTCCCTTTCAGCTTTGAATCTTTTAAACAAAATGCCCATGTTGCCCAGCCTTATTAAGCTGACCACAGTCTCAGCACCTATCAGCTTACAATTAACAACAAAGCGCAGATTAAAGATGAAGGTAATTTCTACTGCATTCGCGAGGAGCTGCTTTCCTTTCTGCATGAGCAAATTTCTCACAACAAAACATCCTGTTCCATAGAGAACCATGATGCAACGTTGCATTCAGAATTGCGGGAGGTGAAGTCATGTATTTTGTGTCTCCTGTTGGACATCTGTGTCAGAGGCTTTGTTTTCCCACATGGGGCTGACCTCTGAGACGTTTAGGCACCTCGGCTCAAACTCCATCTGGCCGTTTATTTTCTTGTTGTTTGATGTTTATAGATTTTTTTTGTTGTTGCATGTAAATAAGTAAATAAAGTGAAATGGAATATCATAGTAGCAATTCAGTTCAAGAATTTATGTACTGATAAAAGCATTACACGTTTTTTCTTTACATTTTTCTGTTAATTTTGATATTTATCGTGGCATTTTTATGATCATATGAGCTGTAAAGTATTGTTTCTGTATTTTTTTCCATTAGTTTTGTTTTTCCACTGTTTGTCCCTTGAGAGTAGCAGTGAAGATTGATATCTTTAAAAGTATGATTGAATTCAGCATTTCTTGTGCTGCTGTACGATAAAATCGTTTTCCTAATTGGTGTGCTGGAATGGCTATGTTTTCTTTTTTTTAGGGCAGTTTTTATAATTTAGTATTAAATTATAAATACTGCCTGTATCATTGTATTCCTTATCTACATTTTTTTGCCATTTTAAAAAAAATTTTTTTATTTATTGCCCCGCAAGGGGTCTTTTTGTGGGCTCTAGTGTCCCTTTTTCAAAGAAGGCTGACAGGAAAGGGGGAAGACATGCGGTAAACGTCGTCGGGTCCGGGACTCGAACCCGCGACAGCCGCGTCGAGGCTACGTTTGCCTGAATGTGGGTCGCGCTAACCCCTCCGCCACCACGGCACGCCCTATCTACATTTAATTATTTTTATTTTTGAGTGTATACTTTTTTTTTCCCAGTTAAAAGTAAAAATAGCTTTTTACTGTATATGCATTTAGTACTGCCTCTTCACTAAGTCGATGATGTTATGTTAATTCTAATGCTATGTTAATGCTAAAGCGATGCTAATGCTAACTTGTTCCCCAAAATTTGATCTGGTTAAGAAAAAAAAAATAAATCAGATACCTAACTCAACAACGCAAGTGAGCTGCAGACAACTGACTTGATGTGTCTCCCCCAAAGTCTCAGCAGAGCCACAAAGTGATTGGTGATATGTTGATGCTATAATACATGTAAAAGGAGCCCAAACCAGATATTGGGTGGATTGTATTGTGCTGTACAGTACATGGATTTTTTTGACACTTTTCTTCTTGCTTAATCAGACAATCTGCATTTGGGGCGCCGGAGGTGCGACTCCAGGGAAGTTCCTGCTTGGTCTGCGGGTGGTGACATGCGACACGTCCACCATGGTACGGCCCAACCGCATTTTTGTGGTTCCAGCATCTAATGTTTCTCTGTCGGCGTGAGTAATCAACTTTTTTTTTTTTTTTTTTTTACATCAATGTGGATATCCTCAATATTTGAAATTGAGAGGTTCAAGTAACATTCTCTTTTTTTAAAACAAATTTCTTACATTCGCAGCTCCACTGTGCGAGCGTTGAACAAGAACTTCTCCATCGCTTTTCTCTTTCCTGTCTTCATCACGCTCCTCTTCTTCCAGCACAACAGGACAGTTTACGACATTGTGGCCGGGACCATAGTGGTCCAACGCAGAGGGGCCTAAAAGGTTGCCCCCTTAACCCCAACCTCCTGTTTCTCAGACTCGGTCACTGCTGCATGTCAAAGAGTGATTGTTCTGTTTTTCATCAGGATTCACCTAATTTATTTTACATTAAAATTTTATTGCACTGAAAGGAATAATGGGTCATAACATCTCTACACTGAAGTTGGGCTATGCTTTAAAAGGACACAAATACAGATGTGGTAGCAGAATATTAAGTTAAATGAAATGAAAGGCAAGTGAGGATTTCAGTTTTCTTATCAAGTGTCAACTGAAAAAAGTCTCTTTGGTTCTTTAAGGCAAAAATATATGCAAAGTCAACCTTTTTTTGTTTTAAAATCTGTTTTCAAACATCTACATATGATATGGATATTGTCTTTTTGTAGCTGTTGTGGTATTAATGCCAAACAATTTACTTTTGCCTAACCCTAAATATGCAACTTTCAGGTCAAATCGGAAGATGTATTGTTTGATCAAGCTATTTATTTCATGCTTTATGAGTAAAAATAGGCAGCATTGAATACATTTAAAAATATACTTAAGTAAAATATAAAATACATCAGCAGGACTGATCGCACACCAGGCCAATCCAACCTTTTATGTCTCCAGATTTGTTAGCAGAGCTGCTGTTTGCTCCAAAGTTGTTCATGCAGACCAAAATGCAAAATATCTGCACACAAAATGTAATATATTGCACATACTTTTGGTTTCTTGATTCAACAAAGAAAATTGTCTTGCTCTGTGACTGAGCAGCTGTTTGGATGGCCTCTGAAGTATTAAGATTGTTTTGTAAATTAAGAAAGGGTTGCAGTGAAGCGATGTTGCGTAATCTGTCAGTATGTAGGTTTTTTTCTTTATCTTTTGAGTTAGGAGACAATTTATCATGTTGTTTCTTTAGTAACTCTGCTCATATCTAAAATATCAGTTTGGTTAGATTTTTCTTTATGGATTCTTTTCCTATTCTTAAAGTCAGTGATTTTATATATATATATATATATATATATATATATATATAGTGCATTCATACTGTTGCTAAAAACAAAAAGAAAATGTCCATTTATTGTGCCTATGGATGATTTGAACTGCTTTGATTTAGTGAAAGTTTCTATGTTATATTATGCATAGTTTGTAAGTTACAAAAAAGTCATTTTGTGACTCAGGGCAACTTGTTAGCATTGACAATATTTTAGTTAATATTAAATGTCATTTCTGTATATGAATAATATGAGAACATTCTGGTATTAAAGTACTATGCAGTAAATGGATTTAATCCATGCAAGAAGTATATTTGTGTTTACATTGTCCCACCAATGGATGTCTTTACCTGGACTTACCCTCCAATCACACTAAAATGTAAGCAATGCAAGATTTTAGATTAAAATAATCCATATAAATTAACTATTTTTAAGAAAAATCTGGTCACATATGTTAAGTACTAGTGTATAAATGATTTTCCTGTTTCTCTTCCTATGTTTTTCATTATTAACTGTCTGGCCAAAAAAAACAACGTTCAAACATTAATATTTTGTTGGGTTGCCTGATTACGACATGCATTTGCTGTAGCATTATTTTGATGACCTTGAGCAATGTTATGAGATTTATTCCCATTTGCGTTATTATTTCACCAAGATCTTGTATTGATCTTGGTGAAATAATAATCTTGTATTGATTATGAGAGTCAGTCCATTGAGTTCCCTGCACATTTTGTGTGTATGGCAATACTCTTACTCTCACCGTTAAACACAGCCCTGACTCTACTGTTTTTTTGTTTTTTTTCTGCAGTTTGATTTCACCAAACATTTAAATGATCGCTGATCATTTGGGGAGTTTTCTGACTATATTTCTTTCTTGATGACGATGGTCTTCCAATTTCTAATAATGCGTTGGACAGTTTTAACCCAACTTTAGTTGTGCGATCTTTTTAGTTTTCTCTGCTTGATACCAGCGATGCGACTCTTAAACAAACATCTTTTCCATGACCACAGGATGTGTCATTAGGCACGGTTGTTTAAGAAATGAGAAGTTACTTTACAGCAGTTGGGGTTAATTAACTTGTTGCTAGCTGGAAAATAAGCGCCAGCGCTGTAATTATCCAATAGTCGGCTCATAGTGGTTTGCTTAATGAAATTCAGATGGTGACTAGTTTTTTGGTTGTTTTTTTTTTTTTTTTTTTACCCAGCCCTAATGTCAATGTCTGGCTAATAAAGTCAATTAAGAGTGACTTTATACTGACCAAACCACATAACAAGGAGCATAGTTGTTTATGGCATTGTATTTTATGTATATTTAGAGCTATAAATTTGTTTTACAAGTTCTTGGTGAAGAGTCAGTGACCGTTTTCAGATATAAAAGAAAACTGTTAAAAGATGTGCCGTCTTCTCCCTGCTCTCGCACTTATATAGCCTCACCACATGGGGGCAGCAGAGGTCAGAACAAGCCAGACTCTACAAACTGCTCCTACAAAAAATGTAAAATCTCCGTTTGTGTATTCATATATTGGGCAGTGTTGGCATTGCCTCACTTGAGACTGAAAAATTTAACCTTTCGGCCTTTTATTCAACTGAACCAACAACTTCTACTGCATGTTTGCTGTGACTCCACGCTGTAGACTTTCCTTTTCAGCAATGCTTTATTGATCCCAAAGGGAAATTAAATGTTCTTATTCATAATTCTAGGTTCTTCAGAGTTTCTGTAGATTGCTGGCTATTGACAGAAAGGATCCAGGTCCTTTCCATCAGTAGAGGATCCCCTGTAGCAGTCAGTATTACAGTGAATTTAAAAAAGGCCTCCGACTGAAGACACATTTGTTTTTTATATGGCAGTCTCATTAAGAGAATGCTCAAGATTTTCTTGATTTTATGTAAAATTATTCTTTGCATCCTCTCCTCTTAGAGGCTCCACAGTAATACCCAGAACAGAACCAGCTTTCTTTAGCACTTTGCTTAGCCTTTGGCTAAGACTTTGGCAAGAGATGACACAACAGACTTATAGAAGATATGCAACATCTTGCTGCAAACATTGAAGGATCTAAGCTTTCTCAAGAAGTACAGCCCACTCTGTCATTCCTGTATAAAGGAGAGCATAAGTGTCTATTTTGGTGGCAATGGATCACATAAATTTTGTTTGAGAAATGTGTTTATGGTTATAATGTCACAAAATGCAGTTCTGTACTTCATGCATTTTCTAAGTTTAAATTTGGTTTCATTCCTTTGGGAAACTAAATGTTTTACTTATGAGTTGTTTTCAAATTTTGTTTAATTATAACAGAATAAATTCAATGTCACTGCAAGGAAGTGACATACTTCTCTTTGCATCCATGAACAATGACTGTTACAGTGAGAGGTGAAGCAAAAAAAACTTTTCCGCAACTTTCTAATGTTAAGTGTAACAAAGTGTATTTTAACAGTTTGTTTGCAAATAACGCTTTCTAGCTTCAGTCATTTTATATGGGGAGACAATCTAAACTGTTACTAAATAGTAAGACATATTTGTAACTCTTGTAGTTAAAGTGAAAAAAAAAAGTTTATGTTTGAAAGTTGTAGAGTTGGAATCTTTTGATTTAGGGAAGATATGAATTAATGAATAACTTTTAACCCTGAACCCTGTTTTTAAGGAGTTTTTCCTGTTCCAAAATGCTGTGGAGTTGAATTTTTATGAGCTGCATGTCAGATTAGCCTGGAGTGTATTTTACATTAAGTTCCCAGTAGGAAGATGTAAAGGCTTGTTGGGGTTTCCTCTGAATGGTTGTATTTAAACAGCAAGCATTAATCAAGGGAGCTGGTAATCATTAGCCTCTTGCTGCTTTTCTCACTCCAGCATGCACAAGAATAACGCGAGACACAGAGGCTTTTAAAGTTTTTATGAACTCGTGTTTTTGTATTTTCCATTATGCTTTGGTGCTCTCTTGCATATTTTTTTCTTTTGGATTTTTTATTTATGTTTTTTTTTTGGAATTGAAGCAATAATTTATGTGTTCTCTTGCACTGTTTACAGGTATAAAACAAGGGAATCTTATGTTTTACTAATTTCTTGATGAAATCTTCTATGAATACTGAGTAATATTAGTTTTATTAGTTCTTAAAAAATCTTAAAGTTCCTTTCAATGGCTTCAGGGCATGGGGGAAATTAGTTCTCTGCTGTATAATCCCTGTGTGTGTAGAGAAGCTCTCCAAACATCGTGCATGATTTTTAGAAGTTCATTGTGGCATTTTTGTCCTTCGGTTGCAAGTTTTTGTGCTGAGAGTCATGAGTTGTTCTTCGTGCCAGAAAGCTGAGAGGGGCTCTGCGATTATTACGCCTCGAGTGGCTTTAATACAAATTTCACAGAGCAGACGGGGAAGGGAGAGAGAGAAAGCAACAGAAAGTGGGAGACACTTGGATTAAGAGAGAGACAAAAGCCCAAGAGGAAGAAAGGGATTGGAACTGGGAGTTCAAAACGAGGGGAGTTGAGGATGGGAAGAGAAGTGGAGGCAAAAACAGAGAAAGAATGGAAAGAAGTGAGCGCGAGCGTGAGAGGCTAAGGGACACCATGCTTGAAAATTCTCTCTGATCTTTGAGCCTTGGGACCGGAGGCGATGGAATACCCCGCAGAACTCTATTAAAATTCAACCAGCTTCACTTAAGCCTTCAGTTATTATAGAATAGAGGCCCTTCACAGCTCAGCTTTCTGTGTTTGGTCTCTGTTGCATGCACTGAGTTAACACTTGCAAAGAAGTAAGGATGTCTTTTCTGCACAAAAAGGTGAATTTGAAAAAAACTAGTGAGAAAGGCATAGAGTTTGTCGTTCAGGTAGCCACCGTGGAATTTTGCTCAACATTTTGACTTTACAAATAAGCACTGATCCATAAGAATATATTTGCAAAAGCGGAGTGTGGCTCTGTTTTATTATAATGTTGATGGCTGGGTGAACATTTGTTACAGTTAGTAACAAGACACTGTGTTAAAGCAGAGCTCAGAGCAGCGCCAACACCATAAAGCTAATCATGTTCATTTCATAAATTATCTAAGCTAATTCTTGCCTCTTGGCAAAACAAGAAAGCTCTAAGGGGATTTAAAGCAGTATCTTGACTTCTGAAGCAATGGTTCATAGAAGTAGAAAGGTTTAACTTTATATGAAAATAAAATTAGGTTGAATGAAACTTGTAAGTGTAGCAGAACTGAGGTTTAGGGCAAACATCATAGGAATACGTAGGAATAAACATGGGGGGAGGATCCTAATTTGTTCCTTAACAGAAACCATATTTTTGCAATACATTTTATTGAAAAAAAAATAAAGGTTTATCTTTTCAGACTTTTCTTTTTTACATTTTGTTACATTTCCTGTGGTTTTAACATTCAGATGTCTAAAAATGTTGAGATAAAAAGAAACAGATGGGCTTTTGTATGGCGTCCAATTGCTTTCTCAAAACTCAGCAACATGAGTTTTGCTTGTACTCCGAAGGTCAGAGTTCAGGGTTCTGTACGTGATGTCATCATTCTTCTGTGACTTCTCTTGTTTCTCGGGTCTCATGGGCAAGTATTCAAGTTTCTTTTATGGTTTCTTCCATACCTGCGTGTCCACGCGAGGTTGCTGGTGTCCATCTCCAGCAGTCTTTGGACTAGAGGTGGGGTACACCCTGGACAGGTACCTCATCCATTGAAGGGCAACTCAGACACACACACACACATGCACCCCCCCACACACAGGAGAGTAACTGCGCGCACACACTCATGAGGTCAGGTTAGAGAGACCAATTAACCTAACAGTCATGTTTCTGGACTTTGGGAGGAACTGGGAGTACCCAGAGAAAACCCCGGCTTGCGCAAAACAAACACAAAACCTCCATCCTCAAAGAGCCCAGGTCGGGATTTGAACCCAGGACCTTCTGAGTGCAAGGCAACAGAGCTACTCTGCCTCCTTTTAGTCTAATTCTCATCTACAAACCTGTCACTGTTTGAAGTTGAGACAATGCCACTGTCATAAGCTGGAACACATTTGAAATGTAAAAAATGAAAAGATTATGATCCATACCTGTTATGATGATGCACAATATGTTAACTGCTTTAACTATTTGTGGATGCGGGTGAACATTGTTGTTTCCCATAACTACATCTTTGTATTACAATGCAGAACCTATAGACGGACAATGTTGAGCAAAGATGGACAAATTAAAACCACCACGAGATCAAAAAGGACGAGCAGCTCAATACCGACTCAGCAGGTACGTTTTCAGACGAGCTATTTCACAGAACTGTCTAGTAAATGTATGCTTGCTGCCCCTTTGTTTTTTTTGTTTTTTTGTCACTGCATGACCGGTTTGATTTATGACTTTGCTCAAAGTATGTGAAACAAACAGCCAGCAGCTGTTCAACAGCAGCTCAAGAGTACAAGGAGACTGAGTGTAGAGTAGTCCTGACTTGCAGACATTTTTAGTTGCACAGCCAACAAATCTAGTGTGGGGGGGGAAACTATCTTTGAGCATCTTCTGAGGTCATTTCTGTATTGCTCAGCTCCTCAGGGATGCGTTTCACCTGTTTATCTGCAGGAAGCTTTTCTGTGTTCAAGATTGTACCTTGTCTGCAATTTTTTTTTACCAGGCAAGCTGTGTGCGGGGATTATATAATCAGAATGTTTTTATTTATTTATTTATTTATTTTTTAAAACAAAAACAGCTGCCTCTGTGTGAACATGGTAGCAGTGAACTAGAACAGTCACAATGTTGGCTGTGATACCAGCAAACGTAAGCAAAAGATGCCGACGGGGCTTCAAGCAGAAATGAGGTCAACAGCAGGAAAATGACGGGACATTTTATGGAGTCAATAGGAGACGGTTGTAATATTTTGTGACATAATGTTATTATGAAACAGAGATTTAGCTGTGTGTTTACAACACTAAAATCTACAATGTAAGTATTCACTTCATATGCTACCAGTAGATACAAAGAGATATGTTGAGTTTTGCCAAGTTTTAATAAAATAAAATAATTTTCAAATCTTTTGTGGAGAAGAATAATTAATTACTGGAACAGTAAATACCTTCCAGTTTAACCCAATTCAATCACCACATTCAGTGCAGTTTAACAGTTAGAATAAATATATTGGTGTTTATAAATCTCTACAGGCTGCAGTAGAAGAAAAATCTGTCATTGCAATGAATTATAGTCAGAAACATAAAGAGGGTAATCTGATAAGTGTATCTCGTACTTAAACTAGGGAATTGGCCACACCTTTGACAATAATATGTACAAGGTTACAAGAGCCTCCATTAAAGTTATGAATAGGATAATAAGCAGTGGTTAGTTTCTGGTTTGAGACTGAGCACTGAGAGACATAAGCCATCTTTCCCTGAGATGTAAGATGAAAAGAAAACCCCTATAATTTGCCAATAAATCCCATCTTTTTTTGTTGCTTATTATTATAAATAGCTGTTTAGTATATTATTACACTGATGGTTCAATAAAGACATCTGCTTTGTGTAATGTGTGAGAAGAGATTGCATGGATAACTATTAGGTTCTCATAAGTAGTTTGTTGTATCCTTGTTGGGTCGCAGGTGCCTCCCCAACAGCTACTGGGTGAGAGGTGGGTTACGCCACAGTCCATTAAATGGCAACTTAGAGACAAAAAATAGCATACCGAAGGTCAACGTAGCATATTCCATTAACCTTATAAGCGCGTTTTTGACTTATGGGAGAAAGCTGGAGTACTCACACATGGACAAGGAGAACAAACACCATGCAGAAAGACCCCAGGCCATGATTCAAACCCAGGACTTTCTTAATGTTAGGCAACAATTATACCAACTGGGCCACCGTGCGAATAGCTTATCCTGTCAATCTAAAGCATATATTAAAAAAAGTCAAATATACCCAGGTACCCTTAGCAGCTATTTTTCTTGCTAATTACTGTACTTGACGTAATTAGGCAAGTAGCAACAACACATAGGTTAAATGATAAAATATTACATATTTAAAAAAAATATATATATATAAGTATGTGGTTAACAGGTTGAAAAAAATGGTTTATTTCACATAAAGAGCTGTGGTGATTGTCAAACTATTTTATTTACATTGTAGTTGAACTGATACAATAAAGATTGTCTTATGCTTAAGAATTACGATGATGTGATGCTTTAAAAGATTTTAAAAAATGCTGTTTGACTAAATTTTTTCTTTTTAGTCTAATCTGGATATTTCTTTTTGTTCTGTTCATAGCTAATATAAAATGAACTAAATTTGATTAAGACAATATTAATGTTTTTGCGGTTTTTACTAGTATTTGCAATTGCATCTTGTTGTTGCAAAGCACTTTGTTTTTATAAAGTGATAGATAAAATTGATATTGATAATACATAATTCTAATGAACAGGCAAACATTTGTGTACTTGACAGAACTTTTCCAACTGAGCAGGATATATCTCTTTAAAATATAACAATAATGAAAACTAAGTGATTTTTCTCTTTTATATTGATACTAAAGGTTTAAGTATTACAATATTTATACTGGACTACCTCATCACATAGTAACTAAAATAATATGAAAAAGCCCAAAGTAAACTTGACATTCACATAAAGTAATTCACATAATATTTATATGCTAAGGGGATCTGTACGGAGTACTGAGCTCAGTGTGACTCCAGCTGATAAACCTAGAAAAGGGTTTATATTTTTCTACTTTTCCAGCTTAGAAACAAGACAAAAAGGTCAAATTTAATACATTTACCAAACGAAAGAAACAATAAAGGCGGGTAATTATAACTTAGTCTTAGAAAAACCATGAGAGTCTTATCTGCTTAACTTGTTACCTTGTATAATAAAATTTAACTATTTTGGGGGAAAATGTATTGCTAATTCCCACAATGAAGTTCTTAAAAAATAATTTCTTTAATTTATGGAAGTTTTTATACAAGGATACAGTTCTTAAATTGCTTTCAAAGATATGTTTGGCATTAAATGTTCTCAAACAGTGGACAGAATTGAGTGTAATAAACATTAGTTGTTAAAACAAAGTGTTGGTATTCCTACCAATAGACTGAAAATGATGGTGAGTGAATAAGGGGAGAAAATAAAAATAAAAGCTTAAAATGAAGTTACAGAAAATGGCACAGTGAGAAATATAATCATTTAAACATACAAATGCTTTAACACAACCACATTTCCGTCCCAGATTCTCTCTGTAATCCCCAGCAGAGGGAGTGCAGTTTAAAGCGATGAGTTTGTCTGCACAGAGCCGTCTTCCTCATTGGTTCCCCATGACTTCAGTGCTGGAGGTGTCTCGGCCAATGGGAGCGCTCCCTGGTTACAAACATCTGAAGTAGTAATAATGTGGAATGTGCTGGCTCGGCATGAGCTGTCAACCAGAGCATGTAGTACTATACCACATACGGATGGGGGGAGGAGACTAGGCGAGAGGAGGAAGTGGTAAATACTCAGTGACAAAGCAGAAGCTTCGTTGTACTCTGTTAATGTGCGTGTGATAGTAGAAAGCAACATTACCATCAGCTGCTTTATATTACCCGACAGAACTCCACCCTCTCGACTTTTATTACACTTTTGTTTTGTTGGATGATGATTTATTGTTTCATGCAGATTCCAGAAAGATGTCATCAATGATTAGACATTTTTATTGCTTGCACATTTCTTTTGTCTACTTTTTTTTTAGACTGTAGTAAAAACATATTTTGATTTTACAAAATCACCTTTCCATTCCAGCATTTAGGCCACGTAACTTTCCCTTACATGCCATTACATTGATGGGAAACATTTTAAAATGAGTGCCAAGACAAATTTTAATCTTGATAGGGTTGTTTTGTTGCTATGCGTTGCACAATGCAAATCATTCAGGCTTTTGGGCCTTACAGCCAGTGCTCAGATTACTGGCCCTGTAGTGAAGTTACAGCAGTCTAAACACCTGTTTTCCTTTCTATTGGAAAGATGTACAGAGGGCATATTTGGTAGAAAAACTCAACCAAAATAGTTTCCCACTGATCACTGTTCATATATATATAAGTGTCTCTAGATACATGGAATGTAATCTTTCTATGTGTGTTTGGTGGCAGCAAGAGAGGAGAACCAATTGGGGAGATGAAGCGTGGGAGTTTACCCAAAGCAGTTAACATTATGTGAAATTACCAAAGACATTGGTGGAGCTATTGTAGAAATGAACTCTAGAATCTCTTTCTGGGTGTGTCTGCTTGACTGAACAAACATTCATCCAGCCAGACTTGAGCTGGTTATTCTAAAAGATCTGAGGAAGTGTTTATCTGAGTTTCAGGACATTCAGTTTGCGAAAGAGTCACATTAAGAAGGTTGAAATATTAGAAAGCCTTCTATCAATGTAGCTTGTAATGTCGTTTTTTTGTTTACTTTTTGCCTCACCTAAATGTTTCACATGATCAAACGTCATAAGAACTTATGACGCCTCATTTCTATGACGAGTTCAGGCATAAAACGGCTCCTAAAATCAAGGAATGAACCACATAACAAAAAACATGGAAAATAAAGCAGCATTTAAGTCAGACCTTTGAGTCTGTCTCCTTAATCAGATCTGTGATGGCACATTAAGTCCAATACTGAAATTTCTAGAGCTATTAATTGAAAACTAGACAGACAGCTTGAAGAATTTCTGATTGTCACGTTTAAAAGAAAAAAAAGGCAAACGTGTTGGACTGTTTAAAGTCAAAGAAGTCTTTCAGCCTATTCAGGCTACGAGTCTTTCCATTACATGTATACATGCTGTTATACTGTTCAAACATTTTCAAATTAGTCAGTAGGGCTGAGTTTACCGAACATTATGTCATCTCCTGGGCATTTGGATGCCAGCCTTACTATAACTCAGAGGTTTTATTTGTCTCATATTATTTTACTACCTTTCTTTAGATCCTTTTGTTTTAGATACCACAGATTTCCTAACACGTTTCACAACATCATAGGCAACATTAGTCATCTCTTAATTTGTGTTTCATTTCTTGTGTTGCAAGAAGGCAGTTCGCTTGGTGCATCTGGAATGAAGCAATTCATGTAACATTCAGCCAGGTGTCGAGCACTTTTACTAAGATCTTCATTACATAAGAAAGACCTATGGAGTTTTTTCTGCAAGTAATAATGCAGCAAAGACACAAACTAATAATTAAACACAGAAGAAAAATCAAAATGTTGCTCAAATAATAAAAAAAAAACAAGAAAATAATGCCATTTAGAAATTCAAGCACAAGCTTGTATTGAATTGTGGGGGGACGTGTCGACTGAAATATAATGAATTTATGTCAGCTTTACTGCAAAAAAAAAAAAAAATCTGTATTTTGGACACATTCAGATCTGAAATGTAGTAAACTGAAACTTAATAGGGACCCACAGAATTAATTGTAGTGCTTTGGAAACAGGATTTTTCTAATTTTCTCACGTTATAATTTCAAACTTCTGTGTATTTCATTGGGATTTGTAATTGTGAATAATTGTGAATTGAAATGAAAAGGATAAATGATTTTCAAATTTTTTCACACAAACATTTGGAAAACTATGCCCTGCATTGCTGCTCAGTCCCTTTTAATCAGTCACCTCAAAGTAAAATCTTCTGAAACATTCTGTGGATTTTACTCATCTGAACATATTTTTTACTAATTCATGTCATCTAACCGGTAATTGGTTAACCTGCAATAACATAGTGTTATTATTATATATACATTTGTCCTGTAACCCCAACAAATGTCTGTCCATTTGTTGGGTTTGCAGTATGCAGATCTAAACCTTCTCAGCTAATAGTAAGTGTTGATAATTTCCCACCTATTCTGTAAGGTAACAAACAACCCTCCTCCTCTTGGGTACAGCCCATCAGCAGCATCTCTGTTTTCAGGCATAAATAGCTACAGATCATAAGCCAGCATGCGGATAGCGTACTCTATAAGAGAGCTCTTCCCCACTTATAAACCATGATGGCGTACACACAGCCACTGTGGCCATGATTAATTGATGGTGTTTCAGTGTTAACAGGCCTCTCATTGCCAGACTTCTACAGGACTTGTGGGCTGACGAGACATCAACATCACTGATTCAAAGTTGTTCTTTTTCTTTTTTTTAAAACAAAGGGCCCTTTGAAATGGAGCATTCAGAGGATTTAGTCAGGTGGATGTTTGTGTTCAATTATGCTTGAAGAGATTGCAGAACTGATTGAATCAGCAAAAGTGTGCAAAGTTTGCATCGCACTCCTGGATTTGCATCCTAGAATGTCCACTTCAACCTTCACATCACTTTTTAAGAGCAGAAAAACCCTGAGAGACTAGAAAGGTACATGTTAAGCCTTTAAAGATTGTGACAGAGAAATCTAAACTCAGTCAGAAATGCACTGAAGTTGCTTGTTCACCCTTAATCTCAGTGTGTTAACGCTAATGATGGACGTCAGAAGGTGAAGCCTCAGAGGAAGCATTGATCAATAACCACAACAAATTATAAACTATTTAGCTGGCAAGAAAAGCATACAGAAGAATTTCTTGAGCTGTCTTCACTGGACTACAACAGAAACAACATACCTGATTTCATGTAAGACTCAATAATTAAATTGCTTGTTTGCAAATAACCAGTTCTTCATTACAATAAATCAGACATTCATTTAAGACAGTATAGTTTCTCTAGATTATATGTTTAGCATTACTGTACATTATAATTATTTTTGAAAATATATTCCTTTTTTTGTTGTGTGCTTTTATTTGCCTGTCCCTTTTTCTGCTGATTCTCTTCAATTCAGGAGAAAAATAAAAGATCATTCTTTTCTATTCTATACGTGACCTAAAGGGAGCTGGTTCCTTTCTCCAGCAGTCAGGATCGTGTGTCCAGTTCTTAGTCCATCACAAAACACTGTTTATACATTATAAAATGTTGTTTTTATAGTTTTTAGTAATTATGCAATGCTTTTTAGCTTTAAAGATTAATTTTTCATTTTATGAACAATAAACAACTTTGTTTGAATGATCTAGTCACTGTAAAAATGCACTTTGAAGTGTAAATGTTGAAAAGTCTGGACAGGACTTGGAGACAAGGGGAGATGACCTCCAGCAGTCAGGGTTCATGTGTCCCATGGATGTCCAGCCATTGGAGGATTTGTTTCATCTAATGTTTTTTACTTCTCTTAAAATGATTTATTAACCTGAGCCATTTTGATCATGCAACAATAGGCGTTTCATATCTCTAATATTTCTGAATACATCTTACAAATTCAACAAAAGGAAAAAGTGGTGTCAAAACTCTCATTTGCAGCAAGAAATGGAAAAAAAACCCCAAAAACTGAACCTTTTTTTTAATTTCAAAACCAAAATTAACTTTGCAAAGTAATGTTTGGGGAATAAAGCTTTCTAAAGCACAGCTGTTAAACTTTACAGAAGTGGGACTCAGTTTAACACAATTATCCACAGTGAAGCAATATGTACTCCCAGACTATCTTTGAATCCTTGCTTCTTTCCCTATCTCCGTCTTCCTTCCTTCATTTTTTTTTTGCTTTACCAAACTGTTAGTTTCCTCCTATACTCTCCCACACCCTGTCGTCATGAGTTCACACTAAACAGCAGTTCAGGCTCCCAGGACAGACCAAGGGGGGTCAGGCGAGTGCTGGAGATTTGTAAGCTGCCTCTTTCAAACTCATCCATTATCCAGCTGACTCCACTCTGACCCCTGAGGTAGCGAGTGTGTACTGTAGAGACTTGCCTGGAGAATCACTCAACAGAGTTTCTGGGTGCACACATGTGTTTGTGGGGGGGTGTGCGCGCGCGTGTGTGTGTAGACCTCGGGGTTTGTGTTGGAGAGCATTCCTGACCTGGTCAATAGTTAAAGAGACTGATTTGTTGGAAGAAAATGGCTCTGATACGAGAGGCAACACTTTTTCAGACAATACGGCTGTTGAAGGGCCCATAGTAAGCATGTTCAAGTCGTTGATGTTTGGCTTGAGGATTTCAGGTCAAGCAGAGACGCAACAAGTGAAGAATGAAGGCTGACATGTGGAGAAGACTATAAAGAAAGACGGGACCATATTTCTGCCATATGCTGAAATCTTTTCCATTATTCTTTGGAACACATCTCAAACTCAGCCAAATTGGATGGAAAACATATGTGAACAGCAAGTGTCTTGTCTTCCCACAGATTCCCATTTATTAGCTTTACATGATGGACTTTGACTAGGCCATTCTAACACATAAATTTTGTTTTCATCAGATTATAGGGTTGTTGTCCTGCTGGAGGGTGAACGTCCACCCCATACTCAAGTCTTGTGAAGCAATTTGTTACAAAAATAATGCTGGCAGAACTATGTTCCACTGGTGTGTTCAAGGTGTTGAGCTTTATAATTTTTTTCTACAAAATATGATTCAAGTATGAACAAAAAATTTTAAATTTTGACCTCCATTCTAACCGGATCCTGCAATACTAATTTCTTATAGTTCTCACTAAGCAGTGACTTTCTTCTTTCCCACTGACAAATATTCCCATCTGAGTTGCATATCTCTGCAGCTCCTCCAACGTGAACATGTACCTCTCAAACTATTATCATAATAATGGTTTCCTAACATGTCAGCTCTGGTTGACAGCCTGATCCTGGTAGATTTGAAATCGTCCAATAATATTTCCAGTGTGATGAATGATAGATGGAGCACCGTCTTTTGGGATATTCAAAATTTGAGATGCAGGTTCAGAAACTAGATCCATTTTAAGCTTTTCTAAAACTTTCTTGCTGTTTGTTGTGTTCCATGTTTTTTTTTATGATGCTTTTTGTTCTCCAACAAATGTCTGAGGCCTTCAGCGAATAGCTGGAATGTTACTGATTAAATGACAAGAAGCATTTAATCAGTAACATTAAATGTTGTCTGCTAAACCGGGAGCTAAACAAATGCAGATTTGAATTTATAAAAAATATGTTGAAAAGTGTATAACAATTTCCATGCCCTGTACAGTGAGGCATTACTTTGTGGGGCTCTATCCCACAGATCATATTAAAGCACTCAGGATTAATTCACAAACTCTGCCTGCCTAGGATGTGCAGATTCAGTTGCCTCCTGGTAATACATAGATTAGGAAACTCAGTACATTGTAATCCTCCATTCTTTCCATTTCCCTTGTCGTGGAAGGGAAAAGGTGTGTGAGAACAGGTAAACTGTTAGCAGGCTTTTGCTGCAGGATTACACTTGCAAGGGCGGCTTTAAGCCTGCATGATTTGGTTGCTAGAGAGGAACAGAAGAAATTAGGTCACATTTCTAAAAGAGTAGCTTGATTTTTATCATTCTTGGAGCGGCAATATTAACAGTTATATTTAGTAGATGTGTAACAGCAACTCCATTACACATTTACACAAATAAAGACAGCTTCCAGTCTTCATTTTTGACAGTCTTCTTCAGAGAAGAAGGGTAGAGATCTTCAAGAAAGGCTAAGGCAAGTGAATTACTTTTTGCTGGTGGAGTGAGTAATGGCTTTGGAGGCGATTACCCTTGGATACAAGGGTTGAAAAGTTTATGGAGCCTGAATGAGAGTTGGCGAGTTGAAGTTGCAGAGTGGCTGTGTGGAAGTAAGTGGGACTTTGCGCAGAGGAAAAGTGCTGGATTCTTGTGAGAGTTGAAAGAGCTTCTTGTCAATTAGGCAGCAGAGGAGCAGACCAGAAAGTTCCCAACGGCCTGAGGTGAAGCTGTGGTGGAGACATGAAGCAAGTTAGGGATTCTAGAACAGATAGAAATGATGAATGAGCAATGAAGAATGACTTGAAGCAATCAGACGAGTAGTAAAGGAGACCAGTGGTAGCTGCCGAGTATCCCCTCAGGTCTTTTCATGTCTGTTATATGTTTGGGCCATTTTGTTAGTAAAAAGAGAATACAGATTTGGTTGTGTTCTGTGTTGACACAACACTAGTTTCAGTGCTTTACTTTAAGACACTGAATGATTGAAAGATCAGAGTTAAATGGTTTGACAAACTCATCTGGGTGTTGTGCTAAAACTGAGAAAACGCCTCACAAATCATAAGAAAATCCTTAAATGAGCCTCAGAAATCCAGAAGATCTAGCAATCAAGATTACTTTAAACTGTCACTACTCTTAGGGAGCAAACAAAATGACTCCAGACATTATTGTTATTGTTTCTAGTGTCTGTTAACTAAATCAAGAAGTAGCACTAAACATGTGTATTCTGGAAACGCTTGCAGATTTGAATAAGAGAGGGTGTAAATAGGGAACAGTTGATATGAAGACTGTATAATAATGGCTGTTTTTAAAACTTAGAAGATCTCAGTAGAAAAAGAAAGCAGGTCTTCTTTAGTCAAAATCCCTAATGACCTCGTGTAGACCTCTTCTACATGCCGTACATCACTTTTCAGCAGCTATGCAATGAAAATAAACCACTATAAGTCTCCTAAAGGCCTGACTAAAGCTAATGTTAATTTATCTTACAGTTACAGTTTAGCTCTCTTGTTTATGTGGCAGATCAACCTATGTTTGTTGCAATATTTCTGCTCAAGCAGACTTGTTTCCTTGTGTGGTGCGGAGGAGTATTTGCGCAGCCAAAATCAGTGGCAGATGACATTTCATTATGAGTCATTTAACAAAGAGGTATGCACATTTAAGCTCCCTCTTTCTATTTCTCATACAAGCCACACCCAGTTGTGCTTTATTGTCCCTGAGTGTTCACACCTTCAACAGAGAACACGGGTACATCTCTAGGGAGTAACCCAATGTTGGAAAAATGGAAATGGAAAACATCTCCTCTGGGAAGTTCTTCAACTACACAGTGGCAAAACAATACATGTTCATTTGTAATAATGTTTTCCCATAGTTTCAAGCAATTTAATTGGAAGTTTTAGCTGATGTCAAACTGCTGAACTGGTTACTAGTCGCTCCAGCCTGTAGCTGTGTAGCAACGATATGTTGCAACTCTGTGTAACACAACTAGACTGTAAAATGGATTTGTTGTTAAATTCAATTTAATTCAAAAATACTTTATTAATCCCAGAGGGGAATTAAATGCAAAACTATTATGCAAACTTCTTCAAAAAGTTGCTTTAGATGCTGATGGCTGTGGGGAAGAAGGATCTCTGGTAGTGGTCAGTGTTACAGCAGCACTGAAGAAGACTCTGACTGAAGACACTCTGGTGTTATATAACAGTCTCATTATCTCAGGATGTTCAGGGTTGTCCGTATTTTCCTGATTTCATGAAGAATCCTTCTTTGTACCACCATCTCCATTGGTTGCATGCTAGTCCCCAGAGCCATGAAGGAAATACATCTTAACTTTCACCCCCAAAACACTTACTTGTGATTCAATGGCTCCAAGAGGACGCTGGTGTCCTCGACACAGAGAATAATCTGAATCTATGATCATCTACTTTGTTTTGTTCAAGGGAGGTCAAGATGATTGTTCCCACGCCATTCTGCTTTAGATGGCCTCACCTTTTCCTCAAGCACCGTTGGATACATGGTGAAATTATTGGTGAATTCTGTAATGTGAGCTGTCCAGAAAAACAAACAAAACAAAAAAATAGTAATAATTTAATTTTCTTGAAGTGAAATTATTGATTTTAAATTCCTTAGAGACCGCTTCAAATCTCTTATCCAACTAACAACCTGCTACAGTCTTCTTCCTGAAGGCCTCAGATGGATGTTTGCATCTGGATAGAGATTGATCTTTAGATTTAGTGATTGATCTGGATTAGTTAACTTTCACTTGGACAATTGGAAGCATGCTGAGCTAAATGTCTAAAGGTTTAAACCGGGCACGGCTCCTTTGAAATACTGAGTAACAATGTCATAATAATATTTGACACCTCTGTATCAGATTGCTTTATACCCACTTTAGTGGATATAGATGTGAGATTACACTAATTTATTCATCACTAAAAACAGCTTTTTATTACTTTTATTAAAGGTTATTTTCTTTTTACTTGTTGAATTTATGAATGTTGATCAACTTTAGTTTAAATATCCATATGTTCCAATTTGTTAAGAAAACACAGGCTGTGTAGGTGGCTCTAATTTTTCATATGACTGTTTCTGTCTCCTGATTTTGAATTTTAAGGGCAGTTCTTTGAATTTACTTACTAAATTTAAAGAGTTGTAGAATAATCTGCCTCTCACACTGCAGCATAGCTATACCCATTGTACTGTAGGGATAGGGAACTTTACCAAGGCACAAAGTTTCCCTAATGGCAACCTTTAATAAGTTAAACCAACATTTTATATTCAATAGTGTATACATAAACAGCTGCTCCAGATAATACAGTAATCAGGTCTGTATGATCCACAACAGTAAGTCAGTTTTATTTGGTGTTAAAATATAACAATTGTTATGAAATGCAATGTGAAATCTTGTTATTCAAATATGAGTCCATCCAACTATGTGTCTTCATTTCTATGCATGCGGCGCATCAGCGTAATACTAAACCTCTGGCTCACAGGGCAGCCTACCTCTCTAGTTCTTTGTTTGTCACACATGTGACGAGGGTACAATGGACAGTAGGACAATAGTCCACTTATTGAGTGACTGGCAGGGAGCGGGATACATCCCTGATTATCCTTCACACTGCAGCCTCGTGCACCCTGCGGTTCATAGTGAGCGGTGTCAGGTTGCACTCCGCTGTAGAGGGAAAGGCAGTGCTGTCACACTGGAAATCTGGAAGGAGTCACAGAGGTCAAAGTAGTGAAAGGCTCTCAAAATAGATGAGAAGTGAAATAGGTAATGGGTTAAGAGGCTGACTTAAATGATTTTAACAGGAAAGTATTGAAGATGCACCGATTTGGGTTTACTCATTTAGATTTTTTCTTTTTGAGGTCTGACCTGCCTGCAGTTCTGACCACAATCTCAAGGAACACTTGTGACCACTCTGGTACCGTTTGTATTAGAGTGACTGAAACAACCGGCACACTTAGAGCAAATGAGGAATATGATGTCATCCCACAGCAGTGTTTGACCAATCTTGGCAAACAGCATGAGGAGGAGGTGCTAAGCTGATCCTCCTGTTTGTAAAATAAATTAAAAGTTATTGCCAATATGTCTTGTTTTTGAAAACTTCATTAGCAGAAAGAGCTGTTTGACAAATGTCCTTACTTTCTTTTTTTTTTTTTTGGTCTGTACAAATGAGTGATAACAGCAAATAGGGATGTTGGACAGATTTGATTATTTTGAGTGTACCTTGGAGGAAAAGATTCATTTTCAAGTGTGTGGAAAAAGTACAAGGTTAGTAAGCTTTAATATTTTTTTTCATAAATGAGATATTGTGTAATTCTTTTCTTGGAGTGCAAGGCAGCTCTGTAACATCTTACAATAAAAAAAAAATATTGTTTTGATCCATCCAGAGAGCAGAAAAAAGTATATTTTCTTGTTTTTATATATAGTTTTTAAGGAGAGAAAATAAAAACCCACCATGCATAAAAGCTATGATATGAAATTGGCCACAAAATCTCTGATCAGTAGGTTTTATGCACTTCAGCACAGCACGTCTAAAGTCAGACTTATAACATTTTAGTTACTAACCCTTTCTGTTGCGGCCATCTTTTGTTCGTGTCTTTGAAAATGTAAGGAATGTCCACAGCTGAGATGTCCTCCAGGTTGCTGTCAGCTGACTGTCACTCATTGCCTTCAAGCAGAGCATGTTTTCTCTTAATCCTTGAGCCTCGATCACCAGCCATGACCTTATGACTTTATGACCTTCAAAAATGACAATAAAAGGGTTTAAGTAGAGGCCAAGCTCTTCATAGTGAGGCTAAACTGTTACATTTGCAATAAAGAATGCAGCCAAGCCTGAGTTTAATATGCAAGCACAATTGAACTATTTCTAATGACGTATGTGCTTTGACATCCCCACGCCTTATCAGTGCTGTCAGTGAACTTCTCCTGTAATTCCGCGTCTGTTTGACCTGCTCCGAGCCCTGGATGTGTCATATTTTTGCATGAGTAGCTCGCAAACTGCTCCATTGGTGAATCTCTCCCTCTCTCTTTCTCCCTGGAGGTGGGGGCAGAGAGGTATTAGCTGTGCGCCGCAGACATCATTAGGAGGGGAGACGCTTTCCACCGTCAGCGCCGGAGCGGAGCGGAGCAGAGCAGGGGAGCCCTGGCAACAAGAAGACACACAAACTCAGCAGCCCGTTACACCCCACAGTAAGTCGCACAAAACTACTCACTCCGAGCCGCTTTTTCCAAACTGTCACTGCTCGCTTTCTCTCTTTTGAAGCTCTGTTTGGACATAAAAATGGCTGGAAGAACTGGGTAAGGGTGGCGCTGAAGCGCTCTCTACCCTTCTCTCTTTACTTCAATGCGTTTGGGAAATGTTCACTTCGCGCTCTGACTTATTTTAACAGTCACCAAACAGTCCGGGGGAACGAGGGGCATGGGTGGGTACACTTGTCACATCGCTGCTTTGTTGCAAAGTGAGTTTTTTTTTAGTGGACGAAAGAGGGAGCGGAGGTTTGCCTGGGTAGTGACCGAGCGAGGAGCGCGTTCGCCGGTCGAGTTGATCTCTGCCAGCCGCTGCGCTTCCCACTAACTGCGCCACTCGACCTCGGCTCGAACATGTTCTCTTTACGCTGCTTTCTCAGCGGTAAACACCGCCAGACTCTGCTGGATGTTGTTGCGAACGCTTGTTTCAATACTCTTAATTTGTTGACAGGGAATGTCAAAGGCAGGAGATTTTTTTTTTTTTAACAACGTTTCACCATCGCGGAAGTGTTTCCCCTGAACACGAACTAGAACTACTCGCTAAAGTCAAGTTAAAATGCTCACTTTTGTTTGTTCCGAAACACTTTACAGCTATGAAATGTGTATTTCCGCTTGCAATTTGCACACGTTTACGGCTGCATGTGTAATATGTTACTACACGGTGTTTTACATTACCAGCTGGGTGTAAAGGACATACGGTTTGTGATTGCAGGACTACCCGTGATGTCATTCATCCGAGCTTGGACCATTATATAACGGGACTGTAGGGAAGCCTGTGATAGCAGGCTATTTTTACACTGTTTACACCTCAGAGCAGGGTAGGGCTATGCTTAAACTCACAATATGAATTTAATATGCCATCCAAATGAGGAAAAAGTGCATGTACATTAAGGGAGTGCTGCAGATGTAAAGCATGCACTTTAAGGTGTCCCCTGTCTTTTATGGGCGCCTGTGCAATAAACACTTTAACTAGTGCATTGTGAACATTTTTCTCATATTCTCAGTGAGATATCCTGCAGAGGGCTTTAATGTGCACATATTTAATTAAAAAAAGTCATACTCACAGTTATGACATTATTTAGTAAACTCTCTGAACTTAACTTTGAAGTGAAATATGTCCTTGAATGTTCAACAACGTGCACTTAAGTGATTGTAACTTCTATTTTTTTATTTGTCCATTAATGTTATTACATCCTCCTACTATCAATATTTTACTCATTTTCTAATTTTTTCAAGGTTTTTTTTTATTTTTTATCTCTCTCCGCTAGAGATTTCAGCATGCGAGAACAGTGTGTGTTAATAATGTTCACTACTACCTTTGATATTCAAGTAATTGTCAGAATTATTTTGGGTATATTTGTGGTAGTGGTGGCTTTTTTCCAACAGTAATTCAAAGGAAATGGCAGAGAGAAGGGTGTTGTGGGAGGTAACACAGCAAAGGTCTTGAGGTCAGGAATCGAACCCAGAACAGCTGCATGAAGCACTATAGCCTCTGTATATGGGGCAGCTCTCCTCCCACACCATGCTACGCCCCAGAAAGAAGTTTTTAGGACATTTGTATTCACTTCTTGTAAACTTGACACCAACTCCTTATTATGCTTTGTAACCTAATGGATTGCAATATTTTGTTTTGTCAAATTTGATCATATAAGATGTCACGACAAATTAAAAACATTCTAAAATCTATCTGAGAATTACCTGCGAAAATAAATTTTAAAGAACTTTGAAGTAGCTGCTAAACTAATTATTAGCTAATAAACTTTGCAAACATTTGTTTGAATTCTTGTAAATTTATTTTAGAAACCGTGTTGACTATTTTTGATTTTTTTTTTTTCAAAATATGGTTGCTAATGATGTCTCAAAAATGTGAGGTGTCTTTTGGTTTAAATTTTAGTCTTTAATTTTTTTTGTGTGGAAAAAAACCCCTAGCTATAGATAACTCATCTCTGTATACATATACAGAGCAATAACAGCTTTTTTCCCCCTCCAATTTAATTGCTATTAATGCAGTCTTAGCTGTTAGTCAGAAACATGGTAGCACATGAACAACAAAGCTTTAATTAAAATTTACAAGCAGCCTTTTACAATTAAAACTAATCAAACACAAAGATAAAAAAAAACATGTTAAGACCCTTTCTAAGTACAAGGATTAACAACAAGACAGAAACTGGAAATGTAATGTGAAGGATTGTGAAAATTCTCCATAATTTTAGTTTTGAGATGGTTATAAGATGTAATTTTTCAAAACATGAAGTGATGAAATGTGTATTTAAGTAGAAGCTTACTTAACTATGCACATGAATTTATAGATTGAACTAGAGCTGTGCTGCTCTAGGTAACAACAGCACGTCGTGGCAAGTGGCTCATTCAAATCTTATGTTTTGTTGTCCTACTGCAATGTGAAACCAAACCTCATGAAGCATGTGCAGTTTTGTACAGACTTGTTTTGGACTTTAAAGCATAAAAATGCAGTCCAATTGTGTAACAGCATAATTTCTGTCAATAAAACGCACCTTATTATTTATAACGTTATGGCCTCTGTCACATAGATTAGATATGGTCTCTAGTTTGTTCCTGGTGCTGTCTTATTCTCTCGCTCACAATGCTGTGTAAAAGGAAACAGACATCTTTGAAGTGCAGTGGAGGGCCATTCACATTCTGCTTTGCTCACTTGAAATATCCTCCATTTGTTGTTGTGTTGCTTTTATTGTTATATTTGTGGCTTCTCTAGTTCTGTTATCAAAATATTCATATAGAGTTCCACATTTAGGAGCATTCGAAAAGAAGGATTTATTGCTTATATTCTTCAGGTCTGTGCTTTAAGCTGATTTTTAAGATGTTTAAACTATGAACATTATGTGTATCTGTTATTAATTTTATGTGCTTAAAACCCATTTAATCCCACCGGCAACAATTGTTGCCAGACATTTTTCCTAACTTCTGGAAGCTGTAAAAGAATTGTTTTGACTTTTAGCAGCTAATTTTAGTTTTTAAATCAAATAATAGAGTGTGTACTCTAAGAAATATCAATTTCATGTATCTAGTATGATAGGTCACATGACTAGACCTCTTTACTTCCTGCCTGTAACGCTGGAAGTAAATGTGTGTCACAAACGTGTACAAGAGAAAGTCAGTAAATACTTTAATAAAAAAATATAAATAAAATATTTTGTACATATGTTCTTTCAAGTATCTTCTACTGATATATAAAGAAAATTGTATCCATTCATTCATCTTTTAATCATAAGAAGAGTGAATGTAAGTGTGGCAACAATTGTTGCCGCTAGCATAATACATAGACAGCACTGTGCTATGTGTCCATAGCTTTGCTGTTTATTCTATACGTCTTGCTGTTCTCACACAGCTTAAACTCTAAGATGTTTTAGATTTTCTAGGCCTAAAGGCAACCTCAGAATGATGTCTCCTACATCACTGTCATTCCCACAGTTGAACCCCTCCCCACCCCCCAAAAGCCGACCTTTTCCACAAAGTGTGGCCTATGCACTGAATGACCTCTACAAGATGGCGCCACGCCTGAAACTAGTTCAGGACAAGGCAACGGTCTTGTTCTTGGTCTGGTGGAACAGGGGCAATGGCCTCTCAGATGCAGATTTGTTCATACTAACATTTTCACCTGATTTTGCCTAATTGATTAAATAATCCAGTGAGATCAAAGGTCACATGGCACATTGAGACAATGACATCTGCAGGATGTGGCATTCAATTTTTATGTTTCTAAAATATTTCTGAGCACACTTATAACCATTCTTTGTTATAATAAGTTATGCATGTCATGATTTTTCTTATTTTTTTATGTGTATAAATAGGCTAGATTTGTGTAATTTAGACTATGAAGTTTCCCCCCACAACAATTGTTGCCGAGCATAAAACCTACATTTTCACTAACATAACCAACATAAAATGTAATAATTCATAAATATCATGTGTGAGGGAGGTCCAAGGATTGAAATGCATGCTCTTACTTTGCAGGAAAAAATTTGGGATTAAACGGGTTAATTTGGCATAATGTGCCTGTTATGATGGCAATGTTCTGACCAGAGATCTTTGTCTAACAATATGATTTCCAAAAGCTAATCTTTTTTGATAAAGATGAAAAGCCTTATGACTTAAATTCTTGTTGACACGTTGTGTGTAATACAGAGGTGCACATACAATGAGGAATGACAATAACAACAACAGCAGCAATAAAAAACTGATTTAGATAATCATAAGATGTGGAACTGAAAACATTTGGAGGTCGGTCATCTGATATGTTTTTATATTTATCTTTGATCAAATATCTTTAATACTAAAAATGAGCTCAGTTGTGAGACTTGGTTTTGTCTTGGTTTTGATTCTCTGGTTCACAGGTTGAGGGATTGGTCAATAGCATGCAGGGCTTCAAAGCTAAAATAGTTATCAGAAATGACACGCTATTTTTACTTCAACAACTGATTCTTCTATTAAGTATTAGATGGATTATGAAAAAAGCTAAGAACACAGAAAGTGCTTGTGAAAAACACATGTAACAGCTATAAAGTCAACATTTTTATTTACTTAACACATAGGCTACACATAGTTCTGCTTTGCCAAATAGAAAATCTTTCTGCATTGTATATTCTGTCATTTGCAAAGCAGATCAAAGCAACAAAACAGCATAGTTCTCACTGCAGATGGCTTCTGCATCCTCCTGAGATTGTGTCCTAATGGTGGAAACAGACTACAGAGCGACGTAGCTGTAAGATTGTGGAGAACTTCTGGAAAATGAACAAACAAACATGGTTTTTTTTTTTCCAAAGATTGAGGACAAAGAGGAAGTTGCAAATGATACAAAGGAGACTGGGATGCTGCCATGTATACAACAAGCAGGGTTTATGAGATTATTGTACTCACTGAAACATATTTTTGAATAACCTTGACATATGTAAGGTAGAGTGTTGGAGGCAACAAATAGCGAGGTTTAGGTGAATTAGTTTTAGGTCTGCTATCCTGCAGAAGTTTGACAAAAGTAAAATCCATCTGTCAAGCTGGGGTTGACAGCATGGATGGAAGTCTGCAAGTTTATGAGGTTATTGATTTTGTGGTGGCTATGCTTTCACAGGCCAGGTTGTTAGAACTATAGCTAAGAGAAAAATAGCCAGCAGTAGGATGTTTACCAGGGATGTCCAAAGTGTGTCCTGGGAACAATTTGTGGCCCTCTGAATGATTTTTCTTTTTGTACACCCCACTACCAGAGTTCTTGAGAGCCATGTCAGCACATGCAATTGGTTTAGATTAATCATTTTTTAAATATTATTTTGAGCAACATTTTCACAGATGAATAAAATCTTTTGCATCATCAGCTGTGAACTGGGCCAGAGATAGACATGCTGTATTTCCAAAAAGGTACTTTAGCATCTGACAGGTGTTGTTTTTGTTGGGCAGCAGTTGAAATTTATAGATTTTGTTTTTGCTCTATTGAGCAACAAAATGCTTATTTCTGAGGTTCGCTTCTTCAGGTGAACAAGACGTAAAAGATCCAACTGAACTTTTCTATTGTGTGATCATACCACTGTGATCCAGGCGTGCTGTGCCACCCACACACACGCACGCACGCCATCCACCCTAGCCTTTGATTCCAGCCGCCACTCACTTTCAAATGGTAATGAGAGGCAATTAGAAGCCAATGTGTCCTAATCACAAGCCATTTAACCGAGCTTGGCTCATTTGTCAGAGCCCTGTGTACATGGAGTACCACAGACAAACACACACGAGCAGTACGTCTTGTAGATCTTGCCAAATGAGGGGGAAATTGTGTGTTTCTGTGTACGTGAGTGAGATTTCCAGGTAATGATTGGGTGGAGATTTCACAACTGAATGAGCGAGTGACAGAAATGGCTCTTCATGTGCAAGTACAGGGAGGACGAATGATGGGTGGGAGGGCCTCACAGATTGACCAGGGCAGCGAAACAACAGGTGTCAGTGGCTGAATGTAGAGGAAGGAGTGGGAACAATTCTTCATCTTGACATTTATTAAGAGTCTTAAGAGGCACTGTGCACATAGGTGCTAACGAATTGACATCAATTTATTTATATAGTGCCAATTTACAACAGATGTCTTCTCAAGGCACACATGTCCAATTTGTATCCAGTTAGATTCCAATTTTGTCCACATTAAGTCCAGATTAACCCAGTAAATTCCAGTCCACTCTTATATTCAAATTCTACTCCACTTACATACAGTCCAATTCAATCCAGATTCATGTATGGTACAGTTAGATGCAGATAATCATTTATAGATTTACAGAGATATAGTGATCCGAATTCTTTGACCAATGTGAGGTCCTTAGTTCTAAACCGTTACTCTGAAGAATAAGTTAAATTCAATAAATTAGAATATGATAATATAATTTAGTAACTAAATTCACTAAGTGAAAAACGCAGATTGCATTTTCAGATCTCTGTTTCTGTTGATCATGATGATTTTCTGCTTACAGTTAAAGACACGACATTGATTTCAACATTACGTCAGACCAATGAAAACAAACATCTGTACTACAGAAATGTGGCCTTTGTAAAATGCATGCTTAAAACCTGCTGAAGGTTATTTCCAAAATATAATTTTTATCTGACAAACGAGCCTCATCAAACCGCATGTTTTAATTTACTGAATGTAAGTCTGCATCCTTAGATTACATCTATGATTCTCAAAATCCTGCCAACTTTAACCAACCCAGCATTATCCATGACAGACAGAGGCCCAAAAGGGTAAAATAAATACAGTTTTATTCCATTTAGCCATCTTTTTATTTTTTTTTTAAACTTTAACACTCGTGGAGCCTGAATAAACTACATCAAAAAAAAAAACTCTAACAAGATTTCAAACTTCTGAATTTAAAAGATTTAATTTTCTAGATTTAAATGTTCTTTTCTAATAGTATCATTTTCTGCCATTCTACTATTACACAAGTAAAACATCTACGGTAATATTTTTTCTTATTTTTTATTTCATACGTGTTCCTTTTCTTAAATTGTAAATAGGTATTGTTGTATCTCAAGGTAATTGCATGAAAGTACCACATTTGATGTATAACTAAAGAGGGTAAGATTAAGCCAGTCTAATCATAAGCTTTATCAAAAATGAAAGTTTTAAGTGTGAACTTTGAAGTAGACAGGGTGTCTACCTCACAAGCAAAACTGGGTTCCACCAGAGAGGAGCTTGAGAGCTGAATTACTGTCCTCCCAGTCTATTTCTAGAAATTCCAGGAACCACCAGTAATCCTGCAGTCCTAGGATAGTCCTCTTTAGTCAAACTCTAGTCTGTTTGTCTAGAAAGTCCGGTTTGTTTGGGAGCGTATGATGTGCAATTGGACTCTAATGCAGACCAAAAAAGCGAACTCTGGTCCACCAAAGTGCTGGTGAAGTGCTCTGTTGGATATAAAGAGTGATGCAATCTTTTACATAAGACTGAATGTTGCGGGCTATTTGACGATAACTAATTGCAGTAGTTTAATGCTTAAGAAATACATTCAGGTTATCTGCTTTACTCTGAGATATTGTATTTCTAATTTTGGAAGCATAGCTTTTTGTGGTATGAAAATGACTAATTTTCAATTTTATTTTTTTTTAAAGTTAGTCATGTATTGTCATGTATTTAACGTAAGTCAAACATATGAAGAGGTGTGTTTTGGCACAATTCCCAGCTTTAGTTTGTGCCGTTGTTTTCTATCCTGTCACACTATGACACATAAATGTCATGTTTGATAGTACTGAGAATGTGTCACTCCTGCTTCTGCATCCACACCTGAATGCTGTCACAGCTCTATCCCTAGTTGAAGTAAGAGGAAGGAAGAGACTGGTGTTGAATGGAAACAGAGTGATGTAACAAATGTGTTGGGAAGTATAAGGCAGAGGGAGAGGAGTAAAAAAAAAAGAATATTCAAAATACTGAAAAACAGCTCATGTGGGGAGTAAGAGAGAGAAACATTTACTTGTATGATTAAAAAAGAGTATGTGAGAAAAATGTTGGTAAAAATGTGCAGAGCAGTGGGTGGGGATGGAGGCAGATCAAGAGATTGAGCTGTCTCGTTGAACCACGCGGTGTGCTCAGACCTTTTCAGCTTTTCCTTTCATCCTCCCCTATTCATGAAGGCACTGAGTACACATGCTTGCACACAAGAGAAGGGACACACTCACGCTGTGTGCTGCCTTTAAAGGGGATCAATGAGAGCTTTTTGTATTTTGTTAAAGAACATTCTGCTGTGTTTTATCATGTTTTTATATTGCTTAGTGTACCGTCCTGAATTTTGATAAAATGTAGCAAAAGGTACTTTAATATAAGAATTTAACAACTGCACAAGATGGCATTTCTATGAACATGGTAGAAAAGAAAAATCAATGTTTGCAGCTTATATATCACTCTTGTATCTCCTCACTTTGGAGTATTTGTTGATTAGTGTGTGTACATTACACTGCATGAAAGGATTGTGCTTTGTTACCCATTTCATGGGCTTAAATTATATAAATACTTATGAAATGGGCATGTATTCTGTGACTGTCCCAGCATCATCAACCTGCACACTGGTGTTATACTGTTGGGTCGATAAACTGCTTCATGGCTCAATAACCATGTGAAAAAGAGAAGTCTGGACGTTGCTCAGCCAAGTGTAGCCTTTGGCTTTGTAATGGCTGCTTGTCTGGCTCACTTGATATGCAGTTGTCTATATGCCTGGCAAGTCACTCTTAGAAGCTGAACTTGGCTGAAGTCCAGGGAATATAATGCCTCAACAGTGACAGTGACCTTCTCTACGCCTTACCTCTCAAGTCATGTCTGATTTGTGTTGTCTGTGAAAGAGTTGAATGGCGGATAAAGTTGATCTTTGATTTTCAGTGATTTATACAATGACGGTGGTGGCTGTATTCCCAAACCTGGTCCCCAAGTATTCCTACCCTGCATGTTTTAGATGTGTTTCAGTTCCAGCACATCTGATTTAGTTTATTGCATGACCTCTTTTGCAGCCACCAAATGCTACAGAAGCCTGTTCATTACCCATTCATTTAATTCAGGATTTTAGAAGGAAGGAGACACGTAAAACATGCAGGACAGGGGTATTGAGGAACCACTGATATAGAGAAAATGGTCACAATAAACCATGCCAAACTAGCTGATAAAACTATGCGACTTTGGAAACTGTGTAAGACTTTACATTAAAAATAACTGTTTGTTTTTTATTGTGCTTTGAATCCACTTGTTGGAAGCTAGTAAAGCCCTCAGGGCCTCAGCTTCAAAGTGGGTGTGTGGGCATCAACAATGACTTATGTCTGAGCCAGAAGGATATGCATTGAAGGAGAGGAATTCAAAAACAGGAAAATGGCCAGTGATAGAAACAATCCCTGGAATACCAAAAACCCACCCTTCACCAGTGTTGTTCTTGGCTAAACATTCCTTTCCATTACTACTGTTTACTCCTTAGGATGTTGATTTCAATACGCAGCACATGGTGGCTTAACCAGGGTAGCTGCCTTCCAGATCTTATTTCATTGATCCTTCTGATGTGGCATTTATTTTGTGCTACAGACTCCAATCTATTTAGGGACCTACTCTTTTACTTGCAATTCAAAGGAATGTAATAAAAAAGATCCACTATAGTCAGGGTAAATAGTTCAGCACATGGAGACGGGTTCGGGCAAGTAAATGCAACCAGAACAAACATTATTCAGGCCAGCGTCTCCAAGGTTGAGATATTCTTTCTCCGACATACCTGTGGTGTGGTCTGAACAGGACAAGGAGAAGGATGCAAGGCTGGATTGCTGAGGATTTTCAGTCAGTCATTCTGTCTCTGTATGGATTTCTGTTTGGCCTATACTTGTGGCTTGGCCCATTCAGAATCCTTACTGGATGGCTGACCAGACGGCTGTAGATCAGCCTCATTTGGCTGGATGCTTTGTTGTAGTAGAAAGTTAACTGTCAAGCTTTCAGGAGACATTTCTGTCTGTCTGGACTTTCTGCTGAATATGCAGTGAACCCACAGCATTTAAGCATCAGGATTTAGCTGGGAAAGTCAGAGAGCTGTGATCAAACAGATCTAAATTTAAAAACTAGTAAATGAGGATATTCATTCCCAGCCTAAGATTTAAAGGAAAATGTATTGTTATTACATTGTTAGAGACTTGTTGGACTGTATTTCTTTACAGAACGTAATTGTCTTGAACCAAAATGGGTTTTATAACTCCAACAGCCTGTCACTGGGAACCAAAATGTTTCTTATGTGTGTGACACATACTGCTTCCAATACCAGTATTCTGTATCTTTCCAGAGACCCTATTTGAATTTGAATGCTTGGTATTTTCAAGCGTAATCTGACAATGAATGTAGATTTAGTTTTAGTTTAATTTTTGCCAACTTTTATATCTGCAAAAATTAGTTCATAGCATGCCAGTCCTGGGGCTTTACCATCAAGGGGTTACAGCTAAAATAGATGAGATTCATGTTAGGAGGCTCTTTGTGGCTTTCTGTGACTGGAAACCTCTGTTATCACATACCTTAAAATAATTTAATTCGTATATGTTCCTCATTTTGGAATTTTTTTATTTTTAAAAGAAATTAAAAGTAGTTTTGCACTTTCAAACGTGCATCTTTTGATAGATATTTTGCATTTGGCACAATAGAAAGTCATGAGATGTGTTCATATTCAAACATGACAAATGGAAACAAATATGTAGCAAAAGTTTCCATCATCATTATCCAGAAATGTTTGGTGCAGCTCTTTAGCCAATGTAAACATCTGCCTGCAGGGACTTGCCCAGGGGAAATACCTGCGGTGGGAGAAGAAAGTTGACCTATTAGGAAATTGCTGGGCATCCTCTGCATATCAAAATAGCTCTGCTTTTTCTACATTCCCTAACCTTAATTGCCCTTATGCAAAGTTTCTGACTTCCCAGATGTCAGATCTCTATCAGCCATGCTAAGTATTTTCTACCTGGGTTTGGAATATCATCACAGAGGGAAACAGGAATTTTATCTTGAGGCACTAAGAGGTTCCACTATTCTGATAAGGAAACTAAAAAGGAAACAGTAGCAGGAATGCCACAAACATGCACATCCATATACGTAAAAGGCATCTCCTTTGGTTTGCAAGTCTAGTAGGAAATGGTTGATGTGAATCTTAATTGTTTCTCTCTTGCATTCATTTAAGAAACTGTCATAAACAAGAAAAGTAGTTGAATTGCGTGTAGAGAAAATGTTGTACAAGTTATTTTCCCTTTTAAATGTTATGTCATGATGTGATTTTTCATGATTTTTAGAAATGATTAATGGCCTTGCAGGCATGCTGACTAGACTTGACCTCCGGTATTACCTGTTTAACTTTTTTCTGTGCTTTTTATTATTTTTCTAAAGCATCATTTGCGCTTTACAAAGATTAAGAAATAAAAATAATCTTTGTAAAGTTACTGCTGTCATACTAACTAAAAACAAGCTGGTGCCATATTACTGTGCTTTAAAACTGACATGTCTAGCTGGAGCAGTCTATTTGTCACACTTTCATTTTTCCATTTTGATGAAATGAAACTTTGCTAATGCAACCCAGTGTTGTAAAATATTATATGCATTCAATCTTAGTAGTTTGGCTTAAGAGTTTCATCTGGGGAGTTTTGTGTCAGGAAGCTTTGAAGGAAACTGAAAGTGGTTATTCATTCTGTCTCGCAAACGCTGCGACTGTGGTTTAGTTTCTGGTAATAGTTTCTGTTCCAAAACAGCTGAAATATCTGTCATACCATAAATTCAGTTTAAAAAATTTTTTTAAATGTGAGACTACAGAAATAGCATAGATAGTATCAACCTGTTGCTTCATGCTGCTGATCAGCTGACTGAAAGCAGGTTACTACTTCCCCTTGCTTACAAAACGAATTATTCTGCTCTCCTTGTGTGTTTGCCAACACAATTTAGCAGTAAGCTCAACTCCAATGAAATGAACACTTGAGTCCGGATGCAGGTTCTTGACTCCCACTTTATTTTGGTGACCCAAGTACTCGTATGACATGGAGTAAACTGTAACATAAATAAAATAGCTGCATTTATTATGAGCACAAAAAAGTCACAACAAAGAACACACTCCTGACTAATAAGGCATTAAATAAAATCTACTCTTAAATACTAAATGAAAACTTACAGACGGTGATGTCGATGGCATAAACAAAGGGCGGATTGTGATAGATTCACCTCCTCATGTGTGACTGAGCAAAACAATCCCAACAAAATAGCTGACTTCCTGTCCCAGACCCACCTTGACCTTCAAAATAAAAGCCTTACTACTCCAACACAAAAACCAAAACTCAGAACCTACTTCACAACAAATTAAAGAGCAGAACACTCCCTGCCTGGTATCTGCCAAGATGCCACATAACAATACTTAAAACATATAGACCTGTTAATCTTCATTCTTGAAAAGCATAACAACTTCTGTAATAGGCCTGAGAAACTTTTTGGCGATTCCATCCTTGATGACCTTGACCTCAATCCTGCGGACCTTGCCATCGTTGCCTGGGAAAGTGTCAGTCACGAGAGCCATGGGCCAATCATTGCGACATGTACGATCATCCCTCAGCAAAACAACGGCACCCTTTTTAACATTGGGACTTGACTCTTGCCATTTGCTGCGGAGTTGTAGGGTGTGAAGGTATTCGTGTCTCCAACGATGCCAGAATTTGTCGGCCAATCTTTGAACTTGACGCCACTGTTGCTTATACAGATCCTTTTCAGTGAACACCCCTGGAGGGGGTAAAACACTCTGCTTCTGAGTGAGAAGCATTGTTGGGGTAAGTATCTGTGGAACATCTGGATCTGACGAGACAGAAACTAGAGGTCTTGAGTTGATGATGGCTGTCACCTCTGCCATAAGGGTGCACAGGACTTCATGAGACAAGCTGGAGGAGGGAGTACGCATCAACATAGAATCTAAGATTCTCCTTGCGATTCCAATCATGCGTTCCCACACACCCCCCATGTGTGAAGAGTGAGGTGGATTGAAACGCCACGTACATCCTTGATTGTTTGCATACCTCTGGACTTCTGATTCCGTCACCACTTTGTGGAAATCCAGCTCTCTGCAAGCACCAATGAAATTGGTCCCACAGTCTGAGTGTAGCTGCTTGGAAGGACCACGGATTGCAAAGAACCTTCTTAAAGCGTTGATGAATGAAGAAGTGTCTAAGGAGTCAATGACTTCAATGTGAACTGCACGTGTGCTCATGCAAGTGAACAATACAGCCCAGCGCTTGCTCTGAGCCATGCCTCCTCTTGTGCGCCTAGCTGTCACACTCCAAGGACCAAAAACGTCCAGACCAGTGTAGGTAAAAGGTGGTGAAGTGCTCAGTCGTTCTTGCGGGAGATCTGACATCTTCTGCTTCTCTCTGTTTTTACGCAGCTTTCGGCAGATGACACATGCATGAAGAACAGCACTTATACAACGCTTGCCACCAACTAACCATATGCCAGCAGCTCGAATGGCGCCTTCAGTGAATGTCCGACCTTGATGCTCAACCTGCTCATGATAGTGTCTGATGAGCAACATGGACACATGGTGTTTTCCTAAAAGAATGACTGGATGCTTTTCTCTGTCGCTTAAATCAGAAAGTTTAAGCCTTCCTCCAATCCTTAGCAGGCCTTCGGAATCAACAGTCGGATTTAGCTTAGTCAGTGGGCTTCCTTTGAGAAATTCATCTCCCTTCGAGAGAATATCCAGCTCTTCAGAGAAGGAGACTCGCTGCACAGCAAGAATAATTGCTGTTGTAGCTTTCAACAACTCATCGGTGGTAAAAGGTTTTGGACACCAATGCCAACCACTACATTCTGTTGTCTTTCTTTCCTTCTTGAAGGAATCCTTAACATGAATGAGTGTTGCAACTGCTCTTTGTAAAGACTTCCAAGAAGAGAATTTTGCAAACCTCTGAGGATCCAGTTGGTTGATCTTTTGACTTGTGACACAGCTTGTTACTTGTGGTCGAATTTCCACATCAGAATCTGGATTGATGAGCTCAAAGGTCTCTTGCTGTTCAATGGTCGTCTGTGATTTGCGTAAGAATGCTGGACCTGTGAGCCAGCTGATCTTAGTGATCTTTGAGGCTTGGACTGACCTAGAAGCATGGTCAGCTGGATTATGCTCCGTAGGCACATACTTCCATTGGTTTGGTTCTGTAGACTGGCGGATTCTCTGTATCCTGTTGTGGACATACACATAAAAGCGTTTTGACTGATTATGAATATAACCCAGCACCACTTTACTGTCGCAGTAGAAGGTAACAGCATCGACTTGAATGTCGATCTCTTGAACAATTAGTTCGGCCATTTCCACAGCTAGAACTGCTGCACAGAGTTCTAACCTGGGTATGGTTGGTTCAGTTGGAGGTGCAAGTTTAGCTTTTCCAAAGACAAAACCCACATCTATCTGGCCGTTTTCGTCTGTAGTCTTCAAGTACACTACGGCACCGATTGCTTTGGTCGAAGCGTCTGAAAACACACATAGCTCTTTCCGATTGGCATTTGAGCAAGAAGTAGTATAAGCTCGAGGAATGTGAAGATGTTGCAATTGCTGTAGCGAATCCCTCCATGTCTCCCAAACCTCAGCTTTGTCTTGAGGGAGTGGGCTGTCCCATTCCGTTCCATCCATGGTGAAGTCCCTCAGCAACGACTTGCCTTGAATGCTTATAGGAGCAACAAAGCCAAGAGGATCGAAGAGACTATTTATGGTGGAAAGGACACCACGTCTGGTAAATGGTTGGTCACTGATAGATACTTGGAAGGTGAATACATCCCTTTTGACATCCCAACTCAATCCAAGGCTTCGCTGTGTGGGTACTACGTCTGTATCCAAGCAGAGGTCTTTAATGCCCTTAGCATGATCTTCAGTTGGAAAGGCTCTTAAGACTTGGATGCTGTTGGTTGTGATCTTGTGAAGTCTTAAGTTTGACTCTGAAAGAGATGCTTGGGCTTTCTGTAACAGAGAAATTGCCTCTTCTTCTGTTGATGTGGAAACAAGGCCGTCGTCAACGTAGAACTCCCGCTCTACGAAGCGTTTGGTTTCTGGCCCGTACTGTTGCTCTCCCTTTATTGCAGCTCTCCTGAGACAATATGTTGCCACAGCTGGAGAAGGGCTGTTTCCAAATACATGAACCCTCATCCTGTACTCGATGATGTCCTTACTGGAGTCATTATCTCGATACCAAAGGAAGCGCAAATAGTCTCGGTGATCTTCTTTTACGACAAAACAATGAAACATCTGTTCTATGTCGGCCATGACTGCTACTCGTTCTCTTCTGAAACGAATGAGAACTCCCAATAGACTGTTATTCAAGTCTGGTCCGCTGAGCAGCACATTGTTTAGGGAGATGCCATTGTATTGAGCACTCGAGTCAAAGACAACCCTGATTTGGTCAGGTTTCCTCGGATGATAGACTCCAAACATCGGCAAGTACCAGCACTCTTTTCCTTTTGGTAGTGGGGATGCTGGCTCTGCGTGATTGTTGTCGAATATCTTTTGCATAAAGGCAAAAAACTGGTCTCTCATTTTTGGCTTACGCTCTAATGTGCGCTGAAGTGAAGAGAGGCGATTCATAGCTTGTTCACGATTGTTAGGCAACAGCGGCCTAGGTGACTTGAATGGAAGTGGGGCCACCCAACTGTTGGAGTCGTCCTGAAAAACCTCATTGTCCATTATTTGCAGAAACTGTTTGTCTTCTATTGAGAAAGCCCGCTTATTATCATCTGCTGTTCTCTTAAAGACTGTGAGGCCGAGTGAGTCATGATCCACCACAGCAGTGTGGTAACTGTGAGATAGTCCATTTACTGGACTGAAGTTGACCGTTTGCTTGAGATAGATGTGTTTCTCACAGGGTCTGAACAGTGAGGGTCTTCCATCTTCTAGAATGTTTGTCTTGCAGTTATGGACAATAGGCTTATGGACCTTTCCCAAACACACATCACCCATTAACACCCATCCGAGGTCAAGCTTTTGTGCAAAAGGAGCATTGCCTGGACTATTGATCTGCTGTCTCACCTTGTGAACCCGGAGAATGTCCCTACCAAGGAGGAGAAGAATCTGTGCGTCATTATCCAATGGCGGAATTTCACTGACAAGGCTCTTTAGGTGCAGATGATGAAATGCAGCCTCTGGCGTTGGTATTTCATCACGATTGTCTGGTAAATCATCACATTCGATCAGTGTTGGGAGTGGAAAATTAGTTCCGTCATTCACTGCCTCAATTTGGTAGCCATTTGCTCTCCTGCCAGAGGTTGACACTAAGCCAGCGCAAGTCTTCAGGGTGTAGGGATATGAGTCTGCTTTGATTTTAAATAAGTTGAAAAACTCTGACCTGGCCAGAGATTTGTTGCTCTGGTCGTCAATCATAGCATACATTTTGATAGCTTGTTGTGGTTGTTCTACTGGGTAAACCTTGACTAGACAGATTTTTGAACAGGATTTTGAAGTGAAGCGGTCGCCACAAACTTCAGTGCACAAAGGATTTACAACTGGTGCTGGTATAGTGTCCTCCTTTTCAGGCTCCCCGCCGTCATCTATCACAGGCTTGATGGACCAGTGGGGTGGACCAGGGTGAAGAGCTGCGATGTGCTTATCACTGTCACATTCATCACATTTCAGTGTGACTTTGCAGTCACGAGCGAGATGAGTAGTGGACGAGCAGCATTTAAAGCAGATTCCTTGATCCTTCATGTAAGCCTTGCGTTCTTCTATGGTTTTTAGCCTGAAGCCACGACACTTCTTCAATGGGTGAGGTTTGTTATGGATGGGGCAATGCTTGGCCACATCACCTTTAAGTGGTACTTCGTTTTGTATAACTCCAGAAGAGACTTTAGTCTTGTGCACTGAAACTGGGGTTCTGAAATTAATGTGACGTGAGATTGGATTTTCTGTCACAGAACTGCTTCCAGAAAGGGCAAAGCTAGGATCGTTTCTAGTTTTTGCTTGGTAGCAAATGAAGGAGGTGAAAAAGGAGAAGGGTGGATAACCAACCTTGTAGTCCTCTTTATACTTTGACCCCTGAGTGATCCATTTTTCTTGCAGGTTGTATGGCAACTTTTCCAGAATGGGTTTGATGCCGCGAGCTGTGTCCAAGAATGCCAAGCCGGGCAGGTAGCCATCCTCTTTTGCTGAGAGTAGCTCCATCAGCAGATCTCCGAGCTCTCTTAACTTACGATTATCTTTGTTTGTTATTTTAGAAAAGTTATCTAACTTCTTGAAAAGAGCACTTTCTATGACTTCTGGAGCACCATAATATTCATCCAGCCTGTCCCAGGTCATTTTTAGTGCAATGTTTGGGTCGTCAATATGAACAGCTCTTAAGCGTTTGACATATCCAGAAGACTCCTTACCAAGCCATTTTGAGATTAAATCCAACTGTTCACTGGCAGTGAGATCCAAATCTTTGATAGTGTTTGAGAAAGAAGATTTCCATGCCCTGTAGGACTCTGGACAATCATCAAAGTGTGTTAAACCAGTGCTCACAAGCTCTTTGCGTGCCAAATACTTTGCCATGTTCATCATTACTGAAGACTCTGGCGGGTTCGTGTGAGAAGTATCAGAGTACTGTGGAAAAGCTAACTTGGTATTTGGCCGAAATATATTGGACTTTGGTTCTTGTAACCGTACCTCACTTTGAACTGGGAAGCCATCCTCTCTAGTTAGCTGAGCTGGTGTAGTCCAGATGTGAGCGGTCCGATATGGGTTAGATGCTTCTGAACTTGGTTGTGGCTGAAATGGTGGAGGCCAGCAGTCTTTCACAATATACTCCTCTTTATTGATGTTCTTGGTTGGTGGTTGTGGGTTGTTTTCAATGGGATACTCTGATATCGACGACGTGTTGACAGATTCAGTGCGTTGGTTACGCTGCATAGATTGGTCTTTGATGTAGTCACTTACACGTTCATGTGTATTCTGGACCACGTTGGGAAGGCTTTTCCAACTACGGTGTTCTTCATTCTCTAAATCTGCTGCTGCTTCCAAAACTTCGGCTTGGGCAATAGCAGCTGCAGCTTCTTTTTCAAGATTAAGAGCTTCAAGGTTGGCTTCTAGTCTAGCTTTGTCAACTTTAATGCTGATCTCTCTCTGTGCGTATGAGACACGTGCACGAGCTGCTTCAGCTTTAGCCCGAGCATGTGCTGCTGCAGCACCGACTGATGACGTACTTGAGCGGTTTGAACTGGGACAACCACTTTTACTGCTTTTAATCGACGCCCCATCTTTAAAAGACTTTATGTCTTTTGGTCTTGCTCCTTTGAGGTGTGCTTCCTCCATATTTTTCAACGTAGCCGCTTTAATGCTGTTCAGCCAACTGCACACCGTCTTTTACTATTCTGCTCTCCTTGTGTGTTTGCCAACACAATTTAGCAGTAAGCTCAACTCCAATGAAATGAACACTTGAGTCCGGATGCAGGTTCTTGACTCCCACTTTATTTTGGTGACCCAAGTACTCGTATGACATGGAGTAAACTGTAACATAAATAAAATAGCTGCATTTATTATGAGCACAAAAAAGTCACAACAAAGAACACACTCCTGACTAATAAGGCATTAAATAAAATCTACTCTTAAATACTAAATGAAAACTTACAGACGGTGATGTCGATGGCATAAACAAAGGGCGGATTGTGATAGATTCACCTCCTCATGTGTGACTGAGCAAAACAATCCCAACAAAATAGCTGACTTCCTGTCCCAGACCCACCTTGACCTTCAAAATAAAAGCCTTACTACTCCAACACAAAAACCAAAACTCAGAACCTACTTCACAACAAATTAAAGAGCAGAACACGAATGAATCATGAATAGAATACTTATTTTCCCCACTGTATCAGTATATACCATGAAGCAAACCATAATACTTTTATTTGAGATTTTCATATTATAAGAATCTCATACTGTCTCAGTACTTCTCTCAGACTGTAATTAAAGACAGCAGGACTAACTGAATAAACATTGCAACATGAGATAAGAGATGAAATTTGAGAAAATAAGAGAGCTTGATATTCTGGATTGATTTAGTTTGTAACAAACAAAAATTTCATGTATTTTGCTGAAATCTCACAGGATAAACATTGAAACTCTTCAGACTAGACTGAAGTGCTTTCTGGTTATTCTGTCCTCTTTCTAACTAAACTCATGAAGAAAAGGTTTGTAATAGAAATGTAGAAATGAGGAGATGAATGAGATGAAAATAAGGTGCTGCTTAGGAAATGGGTGGGAGGATGTGGCTGAAGCTTTTGAGAAATGGATGAGACAAATTTTGTTAAATGGTTAAAGCAGCTGTAGGAAATATTTCCATTTGATTAGAGTCTGTGTTAAAAAAACAGCTCCATTCACAAACCTTAAAAGTTAGGTGTGCATTTAGGTTTTTACAGATAGGTTTTGTTGTTTATATGTAAATAAAAGAGCTGAGGAATGAAAAAAAGCTAAGGGTCAAATGTATGTGCTCATATGTTTACAGAAACACATACACTATTCTATGTAACTTGTACCACTGATTATTAAGATGGCTTTCTATTTGCTTGACTAGAAATGCACTGACCAGGGTTTTTCCAGCACATACTGACTTCCAGATTTCTTGACTTTCAGACCTGGAAGTTTTCATGAGTCATATTATTCAGGATCCAGAATGTTAAAGACAGAAAATGTGCTTTATGTTCTTTGGTAAAAATGAAGTGTCCCATTAAATGTTGAATAAACAGAAAATTCCTGTTAAGGATTTAAAATGCTTATAATTATTTATAGATTATAAACATTTATGAAAAACTGTGGTGAAACTTCTCAGTCTTGATGCATTTAAGGGGGCAGTATTATGTAGTTTCCAGGCACAAGTGCCATTTTAGCAGAATCAAGCAACTATGTTAACTTCAGTTGTTATAAAAAATGCTATTTATATGAAATATAACTTAAATGAAATTTTATTTCATAATTTAACTAATTGAAATTGCGCCTCTGTCTCTTTAAAAACCCATGCTCTTTCTGAAACTCCACCATCAGGAAGTCATCACAACATGGCTCCTCTAGTAATCCTTAACACTGGTAACATTTTTACCAGTGTTGCACTGAGAAGCAGCTGGTAAAATGAGATCAGTGGGATAGTGGCGAGGGAGGGCTGCTCTGTGAGGACTGGGAAACTGCAGCTCCGAGGAGGAGCTGCGTCTCGAAGGCGGTGCTAGAACCACCAGACATTTTTCACAGCCGAACGGTTGCCACGGGAGATTAAAGGATTTCTTAAACATGCATAAAGAAATCAAGGCAACACTCCAGATATGTTTTTGATGAAGGAGCAACATTCTAAAGTCAATTTAACATAATACAGTTGCCCCTTTAATAAAGAGTAACATAATATATTATATAATATAATAGTAGTAAATCGGATCTCTTTACAGGCAGTGCTAGACGTTCACATCAGGGTGGTTTCCTCTAGAGAAAATCAAACAGCGGAACTTTCTGAGGTTTATTTGTGAAACGGCAGCCTCCATAAAATTCCCCGTGTACAAAGTGACCATTAAACACAAGAACTAGAACTAAGTCGATTTGTCAAGCTTTTAAAGCTGATTGGTATGTTTGCACTGAAAAAAATCTCTCAGAAAGTGAGTAAGAGCTATTTTAAGCTGAAGCCAGATTACAACCGGATTCTCCTGCCCATGATTCAGCTCCGTTTCACAACAGCTTCTCATTATTTGCATCACAGACATGTAATGTCTCACAATAATGACTTTGGATACCCGAGCATGCTGTCCATGAGCTTGAGGCATGCGGCACTGGATGTGGCTGTGTATTTATGACTGGAAGTAGCACTGGTTACTAAGGCTACAAAGTTTTTATCTGCAGATGCTGTCATGTGCTGTGGTTATTACTGCTGACTGCTTGTGTTTACATTTGGTTGTCTGGGTGATGTCAATATATTGACAGTTGTGCAAATACAGATTTCGGGAACACTAAAAGGCTTATATACTTAGTAAAAGTCCTGCAGCCTTGTCTTGACCCTGAATCTCCTGAATGTTTTTCAGAAAACCACAATTATTGATGAAATTAGTATTGAAAAAAGGTGTGTAGAATTATAGGTAGTGACATTGATGTTGCACATGTACAAGTATGACTCCTATCTGGTGACCTGCAACTAGTGTAGGCTTTATCAAAATGACCTGCTCACTATCTGCATTTCATAACAGCTTCTCCTAAAAAGGGATAGTTTGTAGCTTTGCATGATTTCGTTTCTGTTTATTATTTGATAGTTATGTGGAAATAGAGGCATCTATTTTCCACATAGTCATCGATCTAAAACTGGAAATACCCACAAGTTCAAGGATTCTTGTTGCAAAATTCCTCCTGTAGTTCCCAAATCCCAGCGTCCCCATTCCCCGCGTGTGATCTAATTTCGAGAAACATTGCACAAGGCTGCTAAGAATCTGCTGCTGGATTTGTAGGTTTCTGTGTGAACTCTCTCTCCTTCAGCACATGATTATGGTCGAATAATACAAATACTACACAGTCCTCCGTGCTGGGGCTTTGGGAAAAAAGAGATTTGTGAGATTTATATTGTTGCTGTTTACTTCTAATCTTTTAAAACCCAGGCACAGTTTCATAATGCCTCGTAAGGATCATAAGCTTGTGCTATTTTACTCATTTACATGTTTTTGTTGGTTTTTTTCCCCCTGGAAACCCCATGTGACGCAAAAGACCTGATTTGACAAAATGCTGTTTGGGTAGCATAAGGGATTTGTATATTTTCTTTCCTGTTAGTTCAAACTTGTTGATATCAATACTTACAAAGGGTTGTAAAAAGATGAATACGGTACCTCCATGGGCTTTTTCACATTTCGTCAATTTACAATCACACATTTCAGGATTTTTGTACTGGGATATTATGGGATAGACCAATCTGTTTTGCTCATACCCATTGCTATCTACATTTTGTAATGAAAAAATATTTTATGTAATTTTAACTAGACCCCCCATGTCAACTCTTTGTGGAGGCATTTCAGTGCACTTGAATATCAAGTTATTTTGCCATATGCCTGATTTGTCCGTCCATTTTTCCTTGGAAAATGTCTCTAGCTTAGATTCTCAGCTCACAACTTTAACTGGATTGTTTTCACACATGAATGTGCTTTTATTTAAACCATTGAAGCTGTTGTTTCATATTTGAGGATGTTGTCTTGCTTGGAGGTGAACCCCAGGGCCAACCCCAAGTATTTTCCAGCCTCTAGCAGGTTTTCTTCCAGCAATGCTTTTGTATTACGATTAATTAAGCTTTTTAAATTTTCACTGGTTTATCTCCTTGTTTCTTTACAAGAAAAGCATCATGATTCTGCCATTGCCGTGTGACATTGTAGGAACATGTCTGAAGTGACAACTGACAGTGTTGGTTTTGTGAATGTGCTTTAACAGCGGGCCAAGTAATATCAGTTCAGGTTTCATGAAGCCCTTTAATTCCCTTGGGTGTTTTTTAGTCATTGTTCCTTTAGGTCAAATCGAACCAGTTTTTAGTAGAATATTGGTGGGCAAAATCTTGCATAAAACACATAAAGACATGAACAGTAGATAGTCTTTTTTATTGCAGGCAAGGTTGCAATAGAAATGATTATGTCCACTTTTCTTTGTGAACTGTAACATTAAGATGACCAGAAGGAAAAAAAGTCATCATTGCTCCTGTGCTTTTCTTCTTCTTCTTGCTGCTCCATTGCTGAGAATTACTCAGCTACTTTCTAGATGCTATGCAGGTTATTGGCCTGCAATTTTGTGCATGTTCCCACGTGCACTTGGTAGTCTTAGATCTGATTGGGTGTGACAATGCATCAGTGTGTGTGTGTTGAGTCAGGCTGGGTTAAAAGAAGTTGCAGCATTTTCAGAGAGCAACAACTGTGTGCCTGCCCCACTTTCAGTCTTTTAATCATGTATAGGCACTTGGGGCACTCCTGTGTGCATCTATGTGTGCACAGAACTCATGTTGAGTCGAGCATTAGAAAGGGCTCTGGTACAGTATATGTCAGAAGGGAATGCACTCAGAACTCCCTGACCTTAGATTACCCTTTGCGTGTATATTTGTGTCAGTGCTCACTTATGCATGCGTCTTTTTTCAACATTACCAGTCACTGCAGAATTAGTGCCCTCATTTAGGTTTCTTGCAGCAGCTTTGTTTAGAATTTGTTAGTCAGACTTTTACTTTCTGTATTGCCTGTTCAAATGTTATGGATATAAACTAAGAATTTAAAGCAATCAATGAAAAAATTACTCCTTATGATATTTTTCATAGATGCTTTCAAAAGTTCAAATAAAAAAAAAAAGTCTGAAATGTCTGTTATAAACGTACATTTTAAATTTCAATTAGTCTATCAGGCATAGTGTACACATCCTTGAATTACTGCACGCTGTTTTAGTGGCTGCTTCAAGAAAATAATTTCAGTGTGACCTTGTATCGTTTGTAGCCCTCTGGTGCCCATTACTGTGACTAATGTCCAGAATAACAAAAGGCCTTGACAAGCTGTACTTGACAAGAACAGAAAACAAAACACTGTCGCAGGGTCAACAAGGTTCAGTCAGCTTCCCTTTTTAAAATTCCTTTCATGTACTTTTTTGTGATCTCAGGGATAAATGCCTTTTTTAAACCAAGATTGTCCTGCTTAATTCCCAAGGCGGTTTGAATGTCTCTGGATCGCAGCAAGTTAGAAAAATCTTTCTAACCAAGTTTGGAAGAAAAACCTGGTACTATTGCACTCTTATTAGTTGCTAAGTCTATTTTTCTCTGCTGCTCACCTGGTTTCCAACCACAGTGCTATGATCAACTTTGCAATGTTCCCTAACAATCAGCAGAATTTTGCGATATATGTGGGCGGTTTCTGCACCTCCCACATAAGTTTCACCTTTAGTGTAAACAAGGAAAAAGCATTGGTAGTTTCATCAGTTTAGCAACTGATGAGGGATACAGTTGACAGAAGCTCCATTAAATACAAAATCTTTTTTTTTTCACTGATCTCTGTGAGCTAATCACACCAACCCCAGATTTACACTCCATGCGTCTTCCCTCCGGTCCTGTGCAAGCAGCGTAAATTAGGTGTAAGGCACTGTCATTCATTAGTTGTGCTTTTACTGAAGTAAAATTATGTCATAAACTTTATGAACCAATGCTTATTGCACCAGTAGACTATAGCAGTAGATGTACACTGCTATAGTGTACATTTAAAAACTCAGAAATACACTGCTCTCCGTGCTGAGAGGGACTGTTCAATGGGAGTCCAGCAGATACCAATCTCTATGTGTAATTGGCAAGGAGGAAGATGGATTGTTTGAGGAATATGTGATGTTATAGCATGGGGACATTGCAAGCACTGTCTCTACCAACTTCTACTACACAACGTTGGACCCAACATGTACTGTCACCATGAGGTCACCATCAAATTTTTGTGCATTCTCAATAGGATGAGAATGTCTCCCTCAGTTACTTTTTTCAGTCTTGCAAACACCATCAACATTCTTGATCAGTTTTAATCTTGTAAAGCTGTTTTTATCTCTTATGAATCTGCTGAGTGTTGCATTTGTCAACATGTGGTTATTGCTTAGATAATTTAAAATGTTTTAGTGCTGGATGTAGTATTTGGATATTTTTGTATAGGTAGCAGATTTTCATTCTTAGACTTAATACTAAGAAAGTAGAAATATCTTCCTTCTCAGCTTCCTTGTTTGACATTCCTGCCAATCACAGGAGGGAATGTTACACTTCAGTTCATCTCATCAGCACTTACACTCACTATAGGGGCTTTTCCTTCTTTTTACTGGATTTCATGCAGTTTTAAAAGCACCTTGCTGAATGTTCTTTAACAAACAGTTGACAGTTGAGTGGTGATGGCTGAGCGTTTCTCCTCCAGAACAGGTAGATGTCTCTCTGCCTTCATGTTTATCTGACAGACAGCAGTAGCTGTTGCAGCACAGGTGTGTGAGCTGTGTGCATGAATGCTGTGATGTTGTTGGGGCTGTTGAGCTGTGCTATGGATTGTGGAAGTGATATGAAGGTGTAATACAGCGTTACTTACTGAATATAACATGAACCTTCTATTAAAAACCAACCTAAATGATTGACTTGGTGAGTCTCTTCACTGCTATTGCTTTTTATGTCTGTTGTGGCCTAAAGGATTGGTATTCCATCCATCCATCCATCCATTTTCTGTTCACCCTTGTCCCTAATGGGGTCGGGAGGGTTGCTGGTGCCTATCTCCAGCTACGTTCCGGGCGAGAGGCGGGGTACACCCCGGACAGGTCGCCAGTCTGTCGCAGGGATTGGTATTCCTTACTGTTAAAACAATTATTACTTATTTTTTTGTGTGTTCTGTGCTTCATTTGATTAAAAAAAATAGCAGATTTAGAATTCTAACCAAATCCAGACTTATAATTAAGAAAGCTGCTTTATTTCTAGATTTGCCTAATGCCTTCATGTTTTGTCCGTTTGTGTTTTTTGGATATCTCAATTTTAGTTAAAAAACTCTTTAGAAGCAGGTTTTTACATGTCTTCAAGTTGACGAATATCAACTTTGTGGATATTAAATATTTTTTTGTCATGATTTAATATTTGATTTTGTTACCTGTTTTTCATTATTATTTTTGCATTTACCTCTGTTGTATTTTACAATTTTAATACAGACTGTTATCATTTTTACTTTGCCTTATCAAATGTCTAATAATTGTATTCCATAATAATGGTATTCCATGAAGCATATACTAATAATACTACTACTACTAATAATAATAATGACTATTATCATAATAATAATGACTGTTATTATTATTATTATTATTATTTATTGTTGTTGTTAATATTAAAAGCTATAATGCATGTTCATAGTTATGTTGCATAGTGAAGTTTTATTCAACCTGCTCAGTTTGTGACAACAGCTGCTCCAAGAAAATGCAGCAGTCAAAGCCAATCATAACAGTCCATATTGCATTGCTACATTTGTTTTTAGGGCTTCAAAGTGAACAAAGTTTATGCAGATTTGCTTTTAATTAAATATGGCTGGTACCAGTTAATGGTAACTTTATTGGGGGTGGAGGTAGTCTCCGTAGAACAGCCTGTACTCTAAGGAATCATCTTGCTCAAGATTAAATCAACCATTTGTCAAGTTGCTTTCACTCTAGAAGAAAGAACTATCATGTAATGTTTAAGGTGCTGATCTTTAGCATATTAAATTTCTGAAACAGAGTTGAGATTTTATCTTGAGGCAGGTGTGTGTGGCTCCCAGTGTGTCTTCGGCCTGTTGCGTGTTGATGGTGTAAGTCACTATGGAATGTTAACATCGTTGCAGGGTGTGGCCTCACGGTGCGAGCAGCTCTGACCTTCCGACCTTGCTTATATAACTGATGCCAGATTTTTTTTTTCCTTTTTAACTGTAGAAGGGAAACAACATTTCATAGTGTCATGTGGCTAACGGGGCTTGGCGCTGACATGACCTGAAGTCACCAGAAGCATCTAAGGTTTTGTTTCAGTGAAAGAATTCCACATTAAAGCTTGTAAATGTATCTGTTTGTTTTTCAGTTCATAAGCTGCCAGAATGAACTCTCTTAAAGGTGCATGATGCAGGAACTTATACATACAGTGCCTCACCACATTTTGCAACTTTTTAACCACACACATAAGTAAATATTATTGGGATTTTATGTTATAGACAAACATACATTGAAGAAAACACTGAAAATTTTGAACATGTAGAAGAAGATGCTGTGATCTGATAAGAAGAAAACAGATGTTTTTTTGTTTTTTTTGGCCTTCACACACAAGCCGTCTATGGTGGAAAACTATCTACAGTGAAATGTGGTGGCAGTGTCAAGCTGTTGGTGGACCTTTCTTCAGCAGGAGCAGAGAAGCTGGAAAGTACCTTAACTAAGATACCACAAATGATCTCCAGCTCGGATTTCCGCAAAACATACAAAGTATTGACCTATGGGAAGTGAATAGGAATGCACGTCACACTTTAAGATTTTAATTTGTATCCTTTACCTTTTGTATCAGAACCTGTGAACTACTTTAAGTTGGTCTATTTTATAAAATCTCTGTAACGTAATCTGCAGTTTGTGCTGGTAAAGTAGCTGGTCCATCTTACATATACAACTCTTTTGGTGAAGGTTAAACTAAGATAATGAAACATTATTTGGGTTAAGGGCAGTGCAAAAAGTTGGAAGTGAGCCACGATCTGACACACACGCACACACACACACGCACACACACACACATGCACACACACCCATAATTTATGCACTCAGTCCTTCTTGTACCTCTTGTCTCAGTGTTCTTAGTCCTCTCTTGGACACTCTGAGGGACAGCTGGTGGGGCGGTGTGAGCCCCTTTACTTTCCATGTGTGCGTGCATGTGCATCCTAATGTGTGCCATTATGTATTTCAGGTGTGTTAGGGAGGGGGCATGCAGTGGTCTGGCCAAGTGTTCGTGCATCAGTGTGGATCTTTGGATGCGAGCACCTGTGCCGCCAGCAGGAAGCTGTCACAATCACTGTGCTTCCTGACGTATGTTGGTGACTTCCTGGGGTCCCACTGTGAACCCCGTAATAACTTTTAACTTTTAAAACTTGACTCACTCCTGTTGACTTGACTGGTTGGTATATGACAAATGAACAGGAATATTTGTAGAGGGCGTTACTATTTTTACGTAACCTTTTTACACGCACGTACTCTGTGTTAGAGAGGTTGCTTGTGAAGAACACAAACATTTTCCAACCAGCTTAGAGAGTTCGACATGTTTTACACAGTGGACACAATTGTAACACAGTTTTTATTTATTTGTAATAAACTATTTTCTTTTTATTATTTTAGTATAAAAAAATAATTTATAGGGACACATAGAAAAGGAATTTCTAAAATTAATTAATACAAAAGAAAAAAAATTATTGAACAAGTAAAATTTTACAAATTATCAAATTATTTATTTTTTCTTGAATTCAATAGTTGTTCTTGGCATTATTAAACTCAAACTAGTAAGCATTCAAATATTGGACATTTAGTGCTGTTTTGCACAACAAACCTTTATTGCATAAAATACACTTGTAATTTGTGACTTAACTATTGACCAATTGCTTCACATTCTTGATCCAGCATACGGCTCAATCTTCCTTTTCTGGAACATACCACATAAACATTTCATTAGATTCCAGCAGAGTTTCTGTCTTCAGTCAGTCATCTTTCGCTTCCTTAAAGTAGCTAAGCCTTCAGAAACCATTTTCTTGCCCTCTGCTGAAATGATTACAGATAACGAAAAGTAAAAGTTGACTAGTCTTTCAACACATTTTGAGGTCTATGAGGGAGGCTGACGTTCCCAAAGAGTTACATATGAGTTCTTATGAATTCCACCGTTGCAAAACTGCATTTCCATAATGCAAAACGTCAATAATATTACTAACCTGTTGTAGCTGCTGCTATTCGGTCATATTTCTTGTGACAGGACTGACATATTTTTTTAAAAACTATCTAATATACATTTTTTTTAATTCACCACAACTTGTGGTAAAACAATGTATTAAAAGAAGCTTAAAAATGGACAACCTTCAATTTGAGTTAATTTGTTCAATGGAGAAAAAAAAGACTTTTAAACAAAGGTTGGTACTTCCATTTGTGTCTCTGCCACAAATTTAAGGTTGAAGCATTTTGCGTTGTTCATACTTAACATTGTCATATTGATCAGTGAGTCAAGTTTTTTTTTTCTAATAATTCATGACTTGTGTTCTGTGAGGTATTCATTTGACATGACAGAAATGAGAAGATGAGTGCTGTAGAAGTGTTCATTTTTATAAGTTAGGAAAAGGCCACGTCATTTTACATGCAGATAATTCTCAAGAAAATGTATTTCGTAATTAAAGCCAAAAGTAAATTCCATGCATTGTGTGTAAAGCAAATGCAAAATGGCTTTTTGTGTGTCAGGGGAACATTTTATGGAAGAAAGCTTTAAGTGTAATGATTTTAAACAGTGTTTCTCTGAGGTTTTGTGTAGGAGTTTGTGCTTGTGTGGTCCTTCTCTCAACCCGTTTGCCTTATTTTGATGTTGGGTTCTTTTAAGGTGATCAAAGCTGGGCTCTACGTGACTCTGTGCCCCCTCTACCAACAAAGGACATGGGAGGAATGCAGAGCTACATGGAAACATGTGATCTGATCTTTAATAGTAATAAACGTCTCTAAGAGTCATTCAAATACACATTTCTTCTGGGGTATAAACAGAAATGTACAAATGTGCAGGATTCAGAGGCTTCTAATGTTATTGTCTCTCTCCTTCAACACTCATGGTTTTAGTAGTGTTTCAGCCGATCTTATCTGTTTTAGGCCTCATATTGATGTTATGTTGTGACGATTGCCTTTTAAGCAACATTTTTATGAAAGATTTTTGGCCTTATTCCTTGATAAACACATGTATATATGCAGCTGTGCAATTTATTTGGGACTTTTTGATGAAGTATATGTGGTTTTGGTGAACTTTTCTGTTTTTTGCATATTTTGCATGCTCAGTTTTCTTCTTTTGGAAAAGGCATGTTTGACTCTAGAAGCAGCACTGGTTTTAAAAATAAAACTAAAATCTACTCAGCTGTTGTAAAACCATGATCCTTCTCCAGCTTGTGTATCTTTTTTTTTTAACTACCTCAGTCAAAAATGCTCTGAGGACTCAAATGATTGGCTAAAAACAGCAGCGTGGGAGACAGCTATTCATTCTTTATTTGAGGTGCGTGGAGGCAGCCGCTTTCCAGGCGAAATGCAAATGTGTTTCCTGATGGTGTCATGAAAGCCTGGACTGTTTATAAAAAGGCCATCTATTTTCATAAACTTTCATTTTGGATGTTGAAAAGCTCTTACAGGGAATGAGATGGTTTGTTGCTATGTCCTTGTTCATTCACTTCGTTTTATCAGTGGATTTTACGAAGCGTTAATCAGTTTTTAATTTGAGGTTTATGGGGATTAAATTAGTTTTTAATGTATTCCTTTAGGCTAAGGGTCATATTCTTATTAGCATCATTGTCAGCATAGTATGACCTTAATATTCATGATAAATTAAATGATTACAATAGGGCCCATACGGTGTGTAGTTAGTACTGTGACAATCTAGGCTATTAAGATTGTGGTATCTCCAATATTTTAGGAGTTCTGCAATTTATTGATAGATTAGTTGTGTGATTACTGGCGCTCTTGAATCCAGTAGGTACATCCTTGTTGTTCTGCACCTTTCCAATAGTATTTTTACTCTTTTTTTTAATTGTTATTTTTTAAATCATTTTTGCTTTTTGCCTAAATACTGGACATGAAGTATTTGTCACTGAAGTGAAATTTCACTCCATAAATCACACTTGAAAAAAATATTAAATAACTACTGAAATGACTTTTGTTCTTTGTAATTGTACTAAAAAATCAACTAACTCAATCTTAATAAAGGCATATTATTGCTTTATTAAAATCTTGTTTTTCTGCAATGTTATAAGGGCAATTATGTTTTAGAGCCAGACTTAAGTATGAAACAAAAATAAATTCCACTCAGCCTGTTTGTTTTGTTTTCCACATAGATAAGTGTAAGCATGTAGGTTTTAAGTCAATTAAATACATCTTTTGCTGTGTTTTTTCATATTTTATTTATCCTCCACCAATAAAAAACATTTGCTGTTACACATAATGATTTATTTATTTATCAATGTTAACTTTATTTATTAACTGTTTAATAACAAGTACTTTGCACCAATGAACTATACGGTGAAGATAGTAAAAATAATCTCATGAGTAGTAAAATCACAAATAAGACTTAAAATATGTAAACATTGATAAAAAATGTTATTCACTATAAAACACAGAATTTGCAAATATTAAGATATCAACTTGTATTTAAATCAGGAATATTGTCCAATCAGGAAAAGGCCAAGGAATATTGGTGAGTTTAGAAAAAAATATCTATCTTTAAAAGTCTGTATATTATGAGCAGCTCTGATTTTTTTCATAATCTATAATAAGATATCTAAATTTTCTGTCTGATTGTGAACGCAGAATAATTAGCCAAGAATATACCACAATGTCTTCCTTAATGCTGATAGAAGTTCACTTTCTTAAATCACTGTTTTTGTCACAGTCATTCTTAATTGTATTAAGGTGAATAATAACAGGTTCACCTCAGAGAGCTTTTAAATCCATGGGTACGTTACCAGTTTGTTAGGTCTCTACCTTTTTGAATTGTTCTCCAGCTGCCTTGTTTTTGCCTCTTGTTTTTTTTTTTTTTACTGATATCTTAATTTTAAGCATGGAAATAATGTTAAAACAGCTAGATTTTATTTTTTTACATAATTTCTCTGTGTGAAATGTGTGTGTGAATGGATGAAAGACTGAATATAATGTGAAACACTTTGAAGTTCTCTGGACTAGATAAAGCTGTACAAGTACAGACCATTTGCCATTCATAATCAACCTCTTAGTTAAGTCAGCATTGAATATTTTCATCTCTTCATGTTTTAACAGTGTAGTCAGAACAATCCAAGAGCTTCAGGGTATTTTCATCCAGATTGTTTGTCTCCCGCTGCAAGGGCCTAAAAGACTATATAGCTGCTTTCACAGTAAACATCTGCAACTTTCTCCCTTGACAGACAGTAAGTGCCTCGTGATGTCTCAATCCTGTTCTTGCTGACAAAATACATTTACATCTTAATCTGCCTCTCAAGACTAGTCCACCTTACTTTGGTCGAGTTGTGTCAGCACTTCATTGATTATTCAGCTGTAAAGCTCGTGATCCTATATAGTTGAAGTGGTGTTTCAGTGCATACTGTTTCAGTGTTAGTGGGTGCATGTCTGCAATTTTTACCTGGAAAAAGCTTCCAACAGGTGCACTGAAGCCTGTTTAGGCAGCTTTTGTGAGCACTATACTTTGACCTGCAGGGATAATGTCGAGAGCAAATGAGTGAGTTGCATAACGCAGGTCATGTTTCTTTCAGTGTCACATTGTATAGGTGGCTCTCCCTCTCTCTTTTCTGCTTCCATAGTTTTACACAGTCACATTCAGTTCGGTTGCACAGACTGCAATAAAACCTATAACAATCATCTTGATTCTTTTACACTGTTCAGAGATATAAAATAATCATTGGCTGTTGCTTTGGAGCTTTACGAGTTGATGCTTTTAAAATCAGTTGAGATTATAAATCTCAATAGAATTCAGCCATTTGCAGTAGCAACAATACAGTCTAGACTCCCTCTTTTTACCTCTGTGCTTCACTTTTTCCTTGAAAGGCAGCTATTAAGAAATGCATTGAAAAGGTTTGTATGCTTTTTTTCTGGCTGCATTTGTGCATCTATTTCTAGATTACATAAATTATATTGCAGCCTTGAGATGATTTTCTTCTATTGCGTACATTTTTCAGCTTTTCTACTAGAAAATGAACAAACTATTTTTTCCATCCAAAAAAAGTACAAATCACATACATAAGATGTATAGTTAAGGATCATGGAGAGTGCTCCATGCTCCCTAGGGTTCAGAACGTCTGAAATATTCCTGCTCCAAGGCAATGACGGCAACAACTGCTTCATCACACATCCCCTGATGTTGAAACAGTTTGATAAAATCAGTTACATGTAGGGCTGCATGATTTTAGAAAAAAAACCCTAAAATAATATTGTCAAATACTGTGATTACAATTTAATTTAAGATCACACATTCTGATCTCATCTTCTTTCTATCATAATGATCACAGCTAGAGTTGTAAATTATATTGAACCGCAGTCATCTCTACAATACCAGTGTTTGATGAAATTTAATTTTATTGACTAGACCACTGATATTTGTCACAGTTGGGGGCATTTTGTAGTTGGAAAGGAAGTACTGCAAAATGTGGGGTTATCACAGTCAATATTATAAACAATAACATTGCTCCTTAGCTTCACATTCACTATCACATTAACACTTTGTTTCTAAGGGTTGTACTCATTGGTCAACTATATCATTGCAGGATGTTAATACTGCTAGAATATCACATCCAACTAATAGTTGCTCTTTAAGCATTCGTTTGAATTCATGTTGATACAATACAGTTTACATGGCAGTTACAATTATGTTTGATTTTGCATCTTTAATGTTAAAAATATTTAAATGTCAGAAGTACAGATTGAAATATGTAGAACTAACTCCTTAGCAGGACAATAGAACTTAAATATTTTTTCTTCAGGTAGAGCTTCAGCCATCATGGAACAGAATAGCTATTAGCTAGAAATGAATCAATCTGGCTTTTCTATTTAAGTTTCAGTTATATTTTAGGTTTGTCTTTCCTAATCACATTTTTAAAAAACCTTTTTGTACTTTAACACATACAGTGTGAACTCATTGGTGCAAACTTTTATTCTTTTGAATTTAACAGTTAAACACAACAAACAGGAAAGCACAAAAGAGAAAATGTGCTGTAGGTTTTGGTGATATTTTTTTCATCCTACTGAGAATGAATGGATTAAAATGTTGTCCTTATTTTTGAATCAAAGCATATGATTGATACTGACCTCAATACAATTAGCACATTTTACAACATGTTGACCTTGAATGTGTTTGCATATTTTCAGTTTTAATGAAGGGACATTTTGGCTTTTAAATATTCTTTTTTTGTCTGAAAAGCCTCAACATTTATTGTTCTGTGTTGGAATAAATACATTTTAAAATGACAAGTTCTCTCACTACTTCCATACCTTCATTTCTTGTCCATAACCTGAATCTCAATCTTATTCCAACTCTCTTCTGGCCCGAGTTTAACTTACTTCTTCAAAACTTCTTGTCTGTAGTTGTTGTAACATCTCTCTAAAAATAACAAGTATCACAAATGTCCTTGATGTCCATACAATACTTCCACTTCTAGGGTTAAAAGTTTAAATTGGTTTATCACATAACCTTACAGAACACGTAGACAGGAACACAAACATGACCCGACCCATGGCTCTGTTTTTCCGTTTTCACAGCTTAACCTGTCAGCGTCTCTGAATGCGCATGTGTAGGTGGGTTCATGCAGGTGTGTCCATTACTGTTTGAGGCAGAGGAGGGACAACAGGCTGGAAAGCAACAGTATGGCAGGCTAAAAGGGGCTGTGCACAGACATACAGAGAGCAGGGTGTCAGGAGTATTGAGTTCATCACACAATGACAGGGAACCGAGTCTGAGCCCTGTAAGTGGAAGCTGCCTTTTCACAATATTTAGGCCAATGTTTTCCATAAAGCAGACTGACAGGGTTAAGCCAGGTGAAAGCTCTGCTCCGTATTGATTTGACCCCTCAACTCCAGCCAGGATGGATATTGATTTCTGACAAGATACAGGTTAACAGAGGATATCATTACACTCAGCCATAAAAAAGGGAAAAAATATTGCAGTAAAGGGATTTTTATTTTTTACTGCTTGTTTTTGTCTTTCTCCAAGTGAAATTCTAAGATATATAATATTTACAAAACATCTTTCACACAAACAGAAAATGGGGAGCCTTTTATTGGTCTGTTTTGCAAATGCTTTACACTTAATGTCGTTGAGTTATTTCATAGTTTCTGTGGCGATACGCTAATTAATCTCTATAAAACAGCCTGCCAAGCCAATGAAAACACAGTGCAAACCAGATTATATTACTGCTACTCTTGCTGTCACTCAGAATTACCCAAAAACTTCACTCAAACAAATCTGAAAATAGCGTGCTGTGTTGTGCCAGCGTGGTTCTGAAATCTGACCCTCATGCAGAATCTGTCTGTCTGCACTCTCAGTATAATATTGTGCAGCAGTAAGCCAAAGTGGAACAGAGGAGACAGTTGTTAACATGACCCAGCAGGTTACTATAAAAGTGTATGAATATATTGAAAATGTCTGCAAAAATTCTGAAAATATATATGCTAAAGAAATTAACCTGAGTTCCACAAGGCAATAGTGGCAGGATTAAAGCAGGGAAGCAATCAAGCTCTCTCTTCAAAGGACACATAGGTTTCTGTTACTCACAAATGGTCGTTATGTTGTCTGGATTTTTACTACACACAACTTGAACGATTCAATTTTTTGGTTGAAATTCCTCTGTTGTGAATTTGTTTTTTGTCTTTGCATGTATGACTCAACAAACTACAAGGTTATGGGCCTTCCAAGTGTTTATGTGATACGCAAAGGTTGCTTGTCTGCATTTGTAAAAGTTTGCTTCAACTTGTGGTGCGATCCGTTTGGGCTCAGACGTTCCATCTTACTTTCACTTACATGTTTTTGAAGTGCTTTTACTGAGCTGTCAGCAAAGTGCCAGGGCAACCAGAGTTTTCTTTGACTGTATAATTGATAGAATTGCTCATTGCTGCCAATCCAACCACCTGCCGATACACCCTGCTGGTCAGCTGGCTGAAAGGAGGCTCCAACACTTTTACTCGGCTTACAAGAAAAGCAATTATAGCCTTTTGATAGATGCAAGCTAATGCAAGTCATAATTTTGTGGAAGTGCAAACCTACTTTTGAAACTATACTTGGACCGCCAACAGTACAGAGCCATGCTCTACCCAAGCAGACTGATATATCAGCTAATATCAACTTGCTGTTCCTTCAGTGTTATTCTAAAAAAAGAACAGAAAAACCCCTGAAATGTTCTGTGCAATATGCATGTTTTACTTGAAAACTGAAATTTTATAGGTTTTGTTCCATGTTTTTGTGTAAGAAAACAACATAAAACCATAAAAAATAAAAATTAAATGTTATGGATTTAGTGGACTCACAGTGATTGATATTGCTTACATTGGTAGTAAGCAACAATGTATTAGCTAATCTTGTCACTAAACGGAACAGGAACAGCCAATCCAAATTTAGACTTTTGAAAAAAAGGATTGTCCAAAGAAGAACCAGTTAGCTGAAATTGTTTTGTTTTTGTATTGTGTTGCTTGTAATGGATATTTACTCTGTAGTTTGGAATGGGAGTTGGCAGTTGAATTCTCAGTCACCATTAATGTAGGACATTGTCGATTGATGTGTGAGAGTAAATGCAAATCTGTTAAAACATGTGAATGAGTTTGAAGTGCACTGCTTTTATGATTTGAGTATTCAGCTTAATGTTCAGCTGTATTATGTGAACGGAGATGAGTTTGCTTCACTTCAAGTGGTTCTGAAAACAACAAAATAACACTGAATAGTGCTTTTATTTGTACATATGCATAACTCTAAACACTTTGCATAAAGGACGTAGAGTTAAGCTCACACAATGGGTAATACATGCCATCACATCATTTTGCGTGCAGTTTCTATGCATCTGCTTCTTAGGTTTTGGAGATTGAGTTCTCAGCACAATAGGAGGCAGGCCCAGCATCAGCAGGGGGAATATGATGGCGTGATTAATACATGTCGAAGATTGTGTTCATTGAACTGTTTGAAAAAATTGTCTTTGCAACATTTGAAGAAGCATCAGAGCTTTACTTCATCTTGACACCTTTCGTCCAGCGATACAGCATATAATCAAAGTGTCATTTGTCTTCTCTCCTTCTTTAATCAGTGTTTGTCTGTTTTCTTATGAAAAAGAGTGAAAATTCAGATTTTTATTTTTTGAGAGGACATTATAAACAGGTAACCAAATTTGTATGTAGTCCACCGTTGATTAGTCAGTCCTAAAGGGCTGCTCTCCTGTATGTTTTAGATGTTTCTCACGTTTAATTTAAACTTTTCAATTTGTGGCCTCTGCAGAGCTTGATCACAGGCTGAAGAGGTAACTTATTTATTTGATCTAGGTACTTATATAAAACATAGAGTAAGTAGGTCCATGAGAACTGGAGTTGAACTCTTCTGATTTGGTCAAATATTCTCCCTCCACCTTTTTTGCAACACAGTGAGGAATTTTGCAAATGTGCTCACTTATTTCCACAGAAACACCAAGATCTGCTGGGAAATTAGAGATGTTTAGTTAAAGTGAGCCAAACTCATGAAACATGCCTAAATGAACCTTAATAGCTATGTTTTTGGGGGATAAAAGGAGGACACAAGCCTCAAATCGGTGTCTCATGTGGGTAAACAAAGCATGGTTGCCATGCTGATTGGGCGTCGGTGTATAAATAGCTTGGGTGTTGTTCTGAATACTCCTCAGAGAGGGCAAGAGAGCAACAGAAAAATGGAATACCAGTGACAGAGATAGTGTGGGATACGGCAAACAGATTTTTACAAAGGTCAGGAGATTTTAAAGATTGAAAATACGAAGCGTGGGATAAGTTTTAGAAATGAATATGCAGATATGTTTCCATTATGTTTCTTATTTAATGGTCTTGATAAACATTTTCACCTTGTTATGAACTCATTTAGCTTTGTGATATTATGTAATTATAAAGGTTGAGGTTGTTTAGAGAAGAATTTTGTGAGCATTTGTTTGAAGGTTAAACTGATAATTGCACTGAATGCAAATAAAGGTATAAAAGGTACAAAACTCTGCAGCATAGTAAAATACTCTGCCTTGTAAAGTATTTATACAACCTAAACGGTTTTCTTTTTTGTTACATTTGAAACAGATTCTTCATCTGTCACATACAATCCCAGTATGATACACTGAAGTAACAACACAAAATGTGAAAACATTTTAATGTTAAGGATACTTTCTTGTAACACATTAGTAGATTTTGCAAAACCACTGTAAAACATTTGGTAAACTGGGCCAATAAAGTTGAAAAATGTGCTGATGTTTGTTTTTCTGCAGGGAATGTTGGCTGTAGCTGCGGACAGACAAAACTGAAAGGACATTGAGACATCTGAGACGCTTCTCCTCCACTCCTGGAAAGACTCAGTCCTCACGTCAGTCAACGTAAAGCTCTGGACGATTGTCAGCTCCCAGCTGAGCAGGACGCTCCACCTTCTCCGCCCACATAGCTCTGACTCCTCTGCTCAGGTAAGAGTCAAGTGAGGCACTTTTTACAATTAGAATTGTCAAATTATTAGCTGCTGTGTTTATCTGTTGCGTGTTTGTGAGTAACAGTTTTGTCATTTGTTGCTTGAGAGTGATCTCTGACATATGGTCCTCTTTCGGAAGACGTGCTGATGTTGGGAAGTTAGACTGGTAATAAATCTGTCAGTTATGCAGAAGCTGTCAAGGGATTGATCTTAAGTGGGCAGGAGAGTGGAATATTTTTCTGCCAGGCCATTTTGTAGCCATGGTAACCAGAAGCCTTTGGCTTTGAATTTTCTTTGATTGATTCAAATAAGAAGGAGTAAAAGCAGTAGTTTCAGTTTGTGGCCTACTAAGTGCCTTTAAGTGTTTTTTTGTAGTCATTGAAAGGCGACTATGGATTGTTTTAAATGAGTGTTATCGCTATTGCGCAGAAAATGAAGTTTATATTCCCTAGGTTCATTACTATGAGAACTATATTTCTTGTCTTAATTTCTGTGCAAAATAGTTTTTAAAACATTGCGAAGCAGATGAGCTTGCCTTTTATCCTAATGTGCTTAAAAAGTGAAAGGTGAAACGCCGTCTACATAAAGAAGTTGATTGGTGTTTAAATGTGGATGAAACACTGTTTATAAGTTGAAATGTTTAGGCTAAATTTAGACGGGACACATGGTTACAAAGGCAAATGTGCAACATTTTCTGTCTCGGCTTAATTTGGACAATCACTGGCTGACTGGAAATATCTATAAAAAGATGTTTGAATGCTTATCTTCAACCAAATTCTCTGTTTGCTACTTTTTATTGGTTTATGTAACGCCCTTCTGTTTTTCTAATTTTTGTGTCATCTTTGCTGTACCTTTTGCAACTCTCTTCTCAGTTCTTTGCCTTTTTTTCACCTGTTGGATATTGGGGCGCACACTCTCTTACGCAAATAGATTTAGTAAAGGGGTTAGGAAAGTCACTAAAGCAATCTCTACTTTTTCTATCCTCTCATTGCCTTGCTGTTGTTATGGAGGAGATGAATAAGTCCAATGGTTAAAGTCCTAGAATTTATCCCCATTTCAATCCCTTACAGTCGAGGGTAATTCTCTTAAAACTGGCATACACAATGCACAAGTACATGCAAGTGTTCATCATGTCACATCCATGTTAAAAATGTGGAAAGAAAAAATTGGTTATGCATCAGTTTTTGGAAACATTAACTTGAAAGTTTGCTACTAACCAAAACATGTTCTAGGTTTACTTCACACAGTTAAAACTGGATTATTTCATGTCAATATTGCACCACATAAACATTTTGAGTTAACTGCAAAGACTGATTTTCATTTCTTCATTAACTGTTTTTGTATACATAAAATGAAGTATGACGACACATACCAAAAAACTGCCAATATATGTCATAACTCTTTGCTTTATCAGTTTATCTGTTTAATTGTCTCCTCCTCTATTTTTGCTTGTAAATTTTAGTTTAATTTGACTTGACTGACATTGAAGCTGCTTTTACATTTTTATGTCTTCCTGCTTTTACTGTCAATAGTCAAAGCTAATATGAATTTTTATTCTTTATTTTTGATAAAAACATGCTGCTTTTAAAGATTGGATGGTCCTCTTTTAATATACCTTTAAATTTTTATTCTTTTCATGCTCCTAAACCGATCAAGTGGTCACTCGTGTATTTCAGAGTCAATATCTTTGCTCTTATTCTGATTATGCTTACCTTTATGATAGTTGGAATAAAAACTCTGCATGACTTATAAATTATGATGTTAATGAAGGAGCTTTCGGTTTTCCCCAACGATTGACACATGGGTGCAACTGCCTAAATCCATGCACACACACAGCGGTCACACACTGCGGTCTTCACAGGAAAATGACTGTCTCTTCTACATTGATGCACCTAATATTTTTCACATGTCAGGACATATCTGCAGTTCATTGTGTCCAAGAAGAACTCTGCTCAGTCTAAGTTTGACTTCCAAAAAAGCAGGGTTAAAAGTGTATGCTAAAAGGTAGTACCACTTCTGAGAGCATTCATGCACAACACTGTTCGTGACAGTAACATATGTGTATGCACTATTTCTTTCAACTTATTAATATAAATTCAATATATATTCATATGTTCAACTTTAACAACCAAATATTCAATTATATGCCTTTTTTGTTTATAAGCCACCAGTGATATATAAGGACGCTCCCCAACGACATCACAAAATTTAGCTCTAAGCCACTTCAGCGTGCCAGGGGACTTGCTGCATAATTCTACAAATATGTTTTGAAGTACAGACTAATTAATTTATTAAAATATCTGCAGAAATACAAAAAAGGAGATGAAAAGTAATTGGACAAATCTGCATACAGAAAGCATAAGCGGAAATGTTAGATGCCGATAAGACAAAGGAGAAGATAAAGCTACATTTTGTAAGGTGAGCCTCAGCGATACACAGTCTTTCTTCAGCAATTATCTCTGTTGGGTGCAAATTAGACATTTTTCTCCCTTATGATTTATTCTTTTTGCTGGCTTTTTATTCAGTTGACAGTTGCTTTTCTCTAAGCAGAAAACCCATCAGAAATGAGCTGATGCAGGGATGGCAGTCTAAAAGCTCAGTCAGTGACACTGACATCGGCGTCATCAATTCATGGCTTCGAGAGCAGTTTGCCCAGTTTACATCAAGCCGAAAACATCAAGCCAGAACTATAATCTGAAGCTTAAATCTATTGAAATGAATTGCTATTTTATTTGTTGATCAGTATGCTTTGTCCTCTAAGAAATTATACAGCATGAAATGAATATTTTCTTTTTGCAAATTGTGTGCTTTTAAAATGCAGGTACCCTCCAGATTGATACCAAATCTGAACACCGCCTGTGTAGACACAGATGGAGCAGTGGAGCTGCTGCCACTTCAGACATGCTGCTCACACTATGCTCAAAAACACGGACCTTGCAGTGAGCAATCTGCTGCAAAGTAACAGAAAAATCCAACCAGAACTACTCAACTCAAATATCTGTGCAAATGTTGGAGATGTGATTTCTCAAGTTGTGCTGTTGTACCCTATAACAATTTTATATTCTGATGTCTGTGTCGTTTTTCAGAAGGAATATGCCCTAATCCAACACTGATCACATTTATTGGCATACAACTTTTATGAAATAATTTGAGACTTAACCTGCACTTGACAAGCTTCAGGATAATTTGAGAGCAACCTAAACTGAAAAAGAAGGGAATATTTTTGAAAAGAAAAAGGAATGCTAGTCCCTTGTTAGTGCCTATGAAACTGCTACGATCCAGTGAGGACTCATTAAAATGCGCTTGCCTAACATTTTGCAAGACTTAATATTTCCCCTTTAATTTAATACCTGTTAGATTTACATACACTAATGGGTGAACTAGAAAGCCTAATGTCTTACATTAATGGAGTGCAATCTCCTAACAACATTTATAACATTTGTCACTTCCCTGGAAAGGTCTGTTCAAATGTGGTGCTTTTTTCATGGTAAAGTTAGTTCAGTTGTCATCATTTATCAGTGGCATGATATTCATTTAAAACATTTTTTAAGTGTAATTTCCAAGGTTCTATTTAGATTGTCAGATTATGGTCAAATTGTTTGATATTTTCTGGTCTGAACTAGGTCTGTGCTCAGTTATGAAAAGGGTTCAACCGTCAACATGCCTCTCTTACCTGGTCAAAAATAGTTTTCCAGTTGAGATGTTAGATCATTGGTGTTTATGCCAAACGTCATAAATTACATCATATTTACCTGATAAAGAAAGACTCAAAATTCAAGGATGATACCACTGAAATAGACAGCCATAGTAATGCATTATAATATCCTTGGCAGTGTTTATTACAATCTCCTTTAAAGCACCTAGATAAAAGATTTATTTTTGCAAAAAATATTATCATGAACAAATCTATACAAATTATAGACCTTGACAACAGGTTAAATAATTATATATATTAAAAAAAAATCTATGTCTCCTCTTGTTAATTCCAGGTTGTGTCTGTCTCCCCAGTCTACTTAGATGTGACTGCACAGCTCAGATCAAACATAAAGATATGCACACTTTTTACTGAAAGCATCCCAGTGACACACTTTCAACCATTACTGGCTGTAAATTTAAATTCAGATGTTAAAATTACTTCCTGACAGCTTGTTTGCAAAAAAAGAGAGAAAAACTCTGCATGGCTTTGATTTCTTTATCAGTGATTAGGATACGAGAGATAGTTTTTATGCCAAGAGGAAGAGTAAACCTTGCAGGGAAATCCTGACAGTGCTTTACAAATTCAATTAACTCTCAGGGATAGATTTTTTTTTTCATTTGTTACTGAAATATCCTCTCATCCATTTCAATGTAGCCTGCAGTGGTGGCTCACTGTGATGCCAAAGATGTCAAATTACTAATTAACTGAGAGCTGCTTTCTGTTAAAAAAAGCATCTCTGATGCCTTCAAGTATTCACCAATCCTAGGTTGTTTAGTTCATAGATAAATATTCATTATTCCAGTTTTTATTGACATCAGTTAAATTTGTGATTTAACAAGTTTAGCAAGTTTATTGCTAAGAGTATTTTAAGAAAGCATTGGGTATGCAATGCTTATCACCAAATAATTAACATAAAGCCTTGTACTTAACACATTTTATTGCTTCTACATAGGATCTAGTTACATTTGGGGCACATTGCTGCTTTGAGGGGTTAAAACAATTGGGGAAAATAGTCTCAGTGTGTGAGCGCGTGGAGTTTCCCTTCTCTGTTTTCTTGTAATAGCTTTACTTGGCTTTATTTGATCTGGGCCTCTGCTCTCTCGTAGTAGGATTAAACTGTGTTTGGAGGGCAAGAAGGAAAACACACACATTCATTTACACATGATGCCGAGACAAAGGAACGTGGAATTACAGAGAGTGTACATTTGCTTTTAGCTCAAATATCACCGTCGTTCATAGAGATATTAGTTTAGATACTTGCAACCGGCCAAAGGTAAAGTTGACCATTTCCAAAATGTTACCACATTGTTATGCACAATGCTTTATCAAAGGGTGCAACAGTAACTGAAGGGAGAGAAAAAAAGCACAGATACAGAGTATTTTTAACCAAGATACCCCTTCAGATTCACTTCAGTTTCCAAAAGATCAAGAAACATTAATACTTTGGCTGACCTAAGGATGAATATATTAGAATTTGAAATTCCATCTTCCAGTGTCCATGTTTTATAAAGGTTTGACCTGAATTTTTGCCGACTCAGATAATTGACCATTTTAAACTGTCTTCAGCATCTTATAAAACAATAATCAGCACAGCTACCATGATTAGCATTATCAAAACACCCATTCCTATATGTGATCTTGGGAGAATATAGATCCTTACCTGAACTCACAGATTTTCAAAAGGCTGCCAACATTTTTAAATCCAAGATTTCCAATGACCAACAGAGCTTAAAGGAATGTTATTAGGATCATGCAAACATTGTCTAGATCTGATCTGACTGTCCCCTTGTTTTTGCTGAATACTTTGATTGTTTGATCATTTTTATAAGGTCAGTTAGTTCAGAGTCGAGTGCAACAAACTTAAAAATTACACTATTCTCATGTCGGAGTTCTTAAATAGAGCTATTTTCCTAATGTTTGAGGAAATACTTGCTAAAGTTAATACTTTCTATTAAGCCGAATAAACATGTTTCCTAGTTATTTTTTTGGCAATAATTTTGTGATTGATGAGATAATTTAATAAAGACAAAATTGAATGCTTCATTTTCCTCATTAATTGTCACACCACAGCTCTTTGAAATGCTGCTGTCTGGCACAAACACACTTGGGCTGACTCTGCACACTGTAGAGTTTGTTAATTACCTTATCTGGTGTCTGAGAGTTCAATCGCTCTTCTGGTTGTGAAGAGAAAAGGAGTGGACAGAGATAAATGAAGGGTAGAGGAGAAGAATGAATGAAACAGTTACTCATTGTCCTTGTCACTCGTCCTTAGAAGTAGCAGGAAACAGTGAGGATTTTGAAATATGAACTTCTTAAGTCAGTGATATTTTGGAACTAAGAAGCACAATTGAGGTTATGAAATCTGGGCTGTCAGGAAAAAGGTAATTTCTCCCTGCTTGTTAAATTTTGTTCATTATGTTGAGATGTTGATTATTTTGACAGTCTTGCCCTGACTACACCATACTCATAATGAAAAATGTTAGTTTCAGTTTTGTGCAGTGGAATCCTGGGAAGCCTGGCACACATCATGCAATTTCCAAAATCATATAGGACCTGATCTTGTCACACTGTGCAAGCTCAACATTGTGAAATCTTAATAACAAACTGCACAGTGCTAGATGTAACACAGCAGAACATGTCGCTACAGTACAAGAGACATCTGTCCAACAATAAATGGACGAGAAGTAATGAGTGTAATTATTAGAGTCTGAAACGAAAAGGAGGAGACAGTTGTGGTAGCTCTTGTGAACGGGCGAAGAGAACAAAATGATGGCAGAAAATATCTGACACATCTTAGTATTTCCCATAGGTTGTCTTTGGTCTTTCAGTGCATTTGTCAAACTGAATGATCACTGACCAGCAATCCAAACTCGACACCCTAGATTTTTTTCAGAATCGTTTTACAGTCAAAGATTTTGGCTAAGACGGCCAATAATCACACAGTGTGAACTTTGCTTTAGAGGCTGCAGAAGAGTTTAGACTGAGACTCGTACTAATTGGAAAATCAGAGGGAAGACTTGAAAAATGATGTAAACAGATGATCTCCATCCAGAGAGCTTTGGATTTATTCTAACATTTGCATTTAGGAATGGATAAATTGCTTAGGGAAATTACTAATAAAATGTCTATTATTAGCGCAAACCTTCTCTACTTCCTTTGGCTTCCTATCATTACATACAACCTAACTTCTGCTGCATTCCTCTTTGTTTTCTCTTGTTTCTCTCCTGCTTTATAACATTAAGCAGTGAGTAATGATGGCTGACATCATCCCTGGCTATGCTAGTCCTGACTAATTGGCCAGAGCAGTCTGACTGCATTAGATGCTATTCCTTTAGGGTATTCCCTGTCCTCCGCCTCCACTTTTGAAAGATAACCCTCATTGTTTGCATAGACTACAGCAACATATTGCTTCTGTTATAGTGGGTTTATTGTATTCACTGCATGACAAAAACAAACTGCGTTTGTTGAAAGCTGTTTGTGAAATTAGCACCCCTGATTCATATGCTGCGTGTTTCTAAATGTGAGAGATAAATAATGTTAAAAGCTGTGATTGCTGTCGAGCTTGACTGGTCTCGCTAATTGGTACCATCTGAAACGCACGTCTTGGGATATCTAGAGAATATTACAAATGCACTACAGGGACGCTAATGTACCTCTGAAATGTCTTTGGTTATTGTGCAGGTGCTCTACCAGAGAACAATAATGCTTGAAAAATTAAGTTGCGCTTTGGATTTAAAAACAGCCTCCGCTCATTTTCTCTTCTCACTCCCTCTTCCATCCGTCTGTCTTCTCTCCTTAACTTTAAGTGCCACCTTTTCAGGCAAGGCATTAGGATTACAATAATGGATGCCTCCCCTCTCACTCCAACTCCTACTTGCTCTCCTTCGCGTCTCTGTTCTGCACATTCTGTTCTGTACATCATCTTGGCCACGAGGGCTGTCTTCTCTCTGCAGCTTAATACAATCACATCAGTATACAGTAAGTGCACTGTGAGAGCTAGATGCAATTGAGAAGAGTGATGATAGAAAAAGGAGGGTACAGGTGGGTGCAAACTGGCATGAGCGATCACTTCATAGGAAGGTAATCACCTGAAGGCAGGACTGAGAAATTGTCCATGTTAGATAATTTCCATAAAACACAAATGTCTTTTACATGATCAAGGAGTTACTAATTTTTTGCTGCCCTTAAATTGGATTTCTCTGAACACTTTTGGTCTTAGAGCACCCTTTTAATGACACAAAGCAATTGAAAAAAAAAGAGCAGATAGCTGCTTAATTAAATAATGCATCAGTATTTTATCTTTATGGTGAGGGGGGGTTCTCAAGTAATCAACAGTTTATTGTGACAAACACTTTTCACCACTTGAGCTCCATTCAGCAGCTTCAGCTTTTAGTGAGATGAATGACCATGGCCTTTCGTGTTGCCTGGGAAGTCCTTATGCTGAGACCTACAGAGAGTTTATTGCATTTTACAACTAGTTCGTATGATGAAGTGTCATCTCTCTGAACACCCACTCTCTCCTACCTTTCCTGTTCTCATCATGCGTCAGTCTTCATGTGGCTTACTCTTCCTTTGAGCTGTTACCTTTATGTAGTTTTTTCCCTCTTTGGCAACCCTATCTTCACTTCCTCTCTTTCATTTTGATGTTATATCCGCATGCCTCTTGTGCTTCTGATGTTTCACTTTGGCCTAATGTTTTCTTTATCTTGTTTCTTCCCACTTTTAGTAGTTGGGAGCATCACTACATGCATTTCTCATCAGAACTGCATTTCCTGGAGCCTCTTTAATACCTGGTCTGTTGATTTTACTTTGTGGTGCAAATCTGTGCCACTTGTATAAATTACATCCGGTGATGCTTTGAGGCTCCTTCTCTGACTGTACAGGCCTTGGAAATGTTGTACAACAAGAAGGTGCCCAATAGCCACTTATCTCCACTATCTGACTGTTATTTTCAGCAGTGAAACTATATTTTATTTCAGTTACATTTCCTAACTTATTGCAAGTCACTCCATGCTCTACAGAAACCAGAAACTGCCACAAATCTTGAAACAGACAATGAAAGAGGGAGCATCAGTACTGTGTCAAACTTAAAGACCACTTGTCACCATATTTTAGCAACAGAAAGAATGAAAATCTTAAAATGTGAAACAGAAATAAATCAAAGTTAGACTACCTATTGCTTTCAGAATTTATAAGTGTAAAACTGATACAAAACTGACCGTTGGAGTTTTACCCTTTAAAAAGGAAAACGTTTTTTTTAATGGAAGATCACATAGCATCTAAATTTTCAGTGTCTTGAAATATGTAACTCCACATAGTTGTAAACAGAAAATAGACTTATTGACAGAGAAGTCATTACTAATATGAATATGTGAAATGGATCTGTCCATACTTATTGGTAATACAGAAGAGCACTTTTACTACAAAGACAGATCATCGATGTAGGGAAAGTGAGTATGCTCTGTCAACGTCAACAAAAACAGCTTCTCCACTGGAAAAACCTTTCGCCCCAGGAACAAATTGGAGCCTTGTATGCAATTTATATCTTAGCTACTATAGACCTAAGCATGAGCAACAGCTGGGCAACTAAGGTGGTGACAAGTGTTTGTTAGCATAAAGTTTATGATGCAAGAGAATCAAATTTCTTTCTTTTTATCTCCTAGTATAAAACATCTGTTGATTTTTATATTTTGGAAAAAATCAATGAATTCTCCATCCAAATATTCCTTTTGGCTGATTATCCATATTGACTCATTTTTTATTTTGTTTTTGTCTGAACCAAAAGCAGGACAGAAAATTGGACTGCAGCTGCCACATGAATATTTTAACTTCCATTCTCTCCATGACATATGCTTCATTAGCCTCACAATAATTAGGTGGAGAAAAGTGGCACACACCTACACATGGATCCCTATTTTTAAGTAGGCAGGTAATGCAGAGGTTTGGAAAAATGGTAGGGTTGAGATCTATAGACATCAGAGTAACAGGTGTTAAAAGCTGCCAGAATTTTAGTGCTTTGAATTATTATTATTATTTATTTTTTTATTCTTTTTACAAGAACACTCACCACAGAGTGTTTTAAAATGACTCATAGGGTTGCTGGTTTGTTAAGTCTCCAGGCTGCTGCTTTTAGACAACATGTCCAACTTCCTGTTTCACACTGAGAAATATCAACTTTTTGAATATGAATTTCAGCTGCCTACTTTTCTATCACTGCATTTTTTTATGTATTATGCTTTGATCCCTTTTTCAAATGTAACATCATGGCTCTTGCAATTTTTGGCTTCTTATCATGCTGCTTTGTGCTTGTTTTACTCACATGCATTTTAAGTAGTTTTAGGTTTCTGAGATGAAAATCTATGAAAATACAGTTCAGTTTCTTGGAACATAAAAGTTTTTGTAAAACTTTAAACATTAATGTTTTAAATCCCTTTGAAGTTGCTAAGATCTTTAAGGCTCTTTCTTTCTACTTTTTTCCCAATTGCACTCCCACTTAATTCATGATGTTAATATTTTCACAAAGTTTGGTGATTGGAATGATAGATTTGAAATCTGAAAAAGTCTGTGATGTTTGGCCAGTGTACAAGACTTGCTTGCAAACCAAATTACCAACTGCTCCAGTTTTATCATTTCAGTTAAGCAGAAAATATATGAGCTAAAGTGGAGATTAAACTGGGAGATTACTGAAATAAAATGCTGACTACTGTATATTAAACCGGTAAGAAGTCCTTTCACAATAAATAACTCCTTCCTTGGAAGCTCAGGCTGTCTTCACAGAGACTATCTCCAGTGTGATTTTGTCCACAGACAACCAACATAAACACTATTAGATTTTTGTTTTAGGTACATTTTTATTTAAGCTAACGCTACAGATCTGAAAATAATATGATCGAGGCTTCCAAATTTCTGCCATCAGTAAACATAATTTTGAACCAAAAAAACTTAGAGGTGGGTGTTGTTCTGTTCCTCTAACTGATATTTTTTCTATACATATAAAAATATATATATATATTTTGTCTTTAAGAAGTAGCACATTTGATTCTCTTCACATTTATAATACCAAACATTTTATTATTGCAAGATCTGCTTTATGTTGTATAACAATTTCTTGTTAACAACATAAAGGGAAGCAAGGGCTTCTGGTAAATATGAGTTTTCCTTGGGAATTCATGTTGCCTGAGTAAACAAATCATTACTCTTGTACTGTGTGCTGATATTTACACCAAAAAAAGTGGCAATTGGAAGGGAACTTAGATGTATCTTCATTTACTCAATACTTTTGAAGAGACCGATGATGATTGTCTACAGGTTTTCCTTTACTGTGAGTATTGAATCAGATATTAAGACATTGCTTTATGATGCAGTTTTTGAAATTAGCTGCCATACTTCTATACCAAATGTAAACAAATGAAGGTGTTATTGAACTTTGTCTGCATAACACTGAAATTTCTAGTAAATAAAGACAAGAAGGTACATGTCCTTCTCTTTGCGTAACAGTTTTTTTTTTCTTTTTTCTTTTTTTGTGTTTGCCATTTAGTAAGCCTTCTAAAAACAACTCAGAAGCACAGTTCATTAAATAAAACCTACCCTATCCCCACACTTTCACCTGGTGTTTGAACTGGCTTGACATTTCCCTTGATGGTGATCAAAACTTTTACATTCTTGTTTTTTGTTTTTTTTTCCCCAACATGTTTTCTGAGAGTAAAGCAGAGAAAACCTTGTAAAAGTGCTCTGAATATCATGCCTTTTCCCATTGAGCTCTCAATTAGCTTTTTAATTTGTCGGAAGATCTGCTCAGGTAGCCTGGCTGCAGTCAGGGTCCTAACACACATGCAAAGACATTAATTGTAAGACATAATAATTAAAAAAAATTAATAGAAATCTATTTTGGAAATTTGTCTTTCTTGAAATTGTTGAAAAAGTGTAGGAGCCATCTTTTGGCCTGCTAACAGGCAGTGCACAGCAGCAGCTCAACTCAGCTAGCAAAAAATAGCATGACTAAAAATTGTAGTTTTAAAATTGTTACTATTAAAAACGTTGTGTCTTGGATTAAAATAATGTTGGTGCATAAAGTTCTGTAATTTTATTTACTCAGTGTAGCTAAATGGACACATCTTAATTAATATATTACCAAAATATTAATGTTTGGACATTAAAATGATGCATGATGCTAATTTGTATTAAGAAGCTGTTATATACTATGTGAATTTAGATTAAGCCTACTGTTCCTCCACTCTTGGTAGTAGTTGCACTAGTACTGCTAATAATCAGTAAATGTACTTCAAAACAGGGTTTAAACATTTAAGGTTTAGTACATGGAATCAGTTTGGTTGGTTTTCTGTTTTAGTGTTGCCTTCATATCAGTATTTCCTTTTTTCCAGCTACTTTCTACTTCTTGGAGTTCTGGATTATAACAGGGTTTTGCTTTCCTGCTGTTTTAGTTTATGCTACCCATGTCTTCTGTTGATCAACTTGCAATAAAACTCTCCTTTAATTTTACCATCTGGCTTTCCTCGATTCTGAGCCATCTGTTGCAGTATAGTATGTTGCAGTGTACTTTTCATGATGATTACGTAGTTTAAACTGAACCTCCTATGGTTCACATCTGTTTAATTTAAAGCCAACCTTACCTCCATCTGATTTGTGAAATGACATTTCAGTTGTAGTTCACTGTCAGAAAAAATTATTTGACTACATATGAGAACTAAAGGTAAATGATACTTGCTGTGAATTTTTCGTTATTCTTTTTCAAATAAAATTTCTGTCGTGGACTACAGAACAGAGACATTTTATCACAGAATTTGTGTAATACAGCTGTTTGCAACTATACTGAATGCTGATGCTACTTAATGCAGCAGTGTAATAGCTTCAGATGGGGAGCCTGCTGTACAGTTCAGTGAGCCTAATGACTTCAGAAGAGTCTGTGTTTTAATCTAAACTGAGGTTTGAGTGAATTGCTTCAGCTTCAACATTACGGACTGAGATTATTTACCTGGATATGGTGACACTGCAATCAATAGTTTCTTGTCTGCTCAAATGAAATATTTCTAGGTTAGGAGGAGGGACCCCAGTGTGCTTGTGTGGATCCGTCGATCTATGAGTGTGAATGTCTTTGACAGTCAGGATTACATAACCGACATGCCTGTTGCTGCAGGTCACCACACACACACGCACACGAGCGAGTTTGTTTGTAATACCTTGTGGGGATCATTTTTCCTGACACATACTTTGTGGGGACCCACTGCTCCTTGTGGCGACCAGGCTTTGGTTCCCACAAGGGGAAACGCTGTTTTTGGGTCGGGGGTTAGATTTAGGACTAAGGTGTGAAGGTGTGAGTTTTGGTTAGGTTTATTGTTAGGTATGTAATGGTTAAAGTTAGGATAAGGATAAGGCTTAGGCTGTAGAAATGAATGGAAGTCAATGGAAAGCCCCCACAAAGATAGCCACGCATGTGGCTCACTCACTCACTCACTCACTCACTCACTCACTCACTCACTCACTCACTCACTCACTCACTCACTCACTCACTCACTCACTCACTCACTCACTCACACTCTCTCTGCCACTGTCTCACAAATATGTCTAACCCTCAGGGTGATTAAATATATTTTCTTCACAATCTTCACCAACATGATACGTTTTTTTCCTTTAAAATGTTTCATTTTTTGGCCTTTTAACCTCAATACTAGCTTATTGGTAACAGAATTTAGACTGTAGTATCTTTGTTGCATTTTTAAGAGATGACTTAATTCCTGGAAAGTGTTTAGCTTGGGACAGAGCACACAGATGGTCATATGATACGAGAGTGAATAAATAAACGTGCAGATGAGGTTCTGAACTTCTACAGGATGTTGGTCTTTTTCCCTTTGAGACTCTGATGTATTTGTATGGCATTCATTCATCATCCTTACAGTTAAACAACCTACATTTTTCTCAAGAGTTTAAAAAAAAAAAATTCAGAAATTGCATTAATTTAGTTGTTTAATTTAATATGATGTTTTAAATAATTCTATTAAAATTTAAAAATGTGCAACCCAGCCCAAATTTCTGAAGAATGAATTTTATTTTATTTTGCTAAGTAAAACCAAGGATCTAGTATTTGTAACAAAGGAATGAGGTGCATATTCAGACATTAAGACATTCACAGGGTGATCAGCCAAAAAACAAAGAAATTGGCAAGTACATGGACATGCACTCTCACTAACATGTGTACTTTATTTTTGTTTCTAAATTGTGAAATACTGACTGCTCTTACAGCACACGAGTACAGTGCAACAAAACGTCAACATTTCTCATGTAGGGTTTCGCCTGGAAAATTTGTTAACCCCAGTGGTAGGGGTGCTGTGGGCAGTCAACCAGCAGCCTACCATCTTTGAGTCACAAAATGTTTAAAATTGACAGGAAATTTTAAAATGTCACTAGGTAATTTGTGTTATTGAAAGAAATGATTAAAAATACCTAAACACCAACAATAAAGTCCTTAAAAAATGGCAAACCCTGCTCTCGTGTTGGAAAGATTGCTTTCTGACAAAAAATAAGTAAATACAGATCAAACTACAACTGTCTTGGGAAACCTAGTGGTCTGTCCTGGGTATTAATTCATTTAATCGTATTTGATTTTAGCTATATTTAATTTTTAAATGGAGGAAAACAACATTCAAAGTATTTTCGTGTGAAAGAGAAGGATTTTTGCTTGCTTGTAATAGATTTTATGGAAAAATTTGGGACTAGTAAGATGAATGGGAGGAAGTATTTTAAAAATATGAGTTTGTGCCATAGAAACTTCGGTCTGGTAAACTAACATGGACAGACATGGTGATTGATTAAACATTAATTCTACTGTAGCCCGTTTTCATTCCTTTTCCCTTTTGTCTCCGTCTTCTTCAGCTCTACTAGCACCAGGGGATCTGCATAGTTTCATTATATTTGTCAAACGTTTGTTTTGCACACAGTGTTTTGCCCCTGTGAATGTAAATATACATACTGTATACACAATAAAACTGGAGACGTTCTGTGTGGATTGTGCCAGGGTCCACTTTGGGCACTGATTCTATTCTAAATGAAGCAGGAGTTTGTGAATTATTGAAATGCCTGTCCTCTTTTCCATGCTCCATCTTTTTCCTCTTTCCCTCTTTAGATCTCTATTTTTTTCCCTGCGTTCCTCTTTCTCAGACACGCTCATATCATCGCTTATCATTTCTTTCAGACTGACTTGTGGACCAGTATGTGTGGTTGTGTGATATTTGAAGTGGAGTGTTGGTTAATCTCGTGTTGTCTTTTGGGACAGATTTGGCCCATATTACAGCCTGCTGTTACTGTGTCTGAAATCTCTTGTGCATTGAGACAGTCATTATTTACTGCCGCTTGTCATCCCTGCTCCCTCTCTGGCTTTTTATTTATGCAGCTCCACCCTGCCTTGCAAAAGCAGAGATCCAAATGCATCAAATTTCGTTACTTTAAATCTTGTTTTACTTCTATCTACAAACACATAGACTAGTAATGATTATAAAATTAACATAGTCAATTCCAACTGTAACACATCACAAGCAAGATCAACCAGAGTGGATTGTATACCATCTACCACCCACAGGAACAGGGAAAATACTTTTATTCCACCTTCAACCCTACCATTTATCATCTAGAGCTTATCGCTGACAATGACTCTGCCCTTTGTCTTCTCTCTCTCTGGCTGTCACAGACTTCCACATAAATGTTCCTAATCGAGAACGATTGTGAAAGGGTGGGCCTTTATGTTTGTATAGATTTGGTGTCATGCATCAGTGCTTGGTGCCAACTTATTCCTGATTGTAGCTGATGGAGTGTTGGCAGTGGGATCGGTTTTTGGTTCTTTTACTGTATGACGGGAGGTGATGAATTGTGTACTCATAACAAGCTCATCTTCACAGGGAATTGATTTTATGTCAAGTGTTTTATATGTCTATATATGCAACTATATTCTCTTGTTAAACTTTTATAATAGATATGAGATTAATGATATGTATAATTCACTCTGGTTGGATTTATTTAGTGCTGTTGATAGTAGGGTTTAAAGAAGTTGTTTCTTCTTTTTGAAAAACTATCAAATCTTTTTAAGGGATCCCATGTGGGATCTTGTAGTACTATTGCTAGAAGCTTAGTGTGTATGACATATATGAGCTACATGGAGGTCTGAGAGCGGAGAGGACCCAACCTTTTAAGATGTCCATAAGAAAGATGGTTTAAATTCCTATTTTCCTTAATGCTCAGGTTTAATCTTGGTGATTTGTTCTACCATAGATCTGAGGTGTGGTATTTGTATCCACTGTAGTGTTTATCGCTCTGCATCTGAAACACTGCCTCCTCTGTCCTCTATGCACATCAGTATTGATATGAACATTTACTGGTCCGGTTATTTATGAGTCTCCACCCTGGTAATTTTCCATTGGCTAATTCATTCTCCAACTTAAATCAAATCCACAGCAGCCCCATATTTGTTATTATGACAATAAGACTGAGTTATAAACTGTTCTTCTCCTGAATACATTTTTTGTTTGTTTTATGTTCAAATCTGTATGTTATTTAACGTAACAGTACTGTACTGTACGTAACAGGCTGCACAGTGGCGCAGTTGGTAGCACTGTTGCCTTGCAGCAAGAAGGTCCTGGGTTCGATTCCCGGCCGGGGTCTTTCTGCATGGAGTTTGCATGTTCTCCCTGTGCATGCGTGGGTTCTCTCCGGGTACTCCGGCTTCCTCCCATAGTCCAAAAACATGACTGTCAGGTCAATTGGTTTCTCTAAATTCTCCCTAGGTGTGAGTGTGTGTGTGCATGGTTGTTTGTCCTGTATGTCTCTGTGTTGCCCTGCGACAGACTGGCGACCTGTCCAGGGTGTACCCCGCCTCTCGCCCGGAACGTAGCTGGAGATAGGCACCAGCAACCCTCCCGACCCCATTAGGGACAAGGGTGAACAGAAAATGGATGGATGGATGGATGGATGGATGGAGTACTGTAACCTTTCTTTTTTTCAAGCTCTTTATCTTATTTACCATATACTAAAATTGAAGACAAAAGCTCTTTCCCATAACCTTTTCTGGTATGTTTGTGTATATATGTGATTCTGCAAAGAGACAGATCCAAAGGCATCCAAACTTTGTCAAACTTGCATGAGCTCTGACACACATGATCCCCATGGGTTTATGCAGAAACTATTTCCTGTTTGGGGCTGGGGAGCAAAGGGAAGTAGTGAGGGTGAAACAGTGCGTCATGACACCAGTGGGCATCCTGTGTGCTCTACCACGACTTGGGTGGTACCAACATATTTGTTGTCTAAGATTCTTAATGGATCCAATTGTTAGACCACTAAAAGTATAAGTTGAGCTTAAAACAAACCGTAAATGTTGACAATGTACAATTTGCTTTTGTTTACAAAATCACATAAAAATATTCTACAGTTTATACATTAGTCACAATTATCACCTTTGTGTTAATATTGGACAATGAGTGTTTTTGAGAATAAGACTAGACATGGACATGTTTATCTTTTTCACCTTTGATACTGAAAGGAGCAGGTAGATATGCTTCTGGTAGGGTCAGTTCAACCTCATTCAGGATGTGGAAAGACCTATTGATTAAAGTGACTTGATCACTACCCCACCTGTCATGGCAAAGCTGCTAACCAGAATAGATGCTAGCTGGCTTTGCAATAGCTGATTGAACTACCGTACCCTAAATTGTGAGATCTGCTTGCTGATTTCCTTTTATGATATGTAGGGTATAATTTGTAAAGAAGCTGCATTGCAAAGGAAGAGAAAAAAGAAAGAGCCATTGGAAAGTCAAACTAAAGGAAATAATTATCCACATTAATAAAGGTGTTGAGAAAAAAATGGGATTGACTGTCGCAGCATTCGGGAGAATAGCTTCACTGGTGTTCTCTCAGGGTGTGAAAACGGACTAAAAACAGAGACAATGTAACACCTTCCTGTCTGGGACATTACACATTCACCTTAGGAGAAAAATACATGATAACGTATTATTTTTGTGAATTTTATAACACGTTGTCTTCATATCTTTGCATGATAATGCTCAAATAGTGTGTATGTTGCAGAAGCTGTTAACGTTTTTACAAATGGGAAAATAATTATTGTTCATAACATTTTCCTCAGTGAATATATTTCTACTGAGGTCATTAAAAAAATCACACCAATATCTTTAACAACCCGAATGCAAACAAAGATGTCCAAAGAAATTACTCTATAATTGGTGTGTAATGAAGTGGGTTGATTCAGGAAAGCAGAAAAGCATTTGCTGATGATAAAATCTTCTGAATATGTATTGTATGGAGACATTATCTACAACCATTTCTTCAGATGTGATTTTCTCTATTCTTTCATGCAAACTGTCCTTAAATCTTGGCAGATCTGTTCACCTTTTCTGTGCATGAAAATATTCAGTTCTAGGTTCATTTAGAAGAGGCTTTTACATTACAGATATTGTGAAGTTGGATGGAAACAATGAATACTTCCTCCTCCAAATACTTGGATAAACTACTCGGCAACTCTTTGCATTGAATCAAAAGCAGAAAATCATTAAACATTTTTATGTATTCATTCATTTATAGCAAATATTATTGTTTCAACATTGACCAATATTATAGCAAATTGCATATTTTCCTACTTTACAGTGGCATTTGGTTCCTAGGTAGTTATTTTGACTATTTTGGCAAACACTACCTGTCTATGGCTGTCGCCTCCAAAATGTGATCTCAGTAATGCTTCTCTGTGCTTCCTTTTTTGCTTTTACCCTATTATGGCATGTTTCTTGAGAACTACCTTGGTAACAACAAACCTTTTCATAAGCCATCGATTTGCACTGAACCAGTCGATATTGCTTTGCACAGATAGGGGCAGGAATAATAGCTAAACAGTGACAGATTTCAGCTATTTTGGACTTCATATGCCTTTTTGCTGCTTCTTTTCTACCCATGCTTAGCACTCATTCCCACTGTCATTCTACTTTATTACAAATAACTAATTTAATGGATTAATTTGTCTTGATATAGCTGTATCTGAAGCTGCTACCCCCGCGATCTGACCCGGGATAAAGCGGAAGAAAATGGGATGGATTAATAGCTGTATATTTGGGAATTTGTGTTGTGAATTTCATGCCAATAACCCCTTAAGAAATGCTTTGTTTTTACAGAGAAAATCTTGACATGGTCAATACTTGCTGCATGTGTTGTGCTGTTGAGGATTAGTTCCTTTTATGGGCATTTTACAGCTTTCATTAACAACCAGATGTTTTTCATTCCATTTTAGTGGACCAATATGTGTCACAATAGCAGCAGATAGGCAATGTCTGATTTTTAAAAGCCTCTATACAGTGTAGTGCCAATGCTTTCTATCACAGTTTGTTTGACTCTGATATATGCACAGGGAAAAAAAACAAAAAAAAAACTAACACCACTTTCCTTAAAATAGACTAGAAAGCTGTGCTTTTCCTCTCCATAGCAACAGTTAGGCACTGACTCTGAGTTGACAGAGTGGATTCTCTCAGCTTTTTATTTACTTTGTTTGCGGATGTGAACTATACGTTTTTTTCTCAAAGTGTGGTGTTGCTCATTTGAGGATGATTGAAGAGTTCTGAAACCTTGTTTGTTTAGTTGAGGCCATCTCTGCGTCGTTCTAGAAATGGTGATGCTGTCATAAGAAACATATTGAAGTTCAGACAGCATCATTCCTCTCCGAGGACTAGGTGGGATTAATGAACAATCTGTGTTTGCAGATATTAATATGTGCACTTCTGAAATTATACTTTTATGGCATTAGTGACAAATAGACAATGGTGTATAGACAAACATGCACAGTGTCTACTATTGGACTCAGATTCCATCCAGTTAATTCATCCTGCACATAAACATAACTACTGCAGATGATGCTGTGTCTATTTGTAGACGTGAGGTGGACACAAAAACACTGAATAGCATGGGTGCGAATAAACGCAAGCACACACATATACGACGTGTAACATTTGGCGCGGATACGCGGCTGCAGCTCTCCAGATGGCGGGAGCCGCCCACTCACTGCCAGTTGTTATACAATATGTATTGTATAACAGCAGGGAGCAAGGGGCCCCGTTCACAGAAACTACACACAAACACAGACTCATTTGAAGGGTGTCAACATGTTGTCTCCATCCAAATTGATGTAAAAACATTGTGTAGTCCTTGTCTTGCATACAGCATTAAATACTTGGTTTAATCCTCCTGCTTCAGTCAGGTATCATCCAGCCAGCCAGTTGATTAGACCACAAGACTAATGAAGCTGGCCAGCCACTGAGACGGATAATACATTTGTCTGTTTGCCAGCTTTACAGCTGTGCACATAGTCACACAGCTGTTCTGTGAAACATACAGCTGGTCATTCAAAAACCTAAATAACCAAAAACCAATCTATTTTGTCTGTAGTAATACAAGCAAAATAAATATTTAATAAAACTCAAACTTTGAATGTAGAACTATCCAGTTAGGAGTTTGAACTAGATTTGATCAAATGCAATCTATGTTGTGTAAAATAATTTAGATTGCATGTTGGAAACCTTTGAAGCAAATCTAATTTGAGCGTTTTTAGCTACTTATTACTTCTGTGCTTTTAAATAGTTCATATCATGTCTTGTCTGTTTGTTTTTCTTCATAGTATCAAAATTGCTACCAGAAATACTATTTCTAAGTGGTAGAGGTGTCTTTGATGCTTCAGTAACCAGGTTTTGTTAGCCTGTCTGACCAGAAGTGTTGTAGTCATCCCTATCAAGACAACATGGCAACTGAAAAACTACTTCCTTTTCTTTTTTAAACAATGTTGTCTTTCTTCCTGACTCATTACGTCTGTTGCAACATGCTGTAGTGCATGCTGAAGGTTAATGCTCGCAACATCCTCTTTGCGGTGTTCAAGGGCAGGTTTTTAAAGTTATGGATATTTATCATGTACTGAATCTATTTTGGGCTCTGGCCTCTTATCATGTCTTATGCTGTAACAAGACTTCTGTAAGTGCCCTGACCTGTAAGGTTTTGCTTGAATATGAGGTGCAAGTTGTAATACAAAAAGGTTTATGAAAGTAAACTTGCTAGATAAGAGTCAACTAGAGTCTGTAGGTATAACAGCAACTCCCTCGCGTCTCATCTGCTGTCACAGCAACGGACGACAACTTGCCTTCCAAATCCTCCAATCACTCTCTCACATTGTTTGTCTTGTATCTACAACACACCTAAACTTCTGTTCTCAGCAGTTGCCAGACTCCTTTTTCCCTCTACCCCAGGTGAGGTGAGCAAAATACAAACATGATGTTTTGCAGGTCTTACATGTGTGTCTGCTCTGACACAGCTGAACTAACCTCCTCAGCATGTCCTGAAATCCTCCAAAGGCTTGGTAATGACTCATTTGATTCCCATATGTTGAGAATGGAATAGAATAGAAATTAATAGATATTATTCCTGTGGTCAAAGCTTGTTATATATCTGTAATTCTGTGTTACTAGGTCCATCATTTGCAAGAATTATTTAAATTGGGTACTTTGAACCCATCGTCTATTTGCAGTTTTTTATTTGGAAGACTGTAGATATTTGCTTATTTGTAGTGCTATGACAGTTTTTACTTTGTCAATTAATTCATATTAAAGTGTATTTGAGCTACTAAATTGACAGTTATATATGTTCTTATGGGATGGGGTGTTCTTGACATGGGATGTCAAGTAGTTGCATATTTTAGCTTTTTAGAGGTGGCTGTGAACTCTAAGCCCTCCAAATTTAGGGGGTTAATTCCCACACCTTCACTGTTTATTTTCATGTTTCCTCTCCCTCTCTGATTCCACCTCTCTGTACAGGAATCAGGGGCATTTTGAATAGCAGTGCAGAAAGGTATTTTAAGAACTGAATATACAATATACAAAATTCAATATACAAAATTAGCTGTCTCACTGTATCTTAATAATATGGTAAAGTATAGACATATTAAAATCAAAATGTTTCCCTGTCTGTGTGTGTATACTATGTTGTTAATGTGTGTGCATTGTGTGTTTTCATGTGAGCAGCTGCAGAGCCCATGTGATGATGTAATGAGACATGGAGCAAACCATGGAATCCCCTAAGCACACACACACTCTCCCAGACACCTACCCACACACCTTGCTCTATATATACACAGATGTAATGCACAAAGTGAATGTCTCTTATAGGAAAGTCCCTCCAGCCAAACACTTTGGATTTATACTCACTGGATTCCCTGCAATAAATTGCTGTTGTGACTCCTCTGAGTGCCCCTGCCTTCAACTCACACACACGCTCACACACAAACTAATGCTTTGGTAGCTTAGATTGGCTCTTTGGTCTATCGTTTGCTGTCCAGCAACATCAGTCTGAATGATGACAGCTTAAAATATACATGATTCATGCTCACTCTGTGTATAAGAGCATAGTTGGTTTCACCTCATGTCTCCAGAGAATGGCCAGGACAGATGAAGATGATAGTACAGAGAGAAGTACTTTATAAAGAAAATAAATGCAACGAGAGGATTTATACATATGATACAACACAGACAAAGATAACCATAGAGGCTTTTTTACAAGTCAAAATATTCCAGGACATGGGCATCACAATCTACAGTCAGGTGGAACTGCTACAGAAGTTATGTAAATGCAACAGCAGTAACCAAATATTTATGTTACTTAATCTTATTTTACGCTAAGCAGAAGCTCTGTCTGCGCTGATGAAGATTTACTCACCTTGGGATTCCAAGTGACACGTCAAGGGAGTTGGCCCTGTCTTCTGGTTCATTGAGCTAATTGTTATTTGATCACTTAGAGTAGTTCATAGATTGTATCAGGATTAAACTTTCAGTCTAAGAAGGTTAGGCAGCAATTAAGAAATCAAATAATTTGGTAACTTACTCTGTCCTGTATCATTAGCACACTGTATAGTCATAAGTGAAATACTTCTCAATATATTAATAGAAGGGAATTTGAAGCAGCATATGTATTTTATAAATGCGATAAAACGTGGTGTTTCATAAAGTATTATTAAATTTTTTATGCTTGGAAAAAAGTTTCCAAAAAGTTTCTTTAGATAACCCAACTTGGCTTAGATAACCCATCTTGCTCTAAACCAACTGAGAAAACCCAAGTTGGGTTGTCTAAAGAAACAAAATGGCTACATGTTAGCAACAAGCTAGCAATTTTATGTAATAGATATAATTTGTAACATGAAATTCCCTAAAATATTTAACTTTAGAAACTTCTCTATACATGCAGTATTACTAACTAATGGGGAAACTTTGTGTAAGGCCTCACTGGATACCGGCCAACCCTGTTATGCAAGACTTTGTATTCTTCAGTATACAGACAAAGAAAAAAAGGGAGAATGGATTAAAGGAAGTAGTTGCCTGTCAACTAGAAAGGGGTGTTTTGAGATAATGAATGACTAAAGCTGTGATTTTTTTTTCTGCAAGAATACAGGCTGCATGGATGAGCTATATGTTTATAGATTCAATGAAATATCACCTTCACAGTGTGAAGGACTAAATGCACTTACACACACAAATAGCTGGTGTTGTAGTGTTTACACTCTCATAAACTGAAAGCCCGTGGCAGCAAGCCATGGTGACCTTCTATCAGTTGACGCCCATTCACAGTATTGATGTTATTCTCTGCTTTTGCTTTCTCTCTCTTTTCCCCACGAAAAACCCCAACCCGTTCAGGTATGTCACACATTCACCTCTTTCAGCAAACCGATAGTCATCCATTGTATTTTCATTATGTTCATGAGTTTAGGCTGCAAACCTATTGAACTTCATTCCAAACTTTATTGTCTTATTTTTAGATTGAACGCATACTTCCTACATGTGTCACCCAGGCATGCCATAGATTGCTATCTTCAGAAGGGTTGTAGAATACTTACAAACTCTCTGCATTGGGTTTATGGGAAATGTCAAGAGATACTAGCAATTTTAGGTTTCTTGCATTGGCTTGTTTACCAGCTAATGGATTTAATACTGTTTAACTGAACATAAAATGCATACTCCAAAGAATTTACAAAAGAACCATATTGATGAAAAAACTTGACTTTTGATCCCTTTGAAAAGGGAATTTTGTCTATATTTATTCAATAATTTCATGAAGTATTTTTTTAATTTCATACAAATTGTGAATATTCCTCCAATATTTCGTAGTAAAATGACATGTTGGAAGGCTTACTGACTCTAGACGTGGCATTTGGAAGCTGTTGTGGTGAATCATGAACATACCATCATAACCCCATTCAGAGTTGACAATAACATCTATCCTGGCTGATCCTGTCACACCTAAACAGCATAAACCTTAGCGTTATGAACAAACTGAAGATATTTTTTGGACAGTTTCTCTCAGAAGTATTCCAGAGCACCCCTGAAAGCAGCCTTGGGACTTATTTTATCTGCATTCATTTAGAAGGTAGCTCAAGTTGAAGTACCCTCTGTGGTCTCTGTTGTCCTTTTTTCTTGTTAATTACACCACTTCTCATTACAATATTGTATCTCATGTATGATGTTTTTATGTGGAGTTATGTTCACGTAGTAAGGCCTTATTCTGTATAGTGACATACCCTTTTCATAAATTGTTCAATTACAGTCACAAACGTCAGTCTATTATATTGGAATTTTATGTGACAGACCAACACAAAGTAGCACATATTTGTAAATTGATAAAAACATAAACTCTATCAAATAAAAAAATATTAAATATGTGGCATGCATTTCTATCTAACTTCCCTTACTGTGACAGAATCAAGTGTAATTGCCCTCAAATGCCATATAATAAGTAAACATAGTCCACGTGTGAAATTTTATCTCCACTTACATAAAACGATTCTGTAAGGATGTCTGGAGAACAAATAAATTGTTTCGAGTAAAAAAAACCCCAAAAAACAAATAGGTCAGCAGTAAGACATGGAGAAGTTTAAAACAGGCTTCAGTTATGAAATAAGTTCCCAATCATGGCTGCAAACATATCAAGACTTCTCTTTACACATATTATGTAGCTGCAAAAAGCAATTACTTGACATATATGGGATTGAAAAACAGGCCAGCATTTTTCTAGAAGTTCACAGTTGGTAGAGAGATTCCCTGAAAGACCTGCAGCAGCAGTAGTGGTAGTGTCGGTCAGTCACCTAAAATCCTAACATAATGGGTTGAAGTTTGTGGTTAAGAAGTGACTAACTGTAAAAAAGTTCATGGGATATTAATACATTTCCAGGTCATAGACTGTAAAAATAGGTTTAGAAAAGAATTATATGAAAAAGGAGAGCTCTTTGAACATGTTCTCCGCTAATTTGTAGATATAATTTCTTAATCCAACACTCGTACATCCTCCTTTATAAAAAACAGGTTTTAAAATTGTATAACCACATTTTTTCAGAGGAGGCCTTGATATCTATGGTATTCACTGACAGAGAAAGCTGCAGTCTTGTATCGTTTTGGAAAAAAGTCTTATAGTAAATTTACCCTGAACTAATTGGAATTTCAACAGCTTCCAAAGTTAGAATAATTTTTATAATGTGCTAATTATATCTTTCACAGTCAAATTAGTATTAGCTGAATTTGAAAATCAGTGGATCTGTGCCTCTCTTGATTAGTGACTGAATTTATTGTTTATGCTTCTATTCTGTGGTCCCAGAGTTGTTTCATCACTGTCACACATCAGACATTTAAATAGAATAAAATAATTATTAATGTTAAAATTGAAAGCCCTGGTCTTTCTGTGTTAAGTAGATGATAGATAAAACTCTCTTTTGTTGAAAAGGTCTCTTTTTTATATCTGCTGTGGCATAGCAACCCATTTGTCTTCTATAACGACATAAATTGAAAGCTTTAGGATAGTCTGTATGCTAATATATTTTATTCGAACTGTGCCATTAAAGGCAAATATAAACTTCTAGACCATAATATGGCTCTATATTTAAACTGTGTGTAAAATTAAGTAACAGCTTGAATCTATCGTCAGCGCGTTATCACCTGATGTACCCACAACCAGAAAAACTGTGATCAGCCAGTGTCAGATCCTGTGCTATATGCAAATAGATTAGTGAGAACTTGTTGGTGGACGTCCATGCGTGTGCACGGTTATGACAGAAATACTGCAGAGTACTCAAGAACAGCACAGTTATTAATAGATGTGGTTCAGTGTGTGAATATTGAAAAGAACAAACATACTCTTAAAGGAACATGACACCCTTGAATTCCCCTTCTCTGCTGGGCTGAATTCATTGTTGTGTTTAGTTATTCTTGCAATAAGAAAAATTCCTAGCAAGTAGCTTTGACATATTTGTTGGTTGGAGGGTTAACTGCTGAAACAGGAACATTTGCAATATTTTTTAAATAACTCTACAGCCTAAAGAGGATGTAAAATTACAAGAGATTCAGGTTTAGGTTATTTGTTCAGTACGTACGAGTGTGTGTTTCATTATCATCAGTGTGTTCATGTGCAGTTGCTAATGGATTTTTGGTTAACCAGTTGAGCGTACAATAACTGTGTCAAACATCCTTGGAGTGCTCATTTGACAAGTGTATTCAGTGCTCATAGGCCATGCATGAGTAAATTGCCTCTGAGACTGCAGCTCCGACTGAACTATAGAATACACAGGCGTAGGAGGAGAAGCCATGGACAAAAGTAGGAAGGTCAAATGAGGGAATAAAGAAGATGCATAGAGCCTAAAGCTAGAGTAAAAGACAAAGCAAACCAGCATGAATGACAACATTTAAAACACATAGACCACACAGAGAAAAGCGAGTAAATTTGTGTACAGATTGACAAAATACAAGAAACAGAACTAACAAGCTCTGCAGGAACATTATTTCCCCAGAACATGCAGATGCTTTAACAACGTAAGCAAATTAGGAGTCCAACCTTATCGTCCATGCAGATAAACGATGAAGATTTACACAGAAAACATTTTCATGCTGCAAGTGACACTCATTCACTCGCCTCAGAGAAAAAAAAACAAAGACGTGTTGTGTTTGAATCTCAATGTTAAAAAATACTTAAGACAAAAAAATATTCTTTTAATGTTTCAGTTGCATTGGGGGGAAAAGCAAAAATGTTTAAAATAATAACCTGCAGTTGTATGCTTACGAACATAGAAGAATATGGGTTGTGGGTTCTGCAACAATTTCTATGGTGTAATAGTTTTCTCTTTTGCTTTCAGATTCAAAGGATCCTTATCTTATGATTTTGGTTTCTGATAAACGTGTGTAAAATTAATAACGCATAAATAAGGTTAAATGCTTTTTATTTTCAAAGGCAGAAATGACAGATTTTAAAAAAATTTACATTATCTTTATCTGTGGATTTTATTCAGATTTAATTCTCTATTGCTTGAAAGCTACAATTGACAGTTATCTCACAAATAAGTACCAGCCTAATTTGATTTAAAACAATGTCAACCTCAATTGTTTTACATTTTTCTTGGGTTGCTGTTATAAATAATTGATACATTTGATAAATACATTGAATTAATTGTAATAGATAACTTTCTTGTTGAAGAATTCATTTTCTTCCTGGTTTTGTTCTAAAGTATGGGGCACTGTTTCTATATTTCTATAAGGACTATATAGATACGTATGAAACGGCCCCTAACTCAGAACTGCAAGTTTAAGACAATAATATTGTAATTCATATGTTGACAAACTGCACATTGTTTTAAACCCTACAATGTTTAGCATTTTTTCAGTAGCATTTATTTTTGATTCCTCTTGGTTTGAACAGATATCTAGAAAACTAGTTAAGATCTGTCTCAGTTTAGTATTGCTGCTGTTTAAATTCAGCATTTAATTGTGCCTCCATTGCAGGGTAATCCTTCTAACCTGCTTTGAGGTGACAGTTTTATTCCCACCTTATGCTTTTAGTACAGTTTGTCTAATTAGATCTTCTTTCTCGTTCTTGCCATCAGTTTGTCTTACTCAGCCATTTCCACTCTCTTCATCTGTGTGTCTGAGATCCAAGCATATCATTGCTTAGGTTCAGAGGAGGGCATTGCAGAGCTCGTCTCCCAGTAGAGTTTACCAGAGTGGGTGTCTGTGTGTGTGTGTGCCCTACAAGTATTGCTAACTGTCTCGGGAATGCTGTGTAAGTCTTTGAAGATCTACAAATGAAAGAGAGGGAGACAGAAGCTCATGCAGTCTTTTATCACATTCAGCCTCAACTTGGTTTCTGTGTTTCTTTTGTAGTTCTTTTTCTTTAAATTATTCTTTCTGTTATCAGTCTCTCCTCATCTGTCGCACTTTTTTTTTTGTTTCTGTCTGCGTCTTATCTGGTTTCAGCTCAAAGATACTGTTTTCATTCTGCAGTGTTTCAGAGTGTGGTTGTAAATACTTTTAATAATTTTCACTTCCACTGCAGACAGAAGGAGAGATGAAAAGGAAAGATTTTCTAAAACACACTATGAAAACAGCAACCCACCACACGAGTCTGACGCACATTTTCCCTGACACACTTTGGGTGAATGAAAAGAAGGAGATATGCCATGGCTTTTTAACCAGAGAACAAGTGTCTTTGCAATGAACACTTTTTTCTTTCCTAAGGTGGTAAGCCAGTGCATGATCTTGTGCAGAACTGACCCATTTTTAAAAGTAGGCCACGGTCAACAAACATCCCTCTAACCTTGGTTGAAGGAAATTACACAACCATACACATTTTTTTAGTATCTTAAAAGTGTTATATAATCCGGTTTTACAGTACCTTGCAAAGAAATTCATTTACATTTATGTGTTTTACATTTGGTCATGTTACAACCACAACATTTAATGTGTTTTATTACACTTTTAATGTTAGATTAGCAACAAGTGGAATATAACTATAAAGTAGGAGAGAAAGGACACAGAACTTTAAATAAAATATATGTATATAATCTGAAAAGTGTGGCAGGTTATGTACTCATGTCTCTTCTAGCTTTGGACCCTTTATTTATGGAGATTATTCCCCGTTAGATGGCTCATGTCTGCTATAAAGGATGAAGACACTGACAAAAAGATGAACCCTGTGTTTTGTTTTTTCCCTCACAAAAACAATCTTTATTCGCAATCACATGTGAATAAATCACACACAATTCACAATATAAATTTTCACACAAGTCAGAAAACAAAATAGGAAAAAGTTAAGTTTTCTTACCAACCATAACCTCAAAATCTAATATGGCTTCCAAGTTTTTAAAATATAGCAATAGCTGCAGATCTTTATTTGCACATCTGGTGTTTTGTGCCTCAATAAAAATCTTTCCCACATACAAATACGTTTACAACCTCCATATGGTACTACTGCCTTATGTTGCAAACCGTACTTATCTGGGTCATATAATTGAACAATTTTCCAATTCTGGTTGTTATGCACAAATGTAAAACCCAATAAATAACTAAATAATTTTTATTTTTATCTGTATCCCACTGTAATGTTCATTGGTTTTGCTACCCCTATGAAAATGTTCTGGGGGACGCCACTGTTTCAGCTACAGCATGGTTAAGTTTGGTGTGGCGTTCTTACATCACAGTTCTGATGTCAGAGTTAAAAGTAGCCACACGCATCCCCATAGCATGATGCTGCCACCACAGTTTCCTGCATGTAGGCTAGAAAATAAAAATGCTGATCTAGTAGGGTTTAAGAGACTGAAAGTAAATGCATGTTTCACTTTTCAGATGTAAACCATATGTCCTTAAAAGTTCACAGTCATGTGGTACTTTGTGTCAGTCTATAACATAAAATCCCATTATATACATTACTTTTTCTGTATGTTTGAGTATCCTAAAGTGAACTTTATCCTCATCAAATACTTTAATCTGGTCTTTTAATTTGAAAACAAACAAATATATGGGATTTATTTTTTTTTAAATTACCAGCATTAGTTAGATGTTTTATGAATTACTGGTTAAAGGCCCTCCAGCCTTTTGAGCACTTTTTCAGACATTTTACCTCATGTGCACTCTACAGATGATGATGCAGTGAAAGCTTTTATTAATATAAAAAAATGATTGATTTTCAAGTATTTTTTGTTCCAGTATTTATTCTCCATGTCCTGTAAACCTTCTGAAGTCTCCCAAAGAGTTTAATAAGTTTTGGTTCAGTCGAAAAGGCCAAGCTCCGATTGTGTTTCTCTGTGTTGTGATGGTTGTATTGTGTCTTTGTTGTTTGCTTCTCAATGGGAGGTCATCTGAGAGGAAGGCCAGCGTATTTGTGTGCAAGTGTACGACTGGTAACTCGATGAGACATGTGAGAAGCTGAATGATGTATCTTCTTACAAGTCGCCCAAGGTTGCTGTGCTAGATTGGATTTAAAAAAAGAACGGAAGTTCATAGAGAGACAGACGATTTTATTTTCCTTCTGAAATAGGTCTGAGATAAATAAAGGCATTCTGTAAAGAGAATAAATTCAATTCAGCCTCTTAATGAAACCGATAACATCCTGGTTTTTCAGAATATATGCTATATTATTGAATGGCTTTAATATTCATGTAGACAATTTTGCAAAAATATTGAGTCACATATGTGTTTATATTTTGTCTCCAAAGAACAATAATTGTATTCTTTTAAAGTGGGTTAGATCGTTATTTATTCAGGCTGTGCATGCTGTCATTTGGATAGTTGCTGTTGTTTCATTTATTTTCAATCCAGTTGATCACGATTTTGCTACACTAATTCACTCAGATCTATGAACCATTTTGGCATAAAAGATCATAAAAATATCAAAGACAACAGGTATGGACTGGTTACATATCTTAATTTTACAAACTTGGTTTTAAAACAACCAGAATTTCTGTTGCAGGTCATTTGACAGCCACTAATCTTTTATTTAAGTGTCTATAAATATATTCTTCCTATCCAAAAATAACATTTTGTCTCATCAAACATGATGTTTGTAGGACAAATACATGATTTTAAGATATATTGAAATGACTTCATACTACTGCTATGATTGATATATTTAACTTTTATTTCTACATGTAACAATGTAAGGATAATTTCCATTTTTACTAGATTGCTCAGTGTGTTTTTGATAGATGTGATTTTTAAATAAATGTTAAGATGGCTTGCTAATAGCAGCTTGCTAATGGCATTAAGAGCAGAAAAGCAAAAAAAAGGCAACATTCTGCTCAATAAGAACATTTACTCAGTTAGTAAAATCAGTTAAATCAGTTAGTTTTAATTAAACATATTGATTCAGTCTTCCATTACTGTCTGCATTTGTTAAACAATTTTTAAAACAACCTGCTGTTTTGAAATATATCTCACTTGGTAAAACAATCATTAGCTGAAAAAAACTGACTGTAGCTCATTGTGACTAAACAAAACAGGAGACTCTTGATTTCCATATGTATGTCTGTGTATCAAAATGATAAATAAATACTGCCGGTAATATTATTATAGCTTTATAATAACCTGTTGGTTATGGGAATGTCCTGTCAAACATGTAGACACAACCTACCTAACAACTCTACAAAGATGTAAGCCCAAAAGGGAACATTACGTTATATCCATTTTCAATTATACAGTTAATACTTATCTAGTCGACTGGGTCACAGGACTCTCCCACTGTTTTAGGTTTAGAAACTTTAAACTTTTGTAAGCATTGTTCTGAAGAACTTGCTCACATCTGGTGACATGATTAAATGAAACATATCCAATTTATACGAAACAGGAGATTGAAAGATTTCTGCAGGGGATGACTGCAGAAATACTCCCCTTTGCTAATTAGTTAAAAGTGAGAATGTGTATGACTAATATGTTTTATACAGATATGTGTTGTATCAAAGCTCAGTTTAGAACCTAGGTTTGAAATCTAAAATCTGACTTGCTTTTAGCCTGTACTCTAACATTTTCCATATGGTCTCACTCAATGTGTTTGTTCTGTTTGACTTGATTATTTACTAGTGATTGCATTCATTTTGACAATTCTGTTATGTCACAAAGTTGATTTGCAACAAATTGTTAACATATCCCTCATTTCATAATTCTTCACACTGTGAGCTGCAGGACTTGGACCTCAAACACACATGGACATGGACAGACAGCAGCCAGGTCCAATTGTCTGGTTGCCGGGCAATGAGCTCACAGCAGTCGACCATAACAACCTCATCTCCATCAATCAGGCATAGAGTGCTCTACATTACTTAGTAATGATGCTGTCACACACTCTATCTCACATACAGCCGACTCACTACATGCTTATCTCATCCTCAGTTTTTTTTTTTGACCTTGCTTTGCTCGTAGTTGTGCGTGTCTGCAGCGTGAGTGTTGAATGAGTGTGAATGTTTTGCAAAAATACAGCAGGGGATGATGCAATTTGCTTTTTGTATAAGGTGTATAAATCTTGCACACATATGAAAAGCACCCACACTCACCTTCACAGACTGGAACTTTAGGTGACATTGAAAGATTTAGTCTATCAAGGTTGTTTATTCTTCAGTACTCTACAGCACACTCCTGTGGTTGCACCCCTTCACGTTAAGAGTTTCTGTAAAAACACTAGAAATCACTGACATGTACCTCTGTAGCAAACAAATCCTCTGTAGCTTCAAACATTATCTGGAATTGCCAAAAGTGCTTCATTGGGATTTTAAAGGACAAAGAAGCTGTTTTCTTCACACGCATTTTCAACACAACCGTACATATTTAGATTAGTTCATAGATTTGCTTGTAAGAACCTGATTAATCTTGCACAAAGTGTAAATGCGGTTCATTATTAACTGGAAATACCACCTCCTTGCACTCTAACACAGACTCATAAGGGAAACTAACTCCGGGGTACACACATTCAGAAACACGCCCACATTCTCGAGTCCAGCTGTGCCTTTGCCAGGCACTGGGGTGGGGGGCCAGCACATTGAGGTGAAGAGATTGGCAAGAACAGTAACCGGCAGATCAGGGCCAATTAAAAATGTTCAGCTCGGTGTGTGTGTGTGTGTAAAGGCGTGAGTTAGTGTATGTGTCCTTGTTTGACTGCCAAAGAGAGGCTTGGCACAGAAAACTTGCTTCCTTTTCTCTCAGCATGCTCTCTTGATGCAGAAGCAGACACTCACAGACACATTTAAAGTTTGTTGTGCCCATTGTCTCTTTATTGTTTATTTTGTCTGGATGTGTTTATGGTTTATTTATATACTTAGCTGCAGTGAAAAATGAGGGAGGACATGTTTGTAAATCTTTGTGAGAAATAAAATAAAAATTATAGGAGCTTATATATTTTAGGCATCACAGGTAGTGGTTGCCAAAAACGTTGTATCGTTAAATTTTAACTCCTACAATAACATTCTTAATAGCAGAGTGTTATAAAGCTTATTCAAACCTGAACTCAGCCATGGTAATTGAGTTGTTTGACTAAAATGGTCCCAGAACTAACAAGGTTGTCGTTTTTATGTCATTTTTTTGCATTTATGTACTGCAGCTGTGAATAAATTACTGAACATTTGCTGCCATCTGTTGAGCAGAGCTATGTTATAATCAGTACAGTAATAAAATGTCTGTACTTAACAACAAGACAGCAGATCAAAGAAAAATTGGACAATCCAGATCTTTAGTTGGTTTAGTTGTTTAACAAAGATTTCCAGGCCTTTGTGCCTCTCCAACTCTTTCCTTCCTCTGTCTATTTAGCGGCTGTGTGCAAAGTCGGAGATGACTTGCATAGTTATAGTCTTTTTCAGCAGTTGCCCTACTATAACTATTGCAAAAGCTGTTGAGAACATCGTTTTACAAATTTAAGATGACCTAAATGGAACTTCTGAAAACCCTTAATACACATTTCTTATTAAGGAGGACCTGCTGTTCGAGTGAAGCAGGTCCATATATAGGTGGACCCCTTATATATTTTCCTTGCTCTGGTCATATTGAATGTTTGGATTAAGGCTTCGGGTGACATGACTTGTGTTACTGTAAGATTGTGATAGCCTTGGAAAATTGAACTGTGGTTGAGGGAGGCATTTCCTCTACAATTCTGTGATGGTCAGCCACTTGGATTACACACCCACAAAAAAATTCAATGCATTCTTCTGTCTTAAGAAACTAAACAGCTGTCAGACACTACGTCAGCTCCTGAGGCATTTCATCTATGCGTACGTGTTCCTGTGGTTGTGATTGTCTGCAATGCCTTTAACAAATGAGCTGGAATTGGCCTGGGTCAAGGTAGAAAGGAGAGAACAAAAAAGCCTTGCTAAACATGAACATTCAGTTTGGGTTTGGCCTTTTATAAGGTGTATTTTCTCCACTCTTATCTTTTTTACATTATATTTATCTTGCAACAGATCAAAATTCAAGAAAAGAAGAGCCTCCTGAGAATAAATATTTTTTGACAACTTAGTGCCTGCAGCTTCAAGATAGACATTTAGAACAGGCTACTTTGTTCAACAGAACTTGTGCATCAAGAAAACATTTTGCAACCACAGTGCCTGTACATCTGGAGAAGACTGAATGTGAAGAATGTGATCTCTAAAACAGATGAAGTGATGGTTGAGTGGACAGAAGTATTCATAGTCTAAATATGCCAGCATGCAGTCTAGCAAAGAGCAACACTCACAGAGAGAACATTTGGTCCAGATCACTGCACACAGTTGCAGAAACACATGCTTGATCATAAACTTATTACTCACTTTGTCCAAAAACAGCAGAAGGACATTCACACAATGGATTGAAGATTTGCAGACAAATCACCCATTTTGTCCATCAATAGCAAAAAAAAAAAACACTCAGGGGTCTATCTTTAATTTGTAGCTGTGAACAATTTATTAACTATTGTGTGAAAAGCTACAGCCATAAAGCAAATATAAACTGCAAATGCATTTATTGGAATTTAGGTTTCCCATTTCCCTACCTTAAAGCCCTAATAGGACACAAGCTCATTTGTTTTCAGTCATTACACTGATAAAAGAGCAAATAACAATCCATTTTAAGTTTATTTTTTTTGTTAGGGTTTTGGTTGCCCTAGTCACCTTTATTAAATGGCAGAAAAGACCGGAAGAAGGGCAGGGAGAGAATCTAACTTGGGGCAACTGCATTGAGAACTGTAGCCTCTGTTTGTTGTGCGTCTGCTCTACCATTCAGCCATGAGGCACAATGTTCAGTTTTCTTGCACAGATCATTAGATTTTATTATTATTCTTTTTTTATATAGAAACCCATAATGCCACAAAATCCTTTGGAATGAAAAAAAATGAGATCACAGATTCTCCACTGTACTTACCATGTGATGTTATTACATTTTTTATTCTTCATAACCCTAACTTAATACCTCATTCATTAAAATTTGTAAAAGTTAATGAAGACATTGGACATCCTGGAATTGTTTTGTACTCGAACCTGTTACACCCTCAGGGGGTATAAATAAATTTCTGCCTGACAAAAACACACCAAAGTAGATCACTTATAGCCTCACAGCTATTAGATTTAAGAAGAAACTTTTGATACCTCTGTAAAGGTAAGATGTCATAGAATGGTTTTCTGGTGTTAGCACCATTGTAGCTTTGACCCTGCCTGAAATATTAGGGACAAAATACAAAATATTTTGCATTTTTTGAACCTCGCCAAAATTTTCTTTGAAATAAACATAGCAAAACACTACCAAAATATTATTTATAGCACAAAAAAGTAGTACAGACTTTTAAATCTAAATGTTGTGTAAAAGTATACCAAATTTGGACTCAATCAGATGAATCATATTGATTTTAGAATGCTATTAGTGAGAAATTTCTTAGGCGGAGAGGCCATTTTGGCACATTTATCCAAAAATGTCACCAAACTGTGCCAAATGTGTTTTTTACATCAATACTGGGGGTTTGTTAAAATTAAATAGCTTATTACCATCTAATGACACTTTCTACATATAATATAACCATTGGTCATGACATTTACCCCATTTATATGCAAAATGTACCATTGTGCACAGTATAATATGTATAATAATGATGAACTGAAGGCTCTTTCTTTGACTCCAAATAGAAAACTTTTATTGAAACAAGGTAAAACAGTCAAAAATACTTTTTGAAGTAATTTCCAAGAACAAATAAACAATTTTGAAAATCCACCACCACCACTAAATTTGACAAAAAATGACATACTGAAAATGAAGCTGCATCACATAGTCTTATAAAATAAAGCAGAGACACCAATGTTGCACTGTGACAACACATTTCTTATTTTGTAACAATTTTTTTGGCATAATGGACATCTTACCTCAAAGAAGATGAAGAATCATGAGAGGTGGGGGGAGGTTCAGCTCCATCTGAGCTTGATGGTTCGGCTTCCACTTGACTATAAACAAAAATAAAGTATTTGAAGAATTAGAGGTTTATTACAAAGTAATGAACCAAAGTAAACATGAAATCCTTACTAGTAAAATAAAACCCTGTTTTTAGTACAGCGAGATTTTTCTCAAGATTGTGGAAACATTGGCGTCATCATTTATTTGTGGCTCAGTGACTGTCATGTTTCTTTTTGTTTTCTTTTTCTTTTTGTTTTACTATGGACCTCTTTTGTGTCTGAAATAAAGATTGATTGATTGATTGAAAACATATTTTAGTAAAACATAAATAAACAAATAACCACATGGTTTTACTTCCTGCCGTTATTACAAGCATATAATCACAGAAATAAATAAATAAATAGAACCAAAACATCAAATATTTTGTGTGAAATTGCGGGGGGAAACTTACACATCACCGAGATCAAGTCTGTCAGCAGTCTGTCAGCTGTGTCCGGCTCTCAGGGGGTCTCTCCTCTCTGCCTCTCTCCTCTTCCTCCTCGTCCGAATCCCACTAGCTATAAGAAGAGTCTTCCAGCTCAACATCGCTCCGAAATATTTCTTCCAGCGCCTCCACATCTGACATCTTCCTCTGCGCCATTGCAGTTGAGCTAATTTTTGCTAGAGTTAGCTCCGCTCGTAGCAAATCGAAAAACCGTTGTTCTTTCGCAGAACGCACAAGTGAAATGAGAATTCTCACTGTACACACCTTATTTGAATGCTTCGAACTACGCTAATCGAAACCTATCCCGAAAAGAACCATTCACTGAGCGCATGCGCCGAGAGCGCACAGAGAACGCACGGAGAGCGCACGGAGAGCGCACGCGTTTAGATCGGGTTCCGGAAAATACGTCATGATTTTGCATAGCCGACATCTTGTGCCATGCTCTGAGAGTCTTTCCACTGTCTCGTGAAGCCACAAAAAGGCCGTGATGATCAGCTGATCGGGTGTTTTCCGGGCAGTTGCGTCATCGCCCGAAGACCTTTAAATCTCATCGGCTGTTTTTAAATAGCTCTAAAATCTTAACCTTTTGGGCAAAACCTTTATGCGGAATAGTTTTTGAAAGATTAAAGCCTCTTTTAGCGGATAATAATAAAAAAAAAAAATTAAAGGCACGTGGAGCCTTTGTTTACAGAGCGAGCCGAGGTCATGTTTCAGCTGGACCCACCGGTGGGTCCGTCGGGTTCTAGAGGATCACCCCAAACATCCAACTTCTTTTTACTCCTTAATAATAAAACAAAGGTTTCAAATATGTCTCTCAAACTGATGTTGTGTCAATTTTTGATAGATAAGGCTACTGCAAAACAACAGTATACAAGGAATGATTTGTAAGAATTAAACTACAAGATTATGATGCTCAGAGTTCATACAGAAGCACAAGAATGTAAAAGTATTCCATTCAAGTGGCATGATTGTTTCTTCGTTCAAATCTGAATCCTTTTTCAAGTCCCATAATAGTTCAGAGTAGCTAATAGACTGCTTTCCCTCTGTAAATTTCTGACCATCTCACTGTGTAAAACCCCGTCAGTTCTCTCAGGTTATCAGGTGCAGACCTTTTAGCTGTTCCCAAAATTAGATCCAAGCCTTCTGAGGATGCGCTTACTTACTGAGGCCCTGTTCTCTGAAGCCAGCTTCCTGTAGACCTCAAATCAGAACAAAATGTGTATGAATTGGAAAACAAGCTCAAAGCTTTCCTGTTCTCACGAGTACACAGGTGTGTTTTTCTTTTTTGTGTTTATTTATATGCACTTTTAAACCTGAATCATGCCTCAAATTCTCAGTTTTGATAAAAGTCATGTTGGATGCACACAGATTCCAAATTCATCAACAAAAGAGGTCTGTATAAGCACATTACCTTACTGGACTTGTGCAGACATTCCAAGAAACCTAAATCTTTCATTTATTGAATTATCAGAAAGCCATACTGTAAACATTTTTAGATAGCATAGAATAACTTTTCTCTTATGTTTTTCCAAAAAAGTTGGTGAATGTTTTTTTTTTGGTTCATAACTCAGTCTTTGTCCTGCTTTGCTTTCATCCTCATCATCTTCCTCCACCCTTTTTGCTGACCTTCTTCAGCTTTTTATACTCCCTGCTGTGCCTCGCTGGCTTTGCCAGTGTTGTTCTCCCAGTGAGTTTGTATATCTGCCTCTTCTCTGCCACCATCTGTTTCTCTCCATCTCACTGCTTGCCGGTCTATTTCATTCCTATTCCTCTCTTTCTGTGTTCTTAATTCTCGCCACTTTTCCTTCTCTTTCGCTTTGGATTTCCTCTACATTTCTAACCATTTAGCTATCTTTCAATTTGTTGTTACATTCTCTGTATATCATCTGATAGATTTGATAGATTCCTTTGCTAGTTGGCATTTTTCAATCTATTCCCTCAGTAGTCATCTACTTTTTTCCTCCTTTGACTCCTCTCTGGAAACAACTTTGTTCATTCAATCCCTCCTGCTTTGTGTGTAAAGCCAATTTAATTCATGTAAAGGCTTTAGTTTAGCTCTACACTAAAACCCACCACAGAATCCGATTGATTTTCTCACATCTGACATTGGATATTCATTTTCTCCTTTTCTCTCTCTGCCTCACTGTTCCATTGTTGTACTTTGTGCTCACAGTAGCTCTCAATCCTTTGTAGAATTGAGTTGTCATGCATATTATAAAAACGTGCATGGAAAGGCATCTCCTGCTGTCACTAATGTATCCTTCAGCCTGTAATTCCTGCCTTGGTTGGCTGTAAGAGTGCTTTAGAACAATAAGAGAGTCGCCCACATTCACTCCCACTCTGCCAACTCCTTTTTTGTCTTTGTCACACTCATAAAAAGTGGGTCAGTAGGATGTGTGGAATTCCCTAAACATTCACTGGCACCCCACCATCCTCCCTACTGCAGCTGATTAACAGCAGGGAGTTTGTGTCTTGTTTCTCCGTAACATCCACATCATTCCAAGACAACCAGATTAATTAGTCCCACAGAGTATGTGTACGCTGTCGACAATCACCTGACCTGTCTGTTACGGTCTATGTGGGTGTTTCTCAAGTCGCTGTGTTGCACATTTGATGTCTTTAAAGCTGATCTGGAGGTTCTTTTAATTTGACAGGTCCTAGGTGAAGTACAAGTGTAAAACCCATCAAAGAGAATGTTTAAGTGTTTGAACAATAAATTATGTCCCTATGTATAAGAGCTGTGAATCTTGGCTGATCTCAGTCGATTAGAATAATAACTGTCAGTGATCAGATGTATTTGCATCTTCTGATTATTACCCTTCATATAAAACGAGGCAGTTTCTTACATTATGCAAAAAGACATGAAACAACTTTCTTTTTCTCAAAATCCTCCATTAAATCAGACTCCATTAGTTCTATACTTTAGCAGAATCATTTCTATTTGCTTTTGAGAGGAAATATTTTCTCCAAACTCAGAAGTTTACTTACACTAACACTGGTGTTTAAGCAGTTTTTGGAAACCTGTTTGATGGTGACATCAGGAGCACACCATTTTACTCTCTTACAATTTTAAAGCTTTGCTTTAGGAACATCGTTGTGACATTATTCCTCTGATCACATCTTGCTCTTACAGTTTGAGTACTGTCAGTATCTCTGTGTTAATAATTATAAAAGTCACAAAATTAAACATCTTAATATTTAATCACTCCTGCTTAAGCAGTGTTTGTCTGAAGAATGACTGATGAAACACTTGGGGTGATTTTTTCCCCCTCTCTTAGGATTTTTAATTTTTTTTTTTTAGAATATGACACTTTTCTGAGCTTCATTTCCTTCCATTGAAAAAACCATCACCAACATTAATATAATGTTATCTTCAATTTTAAGCAGTGCAGCATAAATATTTCTCTTTAGGTGTTTTGACCACACATCTCCTTTGCTAGCCTTTTGTAGAAAATGGAAACAACATACTATACTAACTTTTATGAAAAGAAAAATCATCCTTATTCTTTAACTGCAAAGTTGAGTTAGGGTTATGTTATAAGTCTATGTTAAATTATCTATAATTCCTTACACCATTGCTGTCTCTGTATAGATATAAAACAGTCTTTCCTTATGCAAGGTGTGCTGTGTCGTGATGAGAATAGGTTAGTGAAGACAATTTTTTTTTCCTCAAGGCTTTTTGCCTGAAATGTTTTTTGAAGGAAGTGTTAAAATTCACACTTTATGGTGGTTAATAACAGCTTTGCAATTTGTGGCTCTCACTAGCAGACATACAGATACATCCTGAGCTTTCTCTACAAAGACATTCTTCAATGTGTTGTGTTTTTTTTTTTTCTTACGCTTACAAGGATATATATTTTGTTATCAAAGGTTTAAAACATCACATCAACGCTATGAAATGTTTTATTCACATGTTTAGTTTAACATTTGATGTTTTTATTTTCCAGGGAGTGCTGAGTCCCTCAGTCCACGTTCCTCATTGTGGGATATAGTCTGGAAACCTCTCCATGGCCTTGGCTGCCTGCTGACAAACCAGAAAGTCTGGAGCAGTTGTGGTGAATGAGGTGAGAATGGTAACATTTGGCATTTTGAATATTCAGCTACTTGTGTTCTTAAGCAGTTCCTCCTCAGATATGGATAAGTTAGCTGCAGGTCAAGTTGTGTCTCTAGCTACAAGACAAGGCTCACTGCTGAGTCATTACAGACAAACTGCTGTCACACTGCTGTTCCAGCCTAAAAGCTGTAAGTCTGACTGTCATGTTTAATCTGATGTTATTAGCTCTGGCATCAAGGACTTTCCAGCCTTGTGTTCTGCATTGCCAGGAGTCCAGTTCTACTGATAAACCCGTCAATCTGACAACTGCACAGATGAATGTCAAGTAAAGTGAGTTTGAGATTTTAATGGAGTGGCACCTCATAATCTCAATTTTGTTTCTTTGCTTAAGCTTTGAACCACATCACATTACAAGTATAATTGAAATCTTATAGTAAGTGGCTTACTTGTCTAATCTTCATTATCTGTTATGCAGCATAATTAGTTGACCAAAACAATATGATATATCACTTATTCAGTCAGCTGCTCTTTGACGTTACAGAGATGGATAAGAAGGTCTCATTCAGATGCTCAAATTAAGCCAGTGAGACTCAGCTAATGAAGATAACAAGATTTGTTTACTGCATTCACTGTGATTCGAGGAGATAAATCTTTAGGTTAATTGAAACCAAGTTTGCTCATAGACAGTTAGTCTGAAAGATTCCATGAAACCCTAACTATAGAAACAATTTTATTCTCAAAATACCGGAAAATCCACAAAGTACTATGAATTCTGCATTTGAACCGCTTACATTTATTATTTTTGAAGAAATGCTAATCTCAAGGGAAGACGTTCTCACTCCTTGTCTCCACTGAGAGTTAAGATTGCAGGGTCAGTTGCAGAGTGTAGCAGCTTTGGAGCTGCTGGCGATTATCTAACAGACGTTTCAGCTGAGCACATATGTAAGGTCAAGGATATGAACCCAGGCTTTTTTCAAGTGAGTCATGAAAATCAACTTAAACAGCTATTTTAGTTAAGATTGTGGCATTTTTTTTATAACTTTTGAAATGATCTGTTTCTTTGCTTTATTCAATAGAATAAATTGTCATAGGCTCCAGATTTCCCTTCTAAAAGACGAGTTTTACATTGCTGTTTTTCTGTATGATTTTTTGTTTATTTTAATGTTTAACACGTGAAAAGCTGCTTTGTTAGTTGCTTTAAGGGGAAATTCAACATAAAGTTATCATGGCAAACATTCTGCACTGTTCGTTTTGTGCAATGGAAATAGTTTTTCCAACTCTGTGGGTAATCATTTTATACAATGACTAGAAACCTTTCCAAAACTGAGTTGCCAATAGATTGTGGCAATCCAAAGAGACAACTGGGAGCCATTACTTTAGTATTTGTGGCTATTATTTTGTCCAGGTAATACTTTCATTAAAAAAGAGTCTCAAAGTTATGGAATAAAAATTCATTCTAATGGTTGCTCATTTCCTTGTGTGTTTCGATGCGGCACTTTTAATGTTATAAAGACATTTTTTTTGGCCAACTCATTCCTGAAGAGTTAGTTATAAGAATGATTTGGTTTCTGTTCCCTTGTGCTTTTTCTGTATCTAGTTTCTTGTATGTCAACCTATTATTTCATCAAAATGTTGCAACGTTTATGAGGACAATGCATTGGCAGGTTGAGCAACACAGTTTATTAGGTGAGCTGCACCCATAAGAAACTTGCAAAATTCTTTCTCTCATAGCTATGCTATTTGATGTTGTCTTAGAAGAAACAAGACATCTTAGCAATTTACGAATGTACAAATTTAGCAAACAAGGGCTGAGCATTGCGCAGACAAATTTTATGCCAGCACAACCACCTCATACTCTCCATCAAATTGGTCAAACACTGATGGGGATAGCATCCCATTCCTCAACTATCCGTTGTGTAAAGTTAGCCAATGTGATTGTGTTGGTCACTCTGACAAGAATAGCACATCCAAGCTGATCCTGCAAGTGACCAATGAGGCTGACATTGAAATTAATAACTGACCTTACATCCACATTCTGGAGTAATTCTTTGATGAACCCCCCGGTATAGGGGTGACAAATGACTTCCTGGTTCCTACGAGTGGATATAAGGGATTGCTGCCAGTCATAGAATCTCATGTTGACATCGATCTGCTTTGACATGACCTCCATTGATGACCGGAAGATTGGATCCCACACCATCACAATACCACCTCCAAAATCTGTTTGCCATTGACAGAGAACATTTGGCAAAATTTTCATGGTGCAACTCACTTACTCAATTGTGGTATGCAACCCACAAATTAATTTTTCTTACAATCCTTTCACAAGCTTTCCAATGGCATAAGGTTTACTGCCTAGAAGCACTGCTACCACAAAAATATATTTCCTTTTTTGTTCTAATTTTATTATTTTTCACTTTGACTGTGCTCCTTTAAGTGAGCAAGACTGTTCTTCACACTTCAAGCTCGTTTTTTTCTGCCGCTCAAACAGTAAGAAGTGTGAGTGCCTTTGAGAGAGAGAGAAAAAGAGTTAGTAGTATCCTTGGCCAGCAGGGGAAATCTTGGCTCCAAGGCGTATGGGAAAAGTGCTGCTGGCAAATCTTGAACTAAAGCATTCCATTATGCTGTCCTCTTGAAACACACACAACCCTACTTTTTTTTTACTTAAGAGGTCATCATGTTTGCTTGTTTGTTCTGAACCGCAATCTGTACGTTTTCTCATCAAAAGGATTATTTTACCATGCCATTTTTATATTGTATAACTGTTCAAACAACAAACACTTCAATGTTCTTTGTCTCCTTGTCTCTCAATAATTTTCATATATGTGAATAAATACACACTCTCACACATGCACACTCACTAAGGGGAGAAAGACCAAGTGCCTTGTGCAAAGAGGGAGCTGTTGTAGTACTATATTATGCCTTGAGGCCCAAAGCCAGGGTTTAACCATCACTCACTCACACAGCATTCAGCACAATATCCTCGAATCAATATCCTAAGCAGCAGGAGGCTGTCTGCATGAGTTGTATTAGCTAATAGACCTCTCCTGTCTGTCCTTCTTTAGGCTGTCTATCTCTCTCTTGCTACTACACAATGACATCATCATTGGCTTAATTTACTTGTACCTTTATCCTGATTCTAACCCTCTGTCCTCTTTTCTATACACTTCTCACATCTTTTTTTCCTTCTCTTTCACCTCAATGTCTAAAATAGTGGACAGCAGTAGAGTTCACTGGTCATTCTGATTTAGATGTTCACATACATTTCCTTAGTATTTGGTAGAAATGCATTTAATCTATGTGAATTGGATTGAGTTTGGAGTATTATCCCATACGTTTGCTGAAAGTTTGGCTCCGTGTTTGCAGAACAGGTGCTGCTGAGTCTAGTTTGTTTTACCTCTTGGGCAAATTGTTAATATCTTAATGTTGTCTTTCAGGTCAAGTTATTTGACAATCAACAGTTCCCTGTGTCTCTGACCTTTTTCCTGACCTTTCCTGACATATCCATAATACATGATATGTTTAAAATTAATCATTTCACATTTTCTCCAACATGCAAGCTTCTGTTTGTAGAATTTAGTCCTAATTTGAGGGACGATAAAAAAGTTGTAACACTTTTCCATGAAAATGCTCTTCACCTTTGTGAGGTGGTAGATTTTTGATTGCTTCACATCCTCACTGGATATTTCATTATTTAGTTGTTTTCCATTATATGTTCAGTTGCATGTATATTATTCACAATGATGGTCTGTCATTTATGCTTTATTATGAAGAACTCCTAGTGAAGGACATACTGCTGATTATTTTTATTAGTTCATGTTTTCTGAGCCAGACAGACGTATCTCTAATTTGAAAAATAAGAAAAAAAGTGGACATATTGACTAGTTTAACAGATAAACTCTGAAGATAGGAATGGGGCTGTAATCTATCAAATCTGACATTTGCAATGTGCCTGTAAGCCTGAATGCTTAATTGCGCCATTAGAGATCAACTACTTTGTGCAAAAATCTAATTTTAGAATGCCCCACACAGATTAATATATGTAGTTCAAATTTAGAATATATTATTTCTGTTTTTCTTTGCAAAAGCTGTGTTTTGGAGAAATCCATGCTTCTTTCTACCTGAACTGGGAGAGCTGGTCAGATTTAAAAAGACAACGCACATGTACATGTACTACATACATGAGTTTGAGTAGTGTTCATCAGGCAGGATTCTGATTGTACTGTGTGTGGCTATTGTGCGGGGTTTGAAATTTGTTTGGATAATGGTTGCATGTTCTCTAGAGTTGGCCTTAACGCGTAATATGTGCCTTGCTGATGTTGACGACTACTGGCTGTGCTTTTTGAGACCTGAGTGCTTTAACAAACATGTTCTGCCTGTCTTATGCTTTTGTCAATGTGACTTTCAAAAAGTAGAGAACGTCATTCACACACAAGAACACATGCAGAGCAGTCACTCAGCTCTCCTTCATCCACACAATACATGCTGCCATGCCTGTTCGTGCCACTTACTGCCAATCTGTCTTCCCATTTCTGTTACTTGCTGTGGAGTTCATCTTAAGCAAATTCCATATGCATATATAAGACATGGATGGCTGCAAAAGCAATGTGTGCTCTTGTTCCTTCATTCTGTCAGAAAAGGAAAAAATAAACAGTGTACATGATGACAAGCTATACCAGCAGCTTTAGTGTGCAGTAGTGTGTCTGTGTTAAAATTTGTCACCTGAGCTGTTATGTTTAGCACTGTGCTCCTTGCAAACCTCCAGAGTCACCCATCTCACACCTGTCAACCTGTCTGCAAACCGATTCAGTTCTGAAATGATCTGACTCATCATCTGAGCTGGAAGATAAAATACATCCAACAAGCTCTACTGACCAGCAGAATGCTTAGAGAGGGAAAAGACTCAATCTGCTATTATATAAGTATAATGATCTTGACACAGTCTATAATGAGGTCTGAGTGGTTCAATTATTAACTGAATTAAACAGAAAATGGGTCCAACAACCCTGGCGTTCTAGCCCCTACAAACATTTTGCATGTTAGGTTGTTTGTATTTTTATCGGTGTAGACTGGGAGTCTGCGTGCCATGTTATGGGAACAGGGAATGTTGATATTGGGTCAATGGTGCATCATTTGTAGAAAATCTTTATGAATTTTAAAGCAGTGGTGTTTGTAGTAATATCATGCCTCCAAGTTGTGAACTTCAAGCAACAGATGTATATTATATGCATCCAAAACATGTTGACCTGGCTGAGCTCAAGATTACTCTTCAGCTGTTGACCTCAGAACTTGAACCAAAGAAGACTTGTGACTTACATTTTTAGAATCACTGATATTGATTTTACCTTGATTCTTGTAAAGGACGACAAGACGCCACAGTTGATGATTTACAACCCTGACTGGGGCCTCAACCCAACGTTAGGAACCATTGACCAGACTTTGTGTGTGAAAGTTTTCTGATGGGTGTAACTTAATTAATGTGTAAAGTGATTTTAATCGATTATCTAGGCTTCCAAAATGTCTTTCAAGATCTTTGGTTGGAAAGATCTTGAAAAATCTTTCTTTCTGTTATTTATTGCAGACAGTTTTTTTTTTTTTAGACTTTTTCTATTCTTAAATATGATTTGTTGTCATGGTAGAAATTTACTTAAAATAAGTGAAATAGAAGCCAGAGTACAAAGAAAAACTTTACAAAACCTTAGGAAAGCTCAAATGATTTTTGAACAACAGTTTGAAAGATTACAGGACATGTCTAATAGGACACAAATTATAAAGTACATCAGAGCTGGTTTACACACAGCTTACATTACATTGTATTACCTTTTGTGTCCCAATTTCATTTTTCATATGCATTAAGTCCAGTAAAATTAAGAACACACACCCTTTTCACTTGACAAACTCATCAGTGATTCATGATTCACTTTTTAAAGTTTAAAAAAATCTGATAAAGATTGGGGGCATTAGTTTTTCTTTATTTTGTGGCAACAACTGAGATAATCTTGTAATTTCCTAATTTTCATTTGGTTTCCAAATGACGACCTCTATCAAATAACCCTCTGCATATTTTTGTCTTTTATGTCTTATAGTCCTTCCAAAGATAAATCAGTCAGCTAAATGAGCATCAGAACTAGAAACTAGAAATTCATCCATCCAGTCAGTGAAGCTTTGTCTAAAAGCTTCAGGCTCAGAAGTAACTACACAAGTGATTCACTCCTTTTTAACTTACACAAATAAAGCATATCACTTTAAAATGTTACTATTTTTTTATTTGAGCTTAGTTTCAAAAATGATCTGCATTTTCTTTTGAAATGGTTGACATTTTAATAATTACAGTAGAATGTTTTGTGAATTGAAAAAGCTGTAATTCTCTGGGTAGAATGAACTAATTACATTTCTCAGTAATTTTCTCTCTCTCTAATCTGTACTGTCTTTTGTCCCTTCAGTCTCTTCCCTTCACACACTTTTCTCTTGTTCACTTCAGTACACCAACCCACATTCCTTAAGCGGGATTATGTATTGTCTTTGAAATTTTTGTCTGGGTGTTTTATACCCGTATGTCCTGCTGCCTGGGTCTGGATGAATCTTTGTTTTGTTTGTTTTTTCTTTTTTTTATGTGTGTGATGGGTGTGTGTGCAAATACATTCCTGCTGAAAAAAAAAAAAGAATGAGAGTTCAAGTTCGCGCGTGTGCATGTTCACAGAAGAATCCATGTTTGCCTAGCTACTCGTGTGCATTTGTGCTTGTGTGTACTTAGAAGGATTAGAAGAGGAGTTAGCAGTGGTTTGTCCATTCATTGCAGGCCCTCCCTAATCCTGCAGACATACATGCACGCTTCTTTGTGTGTGTGACTCTGAGAGATCTAACAGTGTGTGGATTAGTGGTTTTGTGAATGGGCTGTGGCTTTGGCTGAAATATGGAACACAAGTTAACAGAGGGTTTCTGAGGGAGAGGGAGATCAAGGGGTGACTGAGGCAGAGTGCTTGTTGTGCATGTTAATATGGTTCAGAAGACACAGTTTTTATTTCATGTTAATATATCTGTATAAACTGCAAAAGAAAACTGAGAGAGAGAGATAACTGTTTTACAAGAAGCTTCTGTGTACATGTGTTTGGTATGTGACCAATAGATGGCTCTACACCTGCTGTTTTACAAGCTTCTGATTACACACACACAGTCACACATGAACAGAGAGACAGATGGAAAGACGTGGAAAACAAGAGAGCTGAGACTTTCACCGACAGCAATGGAGAGAAGGGGGGGATAGATTGGTTAAGAGTGTGTAGGAAGGCGAGGGTTGCTGTTGTCATAATCACAGCGTGTGTGAAGTTTGCGTGGGAGACAGAGAGAGTCAAGATTGTGTGTAGGGGTGTGTATATGTGTGTGAGAAAGAGAGAGAGGGAGCAGAGACAGCAGAGGAGTCTGATATGTATACGGGTGTGTGTATATATAGAAGCTTTTCATCAGTTTCCTTAGTGACTGGCTGTGACTGAGACTGTATTCTGCTCTGCAGTAAAGAACAAGACTGAGACAGAAATGCTGTGTGCCATGTTGATTTTTCAAGCAAACTTAACATTTGTTCTAGTTATTTCCACATAGATTTATTTATGCACATTAGGTATTTGTGCACAAAAATATAGGAGCCAAAATACCAAACAGTGTCTAAGAATATTCAGGAGCAGTAAATGAGATCAAGTGCTTTATTGTAGTGAACTGAATTTAGTGCAATATGAATATAACTTTATGTAAACTGTGTCCAAAGAGGACTTTTTACTTTGAGAATAATTTTTTACTGTGGTGGTTTTCATGTTTGACTAAATTAAAGCTGTACTAAAACGTTATTATCTTGGTCTTTTGTTCATATTCCAGTTCTGCATTAGATCTCACGTCGCCTGATGTCAAAAATTTTGGGGTGAAAAAAACAAACAAGAAACAAATACAGCTTTACCTTAGAATGACAGCTGTAATTAAATTTCAATTATCTCCACGTGAGTTCAGCTCACATTTGTAAAGATAATTATTAATGACTGATTTAATGTCACTGTTGTTTGAAAGCTGGGAATTTGCTGGTTGACAGCTCAATTGTAAACATAAAACTAACATTATCGAACCCTTGAAAGTGTTTCCATGTACTGGGAGACTAAAAACCAAAACTTTCAAATGATTTCAGATAAATATATAAATACGTAAATGCCTGCAAAGACAGTAGACGTGTTTTGCTGTACTTTATTCATTGACAAAATGAAGCAAGTAAAGGAAAAGGGTAATACCTCAACCATGGTTGAGGTTTTACCCTTTTCCTTGTTTTTAAAATTATAATTAATCTATAATTTTAATTTTGACAATTTAAGTTTTTTGGTGTGCTGTTGCACGCACATTTTTGCATGCCAAAATATTAGGATACTATAACAAAAATAAGATTTAATAAAGCAAATTATGCACATTAAATAACAGTTTCTTTAACACAGGTATTTTTTCCTGACTGCATCTATGGATCAAAGAATTTGATTTTAAGTATTGTTTGCTTTTGTTCTGTCTGTCCGTCCTTCCATCCAGGCTTTGCTTTAAGCAGGCTCAATATTTAAAGTCTGACAGTGTTAGAAAATATTAATAATAAAATGTATTTATGCTTAAAATCACATAAAAATGAATGCAAAGACTGGAATACAGTCTGAAAAGGAGGACCTTGTAAGGAAATTTAATGTGCAAATGTCACAATTCTGTTTGTAGGAATGTATCTTGATGATGAAGCTACTTTTTAAACAGCACTGTTTCTTTAGTTACAGTGTTAAATAAGTAAATATTACATTGCTCATATTTTTGCTTTAGTAGTTCATCATTGAAAAACTGTAATAGCTCTTAAGAATATTTTTTAAATAATCTTAAAACAAAATTCCAGTCTTTATTCAGTTGAACCCACCATGAAAACTTAGAATTGAACATAGACTGATATCATTCTAACAGGAAGGCCAACCAACACAAACAGGATGTCATTTTAGTTCTTGTTTGGACCCACTAGTCCTTAAGGGAATTATTTCCTCTTGATTAATTTGGTTGTTTATATATGTGTGAGTGCATGCTCATTCCTTCTGTATGGATCCAACATCTCTTAGCTCTGAGGAACACATTTCATCTATATTTACTCCTCAATTGTCTTTTAACTAGGTCAGCTAAAAAGCAGAAATAGATTGCTGCATACTTGCAACAAGGCATACCATCTAGTGGCCAAAAGCTGGTATTACAGTCACATTGAAAGTGGCTGTAGAACTGACTTTATCAGCAACAGGAGAAAAGCAATTTTGCTCATTCCTGAGTTTCATATTATTTTCTCCCATTAGTAATAGGTCATAAGTGCATTTATTTGAGTTTGTAAATGTCACATTCTGGTGCTTTTTGTTTTTTTAATTAGGCACCGATATTGTGAAGATGTGTTATATTGTTTTGCAGAGAGTCAAAATTTCTCCAAATTTGTCAAGAGAGTAATAATAATACTACTAAATAAAAACAGTTCAAAGTTGTAGCCTTAGATAATGACATATTGTTTTTTTTACACTCCATGCAGACTTTCATGTCCCCTCTCTGTGTTTCTGTCTCTGTAATCTCCTCTCCTCTCTCCCTCGCCCCTTTATCTCCCCCACAGTCCCTCGCTCTGCCCTTCTCACTGTAACACCCTCCCACTCCCTCTCGTGTTCTCTTTCTCTGCTTGTAAGCGGTCTCTGGGCGTGCAGCCAGTTGGCTCGTGTGTGTTTTTTGAATGAATACCTGATGAAGTTGGACGAGCGAATGGTAGGAGGGGCCCATATGAGAGTGTGTGTGTGTGTATGTGTTTGTGCAGGGCAGACAGTGTGAGAGCACTGGCTCGCATTCAACCTCTTGCATAATACACGTTGGAGCTCTGCATGCGGGACTCCCTCCCTGTGGGTGTGCGCAACTGTGTGCTACCAATTGGTATGTGTGCATGTGTGTGTGTGATCACCTGCATGTCAGTGGATGCGAGGGGAGCTTCCTGCCTCGCTGTTGAGATTTAGGAGAGGGCTGCCGGCTGAGCATGAGTGTCTGTGGTGCTTTTTGAGGGGTGAGAAAAACCAAGTGCAGTTTGTGGCACAAGTGCCCTGGGTCTACTTAGGATTTTCCGCTTGAAGAGGGAGGGGTGGAGGGAGGCAGGGAAAGATTTTGGTTGCTTTGGTTTGCAAAGGACACGGCAAAGCAGGAGAGGACTGGAGTCAAGGGAGCAAAAGAATGAGAGGGGGAGAGAAAGCATGCTGCAGAAGTGGGCTACTCCTGCTCCCCTGGTAAGTAGACTTCTCTCAGTTTTGCGCTTGCTGTGAATGAAGAGCATGCATGGATCAGCAGAGAGTCATAATGTGGGTGCGTGAGACATGAATGCTTGAGCTCTTTTATCACTGTGTGTCATGTGTAAATGCATACTGCATCTGCCCTAGTTTTTCTTCTGATAGGGCTTGTTTGTCTTTGCTTCTTTGTCTTCTGTCCAAAAGCATTTTTTCCTCCCTGCTACTGCTCTACTACCCCTTCACCCTCTCTGTTCACCCAGCCAACCTCGGGGCTGTCGAGGGGTGAGAATGTGCAAGTCATGCAACACTGCCCAAGAGTTTGTTTTCTGAAACTTACTCTCCCTTTTTCCTCACAGTCATGCATTTATCCTCATCTCTCAGTTTAGAACTCGCTTTCTCTCTCTGACTGCTCTTTCCTTCAGCCGCTCCTTTATCTCCTTTGCCAGCTTCATCTGTCAAGTCTATAGTTGAACTCTCATTACTCTCATTACTCTCGATATTTTTATGTATGTGCTCTTTGTGTGTAGGAGTGTATCATCAGCAGCAGAATGACAGTGAGTAAAGTGCCAGCCATGTCAAAGTTCATGGTCTATTTGTAATTTGCAGGCTCACTGTGATGCAACTCCACACCTCCTCTAATGAAAATCTGCAGACAAAAAGGAGATATAGATGAAAAAGCAGAAGTTGAGAGAGAGAGAGAGAGAGAGCAAAGTGTTAGCTTGCAGCAACACTGTACTCTGTGGCTGAACTATATTTAGCTGTGAGATAACACATCACGTTCAACTTATCCGTTTGATAGTGATTATGATTATGACTGGGCAGTCATGCACATGCAGCATCAGATTCACATATATGTAGGCTATAATCTATGGTGCCTTCTGTTTTCATTTATGGATAAGTGTTGCATGACTGGATGTTGGATAAAAACAAATGTAAAAACAAGTTATCCTATCAATGACAAGATATTGTGCTATACAAAGGTAATTGTAGCATTTACAAGTTTTACTCTGTTTCTTCCAGTTTTGCACATCTTGAGACTGAAATTTCTTCTTGTTTTTTATAAAATAGCTCAGTCAGATTGAAAAAAGTAACTATGAGTATCAATTAAGTCTGACCACACATTTCCAATTGGAATTTTGGTCTGGGCTTTAACTGGACTATTCTAGCACATGGATTTTTTTTTTTTGACAATTCCTTTGTAGGTTCAATGTTAGGGGTCAAGGTGAACCTCCATCCCAGTCTCAAGTCCCTTACAGTCTCTGATAGGTGCGCTTCCAGGCAGCTCAATCTGTTTTATCAGCTTTGACCACCTTGATGCGCCCATTACCATGTTTCACTGTGGGGATGTTGTGTTCTGGGTAAAGTTCAACCTTTATTTCTTTTAGCCAATCTCCTTTTTCCAGCTGTTTGTCTTGTTTCCCCATTATGTGTGGCGAACCACAAGGTGCAGACTAAGAAGATTTCTACAGCTCTTCCAGAGTTATAATGGACCTCTTTGCTGATTTTATGAAAAATGCTCTCCCTTCCCCTGTTTCAGTTTAGAAGAATAGCCATGTATGAGTTGGTTTAGTGCTGATCTACACTCTTTATAATAGTGGATGATGGATTGATTAGTGCTGATCAATGTTTTTGGTATATTGTTTTGTAACATAACTCTGCTGTGGCTTGTCCCTGACATATCTGATATGTTCCTTGGTCTTCATGATGCTGTTGGTTAAGTAACTAAACCTCTGATATCTTCACAGAACAGCTGAATTTATACTGAGATTACTTTACACTTTGCATCGTACTATATTTAATTACCGTATTGATTTCTGAAGGCAATCGGTTTGAAAATCACAGAAATTTGTGGTAATGTGACAAAACAAAAGAGAGTCTAAGGGGTATGAATACTTTGGCAAGACACTGGAAATCCCCTTATAATTTTTTACCCCAGACTAATATGTGTTTATGTCACTTACCACAATAAACACAATTGCATGCAGGCTTTTAATTTGCCACAAGCTTCCCAGAGCGTACACTCTCACGAGATTTTGTAAAGTTGATCCCTGTGTTTGTGAGTGTGAGTACGAGAGTCTAAAGCACGTGGAGGGCATTCAGCTTAGGTTACGCGTCATATGATATCTGCACATTAACGCACAGCCTCACACATGCTGCAAGATCAGCGACTTGCAGGTGACTTAGCTTTTCAGCGAATCTGTGTTTAAGTGTCAGTTTCACTGCAGAAGTACTCTCTCCTTTTGCAATGTAGGTCAGCTGAACTGAAGCTTTCTTTGCTTTCCATGCACCTTCAGCTTTTCTCTGCTCTGCTCTCTTTTTTTACCATCATGAAATGGTTCCTTATTTTACTCACTGCTGACTTTGCTCAACAATCGTAGGTGGTATTATGATATTTCCTTTTGCTTTTCTCTATGTATACCAACACTTCCAATCACTAGCGTCCCTAATATGTTTCAGCTGCTTATTTTTAACCGTGCAAGTGTTTTGTCATTTTCAACTACATGTAGACATTTGCAGAATGTAAAACTGTATACTGAGGATTATATGAAGAGTCCTGTTGTAAATTTCCAATGCTGTACATCTACGGTGATTTAAAATATTAGTTCCCCCTTACAGATTTCTTTCATTTTTGCTTCCCTGCAACTTCCAAATATATCACAAATCTATCAGATCATCAAACAAATTTTAATATCAGACAAATACAGTATACCAGATAAGTATTTGCTTCTGTGCTTTCCAGCTGTGGAACTTCAGCTTGAGGTTTGAGCTTAAGGTTACAAATGATTACTGGAAATTATTTTTCAGGAGTTTTTAGTGGAGGGCAAAATTCATGATCCATCAGCCGCTAGTTGTTCAAGTCTAGAAGCCCCAGACTATAAAACTTCTACCATACTTGACTTCCAATATATTTTTCCCTGAAATGCAATGTTAGTTTCTTTTTGGTCAATAGTGTTGATTTTTTTTTTTTTTTCATTTGAGGTCTAACATGGCGGCCATCTTTGCTCAACCTCTTTGTTATTGTTGGAGGAAAGAATGACAGCTTTAGCTGATGTTCTAGATTTTTTGTGACCTTGTGCATTAGTTGTTTACATTCTTTTGACAAAATTTTGGTAGGCTGGCCACCGTTGGTCACTGTTCCACAATTTTTCATTGGTGGATAATGGTTGGACCATTGTTGACAGGAGTCTTGAAGCAAATAAATTCATTAATAACTTTTTCAAGACAGATTTATTTCATTTACATTCTTGATGCATGGTGTGCATCATGTGTTTCTTTTTAGAACTTTTTAGCCTAGATTTTGTTAGACATAAACTATTTAAGAGGCAGTAGCTCTGTCAGTTATCTGTCCTGGTTGTTGCTAGTAAAATAGCTTTAACTTTTGTGGTTATTATCATAGGTAATTCATGATTTAACTTGAAGGGTTACTTTTTCATGCAGTGTCAAGTTGGTCTGGACCTTTTTCCCACCTTAAAACACAGTTTTACTGAAGAATAGGTAAAGGGGAATGATGTTTCACTGGCTTTTGTTTGATGAGACTAGAGAAAATATTTTCTTTCAAATCATAAGCAAATGTTGAAATGCTTATGATTTCAACATTTTTTAGGATTTTATATTGTTCTGTTATGCAGTTGTTTAAACGATCCATGTTATATATTATTTTTTTTTTTTTTTACCAAGAGGTTTGTATGTATGTATTGACCAGTCTTTTTTGCTTAGCAAAGAAAAAAATGCTACACTTCTCACAAACTGCAGTGTGAATAAATCTGTACTTACTGCTTCTATGACATTAGAAAATTCTCTCATCTGATGCATGCAAAGTTTTACTTATTTGACTTTTAATTAGAAAGCATCAGCTTGTTGGGCACAGTTTTTTGTTCTGTTTTTTACTCGTGAAAGCAGAACAACCCAGAGTGAAACTGAGTAGTAATACCAAACAGATACTGAGAGGAAAGAAGCAAATATAATAAGAAGAGAGAAATGAGAACATCAAACTATTAGATGAAAAAATTATAATTGAGAGCGAAATTATATTGCTGAAGACGTGGGCAGGCTGAGGCAGGAGAGTGGGGTGGAGGTGGACTGACAAAGGCAAGTCAAAGAAAAGTACACCTCAGCATTTAAACATCTGCTATCAACGAGCACCATTCTACACAGCTTTGAGTCATGGCTACCTGACTGAACAGAAATTCTGATAGTGTGAGTTTATATCTATCTAAAGCAAAGCTTATCTTTCTGTGTGTATATGCGTGTTGGCTCCTCTTACACTTGTATGAATGAATGTGCATGTGTGTTTACTCCATTGTTCAACTCTGTGTTGTAAAATTTAACTGTAACAGCTCTTAAAATTAAGAAAATCTGCTTTCGAGGCCAGATGTTCGTTGTGCTGTAGAGTAATCCTATGCATGCACACTTTAGGTAGATATACTAACTCAATGCACGTGGTAATAGTCTAACAAAAAAATTTAATCAGGCTTAAAAATGTTAAAAAATGAAGATTTAGCAACAGTTTTTAGGCATTTAATCTTAAGGATTTATACCAATTATGTTTTCTTGGCGAAGGAGAAATACCATTACTGTCATAAAGCGGTGTGTTGAGAGTGGTGAGGCAGACGCTGTAGACCCAGGATGTGGTAAATTAATGGCTTTAATGATGAATATGTCTGAATATTCAAACTAGTCCAAAACCCTGTCAGCACAGCAGAGCGGGAAAACAAAGCTCAGCACTGGTAGCACAGGTACACGAATGGACATGAAGGAAAAAACAAACGACTGACTGTTGGTAGACGAGGACCTGACGACGAACAGACACAAAGGTGACACTAAATACACTGGGGGTAATCAGGGAACAAGAAACACCTGGGAACTAATCAAGGGGAGGACAGGACAAGGAAAACTCTAAATAAATACACAGACAACACAGAACATGACAATTACCTCCAAGAACAAATGCAAAGTGTGATGAAAACCTGCCAGACAAAGAGTCCGCAACTGCCTGGATAGCAGAAAAATAGTGAATGTGATGTGTGAAGACAAACAAAACGTTATCCAGACAAAATCATTTCTAAACTTTTCCCTATAATAAGCATTATGACTCCTTTAGCCTTCTTTTATGTCATTCTATATAGGATTAGAAATAGAATTAAATAATAAAATAAGTGTCCATGGAAGGATACGGATATTTTCCTTACCCTCTAGGTATGGAAGTCAGACATCAAGTATTTCATTTCTATGTTAAGATACTTTGAATAGATGTACAGGCTCATCATGTCTTCTTGATAAGGCAGACCAAAAAAAACATTTTATCTTAGAAAGATTATAATCTGGACTGCATGTCACTCTAATTATCATACTGTTAATAGTTGTTAATAAATGAGTGTTAGATCGTTATTATTTTTAATTCATCACTTAATTAAAATGCTGTTCAGTCTTTGCTTTCACAAGGTATAATTTCACTAGTTGAGCAACAATTTGTATGTACCCCACTATATATGCTTTGTTTTACACCACAATATTACTTAAGACTGTTTATTCACTTTTTTAATGGTGCAAGGTGCAGTCACACCAGACACCAGTTGAACTGATTAAACAGAAAAATGCTTGCGTTCCTAAGCTGCGTGTTTGGTATAGATTCATGGCGTGTGCCACAATAGACAATTTACCATGTGCTATTTTGCAAGAAAATATGCACCGTACCTATTATTCTTATGGCACTAAAATGCTTGTAAGTTTAGTGGGTCTATGTTTGAAGAAAAGAGAGTGCACATAATTAATATGACCAGGTGTCACCACTTGCATGCACCGCCGTGATGTGCCTGGTTATGTATGAGCGAGAGTGTATTTATAAGAGTGCATTATTGAAGTACTGATACATTATTTATAAGTTCACACCAAGCTGTTCTTCAGCAGTAGGGAGTCATAGTTAACAGATGGCACACATCACACAAATATATTTACTATTACATGGTGTACACATACCTGCACACAGCAGAGTATTATTTGCCTGCTAAAGAGTCCAAGATTGTTTTCATTTTCTACATTTTACCTACCAAAGACTTTTGCTAACAGGATTTTTTGGATGACAAGAATTATACTTTTATCACATACAAATTTGATACCTGATATTAGCATAAATATATATTTTTTTACTGAATTAAAGTTTCAACTAAAGTTTTCCTGTTTTAGATCAATTAGTGCTATCAAAGTTAAGTCTATTTCCTAAAAGCTAAATATTGAAAGAGATTCATTACAATGCACCAGTCCCTCCTGCAGCAAAACATACATACAACATCATGCTGCCACACCTGTACTTCATAATTGTAATGGAGTTCTTAGGCCTGCAAGTTTCCTTCTTTCCCTGCCAAATGTAACAATAGTTATTATGACCAAAAACCTCAATCTTAGTTTCATTAGACCACAGAATTTGTCTCCAGCAATGAAATGTTTGTGCTTGCAAGCATTTGCAAACTAGCTTTTTATGTTGATTTTAGAGAAATGACCTTTTCCTTTTTGGGCTTTTATCCCATTTTGATCCTAGTGTTAGAATGGTGAGCTTCTGTTCTCTTCAGCCAGGATCTTCACAAGGTCTCTTGCTTTTGTTCTGGGGTTGATAGAAGTGTTTCTCACTAAATCACGTTAATCTCTCAAATACAGAACCCGTCTCCTTGCCCTTCCTAAAGAAATATGATGTCTGAGCATTCGCACACTGTTTATACTTGCATATAATTATTTGGCACCTTTAGTCTATGAAAATTGGTTTGGAAAGAGAGTTGAAGTGGCTCACAACTCTCTTGTTGATATGTTGACTGTTTTCTTCTTGAGGTTTCACCTTAGAATTCATGCAAAGGCATGGCTCAAATAAACTCAAATGTTGTGAAAACCCGTCAGAAGGTCAAAGTGTCACGTCACTCGGGCTTTATCCAATTATTTAAAGGTATACTGATCTTAGCGTTTGTAAACTTCTGAATTTCAAAAAGGTTATAAAATCTTTAAGCAAAAGTCATTCTGAGGATATTCTGACATTTCACAAATAGAAATACGGTTTTCTATCATTATGTGGTGAACGTGCATAACACAGATAACATTTTAGTTATTCTCAATTATGCAGTGTATATAAATATCTGTAAAGGCAAGGAACATAGACAAGATTAGTTTTGTAATTGGCCAATGCCCACATTGCCTTGCAATGTACTGAATCTCTCCTTCATAGTCACCCACCAAAAAAATGTGTTTTATGTAGGGCCTCTTCTTTTAGCTTTTTGCAATATGGATGACACATAGATATTTCTACAACCTGTGTTTATGTTTCTTGCCTCTTCCAGTTATTGTTTCAACAGTTAAGTTTTTCTCTTCTACAGGCTTTCGCTCTGTGTGGGAAGACTTTCTTTTGGAGGGAAATGATTCCACATGAAGTACAACGTACTCGGCCCCCCATCATCCTCTGCAGCAGCAGCAGGCGTAACGTTGTGACGCTCTCCCATACCAGACTGGGCTCAGCCCTCGGCCACTAAAGATTCCTGGACAGATCCGGCCGCCCCACTCCTCCCATTAACCAACCTTCCATATCTCCATTTCCAATCCTAATTTCAGTGAAACACAATGTTTGTCAGCTGTTTGGAGTAAAATGGAGGCAGGTTTTTAAAGGTTTATTTGCAATTGGTCTGAAAAAGGAATTAAGCATTAAAAGCAAAAAGAAAGGATTGAAGGAAAGTGACAAGGACAGTCAGAGTGAAAGTTCAAAACAAGAAAGGAAATTGTATTGGATCAATTTTAAAGAAAGAATACAGCAAGTACAGTTGAGAGTACAAAGACGTGAAGTGAAATCAGCATGAAGTCCAACCAGGAACGCAGCAATGAATGTCTGCCCCCAAAAAAGAGGGGCACATCAAGTACATTACCACCTGAAAGTCGCTCTCCGGCTATACCACCTGTTCATGACAGGCCAGAGAACACAGCCTGCTATGTTAGTGCAGCTGGTGGAAATGAAAGCAATATTACTGCACATCATAGCTCCAACAAAACTGATGGGCCCCAGTATAAATCCCCCTCCACCTTATCAGACTCTTCCACCTCCTCTTCCTCTTTGAGGCTAGTATCATCTCTCCCCACAGTGTACACATCCCCCCTATCTCAACCTACAATTGGAGGAACAGTCCATTATACACAACTGCCTCCCAATATGCAGTTCATCGCTTCATCGTACACTACTCCATATACAAGCTACATTTCTCCTCAGATACTCCCACCCCCTCTCCCCCCTTCCCCTCTCTCCTCCTCTTCAGCCACACAGAGACCATCGTACACAGAGTCGTCACCTGCTCAGACGCTGGTCACCAAACAGGAGCAGCATCGAGCGTCCTTGGGACGTACCTCCATGCCTCCTCCTTCTACGGACCCTTTTCCCCATCATATTCAAATGTCAACGTCACCAAGGACTGTGTCATCACCTCATCACCAAGGAGGCACTCACCTACTGTCCCAGTCCATGCATCACCACCAATCATTGGGGAAATATACAGATGGCTATAGCAGAAAGGAGGAAGGAACCAGACCCAGAGAGCTCCATAATGGGGAGCTAGAAAGGGGTAGGAGATTTGGACCCCCACCAGAGCCTGGCCTCTTAAAGTCAGGAGGTAAATCAAGGGAGGACAGGTCCTCCTTGTCTTCCTTTGAGGCTCGTCATCTGGTTTTGCCGTCAGACTACTCTACTCATGATCACCTAGGGTTAAGAACCTCTGTCATGTTAATACCTAATAGCCATGGGGACCACCAGTTGGTACCACCCAGAGCCAGCCCTGAGAAACTGACAGCTTCTATGCCCACACACATGGAGAAAGGCAGCATGGGTAAGCCTGTCAGTCGCCCACCCTCATCATCCAACACCACCTGCTCTTTCACATTTCCACCTCCACTAAGCGCAGACAGTCTGAAAGCGGCTGTCAGCACACTGCCGCCCCAGACTGTTATCCAGACCACCCACAATGCTTCAGAGCCACTGTCAATGGGACTCCCTTCGACAAGCATCTACCCACAGCAACCTTTTATTGGTTACATTACAGGGCCCAGTGGGAGCAGCTACCACACCGGCCTACAGCAACACTTGCTCATTCCAGGCACCCAACCAGTCATCATCCCTGTTAGCGGAGGTGGGGTCCCCACACTAGAGCCTGTAACCTCCCACATTACTTCATCAACTCAAGCTGCACCTTTTCCTGCTACACTCCCTCACACATACATCGCTGCCACTGCCCCAAAAGGAGAAACTGTGGAAACCCAAGGTGGCACGTTCCACGTGGCTGCTCCAGGTGCAGTGGTTCAAGCCCAGCTTCATCTCCCCATTGTTCCTGCTCCACCAGGGCTTGTTGCAGCTTCCACTCCTCCAGCTCATTCAAGTACAGTGGTGTCCCCCTCACTCCCGCCATATTTTATCAAGGGTTCCATCATCCAGCTGGCAGACGGCGAGCTGAAACGCGTGGAGGACCTAAAGACAGAGGACTTCATCCAGAGTGCAGAGATTAGCAGTGAGTTGAAGATCGATTCATCCACAGTGGAGCGTATAGAAGGGAGCCACACCTCACCTAACTTTGCTGTTGTTCAGTTCTCTGTTGGTGAGCATCGCACACAGGTAAGAAAAATAAACAAAACTATACCTAGAAATGTATTTCTGTACATTAATCATTGCCATTTATTAAGTAGTAGCAATTAAAAATTTAAGCCATAATTTGTGTAGACAGAAACAACTACACTCTGAATGCCTTCAAGATGTGTTAGAAATTAAGATATAATGGACATATTTGAATTGTGTATATTCTCCAAACACTGAGTAAAATGTACAGATGCAAACTGAAATACAGTCATGTTCTATAAATTAGAGTATTATTAAAAAGTTAATTTATTTCAGTAACTCAATTCATTAAGTGAAAAACATTATATAGATTAATTACACCCAGACTTAATTTCTGTTTTTGATAATTGTCTTACAGCAAATGAAAACACATTTAAGATTTGAATATTACATCTGACCAATAATAAAAAAATTTAATACAGGGTTTAATGTAAATAATTATTTATATTGGCTTAAATATATATATATATATATATATATATATATTTTTTTTTTTTTCAAAAACTGTTTTTAATTTGACAAACGAGCCTTACTGGAACGGATACTATAATTTATTAAATATGACTGTATATGCATACACCCTTTTAATATTAAATAGAAGAGTGCCTTAGAAAAGTTTAGAAAACACATTTATTTTATGGTTCAGGAAGCGTTTGCCAAAATTCTGACTGGATATTTAAATACTCATACTAGAATTGATTTGAGTTTCCAGAAAATGGCCCAGTTTTTAAGCAATATCCGCTTATTTTAGTAATTGTGGATCAACCAATTAAGTTTGCTCTGTTTGTGACAGTTTGGGTGATCTTGTTGAAAATGGCTCACTAGTTTGACAATGATTACAAATGAACTATAGAACTGATTTTTGAATAGACAAATCCAGCTTCTGGGAAGCTGTAAAGCTGTCAGGCCTAAATGGTCTTTAATAACTTTGTCAGGAGGAGTGGTGAAATATCCACTAGAATTATTTCTAAGCCATTTTAATAGCAACTTAAAGGATGTGGGTTATCTGCCATTTAAAAATTAAGTGGAACCACATCTCAGTGAGTTGTATAGATAAATTTGACCCTGCATGTAAACTCTTCTAGACTAAATTTCAAAATGAGCACAAAAAAAAAAGTTTCATAAATTGTTGAAGATTGTGAAGATGATCATTTCCCTCCAAACAAGAGCAATTAAAAGGTTTTATTCAAAACCCAAATTTAAGCTGACATTGATTAAGTGTTTTTATTGGTATTATTTCTGGTTGTAACTTTATATAAAAAACATGCTGGTTGTGTCTTGTAGTAACTATTGTCTCAGTTTATTAAGTTGGCCTTACAGAAAGACTGTCATCTCCTTTGAAATCAGTGACAATATAAGGCAGATTCAAGAAATTAATCCTTTTGATAATTTTTTTAGAGAAATTTTCAAGTTGCAAGCCTAATAGTTAAATTGACTGTAATTTTGCCTTTAGAACCTGCCCAGATGGCTGCTTCCCAATGCTTCTATTACTTAAACAAAGTTAATAAGTTATCAAGAGTAACTCTGAAACAAGATGAAAAAAGAATTTACTTTATTGTTTAAATAAAGTCTTTGCAAAAAATGTTCAAAAATGCATTGCAATACTTTTTCTGAATTGTAAACCATTTCACCTGCAAGAATGCTAAGACCTGTAGTAGAGATTGCTGTTTATTCATATGTGGTGATTATTATGTTGAATGACAAGTGTTGAGCTGCACCCATCTTAATTACTTTATTATCATGAATCTCAGGACTCGGCTGTTCCCCCTGTAATTAACTTCAATGTACTTGGATGACAGTCCTGTTATGAACACGTTCTTGTTATGAGCTTCACACAAGTTCAGAGAGTTGAGATCTGGAATCTATTCGACAGCTTGTAAAATTATTGAGTAAATCAGGCATCAAAATATCCTTCGATAATGAACACATCTTCATAGAAAATCCAAAATACTGCCTAAACCACTTTGCTTATTCGTGGTACTTTGTAGTTTTCATTTAATGAACAATGAAAAGGAGTTGGGCCTTCAGTTTAGCATGTAGGTTTTCAGCTTGAGGCAAAAAAATGACAACCAAAAATTGACAAATCTCTCAGACAACTTTTAAGGTGCCATGAGACCCTAAAGTTTTAATGTTGCCACTCAGTCAGAATTTGGCATAAATAACATGAAAACTTGGATCCATGTGATTCAGCTTGTTGGTGTTAACTTGACGTGGGGTCCTTTTGCACCAATTGAGCATCATTTAAGCTCTATCTATGAATTGTTGCTAACCATCTCCATCCATTTGGACACTGTACCTATCTTCTGATGACTACATTATAGCTTGATAGTGCACCATGTGACAAGCAATTTTTGAGGAATATTTCTTTCACCTTTTTGAATCTTTGCAAGGAAGAATCGAAGCTGTAGACAAAAGCTGCTCCCACCCAGTATTAGCAAGGTGTGCCTTATAATGTGGCTTGCTAAAGTATGCAGAACTTTTTTTCTCTGTAACCAAGATCTTTCAACAGCCTTTAGGGGTTTTTTTCTTATTTTTTCCATCCCTTATTTTCTCTCTCTCTCTTACACACACACACATATACAAATACCTACTACTCACTTTCAGAGTGTGCAATCAAGTCATTTCATCTCTGTAATGACTCTTCAGCCCACGTCGCACATATAAAATTCTCTCCCTTGCCAGCGGCTGCTCTTTGATTCTGCACCCCACAAGATCTGACCATCTCACCAAGCAGACTCAGCTTTCTCCTCCATGTTGTTTATTTTGTAAGACCATTGGAAGCAGCTTTCATCCTATATTACAAAAAGTTCGACTGAAAAATACTGGCCAGTATGTGTTTGGGAGGGTGATTGAAACATCTTAAACATCTTTGTAAGTTTGTGTTTTAATTTTAATATCTCGTAATTACTTCTGGCCCACTATTTTACCTCCTGCTTTATTTCTATTGATTCTCGGTTAAACCCATCATATAGACTGTCCTGATTATATTTTGAGTGCCATAATTAGTCATTTTTAATTGGATTCTATTCTCACTGATTTAATATCAAAGTCTAATGAAAGAAAAATGAAAAACACATTTCAGATAAACGTGTAACTTTTTTAGTCCATGTTCTTCCTGTTTTCAGACTATAAGAAGAAAGTGTTTTACTAGTTTCAGATCTTAAAGCTGATACTACAGAATCAGTATAAACTGACCATCAACTTTTAAGCATCAACTGCAAGGTTTTGGAAGTATGATGTGCTCTATTTTATGCTTTAAATTGTTTTAAGCATGTTTTAATTATCCATGTTATATAGATTCATTGCTTCTTCAAGTAACTTTTTCTTTTTTTTAGAAATGTACTGGCAGGACTTTTTCATTCCACATCCTGTGCAAAGCTCTGAGGCCCCCAACATAGAAGAATATGTTCCTTGTGAATCCCCCAAATTATGGTTATGTATTTTCTCTAGAGGATTATAATACAACCACTATTGTAAGTTATCTAACACCATCTAGTCCATGAAAGAATAGATAGAAAACAGGGATTTTAATAGTTATCTAAAACATAAGTAACTGATATGAAGCCTGATGTTTGCACTATAAGAAGGAATCCAGGGTAACCTGGGTGGGAAGGCACAGAAGTCGCATGGGAAGACATGCCAAGGTCATATTCAAAGATTATGTTTTGTAGTGTATATAGGTCACCCTCGCCTCTGTCAGACTGCCTCAGGGCAGCTGTGGCTACTATCCAGTAGCTTGCCACCATCAGCATGTGAATGTGTGTGTGAGTGACTTGTGTGAAGTGCTTCGGTGTCCTATGGACTTGCTAAGACACTATACAAGTACAAAACCTTTTAATATTTGATGGAACCTGACTTAATGTCGTATTTTGATTGTTGATTCTATGTTGCATTGTGTTTCTGTGTTTGATATGATGTAAAGCACTTTGAAATGCCTTGCTGCTGAAATGTGCTATACAAATAAAATTTGATTAATTGATTGATTAATATTTACCATATCTAAATTATGATGGAATCCAAAAAAGATCACGTCTTCCCCTTATCTCCCTGCCCTTCTTTCTGTGGGCTGTAGTGACACAAAATCATAACGATTGTTCATGCTTTGCTTTTCTTCAAGTAAACTATTTTTTTTCCAGTTTCCAAAAACACTTTGGTTTAATTAGAAATCTTAAACAAACTATGTCTGAGTGCTTATGCGTGGTCGTCTTTATGTTGCCTTGGTGATGGACTGACAACATCTATAATCCATATTCCTGCTCAGGCCTGTTCAGGGTCAAAAGCCATAGATAGATTCAGATTTTCCATTCTACATTTTTATAAATTCTATGTTTTAAGCAAATGTATAGTAGGACATCGTGCTTCCATAATCTGGCTTTGTGGGAGTATTTAATAATTTGGGTACCTTGAGGCACTTCACATGAGATCTTTGTCTGCTTAGTTTTATAACCACCAAAACAGTCCAGATCTGCCAAAAATGCTCTGAACAAATTTTGCACAGAACCAGAAAGCATTTGTAAACCTGCATTCTCTAAACAATTTCATATTCTTTCATGAATGAATATTGCCATCATGCTTTGCTGTTCATGCAAATGTTCTACAATGTTGAATAAATTTTACATGCAATGTTAACATGTTTAGATCCATATTTTGAATAAGAGTTCTAACGTTTCCTTATTGCCCCTTTCTCTAGGTGAGTGTGGAGGTGTTGCTTGAGTACCCCTTCTTCGTGTTTGGCCAAGGATGGTCTTCATGTTGTCCAGACCGAACCACTCAGCTTCTGGAGCTGCCTTGTACAAAGCTTTCTGTGGGTGATGTTTGTATTTCACTTACTCTCAAAAACCTGAAGAACGGGTCTCTGAAGAAGACACAATCTCCAGAACCAGAAAACAATGCTTCAGTCCCTCACTCTAGCCACGGGCACCTTAAACCCCCCAGAGCCATCTCAGAAGCATCCCAGAGCTGCAGTGTGGGAAATTCCAGACACAGAGAGCGCGAGAACGGGATCAGCCAGCGGGGGAGCGGTGAAAGCGGGAGTGGGAGTGGAGGAGACTCCAGAGTGGAAAATGGAGATCTCACATTTGGGGAAAGAGGATCTGTTTCCAAAGATCAGGTTGCCAGGAGCACAGACCCCAGCTCCAGTAAGCCGTCGGGCAGCAGAAAGCGGAGGTGGTCTGCCCCTGAGGGTCGAAAAGTAGAAAAATCAGAAGAGGAGCCCCCTTTGACCTTGCCCAAACCTTCCTTCATTCCTTACGACGTGAAAGTCAGCATTGAGGGAAGGTCAAATATTGGCAAGTAAAAGGAAAGCAGGACTGTTAAAACATTTGGGATTACAAAAGAAACAAAACAGGATTCTTCAGAAAAAGGAATGCCCACATTACTATTTCATTTGTTTATTTTATTTTTTCTATCTTGAATACTGTACTGTAGAGGTAACTGTACTCTACGGCGTATCACCTTACATATTATCATATGAGCAATCGGTGCCGTTGTTGGTGATATTTTCATGAGATTCTGTATGCTGAGGGATTGGGGAGGAGTGCTGAACTTTGTTATTGGTGGCTCTGTGACGCACTGGCACCATGCTTGATGGTTCTGCCCAGCCACAGACACTTTACACAATATGTAAATTTCAAGCTGATGCAAGCTCTCTTGGTTTTCTTGACAGCAATTTCCTTCCGTGGGCACTTGTACTGAGACTGCCCTGACAAAACCACGTCAACCACCGACACTTGCCAAGTTAGCAGTAAAACATCAGCTGATTTTAAAGATTAGGGATTTGTAGCTAAATCCTGAATGTAATTGTCAAAAGTAATTGGTATTTGGTACAATTTATATCCATCTTTTTTCTATAAATGCATCAGAACAAATCACGCAGGAGTCACCGAGTAGAGCCAGTGCGTCACGTAGTAGAGAGGGAACAACACTTACTCTGCTTACTTTATTGACAGCAGAGTCTTTACTTTTATCTGTAGCATTTTCATCTTAATGTTTTAATTTTGTTAACCTCTCATCTTTTATCTCACAAGATAGTTGCTTTAAATGATTGTCAAAAAAACTAAATCAGGGGTCATTTATTCCTTGATTGAACCCTAGTTGGGTCATTGTTGGTGTATAAATGTGATACCCTAACCTGATACATACAAGTGCAAAACACACTGTGTTGGTGAGCATTGCTTTAAGAAAAGATGATTGTGTACAATCCTAATTGTATTTGATGAATTGCTTTGTATTTTTGTCTGTTTAGAAGAGCTGCGTGAGAGGAACAAAGAGAGTTTTGCATGTGAGCTTTGAGAGGGTTGGGATGTTTCAAATCACTCTAAACACCTGTCACACTCACCCTACAGCAAGCAGACTTTAGTTGTATCTTTATTCACACAGCACTGTATGTTTTTAGATATTTTTTTATTATTTGGAGAAAAGTAGAAAGTAGCAGCAGCACTTTGGAGAGGAGAAGCATTTGGAAAAGCAACAGGGAGCTGATGTGCCATGGAATCATAAAGCAGTGGATGAATGTGACAGGTATAGAAGAAATTCTAGGTCAGACATGGATTAAACTGGTGGTGTATTGATGACATGAAGTACAAATATAGTAATTTACGGTGCCTTGCAAAAGTTTTGTTATGTTTTTTTGCATTTTGTCACATCACAACCCCAAACGTCAATGTACTTTTGGGGGGTATTTTATGTAATAGATCAGCACACAGGAGTGCTTAATTGTAAAGTTGGAGTAGGTCAATCCCAGTTGTTTTTAGTAATAAAAATCGGAACAATTTGTGATGTAATCTTTTATATACAGCATATTTTGAACGGAATGTAAGTGTAAAATGTCTGGTTTTCTTCCAGCTTGATTATGTATTTTGTTCCATACACCGTCTAATAAACTCTGATCAGCTTCCCTCACCCTGCTGAAGAAAGGCATCCTTGCAGCATCATGTTGCCACCACTATGTTTCACAGTTTGAAGGATATGTTTAGTGTGATGTGCACAGCGTTTTGCAAGGAGGCCAAAAATGTTTTGGTGCTATCTCACGAGAGCACCTTCTTTCACCTGTTTGCTGTGTCCCCATAGTTCGCTGCAAATTTTTAAAAAGGACTTTGAATACCATTCTTTCTACAGTGACTTCCTTTTTGCCACTTTCATACAGGCGAGGTTTATGGAGTGAAATTTGCATTTTTACACAGTAAAATCCACCTATGTGTGATTTACTAGTTAATTAACAAATGAAACTAGCACTGGGTTTTATTTTTTGTCATCACAAAGAGGGTGTTGAATGCAAACTTCACTCTTTACAATTATGTGCTACTTTGTCTATCACTTGAATGCACGGCAGTGTGTGGTTTAATGTGACAAAATGTGTAAAAATAGCTATGTGGATTCTTTTGCAAGGTACCATGCACAATAGTAGACAAGTATTGGAATGTGTTTTCATAGTTTGGGCTGTGGGATAAAGGTGAACAGAAAAAACCCCCAGCTTTTTAAAATCCCAGTGATGTTCTGTGCTAAAACAAGAGCTTATAACTCACACCACATCATTTTGAAGGTCACCATGTATTTTGTAACGTATGTGTGTGTGTATGATGCTGGTCTGTGTCTCTCCATACACCCACACGCAGACAAAAAAACAGTACAGACCATCCCTGAAATCATTGACCTTTGATATGTACTGTATTTGTCAATACATTTTTAGATTTCTGCAGGTGCAAGCATACTTGGTGCACGGTGTCCCTACTGCAAAGACACCGGTGGACTGACATTGGACTGGTGCACAGCGCTAGCAGTACTGTCATACTGAAAGTGCTTTGTGGTGTGTTTGTGTATGGATGGGAATTTAGGAGTGTGTGTGTGTGTGTTTGCGTGTACATGTGCATTGTGCATAGGAAAGAGGTAGTTATTAGATATATATTTAGGAAATGCTTAATGTCCAGTGTTTCTACTTGGAGTCTTTACTTATGAGAATCTTGCAATTTGCACATCAGGAGGAGAGAGTTAGGTGGAGACATGATTTTCAGCGCCCCTGTCCTGAAACAAACTCTAGACCACATAAAAGACACTGGAGGAAACCAGGGTTTTGTTTTTTTCTGTTCCACAATAGGCACTTCGCCACATTTAGAGCACATGCTTCTACATCAGCTCTTTAAATGTCAGTTACAAAAATGTATTTAAACACAGAGCAGAATTTAAATGTGCCTGCCTACTGAATTTATTCAAAGACGGAATATTTCCTAGTGTCTCTCAAGGAGATTATTTGCCCACGGTTGAGCCCTTCGTGATGGAGATGGAACGTCTCAAAACAGCTGAAAGCCATTATCACTAAGATGTAGCGGTTACCTCAGCAAATGTGCTTGCCTGGTGGTTCATATTGATGAATTTTTAAATCAGTGATGTTAAAGGTTCAACACCCTTACACACTGGTTCTTGCATATAAAAGTCCTTGCAACGTTGATTGTTTTGAAACATATATAATAAAGGAAATTAGTTTTAAAATTTTCTTTGTGTAAGACCCTTTATGCCAGATTAAGACCATACCATGTTCAAATCAGCCAGGATGTTGATAATTATTGAAGGATTTTCTTTGATGCTTTAAGACGACAATGTGCAAACTATTATGGGTAAAATAGCATGGGAGTTACTCAAACGATTTAAGCACATTTTTGTGATGTGGGTCCTCAGTGAAGACGCTTTAGTTAGCATTAGGAGTAGCTAATCAATGGCACAATGCCATCAATTTTGCCCATTAGTGATTTTAAGGTTGAGTGGCCTGATGCTAGGGCTACAACCTTATTATGCCCACATTAGACAGTTAATAATCAAAACTGTTTGTTCTTAAGCCTTAGGAACTGCAGCTTCTACAGCTTAAACAAGGAACCCACCATCCCAATAAATAAATGATTTGTCAAGGCCAAACAGGTATGTCCTCAGCTCCCTGTGGAATAGCACACACACCTCCTAATTGTGAGACCGTAAACAAAGTTTTTCAAGCTGCAGTTCAAATGTTATTTTCCAAGCTGGTAAAAGAGATGGTCTTAATCTGTAATGAAGGGGACCAGACCATATTTCACCATGAGATGAATTCTTCTGCAAGCATATCTGTTATGCATAACTGCTTCAGTTCAGCTTTCATATCCCATCTCTTAAGTCATGGCTTATTGACATTTATCCCACAGGTTGTAGTTAACCTCTAAGGGGCAATGATGTTTCATGTGGTGAGTGTTTGTTGGGTTGATGGCAGGATGCATGTGTGTTGAGATGGGCGGATCAGTCAATGAAACAAGATGGTAAAGGGGAGTTAACAAGAAGACCCCAAATGAGATTTGAAAATGCTTTATTTTTTTATAATAAAACAGGGTTTTCAGATCAACATCACCATAGTAGTGCTCTTTTATTTCTTTCCTCTCCTTCAGAAACCTATTCAAGAGAAATAGAAAGAGAAGTATGTGTTCCTGTGTGCATGTGTTTTACAAATGTATGTTTCTTGTTTTGTCTATTCCCTCTTACCAAAAAGCAAGGAAAATCAACATTAAAACAAACCTTACCCCCAATCCAATCATCCAAACCTTTGTATTCAAATAGGTTACACATAAAAAAATTGTATACCAAAGTCTAATTAACCTACTCTTGTTTTGGTTGGGTTAGGAAAGCAATAGAAAAACCATATTCAGGCACTCTGCTCTCATGAGTGGAACCGTCTCTGCAATAACCATTTAATGAAAATATTCCTCCAGCATACAGTCAAACAAATGTCTGTCTATTGTGAAAATATATTTAGATAATTATCCATCTATACAATTTGCTTCAACAAAACATTTCCCCTTTATAAATTCTACTTTAATATCTTGAAATTGCTGTTGCAATACCAGTTGCTAGTTTTCAGGGAAGACTCGTATATATGCAGTAACGTAATTTAACTCCCCCAAACCTCTTCTTTTTTCTGCTGGTCAGTCATTAACACTGATGCTGAAGCTACAGGTCAGCATACGTCACATGCACCTGAAGCAACCAGCGCTTTGTCTCTGCCCAGCTCTGCCTCGTTGCCACAACTACATAGTGACCTCGTTAACTTTGTTTCAGGTACCCGATCGCAGCCAGCCAACCTCCCAGATACCTCCTCTTGAGGCAAAGCAATCGTTTAACTCCGTAACAACCGTTAGCTACCTTTCAGTGTGATCCTGTCTTCATGTTAGCGTAAAATGACCATTAAATGGGTTTTTTTTAGGGGAAAAGGGGATGGTAAGGGTTTCTGTGGAAAGGCTATGATCAGTCAGTATCCTAAAGGGTAAAGTTAAAATAATAAGCCAAGTTTGGAGGAAGAATTTGAAACAGTTAATGCAGTGGCTAGTGAGAGTGAGGCCAGCTTCAAAATGGGTTTCCATTTCAATGATTTTATAAACTTTTTAATCATTATCACCTTTTACACAGATGTTGGATATTCACACTGATCACATGTTCATCTGTGGTTCCTTACTGAAAAATGTTTCTTGAGAAATTCACATTGCATAACATAAAGTGTTGAGTGTAATTGACCATAGATTTTTACACTAAATAAATTACTCTCTCTTGCCAGGTTGGACTTAAAACCTTCAAATGGACCGCAATGTTCGACTGACCAAAGAGCAACATGGTTTCTATTGTAAATAACCATTCAGGGCAAATATAAAAGGGGATCAGAAGTTATAAAATATGGTTCCCATGAATTGCTGTGTAGTTCTTCAGATTAGTTTTGAGATGGCAAAAATTCATCAGATTAAATAATGTTATTGGGTCATTGCAGTTGCATAGATCATATAAAAGTGGAGGCCCTCGTGCTGTTAAAAACTTTTTGTGAAAGTCTGTGGATAATGATCAGGTTATCTAGTGTTAAATACATAGAAAGGTGATGCTGGTGTGTTAGTTGCCAAAGGGCACATGTCAACCTACGGCAGTGAAACACAAGATAGATACTCAAATCATGTGACAAGTATATAATTAATTTCTTTAATCCTTATAGGACAACGGAAATTGAAACTGCAACTCAGTTAAAAAAAAGTATTTCTCTGAATCATCATTTGGTTTATTTAATGTGATTATGCTTGTTAAAATAGATCTATTAAACCCTTCTTTTTGTGTTTTTATCTTAAAATAATTTGTTGAGGTATTGCTATTAGACCCTATTTCAGAGTGCATGTATTCCAAACCTCTGTCCATCAAACTTGTGAAAGTTATATACTGCTCATATCCTCTTCACAGAACCCCACTTAAAAAAAAAAATCTTGCCACTAAGGTTTTTATTTTACATAGAAAGTTCTGTCAATTTTAGTTAATAACACAAGTGAGCTTGGCATGGAGATTTGTCATGGATGAAGTCGAGGGAGTCGTAAAGTTCTTGTTTTGTTTATTGATCTGAAGTTTGCCCATTTTTAATCCTCTTTAAATATATCCTAATGTGCAATACTTACATTTTATTTTCCCCTCTATTACCGTGCCAATTGTATGTAGAGCATTCAGAAGCTTTTGTGTTCTAACCTCTCTCCATGTGTGGCCCTTCTGCAAAACAATAGTAAGGAGGCTTTTTTAAAGCAAGAAACAAATAAACCATTTTTTTGGTGTTTGTTTTTTTCCGCGTTACTCTCTTTTCCCCACACCTGTGTGGCCTTCCTCTGTTTTTGTGTATGTCTGCATCATGAGTCCTGCGTGTCGTTCAAACACGTACGAGTGTGTTTTATGTGTGTGTTTGTTGTTTTCTTCTCTAATTGACTGTGAGATCATAAACCCTGAACCTCAGTGGTTCATGGTGGGACTCACAGCTAAGAAAAATAACCTCATTGATAGTGGGGACCACTTTTTGTAAAAAGTTGGAAAAACAAAAAAGTAAAAAAAAAACAACAACAAACCAACAGAGATGCACATGTAAGTAGATGTAAAAAAAACAACAAAAACTTGATAATGTTTCAGCACTTTCTAATCCTGGGACGGGCTCGGTCTAACCCCTCTTTCTCAGACCGCGGCCCGTCCTAGGGAAAACATTCATTCAAAAATACATAGAGAGTGACAATGGGGGGGAAAAAGGAGGAGTGTGATTACTGATGGGAAAGAGAGGTGGCTCAAGTTTTTTTTGCACATCAGTTTTCTTTCTTCTTTGCAGTAACCTTGAGTTTGTCCCATCTTCACTTGGCGCCGGCGCGTTCCTGGGTCCAACGGGCCTTGGCGCTAGGTGATTCTGTGGCTTGTTTTTCCATGAGGAAAACCTGTTTCTGTCTTTTTTTTGTGTGTGTGAGGAACAGAAATCTTTCCCCACCCCACAGCATCTAAGCTGGGTCATTATTTGTGCTTTCATTGTGCTCCCATGTTTTTGAGCTCTAATTTGGCAGAGGTGTTTGACAGCTCGGTTTGGGTCATGCGGTGTGAAAACACTGCGTCCAAACCTTCGCTTTGTTTGCATTATCTTTTGGTGCAGGAGCTTTTTTGTTTTGTTTCTGGTCTCCTCGTAGCACTCAGTATAATGTCAGGGGACTTGAAAAACTATGTAGAGAATGTGTCATTGTTCATTCTTACGACAAGCTTCCTCAGTTGAGGAACACTGCTTATGTTTTTTTTTTTTTTTTTTTAAATTGGCTTCTTGCACAACTCGACAAACAAAATGAATGTTGGTGTGTGAGCTTTGACTTTTTTAATAAAAAAAAGGCATGTGTGCTCCATTGTTTCTTGATGTTTGTATTTTCATTTTTTGCAAGAAAAAGGATGTTTTTGGCACTTTTTTGTGTTTTAAAGTTTTAAAAGTAAATAGAACTTTATCAGGATTCCTCCTTTTCCTTGTTAGTTATGTTAGTTTTCTTTTTTTTCTTTTTTTTTTTGTCCATAGCGCTGGATAACCAACTCAGGCAGAAAGATAAAAAAAAAAAAAAGTTTCACCCCAATCAATTTACATAGTGGGCTGTTTAATGTATGTACATTTATCACATATAATTTGATATTGCAGTTGATTTTTGATGATTAACAAATGTCATAACTGAAAGTAAACTATAAATTATTACTCTGATATTCTGTGTAAAATGCTGGAGATGCCTTGGATTTCTCTTCAGTGTACTAAACGTCTGCGCACAGCGACAAACTCTTAGAACTTTTTGCCTCTGACCTTCCCCACTGCCATGGAGGGGATGGAGGCCATACGTCAGTCGATTCCTTCCCCTGGTCTGAACACTCAGCCTTGAGGCTCGCCACTGGTCTGTCTAGCTATCACTCTGCGAACCTGGTACATCGAGTACTAAACTGAAACTCTATACAGGCCGATGAGGTGGGGGCAGAGACCCCTACATCAGCACAGTCCGGCACAGACAGCCTGTCCTGTGGTGGGCCACAGAAAATCCCAGCCAACTTGTTCGTACTATATTGTACTCACTCAAGTCTCCGTGTGTCATCACCCTTATCCTCTATAGCAAATAGAGAAAAAAAAAACCTGTTGGTGTATGTATTTGACATCTGTATAAATGCACCTCTTTGAAAAGGAAAATGAAACCTTGACATATCTGGACTAAACTGACAACTTGTGTCTTTATTTAAGAGCGACACACTGATACACATTAACACTGCACTTAAATCACCATTTGTCTGGGAGTTTATTTTCCACTAACTGAGCAGCACCCTCTAGTGTCTGATAGACTGCATGGGACATTGCTATTATGAGGAATTTTTCAGAAGTTTACATTTAGTTCAAAGTTTTCTTATTTTTTTTGACAGACCTGCAAATTAGTGTAGTCAAAACATTTTAATCAAATCTGTAAATCAGATGTGTTTCAATCTTTACAGTATTCTAATTTAATCTGAATAAGCAACAGTTGGTTTTAATTTGTCAACAATGACCTTCAGCATTGAACTACAATTTGAAAAACCTGTTGCCTTTTTGTGGTCAGTAACTAAAAAAGTAGGGGGAAAGTTGTAATCCATTAAAACCACAAAATTGACTTAAGGGTACGCTATAACTATGAGTTTCTATTGGTCATAAAATTCTCATAATTTAGGTGAGAAAGATTACCAGAACAGTCTCTTTGAACTAATGGAAAATTGTCTATTCCTGACTTTGACATCGCTCCTTTCTATATAAAACCTAAAAGGTTACCAGTTTGTATCTCATCAGATCTTTAACACACATATGCCTAACTAAGAGTCCAGGGAATAAAATGTTTCCATCTCTTCCAGGATGACCCTGTTTAGCTCCACTGACTGACCAATGCGCTGGTCAGTCAGTGGACCAAAACAACCCTGCAGAATAATGCTGCCACCACTGTGTTTAATGGTAGGGATTGTGTTAAGTGCAGTGGCTGTTTCTCTGATTAAAGTTCTGGCCCAGCCTGTCGGTGGTCAGCCATATCTTGATAGGTTTGCAATTAGAAGACAGATTAAACAGTGCTCTGTAAGAGGCTTCATCTTGTGAGATGTTTCAAAATAGAGCTTTAACCTTTTCCACAACCTTATCCCTGACCTGTCTGCTGTGTGTCTTGCTCTTTATGACGGTGTTTGTTCATAACAAATTATTTTTATTTGTTAAAAGTTGCTAAAATGCTATATTCTAATTTTTAATTCATGTGCATTATTCTGTGTTGGTATAACACATGAAACCCCAATAAGACACATTGAGATTTATTTTAGTAAAGGGACAAAATGTGAATAAGTCTGAAAGAGATTTTCCTTTGCAGCTTTAAATAGTAACAAACATCACAGAACAAATTATCAGAGGTTTCTGCATAGAGTTTATTGCCATATTATTTTTCCAAAAATAATTAAAGGTTTGACTTTCTGGATCTTGCATTTTGATTTGCTAAATCATTGCGAGTAAAAAAGAAAAAAAGTGCCAGAATAGTGCTCCCCTCCTGATGAGTTCACCTCCATGTGTGTAACTAAAACAGTTCATGTTGTGATAATTAGTGATATGCTGAGTGCAGAAATATCCAAACTAAATTACATAGTTGCCAGTAGCTTGAATTAAGAACACATTCATACTCAGTGATATGGCTCTTTATCTAACTCCCATAAACTGGGATGCATTTATCCAGCAAGTTATCATTAGAGCATTATATTTGCACATTCCCATCACATTACATGCCTAGTTACATTGTGGAGTCGGTAAGCATGTAAATGCTTTTGTTTGAAAACTGAGAAGAACAACGCTTTTTAGACTTTGTGTTTAGAATCTGCAGGAGTTTGAACTTTTCTCGAAGCACACACCCTGATCCAAACAGGATGGATTTTCATGCCACGCCTCAGTCTGAAACTCTGCATCGACATGCACAATATTATGATGGAGCCATAATGTTTGCTGTAACTGTTTAAGAAGGAGCTTCCCCTCCCTAAGTGAACATTTGGCTGGATTGTTGCATGACTCGGATGAAGGTGGTTCTCCGGCTCAGCTCCTTGAGTTTGGCTGCTCCCACGTAGGTGCACGTGGAACGAAGTCCCCCCAAGACATCACGGACGGTATTTTCTACATCCCCTCTGTAAGGAACCTCAACTGTTCGCCCCTCAGAAGCCCTGGAAGCCAAGGAAGAGGAAAAAAGTACAAGCAAAGGTTTTTCAAACGCTTTTTTAGAAACTATTTGAAGATTTAGTTTGAGAAACGGTAAAATGTCGGTGTCCTGTTGCAGCTCAAACGGATATTTCGCGATTAGAAAACAGTATTTCATGTGTAGATACAATGATTTGGCATCCTACAAATATAACTGTGTGATTATTTGTGTCAACATTATGCATCTTCAGAAAGAAAAAGATGTCATGGGGTAACTGACAGCTGGGTTTAAAGCAACAGTTGTTGTATTATCACCAAGCATTTTAAAATGTCTTGCAACAATCAAAACATCTAAAACTCTACTTTCTCGGATTTTATTATTGCTCCTACAACTTTGATTGATGTACATCATGTCCTAAGATTGCAATGTTATCTGACCATTGCAGAAAAAAATATGCTGAGACAAATAGCTGCTTCTTTGTATGGCAAATTAGATTTTATCGGTGGACTTGAGCCACACCAAAACTAAAGAACAAACTTGTTTTGATCAATTTCTTGACCATGTAGTCATCAAAGAAGCACTAATAGTTGCTAATATTTCCTTTTCTGAAGCTTTGCTCAGAATATTTCAATACAGGACAGGTGATTTACACTTTTCAAAAATATTCTCTGGAAGGGACACCTGACAATCAGATTGCTGAAATTTTCCTCTCTTTGTCATTTATTTCCCATAGAAAGTACTCCTGACTTAGTGCTTCCCGTGTTTAGCTGTGTTTCTTTCCTAAGCAGTGCTGTTGAGTCTATTACTGTTACTACTGACAATATGTTCTCTCTGTATTTTTCTTTCCTGTAGAAAATACTCTTCACTTGATGCTTCTATGTTTATTTTGATCTCTTTCGTAGAAGGTGAAACTGTCATTGTTGGGATTAACAATACATTCTTTATGCATTTCTTCCCACAGGATGCATGTTTTTTGTGCACTATAACCTTTTTCTTTTGTAAAAAGTCCCTGATCAGTGCTTCTCTAATGTGTCTCTTTCTTTCTTCATTTGTCTTTTTTCTCTTTTACTTGTCCTGTTTTCCTTTCTTGAAAGAATCCATTTCTGTTTTAGGCTTGTTCTGTTAACAGAACAAGCCTAAAACAGATGTTCCTTTCCCATATTTCTACATGCTTTCTCAGGATAATGGTTTGCTGCAAAATCAGTGACTCAGTCCAATCAAGTCTGCTTTCTAAATCAAATCTTTTGTAATTAGGATTACATAATCCACTGACTTTGCCCGTGTTGTTTTACTATTTGGACAGCAGTGGTCCCATTTGTATTTTTGAATCTGAAAACATGGTTAGATTGTGTAGTAATGATTTAAACTGAATATGATTGATGATTGTAAAGGGACATGAGGTTAGATTTTTAGCGATTTAGCTCCATATAACAGTATGTAATGCAGTGGTTCCCAAAGTGTGGGGCAGTGCCATTGCAGGGAGGGGGGAGCGCGGGAAGCGGTATGGATGAATGGAAAAAAAACAGTTACACAAAAGTGTTTCACTGTAATGATGTAGTTTGTAGTTTGTTTTGTTGCAACCTGAAGTGTGAAATTAACTTCAGTGGAGTTTGAAAACAAAATATGTGTATATGTGGTTTATGTGTGGTTGAACGATGTGTGTGCCCAGTTGATTTTTTTTTTTTTCTTTTTTGGAGGGGATTTTATTGTAATCCATAGGGGGGCCCAGAAAATCTTTGGGAACCACTGATGTAATGTGTCCTGTTCCTCACCTGTACTCTGCAACTCCACCCACATATTTCTTCATGGCCGTGTCAGAGCTCATACCATAGAAGAGTTTGTACTTCTTGCCGTTCTTCTCAATGATCTCCCCGGTGCACTGGTCATGACCTGCCAGCATTCCTCCCATCATGACAAAGTCAGCCCCGGCACCTGAGGAGTAGAGGTCACAGGCGGTCACAGGTGTAGAAGTTGATGAAGACACAAACACTGAAGCATGATTACTCACCAAAGGCCTTTGCTACATCTCCTGGGCAACTGCAGCCACCATCCTAAACAATGAATAATTCCACCAATGTGTCAGTACTATGGCCCGAGAATTATGTTTTTCTAACTTTGTGGACTGATGCTGCCCTCTGCTGTCTGCAAGTGATATTGCAGTGCTCAATGTGGATTAGGAGTTTTCAAAAACAGTTTTACAGACTGAGCTTAATGTGTCTTCTATTCTTTTTAAGATATACTACTCAAAAGTTACCATTTCTTATTTTACCTTGTATTTAAAATAGAAATTGTAAGATTTTGCTATGAACTGAGGATATGGAGCCTGCTAAATCAGACTGTGGATGGATGGACTGAAGAGTAGATAAGTAAAAACAGTAAAATTTGCTGTTCATAAAACTACAGTTTTATTTTCCATACTTTTATAGTCATGGAAATACTTAAATGTAATACTTTTTGCACTGTGTGTAACAAATCTGTGAATGAGATTCCAAAACTGCCTCCACCTACTAACAGTTAAAGCTTTGCTCATGAGAACCTAAATAGTCTAGCTAGAGCAGTCCAATTCAGTTCACACATTCAAACAAGTATGCCTAAATTGAATCACCACTCAGTTCTTTTGTTGCCAAAGGTGAAACTGACATCAAGTATTTAGAGATTCATTAAAGACTAGCAGTCAAAATTTGAAAAATAAAGACACTTTCATCAATTAAGTTTAACTCAGACAGGAAATGCTCTTGTATTTCCACACAATTTATATACATAGTTATAGCTGTCTGTCAGCCCTTTCACAGTCATATAAGCAAAAACAACATGTCCTTACAGAGATAATGTGACCTTTGAGTCCGTGGGCTGAGTCTGCACACTCTATGACAGCACTCAGCTGTGGATAACCCACTCCTGTCTTGATCCTTGTCGTGCACACCGAACCTGAAAAATACAGCATTAATGCTGCATTAGAGAAGGGGAGGTCTTTCTGCAATCTCTATCTATTTCTGGCTACAGAAACCTGTTGTGAAGAATTAGTGCATTTACTTCTACTCTCTACAGCTGATAATTGTCCTTAAATTTTCACATCATTTATTAGTTTCCCTTTACAACATATCGTGCACGAGCAGACAACTTAATATGTATAATGACAAACGGACTTTCTGTTTTCTTATTAAACACTTGGATGATTTTATCCACCGACCTGGTCCAATACCAACTTTGATTATATCAGCACCAGAGAGGATGAGCTCCTCCACCATCTCCCCTGTTACCACATTTCCAGCCTGCAACATAAACACCAAAAAGCACTCATAGATCAGCCTTTATCTGAGACACCGGGGGGACAAACTGTTGTATGAGGTCAGATGGGCCCATTTCCTTACCATGATGGTGTGTTTGGGGAACTTTTCTCTCACCGTCTTGACAAACTCCACAAAGTACTCTGAGTAGCCATTGGCCACATCCAGACAGATGTACTGGAGAGTAGGGACGGCCTGCAGGATGGCACACAGCTTCTCCAGGTCTGCATTGCCACTCCCTGAGCTAGCGGCTACATGCTGAGTGGATGGGAAATATACCGCTTCATCTTCAGTGTATTAGGATTTAATGTGGCAGACCAATACAGATGGACAATAACACATGGCTTTCAAATTTCCTGCAAATAACATTTTGAAAACTGGGATGTGCATTTGTACTGAACTGACTTTAGTTAATAACTCTGTTTTAGAACAGGTTTCCATCATCTAGAGACCAAAATGTTGGTCTGCTCTTCATTACAAAAATAGCAAGTGCTCAGTCACACTGGATGCAGAGCACCTATTAACATCAAGTCTTGCCAAGGATTCCCAGTTGGAATTAGGTCTGGGCTTTGACTTCTAATACATAGATATGTTGTGGTTTAAACCTTTAAATTTTAGCTCTGTCTGGCTGGACGGTCAGCATCATGGTCCTGTTTAAAGGTGAATCTCTGCCATTGTGTCAACATTTTTATTTAACCTTGCAAGCACTTTGAGTGGAGAAGTGGTGATGTTACCTCTAAGCATTCTGGATGGTCAGCAGCAAAGTTTTTCCAGTCTTCTACAGAGTAGTGTTTATGGATGGCTGTGAAGAGGGTGTGCTAAAGACAGAGTAAAGACAAATATGCTCAAAGTGAAGGGAAAACTGTACCATCATACAGTTTCAGCTGAGCTAAATGGAAACAATGCCTCTCTACCACATAAGAAAAAAAAAAACACTTTCAAAAACTCACTTTACTGAGAACCTTTGCCATCTCAAAGGTTCCTGTTGTATCCATGTTGGCTGCAATGATGGGGATGCCAGTGTAGGTCTGCTTGGAGTTGCGGAATGTGAAGGTCCTTCGAAGATCCACCTAAAGTTAAAGAAGAGATTTAACTTTATCTAGAAATGAACGAAACATTTGGAAATTCCCTCAGAACCTTGAAGTTACTGGTCATGCCTGAAACGTGGATACACTGAATCAATTAAATTCACAAGTTGGTTTCTAATGTGATGTGATGACCTATAAAACAAAGTTTAAGTCTGACTGCTTTTTGTAAGCTCTACTCTTTAACGGTTTCTACATATGTTATTACTAGTATTTTGGAAATGTCTTGAGGTTTGTTTCTCATTGTTGACTACAGAAGGCTTTTGCTATGTAGAGGCAGGACATTTATTACATAAAATCAATCTCACCATAGAAACCGATGTGTTGTACAATGTTCCTTCTGCCAGAGTGAAATTGTTTTTTAGAGCTGCACATGAAATCAGCTCATATCTCATCCTGGCATAAAGATGGTTCGGTAAGTGCTTCCAGTGCAGCAAAGTCATTTTTTTAAAGGCAGCAAATAAACATTTCTGACTTTCAGCACAAGCTGACTCTCTGATTTTCCTTCGTCCAATATAAAACGATGAGGTATGACACATGGATCCTCTGGAGTTGTTTTTAAGGATGTGAGACTTGAGCTGTAAGTCTGGCAGTCTGCTAAAGCAATATTGCTTTAAAAATGTCAATATATCTGGTTTTTTTGTTTGGGTATTGTAACAAATATATATTTAAACTTTTAGATAATTCTGTATTTTTATATGGTTCTGATTGATCGTTGTTATGAATTTCTTTTTGTTTTTGGATTTAGCTGCGTTTCTATCAAGTTGTTCTACCTGGTCATGTTGTACATTGAGTTATGCAAGGTAGCTACATGCCTTACATACTATCTGCTGGGAAGCACTATCTGAAAAAAAAAGAAAGAAAATCTAAATTCTGATTTGACTTGTTAGTCAATATTTATTAACTGACAAGTTTCAGCTGACAAGTCTTTAGAAATCTTCTGATTGGAGTTAAAATAACAATTACTGTCTTTCAAACTGCATCATCTTTTACATTTTTCTTTAATTCAACTGAAGAAACATTCAAATAGTATGTCTGGTTCAGAATGCTATAAGTTGAATGTATTAAGATCCAATTTAAGCAGCTTTTGTCTGTTATGTGTCAATGCAACACTGGTTATTCCCTTAAGGTAATGCTGCTTTTATGCCACAATCATCTGTCCATCTGTCTGTCCAGCAGTCCAACAAATTTATAGTGAACTTTTGTATTCATTGTAAATGAGTGAGCTGGAAAAATTACTGAAAAATAGGTAAGTATTCCTAGTTTTCGTAATTTAAGAAAACATTTTATATATTTAAAATGTGTATAAAATCTGTTTTATAAACAACACAATAGAGGCTGCAGTAAAAAATAGTTCAATGTTGATGTCATGTAATGGAGACCAGGCGAGGTCATTACCACTAAGGACACAAAGGACATTGAGAGTTAGGCACTTTTATTATTGCGTCAATTGAAAGGCTTTCTTTGGATTTTGTCACATTCAAGATGAGAACCAATGTTGGTTCAAAGCAAATAATTATTTGTTTATTTTATTTTCTTCTCAAAGTTGTCCATTTGATTTAGCTGTTTCATTTTAAGCTGAATGGGTCCTTGTGGTGCCATTTCATATATTATTTTCCAGATGTTCCTGGTTGAGAGACGGAACAGCATTCCCTTTGAATGAATTGTCTCGTTTGTTGCTATATATGACAATGTTCGCACATATACTTGTTTTGGCGATGGTGGAGAGTACCACCTAACACGTCAATCCCTCATGTAACATTAGAATGGAAAAAATGTGTGATTACAGTGCAGAATGGGCGACTCAGTTCAAGCTCTATAAAGTCACAAACACCAAATTCCCTCACTTCAGAGGCCAGAAGTTCATGTTTTCCTTCATCCTGTCCTCCATGTTTATGCTACAGTACACTCATATCTATTTGTCATATGGAATGTGCTCTGGTTTCATCTGTGACACACACACACAGTCCTATTTATAAACAGCGTTTCTGAGAAGCGTCCTGTGCTTCATGTTGCGGTCCACCTCTCAGATACCAGCTCCCACCTCCTGCCGCTTTCTGCTTCCCGTCTACTGACACCGAACCAGTCAGAGCAGCTTCGGCTGGAATCAGACCCAGTTCTGGTGATGCGTCGTCAGCTGAGGAAGTTATAGGGTTAAGCAAGCAGGAACACGATGCTCTGCTACTATAGACATTCAAATACGAAACAAGTTTTGTTTTCCAGTTTTAAAATATGAAAATCAGATGAAAATTGATAAATGTTCTGTTTTTTGAACCACTGATTTGCTCATTATTGTTTGTTTTCATTGCAGCCAACATGTTGTTTGTTTCTCCTCTTTAAAAGACTAACCTTGTTTGTTGTCACCTTTAAGAAGATCACCTCCCTATTACATGACCACACTCCTGGAGGAAAGCAAACTTTATAGCTTAAAATAAGCATAAACAAAATGAGGAAAATAGAGGAACAATAGTAGTGATAAAATCACTGAATTCTGCTTTGTTGAGGCACTTATAAAAGTAAATAAATATTTGAATTTTTTTTTTTTTTTACTTCACTCATAATGTTAAAATAATTAGCGAGTTCTACATTTCCACTGCCTGCCATGTATGACAAATTTACAAGATTCTGTTGTGTCATCCAGCACAGAGGCCTTCAACACAGATCTCCTGAGAATGCTGCTGTACATCATCTGAGCGCCGGTAACTAACAGCACCAACCTCCGAGCGGCTCTTCAGGCTGCTCCTCTTGGGTCTGAACAGGACATCCTTGAAGTCCAGCTTGAGGTCTGCGTCCACCCGAGGCATCCTGGATGCCCACAACACTGATGATGAGACTCTCCTGAGGAAGGCTGCAGCAGCTGCGGTGGTCGCCGGTGCCGAGCCCCAGCCACCAAACCCGAACCTGCAGGCGGCCAGCGTATTTAAAGCAGAGGGGAACCCAGCCCAGTTCTAGCCCCCATGGCTTTATTTGGGCCTGGGCTCTCTCCCTCCCTCTTCCTGTGTTTCCATCCTCTCCTCCAGCCTCGCCTGTCTTCCCCAGCCCCCACCCTCTCCTCCGGCAGAGTGGCAGGAGCAGCGGTTTTTGAGCCCGGCTGTCCCATCCACCGACGCTGGCTCACACACACTCAAACTCTCTCTGGCACACATAGAGAGAGTAACACTGCAGTGGCTTTTATGCTGCAGTGCTAAGAGCACACCTGCTGTCCAGCTGGGGCATTGCTTCTTCCACTGCTAGGTGTCAAGACAGAGCGGCATGGAGATAAACACTGATGGAAAGACCATGAGTGAAGTATAAAATATGCTTTTTTATATAGCCATAAATCTGGGCCAAAAAATATATACAGTATACCTTGCTCATGTAAATCCATCTTCGTAATATTGTGAAATATTTCATTTCAAGCAGTTGATGAACATTTTATTACATATAAGAAGAAAAAACCTCTATGCATCTCCTGATTCATAGGAGAAAATCCTTGGGATAGTCTTTACATTTCAAACTGATTGGACAGTTGCCAGTGAAACTGGCCAGTCAGAAGAAAGACTGTTTTGTTGCATATTATGTCCCCATATAGTCCCTAAATAGGACACATTGTCCTAGTGTTGGAAGGCCCACTCCATATAATCTAATAACATACAGTATATTCATCTGAAATGGCTTCTTTCTTTCCAGTAAAAAAAAAATTATAAATCTTTGTGTTATTGTTGCTTGATATAGATGGTACTTTTGTGACAGTAGATCATATTGATTGACAAACTGGAAAGTCAGGTTTTATTCTCTGCTGTGTTACATGGTTCAAATCTATGATGACAGACTTAGTTGAACTACTTTCTATTATTTAGATTTCTAAATTACCTTGTGTCTCTCTGGAAACTTTCATGTAATAACAAAATGTTTTATGTTGTAGAACTACAATGTCTCCTATTATAATTACTTGCTACGACAGTTTGTGATGACATGACCACAGTCTCTTAGACATGTTGTGTGAGGGTTCATCAAACTGATTGATGAGCAGAAACTGGCATGGAAGGTTATCATTTCTGTTCATTTGCTTACAATACAATGCTGATCTAAGAGTTGTTATTTGGATGGTTGCCTCGTAAATGTAGGAAAACAGTTGTAAAGTTTAATATTTAGTATTAGGAGATATTTTTGACGTTACAAAAATGAAAATGATCAAACATGGTTGATTCAAGAACAAAGGTTTCTAAAGAAAACATCTTTAGCCATCACTGATTGAAAGTTTTGTTTAGTTACTGAAGTTAATAGTGCATTCATTCAGAATGTTTAAAAAAAATCATTTCTTTCTAACCTAAAATTGAACAAAACTTTGGTTTTTCAAAAAATAGCGGGGTTTTTTCATCCTTTTTCAAAGTCCAGCGAATTTTCAAAGTCCAACCGCTAGATGTCAGCAAAGTTACAGAAAACAGCAGCTTAACGGAGATCAGAACTCGCACTGGGGTCTCAGCCTTCACTGAAGTGTTTCCTGGAAACAAGCTGTTTCTTTGTTAAATGTGTGTAATGTGGCAGGAGAGCTGCTCAAAGCTGTCACTGATGTAGAAGAACTAATTAAACAGACAGATGAACTGTGGTTCTAAAGCAGACAAAAGTTAAGTAGTAATGAATCATAATAAAGTTATGATTCATCTCTCAAATAAAGTTGGAGTTTACTTTATAGTAATATATATTTTGTTTCTTACACTTGTTAGTATTCAGTTTTTTGAACGAAGCAAGCAAGTAAACTTCTCACACCTTTTTTGCAATTTGGAAATTAGAAAAATATTCATCTGAATCTTTTAGTATAAATCCTATGTTTTAAACAGGTATATGATAAGTAAAATGAAGGTTAGCTGTCACATTTTAATTAACTATGATGTTTCATATTTTTATAAATCATTTTTGACCTTTACCCTAATTTAGAAACTAATTTTCTTTTAACTGCTGTGGACTTCTTTGGTTGTTGCTGATACATAGACATATGAGAGCATAAAATTCTGGTCGCATAAGGACACTCAGACATCTAATCAAGCCTTATCTCTGTGGAACTGATAGGATTTGAATAGTCTACAGATGTGAGATAAGGCTGTTCCAGCCACTGCTGGACCACTGCTCCTCAGACTCATGCATGCCACTCCATGCTGCTCTGATAAGATGCTAGCCCTTTAGCACTTTGGCTGCCAACAAAGCCAATAGGAGAAGAGCACAAGAGCACAGCAGCTTCGTACTGCACGTATACTGTGCCAGGTTGCTGTTGGTGGAGTTTCAGGTGCTTCAGTGACAGAAAATGGGTGGCAGTGGAGCGATGAGATGTCTCCGCAGGCTGTGTGTTTTATTGCGTGCATAAAATGGGTCACTCTTAGCGTTTCACTAATGTTTAACTAATGCAGATTTTAATTTAATGGACAAAACCTGCCTTGTAATCAGTTTGTGGATGTGAAAAACACCTTACTTAACATCATGTGACAGACTTATCTAGGCCACGCTGCCTGAGACCTGGGCAGGGACAAAAAAAAACATTCCTTCCTGGAAACTGTTACTTAGCAAATATTTTTCATGTCCTTTTCCCTGTTGTTTAATTTACTTAACCACAGATAATCTTCTCAAAACCACAAGGTCTTGATATGTAAATATTTATTAAATATTATACAATTGAGACATGGTAAAACAGACATGCAACTTTTATTTTATTTCCTTGCTGTTTGATATCAAATCAGTCTAACCTTTTCCTGTTTTGGGTTAACTAAGATTACAACAATTTTTTAAATAATTGTTAAAAGTCAGAAAAAAAAGAGAGAATAAAATAAGCACCATTTTTTTTCTTTGTTTTTGGATAGCTTCTGCCTGACTAAGCAGCCTTTCACTTATGTGAATGCAGGACGTTTATCACTGTGGATATGAAGGGACTCCAACCAGCTTCATCAGCATTTTGCCAAGTTTTTTTTTTAAATTTTTTCTCCAGGGGCTGATTTGCACATTTCACACACAAAATCCTCATCCTGAACTAAGAACCTGCCTCCTTCAGGACAGACATTCCCATGTTTTGTTGTTTATAATTGTTTGGCTGATAACTCTGGCACCTTCAAATATCTAAAAATTTCAACCACTGATGAAGCAGATATCTAGATATCTTGGTTTATTTTTATCTGTTATTTTGTCTTCACCTATCAGAAGTGTACGGTTATCATCTGGATTTTCTATTTGTAAGATGTATTCCAAATGTATCCAATCTTCTGATTTAAAGATAAAATCCCTTTATTATATTATTCAGACATTAAGCAAACAAGATGTTAGTTCATGTCAGACAGTGAGGAAAAATGTAATGTGTGTTTTTACAGCATATTTCAATTGTATATCACATGACATGACATACGCTGGTTTTGCTCTTACTTCCAGTCACTGTGTTCCTACAGCTGTCCATAACTCCAGAGAAGGCAGATGCGTACATTCATCAACCCTCCCAGAGCCAGAGTGGGCTGTCTCACCCCGTTTCATCCCATGTTCAGCTACCAGCTGACAATGCTGTTTGGAAGTGGGCCCTATTGCACTGAGGAAATTTATTTCAGAGACATTCGGAGAAGGCGTGTATCCCTTGTCTGTGTCACTGGGACCAGCAGATGGGAAAACCACATGGCAGTGGGAGGGCGAGTATCTTTGATGTTCTTTTTCTTGGCATGACTTAAAATGATAAAGACTTAAAAATTTTATTTGCTTTTTCTTGAAGTGGCTCAAATGAAGAGGGCGAGGAATGTTCTTTATCCGTCAGGTTTACGATCCAGATCATTCATTCAGAAGGTAATGTGAGATTAAGAGATCTAGATCAAAGTTTAACACAGTGTAAAGTACATTCTGGGTTAAAATCAAGCCAGATTTTATATTGTTTTTTTTTCCCCTTTGTGCTTCAAACACTTCAGAGTTTTAGTGAGCTCTACAGATAGTCTAAAACTGAAGTCACCTTTCTTCACAGTGACTCTCAGAACCGTTCTGTCAATTCTATCTTTTTAATTTCACGTAAAACAACAAAGTAAAAATGTTCAAGTCTTGCAGCTTTGCAGTTATAAAACTTCTGTCAAAATGGTGGAACTTAGAAAACGCGATGTGTTCCCCGAGATGTTTTTTGTAATTAAAGATTGTGCACAGCCACAAAAGTTGCTTTCAGTTTCGGTGACTGGATTCTGACATTAGATATTATTTAAGCTGATTTGGCTAGAATGTTTCCTTCTGGACGCAAAGGCAAATTATTTAACAGCAAAAGCTGGTCAACATTAAGAAGAAAGTATCTCTGCTAATGGACTCAAAGGAAACATATGAAGCAGGCCGCAAAAGGTACAAACCATCCAATATAAATTTGTTATGACATTTAGTTTAGTGTTTAATAACTGAAATGTTCCCAGCAGATCATTTGTCTAAAGAAAAGCTTTTCCTTTGTCAGAGTCATAGTCTGCTGCCAGCTTTAGATCATATCCTCTCAGTGCTTCTTCCTGTGTTTTTCATACAGGAAGTCATCCTCAACTTTAGTCTTGGTTCAGAAATTTCTGAAGAACAAGAAATTATATTAAATGATAATAAAAATTCAGACTGAACCCTATCCATACTATTTTTTTGAAACAGAGATCACTTTCCATGGAAACTGATTATCCATGGAATATTACATTTTTACTGAAGATAATATGAAGTTCCTTCATGTCAAACTGAAACTGAACTGACTCATCATTTTACACTAAAACTAAATGAGCTTCTTTAAAAAGGCCACCTGTGTTGTCATGAATGACTGCCAATTTCTCTTAATGTAATTTGATGATTTTGTGTTATGTTATATAGTTGTTTTTTTTTTTTTAAATTTATTGTTGGATCTGAATTCAACAATTTTTTAATCCACCATTGCTTAATGGAATCAAATTCCAATTACCAAGGGATTGCAAAGGATCCTAGCGCATTAATGTGCAGCATTTGTTAATACTTGAAATGTATTACTATAGAAATAAATGCATAAATTTAGCTTCTATAAGGCATTCTTATTTCATTGTGTGAGCTTCATGTCACTTGTTGGAAATTCTTGTTATAGGAATTTTCATCATCTTAAAACTGTATGTGGAGGATGCAATCCATCTCTGATTTCTGCTACACATTCATTTTTATGTGTTTTCCTCTAAGAGGTTTTCCCTAAGGTCTTCCCTCCTATTACTCAAATTAGTTTAGAAGCTACGTGTCAGTGGGGTGGGTCAGAGTGGAACAATAAATCAATGGATGCTAAATATATAGTTTGGTCCTGTCCACTGATGTTGGGTCAAGTTTTGCTGACCCAAAACTTGTAGGACAATTCAGGTCTTAGTAGTTTTCTGTCTGGAACAAAAGCTATTTCAATCAAAGCAAAAATCGTTTGGGACTTAAGGCATTTATTTTTAAAAAGCACGGGAAACTTACATTTTTGTAAAGTTGTTCATACAGTGCCCTTCAAAGATTTTGACATCCTGGAATTTATTGGAAACAACATTTTGCAATTTTTTTTCCAACTCTAGTGGTCTTTATTTGAGAGTGGTTAGACAGCAAGGCGGGTCATGAGAGAGGGGAAAGAGATGGGTTAAAGGTCATCAGGCTGGGACTCAAATCTCTAACAATGACATCGAGTAGTAGGGCCTCCATACTGGGTTGTCTTTACCCCTGCAGCGCCCCCCGACATGTATCAATTTTAATGTATTTTGCTGAGATTGTATATGATAGAGCAACAAAAATACTGCATCATTTTAAACTGGAAGGAGAACGACACGTGTTTAAAATAAGACATTGCAGATTGTACTTTGCAAATTACACACTCTCAGTCAGATGGAATGGAGAAAACCAGTGATCAATTTTCCAGTTTTGTCCAAGAATTTGTTAGATTTAAGTCAGGACTTTCTGCTTTAAACTTCACAGCTTTATCCCCAGCCTGCATTGTGTGTCCTTTGGTCTCCATGATGCTGCTTGTTTATTAATGTTCTCTAGCAAACCTCTGAGACCCTCACAGAACTTCCACCTGTTGTGTTTTCATATAACCACATAAGATATGGCAGTTCTAATTCTGCATGACTAATTAGAAATCACAGAGCTCTTTCTAATAAATATAACCCTCTCAGTTCTTATTAGTGTCCTTGGATTTTGCTTAATACCAATGATCTCTGAAAAGAGTAAGAGGGGAATGAAAAGCGGTATACCCACACAGAAGGTCATGGACAGAGAGGATGCAAAGTGAGAAAAAGACGAATCAATACTCGACTCTTCCACTGATTTACATCACAGTCTGGTATGGCTGTTAATCCTAATCAACACTGAGCTCTTTCTGGACCCATGATCAGATTTCTTCACCTTCAGCAGCCTAAAGTGACAAATGGCCATATGTTGTGCAATGTACACATGGTGCTGAAGAAAAATGGAAAATATGAGATATCCAGATTAGTGTTCTTTATTTTTTCTTTTTTTTGTGATAGTTTAAAAAAAATACCAAATATGTCTGAACATGGGAAACTCCAATTGCTAAGATGTTGGTAGTCAAAAAAAAAAGGTTAAAATGATTCATAATGTAAATTATGGATCATTAATATATTTGACTTGGGAGATATTGATTTTGTTGTTTTCTTCAAGTCATTCCAGACAGTCATTGACAGTCATAAACAGTAGATTGACATGCTAAACCCAACGAGGTTGCTGGGATTTTGCCAATGAAAGATATATCCAATAGTTGTCACGAGGTATGGACAGACCAAGGAGAACTTTGCATAATAAAATGAGCAATAAAACTTTTAGGCAAGTGTATTATGATGGCCAATTAAGAGGAATATGGGTGGAGGTTGATGTTCTTAAAGAAGCATTTGTTACAAACCAGATGGTAGAGCATTTGAGTCAATACTTGCATATTATTCTGTAAATCAGCGGTGCCCAAAGTCGGTCTTCGAGGGCCGGCACCCTGCATGTTTTGGTTCTCTTCCTGCCGATAACAACAACCTTTTCAGCATGTCAATGTGCTTCTTAGGCCTTCTAATGAGCAATCATTTCATTCAGGTGCGTTAAATCAGGGAGAGAAATAAAACATGCAGGATGCCGGCCCTCGAGGACCGACTTTAGGCACCAATGCTATAAATGACATCAAAAAACAAGGGAGTCTTCATAATTAGCTATACTGAGTTCAGTTACAAAAACTTTTTTTTTTTTTGAGATTACCACAGATCCTTCCACAAAGAAAAAATAAAGTAAATAAATTCAGATCCTATCCTGCAAAAATGACAGACCTTGAAACAAATGAGTTTTTAAAAAAAAAGAATTTTATTAATACTTTCAGTTAAAAGCAACATAATGTAAAAAGCTTTTCACATTAAGAGTTAATTCACAGAACTGTGGTATTTGCTTCAGAAAACAGAAACAAATCTCTACTTAACGCGAGGAAGAAAATAATAAAAGGCCTTCCCCTGCAATAACTGAGCTCAACCTTGTCAGCATTAAAAGGAACCGAGTTTTCCTTTATAAGAAATGCATGTCTGAGGAAGATTTGTATTAAAAGGTTGCTGCTACATTAGAGACAAACCTCCCCGACATCAAAACTTTAGTAAAGTGGCAAAGCCTTTTTGTTTTAAATATTCTTTGAATTTAAATTAAAAAAATAAAATAAAAAACTGAGGATGAAAAGCTTGGCAGAAAGCAAGCAAGTATTGCACATACATCTCCTAGTACCCTTTAAAACTGTCCAAGAGAACAAATAAAACCCAGAGAAGAAATTTATAGCCGAGGCCAGTTAAAGGAAGCAGTTCCTGCTTTGTGCCAACTGTAGAATCTGTAAGAACCAGCATTGTTTTACTCCATAATTAAGACCAGTTTTGTAGTTAAATGGGAGTGTTGGCGAGCAAGGACAAGAGTACGAGGACAAGTCTTGCTTCCTCTTGTATCCAATTAGTAACCAGAGCTATATTTGGCAGCAGGACTGCTTAGTGTAAATGAGCCTCTCATTGGCATTGAAAATAAAACAGGACATGAGAAATAAAGATGAACTGAAATATGCTCTCCTAAACCCTACTATTCAATTCATGAAGTAAAACAAGAGTTTTAAAATGTCAAACGTAAAAATATAACTTACAAATAAAATTCCACCATGGTTAGCTCCTCTAAACAATCATTGCCTTATGGAGCCATGAGCAAAGAAATGCAGTAGAAAGCAACCAAATATTCAAGGATTATATTTCAGCATCAGGTCAACTGATCCCATAATTTACTAAAATCAAAATGACAAAAAAAAAAAAAAAAATCTATGGTGTGTAAATGGCGTTTCACAGAATGACACACAGCAAACAATACTCAGGAAAAAAATTAAGAAAAAAAAAAAGAAGCAAGGAGTAATCCAAGGGTGTGGAGTATTATATCATCAGAAATGTTTCTTCTTTGTGAAACTCTGCTGGTGGGGTTTTAAAGTGTTCATAGTGGAGTTTTGGTGGGTTTCTAAAGTCTTTACGTATGGTAGAGCTTGTGTTCGTACTCCGTGGTGGAGCAGCTGTGAGGGGAGTCAGTGTCTCTGTGGATGGGAGTGGGAATGCTGCTGCGGTGCTGGTGGTTGTCATTCAGCGTCAGGCTGAGGAGGCTGGTGCAGGTGGGCAGGTAGACGTGCTGCACGTGCTCCACGTCTGACCGGCACACAGGACACAGCTGAGGGAGAAGACAGAGCAGCTTTTGAGTAAAAGCCCCAGCCATCCAGTTACAGTGGCTTACAGAAGTATTCATATCCTTCCCATTTCAACCACAAACTTTAATGCAGTCAGACTTCAGAAGTCAGTCAATTCAACCTGGATGTAATTTAATCTTGTTTAATGTAGCTGTTCTGGGAAGGACTCATATTTGGCACAAATTAAGAAAGAACAGAGGGAACATTAAGATATGCAGGACATCGTGTTGAGGATTACAGCAGACACCAGGTTAAGATCAAAGAATATTCATGTATCTAAACGGCTCAGTCAAATTTCAGATGGAATTGCTTTGAGAATCTATAGCAAGACTTAAATTGCAGTGTAGCGATGCTCTCCATTCAATCTGGCTGAGCTTGTGCCTCTTTGCAGAGAACAGACAAAATTGTCAGAATCTAGATATGCAAAGCTGATGACCTCAAAGGATTTTTGGCTGTGATGGCAGGACAGGTGGTTAAAGTATTACAGCAAAGCTAAAATGCTCAGGTCCCAATGTTAGAATAGGTAAATATATATATATATTTTTTTAAATTAAAACTTCTTCCTGTGACCAACTCATTCACCCCTTTAGTAGCTGGGTGACGTTTTCCAGCTCAGCTAATGGTGAAGAGATTTGCCTTGCTGCTGTAATCCCTTTACAAGACAAACTCTCTCACACATGCTCACGCAAAATCTGCCTTCGCATAGACGGGCACTTTTAGCTGATTAAAAGAGGGGACAATCAGGTTGTCAGAGTTTAAGCAAGCCTCTGGATGTTGTTAAAAGCACCATAAAAGGATAAGACCAGGGAGCTGAAGCATATTAGATTCTTTTAGGGAAATTGCAAGATCACATAAGGAATATGACTTGAATTAAGCCAAAACAAGCCGAGCTTAGCTTTCAAATTAAAAGCATCCAAGGGTAAACATACAAATGACTACGTAAAGTTTGTAAACATTTTCTCCAAGCGTGGAGAGCAGTCTCACCTGCAGCTGATTTGCGCAGTTCTGGCAGCACACCATGTGGCCGCAGGGACAGAACGCTGCATCAATCTCCTCCTCGCAGCACACCATGCACAGCAGAGCTTCTTTGAGTTTCTGCAGCCGCTCCTGCAGGGCCCGGCTCTGCTCGCAACTGTTGCAGTCCAGTCCTTTGTCCCGCTGGCTGGCCCTGCTTGGGGATTGAGAGGGAGAGGAGCGCTCTCCACTCTCTGAGCGAGACACCAAGTCCGCAACGCCAGCGTTGTACAGAGCACGGCGAGCGTGGTCGTACACTTCCTTGGAGGTTCGTCTGATGTCGAAGACGTACTTCTTGCCCACGTTGATGTTTTCGTTGAGGAATAGGGAAGCCAGGTGACCCTTAAAATCTCTGCTGTACTGCATCATCACGGCATTGGTAACTGTATCACACCTGAAAAATAAAACAAAACATGATTAATATTTTCTGGAAAGAGTTTTTGACCATCACAACTCAAAACTAGTTTGGATTCCAAAAATGGAATTCCAAAAATTTATATTTGTCACTCGATGCATTTCCGATGCTCTAATTTTAATTAACACATGGACACTGGGTGCTCAGAGCAAGTTTCAGGTGTTTACCACCATTGCTTAGATCTACTGGCCTTAAGTAAATAATCTTCAATTCTGCAGATGGATGACCAACAGACTGCTCACAAACAGCTATACAAGCATCAATCCTCAGATCAGCAGGGTTCAACATTTATTTTACAGAAACTCAGAATGTTTTCTTGGCTCATCACAAACACAGTTAAGTCAGGGCTCATCTTTCATGAGCAAAACTGCTTTTGGTACAGTGCATTTATCAAATGTAAATTCATCACTATGTCTTTACAGCACAGACTGGGGTTAGATAGTTAATGGTTGAGCTCCTCTCACCTGTAGAAGGCATGAGTCTCTGTGATGGCTCGGTACAGTCCGCTTGCTGCCCGGTTACTGATCAGTTTGAATAACAGAACCACGCTGTCATTTGTGTCCTTTGTTACAGTCAAGTAGACACTTTTCCCTGACTGAGTGGCGATCTGGATGATGGGGTAGCTTACTCTAAGACAAGAATGCAAGACGTTATTAAAGTAGGCAATGTTAGAAGTGACATTTATGTTTAAAAATGTTGGATATTAAGAAGGTAAATCCAATAATATTAAACTATTATGGCAGAACATACCTGTTAACTAAGCTGAAATCCTCCTTACAGATGGCAATCCCTTCTGGCCCCACTCCGATAGCCAGCCGCTGACCATTTGCGTCACGCGCCCAGTGCCACTCCACGCCGTAATGCTCCAGAGCAGAAATGAGCTGCAAGGCCTGGTACTCCACTGAGGTCTGGCTTAAACCCTCCAAAGCTTTGTGTCTGGAGATAATGCTGCAGCAGAAACAAGGTGCAGAGTGGTGAGAAAAAAGTTGGCTGTACTTTAATTACACAAACAGGTAAAACAAGACTAGCCTGATGAATGTATGAGTCTGATGAGTGTTCAAACACACAAATGTTTTTATGAAGCAACTGACTGCAGTCGATATTTAAACTTATTGAGCTAATATTCATTTACTAAGGTTTAATGTTCCTCAGTCTGTATTTCTACTATATTTTGTGCTTGCTCAAGTCTATCACATTATTATAGAGGCACAATAAGTTAGATTTTACTGCAATTACAACTTATTGGTGCTTTGATAAAAATCAGAACATCTAATGGATGAATTTTCCGCAGGGCCGTGGTTAAGTGTTTTTCATTCTGTGAGTCCTTTGGAGTTAGACATTAATGATGCAGCTTCGACCAATTGGTGGAGTATCAGTATTTAAAACAACTATTCTGTAAGTTCAGTGAGATGAATGCTATGAATTGTGCAGATAAATGTCAGTATAAATTGAGCAGTGAAGCAGAGCAATGTTCAGTGTCAGTTGATTCAGGCCCTTTAAAAGCTGCAAATACAAAAGAGATACTGTAGTCTGCAAAAACACAATGGATATAGCTGGAGGGACAACTGCTGAGGGAAGTACATTTGACTCTTGTACAACAACTTGTTTCTGATAGAAAACATGAATTCCCTTTTCACCAAGTTTTAAAAAAACAGTATTACAATACAGTCACGCCAGTTTAATGGAGAAAATGTGCAGTAGAAACATTTGCCAGGGGTGATCTGCAAATAAACGTCATCTGATCTCTTGTCAGCTGCTGTGTTTGTTCAAAGCCCTGAATGTTTTTTTTTTATAGAGACCATGTGACCGAGTGTTTATTATTATCATCTCTAGATATCTCCTTTTCCTATTGCAAAATTACACAATTCATTCACCATTTGAATCAAACCTTTTATAGACTAAGAACTGATGCAGTAAGAGGCAGATGAATTTCTTCCAAATATCTTTTCATGGTTATGATCATTTGCATTTTTCAAAAAAGGAGTAAAGATCCTTTACTCAGCTCATACTATTGGTTATATTGTCATAATAGCATATTGCTTTTACTACCTAGATTTCAGCATGTCTTCATGAATTTAGAGTTGGATTGCATTACGTTTGTCAGACAACGTTGAGTGTGTTGTACCTGTTGATGGTGGCGGTGTCGGGCTCCTCTCCACACAGCTCTGAATACCAGTACTGGGCCGTGTTTTGGTTGTAGTCCCCAAACTCTGCTTGCGCTAGCAGAGCGCTTAGCTCCTCCGCCTGCTCAGAGCACATGCGAAGGTGTCCATTGTGGAGGTCTTCTTTCACATGCATGAAGAATAGATGTCTGTGGAAGACAAAAATCATGGAGAATGTGAACTTGCATGCTATCCATGTCTTGCGTCATAAATTGACATTTATAGCTCTACACAATTAATGGTTCAGTTTCACTTCACAACCTACTTCCACAAATGCTCCACAGCATGGTTAGGATGACATGCCAAGAAGCAAAATACTTTCCCTAGTTTCACTTCTTTAAAATGGCAGTTTTAGATCGTGCGGCCGCTCTGGCTGAACCGTTATGGAATGCAAGTTGTACATTTGAGGGAAGGAATAAAATACTGCAAGAACACCCACCCTCCCCTCATGGTGACTTATTTCACCATGAGGGGAAATAAGTCCCCTTATTTAGACTTCTGTATCTAATGAAATACAGAAGTCTATAGTGCATGCTGTCAATATCTGGGCAGGTTCCACTTTCATGAATTGCAGTGTTAATTCAGTTTGGCACACAGGAATCTTCCATATGATTGTGTAAGCAGCAAACCTCAATGATAAACTGAATCTTTAGCTACAGGCTACAAATCAAAATTGATAGAAATTACACTAAAGCAATTTTAGTTTACTTTTTGATTATGTACCTGTGCATTGACCAAGGGATGCTGCTTAGTCTCATTCTGCTATAAACAACATGTTAAAAATATGTTTTTTATTCACAATTCGAGATCACTGGCGGTCAGAACAGCTGGTACAGTTTGGGCTCAGTGCTCATGAGAACAGCATGTTCTGTAGTAGTGATGGAAAAACAGCCCCTTTATGAGAAAACAGTGGGCTATTCCATTGTTTTCAACCACAAGACGTGAAGTACTCCATCTTCGACCTGCAGGAGGCAATACGTGAATGAGAGCAACACCCTAACTGACTCACTCCTTACAACATACGGAAAACTGACCTCAAGTAGCCTCACATCCATCAATCAGATAAACTGTCACAGTGACCTAAAGCAGATCATAAACCTGTCTCAACCAGACTTCTACTTTAAAAACTTAACCCATGTGTCATATTGCTAAATATTTTCTTGTTACAGTAGACAGTCTGCTGAAACAGAAAAATAAATAACTGCTTTATTTTTCAGCTAAAGGAGATGCCCCCCTCTCTCAGGCTGCACGTCTCTTTGAAGCATGATATGCTTTGTAACATTTTCATTTGTACAAATAAGGTCATACTGTGCCTGAAGATTTTTAAAAGGAAGTAGAAAACTAACATTTCCCACATTGAATTTTTGATTCAGAACATGCGAATCTCACAGGAACGATTCTTTTATCATTTCCTTTACTATCTTACAAGATTAGCAAGCCCACACCTCGTGACAAAAACACAGGCAACGTGTACAGTTTGACATTGCAACAAAGACACACCTTAACCAACACACAGAGCTTCCAAGCAGCATCAACAGCAGCAGAGAATCGCACAAACAATGTCGGCACAAACCAAACCGTGCTAGAGCCAGACTGTAACAACCGAGCCCCCACGGCTGACTAGCCTCAGGCATAACAAACAGGGCTTTGATATGGTGTTAAACATCCCATTTCCTCCAACACACAAACACTGGACTCCATTGTATCAAGCCCAGCAGGCATCATGTGATAGAGCACCGCTCATGAGATACCTGCCTGATGCAAACAATAGGGCCAACCTGACTGGGAGTTTACAACAGGTTGCTGGTAAAAAAAGGTAACTACAGGGCAAGCCGCTGAGGTTACTGTAGTTCACACAGGGATTGGCAAGGTTACTACTGGTCGTGGAACAATAGGGTTTCGTTTCAGGGAACTATGAAAGAACAGGTTTGTTATCTGATAAACAAGCAGTCAACTAACTATGCTTACTGTTTTACTTCTGCATCATTAAGATCCCCATTTAAATGGGCAGTTGGGCCCATGGCTCACAATATTGTCCAAGTCTTGTTTTTATTGCCAATAACTGTTTGGAAGAGGACATCAACTTTAGGTGGCACAGCAGGTCAACATGCCCTGCTGCAGAGATTACTACCGATAGCTGTTCCTGTTTAGCTTCTATGAAAAAACAAGATGCGATATGAAGGAAGCAGAGCACCATGAACAAACAACAGGACACATACAAGGAAACTTAACCCACAGACAGTGAGCCATTTTAAGAAATCACTGGCTTTACACATCATCAAAACTCCCCATGAGTGTTATGAAAACATTGTGTTGATCCCAAATACACTTGGAATAGATAGTGTAAATCCATCAGACCATCATGTAAATATTTTATGATTTACAAACATGAACATGACTGCAAAGGAAAGGATAAAATAATAAAAAAGAACTAGGATACCAGGAGTGGTTGTTCTGTTGAGTTATAGCTACATAATTTCTCCAGTTAAATCGTATCGACTTCCATTAAGCTGACAACTACACGGCTTCTTGTGCCAGAACCAGGCTGCCTCAGCACCTGTCAGGGTCAGTCACACACAAGAGCACTGAAGAAGTGTCCACTGTCTACAACTCCAACACATGTTGATGGTCAATTTCAACATGTGGTCCAGACAAGACTGACAAAACATTTCTGTGCCACTAGCCTTTATGTTTTGAGGATGCATGTCTGTAAAATTATTTTCTAATCACATTCATTCCAATTAAGTTAAAACACGCCTATAAATTATGAGTGCCTCATCCACTAAACTTGTATGCAAATTTGAGTTTATCAGCAGCCAAGTTTCTTCTCTTTATGGCTCAGTCCTTATTTACAAGATCAAGAAGCAATGTTCAGACAAAAACATGCACATTCGTACTTCTAACACAGAAACATTGCCTTTATTCTCCATGCAACCTGCAGCACAACAGGCTGAATACCAGGAAGTCTGTAGAGACCAAAGTCTCTTGGCCTACTTCTACTGTATTATACTGTTTACAGCACTATGTTCTATCCTTTAAAGAGATAATGCATAGTTAAAGTTTTAATAGGATTATTCATTTGCCAGAATTACACTTGAGGTTGTTAAAAATTACAAAAAGGTATGCAACAGTTTAGATACTTTAATATTTTGAGAGTTGCGGACACCTAATCTTTGGCTTGTGTCAAAACCAGTTCAAGTAGCGCCACGTTAATTGCAGGCACCGAGTTTAATGCATGGTCTTTTGGATGTGACATCGCTCAACAAAATATGTTCCTCTGTACTGTTACTCAAGCAGTAGACTCCTTACTAAACTATAATCTCCGTAAGCTTTCTTTTTGAAAAGCAGTAAAGCTGCAAAAGATATGTGCAGGTTTACAAACTTTTACTAAAATAATTTTTACTTTAGTGTTTCTAAAAACTCTGTTCCAGTCTATAAAAGTTACCTTGTTTTCTGTGCCTACCGAGTGTCACACTGAAAAAGTCAGTTTAGAGGAACAAAACATCCCCACAAACTGAAACTTAACACCACAGCTTTAGAGACTGCTCTACATTCAGCCAATCAGCATTAGAGTTTCCGACCTCACTGGTTGGACTCCCAACAATGTGGTTTGTGAGCTAGTCAAATAACTTGCCAGCAGCTATGTGCAGCGGGGTTACTCTCAGTCAATGGCCTATAGTTACCGCGGCTCGACATCTTCTGGAAAACTTGTGGGCGGACTGTGAAGAAACTTGTAAATGAACAATTTAACATAAAGCAGCGCCACATTAATTCCAGGCACCGACTTTAACATATGCACTGACAAACTGAGCTGAAAACCACATAGCAATTAAACAAAGAGAGTTTGTGGGCTAAACTGCTTGGGACCCAGTCTAGTAAAACGATAATTGCAGGTGAGCATGGACTCCAAGTTGTGGTGTTGAACAAATACCACTATCATCTCCCAATCCAGGAGAATAGTGAATAATGAAAACTAAAGGTAGGTTAGCAAAGTGCTGAAGAAATCTGATGAATTTAGAAGCATTTTCAAACCTAATGAAAACATTTGATTACTTTGAGACTTAAAAATAAGTTGATAAAACCGTGCTTGTTTGACACCAATTGATTTTGAAGAGATAAATTTAGAAAAGGCTTCACTTCCATTAAAGTATTTAAAAACAATGCCAGAGACTTTTAGACATGACGCTAGATTTCTGTGGCTTTAGGACCAAAGAATAATGCAAAACTCCAGCTTCACCACCTTTTGCTGCACTCTGATCAGCTGTCTGAAAGCAGGACAGAGTAGTTTATACTAACTAATTTGGAATTATTCCCCATTGGAAAAACAGTACCTCCCAACCACCTTTAGAGATGCAGTTTAACAAAAGATGTTGACAGTCACTTAAGCAGTAGGTTGCATGCTACCTACCTGAGGAAACCATCAGCTTAGTAAACTTATTTTGTCAAAGCACCAATACTGCAAAAGATGCATGCAAATTTACAAGCCGTTACTAAAATTACTTTTACTTTAACATTCCTAAAAACTAAAGTTTATGGTCCTGATAATGTTAATATTTTTACAGCTGCAAAATAGTTTCTAATCTATTTCCAATATAATCCAGTCATGTTGCATTTGTTGCATGAAAGTAAGTTTGTGGCATTTTCTTACAATGCAAGAATCTCATAACGGCATTGTGCCTGCATGACCCAAACTGACATGTCTCCTTAGAGACAACATCAGAACAACAAAAAAAGAAAAACATACAAGAACAATTTCTACTCAGATTAATAACCTGTCACAAGACCAAAACCCAGCAGAGGAGAAAAACTTGTACAAGAACAGATTGTTGTTTTCAAGTCATCTGAATAAGTTTTAGCTTGTTTGAGGTTATATAATAGAAGAAACACTGTCCTGTGACAGTTCTAAAATACTTTAACTTTATTTCAAGGTAAAATGATTTTAATTTGTGAAGTCAACAAGTTGTGTTACTACTTTGCCCTTGCTACAAAGCCTAAAGCAAAAAACATGTGGTTTTCAGGGGTCTAGTGATTGCATGATCAGAATGCTAAATGTGACCACTAATGAAGGGAAAATGATTAACATAAAGCTCAGCAGCCAATAGTAAAAGTTTAATGATGCAAATAATGGAGGTGGTCAGTGAGGTTCTGGGCCAGTACCCTTCAACCAGTGAAAAGGAAATGAAGTTATATGATCAGATTTTTATATCACTGTTTTTTTTTTTCTTAGTTAAAACCCCTTTAGTGTCTGTTACCAAACATGGTAATTACAAAGCAGCCGCATGTTTGAAATTAATTTACAAAAGGAATCCGAAAAGATAATGGCACTGCCTTTGTAAAAAGTGCTCAAAGCCAACCATAAAATACAGATTTATAAATAATGCCTTCAAGAATGGAACAGAAAGAGTAGCTTAAAGCAAAAAGCTTTAGGGGTTAAAAAAAAAAAAAGTGGATTTTGGGAGTCACAGCTGCCACAGAAAGCTTCCAGCTCAGATGGATATGACCCAATGCTGGTAACAGAGGGAGAAAAAAAAGGCAAAGTCTGGCAGGTTATACTGTCAATACAGAAAAATAAAATCTATACATATGAACAGCTCCACAATAAAAAAAAATGGCATGAACCATGAACATTACGTCATCATGTTTGCCAGCTCAAGAAACTCAACCAAATGTTAAATTAAGAGAATAAAACTGCCAACTGCTTGCACATTAAAGTGACCTGTGGAGCTTTACGTGGCAGCAAAGCACACAGCTGCTTATATAAGCAGCTTTATATGATGGGGAAGGGTTACGCAAGCGGGCATATTAGAAGGGTGTAACAGTAATGACCACCCATTCCACAATGAAACTGGCTCCGTCAATAAACTGCAGCAATGTTTGTTTTTTTATGCTCCCGTGCATGCACATATGGGAGAACAATGAGCATGCCTCTCAGATCGGTCATGAGCATGAAGTGGCAATATTTTCCCACAATATCACAAAACTCTAAGTCCCCTACAGGCTAGCAAATGTATTACTTCCTGATGAGTCATGTCTACTCATCCTGCCGTCAGACCAGCTCATGCAGAGAAGCACTGCAACCGAACTGGGTGAAAGGTGACATCTGTAGCTCTAACAGCAATCACACCCAATAAGCCTTTAAAACCACTGGACACACAAGTTGAGCACATTTCCAAAAACAAAAGTATAATTTTTGCATGTGCTTAAATATGTGCATCTATAGTTATAATTGATTACCTTAATAAATGTGCACAAATGAAACCAGACTTGCAAAACATTATAGCTGAGAATTGCCAATCATTAATGCATTTAAATTAAGAGCACTGCCTTCATGTGACTGGCATCACTATCATGTCTTTGTTTTAACAACCCAATTATCCATCCCCCCCTTCCTCTCAGCCAACACCAGTGGTCAAGATAACCACTTCTAATCTAGTGGAGGTCAGAGCACAGGCAGCCAAGTGTCCTCTCCTTCCCCCTCACTTTCCCTTCCTCCCTCTTCAAATACTGCCAAATATGGGCCAGAGCAAACAAAGACAATGTGAGGTGAATGAGACATAGTAGTCAGCAGGTGTCAAACAGATACAAATACAACCACAAAGAGGAAACTAGATATCCTTAAGGAGGAGAAGTAGGAAAAAAGGCATGTATAACAACAACAGTCAATTCTGCAACAGGGGTGAATATGTCAATGGCTACACAGAGCGATGCAAGGACCACAATTAGGAACTTGGAAAAAAAGAAAATATGAGGAAAGATGTGGGCTTGTCATAGATAGCTACTTTTCAGATCACAATCATGTTCAAATTAATCTTGCCAAGGAAATTAGTAAGGGGACATTTTAATCTCGAGTCCCTTGTAGTTTAGTAAGAAAATTAATGAAAGTAAAAACATTAAAAATAAACTCAATTATTGAGGTACAGCTGCAACACTGACATTCCTGTAAAAACAAAACCTGTGTGAGAAAAAGTCTAACACTGGTCTTTTTTTAAAACCATATGTCTAAAAAAGGAGTTAAAACGGAGACCTTTTGTTTTTAAACAAAAACGACCACAAAAAGTTTTTTTTCAATCTCAATGGGAGTCTTGGCTGCCAGTGAGCCCACATGGTCCCTGGGGAACGGGCAGAGAGCAACACACAACCCCAGAGCTGCTGGATCACATTTCCAGGCTGGCGCTCTGTCAGAATGACCTATAGTAAACCCAAACCGGCTTGACGGAGAGGTTACTAAAGGGCACTTCCAATGCGTTGGAAACAAAGTGATCATGTTGTGATCTGGTTTGTGTTTTTCAGCACACAGTTCTCCCGACATTGCTAGTCTCATCAGGTACAGCTGTGTTTAAAACTATTTGGAACTTGCACCACGTAAAAACTTTTTTTTGCATCTCAATTCAATTTTGAAGTGACAAATTCAAGATGATTTGGACATTTCAGTAAGGAATGTTCATATCGCAACAAAGATAATCAGTGGTACCTTGTCTGTTCCTGTAGGATGAGATGGGGCTCCACAAAAAACTTGACTCGCAGCCTCAGCCGACAGGGTGTCACGTTATCCATCTGCTGGCAGATGCGGTTCCTTAGATTCAGCCACAAATTCTCTCCTTTGCCGCCGGTAAACTGCAGCCCGAAGTAATCCACTTCAATTATGCCCAACTTTCTGCAAACCTGCAGAGAGGTAAAGGAAACTGGGTCTCAAAAAAAGGGAATTTAGATTAGAAAATACCAAAAGAATCAAACAACCAAAACAACATAAAGGAAATATTAAATAGGCAAGAAGAGAAGATGGGCAGGGAGTTTATTTCTAAGGGATTACAACACCTGGAACACAAACTTAAATCCTTTCATGGGGGCTCATCAAATCTAACCCACCCTTAACTGCAGCATGGATGGTCGTGTTATTACATAACTACTGGCGAACATCTCTAGAAAGCCTGGAGGCAGAGATAATACCCATTTGTTGCCCTCAGCAAATTGGGTATATGGCCTGCATACAAAATAAGACCGGCATTTTATTTTAGTAGGGTTATGACCGAAACTACTGCTCCCATAAAGGAGTTTCTTTAGCACAATGCGCCTCAAAAATAATCAAATTAAGATCCAGATTTGTGATTCATTATATTTTTACCCTCACCAACTTTACAACATTAGATACAATGAATTTTAATCTGTGCAGCTTTTCTAGACTTTGCAATACTTATGGCCAAAACAAGTAAGCCAAAGAGCACTAAATGTTAAATATGAAATTCTGCATGGCTCTCTCTACCAACAGAAGCAGGGAGAAAAAAGTAGGTTTTTTTTTATTCAGACTCATGATTTATACATGTTCCTTCTTTTTATTAAGAGCTTAAAAGCTGCTTGTATCTTATAGTTAGTCAAAAAAAATGTATAGATTTAAAGTACTCCTTAAATTTAGCCCAAAGCTTTTTCTTTTAACAGAAAAAAGTTTTAGTTCAAGTCTCGACTGTGAAATATATATCCTTCAAGAAGTATAGAGCTTTTAGAAGATAGCCATTGATTTCAAAACAGTTTAATGTTAAATAAAAACAAAAATGTCAAAATTTGTCAGACATATGAATAATTCTGGGTCTAGAAAGCCATGTTCAGAAATCTAAGGGCACTGAATATTGCAGACTTGACAAAATGCGATAGCTCAAGAGTGATAAACACACTAAAGATAAATAAGGAAAAATGACTTGATTCTTTTCCTGAAATCATGCAGCAGTAAAAAGGAACTCAGTTTCACAAATAACATGAACCATTTGATCATTAGTTAATGCAGGAATCAAAGTTACCAAGTGTTGAATAGCTTCATATATTGAGGTTTACCTTTAAAACTACAGACAAAGGTGGAAACCAACAGATTCATGTTAATGTTCCCAACTCAATTTCAGTGGAGATCTCATTTTGTTTCATGCAGACATTTATACCAACAAAGCCTCAGGTTGAGTGAAGCTCAAGTGCCGAGCGCAGCTCGCAATGAAACACAATGACCTGTAGTAACCTCTGCTGCCGTAAGCCATCTGTTTCTGGCAATACAGGAAGTCTTACTAAAGCTTTAACATGTTTAGATACCCACGGAAACTAATATTTACAACGTAAATATTTACAAAGTAAATACAAAATAGTTTCGCTTGGTCTTTGTAGCAGCAGCGTAATTACCATTTGTTGTTACGGTAGCTGTAATAAATACAAAAAATTCAGAAAACAAGCAATCTTCCATGCTTCTTAGAAGAACGCTTAATTCTTAAATAGCCGATTAAATTATTAAAATAAAGTTTAAAAACAGTGGAGAACTTAAAGCGTGCCGGTACAATAACAGCTTCGGTGATTTGTCTAATAGAAATAGTGAAAGAGACGGAAAGACAAATAGTCTCCGTACATATATCTGAACATTTATGGGTATTTTACTCGGAATCTAACCTTATTAAGACAGTCTTCTCCGTTCGCTTTCGCGTCAACTTCCACTTCCATCACCACCGAGTCCGGACGAGTAACGTGGCAGAGCATTTTGGTTTTGTATTTTGTAGTCTTTGGTGCGCCACGCTTTAAACCAACAAAACAATTCTCTTGCCCTCTTTAGAAACCCTCCACATCAAGCCTTCATCACTTTCCTCTCAGTTCTCTCAGTGTGGCTAATCTTCCTCTACCAGCTGTAGGAAATATCAATGAAATGCTCCCCGTAGTCCCGCCTTCTTGAAGGGCATCCAATCACACACGGTTTATTGTAACTCACTGAACTTCTGTTCACCAATTGGAAGCGTTGTCACATCCGCAAATTGGATGATCAAGTTGAGCTCTTGTTTGAGAGGCACTGCGTCCTCTTGTGGTGGGTTGGTTGTATGCAAACCAGAGAGCTTTTATTTTTGCACACCTGAACTTAATAAATTAGAACTTTCATCGTACGCCAGTGCACTTCAGGGTGAGTTTAATGGTTTTCCATAGCTTTTTATAAATAATGTAGGGGATTATGACCCAGAAATAGCTGCAATAGTAGTGGGGAAACTTTCCACTTTGCCTGTTTTTTGCAACTCAAGGCTTTTATGAATATTTAATTTCTGCAACTTCTACCTCAGCCACCCACTATTTCCCCATCTTATAGAACTCATTTGTTTTCTCTAAATCTTTCGTTTTATAACATCTTATTCTGAAATTGATATAATTTACTTAATCTTATCTATAAATAAAGGTTAAATACAAAATAAATCTGTCAAGCATTGAGCTGGTTTATGCCGTCATGAGGAGAATTTAAACATGTTAACAGCGCCCCCAACCATGAAGCTTAAGTGTTGCTAATTTGAGCACCTAATATTTCTGTGACCTTATTTCAGTATGTTTTCTGCCCCAATGCATCCACAACAGCTACTGTTTTATCATGTATTATTCAGCGGCACTGCATTGTGATGGAGGCAAACTTGGCAAGGAAAGTGAAGAGAAGAGCAGCCTTGTACTATAAAACCAGGGAAGGCATGGTATTCAGCCAAGCTTATCATTTGTTTGCCAGAGGACAATTTAAAGTGGAGGCAGCATGCCTTTCCGATATGTTTGCACTCTTTCCACAGCTGCATTCCTTGTGTGGCTGGAGTGATATGTATATAATAAGAAGAGACTGAAAGGAAAATACCAATGATGTTTTAACATTTAGCTACAGCGCCTTGCAAAATAACTCCTATCCCCTTCATTTAGCAGAATTGTGAAATGGAAGGAAAACATACTTCAGTGTCGTTTAGACTAAAGGTATTCAACTGCAGGCCTCAAGGACCGATTTCCTGCAGCTTTTAAGTATTTCTCTTCTTCAACACACCTAGTCAAATAATCAGGTCTTTAACGGGTCTCTGTAGAAGTCAGCCATTTGATTCAGGTTGACTTGACCAGGGGATACATCTAAAAGTTGCAGGACACAAGCCCTTGGGGACTGGAGTTGAAGTTCAGACCAACCTTTTACTACATTTACGTCTACAATTCTTTTGGAGTACATTTCTATCAGCTTTGCATTAATAGTCATTTAAATTATTTTCCCATTCTTCAGCAAATTTGGTAAAGCTCAATAAGATTGAATGGAGTTCTTCTGCAAAAATCAATTTTGTAGTGTTGCCGTAGATTCTTATCTGAATATACGCTCTAACTTCAACTGGGTCATTCAATCACATGAGCTTTGATCTAGAGCATTGTATTGTATCAGCAGTGCATTGTCTGTGGTTTTGATTTGAAAAATGTGAGAAAGATTGGTCAACATAAAAGATTAGCTTGAATAATTCAGGAATCTTGCGCATTATTGTGTATCAAGGGAAACTCTAATTTGGTGCAAACCAAGCAAGGATTAGATCGCACCACTAAACTAAATCTTGAAAACTCAGTGTTGACAGTGATGACCATGTGTTTACTGCTGCCTATTTCACAATAATAAAGTAAACAGTTTGTAAGTTGTTCATCGAGAGGGGGGTGGAGGGAGTGTGAATGTTTGCAGGACACGCAATGTTTGCTAACTGGTGTAAAGCTAAAATAGCCCTTTTCCTTACATGGGTTTAGCAAAACATTGGATTGACAAATTCTATAAATTTGTAATTTTCTCTTTAGATTTTTGTTGTTTATATCTGAAAACTCTTTCCAGGCGATTGCATCTAAAAGTGTACTTAATCGTCAATAATTTGTTGCCATAGCTCTTAATGGAAAACCACTGATGGTAAGCATGTTGTTTATTTGTAACCAAACCATACTGTTGAATATTTCAGTGTAACCTAAGCAAGTAATCTTCAGGTTTCCACTAAGTTTAACCTTAAATGTTTATTGAATGAAATGTTTTAGAAGAGTAGGAAAGTATTTACAAATTTAAGATTTTATAGAACATATTTGGTTTTGAATAAACATAATGACCGATGAGGTAGACTATCAGTTCTACCTAGATAGTGTTGGCATTTTCTGACTTCCAAAAGTTGCATAAACTGATTTCAACAGTCTGAAATCAGTAATGTCCAACTGTAATTTTACATGCTCTGATCTATGACATGCATGTTCCCATCCTTTGTGTTTGAGTAGTTAGTCATTCTGGTACCTTATCTGTCTGCAGAATCATCCTCAAAAAGAAATTAAGCAACTTTATCAACTTTAACACATGCATCTTTCCCAGTGTGATGAGGTCAGCCAGCATGTAGTCTGTACAGGCTGCTGCCCTTTTGTCTGAGGTAACATAAGTCTGCCTATAGAGAAATGTCTGAGCTGGCATTATAGCCATAAATGGAAAAGAAGAAAAAAAAAAGACTCGGCGGGTCAAGGTCCACCGTGGACCTGGGTCCTTATTCCACTGGCAAATCGCACACATACTCGCATCGTATTACTATGTTACAAAAAACTGATCCAGTTATCGGTTTTACAGCATCTAAGCCTTATTAATTTATGATTTCAAGGATCTTATCAAAGTCAGCTGACTCATATGTTTCTGATTCAAGTGCAGCTAAGGGTAATATAAGAAGTCATGAGTGGTAGTGCACAGGTTGCTTATTTCTGATTTATATTGACCACAAGTTATCTTTCCGTTTGAAGAAACAAAGTGAAATGCAATAGGCTTAAGTTAGAGGTTTCCAAAGTGCACTCCGGAATCCCCTAATCAGTACGGATTTTGTGCTGATCCCAATGGCAACGGTGCAATTTTGGCACCCTGGAACACAGGCAGTTAAGGTAGATGAAAACTGGAATAAAAAAAAAATTATTAAGAGAAACATTTTTACTAATTAGAATCTTAACATGGAAAATGTAGGAAAAACAAAGTATTTATGCTTTAATAAGAATGCTTTTTGATTTTGCTTTAATTTCATATAAATTATCAAATGATCTTCACATAATAGATGGATGCACACAAATTTGCCACACAAAATTGGGTCTGTTTTGTGTGCCAAGCTGGTGCACACAAAAATAGCTATTTGACTTTAGTTCTGCTTTACTCTCAGTAAAGATATTTAAATTGTATACATTTTAAAAAAGGGGAAAATAAAAAATAATGTATATTTCTTATTTTATCTTACAAATTAGGTTTTCTTATTGGACTATTTTGTTCTCTAGCTGCAATAAAATGCAGTAGAGTTGCTAAAATACACATTGACTTCAGGAAGTTGGATTTTATTCCTAGCAGTTGTAAAAAGCTGTCAAAAACATATGCATGCAAGCAATGTAGCATAAGAATGAAAGCTGTCTGATTTAATGCATTTCTATGCTGTTATACTTAAAATACATTTTTAAAAAGTACTCCTATTATAACCATTACCTATTACAAATGCAACACTTTGTAGACGTGGAAATTAGTATAATAGTAACTAAAACTGACTCATCTTTGAACATCTAGGTCAGTTTTGAGTCTGCTGTTTTTTTCCCATCTGGGTCCCTGCACAAACACAGACCCTTTTGCAGACTTCTGCTTTGCAGCTCGGTATGACATCATACAATGTGGCATCACTTCCCTGCAAGGCAAGTCATTGCTCACTCGACTGGAGTGCAAACACATAGCCATGCAAGGATTTCTATGTGTGCAAATGTTGGTGTGTGTTTGTACACACATGCGTATGTGTGTGTGCGTGTGGATGCATGACATCACAGTGTCATTGCTGCCCAACTCCACAGCAAAGCAATGTTTTGTGAAGCAGAGAGTAGGACAGGAAGTGCCATAGTAGCATCACTTCTCTGGCTGTTGTTGTGATCGCCTTGATTGTTTGTTCTTTTTTTCCATCTACTGGGCTTAAACCAAGGGGACTTGGGCAGCTGGTGAGAGTGGAATTGATCATTGAAGTAAGTAGAGGTGCCAAAGGATAAGATGTTCCTCTGAAGAAAATCAATAACCACCATCTAAGGATTTATCAGATGTAGATTCATTATCGACTTCAGATGTTGATTCAGAGTGTATGATGAAGAGGAGTCAAAGGTTCAGCGGCTCTTTCAGCTTTGAGGAGGACCAGCACATTCATCCAAAAGATGAGGAAGAGGAAGGAGAAGCTTTACCACCAAACTACACTGAAGGACCAAAAGAGGTGGCAGCAAAAGCAGCAGCAGCAGCAGATTTTAAGCAAATGGAAACTAATCTAGTAATCTGTGGCTCAAATCAACCAAGGTCGGATATATTCAGACCTCAACAGTTATGGCAGGCTATGACAAGATGCCTTTCTTTTCGCTGGACTTCCATCAGCAGACAAAGCAACCGGAAATCAGCCTACGAAGGGGATCTCAACCAATGTGAAGACACACAGTCATCTGTCAGCTCTGACTCGACCAATGAGAGCTCCTCAACATCATCTGCCTCAGATGACAAAGATGCACATCTGTCAAAACCTGAGGTCATCAGCAACAGAGGAGGGAAAAGTGGTCCACCGCCTCGTCTAGGAATTTCTCATTCCTGCCCCAGACTATCAAGATCTAGACTAGCAACAGACCTGGGTCTGGCCTCAGTGATCTTGGAGAAAGAAATGTTTCTACGGATTGAGCTGGTAGATTCAGGTGATGAAAGGGATGATTTACGCTACCGAGCAGAATGGACTTTGTCAGAGAGAACTAAGGACCTGGCAGGAGGCGTCTGGCAATCACAAAGCCAAAACGTAACAGACTGACCTATTAAATTGAAGGTTTGGGCTGATTTAGAAGTGATAGACTTCACATCATGTACTGCTTAAGTTAGATTGCAACCTCAGCTATGATAATGTTACCATAGATGGCAGAATCGTTCATTACAAATGGCTCGTGTTTTGCTGAAGAGTAACATTGTTTTTCAGTCCTACCCATGATTTTCAAGAGTTAGAGAATTTTCAGACCAGCACCTTGTTTCAGTGATCTTTGAGGAATAATTCTAAGGCATAATTTAGCTAAACCAGGTAGAAAAAGGGAATTATTAATGCTACTTGATAAAATAGATGTTGTCTGGAAAAACAAAGGAAGTAGCAAAAGGTGCCTGACTGTCTCAGGGAAAAAAAACAACAGATTGACATGGTAACTCAAGATTTGGATTATACTACAAAAAAGTGACACACTTCACACCATGTATCCTTAAAGTGAGACTGCAAGCTCAGCCATGATTATGTTATCTCACATGGTGAGCATTCTGATTAGAGATGACCTAGATTTTTCTAAGTGATTGGTTTCACATGATGTCTATTGGATTTAGTAAATGCAGATAATCAATTAGAAATGCAGCACAGCTAATGCTGAGGTCATCTTTTTCAGCCTTGATGGAATCCTCACAGAACATTTTTACTTGTAAGTGATCTCATGGTGGAGAAATTGTGAAATTGTATTTTGGTGGTTTTTTAGTAAAACCTGGGATTTTACAGTATTGGGTTTTGAGGTCTTCATCTATGGTTGTCTTAACTACCAGTATGTTGAAATGTACTGTCTCAACATGTGTCAAGCAAACTTACACTGCAGTGTTGAAATAAGGTCTTACACTTTTCCAGCTCAGCACATGCTACAGTAAATACACAAAAAAGCTTTAGATATGCTGATAGATGCAAAGTTCAACTATCATTATATATACTTAGCCCCTTTGTCATGTACTTTCATGTTTACAATTTTGGTAAGTACACACAGCATAGCTTTAATCAAATAATATTTACTATTGGCAACAGATGTCATTATTTTATAAATTAAAGTAAACTAAAGTCCTGTGATTCTGCATTGAGAACAATTTCACTCAAAAGTGAAAAATGCATTTCAATATTTTGCAGAAGTGTTGCCAGAAAGAAGTTAATTCTCTTTCAAATGAATATGCCACTATAACTTTGCTTGCAAAGTTACGTATTTGCAAAACAATGTCTTGCAAATATGTTTTGCAAATTTTACCACAGTTCCAATGGAATGTATGTTTTTAGCAATGACCCTCATCTTAAAACGATGAGAAAGAAAACCTTTTCCCCTCGTCTTTGTGAGTTTGCAAAATGCTTCTATCAGCATTTCATTAATAGTTAATGCTATTAACTACAATTTCTTTGTAGATGATCACAAGTGGTTGTTTTAGTATTTCTAGAAAGTCCATCTTGCTCTATGAGTACTTTCATATAATTTTATGTAAAAACTATAAACCTGCTGGTGCTCTTAAATTAAATTTTTCTTTTCCCAAAAAGAGGATGTAGCTTGCTAAGTTAAAATTCCTCATCTTATTGTCTCCTGATTGGTTTAGATAATGAACAGAGAACCTGCACCACAATGTATTACAAATAGCAGCAGTAATTGTCATTATTCCGTTGAAGAAAACATCATCAACATAAGAGAATCCGTGTTAATTGCATTGGTGTCTATAGAAAGGACTAACTCCCTCTCTGGCAGTACTGCATCATGATTGTGAGAAATAGTTTGTCAGCAGTCGTAGAAAGAAAAAGTGCAGACCACTGGGTTCCTCCTTTCCTGTTACTTTACAGATTATTAAACAAATCTGTAAATTTAGCTGGAAGGAAGGAGCTGTGAAGATGTTTCCATGACATGTTGATGGGCTGAAAATCCTGCAGAGAACAAACATCGCAGTTGCCAAAGGACAAATGTGACTTCATTGACTTTTTAAGTCTTGGGAAACCAGCCAATGATTGCTGTAGCTACTAAGCTTTATGTTTTCATGTAGTAGACTTAATATGTTCCAGAAATGCTATTAAGATTTACTCTTATACAGCTAAATTACTAAATTTAGCTGTATACTACATGCAGATTCCAGCAGATTATCAAAACCAACATTTAGATCTATAAACTGAAGTCATTTTAAGCGTGTGAGCAGGTGATCCAGTCATTCCATTCCAGTGTACAAACTACATTTGTGGGCACCTAGACACTCAGACTGTTTCTACAAACGTTTGTGAAAAAATGATTTCTTTTATTACCAAACTGTTCCCAACTTTATGGGAATAGTTTGGCCATGATCCCTGCCTTAAACAACTTACCTCATGAGAAATGTGAAGAATCAATCCACAACTACACAGAGCAGTTTGTTGATGATCAAAAGCCAGTTGGAAACCAATCAATCAATCAAATTTTATTTGTATAGCACATTTCAGCAGCAAGGCATTTCAAAGTGCTTTACATCATATTAAACACAGAAACACAATGCAACATAGAATCAACAATCAAAACACGATATTAAGTCAAGTTCCATCATTAAATTTGTAATTGATTACGTTTCAAATACAATCCTAAACGGGTGGGTTTTTAGTCGAGTTTGCATCCATAGAAGGTTTACCTGTTACACTCCTACTGTGTTATATGGAACAAAATACCTATTGGTATTTTTATTCCCACTCACGCTCACAATCACAGTTTAAAATGATGTAAACAGCATTTTAATGGGCTTCAGGCACAAGGCTCCGTACACGTCTTTCACTGAATTTCGAGCAGGGACTCCGCCGTCCCTCACGGATTTTTGTGCAATTCTATGGTACCTGTTAGTGTCTAGAATTTACAGGGTTTGTGTTAGGTGCAGCCACCAAGAAAAAAATACATCAAACCATGATGGATTGAAATCTTGTAGTCCCCTGCTATCAAAACCTCATGCTACTAAACATCCAAATTATTTAGAAAAATCTTTGAAGTCAGTCCTGGAAGTCTAAATTGAACTCTTTGGCATCAGCCTGGCTTGAGATGTTTGGAAACATCAGGTATGACATCATTACATTTAACTGAGGGTACTTTACCAAGAATGGTACAAATAAAATTTTCAGTTATTTCTGAACATTGAGGTGATATTCTGTCTCCCTGCATTAAAACTGAACTATCCTAAAAGATAGACTGGTAATATTTTGTAAGCAAACCTATAAAATTCAGGATTAATCACTTGTTTGTTGGAGTAAGTGTCTGTGTAGGGGGGGGGGCTTCCATCTAACGGATGGATAGTGTGATGGACTATTCAGACATTTTGGTGAGAAATTTCTCAATCAACCACAGATTTGATGACTGTAACACTATTCAGGCCTGGAAACATCCTATGCAGATGCTGATATCCCTGCCTGCTTGGGATTCTTGTGAGAAGTGTTTGTCCTTGTGGGATTATGGTCTGTGGTGTTGTGACTCAAGGAGTGCCTGTGGGTTTATTAGTGAATTCATAAAAAATTAGGCTGGTGTTGTTTTGCAGCACAGAGCAGGATGACTCTCTAATGGATCAGCATTACGTTATTCATCAGAGTCCCATCCTGCACAGATCTTTTATTTTAATAATGGCTTAGAAGGCTGACAGTAGTACATTTGACTTGAGAACATGCAGAGTATAGACTAGATCTGTGCTGAATCTGCACTTTTATGAAATTATGAAAAAATAATCCTAGAACATTTCATTGTGACCAGAAGCAACATTTTTGTTTGACACATTATTTTTCTCATCTACTTAGCTCTTCAAATGATAAAACATTTTTAATTTAGTGTTGATGTCTTCCATGGAAGACTGTGGCTCAGTCATATCTACCTCTGGGCAAGGCATCCTAAGTTGCCTACCAATCTCTGCCTGTCAGTGTATGAGTGTTGGTGAATGTGGTAATCATAACTGACTTAAAACATAGACATGTCACATGCAAATTACTTTTTATAACTTTCAGCAAGCTAGAAACTGACAATTTGTTGAGGAAAAATGACATTAAATCAATATAGTGCTGCTAGTAAACCAATACACTTGCCTTACCTCTTCTTTTAGAGAATATTAAATAGTTATTACTCTTGTAAAGCTTTGTACAATTTAGAAATGCATGTTCACTTTCTAAGCACTGACATCAAGTGTAAATTATTTTATCAAATGTGTTTGTGAAAAGGAATTGTAAATGGACTGAATTTATATGTCGCTGGTGTGGAGAAGAAAGCGCTTTGCACCGTAACCAAAATAATTTCTGTTTGCTAATTGCCAGAATGAGAATGCTTACTTTGAGATTTTTTTTCCTCCAAATTCAGAATTTTACATGCAAGATTGCTGTAACTTTTAAACAACGTGGGTAAGTGCCACAGAGGATGCCATTGATGATCTTGTGAATTCAGAATGTTGGTTAAGTGGAGCCACAGCTGTGGATTATTTTATAGCAATGCCTCATACATGTTGCTTCTTTGTGTGACGTTGGTGGAAAAACGCAAGGAAATTAGGTAAGATATCAGGAAGAGAACACTGCACCTCTACATGTTTAATTCATCCCTAGGAAATTTCAAGATATTTGAACTTGCCACCTTCATTTTTAATTTATAAACACAATGGAAATGTCCAATTGTAATACTATTCGGGTAGAAGAAAGTTGATGTCTCAGAGAATAATATGTTTTGGTGAGCAATGTCCGAATCAACCACAGAACAAAAGCAAAGATCTAGTGAAGATGCTTGCTGAAGCTGGTAAGCAAGAGTCCATAAATCGGCAACACACATCCCTTACCAACATGGTCTGGGAGTTCATTGAAGAAACAATTACTTCAAATGCTTCACAAACATACAGCTTGCAATTGGGAATGAAGACATGTTTAGAGACATGTTCTGTGGTCTGATGAAACTAAGATTGGTGTGTCTAAACGATCATGGTAACATTTGGAGGAAAAATAGTAAAGCTTGCAAGGTTGAGAATATCATCCCAACTCTTCATGGTGGTAGCAGCATCATTTTGCTGCTGGACGGTCTGGTACACTTCACTAAATATAACACATTTTGAGTATAAATCATTATTTATTAACATAGTGTGACCCTAAGCAAAACACCAAATAGTTCTAAAGTGGCTTAAGGTCAACAAAGTCAATGTTCAACACTGGCCATCATAAAACCCTGATTTCAAGCACGTAGAAAGTTTGCAGGAACGCTGACTCAATTGCACCAGTTCTGTCTAGAGGAATGGGCCAAAATTACAACAAACTTTAGTGAGACGCAGTCTAATACCTATTCTACAAAATGCTAAGCAGATATGTGTAAAGATATGTGTAAACCTCTGACATCAACAAAAGATAAAACTTTAATTATTGTGTTCTTTAGCAAATATAAATATATTTAATCCAAACTGGCATATAATGGAAAAAACTTAGTTTGCTACAAAGTCAATCAGAGAAAAAAAAAACTACTCTGGTGTATGTAAAAATCTGGTTTCTAACTATAGATATCAGCAATACTGTTTAGTATCTAAAGTCCATGATGATTTCATAACAAGCTATGAGCCTTGAATGTTTGTAAAGACTGCATGTTTGTTCATTGGAGCGAAATACTTTATGGCCTTACGGTCAACTGTTCATACATAAAATGATGCTTATAAAAAGGTAAGCATCTTCAACTCAGTTGGAGGTTGTTTGTATTTGCCTGCCGAGACTCATTTGACATGCTTTAGTGAGCAATGCATTTTAAAATATGTGAACCTACACAAACTGATCAACAGCTTACACTACTGATCAGTTTAATCAACATAATAAGAGACAGTTGTAAAAAGAGTCAAAACATTGGTTTTGTGACATTGGCAATAAGGTTAATTTAACAGTCTTTAAAAACATTTTATCTGACTACATAAGAAGAAAGGACTTGTTTTGACATTGTGAAACCGAGGATGAATATTTTTAGCCTCTGTTGTGTAATGCCCTGTCTTTTTCAATCAGATCTTCTGGGTTAAATTGCTCTGGAGGGCTGAGTGGCAGAACATGTGGATGTCCTGATATAGACAAAAGAAGTAAACCAGATGGGATCCAATGAATTGTGGTAGATTTAAACTGTCATTTCATGCAATGTCTTTTCAAGACAAAAATCTTGTCTGTCTATAAATCATAAAAGTAGGCAAAGGATTAATTTTTTAACAGGATGAATTTAGTACTTCCAGTCTACAAAACATATTCTCATGTGAAACAATGACATAAAGATTGCATTCTGTGAATTATTCTATCCCAAAAACAAGATTTGGAAGATGTCTCTGCCTGACCTAATATTATTGACTGATATTTTCCAAATATCAGTCAATAATATTAGGTCAGGCTGAACTTTTGAAATTTTAAAACGTGCACAAAAGAAGGCCAAATTCAGTAGTTTTGACTTATAGCAAACCCCCTGCGACAGCTTTCGTGGAACTTTACGAGACGGTAACTCTCCAAGAGATAATAATGTGGTTTATCTCTAATAAGAGCCTTGGTTCTGGCCCCGGGAGGAAATCAGTTTCTAGTCGAGATCTGTGCAAAGTCTATGTCAGAAATTAATTATCAGACGTTTCCTGGCTCCTGTCCCTGACGTGCTTCCTATCTCTGATTTCCTCTCGCTACGGTCAGACTAATCATTTTCCTCCTTAATTGCTTCTCTACCGACAGAGGAATCAGGCCTGCTGCATTCTGTACTACATCTAATTCAGCATACCCAGGTGGTGGAGATTTTGTTCAAACTATTTTGGTTTGATAAAACTGACACAGAAAAAGAGAGTTTGCAATTATTCAACTTTGAAACATGTCTTTTTACTGACAATCCACGCCAGGCACTATTGGTTCATGAAAGCTTTGTCTTATGCAACACCTGACAGTTTGAGCAAGAGCTGGTAACTCAATGTAACATTATATTGTTTTTCCATTATAAGGATTTTTTTTAATGTCCTTATTTGTGTTTCACTCCCACATGATCTTATTCAGTCTTCAGATGCAAATCTGCTGCTTTAAACATTTTATTTCATTTAGCAGAAATTCAAACACATTAGCTAATGTTAATATAATTTTGGTACAAGTGTTCAAATAGAAAAAATAATAGCAAACATTACTAAACTGATCAATTTTGTTCAACTTTTAATAACTAACTAGGGAGTTTGCAAAAAAAAAAAAACAATCATGAGAACAGGAGCACATAGAAATCATCACACAAACTTTAAAGAACTGAGAGGAAATATTTTACCAAATCTCAACTCACATAGCAGAAGGCTTTTTAAAATGTCTGCATACATGACAAGCTTGGAAAATGTTTGACAGTGGCTTTATTTGGAAACATATAGCAGTAGAAGTAGTTTCTTCTGCAGCAGTAAAACTAAAGCAAAGGAAAATCTGACTGTAGCCTTTTCCCTGCAGCTAAAAGACATGATAGTAATTCACTAATCTGTTACTGCGCTCTGGCCCAGGGGTGTTGAGCTCGTCCTCGATGGCCTGTGTCCTGCAACGTTTAGACGTGCTCCTGGTCCAACACTCCTGAATTAAACAGTTTAATCATCTCCCCAGCATGCAGAATGGTTCTTCAGAGTCCTGATGACCTAATTATTTGATTCAAATGTGTTGCAGCAGAGACAAACCTAAGCATTGGAACGACAATGACCCTTGATGACTATAGCTTGACATCTGTGCTCTACTCTGTTATCACCCTGAGTGCTCTTCCTGGCTTCTGTCATACTCAGATTTTCGATGCATATGATCTTATTCAACATTGTTGGATTCACAGAACCAATTTAGAATAAGACTTATGCATTGGAGGCTTATGGGCAAGGAAAAGATGGTCACACAGCTACACTTCAAAGCTGCTGAGCTCTGTCTGAATGCATATTAAAGCTTATTCAGGGCTCTCTACTTCCTTGCCTGAGGACAGAAAAAGTGCAAAGAGTAGAGAGGGAGGAATTTGTATGACTCGGTGAACATCAGGGGTAAGTGGAGCAGGAATGAAAATGTCTGATAGTGGAAGTTTGCGGTCTACATTCTCATGTTAGCCACATTTTTACAGTCATGAGAATTAGCTGCGTTTTCTCACAGTACACTATCTTGTCAATGCAGACTGAGTTGAAGGTCAGTCATTTAATTTTTACTTAAAGGAAACAAAGTATGACATCATCTTGTTGCCTCAAAATTCACTCCAGGCTGTGCTGCTGCTGTTTTGTTGTAGGTGGGGCCAGCTGGTCAAAATGAATTGGTCTAAAATGTTATTAATTATAGTATCTCCCAATTTGTTCCAAAAATAAATTAAGAGATTATTTGCTTTTAGCTCTCAAAAACAAATTAGGAGATACAACATTTTGTATTGATCACAAAAATATATTGCACAAAAAATTGTCCAAAATAGAAAACATTGTATATTTAAAAAGCATGGTGTCCCTTTGTAGGTAACCCAATTTACTGTAACGCCTCTAGATAAAAGAAAATCCAGAGCCCTTCTAATCAAAGTTTCTTGTTTGTTTTTAGATTAACTGAAAATGATTCAAATCAATATTTTATTACTGCAACAACAGAAATAAATGTCCCGAGTTATATATTACTCAAAGGATAGTATATTTTAGATCTTATACTCGTCCACTGCATTGTAATCCTCACTCTTGCTGACAGGTTTTCATTTTAAACTGTTGATTGTACATTTGAGTAAGTACACTTGCTGTGAATTCCCCTGTCTGAACGCTGGATGAGTCTCATGTGACACATATGGAGTAAGCTTCAGTTCAGATCTGAGTTCACTGAGTCGGGAAGATGTTTCTGGGTCAGTGAAACAAACAAGTCATAGTAGGTTTTTATCTGTAAGCTTACTAGAGCAATGTTGTCCTTGTTTAATCTCTTATTCATGACTAAACCGACATGCCTTTTGTAAATGTTTAATCTTTATGAATGAGGAATGTATTCTATTTTTAACTTGCTTGACAATTAAAAAGAAATGCAGATTATTTAAAAAAATATATATCAAATTGTTAGATGTGATTGTGCTGGTGTTAGATATTCAGTTTACTTTAACTTGCATTATAAAAGCTAAACTTAATTCTCTGTTTGCTGTTAAAGTGGAATATTAAATTAAGTGCATCCATTGTTTCAGTCAAGAAGAAAGTCATTTTACTTTTTCACACTTTACCACCAAATAACTTGGGATTTTATGTGATTACGCTTTGCTGCTAATTGATCGTAACTATTCTGTTGTATGTTTAGAGTCATTATATACAAGTAAGTAAATAACGTTTCTTCATTTACTTACTAGTTGACTTTCAAGCAATTAGGTGCACTGGATTTTATTTTTGGAGAAGAAAATAGAGGACTGACAACAAATGCGCACCGACTTTTCAGATTTTTATTACTAAACTAAAAAGAAAAAAATAATTCTCCATCCACTTCACCATTATTAACTACTGTGTGCTGATCTGCCAATTAACCTCTAAAAAAATACACAGAAGTGAATGATGGTAACATTCACCATCTGTGAATATGTAACTGTGACTAAGTGGTAAGTTTTATATCTTTTAACTTTGCTAACATCACTTTAAGCTTCCTTTTTGTAAAAAGGAAGAGGACATTTTTTAAAAAGCAATGCTGCCACCTTCTGGAAATAAGGCTTATGTCAGGAAGTGGAAAAGAGTAAAGGGAGTTTGAATTACAGATATAAAGTTGTAAATGTTTGAAAGTTCATACGGTTGCTTTTTCTGGTTATAAAATTTAAAAAAAAAAATGTTCTCATAACCAAGTTGCACAGAAAGTTTGCAAAGTTGAAGACAAATAGTAAATGCATTTTTTTTTTCTTTAACGCATTTTTCCACGTTTAGGACTATTTATCTTTTGTGGCTGATGTACTCTAAATATAGGCATTGTGTCATCTGTTTTATTTTTTTTTTAAATCACACATTTAGAAATTGCATGAATTATATCATTGCATTTAACATACACACTAATTGCACTATTGATGTGTTTCAGTGTCGCTTAGATGAGCTAAAATGCTTCTGTTGTGTCTTACCAAAACCTCTACCAGCCATGTCAGATGTTTCTTCAGTGTAGACTTTCTAAATTAAAAGTAAAAGTTAGTGAGCCAGGGTAGACTGCAACATCCAAAACAAGCCACAAGAGGGAGTCATTTTTCTGTTGAAGAAACTTCCTTAGTGTCCTCTGTTAATTTTTGTTTCAGATGGATCCATCCATCATCTAAGTTGCTATTGGGTGACACTAGGGTACATCTGAGAGGCATCATCTGTCCATCTTAGGGGAAATAAAATTTTTTTAAAGCAGACTCATGCTCCATATCTTGTTAAATATGAAAAGCATTTGTGTTTGCTTTTGTTGCACTGACTGAGAAATCACCAAGAGTTTTGAGCCTGACAGGTTATTCTGGTCACACAGAATACAGGATGAAATTTTTTGTTCTCACTTTTATTCAGTAATTTTTTTCCACACTGCTGCTACTCATTCTGAACCCTGTAGAGCAGCAAGGTCCATCTAATCTGTGAGAGTCCACATTTTATCCTGTTTCTCAGCACAGAGCACAAATAAGAGGCCTCGTAGTCTGGTTGGAAGGGATAGTTAATAGGTACTTTAGGACAATGGGCTGAATTAACAGAAAATACTGATTTTTATTTGCCAACTGCTCAATTACTGCCATGTTTATTCGAAGCCAGTCCAAAGGTGATTGGAGCCTTAGACCCAGTTTGAATATGAGGACTATCTCATCCAATACTAACATTTACTAAACAAGATATACAAAAAGTGCAAAAAAATAAATAAATTGAGTCGAGGAAATGTCATTCTGTTTTCTTATTGTTTCATCACCAGATGCAGTTATTTCATGTTCAAAGGGTGATTTTTTTTTCTTCAATATTGTGTCAATAATATGACAGCTAGTCAATTACTGCTTCCATGAAAGTCAAAATTATATTAGCTTAAAAGCTTTATTGGATTACTGGTAGGTTATTATCACATTGTGGGCTTTATTGCAGTTAATGTGATCAAAATTATTGCATTAACAGGTATTACATTATCACCCATTATTACATTACTGGTGAAAGGTGAAAACTGGGGGATGTGTGTGTTACAGTTCCATAAATTGTAATGTTAGCCATCCTATTCTAGTTTTATAAATAATGAAGACAAATATTGAAAAATGGCTACAGCATTTTGAAACACAGGTGTTTGACACAGTTAATTCAAAGGTACTAGATTACAGAAATGATATTTTTTCATCTGCATAACTTCAATAATATTCAGAGAAGACATTGAGTTAAGCTGCATTGTTTAGTCATTATTTCAGGATGTCAAGGCAGAAGTATTTGTTCCTGTTTATCAGTCATTGTTGTTCATGTATTAGTGCTTGTAGAAAGTGTTTATTTGTATTTTGAGAAAATTTGTGTTTAATTGTTATTTTGATCTCTAATCTGATCTTTGCAAAAAGAGACATTTGTCTTGTTATGTCAGCTCTATGTTCTTTACTCAGATGTGTGATTGAATTTGCACAACAAAGTTCCCCCTGTGGTTGCTCTATGTCATTTTGGGAAAAAGATATCTTAGGAGAGGAATAATTCACCATGGCAGCAGCTGGGCTACTTTTAAAGGGACGAAACATCAGGGGGGCGAAAAATCAAGCCATTTCTAAGAGACCTGCATGAAATGGGGAAATTCAAAGTGATATCAAGGGTAGTGGCACAGGTCAGATTATTGCCTGTAGCAGCTGTTATCCATGTAAATGATGGCAGGCTGGAGCTCTTAAAAATTATGAAAGGATGTTTGAAGACGGGTCAGATTTAGCTGGCGAGTGTTTCTGTTTAAAGGACTCCTCACACCCTAGATAAGGATATGAAGCTAAACTTAGTTTGGGAGTAGAAGGAGGAGCACACCTCACCCAGGAACGTCATGTTTTGTATGGTTTGAGCAAGACCAAATCACAGACGTGAGTTCAGGGGCAGCATGATGAGAACAAAGAACAAAACGACTTAGGTGAGCAATAATCACAGGGACATGCTAACCAGCTGCAAAAAAGACCACACAGGGAGGATGATGGAAACAGTCTAACACACAAGTGTCGAACTCCAGTCCTGGAGGGCCACTGCCCTGCAACATTTAGATGTGCCTCTGCTGCATCACACCTGAATAGAGTAATTAGGTCATTAGCAAGGCTCTGGAGAACTGATCTACACAAGGAGGAGGTAATTAAGCCTTTTCATTCTAGTGTTTTGTACCTGTGGCACATCTAAAAACTGCAGGACAGCGGCCCTTGAGGACTGGAGTTTGACACCCCTGGAGCTGGACTGAACACAAAAGGATCTTCAAATCAAGTGAAAGGAGCCTGACGTTAACTTAACAGAATGATCCAAATTGCACAGTGAACAGAACAAGAGGGCAGTCTCCAAGAGAGCTGGAAGTGTGCATCAGTTAGGAAATATAAAAAAACACAGGTGGGTCCTAAAATATTTTTTATCATAGAAAAAGGCTGCTCCTTCAGCCAAGTAGCTGTTGTCACACTTTAATTCAGATCATGAACTTCTTTGTAAAGCCTTAAAACTATGCTACATTTAGTTTGTTTTCGTTTTCTGTATCCTGCTTTGTTGGTAGACTGGGTCCATTAAGTGATTTCTTAATACTTCTTGGCTGGTGTTTTTTTTTTGTTTTTTTTTAAAAGAAGTGTGGTCATTTTTGAGATTGCACTAGATGTTTGTGTTGTCATTTTGACAGATACGGTGAAAAATAAATTCTATCACAAGGTGTTTTTCCCCCATCATTTTTTAAAAGGATAATATTTTATACACCCTTGTCCCTAGTGGGGTCACCAGGGGTGCTGGTGCCCATCTCCAGAGGTCAAAGGTCAAGAGGCCAGGTAGACCCTGGATAAGTCACCAGTCCATCAAAATTACAATATTGACATATTCCATTGCATTTCATTTTAATTTGGTTTTATTAATATTCAAAATGGTGAATGGAGAATTCACATCGTGCCATCACACGTCAAGCAGGTGAATACATGAAACAATGAAACGATCACAATTAATTGAGCATAAACATGAATTGTGCACTGCGTTGTGTGTAATTAAATATGTCAGGGTTTTGATGTTGATCTTGAGGCTGAATCTGCATTCCACAGCCACACTGAAGACTGGGATTACAAGTGACACTGTAGCCAAAGATATGAAATCAGGACGGTTCTCAAACTTAAGTTGGAAAGACTCTCTGAACAAGAAGCAGTGGTAGGTAATCCCACAGAATGTGTTCCTTCTACACCAGATGTGCTCCAAAGCTTCTAAAGCTCTTCAGTGTACTGTCAGCTCCTGGATATTGAGATGCTCTTAGTTCAAAATCCTACTCAGATTTTATTTTATTTTTTGCAGCTGATTGAATTTGTTACCTGATTTTGATGATTTTGCATTTCTTTAGCAAAATCTACCACATCTTATAAACAAACTTTATGAGATGTTGTAAAGTTTTATAACCAGCAGTCTCACACAGAGTTGTCATGAAAATAGTTTTCTCATGTTTCTTCTAGATGTATTATTTGGTTTGGAATCTGAATACCTGGTTAGGAATTACTCCTAATACGCAAATTCAAATAAAACTTTGATCTGAAAGAGTGAATTCTGACTTTTGAAAATAACTTTATCCTCCTAAATAGGTAGATGTTTCCGGACTATAAAAAGTCCTGAAAATGTTGACCTTGCTTCAGCTCAGCAAGGTGGCTGAGCTGAAGCAAGGTGTACCATGTTCAGCGGCTTTAGTCCTTGATGCTTTATGCTGGATTTGATTCCTGACCTCGGGACCATTTGCTGTATGTCTTCCCCTTCCATATCCAACCTATTTTCTGTCAAATTAGTATTCAGTAAGTGTTACTTGTGCCAAGAAAATCTTCAAAATATTTATACTGTATATAAGAACTCCTCAGACCAGTTTTCATTTGGACACAAGAGTTGAAAAGTTTAAGTAGCCTGAATAATCTTGGCAAATCTCTGCATAGATTACATAAAACATGATGCAGAGTGTCTGTTTCCAAGGCAACTGTGATTTTTTTTTCTGTCTTTGCTAAAATTCTGATGTGTCACTTTGTCCTGGATCACTGGATTTTTTTTGTTTGAGGCCTTTGCATTTTGTTCAGTTACAGTCCACAGAAACTTGAAATGGTTTATCTAACAAAGTTTTAAATGTCCAGACGGATTGTATTTTTGTTTTTATAAAAAAAAAAAAAAGGGTGTTAATAAATAAACAAGACACAATGTAGAATTACATTTTGTGTTTTTTGGGCGGGGGGTTATCCACTTCCCAGAATGTTTTAAAGGATTCATGAATGTTTTGATTAGCTGTTACATAGGATAACAGCTGTATGGAGATGCAGGACCAGGTAGTTATTTTACACTCTTTCAGTGTGTCCACAGTTAAAAGGAGGAAGTGAGAATTATTCTGGAAATGCAGTAATTCTGATTCTTCATTTCCTTTCGCACAGCATGCATCATTTAGGTACATATTACAGACGCTGCAGGGTTCAAATTCTCACTCCCATATATTTTAGACCAAAATTTGCTCTAACTACAGCCTCGACAGCTATAGTAAACATGATTATATTTAACTTTTACCACCTGCAACTACTCAACGCTTGTGTGCGAAGTGAGTTTTTTCTTGCCAAACTGAAGCTGCTTTGTACTGTTTTTGCAGAGACATGGTATAGCAAACTGCATGTCACTTCACAGCAAATATGAAATGGTAAAGGTCTTAGATTCTCTACCTCCCTAATATTTGTCCAATATTTATGACATAATTTGCAGAATATGATGGGCCATCTCCTATCATTCTGTGTTTTTAAATGTCTTGAAAAGCTACTTGAGAAATATTTCCACGTGCTGCTGTGAGATTTGCCTATTGTTATTTCTAACCAGAAGAATTTAAAATATCTCAAGAAGTATAATACGAGTTGCAATCTGAAGTTTGGTGACATTGAAAATGGTTTTCTTTTGAGTTTAAATGTGTAATTGTATTGCTGGATTAACAAATTAAAATCAAATCCTGGTATTAGAAATCATCAAAAAGTGGGTGCCATGGTGGCACAGGGGTAAAGAGTGCAATCCATGTATAGAGGCCTCAGTTCTCAATGTGGCTGTCACAGGTTCAAGTGCCAACCTGTTGACCTCTTCCACATGTCTTCCCTTTGTCTCGAAACTCACTTTCCTGCCTGACCACTATTAAATAAAAGCTACAAGAGCTAGAGAAAACCATTTAAAATAAAAAAATCATCAAAAGGTTATGGTTGTGAGCAAGGAAGGTGACTTTTCCTTCCACTCAACTTCCCATTTAAATCCTTGGATATGACACTCTATAGATAGCAATGCAACTCTGTTGGTCTTTCTGCATTATAATCTATTTTAATTTACTTTACATAAAACAGAATGCTGTGTTTTATTAGCTCTGTTGTATAATCATTAAAATGTTAAATACACAATTGAAATATATCATTGTGTGTGTAACCAATAGGAGTTTTACTTCTTAAATTTAAATGCTAATATAAATAAGTTCCTAGTGATGATTTTATTCTTGAGATGCACCTTTATATCCAAACACCTTCTATTGAGGTCAAAGCAACAGCAAAGCATCAGAGTTTTCACCGTAGAAACTGTTTTTTCCTTTTTTTTGGAGAATTGTGTGAGGTTGTCATATCCAGCAGTTTTAAGTTGTTGCTGAGCAACACACAACTGTCTTCCTGATTAGTGCTGTTATTTCTAATGAGCTGTCAGGCTCTACATAAGATCTCAAATTATCTACTTAATAATAGGTCTTCACACGTACGTTGACATGCTGCAAAATTTCTTCCTCCAGTCCAGTGTTTGGATCACTCACCCCTCCTACAGCTCACTCTGTGGCACACTTGTAATCAACCTCAGCTAATTAGGGGCCCTATGATATTTCCTTTGGATCGCCTGCAGCTTGATTTTGTGCAGCTGCATCCAAAACCTATTGACAGTGGCTGCCAGCTATTTTTTAAATCTTATTCTGCCTCTTGACTATTGAAATTATTTGATGGGTTTACAAGATGAAGGACTTTGTGTGTGTATTTTCCACCTTTCTCCAGGTTGAGGGTTTAACACCATTTTCTGTCTCACATTGTCTCTCACTCCTTCATAGACAGTTGTGTCACATTTTGTTTTGAAACATTCAAATACTATAGTTCTATTTTGCGCTTTGTTTTTCTTCTTTTTTTTTTTTTTTTTTACTTTACTGTACTTGTACAGTTTTGGGAAGTTTAGGTTTATACAAATATTTTGAAAAGCTATTATGATATGAAGAAAGAAGCTGTCAAAGTCAGACCAGCGGGAGCTGCGTCTTTGATTCCTGCACTTGACTTGCACTTGAAGGAGGGGATGAGGGCGTATGAGAGAGACAAAGCAAGGTGGATTTATGTTGCTCTTCACAGCATCATGCTAATGAGGAGGATTATAATGTCCCCCCCTCAGGCGGTGGAGGCACACAGAGTGGGTGTGTGCACAAGTGTATTTCTGTGCTGGTGCTGTGTTCTGTGTGCAAGGCTGTTTAAATGTAGCTGTGTGTGCAGAAAAAATGTAACCTTGTGGAACAAGTGTGTGTCTTTTTGTTTGCTTTTTAACATTATCACACTGAATCAACTTTATCATTTGTGAAAATAACTTGCACCTCAAACCAGTTAGTCATAAAATAGCAAAATAAATAGTTTCAGAGTACATTTCAACTCCTTATTTTGTTTCCTGCTGATGTGCACACCCTTTTCTCCACCTCTTCTACATCCTCCCTCCCTCAGCAGCAGCCAGTGGTACACTCCAGCAGTCTTTGCACCTCTCTTCCTCTCTCTCTCTCCCCTCCTCAACCTCAGCGGTCCCCACACTGGAGCAGACGCTGGTGCAGTGTCGATCCATACATGCACGTGTCTTGTCTTTTGGGGCGACCAGCATTCTTTGAAAACGCCCAGCACTCCAGTTTGCAAGGGTTGTTGTGAGTTAATCCACACGAGAATGTGCGCATGAGCATCTTTTGTACCGAGGAGCATGTGCACTGACTGAAAGACACAGCGAGGATGCGTGGTGGGCAGGATCTGTCGTGATCGGTGGAGTTTGTGGTGTACAATACTTGTGCTGTCAGTCTTCCCCTCCCTCCAGTTTGGTTGTCTGGCGAGGACTAACAGCAGCGTCCTGCCGGGATGTCCACCTCACCTGGTGCAAGAGATGGAAGCCAAATGAGTTCTTGTAAGTGATATATTTAAATTTGATCATCTCTGTATACAAATATATTAAAATCTTTCAGGCTTTTCTATTAAAGGTACCTTCTTCAACGTTTCAAGGCCATTAGAGCAAAACCAGGCATGTTCTTTAACCCAGTGAAAGATAAATTGATTTAAGAAACATGAAACAGAACACAGGTTTCATTAGCATTAGGAATGCCAAATGTGTTGTGGGTGAACATGTGTGTGTGTGTATATGTTAAGTTTTTTGTGCAAATATATTGGTAACAATACAGAGGAATCTCACTAGTTTGAAACATTCTAAAGGTTATTTAAAATGTGCTTGACCTATTTAAAGCATTTATTCCTGTTTATCTTTATTCCTGAAGATTATGCCCTATTAGTAATAAAAACACAGAATCCAGTTTATATGCAATGCAGTAAAATATGTTGCATAAGGGTAACAAAATTATTTTGAATGCAGAAATTATGTTACATTATGTTGCTGCTTGATCTAAAGTTCTCTTTTTGGTTAAAGTTAAAATAAACATTTTTCTTTTGAAAATCAATGTCCCAGACTCTAAAGGAAGAGTGCAGAGGCACAGAAACTAAGTTGCTTAAAGTCCGGAGTGAAGTTTCCACAGTCAGTGATGATTTGGGGAACCATTTGCTGATATTTTCCACTTTGTTTTATTGACTCCAAAGCCGTAAAAAATGAAATCACTTCATGTTTCTCTCTCTGCTGACTTCACGGAGATGCTGATTTCATTTTCCAAGCCTACTTGGCATCTGCCCTTACTGCAATAAGTATGATTGTTTTGTTTAATGACCATAACATCGCTGTTCTTCACTTTTTGATTATTTTTCAAATGATTTAGATGCACCTGTAAAATTAAATAAATATGCACGTGATGGTGTTGTAGAAGCACGCTTAGAATATTGTATAATAGGGGAATATGTGTGTGTGTGTGGGGAGAGGGGGGTGTGCATGGGTGTGCTTACACCAGCCCTGGAGCGCCTCCAGCTGTACATCTATTTGGAAGGTGCTTTGAATCAATTGACATGCAAGCCAGCTGGATCCTTTTCACTGGAAAGAAAAGGAGCAGATGACATACTGGTGTCATTCACTTCTCTCAACCTGAACAGCTTTTCACTTTCATCCTACAGAGAACAGTCTTTGCTAGGTTTGATTGTAAACTAAGGGGAAAACATACACTATTTTTATATTTAGTCTCCGTTTGTCCAGGTTAGGGTTTTTTCTGCCTATGTAAAACAATAACTGCACATGCAAATATTCTGCTTGTGAGTGTAGATGTGTTAAATGTTTATTATGAGTCTGTTGTAACTTTGTTGGATGGTTCTGTCATTACAATAAAGCATTATGGGTTTAAGTGTAAGTGGGTGATTGATAAGATGATGTGACTCACTTGCGGGCTGAGTGGGCACATATACACAAAAAAAAATCTCTTTCAAACAGATCCACTCACAGATGCTCACATTCACAGGCATACACACAATGACTGTCTGTACAGAAGCTAGAGATCACAGCTGGGAAAATGGGTTTCCTTTTATTGCTTTTGTTGTTATTACGCCTTCCCCCCTCATCTAGCTTTCATTCCCTTTCTCCCTTCTGTTATTTTCTGGGCGTTATTTACGACCTTTGCCTTTGAGAAGCTCACCCGGAAACAGTTGGTATGTCTGGCTGATGCGTTAATGATCATCAAATGACACATCCACACACATGGGAAGCCTGTTTTTGTATGTTTAGGATCACAGGCATTTTTTTTTTCTATTTTGCAGAATCTGGACATTATGTTGCTTGGCTCGGTAATGCTGAAACCTATGTTTTCACTATCGCATGTTTCACTCTTCTGGGTTCCCTCCCATTTCTCTTGACTGTTTTGTTCCTCGTCAAGATGCATCCATCACATTACCTTCTCACGGAGCAGTGCCTTCAAATGGAAATATCAAGAGGCTCCAGGGTACGATTACTGACTTACAAACTACAGTGTTACATAACCAAATCTGGATGCTGAGGAATCGGGTCTCGGCTACAGAACAGCTTCAGCGAAAGGAAAAATGAAGCACAGGTTTCATATTGAAGCAGGAAAAATAGCTCATATTTGGCCACATTACCACATCAAAAGTTGCATAATAGCAGTATCAAACATAAATGACTGAAGATGAAAGAAACCTAATCTGGAGTAATCCACAATACAACTCAATCACCTGAAAACATTTACCATAATGATGTCTCATTTAGGATTTTTTTTTTTTTTTGTCCCTGACACCAAATTTAGTCGTTCAAAATTAGACGCCTAATAATTTAGATAATTCACCATGTGTATGTAATTGTAACAATCTGCCACTGTTGCTGTGTATGACGTTTGGGGTTATTGGTCTATCCAGCTATATCAGTGACTCACTGGGCTACCTGTGAGTACTTTAGGACGAGGATGAGGCCCACCGTTGATAAAGTTAGATGGTACTTTATTAATCCCAAAGAAATTATGAGGTAGTGTGTTGCTCACATAAACATCCATTAAAAAAAGAGAACCCCAAACAGATTTATTTGTTTTCGAGTTGGTAGGTTTTCTAAATACTTACTAAACATGGGGTCAAAGTGAAAAACACAAAATAGAAACATTTGTTCTCTTACTTGAGGTGGTAAGAACAAAATCAAAGTTCTTTTTGTTCAGGACATTTCATACTTTGCAAGAATCTCAAGTGCAGAACTCTTGCAAAGTTGTCATTGATCTCCTTCACAGCAGCGTCTGTCAGTGTAGTAACCACACCCACACATTAAACCTATATTTCATATTTCAATCACAGTGTTTGTTGGACACTGTATATGGGGAAAACAAACTCTCCAAACAGGAGCTGTGAGAACAGAATCCTGATCTTTTGTTCTCACAGTCTGGGAGAGGGAACACGTTTCTTTGCTCTAACATTGTGTGTATTGACTTCAGGTTGTTTTATTTCACTGATGAAATAACGCACATCACCAAAGATAGAGTTCTGCAAAGTGTGCATGTCTAATACCATAGTTTGCTGTGTCACTTCAATAAATACACGCTTTAGGTAATAAAATGAACAGTATTTATAGTCTGACCAGCCTGACTGGGTGTAGTGTGTTGACATTGTGGCAGTGAGGCAGATCTCTCCTCTCTAAAGGAGCAACAGCAGGCACCTGCCACTGAGATGGATGTGCTGTGTCATCACTTCTCTTGCCAAATGATGGCTTGCCTCACATGTCCTCTCCTCTCTGGTCTTTTCCCCATCTATTCTTTTCTCGTCACCTCTTGCTGTCAATAACTTTCTTTCTTTTCCTTTCTTACGGCTTTAAGAAATCTGCTTCAGTGGCTGCTGTGTTCTTTAATCTTCTCTCTTCTTCATCCCACCACCACCACCACCACCTCTTCTAGCCTGTCACTTCTCTCCCGTCCTCCTCCTACCCTTTCGTCTGCTTTATCTGGGTTCACATGAAACTTTAATTGCATGTAAATCAAAGCACTGCAGATATAATTAGTCTTTTGTGCTGCTTTAATAAGAGGGTTCTGGACTATTGAACTACGATGGAGTAACTAGCTCTCCCACCGTCTCTGATGGCTGAAGTCATGAGGCAATGTTTTAATGTGGGAAAGCAAACCACAACCCTTCTGTCAAAACAAATGTTTATCAAATTTAATCACTTACGGTTTCCCCCTCTTTATCACTTTTACTGAGATACAATTTTAATAACACTGTAGCTACTCATCTTAATAAAGTCGAGAGTATTAAATAATCGAAGGAAGAATTACTAACATCTAAAAACAAGCAGATGGCATCTCATGAGGTACAGATATTTGCTTTTGTTTAAAGTTCTAACACTTTAAATAATGTAGTTGCTGTTGGAATCATGAGTTGACACAGTTGTGTCTCTGCTGTGTCCCTTGTGTCTTTCACAAGATAGATTTTCATGCATTAATTTCTTCATGAGGTCTGGATTACATAAAGAAAAAGTGATTAGCTCTGATAATTGACTTGTACTCCAATAGCATGTAAACATGGTGGCACTGTGTGGAGACAGTGTTTATTTGTCAGGTCAGGTTGAGGAGATGGCAGTGGCTTTGTCATATGGAGGTATTCTGTTTGTTTACTGTGTAGGTAAAAAAAAAAACTGAAGTCAAAATTTAACATTTTTAAATTTAGTTTGAATCCAAAACTTTGATTTCTTTTAATCTTCTTTTACCGATTGAGAAACTTGCATGAACTCACTGCGATACTGAAAAAATGAAATTCCCTCCTCGTCTTCTGCTTTCTAGAAAACAACTGGAGGTCTTCAGCAAAAACTACTGAAACTTGGAAATATTCACAACTTTATTCACTTCACAAACACCTCACCCCCATCAGGAGAAAAGTAACCCAGAGCACGATGGTGGGTATGATGTTCTTTCTCGGAAATGAAGTGTTTTATGGGGAGGGGGTTGTACCAAACATGTCATTTGGAAATTTTAGCCACATCTGGAGGTTTCATATAAGAGAAAAGAATTCTGCTGCTCACTCCAGACATATTTGGGAGAGGATTACAGACACATATAGAGCACTAAACCTGTGTTTATTGAAAAAACTCTTCTGTTTTGCTCTCAACTTCTTGACAGTTTCTCTGACCTTATTCCAGTCTTATCTTTTCTGGTGAATTAGGTTGTGTTAATGTCACAACATATAGGTACAACATTTTGATATGTCACAATTTTTTAAATGTAAAAGAAAAATTTAGCATTTGAATGGGGCTATTCACACTTTAGAGAGCCACAGCATGTCACTTTTTGGTTTTGCCTCAACGATTAGAACTAGTTATGTTTTCGCTTTATTTTTTTTAGCATACATACAGTACATTAATTTCTATTATATTTCAATTTTTTACAAGGTCAGGCACTTTTAAGCCGTTTACCTTAGTTAATTTTCTTTGCCAAGCTTACTTCCTACTTTTGCATTTTCTTTATTTTCTGTCTCCGACCTTCTGTCTCTTGTGTCCATCTTTCTTTTTCCCAAGCTGTGTCCACCTGGCATAGCAGGTGCTGTTGGCAAACCCTAGACAATATGTCTCCTCCACAACACTAATATTGTTTATTCTGCTGAACTGTAATGACAAGACAGATCATAATATGTCAGCCAGAACGTTCTCTCACCAAAGGTGCTTTTGGGATTCTGCGTGTTAGACTGCCACAGGGAGAAAGAGAGCGATAAGAAGCAGACAACTGAAGACAGATGACAGATAAAAGAATTAAAAAGTGAGGAAGTAGAAGCTGGGTGGTAAAGAATATAACTCAATGAAACGAAGAATTGGTAAACAAGAAGCGAAATGACAGGCATAAACTGCAGAGGAGGCAGAATAAATTGGGAAACAGGTGAAGCTGAGGGGAGATGGATGATGACGGCAAGTCATGAATTTTAGAAACAAAAAGCTGTTAAGGCAGTATTTCCAGGGTCCAGGGCATAAAGGTAATGAACAAAATGATGGGATTTGAGTCTACAGTATTTATTTTGCTCTTTAAATTGTAGTTTGTTGCAGTGGTGATGGGGACAGACTGCAAGAAGAAATTTGCAACACCTTCCTCCACAATGGAAAGATTATTCAGCTCTTTAAAAACAATAAATGATTAATAAAACTAGTATTTTTGACTTACACCACATACTTTTGTTATTTTCTTCTAGGTTCATGTAAATTTTATGTTGAGTGGGCATGCCAAACAGAGGATAACCTTCATGTTCCTCCAAACATGCATAAAACATATTCATGTATGATTTAGTCACAGGCATGGTTATGCTTCAAGCTTGGATATATGTTTTACACTTGGGAGTACACGTATAATTTTGAACATTTAATTAAAAACTGTGCGTAAAATTACTTCACTCGGGTATATTCATTTTACCCAATTCAAATAAATAATTAAAAGTCCTAAATTATTGTAAAATGGATGTTCTCAATAAGTTTATGTAAAAACAACCAACCAGAACTGCATATGAGGGAGAAATGTAAATTAGGATCCTATTGTTTATTTATGAGAAATTGATCCTGGCACTGGTTTTTAAAACCATGTCTAACATATTTTCTTCCCAAATAAATGACATTCCTCATCTGGAAAATTTCCATCTCAAGTTGAGCGTGTAACATGATAGTCAGAGTTTGAACACCTGTAATTCTATGAATTTATTTTTCAACTGCACTGTATAATGCTTATGCTACTGACTTCACTCTTCAATCTGCTCATTTTAAACTCATGTATATAAGTCTTCTCTCAAAATATATTTCATTGCTAAAGCAAATCAAAGTTGCTGCCATGGTGCAACTTTTAAAAGGATAAGATGGGATTTTCATGCAACAGGCCAGTCAAAGCTACTTATTGTGGTCACACACAGGTCAGTAAACTGCTGCATTCTGAAAAAAAAATGTTGCTCTCATAAAACTTATTTCTCAGTCTAATTAAGATTCATGCCTTCAAAATCATTTTTGAAAGGTCTCACCGTGCAAATCAACAACTCTGTAAGGGTTAGCAAGCTGCAAAGAAGGCAAGGCAAACTGTATTTTGCCCTAGACCTTCGATGTGCATGAAGCTGCAGCTAAGAGTAAACACAACCCAGCAGCCCAAGTGTCAGGGGGCCCCTGAAGCCATATTTTATATTACTGTAGTATATTTTTAGAACAACATCTGCAGACTCGGCTGTGGCAGAAAGGTTTAGAGAGGATTCTGATAACCAGTTTTATCTCCAGATTAAGTTGGATATTGAAGATTCTCATGCTGTTTTTTAAATAACCAAATACCCGAGACCTGAGCTTCCCCTGCTGGATGATGAGACATTAGATAAAAAGCAGAAATTTGCAGCATAGAAATGGGAGGATTAGTTTTAAATATAGGTGGACCAAGCAGCGACCAAGCAATATCAACTCTATATGGAAGTCAAGAAGTTCAAACTAATTACAGAGAAAGAGAAATATAAGGCAATGCAACAAAGCAACTAAAATTTATATAGAACTGCACTTGGAACCATATTTATAAATAGTATTAACGTCGAGACCTTAAGATATTCGAAATCTTTTTTTAGATACAACTCAAATGTTTTCCTTAAAACTTAGTCTTAGTCATATCAATGAAGTGACGAAGAGTAATTTTCTGCTGATTTCCTTTCCAGTAAAAACCACAAATCAAATGTTACTTGTCATCATAATGAAAAATATACTTGTGACGCAGGACAAAAGGACAAACACTTGAATGATAACTGTAACTTAAGGGCAACATTGATTGATGTATAATTTTACAAGCATGGTTGGAACTTGTTTAGTTTCAGAAGATGCATCAGTGGTGAAAAAAGAGGAAGATCAATTTGAATTCAGCTGTCAGAAGATTTCAGACACCCTCGCAAATGTGTCTGGATATGCTGTTAAATGGGGACGTGGATGACAGCTTGCGTTAAAGTGTGCAGAAATACACTGGTTTATACAAACAGACAAGTGAGCAGACTACAGTTTGTTTTCTCTTACAGATACTGTAGATATCAAATTCCCACATCTATTTTGTTATCAGAACTTGAGCAGATATAATCAGCGTTTTTGTCTCGTATTGTGGTCGCAGATGGCGTTCAGATTGTATTTTCCTTCCCTGTGTGAAGTACCTCAGCAGGTGGGGTGTCAGATTTTTCTCTCCTCTCCTCCTACTCCTCTGGGAAATGGAGAGAAAGAAAATTTAGAGCAGTGAACGTACTATAAGACAGCTAGAGATCCTCTAATTAGGTCCGAAACCAAACTCTCTGTAAAGTGAGGCTGTGTGATGGAGTTTATTCTTTATTTTCCAGCAAGTGGAAAGTGTTCTGCAGGTATACAGTGTTTTAGCATTTTTCTTTACAGCCATATGTTTACCCAGCTGTTCCACGGCAATGCTGTGAAAAAGTCTTGAGTCACCCTAGATTTTTGTATTTTGGCTAGAAAGTGACAGACTTAATAGCAGTCTCATAAAGTGATCTTGGACAGTTGGTTTTTCTTTTGGGTGTTTGGTTGTTTTTCCAATCTACTCATTTCTAAGCCATTGCTTAATCAGCTTCAAAAAATGCTAAAATAAAAAAATAATACTACTAAAAAAAAGATAATTGAGTTCAGATTCAGATTTGACATCCTGGTTTGATATTCAGCAGCATTTTGAGCTGACTGGAAATACAAATGTATTTAGTTTATACAGTTAAATGTAATTCTCCTCAACACATGTGTTGATGTTGTACCGTGGAGCATTTTGCTATCCTTGGTGTGTTAAACAGTCAGCATTTCTTTGTCTTGGATCAAACACCCCAAAAATGAATTTTTCAGCATTTGGTTTGCAGCTACCTTCCTCTGACCTTTAACTAAATTAAATGTTCAGTAACAGAAATTAACAAATTTGACTTAGTGTCATAAATATATCCTTTCCTTCTTTCTTACCCCATGTTCAACAACATTTCTGCAATTCTGTCTGAAAAAAGCTGTTGGTGGTTCTGCAAAGATGTTCCTGTATGTTGTTTGTTCAGCAGAGTTTGTTGACAGAATTATCATTTGGTGTGTGATAAATGGGTACGTGTCAGACGTGTAACACATAAAACCTGCCTGCAGTATGGCTCTGAGTGACGGATGGAGGGAGGGTTTTGTGCTGTTTACTAGGTGACGGTTTGGAAATCAGGTACAACAAAACAACAGATGGATTGTCAGGGCGGCACATAGTCTCTGTGGCACTAATCAGGTGTTTTTCTTCCAAAAGTGTGATGAGTTTTCTTGTCTCCTGGATGAAGCACAAAACAGAACACCTTGCACTGATTGTTATGTGAAACTGGAGATACTTTGATGTTGCTACTAAATGTTAAAGTGGCTTGTATTAACTTAAAACTATGTTCAGATTGTCTTGGCAAATATCATGTTCTGTGGAAACATCATTCATATAGATTGATGTGACCATTACAAACTTCACATTTGCGGTTTTGGTTTGGACTTTGATTGGGTCGCTATGTGACATGAAAATATTTTGCTCTGAACTATTATTGTTGACGCTGCCATCTTTAAAGGGCTAGAAATGCCGGGTCGTGACGAAGGAAAAACAACATAGCCTTCAGTTTCGTTTGGCCTGAGTGCAGTGCTCATCAGAGCAACCTGTGGCCTTTTATTAGCAGATTGTACCCACTTATGTAAATCTCCACCCACAGCAGGAAGTCAACAAGAACATCAACAATAAGATTCAACAATTATAATCCAGCTTTTCTGTGCTGCTGGTGGAAACTTCAGCACATCAACTACCATGTTTTACTTTGTGGATGCTGTGTTCAGGTTGATATGCTCCACCAGGTGAAGTTTGGCAAAAAGATAAAATTTTGATCAGATCTGAGCAGATCATTTTCTTCTGCTGAGTTGAGTCTCCTACAAGATGGACGTCAGCTCTATCTACTTTTTTTTAAAATCAGAAGAATGTAGCATAAGTTAAATTTAGAAGACTTATTTAAAATATGCTGGGAAGACATAGTAGTAGCTAAATCCATTTATTGTTGCATTTCAACATGCAGACATAGACCTATACATAATCTCAGCCTCTGCCTTCAATTGACTCTGTCATAGTATTACATAACAGAAGCTCTTGGGTACATGAAGGAATCATATTTGTATAGATTTCTACAGTTAGTTAAATTATCCCACTTGGCTGCCTCTTTGACATCCCTGCACACAAAAATTCCATCCCAAGCATCACAGCTGGTGAGAAGCAGTGATTTCAACAAAATCTAATGACTTAATACAGGCCAATTTTTCCATAAGAGGCAGATTTCAATGTTTGCTCGATGGAGTGGGACTGGGATCAAGGTCAGCTTGCCACCTTGATCCCAGGTGGGACAGGTACAGGCATGATCCAGTACCAACACTTTACAATTTCGTCCTGTTCTATGTCCATTTTGTATGCGCAAACAAACCATCTTGTACCCATATATCTAACAATTGGGAATTGGTTATTTTATTTACTAGTAAAGTATTTTTGATGGATTATTGAGAATTATGATCCTACAAATCCTGAAATTCACATAATATCCTGTTTTATACTATAACATTCTCTGATTCTGACACTTGGTTGAGTCAGTTGACCTTTTTTCACGATGCATGTTAATAGTGTAAACAACGCTACAGCATTGCTTTCCTACAATTACCAATATGTTGCTGCCTAGACCCAGATGATATTGCTCAGTCCCATACAACAGTATGAAACTGAGCCTTCATTCTTAAAGATGCACTCAGCTCATCATGCCAAATGCTTGAAATAGCTCTGGCGGCCGTGTGATCTATTTTTACAAGTAATCCAGATAGTTCTTATTTGCTACCTGGACCTTTTACTTTTATCCAAAGCGATAAAAGTTAATGACCTCTCCTAAGACAGAAGAGGTCATTAAGAGATCTTTTCGCCATGGATCTGCGTGTATAATTTTATTCAAGCCTTTCTCATCTGATTCTGGCGAATTAAAGAAATACAGTATCTCTCACAGTGCTGCTCATCCTCTAACAGCACAGACCTTAATTCCAAAATTTGCAAAACATGTTTCTTAATTAGCTTAAATAATAGAACAGCCTAAATGAACATATGTTGGGACACCTGCTTTAAATTCATTCTCTAGTTTAACAAGATAACTTGTGCTTAAGATAATGTGTGATTTATCTGCTCCTCTGAATGAAGATACATGCACGCATCTCTTCCATAGTAGTTCTTGCTCTAACTCTGACGTTGACTGATGAAACATTGATCACAGTGAACATGTGTGTGGGAGGATTCTTACACCCAGAGTGACAACTGTGTTGCATATCAAACCACATATTCCGAGATGAGGGGCAAATTTGTGCACAAAGAGAATAGATGCAGCAATAAAAAATCTTCAAGTCAGGATTTTTCAGCTGAAGACTCGTGAGTATGTGGTTGTTTGTATTTGGATGCAGTGCATACTTTTGTGAAGAATAATATTCTGTCTCAGTTTTACTGATTTACAACAAAACTGTGTCCTATTTAATTTACTTCCCAATGAAATTATCAGTTTTTTTCTGGAAGCCATGCTTCCAACATGGCCTAACTGAGTTATGTTGTAATGCGTCACCTAAAACAAGTAGAGCTTTATCTCTTCTTTCCAACTGACTTTATGCTGCAATGACATCAAGTATTTCTTCTGCTACCACTGTTTTCATACAGAAGTGAGGTATTTAGACTAGACAAATACCTAAATTTCTGCTCTCCTTTTTTATATGACCTGTTGATAAATAATCTTGTAATATGTTCCAGCTAGTCCTTAGATAACAAAACTAGCAAAATGGATGGAAAGAAATTCTTTAAGATATAGCTCTTATTTTCAACCTAAGAGCAAAAAATTTTATTTTTGTTCTCAGAGGTTGTTCTACTATTTTACAAACATCTGCTTTCCCAGTAACAAGTCTTGATTGCCTTCAAAATTAAAGTCAGGTTTGATGCATCTCTTGTTTGAATTCTGCTCCTCTCGCTCAAACTTGCACTGGTCACTGGTAAACCCTGTTCACTGGTTCTGTCTCTTCATGGATTGCTTATAGAGTTAACTCTATGAGGACAGAATGCATCAGTAGAGATGAAAGCAATGTTAAAGTAAGTCTACTCACAGTATTGGCTTGTATAGTTAGCAGGCAGGAAGCACTCTATTTAAAGAGGGAGTGAATCAACAAATATGCAGTCCTTTTGAAGGCGTGAGTAAGCAAGTTTTATTTCAGGGAGCTGAATCTTAAGCAGAAGCTGAAAAATATTTGAAAGTGCAAATAAGAAATCCTACTGTTTAATTAAAAATGGATGCTGTTACTTTTTAGAAGAAAAAATCCTTCATAAAAAAGATTATTTTCACGCTTCATAAACTTGGTGCTTTGCTTTGAACACTGCAGAACATAGTAAATGGTACTTCGGCTGGTCTCTGTTTAGATCTCTTGGTCTGAGCTGTTTAGGGATCCCTGACTTGAGTGCAAATCAGGTCACAAAGCAAACAAACTAGGAGTTGCAGCAGCCAGTGCCATCTCCGTAACATTTAATATCATTATAGAATAGATTGATGGGTAAAGGCCAGATTCATTATATCAACTAAAAGATGTGTACAGCCTGTGGTTTAGCAAACTATTCAAATAAAAATAGGCCATAAGACATGACTCTCTGGAAGCCCCACACTTTTTCTCTTCTCATTGTAGCAATAGAGATGCTTCAATAATTTGTAAAACCCTGATGTGCTCGTCATCTTGCATCCCTGAGGTTTTTGTCACTGTTTTCAATTTGTTTCTACAGTATAGCAACCGAGACAAAACACTGTGATTATATTGTTTTGTGTTTTGATGCTGCTTTGATGATGTACATTCAATAAAGATGGGTTTATTGCAACAAAAGGAGGGAAGCTTGCAGAGTTACATCAAAATTCAAGTTTTTACTCTTAAAGTGTAAGTATTTAATGGATATAAATGAATGGAGTGAATATCTACAGAGTATCCATGTGCCTTATCATTTTTTGTAACTTGACTATTCTGAGTCCATTTGTAGAGGACACTCATTTGCCTGAGCAAAGTATCCAAGGTGGTTGAAAAGGCCCAGGGGTATTTGTGTTTCCCAGATATTTTTCTTGTGTATTTTATTTCTGCCTGGTTTAGTTTGCCTTCCCCTCCTGGTTGTAAGGATCAGAGTGGCCAGGTTTGTGCACAGTCATTAAGCCGTTGCTTTATCAGCGTGAGTAAAGCTTCGCTTCAAGGCAAGCAATTAACCTGTCGGAAAATGTCTCTTCTCAGCTTTTGCCCCTCTTTTCACCAGCTCATCCATTCCTGAATTAGGCTGCTTCTGGAATGTTGGCATTTTTAATTGTCTCGTGGAGAGTGGTATGATTTCACTTTTCCCAACACTGAATGTCGGTGCCCTGTCCTGCTTAATGTGCTGGTGAAACATTCCAGAGGGTAATTATTTGCATTCAACTCAGGCATAGTTTAGCCGAGTCAATTGGCTGATCATCGATTTAGGATGTGCCTTTCTCCCGTATTTTATCTCTGAGCACAGACAAGAATATGGGATGTGTAATTTCTTTTTTAAGCTCATTCACTGAGACGCATTTAATTCCTTTCTGTAAGGACACGTTTAGCTGCATTTCAGCAGTAAATTAAGCAAGACCGGAACTGCAATATTCTGATTAGCTTTAGGATTTAATTTCGACACATCGTGTAACCTCATTTTTCAGCCATGCCACAAACATTAGTTACACATTTTTTCTGTGTGTTGCATAAACAGATTAATGTGGGCTGCTCACTTGGGGTAAACTGGTAAATTGGGTAAATTGCTTTTGATCTGGGGATAGTTTGACAGGCTCATAATGAGCTGGGTGAGTCCACTCGCTCCCTGTCTGCTCTCTTCTTGCTGGATGGACTAACTGTTTGACAGTGTTCTGTCAGCTGTTGTCAGATAAAACAACCTCCTCTCTATGGATCTTACTGCCTTTTCTCTGTTGCTGGATGTATGCCACAGAATGGGGTGGGTGGTATGCAATTTTATGCTTCTATGTAAAAACGGAGCTCTTGAGGAAAAGCAAACAGTCAGGCATTTAAGCCAAAGTATATTTTAAACACGTTTTCACCTGTGCTTTGTCAATTTGTGTAAAAAAAAACACTAAAATGTAGACGGTATTGATGGTACCATCATATTGATGGTATTCAATATGAAGCATAAATTACAACTCTCTCCTCAGTATCAGCTATGCTCAAAGAGAAAGGGTTTTACGTTTAAGAATTTATGTTTATGCATAATTGAAACACTAAAACTCTAACAGTGTACAAAAGACTATATCTGAGACAGTTATTCTCTTCTCTACTAATCCACAGGACAAAAAATATCTTTGTCTACACCTTTTACTATGACAGGGTTAATCAAATGCACTTTTTAATATAAAAAAAATTAAAACAGATTAATGACCTAGAAGGCATCAGAAATCTTTTTGACTCTCGGATGTCGAGTCAAGGGTTATTTTGATGGCCTAATTTGGAATTGACCTATTTCTGATATATGTGGGAATAGTATAATAGGAAAATGGGAGAAAAAAAATTACTTTTCCACTATTACAAACCCCCAGAGGATCTGCCAATTTTCACATCAGAACCCACTCAGGAAAAGCATAAAGTGCCTTATTGGGGTCTAACACATGCTGTCGTTTTTAGCTCACAGGTTCAACTGCATTCCGACAGACATGGAGCTCCATAATAACTGTTTCTTTGGTTTGCAGGCGCCTCAAGCTTACAGCCTCCAAAGGTCATTTTAAGAAAGGCCAACTGCAACATTCTCCTTCTATCAGTGTTGGCATATCTGTAGGTTGTCCACTTTAAACTCAAAACCTTGTAGTTGATGCTCAAAAAGGTGGAAACATTTTGAAAATGATATTGCCATGCTTATTTCAAAAATAGGCAAACTTTGCATGGACTATGCAAAATAAATATTAGCTGATATGTACAAAAAGATTTCTAAGTATTTTATTCTGAGGACCATCCTTTACCCTTTGGAGGGAGTTTCATAATGTATTTTTGGGTTGTAAGGAGGCCTAAAGTTAGTCAATTAGGTCTTTTCTCTGACTTCAGAGAGTTGCATCTTAAGTTAACTAAAGCAACCAGCCTGCTAAGCTTTGCTTTGCATGTTTAGTATATTATAAACATTTGACCTTTCAAGTAAAAAAAAAAAACGTTGCTTCACATTCAGAATTTTGAGATTGTGGTTTACCTTTATGATGCCTTCTTTCATTTCATATCCATTGCAATGTTTCAGGCAAATAGAACAATACAATATTCACCTTGGAAGGTCACACATACGTAATCTCCTTAAAGAAATAATTTTGAAAACTTGGGGTTCATTTTGACTAAATCATAAAATTTAGCTGACCAGTTGAAGTGGAAAGAAGAGCAAACAGCCTTTGGGGATAAAAGACCAGAATATAAAGATTTGTTCATGGTTTGCGATAATATATTTATCACAGGATTTGCATGTATGCATGCAAATTTTATGCATAGCTTTAGAAACAATGAAATTCTATGAATATTACACACAAATAGTACTGTGATGGTAACATTGGACACATTGATCCAGTATTGTCTTATTACCAAACCCATCATCAGAACACAAAAGACAAAATATTGTAGGCTGACCACTAAGTCAAAAGCAAAAACATGGAAAAAACATAAACCTTATGGCTATTGGTATAATATTTTGTCATTCACCTTCAAGTTGAGAGATTTCTTTTTCTAAATTAGTTTTATAGCATTTTCACATGATATTTAACAGAGTGAGTTTCTAAAATAATGACTTTTGCTGAACAGAATTAAATAAATGTCCTTTCTTACTTACTTTCCTGACTACAGGATTTGAGATTCATTTATAAAGTCGTCAAACGCAGGCTGAATATGCGCTATTCAGAGTCTCCTCCCTGCTGATCGTACCATCTGTCCCCTTTCATTGTGAATCCACCTCCTATCAGCTACACCTGAAGCCATGCTAACATACACATGTTATACAGAATATACACATTTAAAAAGGCCAGATGCCTTGCAGCATGGGAAGCGTGCTGTAAATGTCAGCTGGCAGATGGGTTGATAGAAAACCCCAAAAGAAAACATTCACACTACATCCTTCCAGTACTTTCACTGGAACACATTGCTGCTTCTCCTTCAGGCTTTTTATACACACAGTATTTAGGTCTAAAACTCCCATTCAGAGAACAAAGCAAACAGGCAGGCATTCCTAAATATCCCAGAGCTGGAAAGCACAGTGCAGCTGTTTGCTGTATGGCAAAAGGAGAGCTGGGAAATGTAGCAGTGCTTGTATTACACATCATAACCAAAGACCGCAGTCGCTCTCACTTCACTGCCTTGTCAAGCAGACTCTGTCAAGTGGCAGGCGTCAGGGAAAAAACAATGTTAAAAAAAATCAGCTCAATCGGTTTAATAAACCCAGGAGGTCCAACAACACCAGAGTTTTTCTGCTGTAAGTGTTGCCTTCAGCCTTGTGACTTAGCAGGTAGATCTAAACAGAAGTAAACACCAAGAGTGAAACAAAGTTCTTAGGACCTTCTGTAAACTGCAACACTCTAGTAGTTTATAACTAGCGTTGTCTGTGTTGTTTTCATTGAAGTTAGACTTTAGTCCATTGCATGCTTTTCTCTTTTATAGGGAAACTGTTGTCTTCTGCTTTGGCAGAGCCCTTTGTTTGGGCCCCCACACAACCAAAAACAAAAACACCCCTGCCAAAAACTCTTCTGCTAAAAATAATTTTGATTGTTCTGTCCTTAATATGTAATATGTAATTTATCAAAATACAGAGAACTAAAATGGTGTGCCTTGTTCAAACTTAGGAAGGTTATTTTTAGATTAGCTACAAACAGAGAATCAAGGATAATTCTTTTCTTATTTTTATATAACAGTGGTTCCCAAACCTGCATGTTTTAGATGTGTCTGTGTTCCAGCACACCTGATTCAAATGATTGCATGACCTTCTCTGTAGAAGGTCATGCAATTAACCAAAAATTGCAATTAACCAAAAATAGGTTAATCAGCTATTTATTCAAGTCAGGTGTTTGAAAGCAAGAAAACCCTTAAACATGTAGGGCACAGGGACTTGAGGGCCAGGTTTGGGAAGCACTGTTACAGAGTAATAGGTTGACAATTTGTAAATGTTGTTTTGAATACTAGACAATCAGTGTAGAATAGTTCAGTCTATGTTTAACCAGTCTAGATGTTTCAGTTTTTACACTTGTCTAAATATAAATGGGTCCAAATGTCAAACAAGTCAAAAATATTATTTTACTTGTCAAGTCTAAATTTTTTTTTTTTAAATAAGTAAAATAGCCCTTTAATTATCTTCATTGAAACTTACTGAATTACCCATAAATACCAAGTTTTGTATCAACATCCACTCATTGATCACAAACTGACAAAACTAACTTTTTTTCGAAAACATGTTGCAGATTTAGACTGCCACAGTTTAACTGTAAAATCCATATTTACAGTTTTTAAAGAGCTAAAAGCAGTCTAGGCAGTGAAAATAATGATGAAAAGTAATCATTCCTTGAGTCATTTTTGCTAATTTTTGTCAGATTTTATCATGAGAGAAAAGCATTCCCACTTATATACCCAATGGAGACTGAAAGGAGTATCTTTCTAATCTCTGCAAGCTTAGGCTCACACATGTGACCTTCAACCCCCCCTGTCCTGCACTTGGTACGTTCCTGAGTCCAGCATGCATCTTTGTGCTGTGAATCTTTGGGTTGCTGCAGTAGCTGACGCCTCTGATTTAACGCAAGGCCTGTTGTTGTGCATACATGCTCCTGCGGGGATCTGCACATATTTCATCTTGTCTAAGCAGTTTGTGTCACTTGATGTTTCTGCTTTTTACATTTAATGCTAAATAACAGACAGTAATTCATGGACGTGGACATGGACATGGATGTCAATGGAAGCTTGATTTTTGCCACATTAGTGTGGAGCATCCGTTATGTTGAGTAAGTCGAATTATATTATCCACATCATCCATGTTTTATCAATAGAGGAGGTCCCATAAGCAGTGTGGTGTCTGCAACCATCTACCAAGTCCAGATTTTTAGGAAAAAAAATTGTTCTCTGTTGGTGTTCTCACTGCAAATGACTAAGCAGGAGGCAAGAAGCCCTCCTACGGAGCTCCAACTTGCATGTTGGCGTACAGTTGCCTGGTTACATGTGTAGTTAGAAAACTGCTTTAATCTGTTTTCACTCTCCCACTGTGGCGATTATAGCCACTGACAGAGAAAGAGAAGGAACCTTGAGGTGTTCATCACGTATCACTTGGGATGAATAACAGTAAACAGTTAAAGATGTGGGCAGGAAGGAGAGCAGCTACAAGCTTTGTATCCTCAGAAAGCTGCTTGAAGCAGGAAGAGTTGGTCTTAATGGCAGGTAAATGTTAACAACACAGCTGCTCATTGCAGCCGGGTGTATGACTTAGGAGTTTGTTTCACTCAGCAACTGCAGAACTAACAGATAACACGTCAACTCAAAAACATCCCTGCTGAATTTGGTTTTTTATTGCATTGATTTTCTTTTGACGAGGCCCATCTTCAGATTCCCTTCATCAACTGTTGCTGCCACATCATCACAAACTCTAATTTGATTGCGAACCAGTGAAAATGAGTTTCTGCTCTCAGCCAGCTGTGAATGAGAGGTGAATAAACTAGAAACATTTTTATTTGTCGCACTACACTTCCACGTTTCTGGACACAAACTGATGTGTTTTCAGCCAGGAAACCTGCTAGGAATTAGACTCCTGTCCAAAAACGATTGCAGTGTTTCAAGATAATATGCAGCTGAGTTCAACGCAATTTAAAATTCAGCTGTAATAGTTTCAGCACTAATCCTGCTTTTTAAAGCATACTATTGTGTGCACATAATAGAATTATGTAAATGTTACAATAATGACACCCTGGCTTTGAAAGACTTATTCTGTTGACAGAGAAAAATTGAGAATAAAAACTGGAAAAGCAATTCCTCTCGTGGTAGATCATGGGAAGCATAAAAGCCTGTGTGGTAAACTTTGTTTATCACCCACACAGCATGCAGAGCACTTTGTAGCCCACAAAGCAAAACATCACTCTGCTGTAATGCCCTCTTGAACAGGAACAACAATAAGGCAAACAGGAATATGTACAGTTTAAACCACATACAGTGTATAAAAATATACTTAACCTATTTTTTACAGTGTTTCGTTTCAGTAAAAAGAGGAAAAATCATCTGACAAGTTTGTCTTTGTACACATTTATTAACTTAGCTAATCACTGGACATTAACCTCTTGACGTTTTTACTTATGTGTCAGTTAATTTAGTAACTGACCACTGATGTTACTTACTGGAAAGAATACAAACACATATGGAAACAGAAAAATAATGGATTCCCCAACTAACTCAAACTACATATGACTTATAATTATTACACAACAGCATTTAAGTGAACTGCGCCTGAAAAAAAAAATTACTCTTCAGCCACAAGAGCAACCGCCCCTTGTAGGCAGTGTATTGTACTGTACTCTACTCTGCCACTCAAAGTTCATCCTGATTGTCTGAAATGCATTGTCTGTGTCGTGTGTATTCGTTCAACAGCTTGCAAGTAATTCTTTCTGGGTGTGTGAGCGTGTCAAAGAGAGGGCGTGTGATGGTGTGTGTGTGTGTGTGTGTGTGTGTGTGTGTGTGTGTGTGTGTGTGTGTGTGTGTGTGTGTGTGTGTGTGTGTGTGTGTGTGTGTTATTTACAACATGGGGGCTGCCTTTAGGAAACCTGAGCACTTGAGAGATACAGCGAGGCGGACAGAATCTAAAAATACCAGGGCTGAGTGAGCAGGGCTTAAGAAAAGGGAGAAAAAGAAGAAGAAGAAAAAGAAAAAGCAGCTGAAGTGGCTGTCTTTCCTCACCGTCAGCCCTGCCTCCTGGACATCAAGATGTGTGGTGCAGTTTTAGAAAAAAACTGAGGCTAGAAAACAAATCCATCTGCGACTAGACAACTCATTTAAATGAAGGATGGAACACGCTGCATAGTTTTATCTGTGTAGAGAGTCGGATGAAAAGGGCTACTTTTTAGGTATGAATGGATTAAAACAGAATATTCTAGATTGGGCTGCAGACTACTTGAAAATCACAATAAACCCCTGATGACAAAATACATTCAGTCAAAAACAGACACCATCTCAAAGCAAATCCATTCATGACAACATTTTTATTTTTATTTTATAGAAGCAACACAGCATTTGATGACACTAGGTGTCAAATCCTGCAAAACAAAATGGCACTGATGTGACAAACGGCTCTGGGCTTGTTCTCTTTCTCTGACAACCAGAAAACGACATTCGTCCTGCATCGCACTGCCACTCCTTCTTTCGCTCTCTGTCACGTTCAGTTTTTCTTTTTCCACATAAGTACAGAAATAGAGGCAAGTGGCTCCAGGCCCAGATTTTTTTTTGGCTGAAACTACAAGCAAACTGGACAGCAGATCCCATCCCATTCCATTTCAAACAATCCATCCACAGTGCCTGTGTTCACAGATCCTAATGTACAGATTATATTGGGATTTTATGTTGGCACCTAAAGCACTGACGCGATTGCAAAATAGAACAAAAATTTTTTAAATGTTTTTTAGTATTTTGTACAAACAGAAATCTGGAAATTATGGTGCATAGTTCTCAAATGAAGAAGAAAAGCCATCTTTTAAAAGAATGTTTCCATTTCCAGTTTTCACAAGGCATGTAGAGAACATAACAAGCATGTAGGCCACATGTGTCAAACTCAAGGCCTGGGGTCCAAATCCAGCACGCCTTTTTTTTTTTTTTTATGTGGCCCTCTACACTCCAAATTTCATCAAAAAGCCCCTCCAGTTTTTCACAAATCTGCAAAATTCACACAAAATCAACAAATCTCCACATTTCTTTTCTGATTTTACTGCAAATTTTCTCAAAATTGGTCAAAATCATTGAGTTTATAAATGACTGCTGCCTCAGCTTTACTTGATGTCAAGTTATAGTCCATAATTGATATGGCTAATTCTAAAAAGTCACATTTAATATCATACATTGGCACAAATATTGGAAAAACTCAATTTTAGTGATTTTAGCCATTTTGATTGCTAAAATCACTAAAGCAATCATAAAATCCTGGAGGAACAGCTATTTAGTGATATTTTAAAAGTTTAATTGGTTTTATCAATATATTTTGGCACAACTGGCCCTTTAAGAACATTCTGATTTTTCATATGGCCCTAAATGAAACCGAGTTTGACGCCCCTGACGTAGGCTGTCGAATGACACCAAAATGTAACTGTTTTTTTTTTTCAACTACATGAAAGATCCTTCCTTCGTGTGCGTGACAACTTAGATGGCAGAACACATCATTTCCGCTGTAAAACATGGCAGCGTTATGTTGTGGGGAAGCTTTTCTTCATCCGGGTCAGAGCTGATGCAAAGATGGATGGAGGAAAGCCATTAAACTGGACCAGAGGTTCAGGACAAAGATCCTAAACGTACAGCTAGAGCCACATTGAAATGGTTTTACATCAAAGCATAAAGTAGAAAGTCAAGACACCCTTCAGTAAAAATTCTTATAATGCATTATGTTTCTGGTCCATCATATAAAATCCTAAAAAAATGAAATGAATGTTTCTAATGTGACCAAATTTGAAGAAGTTCAAGGAATCAAGGCTCCACTGGCATAGATAGATAGATAGATAGATAGATAGATAGATAGATAGATAGATAGCATTTATTGTCATTGAACAGAATTCAACGAAATTTCCATTGCAGCTCCCGTGCAAAAGGTCAAATATATACAGTATAAATAAGCAAACACACAATAATAATAATAACAATATATACAACTAAATTAACTAAAGGCACTCAACCACACCAAAGAAGTAGCAGCAGGTCCAATTATGGCAAAGTACAGATAATGTGACAGTGCAAAGTGCAGAACAATATGGCTGTGTGGGGGTGGGGGATATGTATGTGTGACTGCGAGGTTATGATATGTGTGGGAGGGGGGGGCGGCAGGGAGTAATGGCTCTGACGGCTGTGGGGAAGAAACTGTTTCTCAGTCTATTTGTTGTAGTCCGTATATTCCTGTACCGCTTGCCTGATGGCAGCGGCACAAACAGTCTGTGGCCCGGGTGGCTGGAATCCATCGCTATGGATCCAGCTCTCTTCTTGACCCGGTCTGTGTAAATGGAGTCCAGGTCTGGGAGGGGGCATCCCACAAGGATACACCTGATTTGTAGAGGAGACTACTGGAGAGTAAATGAAAGGCTCACCACTAAATTAAGTCTGCTGCTTATGGCTCATATATTTCCATATGAAAAGGGTTGGCTTCTTGTTGCCTATCAGTGCTGCCGCAGATGCTTAAATAGGGCCTGTTAGAATCTGAGTCTAAAGGATTCTGAAAGTGCTCCATTTAGTTTGATGCTTCAGAAATGCTGCTGAAAAGATGTTTTTAAAAGTCTTTGAAATGTGAGCCCAGATAAGAGATGTGATGACTAAATCGGCGTGCTTCTAAAAAGTCAACGCCACTTGCAGGGAGAGAGTTGAATCCCAAAGTCACAAGCAACCTTTGATGGAGTATCTGCTTTACATTTCAATTGCAGTCCGTTCTCAGTTTCTCAGTGCGTCCTCTTACAGTAAACGCCTAATGCCGTTTGCTGTCTGCGCTTCTATAAATAGAAACACATTTATGCATATGAATATGTCTCACGCAAAATCATGCTGGTGTAAAACGAAAACAGATGAGCTACAGATAGTACAGATAGTAGTTCTGTATTGAATGGTTCTACTGCAGTTTGTCAGAAAAAAACAGGTGCAGAATCTCACTCACTCACACATACCTGCACTCATGCAACCCCTCTTCCTGTGGCTTCTGCTTCCTGCATGCGAAGCACACAAAACCAGCTGAAAACAGATGCGATACATAAAAGCTGGTAAAGTGAGCAGACAAACTTAAACGTACGGTACTGTTTTTTTTTTAATAATTTTCAATTTTTTTTATGGCTGGTTCAGATGCATCACGCACCGCAGCATTCACAAAGTCAGGTAGTACAACAATACACACTGAACTTATATTGCCAGTTTCCAATTTAATGTTAACTTGACATTTGTGTTTTTCTCTTTTGGTAATTTCTTTCCTGTGTTTGGTTTAGTTTCGCTTTTTTTTTCTTGTTGGTAGTTTATCATTCTTTACATTATCTGCTGTGACTAAAACAATGTAGCTCAGGTCCTTTGAATCATTTGCAAATGCATATTCCTTTGCAAGTGCGTATTCACTAATGCTCACACGAGTCATGTTATGATGTGAGCCTTTTACAGTACAAGTTAGAAGTATATCATTGAAGACGCTTAAAACAGCTGCTGCACACATTCAACCGCAGAATGTATTGGACCTTGGAGAAATGCTTATTTGTGCCTTTATTTGAAATTCATCAGCACAAACTTTAGGCTAAATGGGTGGGAGCTAAAAATAGCTCCTGTAGCCACAGCACCATGTGTAGGAGGATGTACACAGCTGTGTCGGTTGTGATGCTGCAAAGGCAAAGAAATGAAATTAAATTAAATGAAACTTTATTTCGAACATGATAGTAGTATACAATCATACACAAGAACAAGGAATGCAAAAGACATATTTTTTGTACCACAGTAATCTTAACATCCTCGAAAAGGAGTAGGAAGAAGTATGAAACTTAGGAACTCCTACCCCCTAAACTCATATAATATTTTCAGATGGACCCTCATTAATAAATCCAATCAAAAAGTAAAAATAAACAGATTAATTAATTTTACATTTTATCTGGGTTTACATATGTCTAAATATATACATCCATACCCACAGAAATATGTGCGAACTAACTCTCACACATATTTCTATATCTAGTGAAAATGACCTCTTTATGTTTCCTTTTAAATTGTATTAAATTTTGACTTTGTTTTAACTCCTCATTTAACTTGTTCCATACTTTTACCCCATGAATTGAAATACAAAAGCTCTTTCTTGTTGTTCGTAAACTACAAATACTTAAGTTTGAGTAACCTAAGAGAAGTGAGAGGAGGGAAAACTGGAAAGAAGAGTAATAGATAAAAAAAGTAAGATACATTAAACTCGCTGCTAATTATAGAGAAGGCGATAGCAATAGAAGAGTTTAAATGTGTTATATTGAGATGCTCTAGTCTGTATTAATATTATGCCTGTGTGTCAGTGGTCACACTTACCAGTGACAATTATAACATACTTACAATAAACACACAAAGCTACAGTCTTCAGTCAACTTTATGAGAGACTTTGCATCTGCTGAAGCTGAAAACCACAAAACCTGGTAGACTAATGTTCACATGTTTACTTCCTGTTTTAATATGACCTGTTGGTAATTCTGCCAACTTCTTGAAACACTTGTTGTTCTTCTGCTTCCTTTACCTAATGCTTGACCTTGAACCTGAAAAAAAATGTATTGACTAGTTTCATATGTGCTGGAAAGCATTTCCAATACACCTATTATGTGCATACTTTTTGTCGTGGGGAGAAACTGTTTTATGCATTTGTAGTTTTAGTTGCTAAACAATAATCTTGACATGCAATATTTTAATGAATTGTCGGATTTTGTTGGAGTGGTCTATATAAACTATAATAGATCCCAGAATAAGAAATTGCCATATTTAGAGAACAAGAAGCAGATTCCAAATATTTGGAGGTTTTGCTGTTTTCTGTTTTCTTGGTTGTGGACAAATGCCTATTCTCAGGAGTAAGTGTAGGATTTGGGCCACTCTCTCTTAAAAAAGAGTTGCTATATTCACCCAAATCTGAAAAATGAAACAAATCCAGATCTGGTTTGGGGTAAATATCACTGGATAGTTGTGGTCCTACTTACTGTAAAATAAAAATGAAAGCAAAAAGCTTAGTTCTTAAAAGAGAAATACTGCATGTTGTATTTAACTTTTAATTTATCAGAATATTTGTGCCATGATCTGAAAAAGGTTTTTGTCTGCATCAAGTGTCTGTGCCAACGTTGTGCCATTTGTGAATTGTGACCAAAAGTCACGCAAAAGCAGTCCAGGGACTCTCGCGCCACAATTTGGACATCCCTGCCCTGTACAAATCAGGTCACATGACACTGATAAACAGTAAGCTGCAGCAGTCAACACTTTCTCTATGAATATTACTATAAATAGTGATAAACATTTAACTTGTCAATAGAATAACAATTGTTTGTTTCCAACAAAATGCAATCCCGCCAAGCTGGCCTCACAGACAAAAACAGGCTGATATTTTTAACCACAGACTATGCAAATGATCCCAGCTGCTGTCTGCGGTGGGCCTTCCTACAGGGTACACCACTAAAGTTCAAATGAAAATAGAGAAAATGTTCTCTTAGTTTGCGACAGACTGGCGACCTGTCCGGGGTGAACCCCGCCTCTCGCCCTGAACGTTAGCTGGAGATAGACACCAGCACCTCCTGACCCCACTAGGGACAAGGGTGTTAGAAAATGGATGGATGGATGGATGGATGTTCTTTTAGTTGTGGCCCAACAATAGTTTCCATTACCTATCCAGTGAATAAAGATTGTTTGAATCAGTGTACGCACTCTAAGGCTATGTCTACATGCATTAAGACTGATTGAGGGTTTCCATAGTTTAAAGTTTGGCTTAAAATATGTAAGCAGTTCTCTCTCTTTCACGGAGTCAGAAGACATTTCTGCATATCAGATTTCAAATATTAAAAGAACTGAGGCTGCTCATACCTGATGCCACACGAGCCTTTTTGTTGTTCCTAAAAACCGTCTAAACCTGGAATATATTCTTTTTCTTTTTTTTATACTCTTTATTTAACATTTTTCATTACAATGAAACATACAACACACACAGAACTTGGGGCACTGATAAATAGATAAACATTACAAGATGTTACACCTAGTTATGCTTCCTTGCTCTTGTATGTCAGCCATTTAGATATATATAATATATTCTTTTTCATCACAATTTTGACATTGAATGAACAAATTAATAACACCTAGATCTGGTTGGAAATATATGCTTTAATAAGACAACAGAAGATGCGGTGCAGACTGGCAGACAAATAAATAGTAGATTGAATTCAGTCAACATGAACAAAGACGTGAACAAATAGTCAGTACAGGAAAGTAATGGACTGAGAATTAGATTAGAGACAAATAAAATAAAACCCAGAATCCAACAGTACTGTTATTACTGTCTGTCTACAAGCCCTAATTATAACTAACCACACTGGCCTCTTTTTCCATTATGCCTTCTCTTTCCGCTGCTACTAACCCTGCACAATGCTTGACAGTCTTAACAAAGCTTCCCCGAGGCCCTTAATCTAATAGAGCGGTCTCTGTGAGCCACACACACCAACACACCAGCCAGGCAGCTCAGAGTCATGGGGAAAAGATGAGGGACAAACATGAAACATCAGATGAATGAGATAAATTGGACGCTGGGTAAGAAATGACAGAGAGAAAGAAGAGTGCTATTCTTTTTGTTGCGTCTCTGAGGAACGTTAGTGGGAGCTCTTATGGGAGCTCATTATTCTTTGGTTTTGTGTGTGTCCATCTGTTGCCGCAGCCCACAGTTTATCAGGACTCTATCCTATGTCAGGGTGTTGAGTCCCTGACGCCACAGTAACAGAGGACAGGAGACCGTAAAATGTAAATTCACAGGACTCGATGTTCCTGTAACATGGAGGAACATCCAGGAGCTGCCCAAATCTTTTAGTCCCAGCTTAATCAAAATCACAGCTAATGTATGGATCAGTTTAATATATTCTGAATGTCATATTGAACTGACTCTCGCGCTGTAGTTAGTGGGTGGACTTATATAACCCTTGTCTGTCAGAGAAAAATTTAGAAAAATAAAGAGACATCCCCTCCAAGGTTCCAGGCTGCATCAGTGCCTACCCTCACGAACAGCACAGTCATGCTTCCATCATGTCAGAAAGCATTACGCAAAGTTAATCTCTTCCCTTCAGACAAACATACCCTCCATCCCCCGTTCTCTGCTAACCAGGAACTGTGCCTTATGTTAAAATATCTCAAAGATTCAATACGAATGTGAAGGGCTGAAATGATTAATTGAAAAGAATCCATTATTGAAATAATTGTCAACTAATTTAGTAATCAATTAATCTTTAACTAGAGTATACAGACTCAGAAAAGGCACTAAATAAGCCAAAACTGTACAAAAAATATATACATATTGCATTTCAGACAAAACAAAGTCTATATATATGTTCAACCCAGAACTCAAGTGACCTAGATTTTGCTTCACCTGGTTCAATTTATGTACATGTGGCACAATACAAACACTGTACAGCACCTTGAACACACCATCCGCATGGAGAAACATGGTGGTGACATCATCATGCTGTGGGATTGGGGCTTTTTTTCCCCCCACAGAGATAGGAAAGCTAGTCAAAGTTAATGGTGGGATAAATGAAGAAACATGCAACGTGAAATCCTGGAAGAAGCTGTAGACAGTTGAGACTGTGGTGAAGATTCATCTCTGGTTAGGACAGATTTACAATTTACATCAAAACATGTTCACATGTTAGGATGTCCCAGTCAAAGTCCAGACCTAAATGCTGAGTTTAGTACTATAGACACTTCTAATCTGAAGGCTAAGTGTCCTGAGTCTTGTAAACCATCACAGCAGAGTTCTGTGCTGCTCAACAATACAAATATATCTCTCTCCTGAACTTCGTCTTTTAAGCTTCAGAGCCTCAGAGAACACACACAGCAGGAGCTTGGTTCTTGGTTTACTGATGTGTTTGCAGCAGTGGCGATTACTCACTCGAGACGTTAGTCAGTGTGGTCTCTCCTGTGCAGCCCGCAGCAGACGGACGGAGTATTGAGTTACAAACACCAGGGTGAATCTGAGAATATCTGAATGCCTCAAAGCGCAGAGCTCCACATCGTTCTGCTTCAGTAACCGTTGACCTCGATCTGTCAGGGTTGAGTCTGGCCTCCCGAATCTTCCTCCTGGAAAAGACAGAGATTTGATGGATGAAATAAGCCTTACTTCTTTTGCTCCCCGTTTCAGTGAGCTGCACCACTTCATCATTATTTTTTGTAGCGCACGGTCGTTGCTTGTTAGAAATAAAAAGTTAACTTGCATTCGCTTCTCTTGCGCTTCCAGTGGAGCTTGATGCGGAGCATTCGCAGAAAGTCCCCGGAGCCGAGCAAGCAGGGGTCCCAACACCCCAGGTGAAGCTGAAAGAGAGACAGAAGTTCTTTGAGGAGGCTTTTCAACAAGACATGGAGCAGTACCTGTCCACTGGATACCTTCAGATCACCGAGAGGAGAGGTAAGAAGAAGAAAATGTCTCTTTTGATGATTCAGGAAGTATGAGCTTATGAGTTTATCTCCGTCTATCTTATTCTTGAAAGAATACAAATCCACATGTTATTGAGTTTAATGTTTGAGTCCTGTTGCTCCCAGCAGAGACCTTATCCATTTTAGTTGCATATGATAACACTGAGCCACTGTTACTCTGTAACAAGGATCTGTCCTTCAAGCCTTTACTTTGAAGAATGTAATCAGGCCATATAGATATATTCTTGCAACGCGACTGCAATAGAATCCTGCTGTGGTTTACACCCAATTTTGCTTCCAAAAGTCAGCTCAAATTCCCAAAAGCATGTACTAAAACGTGGAGTTGCAAAGACTCGGTGTTAAAAGATGTTGCAGACTCTGTTGGGGTTTGGGATGTGATTTTTTTTTCTTCCCTCTCTCTCTCTTTTACTCATCCATCCTCCTCCGTTAATCCCCTGGAACCAGTTTATTAAAGAAGATTGTGGAGCAATGGGGAAAGAGAGAGAGGGAGCTAGAGGGAGGAGATTTAAGGATGAAGAATGGAGAAAATGTGTGGGGTTTGTGTTTCTATTGTCAATCAAAACTGCTTGTGGTTAATGAAATGTTTTTTGTTTTTTGTTGTTTTTTTCCAAAGTAAAATCTAAAAACAAAACAGTGAAATGAAGCAAACTGTTGAATCATGGTGGGCTTTCTAACAAAAATATCTAAGGAAAGATTATCCCAAAGGTTAGTTGACAAAACACTGCACAAACACAGAATGAGAGGTTTGGTAAAGAACATTAGAGAACAAAAACCACAACAAAGACCAACGAACACAGAAGACAGGTTAGGCAGGATTTTCTGGAGGTTATAAATCAATCCCACATCTCACCAAGCTCTGTTCAATACATCATCTGAAAATGGATTTTGGCACAAGAGAGAACCTCCTGAGAGAGATAGGTGGATTAATGTGAGAAGCAGTCAAGAAACCCATAGTAACTCTGGGAGAGAATCCGTTGACTGGAAAACTTTATAAATCACAACTGATGAAAGAAAGTCAGGAGAACTGACTCTGCCACAAACATGTGGGAGAACGTGCTTCAAACCATTAAGACCAGAACAGAACTTTTGGCTCAAGTGTAAACATCTGTGGGTGTTACAAACCTAAGACTGGATGTGACCCTAAATGCACTGTAATGCATGGCGGCCACAACATTGTTCTGTTTGGACTTGAGTCAGAACTCTGGAGAATAGTCAGGAATTTTGTCATGAACTGAATCCTGAGCAAAAAATACAAAGTGAACATCATAACCCAGTAATAATCACAAGCTGGTCTCAAGAGTCTTAGGCTTTACTTTTTGTTTCTTGCACATACACAGACTCACACACACACGTACCTACGCGCACGCAACACACACACACAGGCCTTTATTTTGTGTAATTTCACTGCAGGCAATAAGAGCCCTCCCAGCAGGGGTACCCTTCTAGGCAAGGTCACACCCAGGCAACAGAGGAACATGTCAGAAGCTGTCTGATGGGAAAAGATGTTTTCAGTCAAGAGGACCAAAATACCCTTTCAACATTACCAAGCATCACTGTTTTATTCATGTTCCTGTCCTGGAGACACCGCTCTGCATAGGGTGCAATCTGTCATCCATCCCATGTTTCACATGGCATTGACGAGAAAGGCCGTATGGATACGAACTTGAAGGAGTCTGCATACTGAGCGTCCATTAGCACAAATTAGATCCGTTTCCGTTAAAAATCTTGGATAAGAAGCAGCCTAATGGTGAGAAACGCATGCGAGAATGGTCTGAATTAATCCCGGTGTGACATTCTGTTGTGTATAATCTGTATGTGTTTGTGTTACAGCTTAAAGGGCAGGGAGACTTTAAGGCACCCTCTATTGGAAATAACATCCCCCCTCTTTCTTTCTTTCTTTCTTTCTTTTCTCTTTCTTTGACTCTTCATTCTGCTCTCCTTCCCTGTGCCGCCCTCTTCTACTCCTCCTCATTTTCCTTGAGGTATGGTAGCAAAAGCATCTTCTAGTACTTCTGCTCTAACAACTAATCACGTCGCTTCTTCCTCATGTGCTCACAACGCTGCTGCCCCCACGCCACCCTGCCCTGCTAACCCCCTCCCACCCTCCACCCTGTCACTGCCAGGACTGGCTGTCTGTGATGCATGCAGCAAAATCATTATGGCAAACCTTGGGGCTCTGCACCCCCGCAAGGTGGTGAATCCAGGAGTGTGTTAGTTCATAAGAAAGATTTAATCTAAAATTGGAAATATGTTTGCTCGTTTTCGTTAGAGAATTTTGTTGCGCACATGTCCTGTTTTACTAGAATGTATAATCCTTTGTAGATACATAAAATTAATGACTCCTCTAATTTGTTAAAGTCACAGCTTATAATAATTCAGTTCTTTGTCATAATGTGTCTCCCACTGCCATTTTCTAAGTGATTCCCAAGAATAGCTGAGTAAGCTGCAGTGCAAATGCTAAAACTGACTGACTTGGAGCGTTCCCTGTTGGGATGTACAAGGTTTGGCTACGCCATATTTAATGAACATAAAGTGGCATAAAGAGTCTAATATTAAACTCACTATGTAGGTACAGCAGATGTTGTGTTACAGTAATAACTCCAAGAAAAATATTTTTTTTTTCTCACATGAACACAATCTACACACAACGTCTACTTCATGTAGAAGTCAAAAAGTTTCACTCTAAATACTGTAGCAGATATTCAGTCATTTTTTCCCTTGTTATGTTTGGCTGAAGCACGGATTCCTGCAAAGTGCAGGATTTTTGTTGTTGTTGTTTTTACGGTTTTACCCTTCAGTCGCGTTTGCATTAGATATTTACTGTATTTATTCACACTGAAGACCAACTCTCAGGGTTCCTAAGCAGTCTAGAAAATGTTGAATTTAAGTCATTTTTCAGGTCTGGTTAAATAATTTTAAAAAGAGAGAAAATAGTGTGTAAGTTTATTTCACACTATAAACTTACACACTTGTCATGTTAAAGCTACATAGTTTTTGCAATTAATTAATTAATTTTTTTGTTTGTTTGTTTGTTTTTATTATTATTATTTAATCATACCTGCTTTAACATTTCAAACCCCATCCAGCTTGTGTGTGGTCATTTGCTTATGCATTTGTATCGGTGAGGAATGATTCCGACTCAGAGCAAAGCGCCTTCCTTCCTGGACTCAGCTCCTTGCTGCTGCCTTTTCCACGCTTTGGTATTTCCTGATATCTGACTGTGATCTGTTGTGTCCAGAGCCAATAGGAAGCATGTCTTCCATGGAGGTCAACGTGGACATGCTGGAGCAGATGGATCTGATGGACATGTCCGACCACGAGGCTCTGGATGTCTTCCTGCACTCTGGGGGAGAGGACAACAGCGCTGCCTCACCTGTCACAGGTAAATGCTAAGTACAGAAAATCACACTGCAACCTGTCAGTTTACAGCAGTTCAGTGAACTCTAGTTCATGCCATTTAGACATAATGCAAAAAAAAAACTCTTTTTCTTATATATTACATGGCCATGATCTGTTTCAGAATTTGTAAAAAACGTTTCTGTTTTTTAAGTGTATGGCGAGATGAATCAACACAAAGTAGTGCTTATTTGTGAGATGAAAGGAAAATGGGTTGGCATTGGTTGCCACTTTCTTTCTTTATTTGTGTTGTACAACTAATCTTAGAAATGTGTGCATTTGTACTCAGAAACCCCTGGGTAAGGATTTTATTAATTTTATAATTTTTTAAAATAAAAACTGCTAGGAGCCTTCTATATATGTCCATTTCTTTCACTAGAGAGTAGAGGTTCTAGCAGATCGAATGGCGAACGTCTTTTAAAGTACATTTTCAACACCAGTTCAATTTATGTCTCAACTTTTGACTGGGCCAGGATACCCTGCAGCCTCCCCAAACCATCTCCACATGTCCTTCTTTCTGTAAACTCGGCTTGCCTCTCTCTGCTTAGAAAAAATAGGGAACAAGAACAAAACTACCGTGGGAATCAGGTGTGCAGTTTGCTCTGCAGTAGATGTATTTTTCCACAGCTTGTAGGCCAAAAGTTATCGGTCTCATTTGACCAAAACACCCTCCACCACATGTGTGCTGTGTGTCACTGTTTGGTTCACTGCGAACTGCAACAGTATGTTTCAACAGTTACAAAAGATAAACTTAAAAACTCTATAGCATATGGGATCTTTTTTTTTTTTTTTTTTTTTTTTACAAATTAAGTAACTTGGGCAGGCTATTGGTTGCACTGGAGTTTATGGAAATATCGGGTAAAATTCAAATGCACTCCACATTTTTCAATGGTTTTTTTTGGGATGATTTTATGTGACAATCATAAAAAATGCAATGAAATGCAATTGGGGTTCTAACATGACAAAATGTGAAAAAATTAGGTAGTATGAATATTAGTCAAAGAGCTATATTTTACAGGGGATGCAAGTAAATGTCCAATCTCAAGTTTCTTTGGTGACAATTCCATAAATTCACAACTGCATGTAAATTTCAAGAACTTTAAATTTCTGAAACTTTTATTTGTAGCCCATCATTAGATGGCAAAAAATGTCAAATGCCTGAAAAGATTACTTTAGATTACTGCTAAATAAGCATGAGAATCTAAAAGACAGTGTCACTCCTACAGGATTCTCTGTTCATTTACAATCTACCTAATTAAGTCCTTCTATTATCTAAAAGGTCCAGACATTGAGTCCTTTACAACCGAGATCAGCCTCCAGGTCCCCACCCAGGCCGAGCTCCGACACAAGCTTTCGTCCCTGTCCTCCACCTGCACGGATTCAGCCAGCCAGGACACTGAGGCCGGGGAGGATGATGAGGACGAAGACGAGGCTGAGCAAGGAGGAGGCGGCGGCGTTGTTGGAGGAGGTGGAAGGAGAAGAAAACCCCCAGTAGTAGTGACCCTGGATGAAGAGGAGGTCCACCTGGACACTGCGCTGGCGGACAGAGAGGACCAGGATGATCAGAGCAGTCGAGACTGTGAGGAGAGGAGGCAGCAGATTTGAGGACAGTTGGACTTGATCTAAAAAGTGAAAACCCGCAGAGCTGCCAAATCAAACTTAGATATATATTCTATTGTATTCTATTCTATTGTATTTATTGGCTTTTATTCCCAAAAACCTTTCCTTTCATCAGAGAGATGACACTGAGGTTGCACTAACTGCCACATAAACTTGCCTTAAGACCAGTGATGTAAGTTCAGTCTGATCAAATGTTTTTCAAGATGTTTGTGACCCGTTTTTGGCTCAGAAAGAACTGCAATAGTTTAAGGTTTTTCAGAGAATCAGATTCAGTATTACAGGCTTCTTGCTCAGTCTTTTAAAAAATTTATGAAACTTGCTATGATTATATTCCACATATAAGACTATATTATTTACATGTGAATCACAATAAGTTTCAATCAGCAAACCAAACATTCAAGCGATGTTTTTTTTTCTTAAAAAAAGAGAGAAGCATTCACAAAAAATAAAAAATAAAGGACTCAATAATAAATTGTGCATTTAAAAGAGCACACTTTACTTGAGATTAAGCTTATGCATGACAGAATAATCCAGAAAGAGCAGAGAAGCAGATTAATCAAAAAACACCTTTGAAATTGTATTATTTTAGGATTTATGAAACATTCGGAGTATGAGCATTGTGAAGGTAAATGATTGACAAAAACTGTTGAAAAACATTCAGAAATGTAGTAGAAAAATGTGAAAATAAGAAACTGTGGAAATCCTGATGTTCTGTTTCTATAGCTCTGCATGTTGAGGCTGAGCGAAGCCTGTTCCTGATAAAGGAAATGAGGTCATAGATAAGCCATCGGTCTGACTCGGTAAGCTCAAATTCTGTTCATGCTTTATAGTGAAATGTATTGTGCATAAATCCTAGACCTGTTTTCTGATTGTTGGAACATTAACTGAACATATAATAGTGTTTTTACCTCTCTTATGTTGATAACGAAAAAAGACTACCTTCAGCTTCATCAGGACTGCGATCCTAACCTTCTTTTCACAGAACAAAAGTATGTATTAAAATCAAACCAAACTCATTTCCTTTTTTTTTTGGATATTTTTTATTTGGCTTATCCACATTTTTTAAGACAAAGCTATAGTTTTCCTGATAAAGTGGGGGAAAAGCACACAGCAAGTGCAGCTTCAAATTTCTCACTAAGTTCTACCTAAGTTCTCACTGCAGGATGATCGTCCTGATTGAGTAAAATATATCCATAAAGCATCGTTTAAACGGATGTAATGAAAGCTATTTCTGTGCCAGTATAAATTAGATTTTTGGTGTAACTTCGATTAATCGAGCCGATTAATGATGTGCAGAGGGCACAAAATATTCTTACTTTCATTTTGGATAAATGTGACAACCAGCTCTCATGTGCCAAATTTCGGATTTTACTCCTGTCAAAACTGACTGTCCTGCTGACATGCTGGCAAAGGTTTCAGTTGTCTTAGAAACATTTGCTCACACAAACATGAACCTTGCCTATGACCTGTACATTTTGGACAGATTTCTTCTGAACTAGGACCAAATCCCCATCTTGGAGCGTGCTATGCACTGGACATCGGCCTGAAGGCTAACCCTTGTCCAAATTTTTATTTAGTTTTGGTTTTTTGGGTCGGAAATTGTTAATATTTGTGCAGTGTAAATGCATTTTTCCTTCATTTTCTTACCCTTTGTTTAATTTTCTTGACTTGTTAATGTTTCTGCTCAAGAGTGAGTTGATTTCCCTCTAAGCATTTTGAGAAAAAAGAAATGTGAGCAAGATTAAAAGTGTGAGTGAAAACACACCGTTTGTTCATTATTGAGTTATGGTCCTGCATGTTTGGAAAGAAAAGTGTCTCTTAAACCAGGAATTACTTTTCTGTGTGTGTATTAATTTTGTTTTTCCCGAGAGATATAAGGCATCACCACTGCAACACTGAGAGTAAATGTCTTTTCAAGGCTCAAAGTTGCTGTGTGGGTTTATTTTGAATAGTAAACAGCACTCATGTAACAGTCATTTCACTGCACTTTAAAGTTTTAAGAGCTGCTCAGGCTGCTCACAAACACTGGATGCAAATGGAGTGAGTGGGTTTCTGTTTAGTTTGCAGCTCATAGGAGAACAAGCTGCAAAGTTGGCTGTTTGTTTTGTAATGGTTTTACATTTTTACCCTAATTTGGTTTAGTTAATTCAACTCTTTATTTTTCTTGTTGTTTTCTTACTTTTGGCCAACTCTCTACATTTTGAGTTATTTGCCTTCTTTAGGTTAATGTGGACATTTCAGACCAAGTCTTTCTTTGGCCTGGAGTTACTTCTGTTTTTCCCCTCCCATTTTCTCCAGTATTTGTACCTTATAGTGACAGCTTGTTATGTAGAACAAATAAACATTGTAGAGTAAATCATGTGTTTAAGGAGTCCAGCGCTGTCAAAGGATCTGTCTAACCTTGAAGTTAGACAGATCCTTGCCTGCCAAACTAGGGTGTTTTTGGCATTTACCACTCATTCACCTAATTCTCCTTTCAACCCCGTTTTTGACTACATTTTATGAAACCTACTAAATTTAGACAACATGCTAATGATAGTCTGCTTGCTATCACTAGCAGGCAGACCATCTAGCTAATAGCATCTTATACTTTGCTATTATCACACTAACTAGATGGACCAATTTAATGGTGTGAAACACAGTAGTGACCCACAACCATTAGCATAATGCATGATTTAGCTAATTTAGCTAAAAATGATTTCTTTTTGTTTTTTCTATATAAGCAGAAGGTTTTGCTTTGAAACACGATAGTAGACCCTTTCAGTTTTCAATGTTTCTGATTATTACATTTGAGTTTTTTCACACTGCATGGAGTATATTACTGTAGGTCAGCATGTTAGTAGATGCTACAATTATTTAGTTTTTTAGCTAATTTTAGCTGTTACATGGGTCTTTTTACACTGTATGGAGTATGTTAGGCCAGGTCAAGATGCTAGTCAGCTAGCTTTAGCTTTTTAGCTCATTTTCGTTTGTAAGCTGTGTCCTGACCTTACAGTATAGCTTTGTAAACAGTGTTCTGCACAAATTCCTAATATTCTTTGGTGGGATTTTTGCATTAGCTGAATGTTTTTACTCTTCTAAAGTTTTTCTATATGCATTTTTGCTTTATTCTGCTGCTTCTGTCATGCATTTCTTCAAGTTTTCTACAGTTGACTTCAAATGCAATTCTCACTAAAAATGTTCAATTAAAGAATTCACAATGGATGTTCACAGGAAATGCTATTTTTTCTAGCTGAATTTGATAGGAGCATTTATGGCTATTTGGCAAAACTGCTTAAAATAATTGTGGCTTTTAAATTAAACTAATTTAACCGTTTTGATTTTCACATTTTTGTACTTAATGATTTGGAAACAGATTTCAGTAAAGTTTGATTGTGGAAACTTTGGCTCTACTTAAATATTACTGACGTGTAATAACATGCAAATAAAATATTGATGAGGCAGCACAAAGTAAAGAAACAAGACACGAGTAGGTTGGAAAGGACTGACAGTGAATTGTCTGTAAGTTTTTATTAAACCTTAAGTACAAACTGCAAAAGTAAAAAACTGTAAATATAACCAACATGAAACTCTTTCCCAATGAAAGGAAAGGCCGACGAGCGGCTTTAATAAATTAAGTCACCAGAGATCCCATTGTGAGCAAGTAGTTTATACTGTAGAAAATGGAAGAAAAAAAAACAAACAAACAAGAGAACTAAGCAATAAAACAAAAACTGAAAGAAAAAACAATCCCGTAAGAATAAAATATATTGTAAGGCCATAAAAACTTGACAACCACTTTTTATGAAGCTGAAAACACCTTGGTATTTCTTTAAATAGTCCTAAAACAGTTCAGTCTTCTGCGAGGGACAAATACCAACAAACTGGGTTATAGGATTTTTTTTTTTTCCTTGACAGTCACCACTGGCAAGCTCAGTGCAACATGAGTAGCTACTACATTTTTGTTGAATTTTCAGTAATGAAAATGTAAAAACCCATTTTTTGTCAACAAATCCTTTTTCCCTTTTCTTTAAAAAAGTAAAGCTAAACAAACAAAACTAGGCTGGAGGAAAAAGGGGGGGAGAGAGTGTAGGGATGAGGAGGGGGCAATCATCGGCTACTCAATATCTTCTTTCTTAGTGATATAAGCAGCACTTAAAATTTTTATACACATTTACCAGAGCAAAACCCTGTAAGCATCTAACTCACACAGATGAAGAAAGGGAATTGTAAGGCTTTTTCTTCATCAAGCACTCTCCTCTCTGGAAAACTCTCTCTTCTGCATTCTTTTCCTTCCTTTTCTTTCTTACTTAACCCCGGAAAAAGGCTCAAGTATTTAAAGAAATTTACAGGATATATGTACAAAAAAGTTGATGTTTGTTTGTTTGTGTTGGACTTTTTCCTCTGTAAAAATTAGTCATAATATATCTGGAAAAAAAGGGGACAAAATAGCAAAAAGCAAAGAAAGAAAAATTGATATTTCACATTTTACACTCATTAACTAGTGGCTCTACTTGAGATAACACATCAGCTCAACAAATGAGAAACAAAAACCCAAAAATAATAATATAATAATTAATGTTTACTGGTACAGATGAAACAAGAGGACTGGAAGAATGGAATGTTAACACGATTGCACATCTAGAACCAGAAAAGCCTGAAAGCCTTTCTGACCTGTGGGGCGTGAAGCAGGCGCCAAACGCCACCCTCAAACATTTTTTTTTTTTTTTTTGTGTTGTTATACAGTAATTATAACCAACAGCACCAATAAAACGGATCTCCTCGCCAAGTGTCAGGCACCGATTTCTGGCGAGAGATCCCTCCGTGTTGACGCGGAAAGTGAGGCTCTGCTTCGCTCACGTCAGCTGACGGACAAAACAAAATAAAATACAAGAATAAACAAAACCAAACCTAGCAGAAAACAAAGCTAAAGATTCAAAATAGAACTCAAAAAATGTAGCCAACCAACATCGTCTTTCAAGTTTTTAAATCTTGCATCACCTCCTTTAAAGAAACTCTGCAGGAAATGCATCACAAACGCATAAAATGCAATAAAAAAGGACTCTTCTTCCTTAAAATCAAGGACAGAGAGAAACTTTGGGTAACTACTTAACGTCATCTGGAAGGGGGGAAAAAAAATTAAACATGGTGGGGGGGATCCATTTTATTTGTTCCAAGTTTTAACAGGGATGGGGGTTTCAGTCTCAGGAGTGAGTGATGCAAGGAAAAGGTAACAAATGTAACCCATTCTGAGTCAGAAAGGATGGAGGGGTAAAAATGGGGCCCTGTCAAGTCTTCCTCTGAATGTTAATGCTTGTACTGTTGATTCAGAGCAGGTTTGGGGGGAAGGGAACTAAAAATCATAAAAAATATCACTCAAGATAAAAACTAATTCTTCTTTCACACTAGTGCAAAAAAGACATCTTGCTTTGCGTTTATTTTTCTGTTTTTCAGAAACAAGCTGTCGCTAAAAGAGAGGTGAGCGAAATGGAGACTTGAGCTCGGGTAAGGGCTGTGGGGGATAGTGATCCTGCTTAATGTAGAAACAAAACAGAAGTGGAAGAAGGTCCCACTGTCCGCTTCAGGACACGGCCGCCGCCTTCGGCATGTGGATGGACGACAGGCGGGCCAGGGACACCTCCACAGTGGCGCGCTTCCGGGGGCCCCGCTTGGCTGGCGATGCTTTGGCGGGGCTTAGAGTGTGGCAAGAGTCTCCCCCTCCTCCGCTAACAATGACGGCTCCTCCTCCAACGCCGACTCCTCCGTTCTTTAACATGGCCCTACCGCACACCTGGTTCACCAAACTGTTGATTTGCTCCTGTACAGGAACAATATTAGAGAAAATGTGATGAGCACAAGCACAATTGGGATAAACCCACTTTTATAGACATTTTCATTTAAAAGAACTTAAAATGATCTCCACAATTACATCTCCTACTGCGGTTGATAAGATGCTTTTATTTTATCAAAGATATAAAAACATTTACTTTAGTAATTGGTTCAAAGTAAATGAAAACACAAAATTAAAATTCTCTGACTATTACATACCAATAAATATTTTGAATGCAGATATGTCATAATCCACACATTAATGAAGACTGCTGACCTGCAATCTGGTAAACCAGAACAGGTCATTGTTAAAAACAAAATGCTGATTGTTCACAGAGGGCTTTTTCTAAGCACACTAATGGAAAGCTAAGTGGAAGGAAAAACTACAGTAGAAAGGGGTTTAAAAGCAACAGGGAATAGCACCTGAAAACAAAATTCTGCATTTCAGGTGGAAATTAAGGTCTCAGAATCTCAAGGAAGAGGGCAAAGACACAAAATCCACATTGTTCACTTTGTGATATCTTAATGACCATAAAGGTGTATCACTGTGCAAACTGCCCTGACCCTCAAAGAGAATCCATGGAGAATTTTCAGGAGGAAGATGGAGAGGATCTGGAGCCAATAATGCAAATGAGCTACTGGCTCAGAACAGCAGGCTCCCTGCCACGCTCAACGCTATTCATGCACAATGTGCCCTGATCAGCTTGTGACGGCATGTACTGTACACCAACACAGTTTTCAGAAGGTTAACATTTCTGTATGAATATTTTTTTTATTGGTTTTATGTAAACTTTTAATCTTCTGAGAGATTTAATTTTCTTTAAGTAATAGTCATCAACATTAATCAAAATGAATGCATGAAATACATGCTTCTGTATGAACAAAATTTAGACAATACATGAAGTTCACTTTTTGAATTGTATTGGAGCAAATAGATAAACTTTCATAATATTGTTGTTTGTCAATTAGCAGCTGCAGGATATGCATTTGCAAATATTGTTATATAAATAGAGAAAAAACAAAGACAATACGAGAAATGTTTAAATGTAAATAAATTTGGTTACGCTTTCAGCAGCCGGAGTTAATCATTTATTTATAAGCTGATAAAAGCATTCTGGAAGGGTGTCAACAGTGGGTGCTCAGTTTTATTTCTAAGTTGACGCCGCCCCCTTCTGGACACAGAGAGAACATGTTACCTCATCATATCGATACATCATCTTAAGGCCCCTGCAGGACTTGTGCTTCTCCACGTAGCGTAGTGCACACTCCAGACAGAAAACCACGTTGTCCGTCTCCTGAACCACCTGCAAAGATGTGAAAACGAGCAATATTATCACTTGGGATATGGATCAAAGAGCAAAAGGAATATTTGCAACCCTTTTAAATGTCCTCCCCTCTTAGATCATTTTTCTCACTGGATTACTGTGAAAAGGTTTAGTTTAAACACTCTGCTCTCACCATAGACAGGTAGCAGAGGTGTTGACAGATTTGGCAGCGTCTCTCTAAGGACTCCAGTGCCAGCCATTTCCCGCGGGGCTTCTTGCGCCCGTCAGTGGGGCAGAGGTTGCCGTCATGCGTGCCGTACCGGGCAGAGGACAGCAAACCTGCGTTATAAAGTTCCTGACGTTGGTGCAACTCTATGTTCCTGGAGGACGAGAGAGAAGCAGGTTCAGAAAGAGACAGAAAACCGTTTTCAGGAAGCACAGAGCAGAATCTGTCAATGTCTGATTGTAACAGAAGTAAAGTTTCTCTGGTAATATTTACAAAATGTTTATATGTATTCCAAACACACCAAGGACAAATAATGGACATAGAATTTAACAGGAAGTAACACTTAGAAAAAAGTAAATGTGTTTGATCTTTATAGGCACCAGGTCAGCCACAAGTACAAAAGTAAAAAGAAAAATGGCAGCTTCAAAACTGATCAAAGTTTCCATCACACTCTTTCTACCAACTAAAGTTCTTTAATTGGGATGCCTTATAGAGCGATCCTTCCTTTTTATTAGAGTAATACAACACTGACCCTCTCCCACAACAGTTGCTGCACCCTGCTGGTGAGCTGGCTGAAGGAAGGCTCCCACTTTTCTGACTGTCATGGTGCATAAGCAAAAAGAATCACTACTAGTCTCATACAGGTAATGTGAATTTAAAACTACTGTTGGAAAACTAGAAGTGGGATCTGTAAAGCGGTTGACTGCAGGAATCTAACCATTTTATTTTTTGTGCTATTCTAAAAAGAGTACAATATACCTCAAATTATACATTCGAGGAAAAAATGTATAATACAGTAAACAACACGTAGTTACTATTTCTAAATTGAGTGGATGTTTTTGCTCTAGTCTATGTATCAAAATAATACATATTATAGTTACAATACAACTGTATATATTAAAATAAATAAGTGATCACTTCATGTTATATCATTTTATTAAAAAAATTTGAAGTAACTAATTATGTTATACTATGTTATTACATACAAAATGTCTAGCCTTTCAATTCAAAGCACTAACCTGGTCACTTTATGAATATTTTAAATCAAGACTTAACTGGTATTTTTAGATCTGTGACATCATAAATAAGTGTTTTTGTGTGGTGTGGCATCCTGCCTGAGGTCTTTGAGTAGGGTGGAGATGGTGGTGAGGAGAAGGCCGTTGTCCCTCTTGGACTCAGCGGTGGCGATCTGATACAGTAGCTTCTCCATGGAGAAAGGCTTGGCTATGCAACGAAATTTCAGGTCCTGACCAAAAACAAAACAAGCATAAATCACATTTTACAAATGAAATTAATTTCTTTTAGTGAACTGATATAAATAGTCGACTTTTCTTTCCAAATATTTTTTGGATTTTTCTTGCAAAGTTAAAAATGTTGAATTAAATTCTAAAAAAAGAATGAAAAAAACATCCGAGTCTGCTTATTTGACCCAACGTCCTTGTGGTAATTTTTGTTGCTTGACATCAGCAAAGTTACTGCTGGGTATATCTGCTCATATTTAGCACAATTATTATGTTCACCTGGTGTCATGGACTGACCTTTGCAGCCTGGTAACCCAGGTTCATCCAGTGTGGCGTGGCAAAGTGCACCGTTTCTGACACGCTGTAGCCACAGCACACTTTAGAGACAAAGGCACCGGGGAAGCAAACCACAAACTGGCCACTCCGCTGGACCGTACGGTAAACCTTGATGCCTTCACGGCACAGCACCTCTGGAGAGATCTAGAGGGTTAACAACAGGACAGACAGGGTCACAACAGAAGAGTTCCCAACTAATTTGACAAAATTTTATATTTTTCAGATCTAAAATAAATTTTTATTCTGGTATTTATGGCAGGATATGTCTAAAGTTGTCATGGAACGAACTAAATGTTGGTTGGATGGATGGAGAGTCTAGATATGCAAATATCTTTCTATTTTCCCCCCATTTCTTATCCAGATCTCTAAAACACAATTCCAGACTTTCCCAGACTTTATAGGTTTGAAAAGCGTTCTTTTTGAGGAATAACATTTCCTCACAATTCCTACACAACACACAGGACAACTGCTCCCACACAGACTCTACTCACCATTATATTCTTCTCCAGCATTTCTAGTCCTGGGGTGCCATTGGCTTGAAGCAGTGTATGGACCACCTTGTCCAGCTTGGCCTTCTCCTCAGCAGGGACAGAATACCTGCCAGATAACAGAGGTTTCATCCTATTAATCTAAGGTTTACTTGTTACCGAGATATGGCAGATCTTAAATGCAGGTTGGTGACACTTACCAAATGCAGTCAGCACCAGTGTGTAAGTAATCAATATATGGAAGGCGATTTTGGTCTCGAGACCAGCATGAGGTAGAAAAGACCATGCCAATATTTAGCCAGGGAATGGTCACCCCTGAAAAAATGGGACGGAGGGAGAAGAAGAATGAGGCATTAATGACTGCCGAGTTTACCGTAGGCAGAGTAAGGCACAACATTTGCCAAGATGCACCTAATAAAGCTCATTGGTCTGTACAAATATACAAATACTGTAATGTCTTACCAGGCACAGCACCCAGATGCCTCAGTATGGATCCAGAATTATTTGGGAGGACAGTGAGGTTCCATCCATGTCTGAGGAGAGAGGGAAAAATAATATTTAACAAACATCTTCAATGAGACACCTGTGAATCCTCCTACAGATTGCTCTATAAAGATTTCTGTTTGACATCCAGGTGAGACCCGGATGTTGAATAGTGTTCAACGTCCTACACAATTTGGTTCCTGCAGCACCGAAGGTGAAATTTCAATGCTCTAAACACATCTTATAACGGGCTAAAAGTGGTGAAACACTCATCAGCTAAATTAGTCTGAAAGTAGGTCAATGTGTCCATGCATTTGTCATGTCGAGGTAAGCGATTCTTTGTCAGTGCAGGTGGAGCATCCGCATGGCATAACATGAGCTTAACAGTGTCATTGCCACATCACTAAGGTAACATCTGAGCTGAAGTTTCAAAAATAACCGGTGAAAACTCCCATTTTGCAGCTCAAGTTCGTTCATCTCAATGTTTAGAATATTAAATACGAGGCCCTTACTTTGAAAATGGCTCTGATTTTCCTGTCGGGAAACCACTGCCGTGTGTACTGGTGTCCACCTTTCCACAGTGGACTGCCACGTGGGCGTCTCTCTGCTCCACTATCCTCCAGTATTCTTGCTGCAAAAAGAGGGGGGAAAAGGGAAAATTATTGACTTAGAAATGCAAGAAGCATATTGCAGGTGTTGTACTAAAGTGATGAATGGTTTCCTTCAGCAGCTTGACATTCTCATTTTACCCACAGTTGCAGAATAAATCCAGCCACTAAAAGTTGTTTACTTTCCTTTTCTTGTTTGATGTGGTGTTCTTGGAGGCTTACCTCAACCTCAGCAGCTCCAGGTTCCTTATTAAAGCACATGGTCATGGTGTTCCGGGCTATCCTGAAGAAGTTGGTCAAGGAAACCGATTTCCCCTGCAAAAAAACCCGCTAAATTATCCATCGGAAGAGACTAAATGTCATGATTGGAAAAGATATCAAGGAGATGCAAACCAAAAGGAAGGAGATGAAGAGAAAATTAGTAAAAAGAAGAATTTTTTTCCCTCCAAACTTCAAAGTTTGTTTGAGTCAAAGACTGGATAAAATTACATGTACACAGACAAATATACATTTACCCTATTTTATGGGAGTCCCTCATCTACAAATCTGCTCACTATATGCCTTAACCTTGTCAAATCCTCAAGCTCAAAATTTAGATGAGATTTGTCAAATTTAATCCAAAGAAGTATAATAATAAAGTTAAATCAAATATACTTGTTTTTTTCCTGACAGTTCAAATACTTCTTAATCATTTAGAGGCCATAATTATACTCCTGACAAGCACTTTGTTCTCTTGACAGGACAAGCGAAATCTGACCTTCTTCTTAGAGGCCTCTTATAATCAAAAACTGCCCACAAATCTAAGCTATGCATGTTGTGACGGAGTCATTGATTGTTCTGGGTCATGTCTGTTGGCAGGATCTCAGCTCTTCAAAGGAAGGTCAGATAGGGAGGGAGTCAGTTACCATGAGAAACTGGGAGTGAGAGAGGGGGAAAATAAAAAAATAAAAAAAATCAAACGAGATCCAGACTTGAGATGATTAAAGTTTGCTTCAAAGTCAAAGTGAACGTGCAGTGAAGTTATCAAAGTTATCTTCATCACTGGATGAACTGTTGAATTACCTTCAACCCAACAACAAATGTGTGCACACAAATCAGTTCTGCTGAAGATGAACAATCATGTTAAGAGCTAAAGAACACACGTTTTGAAAGGAGTAGTTTGGCTTTTTTTTTCTGTTTGTTTTTTTTTTTTTACCTGACCTACATTTCAACCAGCCAGATCAGCAAAGCAGCCAAGAGGAAATAGTGGTGGGAATATTGTGCATGTGAATCCATGTGCACATAATAAGGCCAACAGAGTACCGTACAGAGAACACAGCTGCAGAGAAATATTTCGCTCAGAAGATGTAGAAGGTACAAAAACGACAAGTTGAAGTTTCCATCAATCGAGCAAAAAATATGGTCTGCTCAAAAGTTTACATACACTCACTGTCAGCATGAATGCAATAACAACTTAATGATACATTTGAACCTTTCATTTTTGAGATGGCAATGAAACCCATCAAGAAATGGGTGCACAAGTTGGAATTTATTGAAGATTTCCTCTCACCTGCACAAGGTCAAAATGATACATGCAGGCTCAAATATCTGAACACCCACACTATTATTTGGTTCAATGCCTCTTTGTGAGTTACAAGAAAACCTCTTGGACCTCTGTCTGGATCATCAGAAACATTCGAGTGCATTTAAATTACATTGTTTTGTGGTACAGGCTCAGCATTAAAACAGTCCATATGTTTTCAATTGGTTGGGTTCTGAGCCATTCCAGAAGCTTAATATTAGTCTTTGTTTTCCATTCCAAAACCAGTTTTCTGTCAGAACACCCAATTGTATAGAACATATGGGCCTCATATGGATATTGGTTAGGCTCAATGAGTTTGGACTTGTAACCAGAATCTTATATGGAACCCATTTGTGTTCCCAACTGGTTTTGCTCATCAACTAAACCATTCTGAACTCTTAGGTGGATCTCAAAAGAGTGTTCCAAGAAAACATCCCTGACTTTGTGAGCAGTTTTTCCACCTGTGACAGTAATTAGCAGGGGCCTTTATGTAACTAGTCAAGCCCATCTGGGGCCCATCCCCCATTGGGGACACATATGTGAATGGAAAACTGCCCACTTCAGATAAAAAGGAAGGCTGTTTGTCCACAAGAACAAGGAGTTCTTAGATGAAAACTTACATCCAAGAACATTGCACCAATTGACAAGAACAGTGGCAGTATTAGGCTGTTTTGCTGCCAGTAGTAGGTGAAAGCATTAAATAAAACGCTGAAATCATTTATACAGCCAGAATTACATCATAAACCTGGCAAGGTATATAAAAAGTTACTCAACATTTATATTGGGAAACTTCTCAGATACATTTAAATAAATATTAGTTGAACCTGCATTTGTATTTGTACAATTGTGCAGATTAGAGAACATCCTTTATCAATCTGAATCTTTGAAACCAGTCCTCTAAATTACTTGAGTTAAATGCTGCACCATATGCAACCAAAAGAGGGATTCAAGTAAATTATTAAAGTCACATCCTGAGGATGAGTGTATGTACACTTCCGACTTGAACTGCATTCCTCATACTTAGAAATTTAATGGGTAATATCTTTGTGATTAAAGCCATATCAACTTTGACCATGACTGAAACAAAGTCATGTTTTAGTCTACTAAAAGCTCCAGATATATAATGCAATTCATGCGTGGTACTAACAATTCAGGCTGAGAGAAGAGTGCTTCTCATTTTGTGCCTTATTACTGAATTAATATCTTAAAACTTGCAGAGATAATTTAAAAAGCATTTAAGTGACAGATGGTTAACAGTGTTACGATCCCGTAAATCGCATTTCTTGCCAGTTGACGAAACCAAACCTCTGACGAGTTATGCAGAGGTATGAGATTGTAGCAGCACTTCAGCTGCTCCTCTCTCATGAAGAACTCGATAAAGACAAAAAGACAGGCAGGTAAAGTGTAAAACAGAAATAGTTTTATCACAGTCAGTTTTTCTGCTACGTGTCATGCTGTGAACGGCACCACAAGCGAGAGTGGTTGCAGTAAAGTGGGAGGGTCAATGAAACCTTGGCCCCCGAACTTGAGGTAAAAAGGTTTTTTTGAAGAGTGAGCCTCATTGTGACAGTACACAAGAATAGTACTGCTCAGAGAATTAATTTTGAGAGGCCAAAACCAACCGGATAATAGCTCCCAAAACGCAAATGTGTCTTTCTCAATATTTTTCAGCTTGTTAAAAGTTACACGAGAGAAACCACAAAACTGAGGCAATAAGGAAGCAAGATTCAAAGATGCTTCCATTCTGCATTGCTACTTCTGATGACAAACCAACAGACGATCCTTAAATGACAATAAGAGTTATTATGTGCACTCATTGACAGAAGGAAAAAACAGCAGAAATAGATGCCCTTTCATGCCTCTCGTCAATATGCCTCTAGTGTGTGGCATGAAAGGACAGTATTGTTTTCATCCTCACCTTGTAAATACACTTGTACTGATCACTGAGAATGCCCCGGTCCTCCTCCATTCGCTGCTCTCCGTTATGCCTGTCCTCTTTGCCTTGTTTTTCCTGAGCGAAGAGCCGGCGTCGGCCCGCTTTGACCTGAGCCTCCAGCTCCTTCAGACATTTCAGACGGTGGTACACTCCGTTGGTGCGATGGTTCCCGGTCGTCCCTCCAACTATTCCGCCCACTAACCCATTTTTGGGCTCGTAGCGTGGCAAGGCGTGCGCAGCAGAATCCGAGAGGCCCTCAAGGGGGCCCTGGCGCGACTCCAGGTTCTTTTTCTCTTGCAGCACATCACCCAGAAGCCGGAGGCGCTCCTCGGCGCTAAGAGAGTCATAGGAGAGGATGTACTGGAGATACGCCTCCTGTAGCTTGGCCAGCCGGTCCTGTGCTGACTTGGGGATTCGGAGGAGGTCGGCAAGCTTGGTCCACTTCTTCAGGTCCATGACCTGCTGCATGCCGCCCATGTCATTGATGAGCTGAAAAAAACGTGACAGGTCCACTTCACAGCCACCTGCACAAAGCAAACAGAGGGTTAGCTTACGAACCTTAAACATCAAAACTGGTAGTAGAACTTTAAATATTTTTTGATTAAAGAAAATAGGCTGCTTTTGCAGTAGCAGCTCTTCTTCACTTCGATATGTCCATAAAAGAAGCAAATACTGACTGTGGGAACCACTTGAGCTTTCTACTCTTTAAAGTAAAGGATTACAAATTCCCCACAGAATACCTTGGAGGATGCAGTTCACCGTTGATAAAACTAACAATGCTAATTATTCTAACAGTCTATATAAAAGATGCTAAAGACAGCTTATCAACTGGGAATCCATTCTGATAGTTTTACAGAATCTACCCTCTTTTCAATGGAACATGCTGGTTGTGCCCCTATTATCTAACATTGACAAAATGTAGATTGGTACATCTCTAACCATGACGGTAATATAAAAAAAAAAATCAAATGTCTCTGTTTTTGCTGGTGCAAAACACACCTCTAAAATGTCACTGGTCTGCTTATTGCTTACACACACAATGTCAGGAATCAGAGGAGTGACATTAGTGCAACTTTATAACCCATTCTGCATGTGTATTTTCACAGTGTGAGAACTGTATCAGAGCAGCATCAGGCATAGCATTTACAGATCAGATCAAACCTTTTCATCATCTTAAATTATTTAATTTGGTCATTATGCACTGTAAAAAAAAAAAAAAAAACTCTCTAGACGATCACTCTGGCAAAAGAGAGGCAAAGAGAGGCTGAACTGATTTTCTGGCGACGCTACAGGAAGTCATTGAGAGGAAAGATATTTTGGCTGGTGACAGACACTCCATTGTGGCAAACTGGATGCCAGCTCTGTCTGGCTAACAGCTGCAACAGCACTCGCTACACTGAGCTGATTTAAATGAGGCTCTATATAAACAACAAAACAAGCTGAAGGAAAAATGAAAACAACACCCCGGTAGCTACATGACAGCATACATGGTCATCAAAAATGAACATTTTTCTCTATATTGTTATAAAAAATTAAGGTGACTGGACATCTGGCAAAGAATTATAAGCTAACAGGAGGAGCATGAAAGATTCATCTTTTCTTCCATCAAGTTTAGTGCCAAAACAATACATATTGTTGCTGTCCTCTATAAACAACATGAAATCTGTTGGAAGCACAAAAAAGCACAACACATGCAAAGAGGAGGAGCAACATTGTGACATTTTACTGATTGGTATTTGTCATACACAGCTATTAGTGAACACACTGCTAAATTCCAATCGTTTTTGTTTTACTTTGTGTGCCATCCTTTCTATACCTTTAAAGAATCTGAATGCTTACTGCTTTAAAGCTGGTTGTCATGGTTTAATTCACTGCTGTACAATCACTCCTGTACAATCAGTGCAGTGTTTATCTGCAGAAGTCTGCAGCTTAACACTTAATCATTTTAAATACTAGTAGAGGTAGTTTTCCTATTTCCTATTTGACTCACTTACCAATGACTGGTGGCTCATCCATGGTAATGCCCTGAGATTTAAGGTGCTTGCGGATGCAAGCCAGCCGCTGCACATTTGGGCCCCAGCGTCGGCCCAGCATGTGGACCCTCTGCACCTGTGTAACAAAGCGCATCTCCTCATTCAGCTTGCACTCTGGCCGCCAGTCTTGCGGTGGCACCACACGGCACATGCCAGCCACCTCGGCCTGTTCCCTCACTGCGTCCAAGTACACCAGAGGGTCCTGGAACTCCCTCTGAGAGGGCCGGAAGACAGGCACTTCGCCCAGCGCCGCCCAGCCCTCTGGCTTGCTCCGCTGGCGCTCCCGCTCCTTCTCCTGCTCACGTTCCTTTTGCCGCGTCAGCTCTTTCTCGTGCTCCCATTCCTTGTCGCGGTCTGCGAGCCGCAACGCTGCTGGTTTGATCTGGCCTGGGCCGTTGGTGGAAGGAAGAGTAGATGAGTCGTTGCAGGACGAGGGAGAGGAGGCAGAGATTTGTTGAGGGTCTGAGGTAGTGCTGGCTCGACTGGGGTTTGGTGTGTTATTGTAGCCTACTGAGGGGGATGAGGAGGAGCTGCGACCATGCAACCTGCTTTGCTGTTGCTGTGCTTGTCGTATCAACATCAGCTTGCCGGCCGATGCACGCTTGGGTCGCTGGTTCACTGGCTCCACGTTGGCTGCTGGTGTAGAAGGAGGTGGCGTTTGTTGAGGCGGTGGACTAGAAGGTGAAAGTGGAGTAGCAGGTTGAGTCTGTTTAGGCGGGGTGGGCTTCTCTGCATCATGTCCATTAGAAATTGGAGTGGTAGGGGTGCTGTTCTGCTTGGCAGCTTTCTCGTCATTGGCCACCTTCTTGCTGCTGCTGCGTGTCTCCAGTGGTGCGGGCTGAAGCTTGGCCTTTTTGGCCTCGGAGCCACTCGTTTTGGCTTTCTGCACAACAACCCCCGTACTCACAGAGTTAAGCACCACCTCCAGACGCCGCTTGGAGTTTCGCAGTCCCTCTCGACCCGGGCACTCCCCGTGGCCTTGCTGGCACTGTTTCTGCCCGTCCTCCTTGGCTGAGGCATTGTGCCATTGCCCATTTAGCCTGCCGTTGGGTCGCATGTTGACCACCGCTTTGTGCAGCCCGTTTGATAATAGCACCTGTTTGCGGGTTTTTGCATTGCTGTGGTGGGCTGGTGCCGCTGCTTTTCCTGAGTTGGCCAGCCTATTGCTGGCTGCTGGCTGGCTGTGCTGATTGTGATTGTTCGCTGACGATGATGCCGAGGCGGCGCTGTTGTGTTTGTTACTGCTGCTGAGTTTGGTTTTCTTGCCCAGTTCTTTCTGTTTGGCTTTGGTGTAGGTGACGTGGCCCTTGGACACGGTGGCTGTGTACTTCTTCACAGTTTTGGACGGCAGTCGTAAGTCGTGGCTCTTCTTGGCACCACCGACAGCTTGTGCCGAGCCAGCCCGCGTCATCCCATTCACTTTTGAGACCTGAGATAAACAGAGAGGGAAACAAAAAGATTAACAGAATATTAGGGATGCTTTCTAGAAAAAAAGGTGGTGATGGTCTGATTACATTTTGTTTCATTGCTGTGTTTCAAATTAAATCTGAGTAATAAATACAACCATGCAGACATAATAATTAAGATAATTTTCCACAATATGCCCACACAGATATCATTTTCAGAAAGCACAACTCGTAGAATGTAGGAACGTGGGTGTTTCCTAATGAGGAGGTCACACAGTGTTTCTAGCTGCATGTTGAAACATTTGGTTAGACAGATCCTAAGCTATTTGTGGAACGCTGTATTCGGCAAGTAAAGTCTGGGGGGAAAAAAATCGACAAGGCTGCTTAAATCTTCCATTTACTGTCAACACTATGCCTGAGATTTATACAAGAGCAAAACCACAACATGAGGGGATAAACAACAGTTTAGAGAGCAAAAGAAAAACATGAGCTGAGAAGCAGGGATGGCTCTGTGATTTCCATTAACAGATGGCTGTACAGTATGAGGTAGGAGGTGGGGTCATTGGCACATGGTAAAATCCCATTTGGCTAAACAAAAATAGCATTTTTACTTGCTTGTCTTTTATTGGATGTGTGTTTTGAAGTGTGTGAGTGAGAGTTTTGGGAACAAACAAGGCTGTCCTGTTGCTTGTTCAGAGAGTCCATAGCCAGTTTATTTACAGCTGAACTTTTTTTGGGTCTGGCAAATTTCAACCTTGATCAAGTTATATCCTGCTGCTCTTGTTCTTTTTATGCTTATCCTTCCACATAGAATAGTAGAATAATATGAAAACCCTGAGTTTGAGCTTGTTGGGAGCAGTGATAGTTGTATAGTCTAACATCTGCTGGAAGGAAGGATCTGTAATAACGCTCATTTGTGTACCTAGAATGCGGCATAGATTTATCTTTCTTGTCTCTGTTATTTTTATGTTTTACTTTTACACCAACTTGGGGATTGTCTTTTCTTTAGTGAATCTCTATCTCTACCTTCCTTTAGATTATTCTGTGTGAATAAAGAGTTATGAAACTTGTAAATCTAAAGGTTTGTTGTTATTTTTTTTTAAAGCTAATGGGCTAAGCAGAAAAATCTATCTCCTGAACCATTTTATATGGACAAAGAGGCCTTTATGGTGTATTCAACTCCAAGATCCTGTCCATGTTCAGCACAGGGTTCCGTTCCAGGCCTTCTTTAGTCAAATTGATATTTTTCTTATGACTTATAATTAAATAATAACTTGAAATATATTTCCAATTTTATGCTGATCATAAACATTTTTATTGATTGTTATTCTGTTATCCACTCAGAAGCACAGCAAGAGTACTTTGAATTTCATAAAGACATGAGAAATGTTTCTGGGTTCTTGTAATTTTTCTGTGGGGTCTTTATGCTCCTCTGTTTAGATGAGCTTGAACAGAAGAATGGGGGGTGAGGAGAAGAAGAAAGTAGAGATGGAGTTATCAATCACAGCCGGGGCACCACAGGAGGTGAGCTACAGCCGGCCCATTGACAGGTTTTCCTTTGAAAGGCTCTTGCATCGCACTCATATTCATGCCGGTGAGAGGGAGGGGTGTGTGTGTGCGTGTGCATGCACATATATTGTATTGTATTGTGTTGTGTTCGTCTCAGGTGGCAGGGGCCAACACAAAGACCGGGCCATTAAAAGATAAGGGCGCACTGAAACCTAACCCAGCCTCCGTCAATCAGTTCCCCCTCCTCCTAACACACATGCACACAATGGTTGAGAAAAAGGGTGAAAAGGAAAGAAGGAGGGAGTGTTGGAAAGGTGTGAAATAAAGGCTAAAGAAACCAAACAATAAAGCAGAGAATTTATCAGCATGTGACGCATGTTGTGAAGTAGTGCCTTGCTTACAAATTAGACTGATTTTTGAATGACAAAAACTTTCAAACTGTTTGTTTTTCTTCATGATGTTTATACATATCAGACTAACTGACTAACTTAGATATCACACTAACTGATATCTAACCAGCTACGGTTTGCTGACCAAGCGGTTCAGACTGCCAACCCCACTTTCCACCACAAGGGGGCTCAGCAGACCTGTTCTGATCTGGGGAGACCTAATAGTTTCTCTCCCCCCCCCCCAGTTGCCCGTCCTCAATTACTCTGTCTGGTAAATAAAGAGAGAGGGGAAGGAATGAAAGCAGGGAAACGGGGAAAGAAAGAAGCACAAGAAAATGACACCAAGCAATATATAAATCTGAACGGACTCAGAGGGATGATAAGACCAAATGAGAGAAAAACAAGAGCCAAGAGTAAACAGAAGCAGAAAGGATTTTGTCTGCACGTGAGAGGAAGGGGAGGGAGAGGGAGGTGGGTCTAGATGACATCATGTGTTGCTATAGCCCAGCTGAGAGCTTGCAGGAAGACTTTTTTTTATAATCAACATCTGCAGGAGTTGGCCCAGAGAGGAGGAGTAGGAGGAGGGGATGCATAGAGACAGAAGAAGAGACAAGGCCAGACAGAGAATAGAAAAAGAAAAGAGGAAATTTAACCCTGGGAAAGAGAGAAGCCCAACATGGAGATTTCGTCTCGTCAGTTGCTCCTACATGTTCTCACAGTGACAGCAAAAACTAGTAGATAGCAAGTTGGTGACATTTGAGGGGAAACAATTACATTAGTATATTCTGAATTTCCTGTAATGATACAGTTTTCTATCAATCAATGATTTCTGGCCAATAAAAAGACCAAGGAATCAAGTTCCAAGATATAGGTTGCAACAAAGTTACACAAAATACAAACTCAAATCAGTGTAGATGATCGGGATCGTTCTATGTGACATCGTGTTTTTGATGTTTTGAATATTGTGTGATTCATATCATTGCCACGACTGTATTACCCCTTCAAACTTTCAAAATTATTTCACATTAAAACCATAAACTTCAATTCATGTAATGGACCAACACAAATTAGCACATAATTGTGAAGACAAAGTAATTAGAGTGCAGCTGTGTGTAATTAATTCATTTCAATACAAGTCCAGCTGTTTTGTTAAGGCCTTAGAGGTTTGTTAGGAGTAATAGTGAACAAACTGCACCATGAAGATCAAGTAGCACAGCAGGCAGGTCAGTTTAGTTACAAAACAATATCTTAAATAGTAGCTGCTGCTGAGATCCAGAACTCCAGGTGGCCAAATCTATCAACAAAATTACAGATGTCCTGTTGACATCTGTAATTTTGCTTTCATACCCCAAATCTGGCTTTTATTGAAAAGTGGCAGGACTGTTGAATTATTGAAAGAAACTCACAAGACGTTCCATCTGCAGTTTACCACAAGTCATGTAAGGGACACAGAAAGTCAGTAGAAGTATGTGTTCTAGTCAAATGAGACCAAATTTTTCCAACATGCAAAATGCCGTGTGTGGTGAAAACTAATACTCTGAACACTCCGTCCCCACCATTAAACTGGGTGGTTACAAGCTGTTTTCTTTTTCCAGCAGGGACAGGGAAGCTAGTCAGAGTTGAAGGGAAGATGGATGGAACAAAAACAGGGCATTCCTGTAAGAAAATTTGTTATCGAGGCTCTAAATACTTAAGATTTAAATAGAGGTTCGCTTTCCAGCAGGACGGTGGCCGCAAACATGCAGCCTGAACAGCAACACAGTGGTTATCAAAGCGTATTCATCAGTTAGAATGGCCCAGTCAAAGCCCAGACATAAATCAGGTTCAGAATCTGTGGTAAAACTGATGCTTTCGATCCAATGTAAAAGTTTAAAATGTATCAATATTTTTTGCAAGGAACTATACAGATGACAAAGTCATACTTCTGCAGAGACATTCATGTCATACTCAAATATACTGCTCAAAAAAATAAAGGGAACACTTTAAGTGTTAAACACCTGTTTGAGTGTTCCCTTTATTTTTTTGAGCAGTGTATATCAATACATAATTTGTGTGATACCAGAACTTGGCGCTAATATTATGAGATAATTTGGCTGCATTTTGTCTTATTAATCTCATAAACTCATGTAAAATCCTTTTTTTTTTTTTTGGAAGGATCCTTTACATTTGCACGGATTCTGTTGATACACTCTGCTATTAAATTAGCGAGAGCCAAGTTGCATTATGATAATGCTTGTAGCCCTTCAGGTTGAACATACACAAACTCTGGATTGCTTTTCGCCTGGATGATCACTTCACCTTTGGTCTGACTGAGCCTGTATGTATATGTGTGTGTGTGTCTTGAGCTCATATGGTGAACACATACTATTCACACTAATTTATGGGGAAATTAAGGAAAAGAGAGAGAGAAGATGAGTGAACAGAGAGGAAGAGAGAAGAATAAAATGTAACGTAAGTCTTAATATTACACAGAGTGCCAACAGGCTGCTAGGAAATGAGTATAAAGTTTGTCTTGGCAGGAAGTCAGTCTCATTAAGATTTGTTGCTGCTCTTAGTGGACAATACCAACCACTTTAAAACATAAACTATGGGTCTAAGTGTGCATTAGCAGCTTCACCATGCAACAGTGAGCACTGCAAGATGAAGACTGGCATTTAAATGGCTGGGAATCATAATGTAGAAGGTGGAGGGGAGAAAAAGGCGAGCCAAAACAAAGAGCCTCAGCAGACGGTTGCTTTTAATTGTGCATCGTGACAAGGCAAAGCCCATTTTCGGACTGAAGCTTTCGTCTGGCCTTATTTTCCTGTGTTTTCACTTTGTGGGGTTCCTTGAAACCCGCTAAGTGCCACGAAGAGGGAAGGCAGGATTTTCGCAGCTCTCTGCCGGCGCTACTAAATATAGCTGCAGTCGCGGGAGGCCAAAACACAATCATTACTCTCTCTCAGAGACAATGGATAGAGGAAAGGAGGAGGAGAAGCAGAAGAGAGGAGGCAGAAGAGAGGGTAAGTTGAATCATGCAGAAAGAGATGAAAGAAATGCAGAGCAAAGGAAAAAGCATGTAAGACAGAGAGAGAGGCAAAGAAGAGTTGGTATTAATCATACAGAGAGAGATAAATGGAAGATATAGCAGATGGGAGGATAAAAGAAATTAAGAGCATGCTAACAATAAAAGAAACCAAACTTCTGAAGATGGTATGCAGGTGCATCTCAATAAATTAGAAAATTACAAACAACTTAATTTTTTTCCCATTAGGTCAAACACTGAAAAGCATACGATTCAGATTCAATACAGAGTGATGTATGCTAAGCTTTTGTTTCTGCCACGCAGCACAAAATTGGTGATGAAAGTACTCACAATAAACAAATATTACACAGCAGTTAAAAAACAAAAACAAAATTATTTTTGTTTTAAAATTTTTCTTGGAATTTTTACCAACTTGGCAATAAACTAATCATGGAACATTTACTTAAATAAGCAAAGTCTGAGTTTGTAAAATAAAAAAAAAATTAAAAAAACGATCTGTAAAAGCTCTATTGCTATATTCACAAAAACTTAAAGAATTTCCCCTATTTTCTTTTCTTTTTTTCTTTGACGACGATGATGATGATGATGATGATGATGATGAAGGTGATCATCATTATTTTTCAACTATCATCAGCAACTAGAAGCAGATATAGGTCACTCTTCGAAATCACCTGCTCAAAATCTGCTTGGTCGCAAATGCAACCAAGTTGTTTGTGGTCCCATTTAACTTATACATTTAAATTAGAACAAGACAGGGGGTTAGGTAATGAATACTTTGTGTTGTAAGAGTTCTTGAACCACATAAATGCAGTAATTAATGCTACAAAGAGGGTTGGTTGTATATACTGTAAAGTACATGGAAATAAAGTTTGGTTACCATTTACAGTGTTAAAATCCATATTTTATTTGGCTTTTGAAATATTGTAATTATCTGAGACTTTGAATTTTGGGACCTTATAGGCTTGAAGCCATAATCATCAAAGTGAATTGAAATAAACATTTAAAAGACATCACTTTGCATATAATTAATCTATGTCACTTTTCAACTTAAATTAACTTTTTGTTGGTATTCTAATGTGCTGAGAAGTATTTGTATTCAAAACTAATAGATTACCACAGAAATGTTTCTGTAAAACTGCATCCTTTATCTGTTTCTCCTATTAACATCTTGCTAAAGCCGTCTCCAGTAGATCCATGAAAGCTTTAATATAGACCGTACCTGCTTCCGTAGTTCCTCAGCCGCTCTCCTTGACGGCAACCCGTTGGCGGTGCCCCGACTGCTGGCCAAGGCCTGGAGCTCCCTGGCGTGCTCTCGCGCCTCCGCCCGCTCGCTGCGCTCCCTCAGTAGAGGTGGAGGAGGCGGCGGAGGAGGAGCGGGTGCGTCCCTGCTGTGTGTGCCCGCCTTCGGCCTCGGACTCTCCCTGGTCCCTGCTTTGCTGTGGTTGTTAAAAACTGGAAAGGATTTAAAGAAAGATGGATCAGCGGTGTTGCTTTTAGCTAGCATTCTTAACTTATTCAATAATGACTATTCACAAGCACAATAAATAATAATAATAAAGAGACATAGGATAAAATATATCTTTATGAAGAGACCCGGATTTTAGCCAGAGCTCTTCTAAAAGTGCATAAACAGGATGAACTCTTTCAATTCATTTCAGTTCATTTTCTGAGGCTACAATTCATAACAAAGGTCATCTCAAGGCACTGAGGTTCAGATTAAGTTAAATGAGAGGCCAAATCCATTCAGTCAAATTCAGTTCAAGCCAATATAACCCAATTTGAACCCATTTACTTCAATCCAATTCCATATAATTGCATTTCTTTAAGCAGCCTTGCAGTAGCAAAGCAAACCAACGGATTGCATCGAACATTTGATTCGATTCAATCCCCCATCCTGAGCGTGCACTGAGAAACAGGCAATGAAAATGAAGAGGAAACACTCCCTTTTAACAGGAAGACACCTAGAGCAGAACCAGACTCAGGGTAGGCAGCCATCTGCTTTTGACCAGTTGGGGGTTGGGAGAGCAGGAGAGGGACACAAAAAAACACACACGTGCTACGGCTTGGATACCTGCTAGAAGAAAAGCACAAAGTTAATGATAGAAAAAACAGGATATTAATACATTATATATAAAAAGCAGAATTAAGGTTATGATACTGACCAGACGTTTCTTAGTGCTCTAACAGAGTTGCAGCAAAACTAAAGGAATGAGCATCAACTATAACTTTTATGCTAAAAGAATGTTTTAAGACTTGCTTTTCAGGTTACAGAGAAAATGCTGGAAGGCGGTTCTACAATAAAAATGTTTGGTGGGGGAAGGAACTGTGTCTTACTCTACTTTGGGGAATTTAAGGGGGTGAAAGTCAGTAGAGAGAGCAAACTACTTGGGCAGAATAATGCTTATCATTATTATTATTATTATTATTATTATTATTATTATTTATAAGTCAAACATTCACAGCTTTTGAACTTGTTCATGGTTTGCCATGTTACAATCAAGAACCTTAGTGTATTTTATCGACAAAGACCAACAAAGTTACAAGCTCTTTTTGCTGCAATTACAGCTGCAAGTAGTCAGCAGCTATTTTGTCCTCGTTGAATGTGTGTTGCACTCTAACAGGTTTTCTTCCAGTGTTGCAATGAGTTTTATCCATCTTTTGATCACCCCTCATCTTTCCTAAATGTAAATGCTATTTTGTTTGGAGTCATCAAAAAGATTGCATATCTCACTTTTTGATCAAACAATTTTGAAAATAAGACATCTGAGTCGTTTACTTTAAAGCCCTGCATTGTTTTCTGTTGGTCCATCACTGAAATTCTGACAAAATACAAGTTTGTGGTTGTAACATGTCAAAAGGCAAAAAAAGGAAAGTCAAGGAGTGCTGATGGTAAGTCCTATTGCTAAAGGTTACTGAGGTAGCTCGAGGTCTCACAAAGATCCATTTGAGGAATTACATTCGTGGATTAAGATAGCAACGTGCCAACACTGATTCTAATTCTATTCTTCAGTCATATAGGAGCTAACAGTTAAACAGGCCAGAATTCAGTTAAAACAGCTCAGTTCACCAAGTAACAAGAAGATATTTAGCCCTCTTGAATCAGGTAAAAACTTTAATGGGGTACAACAAGCTAACATCGCACCCACAAAAAGCTTTAAAAAGGGAATGTGGAAAGTTCCTAAAGCAGGAATGCTATTAAAGTCATAGTGTGAGTTTTTCAAGTTACTGTCAATGTCAATAAGCTCCAGAGGGTTTTAACCACAATGACCAAGTGGAAAAATATGGATAAGCATTAGAGCGACAAACTTTTGGCAAATTCGCTAGAATATGCATGATTTACAGAGTGGATGAAGACGTCTTTATGCTGCTTGTCAATGAACTGGTTCAAAATGGGTTTTGAGACCTGCAGGTGATGCCACATGCATCCCAAATAGGCCTCTTTCCAGCTTTCACTTCATGTTTCTGCAAGCCTTTAGATGCGAAACTGTATAGAGGACATACAGTACATGAGTGCACGCATTCCGACACTTGTGAGCGTCTGGAGGTCTCATGTTGCCCCTGGCCTGTTGAAAGAGAAAATTCTTGACATTTTGAGAAGTGAGCTCAGCAAAAAAACTGGACCCATTAAAAGCTGTTTAATTCAGCCAAGTCAACATGGCGGATGGCCAAAATGAGAAATTGTAGCAGAAAGAGGGAGTGCTGATGAATGACCTACAATGTAAAGCATTTCCTACCTCCCTCTACCTCCTTGAGTAAAACATCTCTCAACATTTCACCAATATTACTTTTCCTTTTTCTCAATTGCCCTCATTCTCCTTTTGGCTTCCCACTCTTCTTCTGCCCAAGAGCCCATATAAGCATTCCTGTTGGACAGGAGCCCAAGATGCATATTAAACTGTCCCATTTGATAAATCCTAATTCAGCAAGATACATTTTAAATGCTGCCGGCTCTTGGATACACAAATGTCCATTTTGATGTCCTTAACCTCACCCGTCTCTATTGTCCCCTACAAAGCATATCTGCGTGTTTTCTTTCTTATCTATTTATTTAGCATATCACAGCGAAGGCGCCAAGTTGCTTTGCAAACACTGTTTGTGTGCCAGATAAAAAAAGGAGAATAAGCTGTCCTCATGCACAGAGCAAGCCTGGATCTGTTCACACAGGTTTCACTGTCCTTCTGTTTGCGCTTCATGTACAGTTTAACATTTTAGCTACATGTGTTCTAGGAAAGATGAGGGAAGCCTGTGTGCTCCTAAGAGACTAGCCCGATTCTCAATGTGAGTTCAAACACACAAATCTAAAGGAAGTTTTCACCTTGTTCTAAATCCCATTAATCTATCTCCAGTTTACTCCTCTACATTCCAGGGGGTTGGGGGGTTTGAGGGGAGAGACATTTTACACACCAAGAAAGGAGTTAAAGTCGGGGACGGAAAGGGGAGGAAATATGAAACTCAGGCCCTGCTTCATTGAAAACATCGGATTGGAAGAAAAACCATAGGTTAAGTTTGTGTATATAAAAGTCATATTGAGGTTACAGGATTCACCCCCTACCTACAACAAAATAACCACTGGAGTTTTCTCCAACTGTTTGCACTTCCAGTCAGTTCACTCTTCTTATATATGCAGAAAAATATACTGATTATGTGGAAATATTTAATGTTGCATAATGCTCCCTCAAGGTGTGGAATCTAGCAGAGCACCGTCTATCGCTATAAATAAGGCAACATCATTTCAAAACTTGATGTTTTGTTAATATTCAAGACATCCCATAAAGATTTAGAGTCTACACTATTCGTCAAATCCAATTAAAAACTAAGCGGAAGTTGGATTATGTTGGAAAATCTGTGTAAATAATGTGATACCCTGATGTTTTTACTTGAAATGATAGTACCATGAGAATCTAACAAGACCCTATCAATGCAAATTGAATAAGATTAAGACTTCTTATAAATTTACCAAGTGTTAATTCTATGCATAAGCTTAAGTCTATGCAATAAGATCAATATAATGCTGGGGTCTTTGGATTTTTGCTAGTGTGGGATTTTCTAAATGTCATGCGCCGTGTGCACAAATGTGTGCACTCATCTGAATGTCTGCGCTGCCCCCTAGGGGTGTACATATGCTGGAAGAGTGTTACATGTGTGTGTCTGGGGTCTTGGCCAGCTGTTGCAGTATGTGCATAAACACCTTGTTAGGGCTTAGTAAGATAAGTGTTAATTGGGGTGGAAAGAATTGATGCACTGCTCTGCAACTCTATGCAGCATGCTTCTTGTTGCCACGGTTCAAAGCAGAAGTGCAAACAGCTATCTGCTTACATGTGAAGACTAACATATGCACACAAATGAGAACAAGAACTACACATCTGTCTTTTGTTCGTTTATTAACATGGTATGCTTCTGAACTTTCAAGTCAGCTCTAGTTATTCTTAAAGGTATGTAATCCTTCGCCTGTGCTCTTCTCTGCTTTTTTGTTCTCTTTTCTTTGTTTTCTCTTCTAGCTCTTCTCCACTTGCTTCATTCCTGTCTTTCTCTCCTTCATTAACTCCTCTCACCGGGATCTTTGAGGTACATTACACTAACTAAAAACATGCAGTCTGGTGTGTGAACTCAACGTTAGTTAGTCATAAACACATGGCGCGCTTTGTTCCGACCTCCAGTTCTGGCCCTTACCGTGCCCATTGAGCGGCTGCCTGGTGGGGAGTTTGCCCTTGCGAGGTGTAGAGTTGCAAGAGGAGGAGGCCGAGGCTTGGCTGCTGCCCCCTGCACCTTGTGTGTGCACTCCTGCGCTGTTCCGCACCTCCTCTTCCTCCTCATCTTCTTCCTCCTCCAGGTCCTCCTCCTCCTGGGAGCTTCCAAAATAGGCCATATTACTGGGCAAGGCAGAGGAACCTGAGCACACAAAGGGAAAAATGGAAAAAAGAACGTAAGAGGTTTTCCTATAAGTTTTTTATGTCAAAAATCTGAGATTAACTCTCAGAAGTCTCTGTAGATTTCTCTGATCACAATATGAACACAAAATGTAGTTTTAATTTATGACAAATGTATACACAGAAGTGGACGGATGGACAAATGGATGGGCGGGCGGACAGACAGATGGACACAAAAACTAATGGACGGCAGGATGGGTGTTTGGACAAACTGATACGCGGGTGGTTGGATGGACAAAATAAAGGATGGATGGACACAAGAGTAGCTGGTTGGACAAACTAATGAGTAGAGGAATGGATTGACATACAGAGATAAAATGACAGATGGACAGAAGGACAGACAAACAGATGGATGCATAAACTAATGGATGTAAGGATGGAAGAATAGATTGATGGATAGACATGTGAAATGATGAATGAGCAAATTAATAGATGGATGTAAACTTAAGATGGAGAGACGAATAGAGGGATGGATGAATGACTTTTCAATAAAAGACTGAACAAAGTCTGGAAGAACAAAACATGCTTCCAATCACCTATTTTTTCTCATACTTGAGCAAATCTGAAAAAAAGGTAAATTAAATTCCTATCTTTTGAAATCTGCATAAGAACCTCAATTCAAGGTCATAGCCAGTGAAATTGAAAATGAGGCCTGAATGCAGATTTAGTCAAAAAGTCTATGTTAAACCCGATCCAGCTGTTGGTATATGAGAAGGTATCTCTTTTGATTGTAATCTGAAATCTTCCAAATGGATCAACATCAGTGTTGAAGCATTACCATAAAAATAAGCCCCTCTGAGGTTTGAGTGTAATGCTGATTGTGCTGCTGTTTTTAATCTGTTATTATCCCAGCTGGTGGCCCATTGATGCTCTCCGAGCCGCTCAGAACGGAGTACCGCCATTGTTACACTCACAGTTAAATGCACAAACATAATCAAGGACATGCACGGCACAATGTTAGACTGATGACAGCTCTGTTGTTTCTGAATATGCCAGCACAACTAACATTTTCCAATCTGCTGCTGATAAGCTGCATTTGAAGATTTTACATTTCTAATTTGACACTCGGTGCCTATTGTTTCTGGTGTTTTTCCCTGCATTTCTGTTGAACCAACTTGTTTTTCTAACGGCACTGCACGGCAATGAAAGTAGTCCAACACAGAGCAGAGGGAAAAGGAGAACGCATTTTTACTGATAGCTGGGATTGGGTCCAGAAAACTGACATTGTGCAACAAGCAGTCTCTTTTTCCACGGAGGCTCCAGCTTTTGACAGTTCTGAGACATACATTATGTACATGTGCTCACATTACTTGTGAAAGTCTCACGCAGCAAAGCCAATCCCAAATCTGTCTCTTACACTCTTCCAAACAGGATTACAGTCAATTACCGACCCTATTGGAAAAGAAAGCCGATGTTCTCCCTCTTTCCTTTTTCTGTCATAGCCCATAACTTTCATTGTCGTCTCTCAGAAATGCAGCTTAGTATGAGCACTAAGGAGGTGAACTGTTTTTGGCAGCAGATGGCCTCTAACGTTACCTCAATAAGCCCCAAACAAAAGGTCACAGAGCCAACAGCAGTATTAATAAATCCCATAAAGCTGCAATAATAAATCAGTGGGTCAAACACTTTTATAGTCCGACAGATGTAAGTATAAAACAGTTTTTTAGGGGGAAATTTTACTTTCATATATTGCAGCTGTTATGGGTAACTTAAATAATTTTACTTATTAAAAAGCAAAAACTCCCTTTAATTATGGGATTTGTATTAATTGAAAAAATCTACATTAAAAAAAATCTAACAGCATACTCACAACTAGAGATGCACCGATGTGAAAATTTGGGCCGACAGCAATATCAATATTGCTATTATGGCTGAAAACCAAGATTTCACTTCACTGCATCACTACCATATGCCTAAACAAATGCAACACAGCCAACATCCTACCATCCCAAAACACAAACAACAAAATGGAAATAAATAGTAGTTGATGGCCCAGATTTATCTAAGGAACAAATATTTTAAAGTACTCTTTTTTTTTTTTTTGCTCATCTGGCAGTCTGAGTGGCCCAATTAAAACATTTCACCCTAAAACAACAAAAGAAAGAAAATAATTTGATTTGTGGCATTTTAATATGTGGTACTAAATTACAAAGCTTCTGAAGTCAGCTTTGTAATTTGGTCAAATAAATGTGGTCATTTCACATTTATCCAACTTTTACGTTATTGACGTGAGGCATGCATCATAATTCTGCACCCATATGCAATAAATCCAGACAAATAATGGATAAAGTTAACATTTTGCTTAGGTTCCTTCATCTTGTCACAACGCTGTCAGCTCCAATTGCTCAACAAGCTAAACAACTTAAAAAAAAAACTGACCCATAGATCGCACCATCCATTATTACTTCTGTAAACACAGTGCTGGCGTGTAGCGTAAATTTTTTCTGCGTGTGCAGGTTGCTTTGTGATCGTCAACTATTCACATAGCGAAGGTCATAGATTTGAGATCTTACTAACAACATTTCACCTTCACTATAATAAAAAGTGCTGAGTTATGACAAATATTAAAAGTAACTTGAACATATAGAAGTGTTACAGAAAGAAAAGCAGTTTCAACCGTCAGAATTTTGACATTATTAGCATCATTAGAGTATTGAGCCCTGTTTAGGTGAAAATGAAACAAAATGGTTCACCTTTATGTAGTTTTGTTTTGTCTTAAAAGTCAAGTGCATCTGCATTTGAATTCCACATGAAAAGATTGGAGCAAAAGGTTGCAAACAAAGGAGCCTTCCTGAGTAACAGCAGTCAAAATATCTGGACTAATAGTTCATTTCAGCTAAATCATAGAATCCAGCTGGTCAGCAGACGTGGGATAACGGAGCAAAGTGTTTCTGGAAAAATATGGTGAAAATACAAAGGTTAGTTTACGTCACTGTACAGCGATAAAGTTGTTCATTTCTTCTGAGTTTAACTCTCATCTCGCTATTCATTTGCATGAAAATAATCTTGCAGGAAACTGCCTCAAAACAAAATGAAAGATGCTTGATTTATGAGGAGCTTCAAAGATTTTTCCACTATCAGTATCCCCTATTAAAAAACAGCAACACGCCCTGTTCTTTTTTATTGAAAGGCACTACAGAGAAAAAGCAAAGGAACAGACTCTTCCCTTCTTTCTAATTTTGTAATCGGGTGTTTGTAATTGCCGATTTGTACTTCACAAGAATGCATGGTTATGCAATGTTCTTGCAGCTTTGATTAAATCTGGCTGTGAGCAGGAAACTGTGGATTTTATGAAGTTGTGAGGCCTTTATGACTAAATCGATAGCATAGCAGGAGAAACTACTGTGGTTTTTATTACCCTTTTAGGGGGTTTTAGTGTTTAAAAGCGCATTAATGGAAAGTAATGTGTGATTATAAGCCAATTAAAATAATTGTTAAGCCTCTGAGAAATAAGCTGAATTCAACTGGCCTGTATTAAACTATACCGAGTATCTAAAATAGAACATAATGAATTATGCCAGTTATTTAATTAGCATACTTGTTTTGGAAAAGACTAAATGCGTGCCTTAGATTTTACACATTTTATACATATAAAGCCCATTAAGATAACAAATATGTGAGGGTACTGGAATAAATTATATGACTAGCAAAAGAGATAAATCTTTTACATAAATATATGTGAAAAAGCCTGAAATTATATGAGGAATTAATTAAAATTCTAATTAGAATTAGAAAATGAGCAAGACAGCCAAAGCTTCTATAAAGAACATTTCACATTTCAATATTTAGGATTTTATTTGGAAACACTTAAATTGGTGTTATTTCAGGAATTTTGCTCCTAAAGTCTGGCTTTTCACATAAACAAAATAGAAAAGAACATCCCATAGGCAGGTTGCTCTGACAGAGGAGAAAAATGATCAACCCTCTGCTGTGCTTAACTGTGCCATTTGACCCAACCCATTGGTGGGTTCAGCTCACATTTAACACATTCAGTTGTGGTTCCAATTAATCCTGTCTGGACAAAACTTACAGAAATGTTTTTTCTCTGGATTAATTAAGAAAATGTGTGGCTTTCCTTGAAAATTGTAAAATCACATTGGGGATATCCAGTTCAGCCAGTAAAGATAATCACATGACAAAAAAACTGGGAGCTGCAGTTCATCTAATGTGAACATCAATGTAAATGATACAAAAATAGATTTTAAATGTTATTAAAGAATACCTGAACTCATAAGATAAACAAAGAAACATGCACAGCTTATACTACTGTTTTTAAGCCATCCCTGTGTCATTGATTTTAGTTTAAAATAAAAAGGAGCTGAGTTTTGTCAGGGACCTCAATATGATTACAACAAAAATCTTGATCAGTAACCCAAGCCTATCCTTAAGATCAGATCAGAACATCCGTATGTTTTAATTAAACTCCTCCATCAGTTCTAACACCACTTTTATTTAAAGCAAGACAACATGCCAACAGAGGTCCTGTATGTATGTACTTTATAGTTTCTCTACAGATAACTTGCAAAATAAGATATGCTGGAACATGAATTGCATCACGTTTTTCCTGGATTATAACCAGAAGATGCAAACGATAGCACACACAGCCCTGATAGCACTGAAAATCATCAAAGGTGCAGCAGCGGCTGAAAATATACACAATGAGGGAGCAAACAGACTGGTGCAATCAACTTTTAATGACTGGATTCATTAGCTAAATGGTTGTAATTTACTGTTCTGAGAAGAAGTCAGCAGGTCATGGAAACAGACTGGAGGGCCACCTGAGGTAAAACATGAGGTGTTTGGAGTTACAAGTTGCAAAGGTGCTCAAATAAAAATGTTCACAATAGAAGAAGAATAATTACTCTTTTTGTAAAAATTTACAAATTGTGTGTACTATTAACTTTAAGATAGTACAATTAGACTATCAACTTATAAGACAACTGTACATATTAAGCAGAAATTAATGGAAATACAAACAGTGCCCAACTTTAGCAGGCATTGGTTGAGAGGTGGAGTAAAGCACAGACATGTCACCAATCCACAAGGCAACATAGACACACAGGACAGACAACCATGCACACATACACACTCTAAGGGCAACTTGGAGAGACCAATTTACCCAATAGTCCCCGGGCATGCAGGGGTTTCCTCTGGGTAACTCAGCTTACTTTTATGTTTCGATCCTGACCACAGTCATCCTGTGGAAGGGGGCAGGCGCAATATAAATGTGGTCATCGCCTAAAATTTTCAACTCCTTTTTTCCGAACTGATTCTCTAAATCTGTTAGTCATCAGAAAACACATAAAGAAGAATGCATGCAAGAAAAAAAAGTAAAAATTGTTCATTTTTACTTCAAGATCTCAAGCAAAGCTTGAACACAATCCCCCAATTACACCGGCTTTCATCCACCTCATTCCGGCCAGACAAGTCATAATTAGGTCTGAAAGAGTCTATTAGGATTGTCATTTTTAACGGGGCTCTTGGGTGGGGTGGCATAATTACAATCCCTTCCTTTTTCTAGTCACCCTTCCTTTGTCCCCTTAACTGGAAGTGAAACAATGAGGACAATTTTAATAGTCAATCAGGTTGGTTTAGCCACCATGGGAACAAGTAGATCTGATGACTTACAAATAAGAACCACGTTCATGTGCAAGAAGAAAGAACGCTCTCTGGGGGGAATGTAAGAGTGACAACAAGAACAGAATTTCTGGCGGGGAAAGAGAAACTCTTCATCATTTTTATGAAGAATGGGAGTTCACCAAAATAAACTCCTTATTGTTAGCAGAGCCATTAGTTACATAGACAATGGCCATGCTTTTGAGGACAAGCCAGAATCAGTCAGTGCTGTACTGAATAATAACACACCACCATTACTGCATGCAAACATGCAGCTTCCAGGTGCTAACCTAAAAGTATCCAAATATTGATGCAAGGGGGAAGCAACTTATCCCTGGGAGAATTAGGCCGTCAAAACAGCAACATATATTTCAATGGGTGGCACTATTCCTGGGAGTGAAAATGTTCTTCTGTTCTTCCCTCCCCGCAAGGTCGTTATTGTAAATAAGAATTTGTTCTCAATAACTCATAAAGAAATAAAACAAAACAAAAAACATGTTCATAGAATATAAACCTGACAATTTATGGTGTGCAAAATATTCATGTTATTTGCATTTTGTCATAAGGAATCTAAATTTTTTCCTATGTGATACACCAACACAGAATGTGTTGGTGTATCACAAAAACCTGCAAAAGTAAACTGATTTGTGGAGGTAGTTTGATAAAAATTGTGAAATAATTTCAGAGCTAGGAATAATTTGAGGATACTATAGCAACTCAGAGAATTTAAATCTCTTAATTACTTAAATACCTGTATCTCTTTACCTGGTACTGTCTTATCACTATGCTTCAAATGTGATACGTTCACATTTGTGTCGCACGCGTAATCGCATCCTGGGAATCCGAGGTCTTTGGTTCACTAGGTCAGTCCTAGGAGGTTATGTAAGCAGTGCAGCAGGATTGGCCTCCCTGAACCTGAGAGGCACCTCTCTAGGGTTGGCAGGCTGAGCAGGCAACCCAGGGGGCAGAGGGATAAACACTGTCGAGACGCACATACACAACACCACACACTGTACAAGGGAAATTACACCCGCAACAGCAACAAGGGAGCTCTGTTTTCATTCTGATCTTTAAACCTTTGTGTGAGATTTTCTACAATTATTCAGTTTGAATTATTAGAAAATGATCCAAAATTGTACTGCATCCCTCATCGGTCATGTTTAAATTGGTCTAACGTTAAATAAACTCCCTCCACTCTCCTCAGTGCTGCCCCCGCTGTGCCGTCAGCAGAGCTGCACCTTTGCTTTAACCCAAGGCCAAAAGGGCCAGAGGCAGACTGTCTGGCTACTGCCCAAATGGCTTTCTCCATGGTTATAAACAGGCCGGCTACAGGCGAGGACCACACATAAACACCCTCCTGAGCACATGGAGGAGGGACCAACTCCAGCCCATGTGCAGAATGTAGATTTTTTTGCAGGAGAAATAAATGAAACAAGATAAATGCAGAATATGAGCCTAAATAGTGCAAGAGGAAGAAGATTCATGATGATCATCAGTATTTATAGTAGAAATTACTCTTTACCCACACATTGCATCAGAGTGACGAAAAAGGAAAAAGCTATTTGTATTTTGTCTTTTAATATTTAAACCTTCACCAGTAACATCGCGGAGTTGGATAAGATCTTAAAATAGTCATTTAAAAGCTCAGATTGGGGATAAAAGGGGGAAAAAAGTTAGCTTCTTACTTTTATCACTAACTAATCCTTCACATTCTGACTGCTTTTATATAGCCATCAGCTGGAATGATGGATTGAAGCCTTTCGGGTGGATGTGTAACGTTTGCCAGATAAGATAAGCAAACACTGGAGTGGGGGTGGTGTGGATGGGGCAGTGAGTGTTTACACACTGCTTTGAACGTTTGACCCAAGAGGAATCCCAGAAATCACCATCGACGAGGCTTCACGGCAGAAATGTCGCTCGCACGCTGTGTTTCAACTTATTAAAGAAAATAAGCCAAAATCAAATGAAAAAAGATTTTAAAATGATGAAAATGGATTTTTAGATTTCTCCGATACCGCTGAACATTCTCTGCAACATGGCCAACAGATGTTACGGGCAGATCTCTCAAGTCTTTCAGGGGATTTTAAGGGCTTTCTGACGATATCAAAGACGTGAATCCCTTCGCAAAGATTAACACAGATATCCTTATATGCTGAGCGCACTCAGGGACACAGTGGAGATAAGCATTTGCAGCTGCAACCCCGCTTGAACGCACAGGCTGAACCTCAGGGGCTGCGCTGACATTCTCCCATGTCCTGTGTCTCGGTATGGATCTCTGCATGTGGGGCAGCAGAGAGGCCAAAGGGAAAAGAGAGCTGAAAAGTCATGGCAAACGGAAATGTCAACAGAACATCCCAAACTCCCACATAACAGACTTCTAGTCATAAAAACCTAAAAATATTAGGCAGGGAGCAACACGTTTGGTAGAGTAGTGCTGCATTATTAGCCAGGCAGCCTTCCACTGACATTAGCATTAGCTGCACAGCACCACAGAGCGAATCTGGCTTGCTCAGACCAGAAGTGAGCTTAGAAAGCAACAAAAATGATTCTGATGAATTACTTTTCCACACAGAGCCTGCATTCTTCAAAAACATACCGGGGCCAGTAAATCTGAATCAAGGTTCTTGGCACCGAAAGGTTTCAGTCAGATTTAGCAACCACCAATTATGCGTACTTAAATGAGCCCTCTGAGGTTAAATGACGCCCAGTAATGGGAGCATTCAGCTCAGAATAGCACCATATGTGCAACACATCTCAGTAGAAACGAGGTTGAATTAGTTTCACCTGCATTTTGAGTCCTCTTCAGCACTACTTTGGGTACAGGTCAATTAAAATGAGGTGAGAAAAAGATGATCTTGGATAGTACTGAGATTATACTCTGTCATAAAGAGGATATATTTGGGTATCTTAAGGATAAAAAAAAGCTATATATTTTGCTCATCAGCTCTCCTGTGTGGGCCCTCTAAAATTCTAAAATTTTAGATTCTAAAATTCTAAAATCTAAAATTTTAGAGGTGAAATCCTGGGAAATTCTACAAATGTTCTAATCTTTTTGTGATTTTGAGAGAATTTGATAAACTACAGCTGATATTTTTTAAACACAATTTTATTGCTCAAATCCAATAAAAGCAACCTTCCAGCAGAAGGTTGCTTCTACTGGAATTTTTGGGAATTGTTGGAAAATGTCCAGATTTGGGCACATTGGCAGTTAACTTTAATGTCCACCATTTTTTATGCAGTGGACTGCTTTGTGTCAAAGCTCCTTGAAACTGAGCTGAGCAGGATTACTATTGCAACAACACACACCACACCGATGTGTTGTGCCACAACACATCTGCAGCTTTCTTGTTCCAACGGCTTTCTTGCTATTCTGCTGCTCTTTTCAGACTCATAATCTGATACAATCTTCTTTTTGAAGGCCTCAGGCAGCTTTTTGCATCTCATCATGGCGTTCCCTTTCTCTTCAATAGTCAGGAGCACAAAAAACTAAATGGCTGATGTTTAAACAGACCAAACCTTCTTCAAAAGGCTGAGTAACAATTTTATACTCATGCACATCAAAAGTAAATAGGCCTTTGTGTAATTCTAGTGATTTTATTAAATATTAAAATATCCAAATATAAGAAAAATGCAGCCTTTCGTGAGGTGCCTCGATTTTTTTCACTCGGCTACATGTCAAATGAAAAAAAAATATATGTAGTAAGTGAAGCATTTGCAAAAATAACTAAAAAAGCTGAAAATACACAAATGTTTTTGCAGAAATCTGACAACAGACTGGTCCATTCTGGCTGTAACACAACACCTTCATTAACTGTAAAGAAAATTAGAGCTGGACTTCAATTACCATGATCGTCTAGTGGGGACTGGGCTACTGACACTGATGTGATACGGGTGACTGATGTTCTCTGGTGTCAGTTTGTACTTCCTGTTAAAACCGTTCTCGATCAGCTACTTCGCTGTGCGAGATAGTAAGCAGCGCACAGAGGAAACTAATTCAGCTGCTAATAGCTGTGCCGTGGCTTTTACAGTTCATTTGACATTGAAGGTGTGCCATAGTGTCAATGAACCTGTGTAGTGTTTGCAGAGCGGGGTGTGTGTGAATACTCCATGTACGAACAGCTGCTGTAGTAGAGGGTGATAGGCAGAGTGTTAAAGAGACAGACAGTTGCTGAAAAGTAGGAGGGGGAGATGTGTAAGCTGATGAAATGCAGGATAATCTCAGCCTTAGGCAAGAGCGCGGTTAGTATCACTACGTGCATGTATCTGTGTGTGTGTGTGTGGGGGGGTGTGCGTGTACATGCTTGGGTGAATGCGATCAAAACTTGAATTAAATCTTATTTGTTGCATCTGATCTGCTTACACACCCATCCCTTCGTGCAAATAGCCAACAAACTGTTGTCAACTCTCTGGCGTAACGCGCGTCTCCCGTCCAATAAACGCCTGTAACTTGGAACGGTGTGAAATATTAGGACAAGCTGCATCTGCAGCTTTCTTGCTATTCTGCTGCTGGTCGAGGGTGTGCATGTAACCATGTCTCCATCTGCTCCCCTGTGCAGAGGCCTACCTCGGAGGCAGAGGAACGTGAGGAAGTCCTCCGTCTTGGGCTTGCGCCGGGAGAGGTCCTGGATAGAGGAGGACAGGGAGGAGGAGGAGAGCGACGAGAGGGACGTTGACGGAGCGGTGGACAGGTTGCCGTTCATATTGCCTGTGTCGGCCACTTTGACCGGCGTAGTGCTGGGCGAGTTGGGCTGCGACTGGGCGAACTTCCGCTGAGCCTGGAGTCGAGGCCTAAGACGGGGAAAAAGCAAGTTGAAGTGGGAAGATACAAGTTTTTGAGGATTTCTTGTACAAATTCATATTAAGTTAATAATTTACCCCTACCTATTTTAGTAGATGATGAAAACAATGCACTTATTACACAATCACATCTAATGTTCAGTTTGTGAAAAAAAATACTGATAATATTCCCATATCTGCTCGTCAAATGAGCTTGAGTCCATTGTGATAACTTGGAGATACAGGCTTTCACCAGCTGACATTAACATAGTGAGTGGGTGTTTGTTTATAACTAACACAGATAATTACAGGAGCACAGTCTCAGGCATGTAGTTTCGTTCTATTACTGCCATGACATAGAGATTGTGGTGAGAATGGAGACTTATCATAAACCATTTCATTCAGAAACATGATAAAACTTGATTTATTTTTAGCCCATTTACTACAAAGTTTGACGTTCGTTTCTACCGGATCGATGATTATAGGTGAAACCCCCATCAGTGGATTCTGAAATACTTGTGTGTTGCTAGCTTACTGATTACTGACTTTGTCACTCTATTTAACCTGTGTTCATACCTAACTAGTGAGTGTGGAAAACAGTGACAACAAATAAATCTAGAAGGTATTTATTTTGCAACAGTTGCTTTGATTAGCCATCAACCCCAGGTTGCCAACTTGGTGACGTTTTCTTTTTATTCAGAAAGTATTTTGATTTCATCAGCAAATCTCACCAAAGACCCACAAATCAGAGATTTTCACCTGTTATTAGAGATTTCTAGAGAATCTGATATGTAAAAACATTCTGTTGTATTTTGAAAGTGCAACGCCACTTCTGACCAATCCCCAAACAGTCAATGTGGGATTTAATTTTCATGTTTTCTTTGTGAAATTTCTGCAATCAATGTGCTTTAATTGTCCATCTTTAATCAATCTGGATTGATAAAGTAGACTGTATACAAAACTGTAAAACTGTAGTTAAAAATGTTTGTATTTTTGAGACTTGTTATGGCTCCTATGTAGATCATTAGTTAAGGAAAATTCTAATTAAACATAAAACTGAATAAATACAAACTAAACCAAACCTGCTGCATATAGTTTGGATAAAACAGGAAAGTTGAAATTACGACAGGAAAAAAAAAATCAATAGAAGAATGTTTGTGGCTTTAAGCATATTTACAGTTACTTTTTCCTCACATTATTAATTTTGTCCTCCAATAAGTATTTCAATTACAGGCTAATTGCACCAATGATTTTTCAGTGATTTGCTGATGATGTCATCGACCAACTTTCAGGAAACCATTAGCTACTTTCCCGGCCAAGGAATGAGCGTCACTAGCTAACCCAGATGGACATAATTTTGGTATATTTAGAGGAATAGGGTGCTTTGTATTTAAAAACTATACCACTGATCCATCTACTGGATGACAATTGTATTACAGAAGTTAAGACAAGTCTGTGTTTTGGTTTTTGCCTGACTATAGCAACCCCTCTCCTTCCGTCATGCTAATAGTTATCCTTCTTTCAAGTGAATGATGAAACAGAGACTCTGCTGCAATACAAATCTTACTAAAAGCTCAGGAAAAAAGTCTACATCCCTCAGTACCTAATGTTGCAAACAATCTGACAATGATGCTAAACGCATCCCAGATTTCTTATGCTCACACTTTTACACTCAGAATTTTTTATATGTATTCTTTTTTTTTTTTGCTTCTGTCCATTTTGATTTACTTTGTGGTAAAGGTGAAAGCATCTCCTTCCTTGTGTCTCTTAATCTGTTTCCACCTACTTACTCTTTTCTGCCTCTACATTGTTCTTGGCACACAAAGCCCACAAAATATCTCTGCTGGTTTCGTCTCACTTTATTCCTCAGTACATGTCAGCCGAGGCAAGAGTGAGAGCAGACTATTAAAAAAAAGAAAGCATGTGCCTGGAAAACAAAAGCAATGTCTCCTTCTCACACCTGGACGTGGACGCGGTTACACACAAAGTACAAACGTCCCAGACGATCAGGGGCCACACAGACCAGCAAGCAGGCCTCAATCGATTAGTGCTGCTTCAATGTGTGTATGCATGTGTGGGTGCGTGAGTGAGCAAGTGTGAGAGCTATACTATAAATGTTGAGGAGTAGAGATAAAAGCAATATGATATCCTGGTGTTATTTGTCAATTTGCTGCGGAGCGGTCCAAGGTAACAGGAGATAGGATCATGTCTGGAGAACACTCGTGGTGCATTTGGAGCAGCCGCTGAGAGGTTCAGAGCTCCGATTACACTCCAATCAGAGAACAGTGCTGAGTTAAAACGTGTCAATTTCCTGCCCTGACATGAGCTCAATATGTGAGAAATTGAGAAATGATTGCTCAAACATTGCCCGAACCTCAACAGTAGGAGGGCCAGACAATTGTTTGTACTTTGTCTACCCCAACATCTTTAATATTTGAACACAAACAAGGTTATGATAAAAAAAATACCAAAGTTTATTACAGAATGGCCTCAGTCGGAATTCAAATCCAGAGCCTTCTTGTTGTAAAGGCAACAACAATGCTACTAACCACGCAGCCTGAGAAAATAACCAAAATGCTGAACTATAAAGCTAAACAGACAGACACTAGTAACATAAGATGAGAGCCTTCAACAGGAGAGAAGAGCAGTACAAGGTGGGGGGCGGTAAGACAGGCAGACGGGAAGTTGGGAGTGCGGAGGCTTGCGTGACTGTAAGAATGGGGTCAGAGAGTGTTCACTAAAGATAAATGAGGAGGAAGGAGAGGAAATAGACAGAGAGGGAATTACACACAGTAAAACTAAGATATGTGTTAATAGTTTCCCACAAACACGGGGAAACTAAAGACGTCAATACATCAGACGTCTTTTTTCCCTCCCAGCCACTGCAAAATATTTTTTTTGTTCACTTTCATGCAAAACATTTTGGACCTCGATAGGAACGCAGCGTCAACAAACACTGGACCTGCTTATTTAGCTACTGCAGAGGATTATGCAACTAAGGACATTTTTTTTCCTTTGGGTGTTTATCCATTAATTAAACTTTCATCCTCTTGTTTACTAAAAACTAGCTCAATAAAAAACATTTTCTGTCTCCTGCTTTGGCAGCGTATGCTCACCTTACACTGTCAGTAGCAGGTCTCCTCAATAGCAATGGATAAAAATTACATAGTTTTATTCTTACACAATTTATTGGCACAACAGGTCAGAGCAATTATAAAAAGGTAATGAAAAAGCACATCAATATTAACAACTAAATGCGTCTCATGCATTTGCAGCCCTGCCCCTTTTGAAATGTCGTAGCTGCTGCCTGCTGCTTGTGTCTGCATGTAATTATGTGACTGTGTTTGTTTGCACATACATATAAAATATCAATCTTTTTAAATCACCATGCACGTAATGCAGACATAAAAAGCACAGCACGTTTCAAAATGAATCTACAGTGCTCCTAGTGACTAAAGCAGAGGCTGGACTCAGCTGTGTATAAAATCCTCTTTGGGTAGTTTTATGACTTCAGTCGAAGATGAACTGGATTTATCAGCTTAAAAGAGAAAGGAAGGATTGGTGAAGGGAGGAGAATATTTGACACAAACAAAAAAATAAATAAATAAAGCAAGCCAGAGGATATGACAACATAAACAGAGCACCAGGAATTGTAAGAAGGAAGAAAATCAGAATTGAAACAGAGGCGCTAAAAAAGAAATGAGATTACTGCATCCTGTCTAGACACCCAACGCCGGCTTGTACAAGAGAGTGTCAGGTTCTTTCCAAAAAAGTTCTTGTTAAGCTTGCAGCACATCCAGGTAATTCTCCAGAAAATGGACTGGATTCTATTCTTGCACATTGTTTATATGCAGCGTCAGTTCTCACTTCGTCTCTTCCTTTTAATGATATGCTGGCGGCAGAGAAGCCGGCTGAAGAAAAGGTAATAAAAAGGGATCTGCTTCGCTGATGATGTGATAATACGAGGGTTTACAGAGAATATAAAAGCAGGTGATTAGATAAATAAAGCCGCAGCGTTTCATATCGCTGAGACTACAACTCCGGCAACAAGTAATCATTTAAAAGGTGACAGCTCTTGGATGAAAATATCAGACACCGAGGTAAAAAATTCATGTGCGATGAAAAGTGGAGAATAAAAACACCGGTAACATCTATTTAACGCCTTAAAATCCATTAGCTATGTGTTTTATTTTTTTCCAAGTACAGCAAATACATCACTTCTGAGCTGGTCTGATTTGCAAACACATTGAATGCAAAGTCCAAGTGAGCGCTCAGAAATTAGCATGGATACAATTTGCAGTGACAGGGCTTTTTTGTAAGTAATGCCACTGCACCAAGAGTCAGGTGGCAACGGAGTGGGGATTCAGCCCCACTGTGTGCCCCGGCAACTTCTGCTAGTGTATGTCTCAGTCAGAGGACGTCCCCTTCCCGAGCATAATGATCTATGGTATACTTATTGGTAAGACACCATAGAAGGAAGGTCAGGCACACGTGTGGGTTAAAATTAGACTGATCGCATTGATTTAGAAGAAAAAGGAACAAAAAGGCAGAGAGAAGAGGAAACGGAAATTCAATCCATTGAGAAAGAAAGAGATTACTGCAGGATGTCCATACTCATGCCTTTCTAATCCACTCATCTTCCACCCCTTCCTCTTTCCATTTTTCCTGTCCTCATATCTAATAATATACACATACTCCCAGTTGGGATAAAAGCCGAAGAATTGATGATCCTACCAGGAAACAATCCCTGCAAACAATGGCAGAACAAAGACAGAAATTTGTGACACCAATGAATGACTAATGAAAATTGAGAAAGCTGTGAGTAACACTTGATCAGTAAAACCTCTAGATCAGTTTTTTTTTCCCAATCACTTCTGAAGAAATTGCTAAGACGACATGACCTTCTCACTGATTTTCAGACTGCAACACTTCGTAGAGCTTATTTTCTAAAAAGGTGGCCGACATTCACTGCAGATTTCTGCGGCTAACAAAAACAGAGTTTCAGTTGCACATCCCTAATCCTCAGTGTGAGAAGCAGCATCGTAAACAGAGAGCTAATGTCTCCTGGTCTGCCAGAGAATATCAGGAAAATTCAGTGTGTGTGAAACTGGAAGGCTGAGAAGTAAATTTGAGTTTGGTTGTTGCTGCAACTGACAAAGGATTTAATAAACCACATGACATATAACCCTGATGGGAGACTCACTAGTAAATTTAGGAAGGATAGGAAAAAAGTCATTGGATACATGAAGTCTATCCAGGAATATTTCACCCCTGATTAATCTCAGGAGGACTCTGAGGGGTAATATGTGATTGTGTGATGTAATGATATTGTAAAAAGAAAATATGCAGCAGCAGCAATGCATGACCTTCCAGTGTCCATCTGATCTGAGAAATAAATTGATCAACAAAATGATGCAGGTGCAACCTACTGATGATCTAAAAGAGGCTTGTGCTTCAGTTTTATAATACATTGTTTGCTAAGTATATCTGATTAGCTAGGACTGGGATAGGTCATGTGAAAGTTTATTAAAGTGGAGGTAGAAAAGATGCCACACTGAACATGTTTTTTTTTCAGGTTCTGCATACAGTATTGTTAGGGTTTATGTTGAAGAACTAATATGTGATGTGATATAAAAACAATATATACTTATAAAGTGTCAAATATTGGCTGCTGCACTATCCAGTTAATAAAGCGGTAAGTTTATTGAAATCAAGAACATGCTTGTGATGAAAAAAACCCTCAAGTGGTTTATTTTAATTGAGAATGCCCCCAAACCCTTTTGTAGTGTAGAGCAGGGGTCTCAAACTCCAGTCCTCGAGGGCCGCAGACCTACAGTTTTTAGATGTGCCACAGGTACAAAACACTGGAATGAAATGGCTTAATTACCTCCTCCTTGTGTAGATCAGTTCTCCCAGCCTTGCTAATGACCTAATTATTCTATTCAGGTGGTGCAGCAGAGGCCCATCTAAAAGTTGCAGGACTGCGGCCCTCGAGGACTGGAGTTTGAGACCCCTGGTGTAGATGGTTCTCAAAATCATACTGATCTTCATCTCCCACTGCTTAAAAAAAGTCTTAACTCTTTAAAATAATGTTCTTACTGAAGGAGAGACACTGTTGGCTGCTACAGCTCTGTCTGGCTGTGCCACGTAACCTTATTCTTTATAAAAATCTATGCTAAAAGCAGCTAAAACTGTAGTAATACATTTTGTTTGAAGCAAAATGCTGAGTTTATGGAGCAGAACAATTTTTTCTATAAAAATTGCTTTGATGGGCATGCTGTGGTGGCGTAGGGGATAGCGCGACCCACATTTGGAGGCCTTGAGTCCTCAACGCGGCCTTCGATTCCCGGATCCGGCGATATTTGCCGCATGTCTTCCCCCCTCTACTTCCCCCTTTTCTGTCAGCCTACTTTCATATAAGGGACACTAGAGCCCACAAAAGACCCCCTGGAGGGGTAAAAAACAAACAAAAAAAACAACAACATTGTTTCGTTATGATTAACTTTAAGTGCACAAAGGTTTTACGGGCAAGTTATATTAAGACAGAGAGCAAAATTGCTAGCATTAACTTAAAACACATGACAACAGTTTTACTTAACTACATCAGCAGGAGCAAGACACAAATTTTGCCAAAACGTTTAGCCAATTAGGTTGAGTTAGATATATGCACAAAAATGTAAAGCTGCCCCGTTGTATCTAGGACAAAATATCAGTCAGTGCCAAGAAAAAAAGAAGAAAAAAAAAAAATTGCAATTGCAATTTCCTGAACATCTTTGGTGAGCGTGAAATGTAGGCAGTCATAATACTAATGTACACCATCCAACACCAAAGCTACTGAGCTTTCAGGCATTTACATGGCATTGACTTTAATCATGCAGCAGATGGGACGATATACTGCCAAACGCCTGCCTGTTAAATGATGGATCAGGACTGTACCTAATTTTAACACGTTGAAGACATTTCTCTTAAATACCTGATATTTCGTTACAGTTTACAGAAACACCTCGTCCCAGATAGGCATGGCCTGGATCCTCAGCTAAAGAGAGCTGGCGGTCATGTGTGTCAGCCTGTGTGGTTTGGTTTCAAACCTTTGCTGTACCACTGTAACCAGATATTCGGATAAGGGCAGCAAGGGGGAACATGAGCTACTTGCCCCCGTGTCAATTTGTGGCACTTTTAAATCGCTCTCAATGCACCTTCAATGGGGCAGAAACAGCAGGCTGATCTTGAGTAGGTACAAGCCAAACATAGAAAGCCGAGTTGGGTGCTCAGCCAATAGAACCCCACATAACAGCCCATCTAACCATTAAGCTATGCTATAGAATAAAATATCTTCCATGTTTTTTAAAGTCTGTCACAGAAACCTGATCCACATGACTTAAGAAGAGTCTTAAGCTTCCAACCATATGATTTATACTGGCATGAGCCTGAACTACAATCAGACTTTGTATTCCCTCTCATGGTAAAGGTTAAAGTTTGATGAGAGGAGCACTGATCCAGAGTCCGTACCTTAGGGGGTGTATTAATTGGCTCCAGATGGCCCACATGGTCCTGATAAAATGCTACCTCACTTCAGCTGGCTCCATACAAGCATGAGCATGTATGTGCCTGGATTCATTTCATCCCCACAAGGGCCTCACAAACACATGTGTTTATGTGGACAAGAGTGCATGTATGTTTATAAGGGAGTATTAATCTTGACAAGACGCATCTGTTTAACCAAAGCCACCGTTTACTCAGCTGTTTAATGTAAATTTATATTGCTGTCTCTCTTCAGATCAAACCCATACATAAACCAGCCGATACATGAGTTTTCTTAAGCTTGCTGTATTTTTAGAGCACACAATGTTTACAAGAGAATGTTAATGTGGGTAAATTGGCAAAAATATGCAAATATTGTTTTGGCGTAACAATTACGAATAAAGGTATAGCAAAACATGGACGATGAGCATGACCGCCGCACTATTTCAACATGTTTGTTGATCTTCTGTCCCTATAGATTAAAAGGGAGAAATGGTGCTGCAGTGAATTGACCCGCCAACTCATTTGCCCGTCACACATGCAAAGAGCTGACCTATTGACCTGACTCAAATATACACTGAGCATATGCACATCGGAAACAAATAAACTGTTATTAGTCAGTGATTCCAGGCTGCTTTGAGGTCAAATTGGTAGCAATTTATTCATGAGATAATATGTGACAACGAATAGAGTGAAACAAAGAAAAAGAAAATACTGCCAAAATCATTAGCATAAAAATGACCTAAAGTGAAAATTAATTTAAAACACTCATTATTGTTATTTCTATTGATCGTTTAAATTTGAATTGTTAAAAAGAAAAATTGTAGAAAACAGGGAATATATTTATTAGCATTTTTGTTATTATTGTCTCTGATTGACAATAATTTCATCTCTTGGTACTTTTTAAATACTTTGTATACATTTTTCAACTGGTGGTTTTGTGTCCATTAGCCATGATGAAATGCTCATATTACACATATTACTGTGAACATAAAATTACACCCTTACAAAACTATAGAAAGTGGAATAAAAAAAATAACAGAATGTTTAAAAATAAAGTATAAATCTGAATTTTAAGAGGAAGTGTATAAATGTCATGGTGATCTACTTGTTTTCATATATAATTGCCCAATATACTCTCGACATGTTTAATAATTGAAAGCTGTTTTTCTTTTTCTTTTTTCAAACTGCTATTACTTAGAGTTAGGTTATTATGCATTAACTGGACTTTGGTGCAAAGAAATGACAAAAATAAGCTTACAAAGATGCACCACACTAACAGTGGTAATGATGTACTTAAAAATGTAAAGGATTCATTGTTGATTGCTTTTTGTTACCTAAGTGTAGACTTGAATGTGTGGAAGCATCAAAAGGTCAACATTCACTGCAAATAAAAGGTGTAAGTAGGCCTGTGTATGTAAATGTAACCTTGCCGCCCCCACTCCCACTTTGACTGAAGTAAATGATGAGAGCAGATAAGGAGATGAAGAGAAAAGACATCTTGAAAACAGATTAAGCTGATATCTGAATATATAAATGCTATATTAGGTCAGATGGAAGTTCAACATTGTTCTTATTGTCACAAATGCTAATGTCCTGCACTTCTGATAAATGCCGTGACCAGAACTACCCTGAAGGAAAAAATGCAGAGGTTCAAGCTTGACGTCTCCAGGGAAATAAGAAAAAAATAACTTCTTCTTTGCTTTTTATTTGGTTTAAATAGGGAAAATTTGTCATTGCTGACTTCAAGATGACAGTGTGAGTATTTTCAATAAATTTACTGAAACTGTTTAGTATGAGGGACAAAAATTATGTTTCCGTAAGTCTTTGCTGAATTCTAGACCGTAGACTGTATGCTCTCTGCATCCATCTGCAGGTGACTGCAAGCAGCCCCAAATTTTGTGACCACGCTGATTGCACGACCCTGCATTAAACAGGATGGAAAACCACGTTAAACTTTGTTTTGAGGAAAGTACAAACTCAGAAGCTAAATGTTGTGTAGCTGACCCAAAATGAAAATAAATACAAGCATGTGTGTGTCAGTAAACACTGCTATGGTTTCAAAGGAGAGCAAGCCTGCCAAGCAATTCAAATGAAGGTCATTTGTGCAAATAGAAGACATCCACAGCAGAGTGTATAAAGAAAACCAGTAAAAAATTTAAAATGAGCTGTACAGATAATTACACAAATGCCCAACTATAAAACCTTTGATTTTGTAACCTTGCTTTTACCACCTGATGTCTCTGCTATTACATTTGTTTTCCTTCCAAAGTGTTCTTTGGTTTGAGGTTTTGGAGACAAACACAAATAGGCAAATCATTGAGAGAGTAAAGGAGCAAACAAACAACTAACAAAAGCCTTTTTAAACTGCTGTGGAATAAGCAGAGACAGTATTTGTTAGTGATTCCATTTTCAGAAAGAAAAAAGTGTTTTAATTGCCCGGGAGATTAATTCACGTCTGATTCTACTTTGTTCTATATATCCGTCGCAGGATATATGAAGAACTAATCTGTATGAAACACATTAGTGTTAGTGTTTGTGTTTTACATCATCTATCTGCTTTGTATTCTTTTATCCATTAGGTGTTGGTACTACAGCAAGGTTGTGCTGTATATACTTTTCATGCAATGCCAGCTAAAAGAAATCAATAGTCGCATTAAAGCCATTACTGGCCTTGTGTGTTTGTGTGCGTCCATACACGGTATATGCACGTAATCCTTCATAAATGGAAACGGTGATTATGCATCACTGACAAGAGTCATTGGTTATGCTAGACAAGTGTGCGTATGCGTGTGTGTGTGTGTGTGTGTGTGTGTGCGTGTGTGTGTGTGTGTGTGTGTGTGTGTGTGTGTGTGTGTGTGTGTGTGTGTGCACACGCTCGCTCTTGGCATTCATTAAGTTGAAACAAAACAAGCCGCAGCAGCTGAGTGTGTGTCTTGGCACAGACAAGAGAGAGAAGAGATTCAAAGAGAGCCAAAAGTGGGGTTCAGTGAAGTGAGAAGGGAAAGAAAAAGAGTGAGGCAACGCAGCAAACAAGTTAAGAAGTCTAAGAGGGCCACTCAACTTGTGATCTGCACAATCACACTCCAGGCACACTTTTATCATACCTCAAAAAAGTCTGAAATCCTTCTTTAAAATCAGACAAGTTGCTTTAAAATGGCGCTGTTCTTCTAAATTGGGATTTGATAAACCCTAAACTGCTAAAACAAATAAGCTGAAGTAACTGCAACTTAAAGTTACACAATATTGTTCTGATGATTATGATGCATACAAGATGAATAAGACAGCAAGGCCTAAAGTAGATAAAAGCATTTCATTGGGAAAGGTAGACAACCTTTTGGAAGTCTCAGTTGAGGTAAAGATGAATCTTTACTTAGAAGATGCACTGCAGCTATTATTAAAACCTATTATTAAATTATTAAAATGTCAACTCTGGCACCAATTACTTTTTTATTTTTAATTAATAGTAAAACACAGTTTTGTGATAACTATGATTTCCATCACACAGTGAAATCGCCTTCGCTCCTAATATAAAATTAATAACAACTTACAATTTAAAAAAAACTGAAAGACACTTCTGATAATTTGATCTCCAACACAAACCTGTTGTGTATACTATGTTTAAATTCAGCAATTAATTGCAGCCAAGACAGGACTTAAAGTAAAAAACAGAAGTGCTGCAAGTTTCTATGTGCATGGATCAATTTTAAGACAAACAGAAACTGAAAGGATGCCTCACACACTTATTTGATTTTCTCTAAAGTCTGGACAAGAACAGGATGTTTTGTCTGTGGCATTTAAGTATGAGGTAGAAGTGGGCGATTTAAGCTTCAATGCATTTAAGTACAGGAAATGTTTTTTTCAGTATTTGACCTTTCAGTCACTGGTCAAAGACAGTCAACTTAAAAATGTTTGATTAATTGCTACAGACCTGAAACTAGCTTTGACAAAGACTTGTGTATTTCAAATCTGCCAAACCTTTGACCACTTTACTCAACATTCAAACCACAATTCTTTACAAGAAATTAAACCACATGGATGTTTTCAGATCTTCCATCAATTCAGCTGAAACTATATTTTGCTGTATCCTTTGAGAGCAGTGAGATGTAATTAAGATACCAATAAATATAGATGAAAACTGACTAATTTTATTTCTCAGATGATGACTAAGTGTGAAAATTATGACTCCTACTTGGAGAAGCATTTCCTTTAAAAGCTGTGCATTTTGTATGTATGGGGAGTGCCAATAAAATACATTTTAAATAAAAGTAGGCCTTTTCACTGACAGATTCCAACTTAATTTCAATACTGGTGGGGGGAAATTGAGCTGGGCTTTAACTGGGTCAGTAAACCATGGTGAAATATGGTGTTAGCTGATGGATATGTGTTTGGAGGGCCAAAGCTTGGCAGGAAAACCCTATTTGGAGAATAAAGTGATGGTGGTGAGAGGGCTACAATAAGCTGGCATGTCTAAGAGTGACTGCCGCCAGTCTTTTTTGGAGCATGGGAAGGCAAACACAAAGTTGATCTCAAAGACTTATAAAAGGGCAGGGAGGGGGGTGCTTCCTGCCAAAAATCACTCGCACCTGTTCCTCTGTCTCTCCATGCTGCCCCACCCAGCAGTCTACTCTTGATCCCTTCATCTTCTCCACAAAAAAAAAAAGTTTTTCTTTTTCACTCAGAGCTGGACACAGATAAGCCATAGATAGGCCACTGCCAGATGAATAAGCCCCTGGCATCATCACAGTTAGTCCTATTCAGAAGCAGCCGCTATACCACAGCAGCAGAGTCATCCTTCATACACAACGCCTGAATAAAGCTTTTTAAAGAGGGCATAAGGCAATACCAATGTCTGATCAGACTTGTGTTTTGTATGGAGACAGGAAGCCTGTCTATTCTGTCCTGTTTTCATGTGTTTGTGTCAAGCAAAGTAAAGAAAATTACCCAACGAGCTGGTCTGCAGCTGAACCCTCACAAAGCAGAGGAATACCGGCTTTCAGAATCAGAGAAAATAATTTTCCTTCCCGAGTAGAAATAGGCCTAATTTTAGCTTTACTGTCATTTAAGCCCAACAATTACTTAAAAAAGACTTAGTTGCTGTAGTCAGTAATCTTGAGTTCACACACAGACATCTTTATTTACGGTTAATCATTTTGATGGCCAAACAAACAAACAACACAAAATCTCTGAAAGATATTAGTGGATTAATTTTATCCATACATGGTCAAAACTCAGTCAAATATTCACACACACAATCATTTTGGTGCAAGCCTGTTGGTTTTAGTGCCATGCTGTGGGTCTGCTTTACTGCCTGTGTTAGAGTTGGATTCCACAAAGTATTGGAATAATAAAGACTCCAAATTCCCTAATGTCACCTATAATCACCAACTACAGAGTCAAAACTGTGGACAATCCCCAAAAAACAACAACCGTGTCTAATAGAGAGATTCAAATTTCTAGGCACATAGATGCTAAAAGCTTGCTAATGGCTACAAAAGCAGGTTGATCTGACTCTGAGTGGCCTATGTTTTCCTCCTGGAAATAGAAAAGGCTCAAAATTAATGAGTTTTATGGAACGCTGGTAAACATTACATCTCTCTTACTGTCTTACTGTATAAACCTTAAATAATTTCTCTACTTTCATGCCTTCCTTCATTCTTTAATTCATTCAGCCATCAAGGTAACCACTTTTATAAATTCGAAACCCCAAAAGGGCCTTTCCATTTCAGTTTCCTCCTGAAGCGCATCACCGGCCAGCCCTGTGGACACCTGTTTTTCAGCCAGGTAAGACCTACGAGTTGTAATGACCACGCTGAGATTTCGAGGCTTCGGTATCAAATGACAGCTCAGAGAACTCGAGCAGGTGCTTGACACACAGTGAATGGAGCCTGTATGCTCATTACAGAGAGACATCTGCTGCAGTCCAGCCCCCTCCTCGCCCACAAGTCCCACTCTCCCCCATTCACCCCCGTCCAGGTTTACCCTGATGTTTGGATGCCCTGTCAATGTGCGGGAGGGACCGCACCACACGCACCCGCACATCGTCGACATTAACACACCCACACACTCCACCTACTGTAGTCTTGTTGAGGGGTAAACAGTAGAAAAATCAGGTTGCATGGCTACATGAATGTGAAGGGAAACACGAGCATAAAGGCACAGTAGTCGTTTTAATTCTGTTTTGCATCCTATAAAACATAATTTACAGTAAATTCTAATTCTCAGATTGTCATCAGCTGAAGGCAGAAAGCTTCAAATTTTGCACAGATTTACATAATATCTCAGTGATGTTTGTCAAACAAAGCTGTGTTTTCCTGCAAATCTCTCTGAAAAATCACTACCTTTTACAGCCAATTTCAATTATTTACGCATGACTACCATTAAAAAAAAATACATTAATACAAATATGGAGGCTGGAAATTATATTGTACTGTGGCAGCAAGCTACTTCAGCTTTTAAATTATTTATTCGCAAACGCTTGGCAACAATCTTTTAAGAAGCTAATTATAAATGATTGAAATGAATTCGCTCTTAAACATCAGCTCACAGTTCTTTCAATTCTGTTTGAGCTATTTACCCTTCTGGGTCGACTCCCTCATTCTGCTGTTAAATAGAAAGTTGGTTTTCAAAACATTTTAATTTAAAACAGTGATGAAGAAAGAAGAAAAGACGCAAATCAAGTGAGAGAGAGAGAAGGGAGATATGTCAAGGAGAGTGCGCAGGATTGGTTCATAAATCAGTGAAATGATCGGCGTAGCAGTAAAACATTTTGCATCGATTTTGCTGGGGATGTTGTAACATAGGATTTACAGGAGTTAGGATGAGAAGGGGATAATAAATTGCACGCAGAAAGTGTGGCTGGAAGGTGGAAAAAAGAACGATAAGCGGCATTTGTGAAAAATAATGAGAAGCTGAGGGAGCCTGGTTTAAAGTTTTTCACTGAAGTTAGTTTAGGTCCAACAATAAGAGTTGCACATTCATGAAAAAGGCTAAGAACCAGAGACTACAAAAATCATTCTCTGAACCATCTTCAGTGAAAATCGGACACCATGTCAGCACCAACACCTCACACAGCAACTGTCGAGCACAGTGGCAGAGGGTTGATATCAGTCTACCAATCCTGAGCCTTTTATATCCACAGCATCCGCGTACCTTGCAGTCAATGAATCAATCATCCATATACTAAAGTAAGGCGGAGTCAAATTGGTTGAAGCTTTGTTTAAATCGGCTGATAAACAGGAATGATCGTGAACACAGCAGAATATCTACAACAGGGAGGCTGGAAAGGAAAGTATCAAGCTGCCACCATGCACAAGTCTATTAAAGTGCCGCTTAAGAGTACTGAGCATAGACTAATGTCTGAAAAGCTTAATGAACTGAAGTACTGTTGGAATGAAGAGGGAGCCAAAATTCCTCTCCAACAATGTCAGTCAGTGATTGAATGCACTTTGTTTTCTGCAAGCTTTATTTTTGGAAAAATAAACACTACAGTAATAAAATAGATTGATCTAAAGCTAGCTTTAATGAACCACTTCCCAGACAATGCAGACATTATCCTGTGTTTATGGGGTAAACAGAAGGAAAACCATTAAGAAATGACCAACCTCTTTTTTGCAGGACTGTCCTCGCCATATTTGTTGCTCCCATGGAGGCCCTGAGAGCGCAAGGACCCATCTTCTTTGTGGCAGCCCTTCGACACCGAGCCATTCAGCTGCCCATTGGCAAGAGAACCTGGAGACAAGAAACATAAAAATAGTTACACTCAAACCTCCCTCAACATCCACTTGGTTAAATCATTTCAACTTATATTGCTAACATAATTCTTTATCAGTCTTTTTCCTGGAGTGATATACTCTTTTAAAATAAATATTGAGTCCTTGTGGAATGAACGGCGTTTTCATCATTTTACTCTGTCAGGGTTAATAAAGCTCTCGAATAAAGCTTTACTCTTTGAAATGATGCAATAATGCGAGAGGAGGGCAGTAAACATTGCTTTTGATGAGATTATGGTAAATCTGTTTTAGCCGACAGTGCAGAGAAGAGAACATGGGAATGACAACGATTGAAAGAGATCAACGGGAAGAAAGCACCAATAATCCGAACAGTTCAAAACAAACTGAGGTTGTGAGGCAAGCTGAGAGCACATTATTTCATGTCCCGCTATACATTTTGAAGCTTCTCGGGGATCAATTGTAGAGAAAAGGAAAATCAACTTCCTTTTTCTGAGAGTGGCATAGAGGTGATAGGCTCCCTAGGACAATAAATTAAGGAGAAAACAAGCCAGGGGCAGTGTGAGAAAAGGACAGCTTCTGCCAGACATGAAATTTTCAGAAAACCCGACAGAGAGAGTCACGATTAAATATTTAGCAAGTAGCTCACTCAAACAAAACAAGGCTCCAGACAGATTTTTAAATCAAAAGCAACAAGAGGCACGGGAAATTTAAATCAGGTCAAAGAACAGAGTGGAAGTTAATAGTAATCACAGGTAATTTCCTCTGGGGCAGATCTTGGAATGGGTCAGTCTGATTCAGGTACATGGTGTGAGAAAAAACAACATAGGACGTGTTGAGAATGTCTGGGATATTATAGTGTGTGATAATATCCCATGGATGCATTTATAAAGGTTACCCGGTCCCTGCATCAAGCATGAGCTATATCCTTAACACAATGTCAAGCTTGTTCCCAGTGCAGGTTTTTCACTCCCAGCACCAACTCTGGTCTCCGATTCTTGCCGTCGTGTTCATGGATGGGATCTAAAGGTGTAGTTGTTGCAAATCTGGTTTGGGAATCTTCATGTCTCATCTTTGTTTTATGCAGGAGATGTAGTTCTGTTTGCATCTTCATTTAACTGGAATGGTTTACAGCCAAGTATGACGTACCTGGGATACGTCATACTCCATGTGTCTGAGGTCAAGGCTTTCATTTGGAGGTCAGTGTGTGACTCAAGTATAGGAGTTTATTAATCTGTGTGTTCTTGAGCCATGACAGAAACTGTTGAATGAATCAGAAATTGGATAGATTGACTAGAGAAGACTGGTTCCGTGTTAAAAGGTCAAAAGGTTACGCTCTTAAACTGCCGGGCTGTCTGTACTTCAACAGCTCAACTATGGACATGAGATACAATCATCACTTGAAAAAAAATTACACCCCAGATACTCCTGACAGTGGAGAATACCTCCTAATAAAAAGTACTATGCTGAGCTGGTTTCAGACATCTGGTATGAATCCCATCAATGAGGTTTCCAGAGTCCTTTTCCATTTCCTGAACTTTTCCCAACCTGCCCTGATGCTTACACTTTTATAACTCGCCTCATACCAACCACTTCCACTGACCCGAAACACAAACTACATTGATAGGTAGTTTAAATTTTTAATATTTATTATTCCATCTACATTTATAAAACTGAAGAGAACTTTTGACAGATTTTCCTTTGTGCATGCAACAACTGGACAGGACATAGAGTGAAAATCGGAAAAGGTTTTAGATTGAGGGATCTTAGAGCCGTGACATCAAAATAAGTGATATTCTAATATGTGGTCACTCTATAGTCATGGCTGAGAATCAAAATATCAGGTTCTGCTGGAAGTTTAAAACTCAGCTGGCATGCCATCTACATCCAGGTAAAAGCTTTCACCCAGCAAGTTAGAGGCAAAAGTTTTATTCTGAGAATTTCTTTTATCAGGGGGATTTACAGAAAAAGCAGAAGGATACCAAGCCTTGATGTTAGAAGTGGTGGAACCTCAACGTGTTAAGAGTCAGTAACTTTACTGTACCTGCAACAGGAAGGTATTAAGTTACAAACAAGTTCTCTCGCTGCAGAAAATGTGTCTGACTTGACTAAGGCAATGACGGTTCTACCTTGTTCACGTTCACTTATCAAAGACCAGCAATGACTCACTGGCTAACACCCTTGAAACTCAATCTTGTTCGATCACCAACACCTCAATAATAGAAGGTGTCTTTTTTTAGTCACTGATATTTGGCACGAGAGGTTACCACCAACATGCTCACTTAATTAAATTCAATAGATAAATGTTTCATTAGATCTCATTCTCTACTGCTAACTAAAGGTCGGGATGAGTATGACTTATATGATGTCCTGTCAGAGTTGCAATTGGTGAACAAGCCTGGGCATTGTTTCATCTGATAGATGGGAAGGACAGCGGTGAGATCAAATGACAGCAGGCGACAGAAGGAAGATGAATGATTGTGGAGAGTGTAATAACATCTCAGACATATGATTTAACAGTTATATCTCTGGTTTGGGCTGAATGAACTCACACACTTTTCTCATTACTGCATAAACTCCATTTGGTTTGTTCACACGCATGCAGGGCAGGTCACTACCTGAAAGTGGAGGTATAGTCATCAGATACATCGCTGCGGTCAGAGTGTTAAGAAGAGCCAAGGTGATGAGTAAGTTTATTGCATCGCTTGAAATGTTTTATGTTTGCGCCAAAGAGCCACTAAGTCTATACGTCAAGGTGAATCATCCCTCTACAATTCGCACTCGGCACGAAAGGTTCACAAACCTTTTATGAGTCAATAGTTTCTATTAAAGTTGTTTAAAGGAATTTTACAACTGCAAAATGATATTTTCATTAAATGCCGATGTGGAATTCTAACTAAAATAAACTGCCTGAGAACTATAAACTATAATACTGCACGGCAAAAACATAGATGCAGAAAACAGACAATGGCTTGCCATAGTTTACCCTTTTTAAACAATGACGACTAGGCCAAAAGAAATTAATATATGGCTTTAGTTATGCATACTATAAGATGAATAAAAAGTATTATGTTACTCTCAAAACTAGTGATACAGTACACATTTTGCTGACTGTGACAAGTGATTAACAATTCTATAGTATACAAATCTATATAGTAAATTTGTAATGTGCCTAATGAAGCATATGTTTCATTATCCGCTAGACAAGAGAAGCCAATTATAATATATAAAAATATAGATACATTAGTAGCTACTTTATTTAAAGAACCAAAACTCTCTTTATAAAATGGGTTCAGGCTTTAAAGTTCATGAACTACATTATTTCATCCATGAAACCAGCTGTTAACGTTTTGTCAGCTTCCTTTTTCAATATCTTTGTCATTTTAGGGTACATATACTATCTCATATCACGCTGCTATGACAGCCAAAAAAGCAGAGTATGAGATGAATGCCAAGTTGGAAGCTGTCCAGATCAAATTTCTACGCAGATGTTATGTAAATGTCATTTAACATGATGCCCACAAATAAAAAGTGAGCGCATGATGCAAAAAAGTCTTGCGAGCCAACCAATTAACATTTTTCCAGTGAGGAAACTATTAAATAGTCCATCTTTGGACTCCAAAGGTTATTTGTGTGCATCTAAGTGAATTTTCTACAGTGATCCAATGTGCCAGCCAGCTAAAGGAAAACATAAAAGCTGTTTAATAAGTAGGAAATTTCATAAAAATTTTGAGGTGCATCATTAAAACTCATCTGATCATGGTGTAAACAGTCTCCCCTCTGCCTCTGGACAGCGTTTCACTAATATACATCAGAGCAAAAGCAAAACAGCTCATTAAGTTTAATTGTGCTCACAAAATGACTGACACATGGCGTCCCGAGAGAACACAAACAAACAAGAATTGGCCCATTTCAACAGCCCGCTCTTCTCTTCCATCCTCGACATCCGTCCATCCATTTCCTCCCATTCTCCAAAGAGTTGTTTGACATATGCTGGTCGCACATGAGTGCCCATTTGAGAGGCAGACCTGGGAATCCCGGGAAAGCAGAGAACTGGGGATAGTTGAGGGTAGGGAGAGCCTGGTTCCAACCTTTTGCTTCCTGGAGCAGAGATATGAGGCCAGTGAGCAATCCCAGAAGCAGGGGCTAATCAGACTTAGATTTAGGGGTGCTTAACTAAGCCCATCACTTTGTTATATTGACCTCAGTCTCGAAAGAGCAAGAGGAAGTTAAGAAGGGTACATAGCAGAACAAGGCTGAGAGTACCCCATTTCTGTGAGGCACAGTAATAACCAGAACTAAAACTGGTTTGTTAAGGGATTGAATACACATTAATTAGGTGCAGAATGTGAACTTGTGGTTCTTTAATGCACTTCTTCACACACTAATATATATATATATAATGTTACAACATAATTATTGTAACATTATGTCAAGCATTTCAAGTCAATAAATTTCAGCCTACCATTAGATTCATCAAAAGAATCATTCTTGCAATTTTCTTATTTTGAAAAAGAAACTGAATGGGTAATATGGACAATTTCTTCTGTAGTAACTAAGTTTTGATAACTTTCAAAACCCAGTTTCTAAGGAACAACATGAAAAACCTACAAGAAATATTCATAATTACATTTTTATAACTTTGTATAAACTAAATATAAAATGTCTTAAGCATTATGGATCACAGGCAAACAAAATACTTTCTCAACTAACAAGATATTGATTGTAAACTGAAACCTTTTTGCAGCTCTATTTAAAGTGCAAACATGTTTCTGTTTATGTATAAAAACACTAATCAGGTTTATCACATTTATTATTGTTTTTGCTGTATTTTAAGGCTTGTCATTGTTATCCACATTTCCAGTTTCTTGACAAACTATTGTAAATGTTTTATTGCCTACTACCAATTTTCACTCAAAACATTTCTCTTTCTTAAAAATATGCTCTCCTCCTTTTGAAAAATATTTTTCTAAGTTCATATCTAATGTTTCTCATGGAGCTATCTATTCATCTTACTTGACTCCTGCGCCTTTTTGTCATTGGTTCTCTTTGCGCTCTCTTGGAAACAAAGAATATCAGTCATTTTCACACTACTGCCAGTTGTACACACAGAACGCTAAGAATGCGAAGAATGTAAGCAGAGGATGTTAGGACGTGATGAGCATCATTTGAATAAGAGACATCAAATCTGAATGAAGAAACTTTTAAGACAGACGGAGCAAATTTCAGCAGCCGCCATATTTTTTGGATTGGGAGCAGAGATTGGTAGGAGAGCAATGTATTATTCAACCCTGAGAATAATTTGCTCTAAATTAAGAAAGATTTACTCTTTAATTTTCAAATGACAATTTTCTTGAAAAATGTCAAAGAAAGGTGGAAATACCAAACATCCCAGCCGCAACAGAGGGAGAAGCAAAACAAAGAAAGAAAACTATCTATTCACACGTCAATGTGTTCCTGTTCAAACATTCACAACTTCAATGAATGGGCCTCATTAGCAGGTGTAAACTACAAACAATACATGTCATTATTAATATAACAACATTTTATTCTCCTTTGATGAATAAAATGTTAATGCATGTTCTGTATAATTCACACTCAAACATCACTTTCATCCCCAATTTCCCCTTTACTAAACAAGTGCATCTAAAACTCTCTAGTGTGCTCTTGGTTCAAGTGATTCTTCAAGCCAGCATATTATTAAAATGGCACACCAGGAGTGGAGTAATTCTGAGAAAAAGCCCTACATAGAATCCTTTCCCACACATTTTTAGAGCAGAAGCTCAAACTAAAATATATTGCTGTTTCTTACAAGATCGGAGGACAACAAAGTACGACAATTTACCAGAGCCAGGCAATGGAGCTCAGAAACATGACATCTGTTTTGCACCAGTTCAAAGCTAAATCTGAAGCATCAAAGGCAAAGATGGGTTCCTGTAATGCCTCGACGCTTTTTTTATTTTTCATTGACAGAACAAGCAAGGACGGAACAGATGCAATCTCTCTCTCCTGCATGATAGATTAGCAAAACTTGCCCTCACTCAGGTATTATGTTACAGTTATTCATTTTTTCCCCAACGTCCCGTCTGTGCTAGCACACCTTTATCTGTCCTCTGTACTGTGATGCCATCACCAGAAAGAGGAATAGTGGTCCAACACAGAGTTTTAGCTGCCACAGCTGCCACTCTGGCCGTGCAAGCTGGCGGCACAGGAAATGCAGACAAACAGAGCAGACTGACTGATGAAGGGAATGGGAATGGAGTGCCTAAAAATGGTCAGAACAGCAAGTACGAAGACATGCAGACAGACAGGAAAAGAACGAAAGAAGACAAGCCAGAGAAATGGGCGAATGGAGAGCCTTCTCCTCAGCACCTCCTTGTGTTTGGCCAACAGCCAGCTCCTCCATCAATAGCACTTAGGAAAATGGAGAGGGAGGAAAGGATTGGAGAGGAGATGTCAGGAAAAATACGGCAGACAGATACGGAGAGGTGGGGACATCGCTACATAAAAAGATGGAAACGGCTGGAGAAACACAAGAGAAAGAGTTAAAAAACACATAACAGAGGAAAAGAACAGTGAAGATGGAGAACAAATGGAGAAAGAGGGAGGGACGGTTTAGATGACAGTAACGATAGTTAAGACAGATGGGGCAAAGGATGGAAAGGACAAAACAGGACTGGGGAAAAAACGGAGACATAGACGGATGAAGGAAGCAGGAGGTAGAAGAGGCTATAGAGAAGAGAATGAGGTTTTGGATATACATAATCGAGGAGACTGTGAGGAGACAGGAGCTGGCAGAGATAGCAGTAACCGGAATCCTATTGATGTGTAATGAAACCCCGTATCAGGGGAGAGAAAAACGGAAGGACAAACGAAAAGAGGAAAATAGGGGAGGAGAAAAGGAGCGGAGCCATGTGGATGGGAGAGAGGATGCTTGGGCGAATTAGTGTAAGATGGGATGCAAAAAGGGCATAATGTCATTTGTTAAATAATGCAGGGAATGAGCACGAGTGGCAGGAAGTGTGATGGAGATGGATAGCTGCCAACCGGGAAAGGTGAGGAGGCTGGGAAGATGGTGTGCTTGCTAGCTGTAGACAAAGAGAAAGATGGGTGGGTGGGGAGACTGATGCATAAAACCGACAGACAAATTTCACAAGCAAACCTCAGTGACAAAAAGCAAGGTTATGTAAGGATTATGGTCATTTGTAGAGGAACTCACATTTCTTAATCCTTAATTAATACTCTTTAAAAGCTTTCATCTATAAAGCATAAAAGCAAATTAGCTTTGACAGAATATGCTGGACTATAATGAAGCTGAATTTGGTTTCAAACACAGCATTTTCTAATCCAAGAAATCATAAAATCACAAATCACAAGTCTTTCGAAAAAACAAAAAAGCATAATTAAAGGGACTAGGTGATTTTCTAACTTTCGACCTGATTCGAAGTATTAAAGTCAGTATTTTTTTATGATCAACATATGGCTTGGTTTCACTTACTCATGATAGTTATTGTTTGGACACGTTTTCCAAAAACTGTTTAAACAGAAACCAACACAACAACTAACTAACATGACGGAATTAACTGTCTCTATCATTCATACATTACTTTATGCACCCAAAGGTTGTTGTTGTACTTTTTACACACAAAATTTATCTGTGACATCTCATGATACAGCAAAATAAAATAACTTCTGATTGAGGTTCATTATGTAGAATCAAGCAAGGTCTGGGCTGCCAGAATGGCTATTAGTTTTTATATCTGTGCAAGACTAAAACCCGCAACACATGTTTGGCCTCAACACGAGTCCAGACACTCGAACCCGCAGTCCTTTAAAACAGCAGGAGCTGCCCATTCAGGATGTAGAGCATGCTGAGCATGATCCTCCAAAATGGCTGACAGTTTCACCACAATGTGCATGAGAGATGGAGAAACTGTGCTGCTCACGCTGCCTCCTGAAGCCACGCTAACCCAGGGTGCTCTAAAGCAGTGGGGCCCCCATCTATTCAGCACCAGCTCCCCCTTTTGTGACGGCGTGGGGCTGCTGTCGTTACCCCTCGGTGTGACGGGCCGCCAACGTTTTTTAATGAGTCATTTTTATTCAGGCGATAAGGTCAGCCACCCGCAGAGGCTTAAAAGGCCCTGAATGGCAAATATGAGAGTTAGCTGTCGCAAGGAAGGGAGGAGGGCAGCCGGCATGGGTACATGGTGAATAAATAAAAGTGTGAAAAATAAAATATGGAAAGAAAAAGAAAGCTAGAGTTATAAAAACAATAAATAAAAATAAGAATCCTGACATATTTCAAAAGCCCCTTCTTATCCGTCTGTCTCCATGTCTGCTAATGGAATAGCTGAAAGACTTAGTGCCATCTGTCAGCAATTCCTCTTCCCTCCTTGTTTCTTTCTTTCTGCATCCGACTTGCGGAGAATAGCTAAAAGACAAGTTCAAATCTCTGCTGCTGACTGACAGAGGGACTTTTGGTACAGAAACACCAAGGTCAACAAAGAACAAAAACGACAAAGTCATCTCGGCTGCTTGTTTCAAAGAAAGCTCTTTCTTCTTGTGCTCTCGCTATTTCTGAACCGTTTCAGGTTTACACACCAAATCACACTAAATCCCTCCCCCCACAAAAGAGTGAAAGCAGCAGGCTTCCACCTGGAGCTGGGTTCCTGACTATGTAAGCAATTTTAAATATTAAACTCTTGTCCAAGTTCCTGTGAGAACACGTTTTAATAAGTCTTGTCCCTGGAGTGAGTGTAAATGTCCAAGCTGGAAAGGATTAACACCACGTAGACACATGCTTTCATGTCTGTGGCACTGAACAGAGTTGCTAGCTGATGAGAAAACAACATAAAAAAACCTTAAAACAGTTTGAGCTCAGAGGGTCCTTTGAGGATAACACGTTGTACCAGTAAAGACTGCAACTTTCCAACCCAATCCCCCCACAATAAAAGGTGGGTAAGATTTCTCAATCGTGTGTTCCAAGAACATCGAACAAAAACCTAACATTTACTTCCCAAAATCCTTCTGCAGAGTGTTTGGTTTATGTCAGAGTAAAGGGCAAGTTTCCAGCTTTGGGTTAGTTACATTTCATAATTGAATTTTATTGTTTCAAGTCCTCATTTGACTCCAAGGAAAAGGAAGACTGTGTATCTGCAGGATCTGGGCTAAAGGGGAAGCAACAGACTAAAATCTCCTGCTCCAGTTTTGATCTAAGACACTCATGTTTGGATCTTAGTTCAGCTCTTTGTGTGTAGATTATTTCTGCTCACCACAATATGGGTTTCACCTCATTACAAATTTAACTAGGAGGGAGTGTGTGACAATGGCTTTAGCTATGCCATAGCACATGATTTTAGATTTTAGGCATTGTCCATTACTGCGAGCATAAAAATTACTGTTCCTAGATTTAATCACTTCTGACGACAGACTGGGTCCTGCCTGTCTCTAGCTGGCTGGCCAATCAAAGCTCTCATCTATAAATAAGTGTCACTGAGGCTCATCGTTCTGCCCTGCGCCGCATGTTTCTTTGCTCAGAGTTCTTGCAAGCTGCAAGAAGCATCTTATTTGAGCAAGTTTGCATTGGGTGCTGGTCATTTCCCATCTTGTGGGAAAAATGTGGGAAATTAAAGATGAAAAATGAAATATTTCCTACTTTGGTTGCTTTGTGTTATTTCCACTTTGTGAACTGGAGATTTAAAACATTTTTTTAACCCACTTAAAGTTTACTGCATGGAAAATGGGTTATTTGAAAATTTAAATGGCTGAGACTGAAGTTAAGCTTTTTCTGGATTAAACGCAAGGCTACTGTAGTTCAGGAGCACAGCTAGTTTCTAGTTTCCTTTAGATGCTGCTAAAGGAAACTAGAAAAGCAGCAGTTTAATGCTTCGAGGAAGGAATGCTGCAAAAAAAAGGCAGAGCATTTTTCCTGGGAGCAGTAATTAGATAATATCTAGTGAGAATCTGTTAACCAGTATTGGTGTCACCTAGGATACTGCTTTCAGTCAGGAACAATTTGTACTTTTAGAGGACATCAGTAAAATGTGGTTGTTTGACTCCAGTGGAATTGTTTGTTTTGGTTAGAAGCTATAATCTCATGTCCTACAGGCTGACTGGCCCAAAGTGAATCAGAACCACATTTAATTGAAATGGAGTCACAGGGCTATGAAACCCTCTGAACAATATTTATTATTACATAAAAGATTTGAGCGCTTTTGGAAATATTTATCCAAATAACTCATCAAAACTTTAATTTGTGAGAAAGATAAACTGAAAAGCAACGTTGAAAGTCATTGGTTTGCTTATAGGTATGAAAGGGGAGAAAGAAGAAATGAAATGGAAATAGATTACGGGGCTTGAACTGACCGTTTGTGACCGTCGTTGTAAATTAGCTGAGACATCATAATAGTTTTATTAATGGCTCTAAACTCACCATTAAGGTTTGTGGGTCCATCGCCATCCAGCTGCCGTTTCTGTGCAGTCCTAAATTCCTTCAGGGAGAGGTAAAGCACCTTTCGCATCACCCGTTCTTCTGACCACGGGATCCCATCACTGTCATCCTGTGAACGAATGGAAAGTATGAATGATTAAAAGAACTAAAAGCCACAATCTTAAGCTTCCAATTTATTTACATCAGCATTACATAAGTTTATGCACGCATGAAGACCGCTTGTTACAATGGATATGAATTACTCTACTAAAAACACATCATTTATACTATGTGCTCTCTCTTGTTTTGCTGCTGGGCTGCAGGAAAAATGTGACTTGAGGTGAAGGTCAGGAAATGCTCACAGGCCAACCGAGGCTTTGACAAAATAACCCAGGCTGCAAGAATCCAGCTCAATGCCAAGAAAGCTACGCAGAAATGCAGCTACTATACACTCTGTAAACAATATAATGAGATGAGAAAAATATTTGCTTACAAGGACTGCAGCCAGTTAGCAGCAATGTGAAAATTACATTATGCATTAGTCTGCCAAGAAAGGAATAAAATATGGGACACATAAAGATATCATATAGAAGCCATTATGAAAGCTTTGCAGAAGATTAAAATACAAAGTTTGAGTCTGCCGGAGAATGCCTTTATATATGATTCCTCATCTACGACTATAGAGTGGTACATTAGCATAACATGACAGAGTAATGCATTAGCATAAGGTATAAAGGATCACATCCCCTCCATAATGCAATGATTGCTGTGTGCTACAATGATAAAAAGTTAGAAAGCAAATGAAAAATGCATCACGCAACTTTGAAGACATCACTTTTTTTTTACGCCAGTTTGAATCAAACAAACTGAACAGCAAAACATTTAAAATGCTGCAAGTTATTTAAAAAACCTACTTGTCTCATTGAGTTTTAACAGCTCATTAGAAAACGATCCAGCTAGAGCAAGTCCAGCTATTAAGGGTCTTCGGAGAGCATCAAACAGCAATGACAATATTTCTATTCTCCCTTTGCTTTTTCCCGATTCTCCGACTCTGATTTGTTTGGTGTTTAACCTTATTAATGACTAAAGGAAATTATATCCGGACGCATGCAACAAAGAGTTATTAGCAAAAAAAAAATTGAGATTGGAAGCAGATTTTCTCAAAACATGACACAGAGCGTGTCTTGCGTGCGCTTCTCGTAACATTTTGAGAGCTAATGCACTCAAACTGTGCATTGGCGATCACACGATTTATTTGAAATCATCGCAAATTCTGATCATGCCAACTCATCTCTGCAAACACGTCTTCGGTGTGAGTCAAATGTAATGCAAGAGGCAGATATGAAGAAACAAAACAACCTTCTGATAGTCCGGTTGACTCAAATCTCTGGTATAGCTCAGCTGAAAAGCTTCCAGATATCGAGGCGACATCAGAACTGAATAAATGCATTCGAGACCTATAATTCAAATGAGAACTTCCAGCAGATGTAATTACAAGATAAAATGTTACAGTAATAGAGAACAAAAAAAAACACGTAGTCTTGTTGCTGCCACGAACTTGCATGCAGTTAATTTCAGTTATATTTGATAGACCTACACAAAGTAGAGCATGACTGTAAAGTAGAAAGAAAAGGAAACATGGTTCACATTTCTTTTAATAACATGAAAAGTGTGGCATGGCGAGCATTTGTACTCAGACAATGACTGCAAATCTTTTTCACATTTAAAGACAGAAATGTTTGTGAATCCTTCTTTGGAAAATTTACTTCCTTCTTTCCATCTAGCCATCTTTCCTTGGTGCTAAAATCTATATTCATTACAAGAAAAAAATATTTGTTTAAGTAGTTTATGAAGTTAGATCCCTGCACTGTATTCCATTACAGGAATGGAAATTTGAGGAAATTCCCAAAAAGTTTGTGGCAAAATGTAAAACAGTACATACAGTGACACTGAAACTACAACATTATTGGATTACATATCTAAGCGTGTTCAGATAAACACAGCATGATATTATGTTGTCTCCAACATTCACAATGCCATGACAAATGACTGTCTCTTATGCACCTTTCTGGTAAGGCTGCTGATCGTCTTTTCACACTCAAAAAAACTGATCTATGCAGACAAGCCACTGCTAATTATAGCAGCATCGCCGCAGGGTGTGTACAAGTGTGTCAGTGTGTTTGACACATATATGATGTCTGAGGAGTTGCGTCAAATTGTTGAGAGGACAGATAAGGTAGAATTTCATTCAATGAACATTTTTGTCAAAATATTGAGGAGGATTTTTTTTAATGGTCAAGAGTAAATTGTCTTATTCATTGTAAGGCTCCACAATATTAGGAAAACGGCTTTGATTATAATAAACACACATTTCTCAACTTTTCTATCAACAAAAGGTCCGCCCCACTGTCCCTGAGCTTTCTGATCTTCGTCTCCAACAGCTGTTTCAGTTGTGAGATATGCAATGGTCAGTATCAGCTGGACTGCACAACTTAATCACTTAATCAATCATGATTATCACAATATCACAAAGAACTTCCAAAACAGCAAGAAATGTTAGCTAATTATTTTAGTACAAAGCATTGAGACTGTTTGTGCCGGAAATCAATCTGGTCACACTTGTCACAGAAGGTGAAGATGTAAGGAGGTTAAGTCATGAAGAAACGTTTTATGTTTCAGGCGTCGGTCAGAAGCAGCTTTTTCATTAAAATTTTTTTAAGATTTAAGTCAGGATCCTGGCTCCAAAACATTGGTGTTATAAGTTTGAACAAGCAGACAGAACAACTTGAAAAATGTGTTAAATCTAAAAAGTGTTATTGTTTGTATTCACTAGCCCTAACCCTTTTAAATCAGATAAAACCTACAGCATAAGACCTGGACCGGTGGGGGCCATGTCTGGATGAATACAGATTCCCAGCAGACATGTGGACACAAGCAAAGCCACTCAGCCCGGCAATGCTTCTTAGCCTCCGACCAAAACATAGAGAGGTATGTTTTTAGCACAATAAGCGGCCCCTTATTACGCCGTCACATGCGAGTGTGCGTGCACACATGCTCGCCAGTGGGAGAGGCAGAGCAAGACTTCAATTATGCCATTTCCCCCTGTAGTTAATGTCATCTAATCCATTCTTTGTATGTGCAAAAGCCTGCCAGGTAAGCACCAATTACATAGACAGCTCACTAGCACTCCTTCTCTCATGGTGTGGCACAGGGCCAAAAGCACACCGACACAAACAGCACAGTCGATAAATCTCTCGGTTACAAACAGTGGTGTACAGCTGACGGTTAATACACACCAACGCCACATAGCTGAATATAAAATGAAAGGGGAAAAAAGTCGATAGACTGACCTCAAAGTTTGTCTAGGTTTCTTTTTTCTCTCATACTCTGTGGTTTCCTTACAGCTGTTGGCAGGCGGCCACAAATATTTCCTGCACTGTAACACACAGCAACGAGTGATGGATAAAAACTAAGGGGAACAAAATCATAATAGTAGCAGCTGCTGTACTGTTCAAAGCTGTCCAACCTGTGATGTGAAAGTGGTTTTTCTCAATGCATACCTCTCCTTTTTGAAGATTTTGAACCACCAATTATATGTTTAAGACATTGTTTTGGGAGGGGCAATAAAAAAAATCCACCTGCCAGAAGATAGTAAAGCAGGACAGAAAGGCAAACAGCTGCTCAAATGAGCAATAGCATCAAAATGTGTTACACCTCGCTTTCCCAGTTGAATGTTGCCAGATTTCTTTTTTTGCACAGAGAGCTTTCACATCGAATGCCACCTGGCAGTGACACGCATCTACACCCTGAGCCAGCTCCCACAAGGTGAGGAAAATCCCACTAATGAGCGTGGGGATCTTTGCGGCTCGTGAGCTCACAATCGGGAGGCGCCTTGGGAGTGCTGTGCACCAGTCACCCAGCAACCTTGTAACCAACACTCTTTGAAACAGACGGGGAAGCTCTGACAAGCACCTGTTAGGAGATGGGGAGCAGAGTTTTAGATAATGTCATTTTTTTTTCTTCAAGATTTGGCCAACACTGTAGGCCAAATATGCTGAGATCCAGTGGATGGATACTCAAGATTTACAAGCAGCTCACTGCAAGCAATGCAGGTCTTTTCACACTAGAACAATATAAAACTCCATTATGGAAAACCGACGGGTCAACAATATGCAGCCACAACAACAACAACAAAAAAGCAAACAATTTGAACATTTAATCAAAAAATAATAATTCCTACTTGCAAAATATGTTCCGCTAGATATTAGAAAATTGTGACTGATGATAATGGTAAATACTGCATTAAAACATTAGTGGAAAATGTGATGACATCTGTCATACGAATTTTTGAAATGTGAATTTCTGCTAAAAAGTGTGGCTGTGACTGTATTAGCAAATGAAGTTGAAATTATTTGATTCTTCTAACCCTTTTAGAAGATCAAATCAACTATAAAACAATAGCAATAAACACTAATAAAAGTTTAATCAGTACTTTCTAAACATTACAGGGTTTTTTTAAAATAACCACACATTGTGCCCAGAGCCTTTGTGTTGTGCTATAAAGCTGTGTTAAACAACAAACATAAACCATATGACCTAACTGTAGTATTTTTTTTTCATATATATATATATATATAAGTAGCAATCACTGAAAAAAAAAATCTCCAAGTGTAATCTGCACATTTGCATTTCATTAAAGTGTGAATAAAGCATACAGAGCTTTTTTTTCATGTTTCCAAAGGTGTGTAGTTGCATGCACACATGCACTTGCATGGTCTAAAAATAGAAGCTGGCTGCTGCCGACTGCACAGACGTCACACCAAAGGAATGTGGGCCATGCACCAGCTGTGATTTGCTCTACAAAAACTGAAAGCCGAAATCTGTTATTCTAAGACACATTTCCTCTTGGAGAGGGAACAGAGAGCAAGGTGGAAGAATCGATAGATGGAGCAGAAATATTATTTTAGCCTGCCGCGGGCGTTTTTATATCCAGTAGCCATGACGGTCACATCACCCACACATCTTCCTTCACATCTTGGTCTCTGCTGCACGCTTTTCAGCAACACATGGGCCCCATATGACTGACTATGGGGATATGACTGCTTGGAGTTCACAACTGGAGCAGATGATGGCAAGATGTTAATTACTTAATTCCCAAGCAGATCACTGTAAAGGTCGTGACCAAAGCGTTCGCAGATTAGAAACATTTGTTGCATCTTGATTATGACTCAGTGGAAAAACTAAAACACGTGCAAACTAATACTCCAAGTCTTAAAAAAAAACAAAAAAAACTTTTTACTATGTCAGCCTCGATGTTAACCACCGTTTACTTTACTTTGTAAAAGCTCAGGATCCAGAACCTTACATCATCATAATCTGAGGTAGTTGCTAAAAGCAGGCCAACTTCCTCCGACACGGTGCACACGTTTACCCCAGAAATTTACATTCCAATCCTAACTACATCCTGGTCCTCCCAGCTTTCATAGCATCAAGTAGACCGGATGCTTAGCTCAGCTCAGAGCTCAGGGAATAAGCAAATGGAACAAGTTCTTTTAAGGTTACAGGGGACAAGAGGCCCTATACAATCTCCTCATTACACTCAAAGCTCACTGCAAAGGAATGTGTGCAGCTACATGGCCATGTATTTACACTACTTGTACTGGAAGTGCCCAAAGTCTTGCAGAGCTTTTTCCATGAGTGGGAGACACAAGGAGGGTAAAGCTTGACTGACTGGGGGGTGGTACTCTGCTGCGATGGGTCCAACAAGATGAACCACATCATAATGCAACCAACTACTTAACCGCAAAACAATAGTGTGCTCAGAAAACCTGAATTAGAGCACAGACAGTGCAATTAGATGTTAGACATTTGCCACCAAGCTAAGAAGGACGGACTACAGCTTTGCTAGTATACAAAGGTGCGTAATATCAGTCCTACCACACACAGTCAGTATGGTAAAAGGCTTCTAACAAACAACTATTCTGATTAGAAAGGAAAAACAATCTGCAGCTACTGCACTTTTACTGCAGAGAACACTAACGCCATCACCGTTCTTTGAAACCTCTGCAAGCATTCCAGACCACAATAAAAAGAAACGGAGTTTCGGGAATCAAAAGCGCTGCTTCTGCACTAGTTTACTGCATCTCCGCTTTTCTGCAAGAATACGCTCTGCGTCCGATTAGCCTATATTTTCCTGATGACACCTTTGGATTTTCTTTGATGCCTGACCTGCTGATTCAGATTTTGAATTCATCCATTTTTAATAGACTATCACTCATAAAATAGGTTAATTGATAGAGGTAGTAGTTTTGAATTCAAAGATCATGACGGAATAAAATAGTCGCCAATTATTTCGGAGGGGAAGGAATACTCTGTTGAGGATGTTTCATCCAACCGATTAGGGACAAATAAATCAGTACTCAAATATAGCTAACTCCAGGAAGGCAGAGGACAGTGCAGCAAAGTTTATCTGTTTGTTTTCATGCTCTGTTACAGAACATGCTGGATTTTTACATATTTATAGTCTTTTGGAAGTGCCAGAGTCAGGACAAAGATATACATTCTCTAAGTAATACTGAAGTGACTGAACCATGACTGAACTGTATAAGCATTTAGTCCGTTTAGCTTTTATCATACATTAAAGATCAATCACAGCACACTATTTTTTTGCTGTCTTGTAGTTCTTTGAAAAGTCAAAATTGACAGTACTGGCAGGTCAAAAAGCTTTAGAAAAAAACTAAAATTAAAAATTTAGTCAGAACAATATTTATGTGTAGCATAAGTAACAGACAATTGGCTGAAATATAAAACCAAGTTGAGCAGGCTGCCCACTCTTAATCTGAGCCTTAATAGACTAAATCTCACACAAAAACAGGAAATCCAAACATAAGCCATCAGATTTCCTTTCAGAGTTAAAATTTGTACGCATTTTCTACAAATCTAGGTTCAAAGTTGCCTTCATATTTTGTATTGTACTAAATGTTTTCTAACTAGTTATTAGGAATGTTCCCCCACCCATCCAATTTGTACTGCTAATTATGTTATCATACAGAATAGAGCACAAGCAGTGTTTATAGAAGAATATGCCTTATTGCATGGCACACATCACCAAAAGAACCCTATCACAAAACAGTGGGCTCAAAGCAACAGTTTTCCGTTTATTCAGTGCCACGCAGCCAGGAGAGCTTCACAGAATCGTTGCTGCGGGAATTTTAAGTGCTCCTCATAAAGCGGAACATTACAGCGATCGTACGGCATCGACTTTGCGGCGGTGTCTCGGTTTTAGAGCCTTGTTGCCATGGTTTTTAGGGCTCAGCTGAGAAAAATTCCTCACACAGCGAAGTTGCATTTGGCAGGTTCAGGGAGCTGAGCCACGTCTGGGCCTCATGGTAGAGCCGTGTGCTAAAATATGCTATAAAGCAGCCCCTCTCTGCGCAGACAGGTTGCATAACAAATGGCTCCCCTTCAATAATAAACTGCCTTGTTCAACACACTTACTCCTCAAACTCCGTCAGAAGATCATTTTTACTTTGGCTTTGTGTCGCAGAGCAGACGTTTGACTCTGTGCCTGCATCTGTGCGCACACACAGTTCTTCCGTGCTGCGCTCGCATGGACTGCTAAATGTGATTGACGGTGGACCGGGACATGCTGTTATTCATCATAGCAGCTGCAGCATCTATTGCTGAATCCCCCTCACTACTCCCATGGGGTTCCTGAAAGATGCTGCAAAACCCTACTTAACAAAACTACATCTCACTTTTACACAACACAGTAGTTTGCTTACAGAGAAAACTTATATTTTAGATTCAGCTGAAGCAGTGTGTTGTGCAGGATTTTAGACAGCAGACACTTTGCATCTATTGCTTTCATTTCTATTTGTGACAAGACTTTCTTTTGTTTACAAAGATTACAGTCAAATTTCAATCATTCAGAAAGCCAAAACCTAAGGAAAGTGCCATAACATGAAGAATTAAAAGCACACTTAGCACCAGAGCTAATGCCACGTCACACATAACCAGAAAAAAAGGGAATTCACACAAAGATTTGGCTTTTATTGGACTTCAGTGATTCACAGTTACAATCTGTCAGCTTGCCAGGTCAGATCTAGATGAATTGCCAAGGGAGCGTCTGTAATAAAAACACTGCATTTAGAATTAATAGCACATAGGTGATCAGTAAAAGAAAGAAAATCCATTCAACAACGGGACTTTTATTTGATTCCAGTGATGTATTCTTACAACTAAATCACCAGAAAGCTTTCAAGGTCAGGTCTATTTTAATCTATTTGAATCACTAAAGGAGAATTGTATAGCAAACTGCATGCAGGATGAAAAGCACACCTGGCACAATAATGCCATGTCGAGGACAATCCGTCATGAACCAAAAACTTACAAAATGGGATTTCATTATTACATTAATACATCCAAAACATGCAACATCTTGCCGGGTCAGGTCCATTTTAATATGTTGATGTCTGAATTACAAACTAAAAAGAAAATCAGGCAGAAAACGCCAAGCTACTTAAAAGGAAAATTTTAAATGTACCCACAAGCTGGGCTTTTACTGTATTGCTGGATGATAAATTGCTCCAGAAATTATTGCAATAAACAATAATATTGTCATTTTGAATCCATTTCCAACCAAAATAATGATAATGACGTAACAATTCAAGTATTAGAGCCAGTCAGATAACTTATCAAATTACGTACGTTTGAGTCCCCAACGGAGAGTTCTCTAATACAAACTTTATACATACAAGAATTAAAAACATATGCAGCACAATACGTAATGCAAAATCGAAGTCAAGAATAAAACAAAAATTCACTCAAAAACTGGACTTTTACTAAAATGGAGAGGTAAATATAATGCTATATAAAATATTTGCACAGTCAGACAGCTTGCCGGGTCACGTTTCTAAATGAAAGACCTGGCAAATCAGTGCTTTCTGTTGACATTAAAAGTGTTTCCCTTTAAGACCTATGCCTGCATAGTCTGGAAGATCAAGATAATTCTTTAACAAACAACTTCCTACGTGACATTTCTTTTTAAAGCACACACATATGGAAGACACTATGTTACAATCTGCATAAAGCCGCAAAGCTGAAGCCTCCCCCACACACAAACAGACAGAAGGAACAGGAAGGCCGAAAGGGGAAATGGAGTAACCTCATTACCCTCGTGCCTTGTCTGTCAGGAACAGCCTGCAGGCCTGCAGGAACCCACTGAAAGCTAACGGCCTCTGGTCAGTTTATACGGCATCTGTTTGCTGCTAAGGGAAAGAAGCTGTTTGTATGGAAGCAAGCTGGGGTGGGGATAACACCTGAGGGAGGGCTCTGCCAATGTCTTGACGTTAGCCTTGAATAGGCAGACTGCACATTTCTATCTGGAATCAGGTTATGGTAAGGGTGTAAACAATCAGTCAGGAAAAAGTACACAAGCAGCATCAAAATCAGGCCCACTTATACAACAATAACTACTATAACAATAAGCCCAACAACTCCTAGCCTGAGGCTACCAGCTCATTTAATCCCAACACATCCTGCAGAACCCCATACAGTCTGAGCCTCTTCACTAGAATACCTCATTAAGTCCTTGTTTTACAACCAGAGCACTGAAAAGATATTGTTAAAAAAAGGGACATTCATTGTCCTATGAAAAGAAGGAAAACACAAAAACAAGCAGCCCCAAATGAGTAGAACCGTAAGCCAACAAGCCAGTTAGAAAGCATTTGTTGCATGCTTTAGCAACTCCACAAATTATTTTGTATTCAACTTGCATGTTTTAGAAAATACTTTAAAAAAAGACAGATGGCCTCTATGCTTTTCACCCTGATCTCTTCAGCTCTTCCTATGCTCCTAACAACCAAAATATGTCCAGTCTTATAATTAGAAATGCTCAAAAGGCGTGCAATAGTGTGAGTCAATTAGTTCTTTAAAGGTCAATGAGCAGCCTTGTATTATGTATGTGTTCGTGAGTGCTGCTGCTGCAGTGTAGCTGCCGCCTCATCTGCTCTGGACAATAAATCAATGAGGCTGCATAGTGTGTAGGGCTTTTCCCAGAGTGAGCGCATCTCATTGGCTTAAATGCAGCAAAGCGGTGATGGGGGGCAAATCAGCTGAGGCAAAAGAACATGAATAATTTTACATAAGCACCACTCCTTTTATTTCATTCAGCCAGCTCTTTGCTGAAGTCTGGTCACTTTTGTGTTTTTGAAGGAAATAAAAATTTTTTAAAAAGTCTTAAATCAACCCAGCCTTTATTGCAGTAGCATAATATCAGTCCAGATTTAAGAAAAGTACAATTTGAGAACAATTACACAATTGGGAGAGGGAGCGGGTGGAGATCCCATGTTAATAGCTTTTGCTACTTTTTCTACTTTTGAAAGGTTAAAATTTACTGTTGACGTTGACTCAGGTTTCAAATAACTTTCAATTCATAAATCATTACTTTCTCCTAACCGGACTTCAAAAAAATAAGTTTTTTTCTATACAGCCATCACAAACAGAAATGTGAGCAGTTTGCTAAACTCCAGTGCCACTTTAAATAGAACCACATGCTTCAGTCCAGGCAGGACTTGCATAAAATACAAAGAATGAACATGTGAAATCCAGTACCCACAGTGAGTTATGTTGAGGATCTGTGATGCTGTGGGATTTTTTTCTCTTGTTGCGTGTTTATTTCTAACTAGCAGGAGATCCGAACCATATGGACAAAACTACCTAGACATCATACAGACACAAAGTCAACCTTCTGCGAAGGCCACCATAATCCCCAGAATTAAATAAATATAAACTTGTGGGGTGAGCAAAAAAGAGAAAAAAAAGCATAAGAGGACCTACAACACTGGATGGTCGAGTGAGTCTTTGTGGAAAACAATGGTCAAAGATGGTCCTCTTTCTCGCTAGTAGAAAAAGTACGTTTTTCCTTAGTGACTCAAAATAAGAGGTTGTATTTCCCAAAAATGTTCAGTAAGAGATTCTACTGTTGGCTATTTAACATTCTGTGCCTTTGTCTTCCTATTTTGTCCGTTCAAATAAAGATCAGGCATGAATTAAACTGCTTGCGATCCCTTAACAATTCCCAGAGTGATGTTCACCTTGAAATCCGTTTCCACATCCTGATGTAAACACATTAACCTCCCCTTAAACAGAGGAATTAATTAGTGCTGTGTACATGACCTCGACTGCAGCTTTTACACCACAAAGAGATGCCACATGAAAAAGTGATTTTACTCACACAGAACATTACTAAAACTTTTTTTAAAAAGACAGGAATATATCAGGAAAAATAATGGACAATTGACCAATAAAAAAGAATAAGCGGTGGCTTATAATTCACCATGAAATATCTGGATCCATGCTGCCTCTTTCTGTCCACATTAATCCAGCAAATGACCAGAATTGTCCACAGATATGGAAAGGTGCCCAGAAGTGGCCAGGACTCAGAGTGCATACACACAGGCTGAGAGATTTTAGATGTAAATTCCCTGAAGAGAAGAGAGGAGCCTTGTGTGGCCACTTTGGGATGGGTGCCGCTTGGCAACTGTTGGCATCACTCTCTCTGCAGCTGCTGGCAATTCTAACCCAACTGTTGACAGACTGGCAGGCACACGGAGGGAAACACCTAACCAGGCCGGCGCTGCGGCGCTGCTCTGTGGATGATGTGGCATGTCCTGCCTTGCTCCCCGTTGGCCAGGGAGCATGTCCGCACTTGTGGTTAAGTCACTTGAGGGTTAGTCCGACTTTGTGGAGAAACGTTTGCACACAAACACTGGGTGTGTGCCTGTGATCTAGATAAAACTGTGGGCATTGATAGATGTTGCGATGATCCACACTATATGCAAACAAAGAAAGACAGAAGTTAATATCCTAAATTTGCAAAGGGCACATCTGGGCTCTTGCATCGAATTAAGGTGAGTTTGCTCTAGCAACAATCGACAATGGATGTCATCTTAATACACTTTGCAAGAAGAACTGGTCAAAGTCGTATCCTGGAATATATCATCAAATCAATGCAATCAAATAGGCAGATTCAAATTTAATTCCAATTAAATCCTGGTCATAATACAAAGTAGTCAAATTCAATCCATTGTGTAATAAATCCTCAGACCAAGTCAGTGAATTTGCAGAAATTCATTCCTCTAACAAAGCACAAGGCAACAGTAGAAAGGATTAATTCTCTAAAAAAATTAAATTGTCATAAAAATTTAATCACAGCCCCTAACATTTCAAATGGCATAAGGTGAAACAACCGCAGAAATAGACTTTTTCCCAATACATACATGTGCATGTTAGACAGCTGCATTCTATAAACATAACAGGTTTTAAAACAACCACAATAGAGTAATCTGTTCAAAAGTATTGAAAAGTACAAGTTTCGTTCTCCCTAACAATACCACAAATAAGCATGTCCACACTGGGATTTGGCTCATTATTGGTATTAGGGTGTAGCGATACAATAATCTCACGATACAATACAATATATGACATTCTGATCACGATATGATATATATATCACGATATTTGGCAAACAATACAATTCGATGTGATTCCATGCACTTTTACAATTTTCTGAAAGGCTACCGCCTCAAACCACTAAAATTTGCTGTCCTACAGTTTCTACAATATAAAGTCCTGTCAATAACATCCCAGAAAAATATGTTTTCTCCAGATGTTTTAGAAACAAAATACATTCAGACCAGCATTTACTGCTGTCCACTCTCAGTTAGCTGAAAGAAGGCTAATATAACCTTCAGCTTGCTTGTAAAAAGAATAGATACAGCTCAGATATATTTCGGATTACTTAAAACGTCACAACATGGATCCTATTTGGATATCAATCTATTCATCTATGCATACCAAAAACAAAATATTTACATAAAAGTTGCTGAAATAGAAAGGGAAGAAATCTTGAAGGGTGGGAAGTCAGTAGACATTGTGGTTGGCTAACAGAAAGAAGACATTAATGATGACTGCAGTGATCCATAGGCAAAATGTAATTAGCCTCTAAACTGGGAAAGTGGCTCCACCATCTCCTGGGAAGTGCATCAAATATCTCTTCCTACAGGAGAGAAACAGATATGATGATTCATGGAAAACCTCAAAGCTTTTATATCCGAGAACGTTCACCAGACAAACAGATCCCATACAACAACTAAATTATAAAGTGATTTTATCCTATGATAAAATCAGATGCTGCAGATGAGACATAATCCTATGATTATGTCTCACTGTCCATAAAAATAGTGAAATGTATACTCTACTGTCTTATTCTATCACTTGTCTGTAGCTAAAATATTCAGTTTTAGTCTTCCTCATGAACTTCACAGAACTTGTTAACACTCATTAATGTTCAGTGACCAGAAAGATCTGGATTTGTGGCTGAATAAATACATTTTATCCTATTTCTGACAGTAGTGAGAGCATTAGAACAAATCAATGCTAAAGGCCATAAAATTATTATTTCAATAAAATGCAAACATCTTGTCTTGTTCCATTTTTACATATTAAAACAATAAATGAATCAAACTGAAGTGAACAACCTACTACAACTGCCACATTGACAAGTTAATTACTGAATTTAACAAGCAAGTAATCACTTGCCTGGTGGGACACCTACCTAAGAAGAACAGTTGCTTAGACCAACTGTCTGAACCTGCACCTCTTGTTCATGACATTCACCTCAACCGAGTGTACACACAGCATCATAAAGTATGCCGTTTTAATCCTAAATCCACATGTGCTAAGATGCATTAATTGAGAACAACCGGAGTTGCAGAAAACATGTGTCAGACATGACAGACTGCAGAGCCAGTGGGACTTTCTGCTGGATGTACATGTGTAAACACTTCACTATGTAACCATGCATGCACACGCACACGCACGCACCCGACCAAGTGTTTTCTTAAACAAAATGCTGGTTCTGTGGTTTCCACAATCCCAGCTAGATACTCAGGGTGTCTAAGAATCTGCCACCAAATGAAAATATTTGTGTTTACAATTATAATAGAAAACGATAGCTATGCTGCAGATGAATTAAATCTCTCAAAAGTAAATATTCATCTCCACCTACATTGCTCAGATAAATAAAATGTATATACTACAGTCAATGTTTAGCTTAAACTATAAACAGCACATTTTTCAGCATTGGTACAGTCCTTATCTAAAACACAGGCCTCAGGGGCATTGGGTGGTCCACACACAAAATGACCAGCTCCTTGCTGTTATTAATAATTATTCATGGGAGAATAGAAAAACATTAGTGCAAACTCTTATTCGCACAATGACTCAATGCTTACCCTTTTATTGCTGTTAAGATAAAGTTATGCATAAACGTTTCAAACTAACAATTCACATACAATGCATCATATGAGAAAATATTCAAATGCACACACAGTGCAATACAAAGTTTATATCAGACAAAAATAGCTAGAGTGGATATTAAAGACAGGTTCTACATGAGGATTTTGTTTATTAGGGGGGAAACGTATAGAAAAATGCTAGGATCAATGGGAGGGCTCTAAGGCCTGGAGCTCTGGAGACACTTTAGAAGAGACACAAGTGTGGATCAAGCAACTTTGGTCAAAAATTTTTTTTTTTTTTTATATCTTGGGGTAATTTAAAAGAGAGACTGATTTTGGAGGGGTTTTTTCCATGTGTTTGTAAAACCATATGTGGATAGAACTTCCTCAACTGAATGATACCAACAGTAAAATAAATATATATTTTTGGTAACTGATCTTATGTACACTTTCAATTAACATGGGGTTAAAACCATGCAAAATTACATCGACGACTCCTCTAGAGGGTAAAAAAAAAACCCCACCAACCCCAGAACAGCAATGTGTGGGTACAAAGTAGAGTGTAAACTGACAAAGTGGAGATTTGACCCGGAAGTACTCTTATCACACTCCATGCTGCTCCACACACCTCAGTATCGGATAAAAGTATTACAGCGAGCTTCTTTTATTGGATTTAGACTTTCAGCTATATTGAGCTAATTATCTCACAAGAATAAACACTGTCAAGCTAGACTGGGTATAAAAAAACAATAACTTAAATCTGGCATCTGCTCTATTTTAGCCTGCCCATAATAAATGTCTTTGGTAATTACTCAGCCCAGTGCTATTGTACTTGCGTCCATTTCTGCACTACAAAAAAGAAATCTCTGCCTTGTTTGGACCAAGGGGATTCTATTGGGCCAAAAGCCCCTCACCCCGTAAAGAGACATTGATTCACACTTCCTTGGAAGAAGTAACAGCGTGAACACTATTGGCCCTGGCCAACACTCCCTCATTCATTTTGGCTCAAAAGTGTAGCATCTATCTAAAGTCCAGCTTAAGAAAAAAGGTCAAAGATTGGGGCGGGCAGGTGGTCGGGAAGGGGGTCAAAGTTGACCTCCTGACGGGCACATTGGTGGGCAGGCCTGAGTCGCTCTTCTCAAAAGGACCCATCACTCACAGTCACTTATTTACCGCGAGCTGATTTCTGTTGTCCCCCGGGGAGCCAGCGAGCCATTTCTCTCTGGCTCCTTTAACCCCCAACCGGAGCCAGATAAGGGCTTCTTTACATGACAAAGTGCCATGGAAGCACAGGGGAGAGAGAAAGAAAGGCCGTCCTTTCAACTGCCAATGTGGAGCAAATCCCCTTTCCTGCAAGAGTTTGTGGTCACATGATTCTTATTTAAAACTGAAAGGTGAAATGGGACTCTTAGATTCTTTGATATGCAGTTTCTGAATGTAAAACTGGCTTGAATGCTCGTGGCGTTAAAGCAGGAATGCTGCTTATCATCTTTGAATTACAACTCTGAAAGGTTTTAGCTGTGTACCTTAAAATAACCGTAGCGTTTGAGCCACTTGTACCATTATGTAAGCAAACATTCTGCACACTAGATGAGGGTATAGACAGATTTGATTAGATGCTTTGAACTCTGAGCTACTGTACAGCATGCATTAAGACTTTAGCTTGCAGCTGCGAGCTCGGCGACAAGAGAATGGGATAAAACGCCTCCTATTGTCTTCAAATGAGCCCAGCCTCAGAGAGATGTTTTTTTGGCACACGAAAAAAAGTATTTATGAAATGGAGAAACAAGATGTAGCTTTACAAACACTGGCACACCAACAAAGCATCCGTTCCTATGAGTAACATTTTGAAAGAATAGAAAAAGAAAGAAAAATTGTGTGTGTGTGGAGGGGTGGGGGGTAGGGGGGAGTATCAGCACGAAGAAGATTGAGGATTTGGGTTTTGGTTTTTGTTTAAAGCCTGAGCCAGAGCTGGAGCCATCTGTCCGTGTGAAAGCAAATCTAAGAGCTAGACAGTTACTGGAAGCAAAAAAGAAAAAAAGAAATGAAGGGATGTCACCAGAGAGTTGATAGGAGAAAAAGAGAACAGGTAGGTATTGTGTCTCCCATTTTCCTTTCTATTCACTCGCCACGACTCATATTTGGCCTCTTGGGAAGACGGTAACTGAAGAGGGTGTTAGAAATGTCTCGCTGCTGTCATCCGTGGACAGAAGGAAGCTCCGAACACCGGAGCTTTGTAATGATGAAGGAATTCAGTCAGCTGGCATCTCGAACGACAAAGAGTCCGCTGAATTAAAGCTCCAGCTCCTGAAAGAGGTGTGTCACGTTTGAGGCTGAATGTATGCCTTTTGTATTAATGAATGCAGCAACAAACACACACTTACCCAGCTTCAACGTATTTAAGAAATGCTAAGTAATTGTTTAGAATCTCACAGAGAGGTGGAAATCGCAGCATTTCTGCAGCACTAGAGGAGGGCATTTAATATAAGAGACTAAGCTACGTGTGAAGGTTGGCCCACAGTCCTGCAGGCGTTTCCGCTTAAAGGAGAACAGCGTCCGTCCTCCTCACTGCCGTATTTCACACCTACGATTCAAACGTGCACAAATCGTCATCCATCACCAACAGCAAGGCAGAGTAAACAATCACACCATAGATCAATCACTGTCTGTTTAATGCTGAACAGCGCAGACGCGGCGAGGGGCGGAGGCTTAACACAGTGGGATGTGTGCTCACATATATTCACAGCAGTATGCGCTCAATATGCGGATTGTTTTCAGTCTTTTCTGGTGCAATAATGCAACCCCCTTGGCATTTCTTTTGTTGTGGGAATGACACAAGCAACCTAACCTTATTCCAAACACAAAAGAGAGATAAAGAGTAAATACGGAAATGCATCGATTGCAATTATATATGACCCTATTTAAAAGAAATGTTAACATCAAAGTTTTTACTGATTATTGTTCTATACATTAAGAAATGTTGAAACAATGACACTGTCAAGAAAATTCTACCAAGTATCAGAATATTTCGGCTTCAGGCTTTCGGAAATGTATGAGTTAAAACAAGAGTCTACACACCACCTACTTCAGCAAACAGGATATATTTATCTTAAAAGAGGAACAAAAAGGAATATATATACATATATATATATATATATATATACATATTAGTATTTAGTTCTTTGGATTATGTCCAATTCTCTGCCCAAAGCAATGAGTTCATCCTCTGATGGCAATACATTAATAGCAGAGACAGACTGTATGAGATTCTCATAGTATGACAACCTCAAATTAAAAAATATTACAGTTTTATGGAGTAATCACAGAAACAGCTTGCCAACCAGCTCACAGGTTCAGAACAGTAGGTTTTATTTAACCTTAGTAAGCATAACGTGACTCCAATGACTGCTTTTTGACCCACCATATTTCCATGTAGGCAAATTTGTCGTATGTTTATAATCCACGTTTTACATTTCACGGCAACGAGTAGGAGACGGGTACCATTTCACAGTTTAATCCTCCATACTACCATAGAAAAGTCTGGTCACTAAAGCTATTTTCCATTTAAGCCAAAAGAATGGCATCATGACAAACTTCTAGCAGTTTTTAAACCCTAACTTTAAGTGCACTTTGATTCTAGTTACCAGCCTATGCCTAAATCTTACTTTTGTGCCTTAGAGAGAACCGTTACACATGTAGACAGACATAGAACAGCAGCATTAAAACACTGTGACTGAGCGGCGCTTTAAACCCTCTGCTGATATCAAAAACTGATCCCATCTCTAATCTGAACCTTAGATCTGGGCTCTCTTATCACCATGTCTGCTTTAGGCCCAAAGTCTACTCTCCATCATCACCTGGCCTTAGCTCCTCTCATCTAACACTTTATAAAGACCATTCATCCAACCATCCTTTCATCCCTCTATACCAGGGGCCTCGTTAATCCTCCTCTCCACCCTGACCCTGTACCACTCTACTGGACTGGGACAAACTTCAAAGATGGAGTGTGTGTGTGTGTGTGCAGGGGTGTGTGTGTGGGAGAGCGAAAGAGAGAGACAGATTGGATGGGTGGGCAGCTGTGTTGTGCTTGGCCTATACCACAAAGCCTTTAGAGGACAAGGGCCCACACACACACACACAAACAAACACACACACAGCTACTTCGAGGCAGTACTTGATCTCTAAAGAATGTAACTAAGAGTAGTGGGGGAAAAAAATGGATCAATTCACCATGAATTTGGCACGGTGCATGGGAAATATTTGCCAAAGTAAATCAAATGTCCATTGGGCTTTCGGTACTTACTCCCCAACATCCTAAACATTAACTTTACCATCACAAAAAGACAAAACCGAACATGGTCATACAAAAAGAGAGTTCTATGCAGTGTTTCTCTGCTTAATGATAAAACTGAAACCCAATTCAGACCAATAACAGCTATCATATAACATTGGCACAGGAAAAGGTCTCTGTTAACCAGATAGGGTAGAATTACACTATCCTACGACTGTGATGAACACCTATTAACCGATACGCAGCTCGTTGCGCTAATGCAGTCGCATATGTGCTCCGACGTGTCCTGAGGGGGTGGTACTAACAGAGGAGGAGGGGGGGTACATTAGGGAGGGGTTGACAGACAACCCTCGGCTGAAAGTGACAGACCGTGTTGGAAATAGACTCGCACGCATGCATCAAATAACAGCCAGCTGATGACAGCTAAGGGAGCCTGACATGCCTTCCTCTGCCACCGGTGGATGTATGTTTATTTTATTAACCTGCCACAGAGTCTACAGGGAGGAGGGGTGAAACGGGGGAGAGAAAGACCTCAATGTGTGTGTGTGATGGTGTATGTGTGTGCGCTGAATCTTTTGTATGACAATCTGTATTTGTTGCTTGGTTAAAAGGGCATCATCCTCCCTTGTTTAGTGCTAAAGGCTGGATTAAAAACACCAAGAACAGCTAGAGAACGGCAGACTATTTAAATATCAAAAAATAACACAACAGGTGTTAAAGTCCAGATTCCAGACTTCTCCAGAATCTAATTTCCAAAGTTTATTTCTTCTTAGTTTACAAACAAAACTACTACAAATTTATGGCAAATACTTCAATGGTGGTCAGGATTAATTAACTAATCAGTATATACCACATAGAAGGAAGGAAGGAAAGAAGGAATGAAGGACAGAAAGAAGAAAGGAGGGAATGAGAAAGGAAGGAGACAAACAGACCTACAGCGACAGACGGATGAAAAAGTGGAGGAATGGATGTATTAGAAAACACCTTTGGAGAGCAGGATAGGAAATTAGGTGTAGAAACGCGAATATTGTTTCATTCTATATTTGCTTTTCTGATATTTACCCAAACCCAGAAATATCCAAATCAAACTCCAGACGTTGTTTTAATACAGAACCCTTTTCTCACCTGACATATTTTTATTATATTGTGGTAACCGCAGCTCTAATTACCAAATGAGCAGACATGTCTTCACTTGTGACCTAGAAGACAGATCCAGTGGAAACCCACCATGATTCCTGACAAGATAGGAGCCCTGTATAAAAACAAGACTTTCCAGTTCCACCCGTTCAGCTCACCAAGCTGCATGTATGACCCAGACCCGCACTTATCAACTCAACTGTCTCACTTATCAGACAGCCTAGTAACCAACACCCACCCATGCATGGCACACCCTTGGTTTTGATTCCAGCTGACGTTGCTGAGCTTATTATTTACACTGGCTCTTTACCTTTATGCACTTGTGTTTGTGTCATCACAATTTCGGCATTTAACTGATTCATGAACTTTTATTAATAGGGAAAAAAAGAAAAATGAATTCCAGTTCTGGCCTTCAGCAGCAGCAGTATCGTCTGCTGATATAAAATCAGCAGACGAGCTGTGCTAAACAACTTGGGGCTTTTTTAGGTCCCACAGCTTCCAGGACTCGCACACATGCAGGAAAAGAACAGAACACGCTGTGTGGGTTGAGGAGCCGACAGTTGCAGCCGATGTAAATGTACATGTGAAAAGTCAGTCAGCAGAAAAGCGTGCTCTCTGTGCTGCTAGCAGAGAGAGAATGTGTCGCTCTTTGTGAGCAGTGTGGGTCAGCTGTTGCTTTTGGCCCGGTCCGCTCATACTGCCTCTTGGCTTCATGGCACAGTGACACCCTGTCCTCATTTCCCTTTGTCTGCAGAACACAGGTTTCAACAAAACGCTTCGTTTTACCATGAAATGAATCAGGAGAAGCCCAACTCCCTCAAACAACCTGCTGAGTCAAAAACTGCTAGCTGACTAGCTGAGGTAATTATTAACACCTACCCCCAGTCCCCGCCTACCTGCACCAGCGTTCCAAAAAACGCAGCTTAAAGTAGCTTTAATTGCACCCAACGCATCATTTAAACTTAAAGCCTGTGTCTTTAAATACCTTGACCAGAGTTGGGTGATTTACACCGCTCCTATAAAATGTGCCATTTAATTTAAGCTGATGTTCTGCAAGCAAACCCTCACAATCACTCCACTGTAGCAGCTCAGCAAGAAACTGTCAGCGGTCTTATTTCTTCTTTGGCGTTTATAAGACCAAACTGGAAAAAGAAAGGTGGGAATGAGCAGAAACAGAGGAAATCTGTGGACATAAATATAATTGGTGCTCACAATTAACATGAATTCTGCTTTTGTGCAGCTTAAAAAGAAAGCCAGAAAAGGTGTGCTAAACACATCAGGAATATGGAATCAAATCTGTGCTAGAGCATATTGGGGGAATTATAAAAAGACTACATCATCAGTAAGATTATTACGTCAAGGCAAGAATAAAGCTGGGGGAAGTGGAGCTGTGGAAACTGAGAAAGTAACATTTGTTTTTTCAAACTGTTTCACTGTGGTGGCATTTTGTGCTTACAGAAGTGAGTAAAATCCTTGTCCTCCAAGGTATTAAAATTAGAATAGAAATGAAAGCAGACTATCATTCTCATATCATAGAGTCACTGAAGCAGGTCAGGTCTATGCTGCATCTGCCTATTTTTGGATACTATCACAAACTTCAGCTGAAATAAGGATCACTTCAGGAACATATCACTTTAAAAATGATGTTGCGGGTAGCCAAAGAAAGACGTGCATCTATAAATCGACTGCTGACTGGAATCAACCGATTTTCAGCTTGAACAGCCAGGTCGCTGGACGTCCCATTCAAAGTATCACAAATATGTTTCCCAACCAGGTAATCATGTCTGGGTGCTAACAGCAACAAGTTTCAGTGTGGACGTTGTTACTAAGTCAAGACTCAACTTAGCCATTTTCAGTGTCACTAAGATACTAAAAAGTCAGTTAAGGTACAAAGATGTAGAAAGCTATTCTACCATGGCTAAAGATATTCCAACATTCTGGGTTATCATTTTGTGCTTTCAACCCCTCTGATTAAATGTTTGCAAATGTTGGCAGCCTTTGGGAAATCTCAGAGAAAAGAAAAGATCTTTGGAGATTTTACAGAGACATCCGATTCAAACTGAGATAAACACTTCATGATCGGAAAATTATGCCCTACTGCACATGTGGACCACACAGTCTCCTTTCTCTGCTCTCAATATGAATATAAATCCCACCATCACCAGCAATACAAACTGATAAGTACCAAAAATCATATGAAACGTATTACAAACCCTGTTTTAATGTCGTCCAATTAACAAACTGTTAAAAATGAAACATGAGGAGCATTCGTTCAGCTCTACAGCCAAGGCGGTAGAGACTTGTTTGCCAAATAACAAATCACTTGTTCAGTGACTCACACCTGCCAAAAAAACAGCTGTAAATATTGTTGCAGGCAGCCAGAGCTGGCTGGGGGACAAACTTGAAGCTGTTGGGCCAAACAGGCCTCAGCGTATAGCTGTTTTCTCCTCATCCTCATCAAACCTAAAATGTGCCGTTTTTCACTGCAGACTCTAATAAGGAAACAGTTCACACACTCGAAGACATCAGGAATTCAAATGAAACTGAGACATTTCCACCATTTTCCAACCTCCTGTCTTTATATCTGCCCACAGTCTCCTGTTCTTTGAATTAATGGACTGAATATATGTGGAGTTTCGTACTTTCACCGATGAACAGAGCTCAGTGTCTGCTGCCAGAGGTAGCAGTAAGGTATTGAAGGAAGAGAGTGAGCAAAATTAACACATGAAATTCCTCTCCACAAAACAAGTAAGTTCTCATTTTTATGCACATCTCAGTCATCGCCACAATCCCTGCACCGCTCTCTATCCAGGGTGATGGCAGATAAATATAAGCTAAGGCAATTTAAAATGAGTTCCTTCTTTTTTTTCTTCCTTTCCAGAGCTGTAAAGACCAGCACCAAAAACCCTGCGGGGCCCTCCACCGCTTAATGAGATTTGGGAATGCTGGAGGGGACGACTGAGCAGTGCAGCCGAAGCGATCAGCCATTTTTATTTCAATAAACTTGTTTCGCTTTTGAAAATTTTTGGCCTTGGGTTCTTGATAAATGAAGTGTCGCGAAGCCGCTGGTGGCCTTTCCTTGTATGGAGGAGTGAAAAGAAAAAAAATCGGCAGGTTTACCCTGTCGGCTGTGGACTTTTAAAGGTTAGGTCAACTGCATGGCCAAATCACGAGTGGCAAGTTAGTAAACAATGTTAACACCAATAATCTTGTCTGGGTTTGACATAAATTTTTACTTCAGGGTAAATCATCTTATTGGCAAGTAAGCTCGATATAATAATATGATGTGTTTGCATGCACATCAACACATTGAGAACTTGCAGGTAAAGTTGCCTTTATGATTCACTGAGCACACCATGATTCCCTCAACCCTGCTACATTTACCCAATTTAGACACAAAATGACATTGTGTTCAGAGAGGAGGGAGCAGTACTGAGGCTGAAGATTAGATTTAGAACTGATGGAAAGGTCTACGGCAAAACTATAAAGACGGAGGTTTGATCAAATGAATTAATGAATTAGCACACCGCAGAGGTCCACAGGAAAGAGCCCCAGCGAGGCATTACCTCAGCTTCAACAGCATGCAGAGGAAGGTGGGCTGAAGAGAGAGAGTGGGGCAAAAAAAAGCAGAGAGAAAGACAGACAAAAGAAAACAGCATGCGGGAAGCAGGCACACAAGCTTAATCACATTAACACCGACTGGAGGAAGGATGCAGAAAGGAAGGAAGGATGGAGCAGACGGCTGGAAGACAAAGCCATATTGGAAATCAAGTCTCGTTTCGTGATCTAAAAAGGTCAGTGTGGCCACAGTCTGCATGTGTGTATATATGTGGGTGTACTTAGCAGGCTGGGGCCTCTGGCCAACCCAAGGTCTGCAAAGTAGAGGAGGTCGATAGTGCATTACCGAGGAAGGGGAGAAAATAGCCTGCTGTTGTGTGTATACAAAGTCCTGTCTGTCCAGTCTGTCCACTTGTGTTGTGCTGCAGGATGGGACAAGCTAAGCAGCTGTCTTTAAGAGTTTCAAGGAGACCCATAAATAACGAGGACAGCTTCCGTACCCTTAAGATAAATATACCTATCTGGCAGCGTATTTGGTTTTCTGATTTTCTTTTTTTTTTCCCCCTTTGGCAGGCATTACATCATGAGGAAGGGCCTTAAACTGATAACACCCTGCACAACCTGGAAAAAGCTTCAATGGAAAGGTTCTTCTGCATCAATCCCATCCTCCACTGAGTAGAGAAAAAGGTTAATGAGCTTTAAACTATTTAGAAAAATCTTCGCAGTAGCCCAAAACCTCCATAGACAAGACTTCAGAGAAGGCTCAAAGGAATGACGAAGCTGGCAGCTTCTTTTGTCCCCAGAAGGAGACCTTCCTTTATGTTACAACACATGCCAGTTGTCTTGAGTTGACTGTGGTAAAGATGATGAGACTGCAGGTTGCCTCTAATTAGCACTAGTCAGTTTATGCTAAATCCAATCACTTTGGACCTATTAGTCCAGTTGTTTGGAGACATAACTAAACCATTATAGGCTCAACTTCTAGGCTGTTCTTTTAGACTTTTTTAAAATAACTCTGCAATGCTCTGAAACAAAAGGAAAAAAAGGCTCACAAGTCATAACTCACATCTGGGAATGACATCACATTGAACAACATATTCTAGTTGTAAGTTGGTAAACCAACACATTACTCACTCATTTTGTTTGGTAACCAGGTCAATCAGAATAGCAATACATGAACTAATACATGTGCTACATTTAGTAATAATGCTTTTGTCTGCATTTTGTGTATTGTACATATTATATATTGTATAGAACTCTATATTGTATTAAGCACTAATACAACTACCACCACTATCACATATTGTAAGGTACTGCGGTTGACAACAAGTTTAATAAGACAGAAACAGTTGAAAATACACACAGATTGTTTGTCTTTGCAGTTAACACAATTTTATACAAGAGGCAGCCATATTAAAGTTTGTAATCAGGAATGTTCATATAGAGGACATTTCCAATATTTCCTATATTTTATAACTCATTTTGGCCAGAACTTTGTCATTTGTACCCTGCGTGGTTTCCAACTTATTAATATGATACCAACTCAAGGAAGAATAGCCCACATTGCACTTATTTCTGAGGCCATTACCAATGGCTTCAACATACCAACTTTCCAATCTACCACACTGCAGTGGATGTGGATAGATGTTCAAATTCTTATGTGGATTTAACATAAATGATGAAAGAATAGTGAATGTCGTAATGCCTTCGCAGTCTGGTTTGGAATATGAAAGATTCAAAAGATAGCAAAAGCAGAAGAAAAAATACAACGAGCAAGGGAAGGAGACAACTGGTGAGAAAGCAGGAGAGACTGAGTTGTGTGGGAGTGAAGTCACAAACTGACTGGCAGTCCTGCTGAGGGCTAGCAGGTGGTGTACACACACACACACACACAATTGCACAAACACGCTTCCCCACATGGGAAAGCCAGCCAAGGCATCTGTGCTTGAGACCTGTGTGATCCAGGCTGATGGGATGACAAGCAGGCACAAAGAGAGGAATCCGGCTAGAGTTAGGGAAAAGTGATCCTGATGTGCAGCCAGCAAATGTGGCTTCATCGCACCAAGTACATAACTTGTCAGACAGATATGCTCACTGAGGCATGCACAAAAACACAGACTACAATAGCAGAAGGTCAAGCAAAAATCAATAAAACTAGTGTATGTTTAAATCTCCCAATTACTGGCTGTGCTTGTGCACTGTGGGACAATATCTGTGTTCCTTCCCTTGTCCTTACCTTCCATGTCTTGAACTGGTTTATAAGACTTGTTGCCTTAATTCCTTTAGCAGGGAAGCAGTAGTTTTAATATCTGTCTATTTTCAGCATTTGCTTAATCCTTACAGGGTTTCTGGTGTGCATTTCCAGAAGGCAATAGAAAAATGAGAAGTACATCCTGAACAGTTTGCTAGTCCATCACAGGGTAACACCCTCTGACTCGTACTTAAGAATAATTTAAAATCTCCACGTAAGCTAACATGCACATGTTTGGCTTCTCGGAGGAGGTCGAAGTACCTAGTAAGAACCCAAAGATGCACATGACTAAACATTTAAATTTAACACAGAAAGATTCTAGGCAGGACACAAACAGAGAATAACCTTTCTGCAAAGGAATGGTGCTAAGAATTGCAGTAAGGCCCATACCTATCAAAGAGAATGCATGGCTAGGCAAAATGTTATGTATTAGACATATTAACCAACAATTGGAAGTCTTACTCAGATTGCTCTGGATGAAATTAATTTCAATATTTATTTAATCAATCAAAACTGGGAGACTGATTTTCAAAAACCAGTGCCTCTTCATTGTATCCATGTTGCAGCTATTCCTAATAACTGTGATTCAACAAAGTTTAAGGGAATTAAAGTACATTCCCCCGCAACTGATTGTTTTACATTCCCATAGCCAACAGGAAGCCTTCACATAATCCTCCATAAGTGCGCTTAAAGCTGTGCTGCCTGCTATAAATCCATATTAGAGCATCGCATCAGGATTTCTGCATCATTGTGTAGACTGCATTCCAGCACTCCCCCATGCTGTGTCCCAAAATTTAAAAACACTGACAAGACACTCTGGCTCCAGCTTTAGTCATCCATCTCCCTGCTGTGGAATCTGAGGCGGCTCCTTTTTTCTTTACTGTGGCTTTATGCAAAAGCATCTATCTTAATATCAGTTTAGCTAGACATCAAAACTCAAACACGATCAAGGTATTGCACAGACACTCCAACAAGTCACTGAGTCTGGAGGCTTTTACTTCATCGTTGACCACGTGGAAATTGTGGTGAAAGAGTTATCACAGAAAAATTATGGCAACCTCAAAGACAAAACCAAAGCAATCAGAAAAGCACAGTGGGATGACCAATCTGGCACCCCACACACATTAAACCTCTTTCATTCGATTTATAGAGCTCTACATGTGGATGCTCATTCAATTTATAGAGCTCGTTATTGGGCATCATAGCCAAAGGGGCTCTTAATGAAACAAGGAAACCCGGTCTGACGCACCGCTGCAATGCATGCAGCATCACTAGTCAGTAAGAGTAGTGTCCACTTTCACAGGGCTGAGATAAGTGGAAACTGAGGTCAGCTTTGAGTCAACATTGAGGGAGTTGTCTGGTCTACAAGCACAGCACATCAACTGAGACCACAGAGCAAAAGGTACTTTGAACCAACCCCCTTCTACGCTTTATTTCTCCATTATCGTCATTTTGTCAAGTAATCCATTAGAGTGACTAAAGGTTGGTGGTGTTTCTGCTGTCAAATCTGAAAAAAAAAGTTTCTGTGACTCAAGACAAGCTGCAAGAGACAGAAGCACTTGCAACCACAATAGAGATTTTGATATTTACCACAGAGCGGCTTGATGTCAACAAAAAACTAGGGATGTGCTTAATCTTCTCTATGGGTCTATATACTGGTTTGTCTATTTAAATGCACCCAACAGGAGTTTTTCCCCCCTCTTACCATAATTGCTACTCGTCTTGAGCTGGGAATACTCAAGAGGATGGTTTAAGCCACAATGTCAAACCACAGGGCTTATAATATCGAAACCAGAGAACACATTTTAACCAAAGCATTGGTTTCATATTTATCAAGTTTATCTGTAAGGAACCTAATTAGAGGTCACGTCACAGCAGTAACCTTTACATCATTGTAGCCCCGTTGTTGGAAATACCTTTACTTGTGTTTGCCTCCGGAAAAAATAACCACAGCAAAGCCTGACAACTTCATCATTACGCTCACTCAATTCAACAGACACAGTGACCCATTACGCTTGTGGAAGTTACAGAGTAAATTACTTGTGTGTGGGGGAAGTGATGAGGGGAAAGCAAAGGGATGGTGAGGCATTGGTGGAGGTGAATCCAGGTCAGAATCCCCTGAATCTGTCGTTCATGTCACTGTCATTATTGAATCTAGCCTAGAGGAAGTTTCCCCATGAGCCAAGATTTTTATGCAGCTGTGAAGAACTGTGTGTGAGAATCAGCAAGAATGGAGCAGTTTCAAGTGAGCCAAGGAAAAACCTTTTGTGATTGTTACAGAATATGTTTCCATGACCACTAAAAATGACTGATGGCTTTTGTTAGTTGTGTGCCCTACTGACAATATTTTTAAAGCCTTGACCAGTGCAAACGCTTTTCATTCTTAGTTCATATTGCTTCACCACTTGCTTTGACTTGTCAGTGAATTGTTTACCTAATGAATGCTTCTTATCCGACAAGGAAACATTTTTCCAAATTTCCTTTCCTTGTTATCATCAGGCAGTTTCTCCCTTTTCCATCCGTCACACACGCAAGTTGGAAAAGTGCCAAAGATTACGAGTCGACGCGCCCATTTCAGTAATATTAAGCACATTTATACATTCAGACAACACCTTTGTATTTTAGTTTCTGGTCTGTCCCTTTAGAAGGCCCATATGAAATAAACTAGGAAGACAGTGCAATCACGAGAACAGAACTGTTTTGGGACTGTAGAGTAAAAGTTCAAAAGAATTTACATCACATTTATCCTGCCCCAAAATGTCAATACAAATTAAAATGGTCCAAAAGACAAATGTTCAAATGTTTTGCAATCTGCCAACCAGAATTGATTTTTTGCCCATCTTTGACAAATATAAATAGTTAAATGGGTAAGCATTATATATAGTTAAGCCGTGAGTGATACATTTTTTTCAAAAAGAATGACGTAGTACTAGGTGTGTGTTGACGAGTGTGTGTTCAAACATTCCAGGAATTCCCACGGCTAAGAAATTTAGCTGGCCTCAGTAATATCATTCAAGGAAAACCAGATAAAAAGGTATTTCAATGTGTCACAAAGAGTCGAAAGTAATTAATGGCAGACAGACACCATCACACTTCGGTTTCAGTATTGTGACACTGTGATTGAGGTAGTATTGTAAAGCTAGGTGTGAAATCCACACTTACTGAACTAGGGTACTGCAACTCTGACATTCTGCAAGAAAGGGGAGGAAAAAACAGTCCCAGGAGGTGCTTGGGGATTTATTGACCGCAGGGGGAGTCAGGGAGTCTGGAGTTAACGAAGTGTCTAACCAGATCCATTGGGAAAAGAAGCAGAATTAGTACAGGGAAAGGCCACAGGGGAGTCTCTCATGTGTGTTCATTTTGCACAGACAAATGCTGCTGTGCGCTGGAGACAGGTTAAGTGCCAGTGTCTGCACATAGAGGAAGTTCGGGCAAAAGCTGCTGCCCCAAACATTCCTTATTTAGAGAAAAGCCATTGATCTCCCTCCTCTTTCCTTCCCTTGTCTCATATTGACTTTTTCTCTTCACCTGCTCCTTCGTGACTCCACCACCAACCTTGAGTCTCTGTTCTAACTCTTTTTAATGCCCTCTAATGCCATCTTTCTTTGACACACCACGCCAGTCAGCAGTCTACCACTAAGGTTCTCTTTCTGCTCTGTATAAGTTTATGGTTAGTGTGGCGGTTAAGCTTATTTGACTTGATGGTGTGCATGCAAACAGCATGAAAATGCCTCCTTTAGATCTTTTTTTTTTTCCAATCCCCCCAAGATTGCTTTCCCACACACAGTCACAAAGTTTTCTTGAACTCCTGCTGCATGATGCAAATCTCACGAGGCCTCCTTGTTTTCCTCAACACAAAACTACTAAACTGCAGGTTCAAGGTTCCCCTGTCTCGTTCATAACTACATACTATCTGCACTCCCTTGCATGGTGTTGTCCTGTCACATAGATCCAGTAATTCTCTATGTGAGTAGTGAAAAGGAAGGATAGACACGGAGGCCTTTGTGAGAAAAGTCAGCCACCCACACAGTACAAAGCCTGCAAAAGGTCAACAAAATTAACTTCACCTTTCATTCTGCAGCAACAAACAACCAAAAATAATTATGGAAAAAGACATTTACACACATTTTCCAGGCTTACAAGTTAAAGGTTCAAATTGTCCAGTTTTTCCACCTAGATAAAGTTTCCTTTAATATGTTAGTCCAAAACACACTCTAAAAGTCAACAATTTAGTTACAACCAGTCCCTGGATATAATAGAATTTAGTCAACAGGTTTCTTGTAAATGAATAACTACCAAGCTATTTTTTCTGGGGCAGGAAAATATGAAGGTCTGGCTAAAAAATTCAAAATATTTGATGTAATTTGGACTTGTTTTTCTCCAAACCAAGGAATACCTTTCAGGCCTCAGGAAAGGATGGCCTTGTGTTTCCACGTATACCAAGTTAAGCGGTATAAAAATTAACTTCTGATGTAGCAGTTTATACAAGACATGTTTTCTAAAATGGACATTTTCGGCTCCCTTCACGCCAGCAGCTTACATTCAAAAAGGACAGTATGGTGATAAGTACAATCTAGATTTTTCTGTTTGTAGCGTATCCACAGAGGCCCACTTAGTACAAGAACACTATTGCTTTCTGTGAAAGAAGCCACAGAACGAGAAAAACGGCGTGAAAAACAAGCCATTTTTCACACTTGCTGGTCTTTTTGGCTTCTAATTTGAAGCTGGTCATTTTTCCAGACCACCATTTTTTATCTTTCTAATTTTAAAAGTTTGATATAAGGGTACACCCTGGACAATTTAGAGACACCAATTAACCCTACAGTCCTGTTTTTGGACTGTGAAAGTACCCAGAGAGAATCCACACATGCCTGCATCTGAAGCCAGCAAAGACAAAAAGGTGACATGATGATAAAGGTAGGTAAGAGAAACGATACCAACACAATATTTGGAGTAGTTTATAACAACAATGTCTATATCACAGCAACAAAACAGATACTTAAACCAAGACATTGAAAGCCAAATCTAGAAAATATATAAACAATTTGCATAAGGTTCCCTTAATACTAAAGTTCTGACTTATTTCAAAGTAAACTGATTTTCTTCAGGAGTGAAGAAGGTTCACCTGCTTCCATAACCTTAACCAAATTACCAAGGAAATTATATTCTTAAACAGTCATCAGATCAAGATTAATAAAAACTCAGAGGACATATTATTGGGTGTAGTTGCTATAGGCTTTGAATGTGAAAATGGGCTTTTTAATTGCATCAGCCAACACAAAACACACCCGCCCACTTTAACAGTTCACCTCAGAGGAGTGGAGGAGTACTTGTGACAGCGTGTGGCTTTACATCATCTCAGCTTTGCTCATCACAAAGCTGGAGTACGTGTCGCTGCATTTACGATCAGACCCACTATGCTGCTTCTCCTTTTCCACACCTCCACTCACACTCCTAGGTCACACCTGCTACTTTCCCGGCACAGTGGACGAGTTGCTGGGCTGATGGAAAGTCTATACGGTGAGGGCAAATACAGCTTCAAACAAACACCGCTACCCCTGCTCGAGCACACCTACGCGCCCTGTCACTCACTCTATCTCACATACACAAACACAAGCCCTCTGAAATTACTATCCACATGAAATAATGATGTGACTCGCTATATAGGCACGCCATGGTGGCATTTCTTCCTTTGTTAGCCATGCATTAGTGGGATCGGAATCAGTAGAGCCACACGGGGGGAAAATGTCAGGTTTTGTTCTTAAGTGTTCCTTGAAAGCACTGCGTCACATGCTAAAAACCTATTTGCTTGAAGCCAATTCGCTGGTTACTAAGCAAACTGAACAGAATTTTGTTTCATGTATCATTCCGAGTAGCTCAGCGGACAAAGATGCCAAATGTTTCAGATGCAACTTGCTTTTTGGAAAACGGGCGGCATCGTCATAAGTTGAGCTGTGAGCTTTCGATGCTCTTTGTTGATGGAGGCCTTTTCTTGCCAGCTGCGTCATCTTGAAACTCTTTTGAAATCAGGTAGCCTTCCTGTCAGTACAGCTAACGAGGAGGAGTGGGTGGTGCAGGGGAAAGTGTAAAGATGACAAGGATTTAAGCCCTATCTGTAGAGTGCTTTAAAAACACATTTTGCCTAAGCAACTTGTTTTAATGTGTAAGAGCAGTTTTAATAGTTTCCAACTCCACAATCTTCACACTGCAGGATGCTGAGAGAGAGGCCCCAACACGATCTCTGGGGAAACCCTCAGCGTCTCTCACGCTGGTCTGAATAATTAACTCTTGATCTGTTTATGCTCCAGCCTTATTCGGAGCAGGTCGACCGTAGACTCGCGCCTTTTAAATCCTCCCGATTTCATCTGAAAGCAGAGTGCTAACGCTGGGGTTGTGTGAAGACGTGCCACACACTTTCTCCTCTCCTCCAGAGAGTGAAAGTCTTTGTGGTTTGTGGCAACCATGTCATTTCAGTAAGAAAGACACGAGAGAAAGAATGATGCACGACATCTCTGATCTGTTCCTGGATACCCAAAAACATGGGGATTTCTGCTAATTATGTATGCATTTTTGAGTCTCCATGACGGGGTAAGAGGAGATAAAATACAGAAATGATGAGAAAAGCTCAGAGCAGATGCTGCTGTAATGGGAAACATCAGAAAACGGTTACAGTAAATGGGTGCTGTGAGTCCTCTGAACTCTAAGAGCAAAGATGAGATTTTTTGACAGCCCACACTGAAATTTTCAAGGTAGCCGACGGTATCAGTGAAAGGAAGAAAACCACTGCTTAGAATAAGCCGTCTTGACTTGGAAAAACTGTCACATCGGCTGAGCATCAGTCTTGTACTTAAAATAGACTTGGGCCTTTTTCAGGTCTTTTAAAAGGATTTTTGAAAAGTATTTTTCAAATCCACAGAAATGTTCAGCCACTGTTTCTACTGTATCAAGTGCTTTTAATGAGATGCCAGATTAACTATCAGTGGCTGAAGCTGTATGGAACAGAGTAGTGCAGCCATAAAAAGCAGGAATGAATGATCTATGTAACATTATTTAACAGCAGAAGAAATGATTATTGTTTTATGTTCTAAATAAAAGCAATTAAAGAATTATAAAGTAACCCTGTGCAGCAGTTCACCCTCCCGACACAGAGAGAGAGCAGCCTGACTGTCAGCTGGCTGAAAGGAAGCCATTACACTTTCTTATTTATACAACGAAGACAAATTCAGCTGTTTGATATGATATTGTGTTACAGAGCCCTTTTTAGGTGAAAGCCCTAAATTCCATCCTCTGTATACACATGCATACATAAATCTGTTTTTTTCAGGCTTTATAAAAAAAAAGCCACAATAAATGTGGCTCTTGAATGCTGTATAGTATACCAGAGGACATTTCTCAGAAGCCATTACAGCGCAATCTCAAGCTCTGGTTTCACTTCCCATTAGCCATTCAGAACCATGACAATGCCCATGGGGGCCCAACTGTGCAGCCATGTCTGAAAGGGTCCAGACAGCCATCAGTACTTTGTTTTCCAGTTGCACAGATCTCCTCTTTTATCATGTCGTTTTAACAATATAACATTAATTGTGGACAGAATCAACTATATAAATAGGTCTGGTATGAAAGAGTTTCCCATTATTTATGCAACATGTTCCGTGTCAAACAGATGTGGCTTATTGTGAATCTTAAAGTATTCAGGAACAAGAATGGAGCCTAGGTTTCTCTAGTTTGGAAAAGCATGGAATTGGATTTTAGTATGGAACAATTTGCTCTTCCAGGCTTTTTCTGTGTACCAGTGCCTAAATGTTGACTATCTTTGACTGTGTCTGCTCAATATTTTGTCTTTTCACACTTCTTTGTGGCTTACCTTTCTTCCTTGCATCATCCCACCTCTCCCTCTTCCCTCCTTTCTGCTTTCCTTTCTTGTGGTTCCTGTTACTTTTTCCTCTTGCATACCTTCCTTCCATCTTCCCTCCTGTCCTTTCCTTCCAGTCCTACCCTCTTCTCTTTCCCTCATGTGCTTTTAATTTCTTATTTACCTTGTTCAGTGTGTTACTTCTTTTCCTTCCTTGTAATTCTTTCTTCCAATTTGTCTTTGCATGCTCCAAATTTAAAGCATTTATGCTGCAGTTCATAAAGCTTTTGTGCTTTATACTTTAAAGTGAAAGTTAAACAACTAAAAACTTGGGGAATTTGATTGTGGAAGATATCAAAGGAAGAACATGAAAGAAATGTTGGATGCTTGTAGTATGCTCCTTGAATTGAAAACAGCATTTTTAAAGAGAAAATGGAATAAATTAGACTAAAAATTTAGTTTTTTCCATATTTTGCCCTTGAACATTAACTCAATATTCATGTTAGGCTAAGCTTAAAACCAGAGCTTCCACCACTCTGCCCCAGTCCCAGATTACCCATCAATCCCATTTCGTTCTCTTTGGCTCAGAGAGCCCACCAATCAGAAGACAGCACGACGAGGAGAAGATAGTAGATTGGCTCTTTGGGGGAAAAGGGTGGAGCAGCTAAAGCCATCCCCTAACAACAGCAGTGAGCTGTGAAATGAGTCTAAGAGATGGGGAGAATTCACTCATCCAGTTTCGTCCTCTGCAGCGTTTAGTTTTTCCCTCTTCCTCTACACTCACTTCTGACTTACGACTCGTGCCAGAGCCCTCCTGTTTTCCCTCTGCATTTCTCCTGCACACTTGTTCCATCTCAGAAAGTGCTTTCCATATCCAACACTCCCCCCCCCTCTTCCTCTTCCTGCTCCGCTCGCCTGTCAGTCTGTATACGACTGCTGACTGCGGACGGAGCTCTGCCAGTGCTTCAGCTGTCACCCAAGCTCGCTGTCGCCGAAGCCGGGTGGGTCGCGCTGGCTGTAGGCGGAAGGAAGCAAGTGACACACTGTGCTACACATACCCACACACACACATAAGAGCAAAGCGTGCACGCACACGTATGCACTTATACACGCATTAGCAGCTCAGCTCGGGTTGAGCGGGGTCTCTTCCCTGACCTACTTCTTTATTGTCACTAAGAGGCAAATGCAGAGTCCGCTCGCGCTCCACATAAACTCTGCGAGAGAGCGGAGCTGTGAAGGCTGCTGCTCGGCTGCACAATGCAAGTGTTCAGGAACAAGAAGGGGCCCCTAACCTCACAGTTCCCCCTCACTTTCTTCCCCCTTGTAGCAGGGGAAACGGCTACAAACAAAAAGGTGCCCCCTGTGCAGGCTGGAGGTGTTACCAACCAGCTCCAGCCTCAAGCAGCCATCTTGTCTGAATGTGTGAAAGATAAGCAAGTAATGAGCGCATGAATGAAAGAGGAAGAAATGACTCGAAAGCTTCTTTCATTATCAATCTCGCACTTTTTAAACTTTAAGCATTAAGTACATTAAAAACAATCTAGCTCATACTACCTTTAGCTTAAATAACAACTGGTGTGAAAAGAATGATGATAAGCTTTCTTGGTTTATTCATCCAATGATTAAATGATACAAGCAAAATGAAGCTAGCTGATTACGTCCTGATAAACTGGCTTGTCTTTTTTTTTTCCACAAGAAAAATAAGACACACTGCAACAATATTTTAACTTTATTGCTATTTAATGTTCCAACAAAAGCAAAAAAAAACACAACTGACTTAATTAGGAATGAGCTTGTATTAGATTCTAACTGAACAATTAAGATGAGAAAAACATTAAGCTATTTACACAAGAAAATTAATTCCTACTCCTGCCAAAACAAATAATATTGGTCAATACTGTTTACAGTTTTCACAGCTGCTGGTTTGAGACTGAAATGTTAAATTAAGCACCTGCTAAATTCAAGTGCCTTTCAAGCATGTTAAAGGATAGCAGCTGACCAGCAGTGTGCAGCACATTTCCAGGCCTTTCATTAAAAAGACATCAAAGCCAAAGACATGGATGAAACACTGTCAGCTGAAGGATATTTGCAAACAGGACATACAAAAATTATTGCTTCTTAAGTTTGGATTCAGCAAACTAATAAAACTCCTTAACAGAGGGGCAAAGTCCACATTCTGATGATTCAAAATACAATAAAAAGGTTCAAGTTCCTACAGCAAATGCCAACTAACGGTTACATCATATCAAAGTTACTGGTGGTTTAAAACTAGAAAAAAGAACTATTGGTCTAAAGAAAGCCACATCTTGAAGTGGCTTTCTAATTCAGTCCTAGGGTCAATATTCAGCATGTTGTAAAGGTATACCCAAATCTGATTAACTGAATTTAAAAAAGGTTGACATGCTAAGCAGGAAATTGCACCATTTTAATCATGGCTTGGAGCAGGGATATGTCTACAACGAGACAAAAACTGGTAGTGTACAACAATAAACTACCGTCTGTAAATGTGACTAAATCATTTACTACAAAACAAAAAAACTTTAAAAACCTGACTTTTGTGCCAAAACACGAAGAGATCTCTTCCTGAGTTTGAACTGTAGTTGCAGGTAGTTTCCAGATAAGGCCCAACACTATCCCATGAGGATAGTGTTACTATGGTGCAGCTGGGGTTTAATTATAAGCAACGTTGAGGTTGGCTATGATTGAGTCTCAGCTTGCTCGTCTTAACGGTCCCTGAAGTGGAAATGGCAGAATACCCATGAGGAAGGAGAGGTGCTTCCCAGACGTACAAAGGCTTCCAACAAACACAGAGACCGGCGACACAGGAAGCCCACAGAGAGAGGGGGAGCATGTGACCATTAGAAGATTCTCAAAACCCCCCTTTGCTCTTCAAAGTCTGACAGTACTGCACTGATCACACCTACCAGCAAGAAAGAAACTGAAGGGAGGATGAAGGAAAAATAAGGAAGAGAAAAAAAATTAGAGAAACTGTCATAGGTTTTGAACGTCCATCATCCTTGCAATTCCACAATTAGAAGAAAATATTTTATCAGACACACTAAATGAGAAATAATCACGATGTTGCTGGATATCTGTCATTCATTTAGTTAGTGAGTCATATCATGATGGGTCAACATTGGGCACAGTCACAATAAACTCTGCCAGTGAACGACAGCCGACTTCAAACATCAATCCATCTGACAAGTTTCTCATATATCAACTCATTCATTTATGGAAATCACATGCAAACTGGCTGTCAAGCTCTGGACGAATCTACAAGGCTTGGACGAAATTCATTTCCCTACGCATGATTATTTTTGCCGCTTTCTGCTACACAAAGCAATGAGATCACTTGTTTATGGAACGCTTGTCGAGAATGAGGAAATGCACAAGCCGGGAGATCTCGGAAAGTGGAGGCAGTTGAGAATGGACCCGTTGCTGGTGTCAAACTATTCCATTTCTTGTCCATCCATCAATTGCATGTCGCTTTTCTGAGAGTTTCGTCATCCCAGCGAGGATCTATCGCTTTTCTGGAGAGTCCCAAGAGTTTGTTTGGTTTGAAAAGCTGTTTGGAAACTTTACAATATGTCTGCTGAGCAAAACATGTAAATGTAGGTCGACTGCTAGAGGAGATAAACTGACTAAAACAACCTCCTGACACTGGCTTCTCATACTTGAGTTAACTGCTGATATACTTTGCACAACTTCATAGCCATTTTGAACATCACTGATTGGCTGCAGAATACTTATATTACATGTATCTTCTGATTTTTAATTAGACCTGTAAAATTTATGCATCACCATGCAGTTTTTTTGTCTATTCATTTTCTGATATCAAATCCTAATAATTAATCCTTAGTTACTATTTTTGTTCCTTCTCATATAAGTGCAAAGAAAATGGCAGAAAATAAGTCCCTGAGTTATCCAATAAAGAGCAGAAAAGCAAAGAGGCAAACTATTTCTGCAAAGCAAACACCTAATAGATAAAACTAAAGTTAGTGGATATATGTTCTATATGTTAAGTGTATGCATTATGTATTATCCAGGCATATAATGTCAGTTTACAGCACAATCAAGTAACTATGTTACTTTCAGTTGTTATAAAAATGCTGTATTAAAAAGAAATTTGACAAAGCAAATTGGGCCTCTGTCCCTTTAAGAAGCTCCTGCTCTTTCAGACACTCCGCCTTCCATCCGTCATCACAACGATACTCTATTAAGCCATTTACAACCATTCTTAGTAGCACTGGACTGAGAAGTAGTTTGCATGATAAGCTCAGCGGACTCGTAGACCACCAGGTGTTTGCCAATTGCTGCTATCGCTAGTCTGGAGGAGCTGTGTGGGGAAGGAGTGCTCCATCAGGTGAAAGGTCAGCTGGAGACTGCATCTCTGAGGAACTGTGAGAGCGAGTGTTTAAGCACTCCCAAACTGTTGAGATCCTTGAGATTTAAGGATTGCTCAAACATGGATGTAAGAATCAAAGCAGCACTCCATGTATGTTTTGATGAGAGAATAACATTAAAACACGACATAATGCTCAAAAAGGGTCGACATTTACAATATGGCCTACCTCCCCCTTGAATATAAGGATCGGTACTGTTGTAGCTTTTGGGTTTAAAATTTTGCGTAAACATACCAATGCATTCCAGACTACATTATGTGAAAAGGTGAAAAACAATTACATGCTGTTGCCATCAGTTTAACACGAAGACAAGAATCAACTGACTATTATACAAATAGCAGCAGCTGGAGGAGCCGGGGGTGGTGGGTGATCATGTACAGCTAGGAATTCTGGGCCTCATGTCAGCAGCTGACTCTGGATCTGGAACAATAAATATCTAATCCCTGTCATGTAACGAGGCCAGGGTGCACCTCTGGACCCAATAAATCAATCAGGGTATTCCATGTAGGTGACCCTCGCTGCAGCAAGAGGAAAATATTTGAAAAAGAAAAAGCTACAACAATGCAAGTAAAAAAGAATAAACTGAGTTTGGAAACAACAATGGCAATGCAGAGGAATGAGGTGGTGGAAGCCTGGTTTATTTTCTGTCACCGTGGCTCATAGATTCATTTGAAATAATATGTCAGAAGGTTTAATAGCTTAGCTGAATCCTGTACACAGTCTGAGTTTTAAAATAATACCCGTTATTACTGTCCGACTGTTCAGTGTGAAGCTTTAACAATCAGTTTGACTTGTGATCAAGCAGCTGATCGGGAGGGAGACTGCTGCGTAAACTCATGCTGACGCCAACATTAAAAAGCCAGCGTAAACCAATTATATTCCGATCAAGCTAATCAATGTCACAAGCATGACCCCAGAGTGTGTGTGACATGTGCCATTTCTCAAATCTCTGCCACATAGATTTTCATCTACTGCAGCAAACGCGGCGTTAAAGGCGAGCCAGCAGCAGTCACAGCTCTGACAAATTCGTCCCTCCATGAAAATGAGCAGTGGATAGATTTCAGCATGCAGCCTGCCAGAACCACGGGAGGGAGACTAAATGATTATGTTCCAACAACACCATTCCCGCTCACAGAAAAACAACAATCAGGGTTCTAGGTAGGATATTGCGGCCGCGTAAAATTAAAGGGGAGAGGGAGCGAGACAGACAGGGGAGGGGGGAGGCTGATTTCATGGAGATAATCAGAGCCTGCAAGCATGTTTGACTGTCTCCAAATGTGCTGCTGGGAGAGATAACCTGCAAATAATAGGCAGCACAATATGTACATTATTTATATTTCTGAGTTAAGATACAAAGTAACTTAAAAATTTTATTTCAAATGTTAACGAAAACACAGAGTAGTTAGTGTTCTGAAGGTTAACAGGAAGCGGGCTGAGGTGATAAGGAGATAAGACTACCATTACGTGTAATGTTTAATGGAAGCTAATACAGACAACAGAACATTCAACCAGGAGCCCAAAGAGGAACAATTAGCAATCAGCCAGGTTATGTTAGTACACTGATTTTTCTATTTTTATTTTTTCTGTTATTATTATTATTTTCAGCCATGTTGGTTTCAGCCATGAGTGCAGTGTGACCCAAGCACTCACACTGTTTGGGTCAGGTCACTAAAAGAACATGAATATGCCTCACCCCCAAAAAAGACCAACACCCCAAGCTCATTTATTTCAGTCAAAAGGAGAACGCTTAAAGAAAAAAAAAAGCTCATACTGTCAGAAAGGCAATGTAAATGATTAGTCATCATGTGAGTCAACACATTTGTGACATTTGTCACAGCTCTTTTACAAATGAAAAGAAAAATATTGACAGAGATTAAAAATAAAAAAGAATTTTCACCTGAATCACAGTGTGGTGATTATACTTAGTTTGTAAAATTAAATTTCCAGAAAACCTTTTATAAATAGAAAAAAAAAAAAAAAAATACACACAAGGAGGATGGTGAAGGAATTTACACCAAAAAATAAAGACATGCCCACCAAGAGTTTGAATTTCTGGATCAAAACTGAGATGCACAGAAAAACAGTCTGCAGACTGGAATCAGTTCAGATCTAGTGTGACCTGTAGTGACCGATGACCAGCCAGCTGGAAGCTTAAAGACCTCATCATCTTCCAACCCCTGAATGCACCATATGCAAGTGCTTCCAAAGCACACAGAAAACACCACCTCTTCTGTGTGAGAAAATCTGCATCTCCTCTACAAATGCAGAATTCAGTCTAGTAAAGAAAGATTAGGAAACAAAGCCAGAGATATTGCAAGAGAGGCCTTGAGCACTAGGGCTTACACTGAGATCATGATAACTGTTCAGAGTCTGCACAAAGAAAATAGGCAAGAAGTAATTAAAAGATTTCAACTTGTAGTTTGGACCAAATCTGAATTTCTGCACTTGAATTCTTAATCATTAAAACAGAAATGCTTCATTGCTTTAAGAATCAAAGAAATGCAAACCGTAAAAGGAAATTTTAAAAAAAAGAAAGTAAGCAGCAAGGGAAGAGCAGAAAGACAAGGAGGATAAAAAGAGAGGTAATTAATAACAGCCCTGATACAGTGGGGACAAAGAATGAAGTTGATGCATGAGGGGCAATTAGATGGCATCCGTGGAGCTACACAAGACCGATGCACTCCCAGTTTTACAGCACCTACTGACGCTTGGGGGATGACGACCAAAGAGGAAGCAAGAAATGGGAAGTAAATTGAATTATTTTCAGGCTAAGACAGAGAAGAATCTCATGAAAATGTCAATATTACACTAGTGTAAACTACAAAAGCTACAGTCAATGCACAGCCAATTGATTATGATAGACCCGGCCGACACTTAGTTTGACTTTAAGTCACATGGCCTGCTAATAGCTGTCAATTAATTGGATAACTTCATTACTGTGTGCATTTTCTGGATTAAATGGATCGTTTGGTGTGTAAATGCTCACAAAGAACAAGGCTTCTTACAAACAGCACTACTGCATCTAAAGTGATTCACGGAACGAGAGGAAATCATGGGGTTTTCTGTTTTTTAAAACATCAAAACACAGAAGCCACGAAGGGACTAGTCCCCCAAAATTCTCAAGAGATAAACGCAAAACTCAGCATTTATCATATGGGTTTTTTCTCCTCATTTTGTTTCAAGTTGTAAGGTGCCAAGTAACATGCACAAGATGCTTTGACTCAAAACAGATAAAAGTCACAATGGCTTATTTAAATAGTTTACCGACAACAGAAAATCCACCCTTTGGGTCAGTCAGTCATAAGAACACAGAAATTCATCATCGAGAGACTCCATCCACCACTGTTTAATTTCCACATCTTAAATGTTGCTTATTTATCTTTCAATCAATATAATCTAACTGTACATATTGCTTTTCCAGCCAATGGAACATGACGAGAATTAAAAACGTCATGCGTGACTTCGCGCTATGACTAATCTGAAATTCCACTCTCAATTTCTGTGTCTGAACGATGAGGCGGCTTATTCAGAATGAAATTTATTGTCAACAATGGCAAATTAAATAAAAAGGTTCACTGTCAGGAAACAGTCCGCCGTCACGAACTGCGAAAGAAACAAGCTTCTTATGACTAATTCTGTTTTATTTCAAAATTCGTCACAACATCTGGGCGATACGAGGAAGAGCCTGTTTTGGCAAAAAGTTATGTTTTCTGTTCTCTGAAAGAGGGTGACTTACTCATTTCTAATGTATTTTGTTTTCTGCTACCAGCTTTGTGTCTTTTGGAGGAGTTCGATGGAATTCCTTTTCACTTTTTTAACAGAAACTTTATGTGTAACCTGAAGGATGTTTTCCTCGTTCAGAAATCTCGTCAACGTATCGGTTTCCATTCAAACCTGTGGGTGAGTAGGTGGGCGGGGGGATAAACAAGTCCCCTTACTGACACAAGCACTTGTCTATACAGCAGGCAGAGTGGTAGACTGTTACCGTTAAACATCAAAGCATTAATTGTTTTTGTAAGATACACACCAACTTTTACCCGCCTTATAAGTTTCTATGTGCACGTATATACATGTGCAGTAGTCGGCCAGGTTTAGTCAATAAGCTCATTTCCTATCCAGTTCCTAAAACAATTGAACCTCAAGACACAAACATTACATCACTCCTTGAAGTGACTGTCAAAGGCACATCTTAGACAAATGCTTTACACTGAATGTCGGCAGATATTTCACACGACGGTGTGCTTAATTAGATTACCGCCGTCCTCTATGGGTGTACTTCTCAACGATCTGCAAATTCCAGGCCTTGTCCGCAACCCCCGGGACCGTGTGATGTTTGATCCGGGGCCAGAGAAGGCCAGCCAGACATTCAAGCCCGGGCCCTGGCGCCCTTCCCTCAATGCAGCTTGCACTATAGCTCCCTGCTGTGAGGCCTGAAGGAAATCTCACTGCCTACAGAATTGTAGAAAAAACAAAAGAAAAGGCTCTTATCTATTGAGCGGGGGTTAAAGCGAGAGGAACAATACATTTTACACCCAGGCGACTTCTCTCTGTGGAAATGCTCAAGAAGTACCTATTGCTTTGAGAGGGAAAAAATCAATACGCAAAGAAGCGAAGAAAAAGAATCAATGCTGCATTACTGACTTACCGATTCACACCTTTTAAAAATACTTTCCACCTACAGGAATAAAATATTTCAATAAATAAAACAAAAGCCTAACAATTTAATTAATACAAATGTTACAGCTCAAATGACGATTAATAGCGAAAACAAGTGTAAAAATAATTTGAGAAGATCATTCAAATTGATGGACGAGCGCAAGATGTTAAAGAATAAAATATTCTTAATACAGCCAAACAATTTTAGAAAATCATGCAATTTGCAAGACAGTTGTATTGTATACTTTTTATGCTGCATGAAATCAAGAAGTGTCACCAAACACAACACAGGCAAAGATAATCTGAATACTAATCAAACATCCAGCCCACATCTATTACAAATGCAACAACTGATGGAGTGAGGGTTTACAGATCCCTACGTCCTGAACCACCGGCTAACCATTAGCCATCACCGTAATGATGTTGTGACTGCCAAGCAGCTGGATAAAACTTAAGGCTCCCAGATACTCAAGTGTATTTCACTTTTCAAATGTCTGTGCGTACTCGAAGCGAATGTCTGCCACATATGTCCACACAAAGGTAAAATTTTACGATCATAACCTGTGTTGCAAGGTAAAACTGTTCATTTCAAACTGTTTTGTATGCAACCCCAAGCTCATAAGTCACAAGGATAGGCACAAGCCAGACTGCCATTTTGTGTCACTCTAACAGGTGTGCCTCGCTGCATTGGTGGATGAGCATAAATTGGCTCATAAAACTTGCTAGTATCCACTTGTAAAGCGGGAAATTAAGGAATTTGTTGCGAGAAACATATGTAATCGGTATGCTCATCGATGAAATCTCAACCGCCTGAGTGTGCGGAGCTCACAGAAGATGCGCAGTACGCCACAGGATATGGGAGCCTTACGTCAGCATGTTATGACTGGCCAATGCTTCTTGGCTAACAACTGTAAAGAAAATAGTTTTGTGAATTTCTGTATTGTGGACCAAAACAAAAACAAACAACAAAAAAAGCAGAAAAGTGATTAACAGTTTTCCCAAAAGATTGTGGTAATTTCATCTTGTTCTCACACTGCCTTCCTCATGAGCTGGAAGAATCTTAACAACCCTAAAAAATGTATTTAAAGTTCCATGGCAAAAACACAATAACTTATGAAATAATAAAGTAGAACCTGATTCATCAGCCAAAGCAGGACGGTGCCAAAAAGGAACTGAACTGAATATCCAACAGCTTATTAGCGGTAAGAAAAAACTGCTCCGTCGTAAAAGAAATTATTTATAGATTACTGCTCTTGGTAGAAAGCTTGTCAGATTCTAACACATAACAAGAGCCTTTATGAGTGTACTCTGAATAGTTAGATTATTATGATCCCTGCACTGAACACATGATTCTGTCTAATCAGCCATCTTCATGGAAAATATAACATGTCAGCATTTACCAAAGCCAGAACATAGTTGGGATTTCCTGATCTTAGAAGCACGATTAAATATTTTACTTTACGCAGAAGCGTGGGTTTGACAGCAAATCTGACATTTTAGGCGCAGAGAAAAGCGTGTAAGAGAGGGGGATCAATACTTGACTGAGCCTCTGCTCTGCTGCCTCATCCCCCGAGGCTTAATTCGCTGGATGTTTAAAGACGAGCGATTCACAATAGGGGATCAGATGGGATTGACCACGGGATGAAAATGTGAGGAGTGTTTATTAAACCGATGTCGCCGAGACTAGGAGCTGTGGGTGAAGGTGAGCCGAGATCGTTCAAGAGGCTGTCCAAGAGACACCCGTAATGGTTATTAACAGCTAATTCCTGTCTAAGTTGCAATTGCCTGGTGATACAGAAACCTCCTTTTTATGCTTTAAAGCATGGGGATCGATCAAAACTGAATTTTGAGAAACAAACATGAACACTAAAAGACTGATAATATCATAAGCAGGACATATAGTGCTTTAAGAAGAAATAAAATAAAAGAGAAACTTGTCTCCTTTGACCCCAGAATTGCTGAATTGTCCTTCAAGGGCCTATGTAAAGTCCACAAGGCCAAAGCAAAGACAAAGCTAAAGTGTTGATTCAGCTTCATGGGGATACTGAACGGATAAGCAGCACCAACCATCCCCACACACACACACACACACACACAAACATGGATGAGTGAGCATGTGTGTCCGCAGACATACAAACACATGCAAGCAGCCTTTCAGAGCCTGACCAGCTGTCCTACTCCTCCCACCCTCCCATTCCCATCCCCATCTCCATCCAAACCTACGGGAGGCCGGAGGATATAAATCACTTGAACGAAGACGTGCACAGAGGGAACACAAGTGGTGTACGTGACACACACAAACCTACAGCGCTGAGTCCAAACTTGCCTTGCATTATCTACTAGCGCATATGCAGTCAAATACACCTACGCGAGCTTTTACACACACTTTGTATAACAAAGAAAGTCACACCCAGTTTATGGCATTACGCATGCAAATAGCTCACACAGTTTATGTGCGCAAGATACGGAGCAGAGTTGGCCTCAAAGTCAATTTATCTCACATACTGGCTCTAGGTGTGCTCTTAAATACCTGTGCATGCTTTTGTGTGTATGCGTGAGTGAGTGAGTGAGTGAGTGAGTGAGTGAGTGAGTGAGTGAGTGAGTGAGTGAGTGAGTGAGTGAGTGAGTGAGTGAGTGAGTGACGAAGAGATCAAGCTTGGTGCAAGCACCTGATAAGCAGAGAAGGTTGTATTGCATCACAAGATACTGGGCTCTGCATTACATAATGTGGAAAACTTAGAGAGTAAAGGTTACTCATGTTGATGAACCTTCCTTTGGTCGTCCAAACTGAAACTGCTGGCCTCAGGGCGCCAGCAGGGAGGAAGTCAACTCTCCTGGCAGAGGCACACCTTGTAGATCATTTTCCCATAAAAGTCTCCCCTGCTTTCAAAATTATGGTTTTATAGACACTAAAGCTTTCTTCTGATAACGCAATTCTATGAAAAATCTCAAAATATATAATAGTCAATTATGATTCTGTTGTCTTAATCTTAAAGAAAGAAAAACTCAGTCAAGTTGTTTTAAAACCACATTTAAATCCCAATGTGATAGTTAAAAAAAAACAAAAAACATTTTACATTTCAAAATGACTTGCCTCATTTTATTATTTTGGTACCTATCAAGCATCCTTGTAGCACACAGTCTTACAGCATTGAGGAGCTACGGTAACTATGTGAGCTTTGTCATACAACCCACCCTCGTAACCACCAGGAGGTTAGAGTAACTACGTAATCAGCTTTATATCATTAAGCTGCTACAGTCACTACAGGCTATGTTCTGATATCACCCTTGAGCACTGCGCCTTTTTCAGCGAGGTCTACACAGGCTAGCTCATGCTAAAAACAGAAAGACTGATACAAAATGTGGAGCTTTTAACAAGACAATCTTTTATTTAGAGGCGTTTAAGTCAAAGGTGAGCACAATTTATGAAATATCCGGTCTATTCTCAGGAAATTAGCACCTTAACTGTCATGAAGTCACCAGTGTTGACTAACATGTAAGTGTTTTGGGGGTGACAGTTAAGGGGCTAATTGAATTATAAGTCTAAACACACATGACTTTGATTAAATTTTAGAGATTTATTTTATCCAGTGAGTCCCATTTTATTGTTCAATCATACGTATACAGAAGAAGAAAAAAATTACACTTAATTATCTAACTTCAAAACTTGGCTCTGCTGCTCATAGTTGCTAATGTAGCTATTTGGGAAAATCATACCTGATCACCAAAAGCAGCAGTCAGATGGTCTTCCTTTTTATTATTTGAATGAGTGTCTATTTATATACTCTTATCACTAAGTTGAAAACATAAGTTTTGATGTGACAAGTTAAATTCTGATTAAAAGTCTCTAGAAAAGCCTTTTTTCTTCAGTAATTCTGATCTTTATCTATGGAGTGAGGAAACAATCCTGCAACATCAATTATTTTCCCTGCTCATCCCCTCATGGAAAATAATAATTCCTTACTTTTCAAGTCTGGATGGGAGCACTGAGTGGGCAAGCCAACTTTACTCCTCAGAAATGTCTCTGGCAGCAGCAACTGAACAAGGCCAGAGTGATGCGACGCTGGGCCTGCAGCGTGGGAAGGCTGCTTCCTCACATGAACCACAACAAGTGATGTTCACCAAACTGCCAAATTTAATTATTTAGCATGTGTCGCTAAATAAGAGGAAGCGATGAGACCGACTAGGTCTGATTATGCGTTCTGTGTTTCCCTACATCTGAGGTCTGTTTTGCTCTTTTTTTTTTGTTTGTTTAGCTCTTTGGAAATCCAAATGATGGATTCTTGTCTTGTTGGAAACTGATTCTCTCTCATGCTGATAAATACAGCACGGTCATGGGAAAACTGACTAAGCAAAAACACGCCTATGAGGATGACACCCATTTCATAACCGCCTTTCACGAGTGCCACGTGGAGTGCAGCCATAGTGAATGTATGGTAGTAAAATAAACAGGCTGTAAAGCACCTCTTTTGCCAAAGTGCACTCAGCTTTGCCCTGGTAGCCATAGTGACAAAGGGGTTGCAAAGTGAACCCTGCCATGTTGCACACGTGAGGAGAAGAGAGATTATGAAAGAAGAATTTGCATTGAAACATAAGGTTAAATGAAGCGCACCGAGGCTCGAGCACTGCAAAAAACAACCCCGCGACCCTCTCCTTCGTGGGCCTGCATGGGGCCCACATTTCATTTGGACAGGCCAAAGAACGCCGGAGCGAGACAGAGGGACACAGAGATAAAAAGAGGAAAAGGAGGAGAAGAGAAGAGGGGTTGGGGGGGGTTGAGTCTGTGCCTTTGCACTCCCCAGGCTCTCTATTTTTGTTTCCTCTTTTTGTGCGAGCTCCGGCGCACACACTCGCGCAGCGCAGTGGATTTTCAACTTGGTCCTCATCAGTTGTGGGCCTGATGAAACGAACACTGACAGCCTCTTTACATTTGTAAAGGCCCCTGCAGCAGCTGGGCTTGTCACACACACACGCACGCCCACGCCCACACACACACACCTAAAGGCTTTGAATCTGAGGCCTAGCCCGAGCTTGGGCCAACAGGAAGAGCCGACTCTGCACAAAATGGCCCTGGCCGCACTGAGCTGCACTCCGCTGCGACTCTCGCTAACGCGGATAACCATCCACACAATGTGTGTCATGTTTTGTTAAACAGAACAACACCGCCCCGCATCAGTCTTTGATACCTCATTCATGACAAAGTTTTTACCATTTAAAAAAACAAGCTTTGTAGAATAAAAATAATAAAACACACCTACACAAAATACAGTTTTCCACCTAAGAGTAACACTTACAAATCTAGATTAAAAAAAAAAACTTGGCAGTGTATTTTACTTCAGGAGGTATTAACGTGTCTAATCATAATCATAGCCAAGCCCTGTTTGCCTTAATTATATTTTAAATCATTCTAAATTTTAATATCAGTCGCAGACAGCGAGTGTTTGTTGGGAGCACAAGGTGGGGGTTAAGGGGCAACAACTCACACTTGTGTTTCAGGGGAAATGGTTAAGCCAAGCATGTATAATTGTCTTACGCTAATTAGGGGGAGGCAAAGAGAGGGAGGAGGGGTGGAGCGATCCGTATGGGCCAGGAGTCCCATCTGAAAGCCTGGAGAGGAACTCCTGGAGCAGGAATCTACACACTTGGTGGGAAAGAAAAGACAACTAAAAAGTTTTTTTTTAAGGCCTATTTTGGTCTAAGCCAGAGTCTACACATCAACCACATCTGGGGGAAAAAAAAAAGTCTAGACCTTAAAAAAAGAAATCATGTCATTTCAGAAAGGTTCAGAAAAACTGTTCTATTCTGGATCTAGCTTAAATTTGGATTTGAATGACTCATCATTTCCTCAAACATCCCGTTTCCATTAATGCAGGGGAAGATTTACACACATGGCCTAGTTAAAAGCCTTATCTTTGCCGTCTACAATCAAACTCCTCCTTCAGCAAACAGCAGCTAGTTTTAATTAATCTCAACTACTGTGAATGAAACTGCTCGGTCACATCAGAGTGTATCACGTAACTATGCTACGACCCAAAAAAATAGGAACAAAGATCAAGCTGTTCTTCTGTCAGCCTTTCCAAACATCTGTCTCCTTCAAGTCGCCCCACATTTGCGCTGCTTTCCAATAAAGGCTGATACATCAGCACATTGTGTTACTGACACCGAGGTGCTGAAAGGAAACAAAAAACATCTGGTGGCCATAAGAGGTCATGCATGCAGATGTGATAAATCCCTATAAAAAGAGACTGTGTTTTTTTTTTTACACTTTCCTAAAAAAAAAAACAATAAGTGGTAAATTCAAACTAGAAAGTGCCAACTGTAAGCTATTAATTCAGTATTTTAATGTAAAACTTATGAGTTAGAGTCATGTGGCCATAAACTGAAAAACTGTCTTTAAGAAACTATTACTCTGGCTGCGATGAAGCATTAATGTTTCTACTTTCAGACATAATGTTGCTCGTATAAAACTGTTGCTCAATTTAGCAACCTATTTCGTAATGTTGTTAACTTTTTGGGTTTATTGTGGAAATCTGTTGGCCAACAGCAAGGCCAAAGCTTAGAATAGGCCAACATGGACAGTAGACCAGGATCTCAATGTTTTGAGGTTACCCCATTATCTTTTAATGAATGGATATTTTGAAAGTAACATCTAATATAGTTCCAAGCAAAATATCTTATCAGGTAAGGTGTTTCAATCTGTCAAATCTAAGCAATCTGCAACAATTTGAAAACAGTGAGCCCTACGTCTGACTAAATCTGCAACTTTGAACAGAACACCTCCTTTGGTTTTGTTTGTTCTGTACTGTACTGAAAGGGTTGTATGACCACATAAAGGTTCGACATAGTTAATATATCACTTTTGGTTAATTTATTTAAATGGATTAAGATATTTCTAGAAATCATGCAGTGTTAAACAGATAAATTCAGAGAAACTATCTTCATGTAGACAAGGGCCTATGTGTTCCCAACTAAACATCAATCACAAAATGTACACATGAAACAATTTATCTTGGTAGTAAGGATGTTTAATTACAGGTTTTCATTACTAGACATAAAAAGTCATAACATTTAAGAAAAGGGACTGTAATCCTGAGACAATAACAATAAATGATCTGTGCAAAGCACACAACCGTGGTTAAAAAAAAATAATATATATATATATATATATATATATATATATATATATATATATATATATATATATCTTATTTGCTGTTTGTAGTATTTTTACACTGTTTGTTCCATTAGATTGTTGGTAACCCACTGAAAAAAGGACTTAAACCCAGTGTATAAGATACACTGTGTCTCCAAACTGCCAGGTGAGATAGCTACAGCCTTAAACAGGCTTCCTTATGCCAGTAGGCGATGTAGTGAACTTAGTCTGTGTTCCCAACTGGTGGAGAATTTCACTATTTATCTGAGTTAATTTACATTTAAAGTAAGTTGTGTTTTCGCAGTCAAGCAAAGGCTGAATTAAATCAAGATTGCTAAACTAAACATGACAAATACATTGGATAATAAAGCTCACAGTATGCTAATCAGCTAAAGGTGTTGCTAGATGGTGGCAAATACAATGCTTGGTATGTGTGGAATGTTCACTTTTAAACGCCCCCGCCAAAGTAGGCTTTTCTATCAGATACAAAATCTCTTTCCATTATGACCTATGAACACATCACACTAGCGAGTGAATTGATTGAACAAATCACAGAACTTCAGCCTATGGTAGTTTCTTCAGCAGCTGTGATGGCTGCGAACAGATTATTTTTGTTTTTTAAGCGATGGGAGTAAATATGGGAGTAAATATTTGTATGTCTTAATGTGTGTCTGTCATCTGTTTTCATTGCTAACCAAATTACACTTTCATTTTGTGATACATGCTACAATAATACTAAAGGTAACAACTGAATGTTTACTAAATATGACTAATGAAATTAATGTGTCCTGTCCAGTGGCATTCTGATTGGAACAGTTTCACAACTGGGAATAAACGCCACCCCCAAAAAAAAGGTGATAAAATTTTGTGGCTATCTCTAGTTAATAGGGAACCAGAACTGTCTGTTGCCCAGGGGCCTGCATCCTGCTAAGTCCGACCTTGCCAACAAGAGGAAACACTTTTTAGAAACGTTTCAATTAATGTGTGCCGGAGTTGTGATATCAACTATGAAGGTTTAGGACAATTTGAGAACAGAAGTGCTACAAACTTTAAATCTTCAGTCACTAAGGAACCAAACAAGCGTGTGCTCGAAACAAACCACACAATGATGACATTGTCATTGTCGCTTTGCGAGGTATAAAGCAATGAAAGAAGAGACGGGTACGAGTCCAAAACGCGCAAGGACGCGAGTTAAAAAGCCAACACCAAGCGGAATAGTTCCGTTTCACAGGCCCCCTTCCCCATAAATTCACCAGAAAGAAAATGGTCGCTTCGTGCATAAGCCTCTGCAATGCGACTGAACTGAACACAGCCTCTTTTTTAAAAAAGACTGGGTCGTTTAAGAACACGGTGTTCAAACGCCATAGGCCGTTTATAGCGGTGTTAAAGGTAAATTATGAGACCAAACACCGGTGAGCTAAGCACCTCTCTGTAGCATTACAGAAAAAATGGAGTTGTGCTGCTGCAATATGCATCTACTCCTTCGCAGAGGTCATACAGAGAAGATTGGAGAAAAATACAGAGCGTGGTGGAGTTTAGATGTTATAATGGACAAATGGACATCATAAGCACATATAACCGCGTCCATTTGTCGTGTGTAAGTGTTGGAAATTGGGTGAATACGCGGAAAAGCATGACCCTCTTTTCCTGCTGCTCTGCCTGACTCTTTATGGAGAAAATTAAAGAGCCACAGCAGTCCGGCGAAACGTGTCGCCCCTGCAGCGAAAAAAAATAATAATAGCCAAACACAGTCTCCACAACACAGTCCCCTTACACGCGTTCCCACAATGAGAGTGGGGTTAATTGTTAAATAATTCGCTGTGAAGATAGAAACGCTCAGCATGGGACGAAATGGAGCAGAGCTATGGCCGACAGGCTCGTCTTCTCCGAGCAGCAAGAAGCGAGGAGCGAACAAAAAACGATGGAGGGGAAAGCCTTTCCTGAAACGTGTTTGCAAGATTGTTACTATTTAAAACATTTCCCACCCTTACGTCACAGCACAGACGCACAGGGCATCCCTTCGGCACAGGGAAAACAAAGCAAAATGAGCAAAACAGTCCACCTTGAAGCAAAGCAGAAACCCCTAAAACATGTCTGGTGTCGAAGAACCCGCTGGAGCTCAGACACTAAATAAACACCACAGTCTCTTTACAGCGCAACTATGTCACTGTTTAAACTTTTATTTGTTACATTTTAGAGGTTATTCGACTCGGACGGCGCATTATTGTAACCTTCGCAGCCCCCGATGAAAAAGTTTATGCGTTTTCACAAAGGCAAACTTGAATAGATTTCGGCGAGCATTTCAAGCAAACACAATTCTACTTACGTATTTCTTCTGGATGATATTCCTCTTAGGTCTTTCCTTGCTCATTATGCAATCCTCCAAAAGTAAAATGTTTGGCTATAGAGAGAATGGCCACATGAATTTCTTTTCTTTCGCTCTCGCCTCTCCGGGGCTCCACCAACAACTGACTATTTAAATCCCCGGCTCTGTGAGGAAAAAGCTCGCTAGCTCTTGCAGAATCCTTCCTTTCGGTGCTTCCTTGTGGGTTTTTATGTAAATCCCAGGATTCAAGCTTCGGCGACGAGCAGAGAAGGACCGGACCCGAACTCATTCAAGGATAACATAGTCAAAAAAAAAAAAAAGAAGAAGACAAGAAAAACAAACGCACAACAATAAGTTCCATTCGCCCGAACGGCTCTGCTTCTCGTCTCTCCCCCGATCTCTCGCTCTTTCTCTCTTTCGCTCTCTCTTTCTCTCTCTCTCTGTCTTCACGCACATGAATACCGCTGAAGGGGTTTAAATGTCGCCGAGTCACATCTTTATTCAAACGTGCAACAGCAACGGGGAGAGAAAAATGAATGAATAAAAAAATGAAAACAAATAAAAACGTTTTGTCGTCGCGTCTTTTCTAAGCTGGAGCCTGCGGACGTCGAGAGAGCTCTCCAGCGGCACTGCTCTGCCTACTGAGAGCAGCTCCTTTCTTCCTTGCCTCAGCCTATCACAGCCCCCCTACCCAGTGGCAGCTCTAGAAAATTTTGCATGGCGAGGTGGGGGGCAAAAAAAAGTGGCAAGAGCTCCAGGCACGGTGGCTACGCTGGACCTCCTCGGTGTACAATACAAAAATCCACTTTAAGTAAATAATCAAGGAGATATCCACAAAACACTTTGTTGTCACTGTCTCTTCTATGAAAGACATTTTTTAAAGGGGCAGTATAATGTAAATTTTTTTAGCTTTATATTATGTTGTAATGTTACTATTAATGTGATTTTTTTTCCATCAAAAACATATATGCAGTGTTGCTTTATCTTTCATGCATGTTTTATAAATCCTTTAATCTCCAGCAGCAGCCATTCAGTGTAAAATGCTTAGAGGGACCAAGCACTGCCTTCGAGGATGAAGCTCCTCCTCTGAGCTGCAGTTTTCAAGCTTCCCACAGCAGAGCCAGCTCAGTTTGTAGCAGTGGCAGCTGGTCATGGCACTTCCTATGTTACCTGCCACAGTTTAATATGGGCATCTGCCATAGGGTGCCAGAGCTGCCATGGCTGCTAATGTTGTTATGGGGAATGCCAGTGGTGCCGATTTTCTGAAAACGTGCTAGTTATATTGCCTGTTAGTAAATTATGAGTTTTGAAATTATGTTGTGATTTAACTATGTAAGACCTGTAATATTTTTGACTGCATTTACATGATGGAAAGTGGCAGTTCCGGTGGTAGCTGCCACAGCTTCAGTGGCAGCTGACTCTGGGTGCCGTGGCTGCAGTGGGAGCTGCCATTAGAAGCTTGCTGTCTCTCGCAACCAAGTTTCGGCCTCACAGAGCAACCCTCCACCACAACTCCCCCACTCAGCTCCTTCAGACTAGTCAGCAGCAATTAGCAAACACCCACACAGTTCCTACTGAGGATTTACTTCTCCTGTAATGGGAAGTAACTCCTCATTACAGGAGTTACTTCTCAGTGCAACACTGGTAAAAACGTATTAACCCTTATGAGGATGTTGTGATGACTTTCCAAAGGCGGAGTGTTGGAAAGAGCAGGACTTTCTTAAAGAGACAGAGGCAAAATTCCAGGCATCAAATTGCAAAGTAAAATTGCATTTAAATCATATTTGATATCTACACAGTTTTTATAGAAACTGAAGGTAACACAGTTATTTGATTGTGCTATGAAATTATACTATCTCTCTGGAAAACAAAAAAAATGGTTCCCCTTTGAGTGTAAATGTCTATTTGTCTCATCTGCCAAAATTTTAAAAATTCTCATTTTCTTTAAAGTGACAATGCTCTTTAGAAATTTCAGCTCCCACAACATTGTGAGCGCTTTCTCTTGTGTATTTTTTGCATTTATGTGACTTTAGGCACTGGGTTTGCTCATTAGAACTCATGAAATGTATCTTGCTCTGTGAGGTTTCTGTTTCATCATACCTAAACAACGGATTGTTTACAATACATGAAAAACACACACAAACAACAGCGATGTGCAAATACCAACAGCAATGACGTTAGATATTAGAACAATTGTACAAATAACAGCAGGTAAGTAAATGCATATTAAATTTGATGAAAGCAGTGATGGTTATAGCATCTAACAGCTGCTCAGAGGAAGGACATATGATACTACTGCTTTGTGCAGGTAGGACGCAGCAGTCTGTCACTAAAGAAGCGCCGCAGTTCAGTGACATGTCTCATGCATGGGATGGGAGAAATTGTCCAGCAGTGACGATATTTCAGCCAGAGTTCTTCTATCTCCCAACACCTGCTGCACCAGATCATAGGGCCATCCTAGGACAAAGCTGGCCTTCCTGCTGAGCATGTTTGGTATTCTGGTTGAAAGTATTAAATTAAATCAGTGAAATAGCTAGTGTTGTTTGATTCCTATATGTGAGCATGTTCGTTTACTGTTTAAATCTACCAAACGGGAGACGCGGGGAGCATCTCAGTTGTGGTCAAACCATAATGCCGCATCAGCAGTCAAATTTTCCTTCGATCACAGTTAGAAACAGGTGCAAAAATAGGCAAGTTCATCTGAAGTTGGAGTAATAACTTGGAAAATCTAATGTTCCTAGACAATGGCCTCATATAGTTGGACTTCTTGCTTGGAAAGTTAGAGGCCTTGGGGAACACTTCCCTCAAGTTGTTGTTCCGATTTGAAAGTTGGAGATCTCCACGATCCCCTTCCACACCAGCAATAAGAGGTCAGACTTCCAAAAACGCTTCCCCTGTTGTTGGAGTTCATAAAATGAAACTCTGAAGTACCGAGAATGTTGTCCTGTCGCCAGATATGTTAATGTGTTATATAATTTATATATAAATTCAAATTTTAAATCTGTTATGTATCTTCATGGTAACAAACATGTGTTTCTGATGCACCTATTTTAGAATTTAGGGGGGAAAAAAATGTTAGTTTAATTTAAAAAAAGAAAAAGAAAGGTGGCTAAGGAGAAAAAAAAAATATTCCGATGTCTAGACCCAACTACCACAACCTCAAACCACGTGTGTTAAATGTTAAAGACCTGCACTTAATGAAATATTATACTGTCATAGAGTTTGAGCAAAATGTAAAAAATATATTACTTCATTTTATGTTCAAAGTAGCCATTTCAGTTACTGAACTCAGGGCTCCTTGGTGACCTGCATAGGGCATAGTTATTATTTTCCAGACTGGAAACTCAAAAAAATCTGACCTCTGAGTAAACAGAACACACTTTAAGAACCTCCCAGAGGTTCTCTGGGCACAGAATATATATACCTGGGGGGTTCTTTTAATACCTTTGTAATAAAGGATTTTAAGCATATTGTGATAAAAGCCACCTACCCTCTTTTCAGTTCCTAAGTATTTCATTTGTTGTGCTTTACCAGGTAAATTTGTTCAGTAACTAAATCCATTTTCACATCTATTTCTTTGTCTTTAAGCGATGTTTCGATGTTCACATGGAAACACTTTAAGCTCACCAATAAACATGTGCTTAACCAATGGTATCATGATAAGACCAGCAAAGTGAAAGAAGCACCTCTGGTTAAATGCTTGCCCCATTTCACGCCGACTTGAGAAATCAGCTCCATGACTTTCCGTTGCATATCAACAGTGAATTGGTTTCAATGCCCCCAATTTGCATTATAAAACTGATGTGGAAAGAAAAGGTTTAGGGAAAGCAAAGGGTGGTATTTAAATGGTTATGGCAGTACTGCTCTTGAAGACAACTAATAGAAATGTGTCTCTCAGTTTTGGGGGTTTTTTTGTTTTGGTTTTTTACTCCTGCACCTCACGCTTCAACTTTCTGAAAACTAAGCCTTCAAATGTGTTTTCTTTGTTCTCTCTTGGACTGCAGAAATACAGTGTGATTTTCACATCGCTGCATTTTTGCGGCCTGCACATTGTACCCATAGAGTTCAGGGTAGAGACATCCACGAGCAAAGAGAACGGTACTGAGAGCACAGGTTTTACCTCCCGAGAAAAAAGTTTTAGCAGGAGGAGCACAATTTAAGCAAGAGCAGAAATGTCGCAGAAACATAAATTTTGATTGTGAGATGAACTGCTTCGGAGGAAACCACTGCACAAAAGTCAGTAAGAAATGGAAAAGGAAGAATCGGCATCTATGTGATAATCACCGCCATCCATGTTTTAATCATGCTGATTTCATTCTCATTCATGTTACGAGTAGCTATTGATTTATTTTCTGTGTTTGATGCAGATTTAGCATAACCCAACCGAATGATCAAAGCGCCGAACTTCCCCACGAATGCATGAACAAAAATGTCAAATCAATAGTTCACAGGTCAATAATTCCACGCATCTATCACACATGTTTGTTTAGCTTGTGAGTAATAGACAAACCGAATTAGAAAAACAAGTATTAGTGGCAGGGAAGAAAATGCAAGACAGATAATATTCTCTGAAGTCAACTCTTAAATTCTGGTGAATCTAGAATTTTTCACATAAATGTTAAAATGTATTGTCCTTGATCAGTAATCTTACACTATTTTAACAGAGTCAGAGGCGTGCTGTTTTATGATGAGGCTACAGAGCACACTGCCTTTAGCCCCCATCACCTTGTGCTCTCAAGGGGCCTTCTGCCCTGCTGCTGCTGACATTTAGGTCCACATGAATCAATGAGACAAGATGTGGTGGGGTGCCTGATTTTGCAGAAGCCCCCCCACATGGTTCACATTTAGCCCACACTATACACAGGCAGAATAATTGACTGAAATATATATATTTATATATTTATATACATATATGTTTTCTAGCTTTATTTTAAAAGACACCATCATATTTTAATCAGTCAAATGTTCAATACTTTCAAACTCAAGTAGAAAAGCTGTAATTATTGATCCGTATCTGTAACTCTTTTGTGTTATTGACAAATGCATGTTTGATGACGGACATAGGAGGAGCTGTAAACTTGTTGGTCTAAAGCAAGTCAGACCTTATGCTGCCGATCAGAGTTTATTTATAATTCTTGTCGGCTACAGCACAGCAGACAGATTGTATTTATGTCTGGGTTGTTTGAGTCCCTCCTTAAAGTGGCAGCAGTTTTTTGAGAGTGCTGTTTGGACTACATAAATGCCAGAATAATTTGCACCATTTAAGGTGCGTGTGTATGTATGCGTGTGCTTTGTGTGTGTGACGGGGAAGGCCAGGGATTGATTAGAGCTTTCACTCTCAATGTGGTTAATTGCCCAGTGAGGCTTAGCAGACGGTGCTCGCTAGATTGATGTCCGATAGCCAAGAAGAGGGGGAGTCAGGATGTGATTGTGTGTGCATGTGTGTTTAGGCTTGTGGGAGGGTGGGGTACTGGCAAAAAAATAAATCCTAAATTAATGCCGAAAGACTGAATGATTAAATATTGTACACACATGCTGAAAAAACCCAAAGGAAAATCCTTAAAAAAAAGATATGCTAGATTAAACCTTTGTCAACATATCTGTTGAAAATAATAGAGGAAGCACCAAAATTTTATTTAAACAAAGAACAATGTCACCTTTTGTTTCATTTTGCAGTCACAGGATTCGGAGCTCTGTAGTACAATGTCCTAATATTTTAATTTCTTCTCAGTTTGACTCTACGTTTTTGGAAATGATTGTCTCAGTGTGGAGCTCTCAGAGCCAACCACTATGCACCCCTCTACAACATATCATATGATTTTTACACTTGTTGAATAATTAGAGAACTGGCTCAGCTGAAAAAAATATAAATAAATAAAATAAACTGACATGTAAGTTGTGAAATTTGAACCAAATATTGCTGCAGGTGTGGGGGATAAAAATGCAGAGGCAAGCATGAATACCAAATGGCTTCCCACTAATTAGTACTAATAACTTAACATCCAATTCCTAGAGAGTGGCAACACATTTTTAGATTTTGCATGTGACATGCTTCCATTTTATTGACTTATTGTGAAACAGTAAAATCTTTTTTCAAAAAGATGTTGAGCGAGGAAATTTATTTCATGTAGTGGCTTTCTGTCTTGACAGATTTTGGTATAAATTTGACAGATTATTTTAGATTTTCACAGCAGAGCCACAAATAAACATCCCCCTCTGCTAAAAGAGACTTTACTCTTAATGAAGTGGTGCCACATTGGGGTGGCTAACCTATCAGAACGTGTTGCTCCTTGTCTGTCACAAAGCAAATGACGAATGCCAGTCTTAACTTTATCATATTCTTTTGCACTTGGAGACAGGATTCATAAAGATGCTTATGTTATGATATTGTGGGTGGATAAACAAGTCATAAAACTGTGGCTCTCACAATTCACTTCTTTTAGTGCAGACTATTAAATCAACAAAGAAACTGAAGGGTGGCGTACTGAATATTAAATATGTAAAAGGAAAAAAAAGGAGGAAGAAATTGAAGTAAAAACACTCATTATGGATGCATTGACCAGTCATAGAAAAACCTCAAGGCTCTATTTTTGGATTTGTAAATTAATGAACATGATTACTATAGTTAAACATGAATGTTTCTTGAAAAAAAGAGTTATGATAATAAAATTGTGATGTATATTTTTATCTCTACAATGCAGCAAGTTTACGCCCTCAAGCTTTAAAAAACTACTAGGAGATAACTAACTGCAGCTGCAGTATAAAAAGGATAGTTTTCATGTACAGTTTATTTGAAGAGGAAGTACAAGATGACAGGTTCGTTTTAAGGAAGCATTTTTGAAACCAAAAAGCAGCTAAGAATAAAAATGCTTCTACTTGTTTCTAGCTGTGTTCACACAAGGGGCCCTGTTAGCAATCCTTTGTACCCTACAGTGCCATACACTATTCTGTATAAACCCAGAGACTCATCACTGAATAACCAATCAGCCTCAACAGGCACTGTTTCCTGGATTATTACCTGGTAGCTGGAGGGTGGAAAGAGACTTCGGCAGAGTTGCATTTCCTAGAGTTACCCCTATTCTTAGCCCAACAGAATCACCACCATAAAGGTAATATGTGAACAGGAACTCCGGGAAAGTCCAGACCAAATGATCCGCACATTCTGCTGTGTTGCTGAAGAATCAAACTCAGGTCTCAAGGACAAAAATCTGGTGAGGTATTTCACCACATGACTAACCTGAAACACAATATGGTGTGTTTCGAAGAGCCATCTGGAAGTCCTTGAGAGCAGAAACAAAGGGTTGGCACTTGAAGAAAAATGCTCAGATGGTGAATGAATAGGGCTAGGTATCTCTCTATCACCTTTATTTCCCCATCAGGCACACGTAGCTGCCGTTGCAGGACTGTTTTGCTGTAAAATGCAACTCATGAGTTTAAAATCCAACTAAAGATCTAACTATGTTCAACCTTAAATTTTCAAGCATTCGAAACATTTAACTGCTCATGTCTAAAAGACACTCGTGAGGAATAATGCTGCTATATAATGCGAATTAAACAATGTATGTCCAAAAAAGCAGTTCTGAAATATTCTTTAACCTATTTTTAATTTATTTTTAGCATTTTGGAATTGTAGACTATCTTAGTCTTTGAAAAGGATTTGTAGTGTGGTGTGGATGATGACAGACACCTCAGAGGTTGCACCGGCTTTAGGAAACCCCAGCTGAAATTTGAATCTTCGAAGCACTCATTAAAGTAAAGTTAACCTCCCCCACGTCTCCCACCTCGCCCTCTTCGCTTCTCAGGGGCTCGATGGGATCACAAACACAATTTATTGTTCAGAGGCCCCTCCAACACACACAGACACACACCTCCCCTTTCTGAAGGGACTTTGAGAGTCCCCAATCTACCACCATGGATAATTGGACACCTTCACCTAGAGAAATCCCCAGCTGCAACAAGGTAGGTACCAGCTGTGTACACTCCTATCGGGTTTATCAAACACTGGAGATGAGACTGGGACAGACAAGAGCTCGGTGAAATCTTAAACCAGTTCGACTTGAAAGTTGCACAATGCATGTTTAACACAGTCTTTCTGATTCTGTCCACATTCAGTGCAAATCTCCCTTCCTGGGCAGAAGTGTGGTGCAACAGTAAAATTGTGATGAATAAATATATATACACACCCTGAGGCTCCAGTGTGACATTGTCCTGAGGGCATGTTACCAACCATGCCCCAAGTTCACCCACCTGGAAGCTAAATGCAAAACTGTCTGAGGATCAGTCAAAGAATGGCCTGCCCTAATTTTTGCCCTCGAGGCTCATGTTGTGTTTCACTAATGATCTTCTGTCTTTCTAGGTTCATCCGAGTTCATCTGGCTTCTGAAGCTGATCTGAATTTAACCTGGCCAACGGCAGAGATAAAAAAAAAAAAGGATGCATATTTTAAAAAGGTTCAATGACAGAGGATTGTCTGTAGCTCTTTATTAGAGCCCTCATAGTCAGAGTCTGACACCACACTACAGATTTATTCTTGTTCTTCCAAGGGTAAAACCTGTAGCCCTTCGTGTTTCCGGTGACGCTAACGTGTTCTTAAGCTTTTTAGGACCCAAGTTAGCACCAAACAAACTTCCTTTCAAACTTCAAAATAAGAGTCTCAAACATAAACATAAAAGGGTGTCAGTCTTAAAGCATACACCTTTTTAAAATGGACACAGTGGATTTGATTTATTTCACCAGCAAAGTTCTACGCTGAAAAGAAGCGCTTTGTCATTTTAAATCATACAGCAGATCCAGAAAGATCTTTTAGTCCCTTTATATTTTTATTTTAGTTCTCTGTGCTGTTGGTCCAAAATCATTTTTAGTTTAACTTATTTAACTTTTTCATTCTGGTTACTTTGAAAAGACACAAAACATGTCATATTTGCTACAAGGCTATATTCCCTTAACCTTAAAACTCCAGAATGATATGGGATTATTACTTTGTTCTGAGGCATAAAGCCTTGAATTTGAAGAAAAAGTGTATCTGTGTTATGTCTTGGCAACAAACCCATTATTCCCATTCAATCTGACACCATTCAGCAATCTTGTTCCCCATTCTCACGCCATACTAGTGTGAACTGAAATTTGTGGTGGATGAGTAATGGACCATGAATGTCTCATGAGCAGGAAGAACTGTTGTAGTAGTGCCACAGATTTTTGTGTGTATGTGTAGCCCTGCAGGGAACAATACCAGTCAGACACAAAGATGCTTCAGTTCAGGAATGACTGGCTTACTCGTGCGGGTCAAGACCTGCCACAGGTGTGGGGGGGATCCGAGGCTGAATAAGCTTGCCCCCCGATGGTAGACAGCTACAGACTCTGCAGCCCTTTTTCACCCACCAAAGACACCTGCACTGGACACAAAAGCGGTCCCTCTTCGATTCTTTCAGAGCCCGAGCAGGGAGATGCAAAAAAACACATTGTGAAGGACGGCGCAAGTGAAAAAGAAATAAAGCTGTGGAAGGGCTGAGGTGGGGGGTTGCCTCAATCACAGCCATGCGGAAACAAAGTAACACAAACTCAACCCACAGCAGGGAAACAGCTGGAGTGCAGGGGGGTATGGCTTGTTGGGTGGTCCAAAACAGACAGAAAAGAAAGGGTGTGAGCTGGCAAGAGAGAAGTAAGTGAGAACGAAGGACGCAGAGAGAGTTTGGGTTAGAGATGTTGAAAACTGAGGCTTTTAAAGAGAAAGGTGACAAGAAGAACTACAGTGTCTTTGGGACTGTATTGCTTAGACAAGCACAAAGTAACAGAATTCTGATATGAAAGGAAAAATATTATATTTAAAAAAATAATTTATAAAAAAGGGCATCATGCACAGAGCATGTATAGAGCAAAGAAACAGCTTAAGCTCAGATTGAATGGAGAGTGTACATGAAAATCTAATATCAAGTCTTTCCCAAGGTACTAAGTCAGATGTAGGTTTAGACTTTGACTGGACCATTCCAACACATCTTTACATCTTGATCTGAATCATTACATTGCTTTGTTTTTAGTCTTTTTCAGCCTCTGACAGGTTTTCTCTCAACCTGACATTTAGCCATCAACTCTGATTAGTCTTCTTATGAAAAAGTATTGCCACAGCATGATGATCATCATGTTTTATATTTTTAGGGTGATGTGTATCGACAGTTTTCCTGGAGGTTGGTAGGGAAGTAAAAGCATATTTTGCATTCACCTTCTCTCTCATGTTAAGTTATTGTATTATAATGCAACCCGTCTTTAAACATCTGGTCTGTTCACTGAAATTTCTGAAACAAGCGGCTTTCACTGGATTTTATAAAGGGGTATCAGATAAAAAGAGAGTTCAAATAAAAATGCACACCACACTTTTCAGATTTTCTGCAACTAATAATGTTTAAGAACCATCTATTATTCTGCTTTCACTTCACAATTACGGAGTACTTTGTGTTGGTGTATCACCTACTAAGACACATTTTAAAGGTATAAATTATTTTTGCTTACTGACTTTCCTTTTTACCTTCGCAAATGTGGTCATTCTAATTAGCTGTGCTTTTCAAAGTTGTGTAGTGGCTACTTCTGCACATAAACAAACTCCTCACAAATGATAAGCGGCACAAGACAGAAAAAAATTTCTAATGAGTTTGACCTCCTTCTATTCTGAGCACTGTAAAAGAACACTTACTATTCCCAGCAGCTGTAAACTGAACAAAAGCGACGAACAATTAGACTATTCCACTGAATCTTTCCCACTTTTGTCGTGTCCATTTTAAAGTTGCTCAAGTTCAGGCGGCGTTATCAGGACGATTTAATTAATCCTTTTGTTGTTGCTGAAGTTAGAGTGTCGGTTATTAAAGGGAGGCTTTTGATAACCTCCTCAACAAAAGAGACGCAAACACTGAAGCCAGCATCCCTTTGCGTTTTCTCACAAATCTTATTGCACCAATGTTTTTTACATGATAAAAAAACAAAAAACAAAGGTAAGTCATGCGGGAGGTCCATCACATTTGCATGTCCCCTGGGTGCTCGCTGTAATTTGGTTACATATGTCCTCTCCCTAATAGGCTGGAGTTGGCTTAACGTGGAGCTTGTGTTTATAGAAACTACCTCACTTGATTGTCTGTTCGGATTCGCGGCCCTGCTCTGATTTGCAATTGAAAAGCATGTAATTGTACTTGAACTAAGTGAATAACTATAGGTTTATTTTTTTCTTGCCTGAGAAGGTGTGTGAAGGTGAACAGTGGTTTTCTGCTAAGCCGGTCATCCCTGAGGGGCCAACTTCTACATGTTTACCGAGGTCCTGCTCTGATATAGTGAAACATACAGCACACAGGGACTTGAGGTCAACCTCATCGCTTGACTCTGCCAATTTGCTCCCCGTTATCCATAATGTTACTAATCTGTGTGCATGTTTCTTCGGCTAAAGCAGAATATATCCCTCTCAAACAGATGGAAATATATTCATGATATGCATCCGCTTATTCCAAGTCCGACACCTTTCGTACCACTCCACTGAAAGTCGGAAAATATCAGCAAGGTTCGATGCATCACCACACATTCCCGGCCATAAATTGAGGGCCTACTTTGTTCCTGGTCATAGCCCTCTGCTTATCTCCTGCCGTACATTTGACTACCCTCATTTGCCTCCCAAATCCTCCACCATATGATTGTTGCTGGCTTATTTTTATAAGGAGTCTTCGCTTTTTTAATCCTAATTTGTTATCCTTGACATCAACTACAATTTATCTAGATTTGAGATCAATTCTCAGTTCAGTGAAGGGGAAAAGTACCAGGATATGATTATTTTTATTTAAATAAAATCTTCACTGCGCTTCCCAGGAATCATCTTTTCTCTTTTCTGAAAATTAATCCAGATTAGAACAACTAAAAGGTTAATGGGATTAACTTTTTCTGAGCACATTTTGCAATAGGCCTGTTTCTTGTGTAACGCATGGTGATTATGGGGAAGATATTAATTATCATTACTTTCAATTACTGCACCAGGCAAAGCACTGTTGGTTAAGGGGAAGTAGGTCCCTGCAGAGAAGACACCATCCGTCACTCCAACGCTTCTTTTTGCCGTCTTGGATCATCTCCTAGATTTCATTTTATCTTCTTGCAGCATCAAAGTCCAAGAAACTCTCCAGATCGTCAAAGTTACAGAGTGCAGTAAAATCTCAGATGTCAGAGGCACAGACTGCACTGATTCTTGCATCTCTTTCAGATTTTTTTTCATGCTTTATGTCTGTATCAGTTCATATCCAAAGTCTAGTGATTACTCCATTTGCCTCGTCTTTCCTGTTTCAACTTTTGCTCCCACCTGACAAGAAACATCCATTTCCACCCCATGAAATATAAAGCGGGCTCTCATGAATTGTTTACAGGTAAGAAGTGTGTATGCCTGTGGCAGCAGGAGAACACGCTCGTGTTTTCAGGAAGGCTGAAGTAGATAAAACGTCCAAAGTCAAAGATAGGTCAGAACTAACGTCAAGGATTCTGAGGCTTGAATAACCGGTTTAGCTTGATCTAAACCGGTCTGACCGGTCTACCTGATTCCACTGCAGGTAGCTCAATGCAGGAAAGGGATTTTAGATAAGATAAAATAATACTTCATTGATCCCCAAAGGGAGAACATTTGTTTCAAATTTAATCAGTATGGAGGGCTTATGATATTCATCCATCCATCCATCCATCCATTTTCTGTTCACCCTTGTCCCTAATGGGGTCGGGAGGGTTGCTGGTGCCCATCTCCAGCTACGTTCCGGGCGAGAGGCGGGGTACACCCCGGACAGGTCGCCAGTCTGTCGCAGGGCAACACAAAGACATAGACTTATGATATTCAGTGCTCTTAATTGAGCAATGCTTTTTGAATGAGAAAACATTGTACCTCATGGCGTAGTTCTAAGCACATTCATGTGTTGGGAGGGAGGGAGGGATGGATGGAAATAAGTAAACTGTCAGTCTTTTAAAATGTAGGGTGTAAATTAGGGTTGGGAATATTGTATCGTTTACTGTTTATGGTGTTCTTATCATGATCCTTATAGTTCTCATAGTTCTTATCACTTTTAGTGACTATGTTACCACAAAATATTGTGATAAAATTTAAAGTCCATATCACTCATCCCTTAACATAAATCACTCCCAGGGAAGGTCAAGAAGGTTTGGTTGATTTGTTGATTGATTATAGTATAATTAAATTTAGCATTAATTAAGCAAATAATGAGGGAAGCACTAGCGCAAATACCAGCAAGGACAGAAACACTTGTTATTTTGAAAAAGGTCAACACACTTCCTCTTTTAAGACCCAAATATGTGGGTGTATTTAATGATGCCTCAACATTTATCAGTGCATGACACCAAATCCATTTACGCAGCGGAAGCAAAGACATAGAGAACTGAAAATGTAACACCGTACCGCTCTAAAATGTTGACCGATTAAATGTCCCCCAGGCTGTTCAGAGAGTATGAGGAAGTGGGCCGAGTTCTGTAATATGAGCAGTCGGTTTCGGGGGCATTTATTGCGCTGGTCTCACTGGATGAAACATGGCCTGGTGAGTTGGTTAATTTCCTCCTGATGAGCTTGTAGATCACGTCAGTGCTGCACCACCGGGATATGAAGAATGGCTGGAGCATCAATTAAGAGGCACTTCGGTGAGGGTTTTATCTGTTGTGGCCTTTTTTTCCTCTCTGCAGCTAATAGCTTCTGATTGATAGCAACAAACTTGAGTGTGAGAGGTGTGCATTTCAGATGGACAGATAGAGCACTACAAGGGATTGTTCACTAAAGTGCTTTACTGGAGTCTATGCATTTGTGGTTGTGATGGAGAGCTTAGAGTCTCACAAGGTTGTGAGTATATATTATTAATCCGTCGGGCTTTGCTGTATAGCACAAAAAATATGGGGAATGCTCTTGTGGGGCTGTAATCTGTTTCTCGTCTCCACCATTTGTCTCCGTCTCTATCCTCTCCTCTGTCTTTATCACTCATTTCCTCAGAGGTCTGAGTGAGAAGGGAGCAAGAAGAGGGCAGGAGATGATCAGATCAATATGGCTCTCAGGAAACGGCCTTCGACTGTCTGTCTGACTCCTGTCTTTCATATAGCCAGGGGCCTGACCATATCATTAGAGCGCTGTGGCCAATATCCCAAGCAAGCAAGAATAGCAGCCTACTAAGCTTGGCAGAGTGTACATGGCTGGCTTGTCAGAGCTAAGTTCCCATTTCATAGAAAAATATACAATAGTTGTCTGAGAAAAAAGTTGTTGGCCACATACCCATGAAGAACAACCCAAAACATAGCCAGAACTACAATGGAGTGGTTCAGATCAAAGTCTATTTTGAAAAGTAGAATCTGCAAAAACGTCAGTCTCTCTGTGTGCAAACTCAGTGGAAAGGGACCCCTAAAGACTTGCAGCTGTAAGTGCAGCGCAAGGTGGTTTTACAAAAAAACTGACTCAGGAATGCTGACTATGAATGCACGCCACTCTTCAGTTTTTTATTTGTAAAAATATTGAAATGTATGTACTGTGGAGGTTTGTGGTAGCAATGTGAGAAAAATGTCAAAAAATGTAAGAAATGAACACTTGTGAAAGGTATCCTTACTTTGACATTCAGTTTACATCAATAGATGGAGTTTTCTGATCCGCGAGGAGATCAAATAGTTATGAAGTCTTCCCATAGCGTTAAAGTTTGTCATTTCTCTCTGGACGCAGAGCAGAGTTTTTCACATTCCAAGGCAAGCATCAACTTTCTGGCAAGAACACTTCTAAGTTTTGATTGTTGAGGAGATAAAACCGGAACCACAAATTATACGTCATCTGGAACGGCTTCCCAGTGTTATGGTTCGGAAACTGTGCCGGGAATGTATCACGGAAGGATGTATTTTGTCAGATGTTTGTGGTGGAAGGTCACAACAAAGTGACCAAAATAATCACAGGGAATCTCGGTTATGGATTATTTCCCACATCGCTGCTCATCATCACCGTTTTAGCATATCTGTGAAATACTAGTGAGAGCAAGTCAGCATTCAGAAGTGTCATAAAGAATTGCAACGTTATGTTCTTTTGAAATATTGCAAACATGCATTCACCAGAAACTCCCCTACACTCTGTCCTCCCTCTTTGTAAAGCTGATACCTAAAGATTAGCTTCCATACAAAGAGGTGTGATTCTGCCGTTGACCACTGTCCAATCCAGGGTGACCTGGCAAAGAGAACCAGACACACCACGACTCCCAGATACCAGCAATTTGGAAATGGGACCTCACATGACTGGACCAACTGTCACCACACATGCTCTCCCTCTTTCCCAAATCTGCCCATTTGTGTCAAAGAAACATTTAATCCGTTTATTCTCATCATCTGAGAGGAAGAAGACGCTCCTGTTGTTGTAACTGGCTTTGCCCAGAATTCTCTACTATATTTGTTTTTGCTACAGAGCAAAGATAAGCTTTCTGTCTTTTTGATGGTAAAGCGATTCAATTCACAGCTTGCTGAGCTTCACATGGTCTCAAGACAGTTTTATTTGCTGAAGCCTTACATGCCTCTGTCTGGTTTCTATTTAGATGAAAGCAAAAATAGTTCCATCTTTACTCAAAAAAATAAAAAAATGAACTTTCCATTTCTCACAAAAGATTTCCCACAGGTGCACAAACATCACCGTCCTCTGTGTTGCAGGCTTGCGCTGACCCGACTGATGGCTTTGTGTTTTACATCGACAGCACCTGGCTGTTTTCAGCTTCAGTTGTTTCTAAATACAGCAATCGCGCTCTGGATATTCACACTACATTAACCTCCCGAGGAATGGAAGGCAGCCTGTTTGTTTTGGACATAAAGTAAAGAACATCTTGGCTTCAGTCGGATCACTTCTGATGAAACATCGCTATTCAGCCCAGACCTGCAAATACTTTCATTCCAAGTTGCATGCAGATCCCTGGGCATGCATGTATATATATATATATATATATATATATATATATATATATATATATAGAGAGAGAGAGAGAGAGAGAGAGAGAGAGAGAGAGATTTTCTGTGAGAATTTTTATGCAATAGGCCAACACAAATAGCATCATAGCATAAGTGGAAGAAAAATTATAGGATAAGGGTTTCACATATTTATTGTATTTACTATTGAAAGCCTGAAAAGTGTGTTTTGCATCAGAACCTTTTAATACAGATGCAGCTTCAAATCTTTTACAAGTTTATCTCTAACAGTGTTACCATCCAGGGACTGTGAATCTCTGCAGCTCCTCCAGAGCTACAATAGGTCTTCTGGCTGATTCTCTAGTTTCAGTGGCCAGCCATGGTTGATGGACCGAACAGCGCTCATGTTCTGGAACAGTTGCATTGAGTTTTATTTAGTCCCATCATATTAAGGTTGGCTATGGAGAAATAGAGGTCATGATTATGAACTGCTTTATAGCCCATAAAATTTATTTTTTTTTTTTCATTTTTTCAAATGAAAAATTAAGAATAAGTAGTGTTGATGTTGCACATTGTGTGGCATTTGTAAAAACGTGTCTTTTATGGGGTATTTTTGTGTTTCTTCAGGAATTTATTCTGTTATCGTACATGTAGCATTTTATCCGCTGTATTTTTGCAAGACAGCCTTTAGATAAAACAACTAAATAAATAAAAAGCTCTGTTTCTGTCTCTCTCTCTCTCTCTGGGTCTCCCTCTGGAAATGATTAGAGCTGTTGGGGCAGCCTGGAACCATTACTGATGTTCACTGATGAAGTCCCATTTGTTTGAAGTGCAAGCACTCTGTCTAAATGCTCACTATGTGTGTTTGTGTGTGTGTGTGTGTCCGTGTACGTGTACGTGTGTGCATGCTCCTTCTTCTCCTCCTTCTTCAGTCAACCTCACACCACTAAAAACTCATTGCAGGGAGGAACTGGAAATAAACGAGTGAGGAAAGCCGATCTCTTTGAAGTGTCAGCCTCGTAGTTCAAACCGTTGCCGGTCATCAAATATACGTGTCATCGACTGCAATTCACGTAAAAGTGACGCCTTCTGCCACTTTTGTTCATCCCCGTGTCCTTGAGGGAAATAACTCGTCTACTTTTTTCCGGTCCCTACTGTTAATCTAGCTAGAGGATGTCTCTGAAACAAACAGGCTACAAGTTGCCGTGTAAATTTGTGTCTTTTTGCAAGCTGCTGAGGTTTTGTTTTTCTGGGGGGGACAAATTCTCAGAATCTGGAGGGCATCTTTCCCGAGCGTTGTTGTTATTTAAAGCAACTGTTCGCTTAACAAACTGTACATGTGTTTTAGGTTTTTTGGGGTGAAAACTCACGCTGCTTTTCAAGCTGGTCTATTACATCCACAAGCCAGCTGTGCTCTTTCTGTTGAACTGAAACATTTTCCCTTCAACTGCTCAGACTCCAAATAATATATTATATTTTCTAAACTGCTGTGATTTTTTATTTTTATTTCATTCTCATGTCAAGTGTTTCCAGCTATTGGCTTGTAGAAATAATCAAGCAAGCAATTTGATGTTTTATTGTTGGTGTCAAAACTGAGTTGTTAAAAATACTTTTTCCCCCCTCCCTAAAACTGGTCCTTGAGTGAGTATGGCCAAACAGCACGTGGAAACACAAAGCTAGGTGTACAGGTACATTTGTGGAAAGAGTAAACAGTAAATGGTTAACATGGTTTCCTGGAAGAAAATTGCACATCAGAGATCAACAACAGAATTTGCTCAAGGGCACAGATCTGTTTCAGCAGAAAGTAAAATTCTGAGACCCAAGTTTGACTTAAGTGGGAAGTGACTTTTGTCGCTGTCTTAGGATAAAAGCATGTCAGGGGTTGTTTTGATTTTATAGCGTTTTAAAACGTACTTTCATGAATTAAATCTGCAGATTTTCAGCTCTATTGGCATTGACTAATGAGCTGGAAACTCTGATCTAGTACTTTTCCAAGCAGTGAACGTACCGTACCTACACGCTAACAGGTCGAGCTAGCAGCAGTATACGTTAGGAATGTTTTTATGTGAACCAAATCAATGGTTTTCATTTTTTATGATCAGTCAGGCAATTAAAAATAATGCCAAATAAAACTGGAAATGTAAGAAGATACTTAAAAGTACTTTTCTACAACATGCAGGGACAAGTTAGTGACTTATTCAGGCAGTAATAGAGGAACAGAAAGCAAAACTTTTAGCAGCTCTCAAGGAACATACTTGGTTTGCAAATGTTAGCGGCCTTTTGGGACTCTCACAGTTAACGTAGGGAGTTAAACTATGAAGGAATACACACAAAGACTGCTGTTTCCATGATGAACATAATCTGTAAATATAAAGTGACAGTTTGAAATAACTTTTGTTATTGTTTAAGATGAGTAAAATCCTGTTTTGTCACAACTCCTCTCTTTTAGCAAGAGAGAAAATAATCTTATTATAGTTCTTCAGAAATCAGAATTGGCTTAAATTGGTCTTAATAACAATCCACATGAGTCTAGACCGATTGTCTTCCTGTGTCACCTGTTACCTGAAATACTACAGTGCCTCAGTTTCTCTTACATCTTTCTTTTAAAGAGCATGACGTAAAAATGTTATTATAAAATATTTTCACCTAAATAAGTCAGTTATGTTTTAATAATGTAGAAAATGGCTGTTTTTTCATTTATTCTGATTTGATGTGAATACACACCTGATGCATATTAAGTGGGATCTTTTAGTTAAAGTTTTCTTATAATAATTTGTGGTGTTTTTTTAAATAAAAATGGTGTTTAAAGATTGTAATTAGGCAAATATATTACCATGCTATTGATTTCAATGCAATTTAATATTCAGTGAGAAAAAATCCTTCACTAAGCAATGAGAGACTTGAAAGGGCAAGCAAGCAGGTAAGACGGAACAAAATGGTAATTAAAGGAGACATAAGGGTGCCCTCCCTAATGGACCTTTACTCACTGGCTCACAGTACTGGACATTATTATTTAAATTCAAATTGCTCCATATTGGGTTCAGGGTGTGCATGTGGTTAAACCAAAGATGCATGGTTGAGACCTTATTGTGATGTTTATTTCCAACAATGAGGTTGAACCTCTCTTCAAATACAAAAACACAAAAGGACTAGTAGTGCAAAGGGGACACGAAACAACCTACTGGTCCACTTCCTTTAGCACGCAAACTTACAAACTCACACTCATATATTGACACGAACATATTTAAACAAATTATACAATCTATGCTCCACAGTGGAAATAAAATGTTGGCATGTTCAGGCTGCCTTCCATTTAATGATCAGCATGCGTTGGGCTTTCCTCTGAAAGAGGAGAACGGCACCCACACATCCAAGTTGGGCATACAAGACAGTCCTGATGGACTGAGGTAAACGTGCATTTTTCAGACTGCAGTTCAAAAGCAAAGTGTTTTTGTCATGCTGTCAAAAAGCATGGAGTGGAAGTAGCGTGAGCAAGCATTCGTATTGCTTGTACGCAACATTTTACAAGAATTTGCAAATTAACTCAGAAAATAGCTTCAGGCAATAGGTCCTCGGTGAGATCATGTTGCAAGGAACCGTGACTAATTACTTCTGACTTGATTTGCCAAGATATGCATTCCAGGTTCAAATCATTATTCAGGATGACTCTATTGGTGATGTGAACTAGTCTGTACAAAAAAATACGCCTAACCTGCATCCTCTAAACTCTAAAAAGCTGATCAAACTCAGAGTTTTTCATTTTTCACAAGGCTGAAACTAGTGGTGGAGATTACAGAGACCTCCCTTAGGGAAATCATACAAGTTCTGACAAAACTACCAAGTTTAGATGTGATACTCATGGCCGCAGCTTTGCTGTGCAACTAAGTTATTTACACAAAAATGAGTAGATTTGAAGCTTACCCAAATTAACTGTAATCGTGACTCTCAGAGAGTCACAATTCAACATTCAAAAATCTTGAAAAACGTGCGAAGACTGCCGTGTTTATTCTTTTTATCTTATCTACTGTTAAAATTCCTGCAATATGTTGCTGTTAATTTCAGTTTCTTTTTTCTAGCAATGGTCGTTCAATGTTACTTCTGGTTTTGGTTCCATCTTGACCTCACAGTTGAACCCGTCTTGTGATTAGTTTTATCTACGTAGTTTTATGATCTTCAGATGTTTTTTTTTCCACCAAGCTCTGTCAACACTCAAACTCTTGTATTTTAGTTGTATTTTTGACAATGTGCCTTTAAATTTGACTCTGTGTTTTGTTTTTCCTTCAGTGTTTTAGTTCCTATGGGCCTTGCCATTGTCTCTTATTTATGCATTTCACCAGTTCATCCCAGTTGCAACTCAAGATAGTTTAAATAAGAATATTCAGATTCATTTTGTGACTATTCAAACTGTTATGCTATTCCTAAGACATAAACGGACAAATGTAACATTTTTATTGCAATGTGCCGAGTTAGAAAAACTCGTACATTTTAAACTAGATTTTAAGTTTTATATTATGAGTCAATTTTATCTGTTGCATTTGCAAACATTTAACATGTTTTTTTATGCAATGCAGGTTCACAAACCCTGTGTCCTGTCCAATAAAAGTTGTTTCTGTGACTTGCAGCAGGTTTTAATTCGACATATGGAGTTGTTTTGTTTTTATTTGCAAAGCTGAAAAAAAGTATTCATATATTTTCGAAGGAGGACTAGTAGAAGATGTTGAGGTTGTATTTTCTGACCAAAAACAAACTTAGTGAGCTGCTTCTTTGCAGCAGACCGTAGCAGACTGGTATGTCGTCAGTGTGCAGAGGCCATGAGCCAGTTAAGCTCCTAATGATAGCTTTTCCCTTTGCCACAGACTAAAATCAAGACCTGCTGCGTAAACCAACTTGGTGCAACCACTTAACCCTCATCTGCTCCTCCCCCATACCGAGCTAAAAAAAAATGTTCCTGTATTTGTATGCAAATCTCAGAGAGTCACAGGACTATCTTGCATTCACACCATTTACATGACAGCAGCAACAAGCCTGAAAATACCTGCCAGAGATAATGATCTCAGTGCTGAAGTTGTTTCCTAACCCATCAGTTTTAAACTGTTTTTCTGCAACAAGAACCAGCTCTAATTTCTTTTATACAAATGCACACAAATTAATTAGTTATGTTGGTTATAGTTCAACAGTGAACAAAAAACTCATCAAAATTTAATGCCCTGAATAAACAAGTTCATCTGTTGATTTCGCATGAGGTAATATCTTTTCTTTTTTTCTTAAAAAAAGAAAGCTGTTGAATATTGGTATATCATATCCTGTGCTGTGAGTCATTTTTCTCACCACTTTTCAGTGCATAGATCTATGTGGCCAACCAGCATTCATGTCTATATTCACTTATTCTTGCAGGGTCAATAGGTCAAGGCGTGGGAGGAAAGTGATACATGGAATAAGTATATGTATTCAACCCCTTTTCTCTGACACACCTAAATTTAATCCGATGCAACCAGCTGATAACATATCCAGTTGTTCCATGAAGGCCTTAGAGGTTTTTTAGAGAACTTTAGTGAACAACCACGAACATAGCAAGCAGGTCAGAGGTGATTTTGATCAAAGTTTAAAAAATGGTTCGGTTGTAAAACAACAAACCTCTCAAATTCTCTGTAAAATCCATCTTCAGAAATCAGAACGAGTATGGTACAGCATCAAACCTACCAATCAGAGATGCAGCCAAAAGACGTATAGCAATTGATTTTTTCAGGTGGAAGAATCTGTCACGAGAACAAATATTAATGGTGCACTTAAAAAAATATGGTATTTATGGAAAAATGAAGACAGTTATTCTTGAAAGAAAACCACGAGAAGCTAAGTTAGCAGTTTGCCTCAAGCCATGACAGATGGAAAAAAAACATGCAACTATTTGGTCTACATGAAAAATACCATGTGTCATGCGGGTCAGGAAACGAACACTGTACGTCACTCTGAACACATCCACCCCATTAAAAAACCTGACAGAGGCAGGGAAGCTGGTCGCTGTTGATGGAGCTAAATGCAGGGCGATCATGGAATCAGACCTTTTAGAGGCTGCAAAAGGCTAAAGGCTGGAGTTGAGGGTTAACTTCCACCATGACATGATTTTGGAGTGATGCTAGTGTGGATAACATCCTGCCGCTCTCACGCCTCTCTGCAATTCCATCATCATCTCTTCTGTGGATATAAGAATCTGCTGGATGACTGCTCCTCACCTGATGATTAACCTTTGTGTTAAAGCCAAGCTCTCTGTGCACGCCTTCAGATACTTTAGTGTCTCCTGTGGAATCAAGCTAGTCCTTTTGTGGCGTCTGAAGTATTTCTCTGAGTTACTCAACCTCCATGCTCTCCGTGTCTCCCAGGTCGAAGACGCATTGGCTCCTAAGCCAAGGTTGGTCCTTTCGAGTCATCGCCTCTCTTTGAGCCTGGAATAGTTTGACACGCAGCATGTTAGTGTGTTAGACCAGTACAGTGATGAAGGGTGATTCTGCAAAGTTTTTCATTCCAATTCACATTTATAGTTTACTTTGTGTTGGTCCCTGGCATAAAATACATAGAAGTTTGTGGTGACTTTGCTTCAGAAGCTCAAAAAATAGGAATATTTTTAGCTAGGCACTAATTCACTCCTGCATGTAAAACTACATCTTAAGTTAAAAATTCACATTTACATGAATTCCACTATTAAGCAATTACTTGAGAGGGTTTATACACATCACCGACTCATATTTTGCACAGGTTTATAGTTACACCATTTTGTTTGAGGATTTTACACAAAGTCTCCTAGCCCTTAAGGATATTACATCTGCCTTGTGCCTTATTTCCAGCATGCGTGGGATCAACATATAGAAATAAGTTGACAGAAACTCCCCTTAGCATAAATAAAACACAACGGTTAAGTCCTTTGGCCTTAATTTAGCATGGAGCTGTCAGCACTTTTTAAAAAAAGGATTCCAGAAAAGCTTACAGACCAAGTTTTGTGCTCCAAGAGACGCATTTAGATCAGATTTAGAAATAAACTCAGAGCGTCATGTACTGCTGCAGGTGGCTCTTCAGGGCTCCAGGTGCACCCAACCATTTTCCTCCCTTCAAAAGATAAAAAGCCAAAGTTCAGGCACTCAAGATGTCCAGAGATTATATTACCCTTCTGTGTCTCTGTTCATCAGTCATGCAAAGACATCCACATGCACCCACCCACCAAACGCTGCATGAAAGTATGCAGGAAGTCTGTGATCCATGAAATGCAGACTAGGAGTTTGAGGCTTGAGCGATAGCTGTGGAGAGGAAGGGAGCGACGTGATTGATGGCTGCGCTCAGGAAGTTGGGCAGTTAGTGTTACAGGTAGCCTAAGGATGTGGGATGAGATCCTGCGCACCAGGACGGTCATTAGACGCAGGGAGTAAAAAGAAAATGGCTTGCACGATGACAAAAAAAGGGAGAAATTACTTAGCAATCAGTCAGTTTTAGTAAATTAAAGGCAGATACTGGTGAAAGAAGACGTGACAAATGCCGGGTGGAGTGACAGAAAAAGAAGAAGTGCTCTGCAGGGAATGTGCCAGCTATGACCGGAGCAGCTGCAGCACATTCAGAGGTGTAAAATACGTTCGCTGGGCATTCATTTTGATGCTTGTTGGCAAATCTTGAGCTGACGTGTTCAAGATGAGGAAAAAAAAAAGTGAGTCTTTCACACCTCAGAATCAATGCCTCAAGTGTTTGTTTTTTAGATTTTCTCTCTGAACTGAAGTTATTGAAACTGCAGAAATTCAGGTCTGCAGATGACCTGAACAAAAACAACAAGAGCCAATCAGAAGTGTGCTAAAGATTAAGAGAATCAAATAACGTAATTCAGAAGAGGGAAGGTGGATGGGCTCCGTGTAAATTTGAGCAAAGCATAAACATTTCGTTTTCCAAGACCACAATTTCCTGTTTTCCCAGGCGATTAAAGTGAAGTGTAAGCCTGAGGGAGTCACGGCCGGGTCATGTTTCCTCCTTCACGTTAGAGGAGCGCGGAGAAAGCTGGAGAAGGCCAAACTGCTCAAAGCTCAGATGAGATTAATTAAAAATATCTGCATAGTTTGTTGAGTTTATCAAGGAAATTCATTTTTAACCCTCCAGGCCATATTTACTTCTGCCAAGACTCAGAGCTGACTGTGAACATCTATGGAGAATCCCATTCATTGCAAATAAATATGTAGGAAGTCTAACAATAACAGTATATAAATACTTTAGAGCTGCTTTACCTTGTAACTTTAACTGAGCTTTACAGCAACTCTATTAGGTCCAAAGTTTTTTTCTCAGTCACTGATTGGAGGTGAACTGAGTTTGATCGGAGTTCAACATTGCAGTGAGGTTTTCGGGTTTTTTTTACATTTGTGACTGGGACATTTATCTGATTTAAAATCCGGTGAGAACTCGATTATTATTTTTAATATTCCCATACATAAAACATTAGGGTTAAAAGCATACTTAATGTATTTCCCACAAATGTAATCTTTACTTTTTAAAGCTTACATTATTCACAAACCATCCCCACAAAAACAGTTATATTCAGTTTCACACAAGGAAATTTACCACCGAACATTAAGAGCTGACTGTATTGAATGCTTGTAGGCAGCATCCGCCATCCAACAAAGATGGCACCTGACACAGCAGGATTAGTTGACCATGTAGCCAACCCACAGGATGACTCACTGATCCCTGACTAATTGTGTGGTAAAACTAAAGCAGCGTGCCTCTCATCTTTTCAGCAGCTACAATAAGCTGTCAAGCGGTGGGATGAGTCGTCGGAAGAGGAAACTTTAGTCACGGCGTCTGTCGGGGATGAGTCTCAATGTGTTTTTTTTTTTTTGTTTTTTTTCTGATTCAGTTTGCAGAAATAACTCAGCATCTTTTTCTCTTTTTTTCACTTTTTAATATCGCCATTGTACGCCTTCACAAAAGGACATTTGGAAGTCCTTAGAGGATCCTTTATCTGATCTGTGTCTTTATTGGAGTTTCTCTGCTGCCTCTATTTCTCGCTTCGCCCTTCTTTATCTCTCTCATATCGTATGTCTCCCCTCGCGATCTCTCTATCTCTCGAGTTTCTTATCGCCAAGGCTGCTTCTTTGATTTCTTTTCTCGCCGTATTTCACCCACTGACCAATTCCCTCACTGTATATGTCTAAACTAAACAAAATATTTGTTTGTTTTTGTTGTTGTGGGGGTTCTCTTTGGCTTTGAAAAGCTAAAAGAGGAATTCAATACGAAAGATTGAGAGAACGAGGAGCTATAGGGGGAATCAAACCTGTGAGGTTTCTTTGAAAGAGTATGTCATGCAGCAACCTTCACCTCTCTCTTCGCCTCTTCTTTCTGTCGGCCTCCATGCTCCTACACCCTCCTCTCTGTGCGTGATCGTACGTGTGTGTTGGCGTGTGTTTGTGTGTGTGCCTCCGTCTGTAGGGGGAAACCCCCAAAAGCTGGCCCCCTGACAACTGACCCCCTTCTCCCAAACTCCCTATAGCAGAGAGCATGGAGAAAAGCAGACAGTGCTGCACAGACTGAAAGACAGAAAGGGAGTTGCTGAGAACAGAGAGCAGAAAGAGAGAAGGGAAGAAGGGCAAGGCCAGCTGTAAGCAGCACAATACCAACGAGAGCTTGGCAGAGACTCAAAGCTCAAAACAGACAGCTTCAGCCCCTCCATCCCCTCCCAGCACGCACACACCCCTACACAACCCCACATTCCCCACCCCTCACTTACAAATTAAAAACGTTTGGTCCTGTAGAGCATGGCGGAGAGACGGGGGGAGACACAGAGGGTAACAAGGCAGAGGATGGGATATGGAAAGGGGACACGGGAAGGATTAGGAATTAATGTGTTTCTGCACTGACTTAATCCCAATGATTACACCAAAATAAATCCAACTCAGCTCTGTTTTGTTAGTTCTTCATTGGACGCCGGTGACAGAAGCCCCGGGGTAAAGGTAGTCCTTCGTAAACATGGAAAAAAATGAAAATAATGTAACTGTTTTCAACCATTTTTTGTTTTACAAATGAAAACCTAAGAAGCGTGGAGGGTATTCACCCTCTTTTACTTTGATGCCTCTAAATAAAATCCATCTGAACACAGCATCCCCATAGTAAAACACAATGGTGGGGAAAGCTCGGCTAAACCTGTAAAAGTCTGGAGGCCGGGGTGGAGGCTCACGACTTTAAAAATACAGCCAGAGCCACAATCCAAAAGATTAGATCAAAGTGGATTCATGTCTTCAAACGGCCTAGTCAAAGTCCACACTTAAATTCAGTAGGGAGTCTGTGATGAGATTTTCCATTCCAATCTGACTGAGCTGACTGAGAAGACATTTCATTCTCTAGACATACAGTAAATAAATGTCGCTGTAAATAAAAAAAATACTAGCTCACTAATTCCCTTTTCAGATCTGTATTTGTAAATTCACAAAAATCATAAAACCATGTGTTGCTTTATCTCACATCACAGTTTTGTGGTACTTTGTGTTGATCTATCACACAAATTTCCAATAAAACACTGAATTTGATGGTTTCAGGTTGAAAAAAAAAGTGAAACATTTTTAAAGCGCACTGTAAGCCATTATAAAACGTGTGCATAATAAAACCCAGAGGATCAGTGAATCAGCAGATACCTGGTAACTTTAAACACCCACATCCAAACAGTCATAAACACCTACTAGAGATGTGGTAAGCTGCACACGCAGAAGGAAGCTACATGAAATCCCACCATATTTGGGGAAGAAGCCATTGGTTGTGTTTCTGGGATTCCACAATAAAAGCTGAGTGCTGTCATGTGTGGGAAATCTTTAGCTTCAGTTTCATACTTTCACTGTCCCATAACAGCAGAGGAGTGGAGCATAGATGGGATGAGAGATGGGAACTTTAACCCCCAGAGAGAAATAAAAACAGCTGAACTCTATCAGAAGATTTTCTATTCCCATTATATAGATAAATGTTAAAAAAAAAAAAAAAAAAGTACTTTTTTAACATATTAGTTTTTAATATAATCTGCCTCTTTTGGTTTAAGTTGTTTGTAGCATCAATCTAAAGCAATGTAATTGTCACGAAATGCAATTAGGTCATACAATGAAATGAAAATGATACATGGTTTTCTTTTTTTTTGTTGTTGTTTTTTTAGCCTCAGTCCTTCTGGGTCGACACCCGGATTGTCAAACTCATTTTCATTTTGGGCCAAATCAAGATCATCAACGCTCTTAAAGGGCCGGTTGTGCCAGGATGTATTGATAAAAACTGTTCACAAACTGTTAAAATATCAATGAATTCTTAAAATTAAGTATTACTAAACATCTTTCTAGACCCTCCAGGATTTCGTGATACTTTTTGTGACTTTTTGCAATAAAAATCAAAGTGTTTGTGGTACTAATTTGGAAATATTAGTAATATTTGCGCTTATTTATTACGGTAAATGCAGCTTTTTATTATTTGCCATGTACTGTAGATCATGGACTATAATCTGACATCAATTAAGGCTGAGGCAGCTGTGTAAGAAAGTTTTTTTGTTTTTTTTTTTCCATTTTTTTCTCCGAAGAGTTTTTGTGGCGCTAGTGGCTTGTATTTTTTCTACAGTAGGCAGACAGGAAGGAGGGTGAGGAGAGGGGGGAAGACATGTGGCAAAGGTCGTCGGGATCGGGAGTCGAACCCGCGACGTCCGCGTCAAGGACCAAGGCCCCCAAACGTGGGGCGCGCCAACCCCCTGCGCCACCACAGCACACCCCGTGTAAGAAAGTTTTTGACCAAATATGTATCAGTGCAAAGAAGTGTAGGGATGCGTTGATTTTGCGTAAATTTCCACAATAATTCTCAAAACCTGAAGGGACTGATTGATATAATTTGACAGTAAACAGATAAAAACTGCACTGATTTGATTGTTAAAATAATATTTAAGCACACTTAGTGCTTAGTCTAGAATCTAGACTCTTGGTTGTTTCTCTGATTAATCTCTTTGATGGGCTTGCTTTCATTAGCCAGCCCATCAAATAATCATCTTCCATCTATTTATTAATCATTGAGGGGTTGAAAATAAATGCATGTTATGTTCCTTAGATTGTTATTTCTAAGTAAAGGTGAAATCCTTGAAGCATTTTACTTCCGCTTCACAATTATGCCGTATTTTAAACTGGTCTGTCCCGTAAAATCCCAATAAAACACACTGAGGTTTATGGTTGTCCCAAGACAAAACGTGTAACACCACATGCACTTCTAAAACATCTGAGACGGAGGCTGGCTTTTTACCTTTGTGTGTAAAACTAGATACCCCACCAAACCGAGACAGACCCACATTCCTCATTTACAGATGATAAAAACTGAGCGCCCCTGCCCCATTTGCCGACATCTCACACACACGCTTTGGCCCTTAACCCTTCCCTTACCAGTCTGCAAAGCCCCGTTGATTCACGTCGACTCAGAAAAACCCAGCAAAATCCACACACACTCTTTTAGGTAAACATCAAATTGTTCTTTCCTTGCCAAGCACTTTCACTTTTTTTTTTCCCCCTTCCTCATTCGCTGAAATCCTTCCAGAACACAGGTGAGAAGCTGTGATCGATGGCAGACAGAGTTGATCTCAGACTCATGAGGGGTTTTCAGCGCAATGAGGAGTGGGCACTCACAATGCCAGTCGGATACTAAGGATTTAATAACTCAAGAATGTCATGTTTCTCTTGTCTTTCAACAAAGGGGAGCTACATCTGATTATTTTTTGGTGTTTTATCCAAAGGATGAAACAACACAGTCCTAACTAACTACATTCTGTCACATCCTCCTCATTTACATAAGAGTAGCACATCTAACATTGCCTTTGCAAGTTGCCGCTGCAGCTCTCTGTGTTGCTGCCTTAAGACCACCAAGGATTAAAAGACAAGAGCAAAAGGAAGTGATTCTACATCACATCCTGATGGATCATCTCTAATCATTGTCACGTGTGTTTCAGTGCCATGTGGCTCTTTTGTGTTCACACTCTGTTAAAAGTTTAAATTCAAGCACCGACAACAAACAGAGACCTTCCAGGATAAATCAGCGTCTGCTGTGACATTCATGAAGCGAGGCGCTCTGCTTATGCGCCGAGTTCTTTCTGTCCAATTAACACTGCTGAAATATTTAATTTAAAATTAATTTCAGCTCAGTTATGCTTCAATGTTGCAATAGACAAAAGGGGAAATTTTAAAATCCTATTTGTCACTTCAGTTCTAATCTTTGCTGTTTGTGGCACTTTTTCTATGTCATCAGGTCACGACCTCCAGTGCACACTGCTGCAGAGAGGGATGAATGGATGGAAACATATTTGCAAACGTGTTTTGTGGAGTTGCTCTGTCCTTTAGCTACCAAGCAGCGCCAAGATAAAAAGTTATTTCTGTAATCTTTCGACAACTCGGGCTGCCTTTTAAAACCGATAATTTTTTTTTTTCCAAAACGATCAATAAACTCTCTGTAAAGCTGTTATTGCTGCAACTGCTGTTCCAAAATTAAAGACGTACAAGTTTTCCCGCTTGGCCGAATGGGTTTAAAACTTAATCCCAACCTTGACTGAGAGTCTTCATCCGTATTTTCCCGTCGCCCTCATCTCCCTCTGCTCTATGTAATGCAATAAGTGGAAAAAATGCCATAAAATTCCTCATCCATCTTTTCGTGCCACAAAGAGTGGAATCTCGGGTCGCCCGAGGACACATCCATTCATTAGGTCCCTCCTACCCAGAGGAGAAATTGGACCGTACGCTCCCAAGTGCATCTCCATGTCACCTTGAACAAATCCAGATGATTAAGTGACAAGCACTCCCACGTGAGGTTGCTTTATTTCCCAGGAAACCCCCAAACGTTTCCCTTACCGTCAAATTTTCAGGATGCAAATATAGAAATGTTGCAGTATGAGAAAAAAAAAACATGCCTCTCTCTGTCTCTCCATCGTTCTTTGCCATGAAAGCAGTACTAATTGCCTTTCATAATTAGGCCAGAGACCATAATTGTGGCGCTGATAAAGCCGAGTGCTCTAAGTCACATCGTTTTAGTTTTCCTCATGTGTCTCATGTGATAAAGTGGGTCATCAAAAAAAAAAGACCCATATTAACATCATGTACGTTTTACCCAGCAAATTTTCACATTGTTTTTGTTAAATTTCTGTGTATAAAAAGCACCCACACCACACACACACACACCCCCACACACACACAGCACACATTAAGTACGCAGAAGCTGGCATGTAAATTTGTGCAGAGCAAGACAAGGAAGAGTTTTAATTAGCCTGGTTAAGTAGGAGCTCACGAAGCCGTAGGGGCTCACCGGGGGGATTACGACAGATTTATTTAGCCGAGGCTGCAGGAGACGCTGCGATATGATATATTCCAAAAACAACAATAGCTGTGTAATCACACCCCTACCCCAGAACTCCGGCTAATCTATTTCCATGTCTCAAAACGAGCTCTTATTTTTATTCCCTCTCATCAAGAAGTCAAGAGTTTTTTTGGTTTTTTTGCTATTCTCTTCTGTTTTTTTTAAGTCGCTCCAACTCCCTCCTCCCACCTCCTCCTCTCTCCTGCGTTCAACCCTTGTGGGCAATTTAGCGAGGCACTCAGACATGCTAACACAATCAACAATCAGGTCGTTTGCTCTCTCTAATAGGCACTCTGGTTTTCAGTAAAAGCAGCCGTATTGTTTATTTGATTGTGTTCACCGGGGGAGAGTCCGCTGGGGGAAGTATTTGTTACACGTGGAAGGCGGAGGTGGAATAGTAGCAGCAGAGCATTGTTGCCTTTGTTTCGGCGAGACTTGTACAGGATGTCGGAACACCGAGGTACAATGAAAAACCATAAAGAAGCTGCAATTCAGTTCAAAGAACAACATTCAGGACTTTAGGGTCACTTTGGGAGGCTTGTGCTGCACTTGTGAAGGACACTTTTGCTTCCAGGCTTCTTGTTAAGCTGTAGTCAAAGTTGTGACAAAGTTTGTTCACCATTTAAGAATGAATATTAGGAAACGTTATATCTTAGTTTAGCTTTTTTGTCACACTTGAATGTTGCTTCAGATCACCAAATAAAGTTTCACATTAGATAAAAGTTTTCTCTTTGAAATCTTAGTTTTAGTTTACTAGCCTTTGTTGTTGCCTGGCCTGTGGAATCAAGTAGTGTTTGACAAAACAAAATATGCTAAAAGATCTCAAAAAGCAACTTGACAATGGGAGAAATTCATGAACAGATGAGAAACCAACTCATTGACATCTGTCAATCTGGAAAGGATCAAAATGCTATTTCTAAGGCTTTGGGACTCCAGTGAACCATGCAAATAGAGAGAGCAAGGAACAGTGGTGAGCCATCCCAGGAATGGCAAATCTACCAAAAAGAGACTCCAAAGGAGCAATGAAGAGCAGCTAAAGCTCTGCAGGCCTCAATGTCTAAGTTGAGGTCACTGTTTATGATTCAACAAAAAGGTAAATGGGCAGAAATGGCATCCATGTTAGATTTTTGAAGGCAAAAACAACTCACATTCACCAAAACAAAAAAAACATCTTGCTGCTCCTCACGAAGTCAGTGATGATATTCTATGTACTTCTATGTTTTTGGAATGTGTGCATCTCGTTACATTTGCAGTAAAACCTATGAAGCATTTCTATGAAAGATCATCATACAGCACGTCAAACATGGTGGTGGTAACAGTCTGGGATTGCTTTGCTTCTTGCTGTACTTGAAAAAACAATAATACTTCGGATTGGCTTTTTTGGAGTGGGGAAAAAGTCAATTTTGGAGCGGCCTAGTACAAGTCTGAACCTAATGCTTAGTCTAGGTCAGGGGTGGGCAATCCTGGTCCTCGAGGGCCGGTGTCCTGCAACTCTTGCAAGTCTCCCTGGTCCAACACACTTGAATCCAGCAGCTGAATCACCTCCCAAGTGCAGTCAGGTTCTCCAGAGTCCTGCTAATGACCTCATTATTTGACTCAGGTGTGTTGAAGTGGAGATGCATCTAAAAGTTGCAGGAGTCCGGCCCTCGAGGCCTGGAGTTGCCCACCCCTGGTCTAGGTCATGTGATATGGCTTTCATTATCAAATTTCTTCCTGCATTTAGTCGGGTTTTCGTTCTCTGAAACTGAATTCTAAGTTTAAGTTTGATATGCAAATGATGGCAAATACTTTTTCACAGCACTATTGATTAGGTTAAATAAAAAGTTATTTCCATTAATCCTGCTGTCACTCATTAACAACAAAAAATACATTGTCTTTCTATCCCAATGCACAACCACCACAATCCTAATTAAAACCCCCAAAATGGCTGATATAGTGGTTGCTTTCTCCACATTTTGGGCTAAATGGAAGATTCCCTCACAAGTTCAGCCCCATGAGGAAATTTGTCAGGTAAGTTGTTTTCTTTTCAAGTGTTTTAACATGTTGTCACCTGTCCAAATACCTATCAGAACCATATGGGATCATGCACACACATGCGCGCGCACCCCACCAACCCTCTGAAATCCACCGTAACACACACACAGATTCATGCAAGGAAGCAAAGTACACTGTAATTATAGTCAACACAAAACACCTGTTCCTATTCCACATGAGTGAAGTGCCTAGATAACCCAAATGGGACGACTTGTTTATCTTCAAAGGCTTGCAAGCAACATATGTGGCTTCTCTGACTTTCTTCATAATGTCTGTATCATTTTCAGTTTGATAGAAAGGAAAAAAATTAAAACACAGGTGCCGCATCGTCTACTTTTATTGTGACTGACGGTACAGATGTGTTGAGCACCTTATAAAAAAAAAATCATCTTTTATTGCTGCACAATAAGTTCATGCTGAAAAAGGGAGAGAAATCTGCCATTAATTGAAGCGAATCTTTTTCATTAGTAGAAAAAAAAATCCAGCATGAGAAAAGCAAATGTACAATTTTTTAATTTATATTTTACATTTTAACAGTTAAACAGGGAGTCAAGGAAATTTTTAATAGGAGTTCTGTTGGTAGTTCATATTTTTTAGATGCTCTTCAACATGGGAAAAGACAAGAAAACAGTCCATACAAACAAGGTGGATCTTCATAAATCAGTAAAGGGATTACATGCCCAAAATTAAAAGAGCAAACAAACTGAACAGTGACAGTAACAAGGTGGGATATAAATTCAACTTCATCAGTCCCTTAGTGTTGCTTTTACAAATCAAAATGCAATAACAATGAGACTTTAGGGTAAACTTTTACTAAAGGTTGATTTGAGGAAACTTGCTAATTATCCTGTGTTTCACAGAAAGATAAAAGCTTGTATTTTTATTTTCTTTTGGCATCAAGGTTTGCATTTGAAGTCAGATGGTATTTTTAGAAATTTGTGGGGCTACACCATTTTTCTCTATTATTTTAAACAAAGCAAGACATTAACTACTTATCAATCAATCAATCAAATTTTATTTGTATAGCACATTTCAGCAGCAAGACATTTCAAAGTGCTTTACATCACAGAATCACAATGCAATATAGAATCAATCATTAAGTCAAGTTACATCAATAAATTTGTAATTGATTACATTTCAAATACAATTCTAAACAGGTGGGTTTTCAGTTGAGATTTAAAAGAAGCCAGTGTTTCAGCTGTTTTACAGTTTTCTGGAAGTTTGTTCCAAATTTGTGGTGCATAGATGCTGAAAGCTGCTTCTCCTCGTTTGGTTCTGGTTCTGGGAATGCAGAGCAGACCAGAACCAGAAGACCTGAGAGGCCTGGAAGGTTGATACAATAAAAGCAGATCTTTAATGTATTGTGGTGCTAAGCCGTTCAGTGATTTATAAACTAACAACAGTATTTTAAAGTCTATTCTTTGAGCTACAGGGAGCCAGTGTAGGGACTTTAAAACTGGTGTTATGTGCTCTATCTTCCTGGTTTTAGTGAGAACGCGAGCAGCAGCATTCTGGATCAGCTGCAGCTGTTTGATTGATTTGTTGGACAGACCTGTGAAGACGCTGTTGCAATAATCAATACGACTGAAGATGAATGCATGGATGAGTTTCTCTAAATCTGGCTGAGACATTAGTCCTTTAATCCTGGAAATGTTCTTCAGGTGATAGAAGGCCGACTTTGTAACTGTCTTTATGTGGCTCTGGAGGTTCAGGTCAGAGTCCATCACTACTCCCAGGTTTCGGGCCTGATCGCTGGTTTTCAGTTGTAATAACTGAAGCTGTGCATTGACTCTAGATCGTTCCTCTTTAGGTCCAAAAATAATAACTTCAGTTTTATTTCTGTTCAGCTGGAGAAAGTTTTGGCACATCAACTTCAAATATCAATAGTTTGTGCTTGGGAAAAATTATATCCTTTTCTTTTATACCCAAGTTTGGCACCCTCACATGTGCAATCGTCTCAAGTGTAATATGTGTTTTTGGGAAATCCTAAAATGTTTTGGGAACAAAAACACTTTTCTGTTTTTGTTGGACTGAAGAATGCTTCTATTTTGAGCATCATCTTGATGTATATTGCATTGTCTTTAAATAATCAATAGTCTACATATCTTTGAAAAATAAACACACATTAAAGGGGGGTCAACTGTTAGGTTTTTGATTTTGGAGGGCTTTAATATCCATGCTACTTTTGGAAATGAAAGGGTTTTAAGAGGTGGAGTGAGCTGCTTTCACAGGAATGTCTATGTTTCTTAGCTGTGAAATACAGTGGATGTGTAACACAATGTGTGAATGCAGTGTGAATGTTTACAGAAATAAAGATAGATATAAAGACTGGACAGTTCGGTCCAACTCCTCTTCAAAGAGGAATTAAAATGTGTTCAACTCCTTTAGGATAAAGTCAACGCCCTGAATCAGGCCAACGTATCCACACAAAGATACGTATGATCAAGGATGGTGAATGAAAAACTCAGCTGAACGTAGCTAAAGGGCCAACAAAGAAAGGCGTAGTTGAACAATAAAAACTACGGAAGTTGCTTAATGTGGTTGTTTATATACATGTGTGGTACCTGCCTCCATATAACCACGTATCATCATGAGTCAGCGTACTGCTGCTGCCGCTGGAAACCCACTCACACACATCCACACATCACCTTCCCACGTTGAAAGCTGCGTTAAGAGACGTTGCGATTGTGGGCCTGCTCTGCAGCTTTCATCAGAGCACTGACATCAGAGAAAGAGTGAGACACGGGAAGGGACGACAATGCCCAATCTGTCCAAATCCCTGCATCTCCCATTCAGTCGGCGTTGGCAATAATCAACAGGGGATATCAGCCAAAACATGTGCGCATCCCGTGGTGCTGCAATACCTCACAAGTAGTCAAGGATTTTTAAACTGGTTGATGATTGGACACTGGCAGACTTGAGATCCTATCCACCACAACCAGGATTTGTAAAAAGGACAGGCCTTTAGAGAGGAGTCCAACTCCACACCAGGAAAAAAGTTTGGCTTTTTCCCAAAACTAAGGACACAGCTCTTCCTTCGTCTTACAAGGAGCAGATACCCCTTAAAAGCATCTCTGGTGTCCAGTATTCCCTCAGCATCACCTATAGTCTGCCGTGATTGTAGGTCAAACATGTGGGCTGGTCAAGCATACTCCCACGGCCCTCTCAGCAAGCCACCAGGGTTACAGATCTGGTCCGCTGTTCCACAGTCAGGACTTGTTTTTATAATATACAGGAACGCTCTCTTTGAGTTCTTACTGTAGGGGGACTGGCGTAAGAAGCCAAGCATATTTGACGAGACAGACTAAATATACTCAGAGGGAAACTTACAAATTAGCCTCCTCGGAGGATTCTGACAAGCCTTCCCTGAAATGAAAGGCCACGACAATTAGCATGAACCTCCCGTCCCGGCTCAGCCGTCTGCCTCGCCAAGCTGAACTTGCAGGGGAAGCTGGGTTGCTTTTTATTTTTTCTTACTGTTGTAACAGTCTACCTTTTCTTTTTAATTAACACCTCAGTTACTTACAATGTTTGGATTTTCTCAGTGGGAATCAGTCTTTTCCTTTCTAGTCTTTTTTTCCCCCCCCCCCTTTTTCTCTCCCAGAAGATTGTCACACCTGTTCGGTTAGCAGGTTGCTCCAATCTGCAAGAGAAACTGAATTCATTTGAATCTGACATTGAAATGATCTGATCACAAACACACTAAATAGAAATAATTAGATTTTTTTTCTCCTCTAATTCCAATGTTTTCCATGTATGTGTTTTTTTTTTACTTTTATTTCTATTCATGAGGGTTCTTTTCTGTCTAAATCAGGCAACAAAACAAGTCAACACTATTGTCAGGTGCATTAAATATTCAGTTATTCTGTTTTTTGTTTTTTTTTTCTCCTTCCCCACAGAATGCTTGAGTGTCTACATTTGAATATCGACCAGGACTGTCACACGGCTTTCAGGTGTGCGCAGAAGCAGAAATATACAACCCAATAACGCCTGGCAGATGATGCATTTTTATTTTCTTCTTTTGTCTTTCTGACTCCAAAAGGAATTCCCGTTTTTGCACTGCTAACTTCCATTTCGTATCACTTCACGACGTCTAAGGAATTGTGTTGCTTTTATTAATCTATAACACCTGACAGTAATTCCACCCCAAATTAAATTTGCCGCTGTTGGTTTTCATCATGTCCGTACCGGGGAGGATTTTAATGCGTTTCAGACTTTCCTGAATCCATTATGAATTTATGCCACCTTCATGCATAAATGAAGGTGGCATAAGGAATATGAGTCCTTCATCTGGAAGGACTCATATTCCTTCAAAATGTAGAAAGATGAGACCAAAGCTGCTGTTTGGTATTCCATATCCAATTAGCTTTTTGTAATCTATAGCTTTTATCAGATCTTCCTAAAGTTTTCTTCGCTCTCTCAGCTCAGTCGTGTACAACATCTCTCACATGCGCCTCCCTCCACCAATTAGGCATATGAAATCATCCCCGCCATATCAATTGGTGACTGTTACACCCATTAATTTGCCATAATTATTTCATTTCAGATTGATGTGACTGTGCCGTAGCAGATGGAGTGTGCGCTGAAGCTCAGTTCCCTCTGCACATGAAGAGGAGTAATTTTAATTGGAGCCTTTTCAGCGCTAATTGTTCTCTCTGTTGTAAATCAGTGTCTGTTAGTCTCCCCAGGTCTTTGTTGGCAAATTGTCTTAGCGGTATCCTCTTTTCGTCTTGGATTGAGTTTCTCCGCCTTAGCTGTGTGATTGACTACGATGATTGTGGCGTGCAATCAGGGAATCTGGGGAATTATTCCCAAGGCTACTTTGTTATTTTATTTTGCTTCAGACGTCAGTCAGATACAGCGGCTGAGGGGTAAAGCAACTTATCTCGACAGAGACCTTGAACATTTCAAAGCAGCAGCAAAGATTCAAATATTTTAAAAGCGGAAAAGCAAAGGAGATGTTATTATAACTCTTATCAGGAAAAGAGACCTACAGAAAAAATAGCAGAAACACAATGCAGCTATTAGTCGTTATAGGCAGCAACTATCCTAAAAGTCACTAGAAGTTCCCAGAGCATCAATGTTGGTGGGACAAAAAGTGTTTTAAAATATTCAATGTTTAGAGCTACAAATGAACTTTATGAAATAAATGTAACAATATTGGTATTTGCCTTAACCTGCACTGCATAGATCAGTTTTGCATAAAATCAAATTTAACCAGAGGCACGCACAGCGGAGGTAAATCTTTGACTGTGTGAATTAAATACAGTAGTACAGGAAAGTCAAAGATGGGTCTGAAAAGCTGCTAAATATAAAGACAAAGTCAATGAGTTGGCAACAGTCTGGAAACATAAAATAGTAGGCCTACATTTATCACATGATTTCTAAAGTTGCAACATTTGTTTATTTCTTCAGTTGTCTCCTGGTTTTTTTTCCAACCAACGCAATGGGCAAAATTCAGAAAGTTGCATTAAACATGCAATGAGGCTGCAGTAGGGGTGGCCAACTTCAGCTGAGGCTTGCAGTCCTGCAAGTTCTCTTACCTGAATCGAATGGCTGAATCCCCTCATGAGAATGATAATTCAGCTCCCCTGACACCTGATAATGAGCCAGTCATTTTATTCAGGTGTGAAAACTGAGGTCTGACTTTGGACAGAAGGGGTTTTTAAGCTGCGACTACAAAAGCAGCCGAGAAGGAACTTGTTTCCGTTTGTTTCTCATCGACTGGTGGGGTTAGAAAATAGTTTTGCACTTTTTGAGAGTGTAAAAACAGAGTCCGTCAAGTACCAGTAGCGTTATTTGTAGCATAGTTTGAGAACAATGCACACAGGGAATTAAACAAACTAAAGACATGAAGAAAAAACTGTTAATTATTGGTTTCTGTAGCAAGTTTTACCTTTGTAACATAAAAAAGCATATTTTTGGGGGCTGGCGGGAAATGTCCTGAATTAAAAGGAACAATACTCAGCAAAGTTCATGCTCCTGTGGAACCACAACAACTTTAAGCCTTTAACTCCCTGTCCAAACCATTAGCCAGTAAAAGCAGCACCTGCCTTTGAATGTCCATCAGTAGCCTATTAACTTATGTCTGGGAGAGCAGACTCTTTAAACTGACCAGAATGTCGGCGGCTGAAAGCCTCCTTTCTACCAGTCCTGTTGACGTATGGAGATAAATGGACTGCAGTCTGCATTGTCTTGCTGACACGCCCACATTCGGTTTCATTGGTCTCTGTGACAGGTCACTGGTGAAGCGATGCAAATACGACGGCACATTCATAGAAGAGGGGCACCCGGGAATCTGTTTAATAACTCACCCTCTGCTACTCTGTTACTCTTAATATTATCGTCACTCTTTGTGAAACAGTTCTTAACGGAAGTTAAGACTTTGCAGATCTTGAAGGTGGCGCTTAGAAGTGGCTGAAATTCTTGCTCGCCTGCATGAATGATTCCTGACCTGTGACCCTCCCTAAAGGGGAGCGGGAGAGGTTTTTCTGGGTTTGGGATTAGGTTTGGGGGTTGGATGACTGCTGGGCAGAAGGCAGGAAGTGTAAGTCGATACGCATTCAGATCTGAAGCAGCGACGTTTCATGCGTGATCACAGTAAGGGTTCCACGCTTCACACACACACACACACACACTCGGATCATTTAAACCGGAGTAATCCCTTCGGCGTGAATTCTGATCCTGGAAATCACTTGTAAAAGCCTCTGCAGAACAGCTGTTCATCGTTCACAGAAGGTCTGAACAAATCCAAAAATGCATAAACAAGTCCAGGTGTGGAGATTTCTCAGCTTTAATGCGTTAGAGAGACGTGTTTTTTTGCGGGGGGAAAGAGGGGACTCCCAGCTCGCCGTTTGGTGCATCTGTTACAATGATATCACAAAACGAGTGAAATCTAATAGATTTTCCCTCCCAGTGGAATACTGAGCAAGACTCAACAGATTAGGACTTGTTGATTGATGGTAGTTTAAACTGTAGCGCTATTACACACCCAGCATCACCGGATAAGTGTTCCTCAATAACACCGGAGAAGACGAGAGGGGAAAAAGAAAAAAAAAAGACGACGACAGATGTAGTTATAGCAGTGAGCTTGTCCACTTATCTTTTTGCTGGCTTAATATTTCACTGCAGATGGCATTATTAGCGAGACCATAACTTCGTATGCTAGCCTGTTTGCTTGATTTGAACATTTATTTCCACACAAACTGGTCCCAAAGTCCCAGATCTCATTTTTATAAAAGAGACGTCATCTAAATTTATACATGGATTTATTTAGGATAATTCATCAAGGAAAATCTCCTGGAATTGCTTGCATTGGTTTGCAAAAAAAAAAGAAAATAATAAAACATCCTCAAATTTTTAAGATTGGATTAATTGGAAAACAGGAGGTTGGGGTCAAAGGCTTAGGTTTTAACCCCCTCACAAAAAAAAGCACCAGCAGATTCCTGCCTTGCCCCCTACGGTGAGCCAACTTCCGCTCAAGGACTCTTTCTCAGACTTCTCTCTGCGTTCTCCATCATTCACCAGAATGCACTTAATACCAGACTATAGAATGAATGAATAAATAAGACAGATAGATTAGATGGGACGGACAGACAGATCTCCATCTAGAGATTTACTTTACTTTTTAAAAGGCAGAGCTAGCTGCTTCCTGTGTGTTACAGGAAACCAGAAGTCAGTGATCATGCCATACATGGAAACAAGTTGACCTCTTTTGACTCTACATCAAAGGGTGCATTGTTTTTTTTTTGTAAAATACTCCACAGCTCTTCTGGCTCTCCGTCAACTGGCATTGGTTTTGAACAATAACAAATATAACAAATGATGACAAAGAAGGAGACATTCATCTCAAAGAATTAAATTACATTAAATAAGTATTTGCAAAAGTCCAATAGGATCTATTTTACGTTTAGTAAGAAACAAACATGAAAAAAATTGTGATGGCAGAAAACTTGGAAGGCCAAACTCAACCATTAATGCAAAAAACAATGTCTAACCAAGACAAAATAGTCTCTTGAATACGAGTTCAAGTGAAAATTCATACAATCGATCATCTGGTGAAAGGTCGTAGGGGAAGTCAGGAGAAAAGCTGCACCATCATGGAGAACAAACAAACCGGCACCTCATGGAGGCATTTAAATGTTGCTCTGCAGCCACCAGAGTTGCCCTGCAAATCACATCAAAATGTTTTTGATAAATGTCTGTCCTTTCCATCTGTTTATTTTAATGGAGCTAATCCACAATTCCTACAAAGATGATTTTTGAAACAAAAGTGTCCATTGGTTACAAACAGCCCAGTTGAAATATCAAAGGACAGAGTTATGTTGAAATATCAAGAAAACAGTCTGCATGTTCTTCTAGTACAAATGTAAAGGTCAATTTCTGTTTATTTGTATTGTTACTTATATTTTCAATGTACATTTTAATTGTCGTAACATATAATGGCGTTTGTCTTTTCAAGCGAAAAAGCTCAGCCAATGAAATATCCAAGCACTTAGCACAAAGTTTCCAGATTTCAGCATAGTATGTGGAAGACCTCTAGATCTGGAGCTCCTTTCTCTAGCTTTGCAGCGAAAGCTTTGATAAATTTCTCCTTAAATGGGTTGGAACACAAGCACCATCTTGAGAAGGTGCCTTGTGTGTTTTGGCTTCATCAAGGAGTAGCTAACGCCAAGATGTATAGATGAGAGGCCCTTGTACAGGTGCCATGCCAATGCCCTAAATGGTTAAGTGCCCCAAGTGCCATTCTGCCTGGCACTTGGACAGCTGGCGCAGCGAGGTGGTCCCCATGAATCACATTAGTGTCTGCGAGAAACGGGACCTTCCATTCAAATTAGTGCTTTCAGTGCGACGGCTCAGACAGGAAAAAAAATCTTGCTAAATGATCCTGATAAATCAATGACCTGCCGAAAATGGGCGCTTTTAAAACATAAAAGGAAATTAAATAGGCAGTGGACAGTGCTGATGATTTTCGATAAGATTGAACTCCTAAACATGAAATTAAATCCAAGGATTGCGGTGGACTATATGGTTTAAAGTTGTTGGATAAATGTTGGAAGGAATTTATCTCAGTTGTCTTCCTCCCTTTCTGCCATCACATATTGCAAAGGCTGAAACACAAAACTAATAACTGTTTATTCAGTTTGAGTTACCATTAAATTTGATATTTCCCCACATCTTTCACATCGGATTTCAGGATGTGAAAATGAATTTACAGAGAGTGAATGCATTCCAGTGCCTAAAGGAGACATTTGGCCCTTTAAGCCCACCAGACTGCTTATAAAGTCACGTTGTCAACTTAATGCCATTTAATGTCTAACATGTTAAACCCCCTGTTGAAAGATGAAAGACGAATAAATCCAGAGTTTCAATGTAGAGTTGGCAAAAAGGCTTCTATTGTCATACATTTGTTTTACCTCCATTAAATGTGACACTTTGACAGGAACAAGCAGCAACAACAAATCAGCAACATGAAAGTAGGACTCTCATAACTGTTCAATTAAACTTATTTTCTACCAGTTTGAAATATACATGTAAAGTTTATTTTATTTTTGAAAATTTTTTAATTCTTCAAAGTGACATCGGCCTCAGATCTAGAATAGATCTATGTTATGTCACACAATATAGCGATTGAGTTAAATTAAATTGGACAGTGCATAATAATGAACGGACAACGTTGACATGAATATATCGGGTTTCGCAAAATGCTCATTTCCATACGTAGTTCCATGACACAGACAGATATAAACAGTTAAATTGTATGAATAAAAGTAAGAAATATAGTAAAAATAAACAACATGTTGTCAGGGAAACTTATATCAAAGAGGCTTATATCAAAATGCTCCTTTTTTAATGTTTACAAAATTTTGTTTGTCACAAGAATAAACTATATTGTATATTTTTATACTGATGAATAGAAGGACCCCAATACCGAGAAGAGACAAGTAGCTAAAAAAAAAATAAAACAATTCACTAAACAAAATAAGGACAACATAAAATCTTAATGTTAAACTCAAGAAGGAAATGCACAAAAACCAGGAGACATTCTGACGGTAAGAGCAGGATCTGAGTAAGTACGAGATCTTTGAGCTGGAGAAGTGATTGATGAACAAGGAGCAGGTGGCTGATTAAACAGGTTGCAGCTGTAAGAAAAGTTGAGCTGAGGACATGGGAGAATATACAGGGAACAGCAGAAAACAAGGAAAAATGCACGAACCAGAGACAAAACCCAAAATATTAAAACCAAAAAAGGTGACAAGAGGATACAGAAGCAGCACGAAAAAACGTAAAACGGGAAGCGATACAGAGAGTACCACAATTAATTATTACCACAGAGAGCTGAAAATCTGGGGGGAAAAATGGTGACAAGCCCAACAAATAAATCTTAAAGATTGTGACGTGTTGTATGTGTTGAGGCAAGAGCTCAACACTTGGGAACCCCATAACAAGAAGCTTTGGGTAGCATATCCTTTTTTTCGTTTTTTTAATAAAAAGCTCTTTAATTAATAATCCACAGCGTCCTCTTCTTTGAGGGTATATGACATTAAAATTAGGCCTAATTCTTAAAGAACACTCTTTAAAATGGGAAAGTCAAGAGAACATTTATGCAGCAGACATGCACTGGAAAATGTTTACATGGAAACAGAGAATCACACTAACACTCCCATGTCCAAAGTTATTTTAAAACACAGACCTGTCTGACCTGCTATAAACAAGACTGGACAAAGGCCCTAATTTAATCTGACCTCTGTCCACAATGGGAGGGATGGTAAGTAAGCCGAAACGATTGAGAGCTACAGAACAATTTCATTGTGAAATAAATGACTGTGCAGAAGAACAGATACCAAAAACAGGGTTTTACACAAAACTATCACCCTACTTTGATGTGTAAAGTAAAACAAAACAAAAAAAATCCCATTAAATTGATACATCTACCTTATTGCTAGAGCACCACAAAGAGCAAATATCAATGCTTACATTGATTCATCTTGTCATTGTAAAACTGGCTTTATTTAAGATGACGTTCTGGGCTTCATCCAGCAGAGCCGTTTGAAGTTAACCGGAGGAGAAGTCGTTCTGTCTGAATGAGGGGCTCACAGATGGCCGGTCGTGCATCATTAGGTCCGCGAAGACAAGGCTCTCAGATAAACCCTGCAGTCCACTCTAGCCCACAGTTGGACCTTGTGTGTGTGGGGGTGTGTGTGTGTGTTTCGGTGTGTTTAATCCACAGGTGCACGGGTCTGTTCCTGACGGAAAAGAGAGCATTACCCCGAGGCCACGAAGGCAGGGAGGGGAGCACAAAAAGGGGCAGGGCCTAGCTGTTTCAAATGCAAATGTCTGCTCTGTTCCTCACAAAAACTTTCTCCAGTGGCACAGCTTGTAAAATGCAGCACCCTACGGCTTCATTCAAAAGATACACCCACTAACCAGGGGCCACAGAACCACATGGGTTCCTGAAGCCACTCAACCATGTCATAAAGAAAAGTCACTCTTCCTCAGTTGTGCTTCCAGCGATTAGGTTTTTCTCCTCTAAACTTGTTTTGAATGTTTTATTTGTTTTTGGCTGGTCAGGGTGATTTATGTTACAGGAATGCATTTGTTGTTTCATTTGGGCAGTAGAGGGTACTTGACACAACATATATTTGAGGAGAAAGATTTGTTTTTATTATTTATTGCCACAAGGACCAAAAACATGAGTAAAAAGAAGATTGAGAATTGTAAAGAATCGTATTCTTGTAGATGACACAGGTTTCACTGAGTGATATAAACCTGTTCGAATTAATGCAATAAAATAAAATAAACACAAATGCAGGCTTCATTAATCTGTTCCAAGTTGTTACTACTCAAGGCAGAAAAGTATCTTTGTTCTATGAACTTTTAATCTCTTCCTCAGAAGATTTTTTTCTGCACCCTTCAGGATCTGTGAGTTGTGTTTAAGAATCTGCTGACAGGCTGATGGTAAGCACTTTTTTTTTTGCGTTTTTAACTCGTCACCCCAGCCTGTGACACACAAACTGCAGGCAGATGTGATCTTAGCCATCGCTGCAGAGATATTCATTCATACAACCCATCTCTGCAGAAACGCTTTCAAAGAAAGAAATAAAACAAGACAAAACCTTTCAATTCAGCCTAAAATCGATATGGATGGAAGTTCAGGTAAAGAAGCATCACACTGTGGAATTATTTATTCAGCAAAACCTACAAAATGTCAGAAAGCGTTAATGAACCTCATAGTTCAGCACCGATTAAACCCCCGTCACCACTCCTCCACCTCTGTACTGAATTTGAATGAACAAATTGTTTTGTTTTTTTGTACAATCTTTGGATAAACTTCTTCATGGTTCTAAAGGCGATTGTTCCAGCAATCTGCTACACTTTTCAGAATTTAACATTTAATATATTTAAGTTCTGCAAAACCTCTGAACTTTGCAGGGATGAAACTGGAGTTTGATTATTACTCCATGCTTTATGTGTCATAAATATGCTGTCTCACGCAGTTTATTCATCAGAGTATTCAGAAGTAATAGATTTAAACTTAAAACATCACATGGTTTTCTCTATGCTTTCGTATCATAAGTGATACGTCAGGGTTTTGCGGTAATGTGGTCATGAGGTAGAAAACAAAAAGGCATAAATGCATTGACTAAATGCAATAATAATTACATAAATAAAATAAAACAATTGATAGGTAGTGATCAAAATGATAGGAACTTGGCATAAAAAAATTCCAAAAAAAATTTTTTTTTGTTTTAGATGGAACTCAAAATGCAAAATACAAATAAAGCTTTGGAGAAGAAACACCATCAAAATGAATGCGTATGTATTCAGGTGCATCTCAGTAAATCAGGAAAGACATTCTAATGGGGCTCTTTTGTTACATTAAAAGTAATTTTTGAAAATAACTTTAAAGCAGGTGATAAACAATTTTACTTAACCCCACATTTCTGTATTCAAGATGTTTTTTTCTTAGTCTTACGTAATATTCTAACATCAATTTTATGCTTTGAATTGTGCTACAGAAATAAATGAACTTTTCAACTGTATTCTACTTTATTTATTGAGCTGCACATCAAAAACTGTGACTTGATATAAAGCAGCAAAGTATGAATTGGAGAGAATAGCAGCTTTCTAGGAAACAATGTCATTCTAGTTTGTTGCTGCTTATGTGCGTATTGTATAAATGTATATTTGAACATTTAAAAAACGGATTGTGAAGGGTGCTTTTCCTTTAGGAGTGGGAAACTTAATGGCTGAGTGAATTGTTTGTAGGAGGAGCAGAAGTGCTGGAGGTCTAAATCTGCAAGTAGCACACTGAGGAGGTGGCATTTTAGCCTGCGACAAATGAAGAGAGGAGCAAATCTGCCGCCTCGCTGCAGAGCAAAGGGTCTCATTATGTGAAGAGCGGTTTTAATATAGCTCGCAGCTCGGTCGCTGAGGTGCTTTAATCTTAGTGCTCTTCAGGGCTGTTCTTGAAGGGCCTACGTGTCTGCGTTACACATTCATTTTCAGCCATTTAGTGTTTCTACAAGATGCAGACAAACACCTCGCTTTCTTGCTCAAACCCGAGCTGCATGTGGAGTCGGAGGGAAGGCTGTAGGAAACAGTGGCGAGGTGTTGCTTTAATGAAAATGACCTGTATTTAATCAAGAGCGGCCGAGATCTCGATCACGCCAATTAAACACCTGCAGCGGCAGTCAAACATATTGGATGTTTGTCTGACAACCGGTGTCAGCTGTTTTTGACCTTTACGGTGCGTCGCGCTTTAATGAGGAACTAATTAATGCGGCTATTAGGAGCAGAGAGCTGGCAGTTATTAGCTACTCAAATACAGATGCAGACACAGCCAGGTAAACTCCACAGTCGTTTCATAATAAGACAGAAATACCTCAAAAAGATGTTGAACCTAAATAATTTTGGGGTAGATTTTATGTGAAAGACCAAGAAAACGTAGTGTAATTTATCATGAATCGGGACAAAAGCACTACAAGTTATTTAGGAATGAAAATCTGAAAAGTGTGGCCTGATTTGTGTTGAGGCTCTGCTAGCTAAAGCTTTGGAGAACAATCGTTTGCTTCAATTACAGATGCAAGTCTTTTGAAGTAACTTTCAATCAACTTTATGCATGTAGGTAAATATTTTTCTAACAAATGAATATCATCTGACCTAAACCATCATACCTCCGGATGTAGGCTAAGGTTTGAGGTTGAAACGTGGCAAAGTCTTAATTTCAGGGAGGGGACGAACTATTTTTTCCAAAGGAAAAAAAAATCTATTATGCTTTCAAAGGTTTACGAGAAAGTCTTCCTTCACAAGAAGCAAAACAACACCGATCGTTTCATAATCATCAAATTGTGTGTTTTGTATTAGAAATGTTTTTTTGTTTTTTGAAATTTTGAAGTTCTGCATAACTTAAAGAAATTGGATTGCAGTTTCTCTATGTTGCTTTGAGACTCGCTGACCTCGGCCTGGACAAGCAGAGGTTTCCTTCCACCCAAACATTGAGTCAAACATTGACTTTTTTTTTTCTTACGCATGACCAGAAAAGTCCACGCAGAGGAGTACCCCCCCTCCCAGTCATGCCAATCGAAAACAGAATAAGTTTTGTTCTCCCTCCAATCATTAGCAGATAAAGCCTCTCTTTCTTGCCCTTTAATCAAACAGGCGATGGCTTGACATGGCTGGTTAGCTCCTCGATAGAGTGCTCATTGTGCTGGCGCTGAAAAGAGCTATAGAGGGCCTGTCTGCGAGCAAATCATGGGATCGCTGGATATGCATTCCTCCTTCACTCCCCCATCCATGCCTTCCTCTCTCCATGTCCTGTCCCATTTAAAAACCATAATGCCGGGGAGTTTTATTGCGGATTTCCAGCCACAAACTTCAGAGACGTGCAACCGAAGAGAGAAGATGCTCAAAATAGCCAAACATGTAAGGATTACAAAAAAAAAACAAAAAAACTTGTATTTACTTCAGGTGATTCTATTTTCCTTCATTTTATAATAATGCTGCTCTTGCCTTTCTCCATAGAAAAGGTTGAGAACAATAGATTGGAAGGTGAAGGAGAGTCCGTCATGCTTGCTGTCTAGTTTCTGATGAACCCTGAGGGGCAACAGCTCCTGAGCTCTGAGGTTTGTAAGGGCGTTGTGGGGGGTTGCTCTCTCTCTTTTTAAAGGTTTCTCTGAGGGAATATATGCTCAGCTCAATTGTACCTCAGCTGCAGATGAAGAGGAACAATATTGTGACCTGATGGGAGGGGGAATTTAAGGATTTTAGAAGAAATACGACCAAAAAAAAAAACAACATGAATGAAGAAAGTTTTCAGAGGTGAGAGAGTAAAAGTGACGGAATAATACCCACGAAGGAAAAAGATAGTAAAAGAGACAAAGTGAGGCAGCTACACTTCTTTCCATGTTGCATGCGAGGGAAGAAGAGACGGTTGAGAAACAAGACATTGCGGTTTCCCTGATCTAAATATAAATATGTGGTTGAACCCACTAACTGCTGTGTGAGGTTTTTTTAAGCGCCTGACACTCAAAGTAACTCAAATAGCAAATTTTAGAATCCAGCTATGCAGTGTTTCTGTTTATTAATGCATGAAACTTGATCTGGTATCATGACATTTATAATATCCCATTGCAATGTCCTCACATTTATCATGCATATAGTTTAAAAATAAAAATTAAAGCATTTCACAAGACCTCCGTCGCTCCTTTGCATATTTCTACGTGCCTTGCTACAAACAGGTCAGAGGTCACAGATATTCAGAACTTGTACAAGCAACTTGAAAATTAGACTTATTTTTGCCATTTCTGTGCAAATTGCAATTTTTGTGCCTTAATTTCAAAATGCAAAAAATAAATAAAATATACAAAAAAAAAAAGAAGAAAAAAAGTAAAACATCAAACATAATTTAGACAGGTGATAGTGTGATGGGGAATACAACAACTCAGCCGCCAATCCTCAAATTCACCAAAGCATACTAACAGGAAAGTTTTTAGATTACTGTGCAGGCCAGGAAAATTAAATTCCAACTGTAGGACAAAAAGTGCAATTTGTATGTCTTTACCTCGTAGTGATGTTGTTTCCACAATAAATACAATTTATAGGGGTGTAATGATTGGGACGTGGTAATGCACGATTTATCGATCAGATTACATTTTGGGGAAACCAAAACGTCATGTGTTTTGTTTTAACAAGTAGGGTAAAAGTTTTGTATTCAGTTTAGACAGATTCATTGATGGTTTTGCTTGTGTGTGTTTGTGTTTTCACACACAGAGTAAATCTGAAACTACATTTTGAAGCAGAGATTCTTTATCACCCCTGGATCAAACAGTACAAGGCTACATAGCACTGAGAGAATCTGTGAAGTAATTTCTGCAGTACTGACCAGCGTAGTATGCAAGTGGCTTTATTTTTAAAAACCCAGGAGAGTTCACTGGTGTACTTGGGAAGTATTAATATACAGAACTAAAGGCAGCAGGAAGACAAGCACGTGAGCCTAGCAGGAGGATGGACAAAAACCACAAAACCACATCAATCTGGTTTGTGATGACCAAAAGGACCTGCGTTAAAGAACGATTCAACTCAGATTTTCAATTAGCAAGGAATCAAATCATTCCAAATTCCCAGAAAAGGGTGGATTTCAAGTCAAAGAATAAGCCTTTGTGAATTATTATTTAACCCTTCCAGACTGAACGTAGCGGTGATGATCCATCCAAATTCCGCCACACTTTGCGTTATCTGAAAAATTGGAACAGTTTCTAAAAGGGGAGACGTTGCGCTTTCCAGCCAATATCAGGTTATTATGATAACTTTACCCTCGCCGTAGCCGGGAGTGAATAAATCTGCGGCGCAATCTTTTAATAGACAGTAGTTTGCGAAAATAACTTGCTAGATATTGAAAGTTCCGGTTGTTATGGATAAATGGGCAAATGTATTTACTCACCGGACATTTAAAGAACTGCGTACAATTAAAATAAGCAAAAATATCCAGGCGGACATTTGAAACATAGGCCATAAAGGGCTAAGCACATAGTAAAAGACTGCTTTTATATTTGTTTTGTTTGTGACCCCTGTTTGGGCCTGTTGATACTGAAGAAATAATTAATGAACTCTGACTAAACCAAAAAGTGTGGTAGAACTACATTTTCTTACAGGAGCCAATGAGCAAATAAAAGAAATTTCTTAAAATCACTGGTTGTCAAAGTGGGTGAAAAATATTGCCCTAGCAATATTTGATAATCAGTTGACGTCACCATGTCAAACACAAAGAAGTTAGGTACAGAATTATCAGAGTAGAGGAAAGGGTCAAAAATGACCTGCACCCTGAGGGCTCTTAACAATAGTTTAAACGGATGCACCAACATGATAGCTCTTTGTCAGACAGACTTTCCATTGATAAAAAAAAAAAAAATCAGCATTTCTATTTATCTTAGTATACTTCCCTAATTATTTGCACATAATTCCTTTAAAAATCAATCCAAACTCTCCATTACAGATTCCTCATTTGGCTCTAAAAGAACCAAAGCGATGCATCTAATGAGACCAACCATCGTATTCTGCAGAATAAATGTTCATGTCAACCTCAGTGTTGCGTTTTAAATGAATATACACTTATTTTATTCTGATCGCAGCACCACGCTGGTATTAAAGGGCTTTTGTTGTGTAATTAGCACAAACATTCAATCCATAAATAGAACAGTGGGAGAACACATAATTTAAAGGAATTATGTGCAAACGTTGTTTACCAATTCATCAACTACAACAAAAAATCTCCAACAGAGCCGCTTTGCAGCATAAGCTAGTTTGTCTTCTCTTGGTATTTTGTCTTGATTTTCCAGTAGCACTAAAGGTCGACGTGACTGAACTTTTCGGAGAGGATAAACATCACCAATCTCATTCGAACTCTGCTACTTCAAAGTTGCAAGATTGCTATCTGCCTTCAGGCAGTGAAGCACATCCGGCTGTAACTGCCCCGGCTCACATGCCACACAGGCACTTTCTTTTTATATATATACACAATATGTGCAGGTTTTATCTAATTTTCTATCGTCCCATCTGTTGTACAATCTCCTGCTGTTTCTCCATTTGTCTCGTACAACCTTTTTCTACCTCTGAGTCACATAGGGGAAACTAGCGGCGCCTGCCAGGGGAGCAGATCAGGGCTTAGCTGTAAGTTCACTGCAGCTGTTGATGAGTTGCGCGCAAAGAAGAAAGCAGCAATCCGTTTAAAAAACAAGGTTCCACATGTACCATCCAACGAGAAACCACAAGACTTGACGAGGAAGTCATTAGCCAGCATTCCTGGCATGGCCTTTGAGAAAATGTGCAGCCCGGGAAGGGAAAGTGTTAAAGTGGCGATCCGGGCTCATTTAGTGGCAACCAACCTGTTTTTGATAGAAAACATCTGGCGGTGCTTCTACGAGTCATCTGTGAAACTTTTGCTGAGGAAGTTCGAATTTGAAGAAAATTTCAGGAAAATTACAGGTAATAGCATCAGTGTTTGAAAGAAAAAAATCTAACTGATTTGTCTCTTCTTCCTGAAATTGTACAAATTTAATCAGCAGGCAACAAAATACGACTCTGCAAAATCATTCCGTCTTGAACAGTTTCTGCAGTTTATTTCTGCTTGTTCAGTGGTGTATTTCTTCTCTGATAGATGCACAGTAAAAATGAAGATACTTCTAGTAAATAAAGTTTAAAGTTGACCTTTTATGTGAAACTAGGTTGATAACATCACAGAAGGTACAGGAATCAAGAATATCAGCTAACATAAAGTTATGAAGTTAATTTGCAACTTCATAGCTTGTATCACCTGAGATGTTTACATTATTTGCCAGTAGAGAGATATTGCAACTCATAGTAAGTAATTTTTTTGTAATTATAACAAAAGAGAAATACAACCAGGTTACACTAATGAGTTTCAGTAATACAGTTTGATTGTTGCAGTCCTGGTTCTCTTCACAAACTGCTTCCCTGTGTTTTATTTTTGCATTAATTTATAGTAATCCATTCAGAGTTTTTGTGCAAGGATCGCATTTAAAGACATTAAGAAATTATTTACGTCAGACTAAATAAAAAATCTGGCCATTTAACAATGCTTTATCAATTAGAAACAATGACTAATGTGCATCTGACTCATTTTCCAGAAAATGTCTTACGAGTAGCTTTAAAAAAAAAGTGGCATCATGTAAAGTGACATTTATGAACGTGTGACGACAGTTTGTCCACGGAAACCAGCTGCTGTTGTCAAGTCATGCAGAATATTTAATTGTTATGTACACTGCAGCAAAGATAATGCAAAGACAAGGTAATTGAAATGTTATCCCCATCTTATCGGCAATGATTACTTAAACACTACATTTCTAATGCATGTTGAATTAGGCAATTACATGCATCTAACGAGAGCAGAGTGAGAAAGAAAGAATGGGGAGGGAGAGGGTGGAGGAGAATTAGCAGAAAATGAAACAGGAATATTAAGCATTTCAGCCGGCGAGCGTCGGGTCAGAGAGCGCTCGGTGCTTATGGGGATATTAGCTACTTGGATATGAGGGATGTACCAAGGGAAAACCAAAGGGAGCTTTAACTTTGAAAGCAAGTCAGGGATTCTGGACATGGAGACTAACATGCTTCGTAAATCCAACTGAAAAACATTTTTAAAAATATGATCACTTTGGCAGAAATAAAACAGAGGCAGCAGGAACCACATCCTGCATGAGGCTTCTGCCTTTCAGTAACAACGGTTTCAGTCAGCAAAAAATTAAACGTCTCAATGCAACAAGAACAAGTGGCCATCTAATATCTTATGACCACACTTGGTCTTCAGCAAGGTAAAAAGAAAAAAAAGAGAGAAGGAAACTACAAAATATTAGAAAAAATATGAAAACAAGAGACAGAAATTGAATGCTACATATAACAAAGCAATAACGTTTTCAAGATTGAAATAACGAGACATATTTATTTTTAACAAAACAAAAAAAAAAAAGCTGATTTAAAGCATGAGTTTGTGCCTGGATTTTCTCTCTCTGTCTGCCACATCACAATGATTTCCCACTTACTTGACAATTAGACTCTGGCAGCTGGATGCTGATTTTTTTTCTTTTTTTTCTTTTTTGGGGAAGGCGGTGAACGCTTGTCGCTGCAGTCATGTCACGTCCCTCGTGAGCTCATTAAGCGTGTGTGGAGCGCCTGGCTGATTGGCTCAACATACCAGAGATGGACAGACAGGCCTGTGCAGGGCTGGAGGGGAGGAGGGAAAGTGCGAGACAGAGACGGGCTGGAAAAGAACGGAGAAAGGAAATTAGCTAAAGTGACAGTAAAGATATCCTTAAGTCACTGTGTGTGTGTGTGCCTCTGTGTAAGTCTTCATCCTCATCCAGTCAGGCATGTGTATTTGTGTAAATATATCTACTCACATAAACACACATGTCACATGATTAACTGATTGAGCTCTAACTTCATTACCACGGGCAAGTCTTCTGCACACTAATCAATTTCCAGCATCCAGAAATGGCTTAGTACACTGTGCTGGCTGTCAGGGGCAGAATTAACTCCGGTCCTTTGGGGAGAACCAAACACGTGGCCTGCAGTGGAAAAGGCAAAAAAAAAAAAAATGGAGGGAGTTAAAGAGTCTGATTAGAACGGCTGATACTTCGGCCCACATTTGCATGCAGGCTGTGTCTCAGACGTCCATCAGCGCGACCGCGAGTGCGTGTGCTGTTTAGCATTTCATTACCTAGCTGCTCTCCGTTAATAGCAGATCAAGCTGCTGCCTGTTAAGGCTGGCATTTTTACAGCCTTGTTTGGCTCCGACACTATCCAGCACAGGCAGGACCACAAACATCCAGCCATTTCCTCTGTCTGTCAACCTCCCATATCCCGTTTGTAGTTGGTGCTTTCAGCCATTTGCTTTACAGACTTTACGTGGTCTGGGAAGTTTGACGGATTCTCAAACAAAGAGGAATAATGATTTGGCTGTTTGTGATATTTCCTGTGATTATAATCTACGTAATGAAGCGATTATTTCTCACATATTTCACACATAAATACTTCTTATCTTGTGACAGCAGTTGTAAAATGCACATGGTAGTAATTACAGAGGTGCTGGTGCTTCTCGATGCCAATATTATGGCTCAATTTTTGCCAATAGGAAATGTTCAGATTTTTGGGGAAATTGTTTCTGACAATTAAAAGGTGGATGGAGAAATCAAATGCACAAGAAAGCCCAATGATTATGAGGGGGAAAAAAGCAAAAAACAAATTATAATAACAAGCAATGGTATATTGCTAGAAAATTTGTTACCAAGATTTGGACAAAACAAAAACAAAGAACCATTTGTCTGAGGGTCAGAGTGAGGCTGGAAAAATGTTATTTGAATTTAAAAATGGCATGATTGTTGGTTGCAGACAGGCTGGACTGAGCACACACAGACACACATGCCCACACACCCCCCTACAAACATCTCTTTGGTTTACAGAGAATGGTATGAAAAAGAGAAAACATTCAGTGTGCAGAAGTTGTGTGAACAAAAATACCTTGAAGTCAGAGAAAAATGGGCAGACTGGTTGGAGATGAAATACATCTGAAGCTTCAATACAACCAAGGTGTGCAGAATTACATCTCTGAACCTAGAATATGCAGAATATTGAATCAGATGGGCGACAGCAGCAGATGACCACACTGAATGCACGTTAGGTGAAAACAATTTAAAGAAAAGGTTCAATTCCAAAAGATTCAGTAAACTTGGACAATGATGGATCATAACAATATTGTTTGTTTGATAAACAACATTACGATGGCCAGCCAGGAATGGTACGTACCAAACCAAAGCCGATCAGTCTATCCTTGTATCAACGGCTCAAGTTGGAGGCGGAAGTTTAATGGTATGGGGGCCGTTTTCTTGGCCCAATTAGATTTTTTCTATGACCAACAAAGCATAATTTAAACACCAAAGACTACCTGCTTATTGTCACTGAGTATGTCTTTATAACCACAGTGATCCCGTCCACTTCCAGCCGGGTAGTGCACCATGTTACGATGCTTCAAACATCTCACACTGTGAGTGGACAGTGAGATTACGTTACCCTGATGGCTTCCAGAGTCACCAGATCTCAATCCAGCAGAACAGCTCTTAGGATGTAGTGGAACAGGAGATTTTCATCATGAATGCACAGCCAACAAATCTGCAACAACTGCCAGATGCCGTCATGTCAGAAGAAAACAAAATTTTCTGACACTTTGCTGAATCAATGCCAATAAATGTTCAAGCAGATCTGACAGCCCATTCTAGAAAGTTGTAACCTAAGAAAATGTCTGGTTAGGGTATATTTGTTTAAAGGAAGAGACAAAAAGAAAATTGATGGCTGAAGATTAGTCTAGGATGCACACAAAGTTAAAGAAGAGACTTGAGAAAGTGTGGAAGTCAACACTGAAGACATCTCCAAATAAAACAAGAAAGTCTGGATTCTTGGGGGGGGGGGGGGCGGGGGGGGGCTAAATTATCAAAACTGGACCAAAGTTTAGGTGACAGAAGGTCTAGGTGCAAATTTATTCCCCATCTGCTTTCAGTGCAAATTAGTTTCAAGATTCAAGACTTTTCATATTCAAGACTGATCAATTCTAAAACATGTGGCAATGTGTTCCAGCTTTTCTGTAGAGACTAAAAAAAAAAACTCTGGTCATAGCCATTTAGAGTCAAAGTTTTGGCTCAAAAGCTACAAAAGATCAAGCAAAACAGAAAGACAAGAGTGGAGTTGTGCTGTTTCTCAAGTGTTGTTTTTACATGTGAAGAAGGTGAGAGCAGCAGGAAGTCTTCTTTTTTAGCCTCCTTTGGCAAAGTATGGCCAGCGGTCCACAACAACAACAACAACACCTCCTCCGTGCCTTCACGCCCCCGCTTCCCCCTGATGAGCTGCTCCGCTACGGGACAAAAGCTGCTGCAAGTCAAGCATGAAAAGAGAGGAGAGGGAGGCACAAAGAAATTAAGGCTGCGCTAGAAAGAAAATAACAGGGAGGAGGGGAAAACTGCCAGCTGTTGTGTTCAGCTCTGCGCACATGGAGTCTCCCGGAGTAAAGAGTGCTTCAGGTGATATCAGTGGTAATGCATCATTCATGAACCACTTACAGTGTTTTTATTTCGCCATGTCTTTACATTAAATTTAATTTGGGGCACAGCTTTCTTAAGGTTTCTATGACAAGTCGAGTGAGTCGAGGAATAGGCCCAGAGCTCGACGGGAGTTATTAATCTCTCTTTGACTGAAACTTTGCCTTCAGACTGAAGTAGATTGTTCCTCGAAAGCGGCCCGGGAAATAGGTTAAAAGTCAGCTGCATTAAGTTAGCAACTATTCTGTTTTCCTGACAGAATGTTTTATGAAGCCGTCACAAAGTTCTTGGCATCATAAAAATGTTATTTACCACATCGCTCCAAAAAAAAAAAGGAAAAAAAAGGAGGTGTGTGAGCCAAAAACTCATCTACTCTGTTGTTCAGGTTTGCCCTCTTTCTCACACTCGGGACTTTTTTTGATTTATATTGTTTGCCTTCCCTGCATGAAAATTACTCGTGGTGCATGAAAAACCCATCAGTCAACTTCAGCTCTCAGGAATGTCTTTCCAAAAGTCTCTTCAACAAGTTTGGTAAAAAAAAAGTTTCAAACCCTTTTAAATCGAACAGTTACACCGTGACTGTTTACTATGTGTTTGGGGGGTTTTTTTACACTTAGAGCATTTCTGATTACATCACGAGAGGGAGTGGAAAAGCAGCGAGCCCAAATCACCCCCCTGGAGTGATACGTATTGGCTGGGGAGAGGTGTTTTCTTCTGCTGTAATCAAACGGAGTGATGCTCACGCTGGCTGTGACTTCCATCACCAGAGGCTAATGGCTAATCAAACAGGAAGGCTGCCAGCTCTTCATTTGTCTCCCGCTCTCTAATTTTCTCCTCTATATTCATCCAGATAATCGAACAGACTCAATTCTCAACCATCGCTCACATTCTACTTGTGGGATATGTTTTATCATACTGTTATAATGCTGTTGATTTTATGCAATGCCTGGCAAAAGTATGCTTGTGCCTTGATCCCCCCCATACTATCTGGGAATTCCTCAGGACAGAAAAGCACAAAGTTTAGATCAAAGGGCAAAAAAAAAAAATCTGAATATTGTGTCATACATCTGAGATAAATTAGTGCTCAGGTGGGATAATCTGCTGAAATGAGGACTGTTAGAGATTTGCTCCACATATCTGGTTCTTATGAAAGAGTAGCAAGAAGAAAGCAATTGTTGAAAGAAACCAATGAAGACCTATTTGCCACACACCCTTACAGAAGGTACTCTGCTCTAAAGAAACCAAGGATGTGCTGCAGAAAAGGGAAGCTGAATTAACGGGAAAACACATGAAGCTATACGTACTTGGCAGTGCCAGAAGAAAACCAGTTTCTCTGTTTCAACACACTGATTCCAGTATTCAGCTCATTAGGAATCTGGAGAACTTGGCTGCCAACTGTGGAGATGAGTAAGCCATTTTACTGAGGACTGTGGAATCAGGGATGCATCTAAAAGTTGCAGGATACAGGCCCTCGAGGAATGGAGTTGAAAATCCCCGATTTAAAGGTTGTGAAAAACACAGAGCCTCAAAAACTGGAGCTTGAGATCTTTCTGTAGGACAATGAACCTTGTAGGATTTGAAAATTGATGTTGACAGACACTCTAGTTCCAATCTGACCGAGCATGAGCCGTTTTTCAACGAAGGACAAAATGTCATTCTGTAAATGTGGAAAGTAGAAACATCCCAAAAAAACCTACATCTGGAAATGGAGAAAAACGTCTTAACTCCGGGGGGCTTATTTCTAAACAAAACAAAAATGTCTGGAAGTCTTTTCACTACACTATGGTGCGCCACGTGAAATTCATATAAAATGTGTTCAATCTTTTGGTTGTAGTATGTTTGAATACTTTTCTGAACCACCACAGCAGTTATCATGGCATATCTAAGAAGTTGCTGTCCGGGACGATCACGCTCTGTGGCTCGGGAGGCGCAACGTTTGCACGCTCCTTTTGTCTCTCGTCTTTGTGATGAGCCTTGGTTCAAGGGTCAAAGTTCAAAGGCTCTGTGACCCTCACAGCTTTTGAAACGTCGCATCCCATCAGTTCTGTGGAGCGTTTGGAGGAGGATTTGTATGATTAATCAAAAGCCCCCCCACCCACCGCCCTCTCCTCCCAGTGACTCAAACTCTGAGGCCATTCATGAAGCCCAGAGTCAGGTCAGCCTTGCAAATTAACTTTATGCAGCAACAACTTTAGCTTCATTTGGGTACTTCATTTAATTAGTTTTTATTTATTATTTTAAGTTGAGCAAAGGCAGTGAGATGGGCAATTAAAGCAGAACGGCTTCACCTCATGATCAGCACACGTGCGCAAAATTAGTGTTTTGTGTCGTTCGTGTGTGAACATGATGAATCAAAGTGCTAAAGTTTGTGTCACAGCATTTTGAACAACTAGTTGAAGAATTTGACGGATGACCAGTCGGGTTGACAAAGTGAGAAAAACAGGACAAATTAAAAGTCATGTTACACTTGAAACAGATCTAAGCTAAAATGTTCCTGCTAATTTGAAAACAACTTCTTAAGACTGGTTGTGAAAAAAATTGGGGAGGTTTGTGCTCCACCCGACCACCTGGATTTGAGGTAAATTGGTTCTTTTACTGTCAGATTGTTTGTGTTTAATGTCTTCCACCTAATGAAGTCTTCCGTGGCAATATATTTTAACGGTCTAGCCTCGCTTCAGGCTACGGAGCTGAGGTGAAACTGGAGACATGCAAAGACTAGGGTTACATTCGCAGAGAGGAAACAGCCATCAGCTCCACTTTAAAAAACACACATGCTAACTATCATTTTACACGATGAGAACCCTTTTAACTTTCTTTAATTGGAAAAGTAAACGAGTCCTTTTCTTTATCTTCTTTTCTCGGATTCACACATCCACTAAAGAAAAAAAAACAAACAAAAAAAACAGGCGGCGCATGAAGGAAACAATCAATGCAGCGGACAAAGTTTCAGTCAAATTTGCAGTCTGAAGTGCTGACTGCCCGTCGGTCGTCCCCTGACCACCATCTGCATCCTGTTAGAGACACAGGAGGGCTTGGAAGCATAATGCATGAAGAAAAAAAACCAACAAAAAAACATTTCCCTCACAGTCACTCTGCGTTATTTGATTAAATTCTGCGCTCCATAAACCTGATATTAACAGAGATAGAGAAAAAATGGTAATAGATCCAGCCTGGCATTATGTGTAAGGAATATGTTGTTGAGCTGGAATACACAATAGATATTAATTTATGCCACAAGGTCCAGATACATTGTTTTTGCTTTTTTTTAAAAAAAATTTATTACATTAATTTCAAATAAATGTGATTTATTTCTGGCCAAAATAAATCACACAGAAAATCTTTATTTAATAAAGACAAACATTTCATTCACGTGGGATTCCACTGACAGTGGGTTTTTTTGTTCTTCTCCGTCTTTAAAGTCTTTTCTTTTTTGCATGGAAACTCTACGCCAGCAGCCAGATGACTGCAGAGGGGATTATAGGTCACAGGTTTTGAGGCCTGCTCTGCGTGACCTCAATCAACGCTGAAGGGAACGTTCACAAATAGCTAAAACTATCCAGATGATGACCTCTGACCTTGACTCTGCACCCACCAAAAACCCGCCGAATGAGGTGGACTCTGCCTCTGGCTTCGGGAGACCAAACACCAGAATAAAACAAAAAAAGGCAAAAACACCCATTTTGAATAAATGTGTCTTTTCATCTTTTTTCCATTTCCTTTTCTCTTACCCACTTTTGGAGCAGAGTTTTGCAGGCCTTTTAGTTTTACTAGAAAACTGTTAAAACACTTCCCCTCTCCTACTTTTGTGTTGAAACGCTGTCCAAACAAGGTCTGCCCGACAAAGTACTAGTAGAGAATAATACTGTATTGTAATTTTGTTGCTGTTTGTGTTGTAAAACAGATCCAACTTGAAGCAATAGAAATATATTTCACATTTTTTCATTACATCCAAAAATGTTGTTTTTTATATGGATTTCAGATGAAAACTCAAGTAGTGCGTGATTACGAAGTGGAAAGGAATAATATAGTTAATTTTAAGAAAAAGTAAATTAAATTTTTAGAGTTTTAGAGGGAATCCAAGCCTATTTTACTCTGATTCCCTTCATTAAAATCCAATGTAATTAATTACTTTCAGAAGTCACAATACTGGATGTTTATTTAATCTAACATGGATAACAGCAGAGACATCTCCATAGCGAAGCATGGTGATGGCAGCATGATACTTATGCTAAATACCGGGCAAATGTAAAATAAAACTTGAAGCTGGGACGGTGCTTTCACTTTCTAGTAAGTCAATGACTTAGTCATGAAAAATTTCTATAAATTACAAAATGTGTTTGGGTTTAATTACTATGACTATTTTTGCAAGGCTTTATGTTTCAACTGTAAATGATTTCATATTATGCGGCAAAAACACAACGCTCTGACCCGAATAAAACTGGAATCCGACCAAAACAATGGAAATCAGGCTGACGGATTTCCCAGATAAGAGCTGTCTTTATTACAGCTGCCGAATGATACATTAAGAAATATGAGGTTTCTAGAATTTTAATACAACGCGGCTAATCCGACACTGCTTGGCAGCCTGAAATCTCCTCGAGCAGACATGCAGAAGGCCCTAAATATGTAATACCATTAAATCAAATTAGAAAAGCATTGTCTGACCGTAACAGAGACAGAAATGCACTCTCATACAAGATGACAATAAGTGCACCGAGAGGAAAGCAGATAAATTTGCACCACATTTGTCCAGCAGATTCTTCCCAAAGGTATTTCTGTTTCTCCTGTCAACTGCTCTCGTACCATGAAGCAATGAAGAGTATTTCACACAGTATTTGTCGAACCAAACTCATTTTTGCCATTTGGTTTTGGCAGCCTTGTGCATGACACCTCAACCTCAACGCGAACTCAGACAGTGGCACACAAGGCAGCGGATTCTCAACGGCTGAGAGACGATTTCTTTCCTGTGAATCTGTTGTTTTACTAAAAAGAGTTTAATTATATTAGCTTAATATCAAGTTTTACTTTCAATTCAATTTACTTTTACAGTTCCAATTGAGAATAAATGTTATCTCAAGAGACTTTACAAGACGAACAGAGCCAATAAATAGCAACTTATAGAGAATCCAATTTGGCCCAGAGTCAATTGGAATGGTCAGCAATAGCTTATCAATAGTTTTTCTTTTTCTGGAAAAAGACATAGCAAAACACAGAAGCACTGGGCAGGGAGTATTTTCCATGTCATGAAAACAAAAAGTGTACAAGTGGTTAATAGTAGCAATGTGCTAGTAACAAGACACTAACAAACAGATTACACGCGAGTAATGGCAGCAACCGCTCAGTCACTGACACCGTCAAGGAAGAAGGTTAAACCAAGCGTAAAGGACTGGTAAGGGGTGCTTTCAACATAAAAGTGAGTTTGCATGAGTGATGCTGGGAATTCAATCAACCAATGATGGAATAGTTGTGGATACAACTTCTTTTCTGGCTGTATGCAGAAAACAGGCAAAGCTAAAACTCAAAGCAGTGGACCAGCAGTACTTTCTACAGGGAAAAAGCGCATAAAGTTCATGATAGCACTAGCCCTGTCTACAAAAAGATTAACACAGCTTAACACGGGACATTGAGCCAGGAGTTCTTTCTTTACGAAAGTACAAAAACACAATATGCAGCGTCAATGGCAGCAACAGGTACCTTAGAACAGTGGTTCTCAAACTTTTTTCAGTGATGTACCCCCTTAAAAATATATTTTTAGTCAAGTACCCCCTGACACGGGCAAAACATTTTTGGAATTAAAAAGAGGTACAGTGCTGTAAAATCACTGTCTGATTTATTAAAGCCAAACAACTTATATCAGTGAACCTGACAAATACATCCATATTGCAAACATTGCATGGTTAAACAAAAAAGAAAAACAGAAGACGCTGACCACCAGGAAGGTATAAAACCAGTCAAACCGTTTTATTTTAAAGGATATTGAAACTAAATACTGAATATAAAATTCAGTGCATGAACACACATTTATATTTTATCGAACTTTTCACAAAATAATTTTTCCCAAGACTTATTATGAGGAGCCTACTGATTTTTTAAAGATATTTTGAAAAGCTTCACGTACCCCCTGCAGTACCTCCACGTACCCCCAGGGGTACACGTACCCCCATTTGAGAACCACTGCCTTAGAAGACTCAATCTTTGAAAAATAAACAGAAGCACAGAGGGTAATATGCATCAACATCCTCCTGGTCACTATGAAAGATGACAGAGAATGTCTTCCTTACTCGGATCGGTTCTGTAAACATTGGAGAATCATTCAGGACACCTTGAGGTTAAACCCCAAACCCACTGCACAATTAGCGCTCCATCAGAGTAGGTGATACTTTCTTCTCCCTCCATGAACAAGTGGACACTTCCTCAGCACCCATGCAGCTTTTCCAGTCAACTTCAGATCTGTGAGTAAACAGGGTTGCATTCACAAGTAGTCTCTCACAGCTGCATGTCTTGTGTATCGTTTATGTGTGTGGTTATTTGTGTGCGTGTGTGTCGGCGTGTGTAGCAGATGGGTGTTAACTGTGCTGCCAAGTTGAACATCTTTCATAGAAGGCTGTCAGATGAAAATAAAACTTCAAAGCCATTTCTAAAAATCTTCAGCTGTGACAAGCGTCTTCTTACTTTCAGCACAAGAGTCAGATGTAATGCTGAGATAGATGTGAACTATAAAAAGTTAGCGATACATTTTGATGATGATATTGTTCTTCATGGCATTCTGAAGGATTTATTTTAGAGGTCACAGCATAAGATAGCAACAGCAAGAGCTTAATGAATAGATCGTATGAGTAGATTATCTTGGAAAATAAAGTGTAACACCACTGAAGGATTAAAGTCTTAAATTAAATAATTTTTTTAATGCAGAAACAAAGTTTCACATCAAATAATTTTCTCTAGTTCTCCAATAGTGAGCTTTGAGGATTGTCTTTTCCTTTCCCTTACACACTACTCTCATCACAGCCCAAGTTGTAAACATTATTACTGCTGTGAACGTAGACGTTGGTGAGGTAAGATTGTATTCAAATGTAACTGTTTTCTAACTTTCTGAAGACAATATGTACTTGCCTTACTTGGATGGCAAATGCTTCCGTCTCATTTTGAAATGTGACAAAGAGAAATAAGCCTCTGTTTAAAAAGATTATGCCATGGGATTACTAATTAAAACGCCTTCAAAATACTTTCAAAAATACATTTTAAAAATAAACTACACATGTGAAATTCATAGACATTCCCAAAACTGTGACGCCTGTGGAACAATTATTCCTTGAATTGTTTTTTTTCCCCGTACTCACCAAATGAACTTGAATTTAGAGGTTTTGTGTCTTTTCCCCATTTACATGCATTTTTAATCATATAATTCCTATTGTAATAAAAAAAAGCTTTTTAAATAGATCTGTACCAATCTTAACCTATATGTTAAATTATTTCAAATTCTGTTTACTCAAGACTTGGTAGCTTTGAGTAAAGAGTGAACAGAGCCTCAACATTTATATAAATCACCTGAATCCAACCTTTTAAATTAGGGTGTTTATGAATTGGATTAAATGGAGATAATTATTTTGCAATCGTTCCATACTATCGCTCAGATTATTGTTAAGATTAAAATGTGTTTTAGTCATCTGAAACCTTCAAATGTGACAAATACAGGAAGTAAATATATTTTCTAAAATAAAAAAAATTAAAAAGGCGGATCAAGATTTATTTCTGAAATGAACTTAAATTTCAAGTTTCACCACAGCAAAACACCTGAATAAAAGTCCTAAAATTGTGTCATAGCTTCTGGTTTTTACGTGCCAGCCCAGGATTACTGGTGGGACCCATCTGGCCACTTCTTACAAAACTTTCGGTAGGCGCCCTGAAAACAAATGGGTTGAAATCCTGTTTTTGGTTACTGCTACGACTTTTTTTTCTGGAGCTGCTCATGGTCCTTCACTCCACATCTGTTGGCCTTTTATGATTACAGTGTAGTTACACAGCTGGCAGTCAGCTGCAGTGTTACCACAGTGCATGTACCATGTTGTATTGGTACAGTATGCGAGAGAAACCCTCTAAAGCCTGAGGAAATGCTGCTCATTGAATGAGAAGACAAATCCCACTGAAGTTGACATAATTACATTGAGGAAATAATCAAACCTAAACAGGAAAAAAAATATTTAAGTTGAACAGAATGTGCGTTTATTGAAAATTGAGTTAATAAAGCCATATTTAATCACCTCAAACAGAGAGAATGTTAGTGTCACAGTTTGGTCATGTGAACATGTGTTTCTGCATGTAAGGCATGCGCGCTCTCTCCTCACAATTCTTGCTCTGCATTTCGAAGCGTGGCCCCAAAAGCTGTTCCGCTTCTTTTCTCACTGGGGGCATTTTGCTAATATTTTCATTACATGAAGGGGGGTGGAAGCGGAGCAGAAAGGGGGGCACTTTCCGGGGTTGTGGTCAGCACTTGTTTTCAAAGCATAGCGTTAAACCACAGGAATGCTAAGGCAGATACTTGGTACACTGACAGCTGCCACCAGTGGCCTGATACTTTGAAGAAAGCTCGTGTCTGAATGCTGGGGCTTTCTCGTTTACTCTGTGTACATGTGTGAATACAGTTCATGAAATCTTGAGTCCAAAGGCAAAAATTCTTTGCTGTGATCTTTTTGGACTCACTTCTAGTTTACACACAATCCTCAGCAAGAGTTCACTTCTGATATTTTTATGCTTTTTCTCCAAAAAGTCAGACTACCGGTACTTTAATTCTGCAATAAAATCCATTAAATCAACATTATTAATTACATTATTATATTAATGTAACCGTGACAACCCAGATGGTATATTACTTTAGCAGAAGGCGGCTTGATAGTTGCTTTTCTCTTTTAAAGAAATGAAATCGCATTACACATTTTGGCTTAAAATATTTGTGTATTTTGAGAGTATTTTCCCTTGTGAAATTTAAATTAACTTTTTTTTTTTAAGTTTTTTTTTTTTTTATCTTTTGGATTAGAAATCTACTGGAACTAATTATTTCTGCTTAAGTTGCTCTGAAGGACTTCCTGGTTTCTCTCTTTATTTAACTTTTTCTTTCTAAAAACATACAAATTTGAGCAAACTATATGATTTACCATGTGCAAAAAAATAAATAAGTAAATAAATAAAAGCCCTTAAAATAACTCTATCACTCACTATCCACTCCTGCACTCATCCTTCTGCACAAAAGGAAATCTGATTCGCCCCTGAATGCAATGTTAATGCATCATTAATACCAACATAAACCTACGTAATTACATGCAAACATGGTTTTATGGGCTCCCACCTGTGTAAATAGACTGCCAGTTTATTTAAATAGACAGCCAGCCTTTCAGCTGGCTGGTTCCTCGGCAGTGCCTTCAGGGGGCGAGGAGACTAAAGATTACATGTGTCATTATATTAAACAGCAGCAGCAGCCCTTGTTCTTTACACAGTAATGTAAGGTGACATACATTTTACATGAGATCCACTGACCGGCTACTGCTCCACTTCATTTAAAGCCAATGCAGAATTAATTAGCTAAATGTCTTTGAGGTTAATTATTTTCCCGCCTCTCTTAAGAAAGCACTTTTTTTCCCCATTTAAATACTTTGTCCTGACACACTTTCTCATATGACAGCTTGCCTTCGCTTAAGTTTTAATCCTATTATTTAATCTCTTTGTTTGCACTCTTAAATTAACATTGTGTAACATGTTAAAGTGGAGCCAGGTGAATGTTTGTGCACCGCAGCAGGAGTACAGATTAAAGCACATCATCATCATCTGTCAGGCATACATGAACACACACACACACACACACACACACGCTCTTATTAGAGGGTGGTCTGTAAAGCCTGAGGTTAGGTTGATTAATTAACACTGATATAGATTAATTAGCTAAAGCAACACTTTGATCTGAGGAATGACCTCCATATGTGGAGTCGGCGCCACAACACTTCACGTTCAGATTCATGGGAACTGTGTGCAAAATGACACAATATGCAAAGTTCCCGACGCGCATTTCTTCCCATCCTCCATCATTCTCCATTCCCAGCACTTTTCTTTTCCTTTACCACCTCTAGCAAACCATCTTCCAAGTCCGATTCTGTTCATTATGATGAAATTTGGTCAGAGGATTTAAAAAAAAAATCAATTTAACTAGGAATGTATTATTTAATTTATGTAGTAAATACATAAAAATAATCTAATACGTAAAAAAAATCAGAAACTGAATAGATGCCGTCTCAAAACAATAACACACGCCATGTTTTGCCTTGCAATATTTAACTTTGCCTCCACTCTCAATGCTAACACAAGAGTTTACAGGTTAAGAAGAAGACAAGCACTGATAATCAATGAATTTAATTACTTAAGTGTGAGCTTTTCTATAAAATCTGAAATTCTAAAGATTTTTTAGTTTGCAATGGTCATGACAAGAAGGAAAGGCATCAACAATTATCTTCAAGAAGCCATTCTTTGAGGTCAAGGAAACAACACATATTGTTGAAAATATCATTATACCTACAAGCTATATAAGCACTTCACTGACAGTTTTCTGGATACCAACAAAGTCCACTTTGTTTTTATAACCGTAAAATGTCAGCGTGAATCATTATTTCCAACCAGAGCCATTACAGACTCATAAAACAGCAGCACCTCTGTGCCTTTAATGTTAATTTAAGGAGTTTATTTGGTTACACAGAGATGACTTCATTTTGATCAAATCTCTGAGGCAGATGATGAATGGAGTTTAACAAGTGTTTGTTTATTAAGCTAATTAAGGTCATTAATTCACATTGATGTGTGACTGTAGTTCAAGATACGGTCTGAGTTATCAACAGGCCCCGAGTACAAGGTCTGCATTTAGACTTTTGATGAAGATCTAAAAACACTGAACGAGTTCATTTACACCAAATACTGTATGTTGTAATTCTAGATGTCGGTGGAGAATTTTAACATTGCTTGGATGTCTTCTTTTTTTAAAAAATAAATATTCACACGCCTTGTTTGAAAGGATGTCAGAAGGAAACTTCCTCCTTCCAAAAACAATATTAGCAGACTAGCCGTAAGGCACATTTGGCAAAAACCCAACACATTGCGTCTGCAAAAACATTTCATTCCTAGTGCCAAGCATGTTGGTGGTAGACTTGTTTTGCACCCACATTATTTGGACATGTTGCAGTCACTGAGGTAAACATGAACCTCTATACCTATCAATGCATTTATTTGTTTGCTTATGCCCTCTGATAAATCCTTGCAGGGTCACATATGGGAATTTTTCCTGTCATACCTGTAAACAAGTGAATGAATCAGAAGATCCTCATTGCACAGTAGACACAAAGAAGTATCAAAAAGTTTCAGTTTCAGTCCCCAATAAGTTAATATGTTTATGGTTTGTCAGGAAAAGTAAGAAAAAAGACAGAGTGAATTAGAAAAATATACTCTCTGCAGTCAGAAAGGCTCTGTCACATACAGGAGGTTTGTGCAGCGCTAATAACTCCACACCATGCTGTCATTTCGGACAAATCAAAGTTGTCCAAAATGTATTTATGCAGCAGGACATTGATCGGATAAACAGCAGCAGACTCAATGGCCCAGACCTACGGTTTATGTAGGTCTGGGCCTAAAACAACTGGAACTGCAGCTTTAGATATTCACATAATGGACATATTCAATGAAAGTTATTGCTGCTAAATGCATTTCTTTAATATGTTGGGTCATACGCATCGTCTTTAAATTGTAAACAACACATGCAATATAAACGATACATCAGAATTTGTAAAACCTTTGACATACAAGGAGGTTTTTAGCCACAACCACAGCATGCACACTTTTGGAGTTGTTTACTCTTCAACAAAACAAAAGAAAAAGTGACCCAGAGATCATCTTTCTGCCTCAACTTCTCTCTACCTCCTTCTCTGCTGAAGACAAGGATCTCCACGGGCTGCTATCATTAAAAATCAATGTGGCTGCTTATTTAGAGTTTGTATGAATTGTTGAGGGACTTGGGACTAAGGATGAGGGAATGGGGGGGCTCTGACAATTCCCCAGTGCTGAGCCCTCCAAGTCACATGTGGTTTGTCAAGCTTTGTCAGAGGACAAAAAGCGAGAGCGAGGCTGTAAGGGAGGAAGAGATTGAAGGTGTGTGTGCCCCCCTCCTAACTACTGAGACGGCGTGTGTGTGTGTCTACAGCATAAGGGGGAAAGCTCTGAGGATGAGTGGGGAGGAATAGCTGCTGGGGTCTCCATGGCAATGATGCTAGTTAGCTAGGTAGCACTCGGGGGCCCTGGAGAAAAGTGACAATACAAGGGACTTAGCAGCAGCCGTGGCTCAGCAGCCGCACTGCATTAATGAGATTTTTCACACCTATTATACACACTCACTCAGTCTCCTACACACAAACACACACGCACATGTCCAGTTAGTGTCACGGCAGCAGCAGCCGATTGATGTGAGCTCATTGTGCTCTCAGGCAGCCTTCTTTTCTACAAGTCTATGTTTGACAACAAAATCAGAAGCAGCTTCGGACTGTTTATGAGTAGATGCAAAAAAAAAAAAAAGTGTGTACAAATGCATATAAATAATGTTTTCCTCTTTTCATCTTTTTCAAAGTGTGATAGCCGACACAAAGACTCGCATAAACAACAAGACGGAAGGAAACAAACAACGGCTAAATTATAGAGCGAGACTCAAGGCTGTTATTACAAACCATTACGCTCCTTTATGTTATTGTACTGCTTCCTCTGCACCCAGAGCCTGGGAATGGATTCTCTTTCCATAGGAAGAATGAAATGTGTGCAGTGACAGCTGTTCTCCAGTTCTGTGTTTCATACTGGACTTTTGTGGCAAAGTTGCATGCAAATATAGATCATTTAAATTAGTATCATGAAAAATCCTCTAGTACTGGAAAAGTTACAAAGTCGTTCCACTGAACCAAAGTCAGAACCATGACCCTCACGTGAAGAAACGTGGTAAATCAGTGACTCGTCCTGGAGGTCACAACGGGGCCCAGATCAACATCTAAGGCGCTGCAGGCCCAACTTGCCTTAAGTAAGGTCCGTGTTCATGACTTTCCATTATTGACGAAACCATAAATTCTGCTCCGCCAGAAAATGTCTGACCATAATTTCTTTGCCTTAAGCTTTAGGACTCTTGCTTTATGCAGCACAACAATGACATGAAGCACACAAGCAACTTTACCTTTGCAAAAAAAAAAAGAATGTAAAAATGAAGTTGTCTAATCAAGTTCTGGACTTAAATTTGACTTAGGTGCACAATCTAACAACGTTATTGAGCCAAAACTATTCTTCAAGTTAATGTGAAAATGTTTGCTTTGTTTATGTCAAAGTACCAGCTGGAAATGAAAACCTAATTTGTATCTCCTACGTACATTGTTGGTGGAACATCTCAAGATTAAACTGAAAGACTGTTTTCCGTCTTAGCAGGATTTCCCAGTCTTTAAATTTAAGGTAAACACTGATGGTCAAAGTGTAAACTTTGATTATTTAATTACTGAATATAACTGGAGCACAAACTTTATTTGATACTCAGCCATGACGATAGAATAACAAGTAGAACATCAGAGCAGAGTCGTCACATATGTGGATGACAATGCGACTACAGAGCATGTGTTCTTCCTCGTATTACAGCAGCTGTCAGTCAAACATTTCCTTAATGTGATCCTTAATGTGCATATTTGAATAAAACCACAACATTCAGTTCTGATGTTCTGATGTTTAGCAGAGCCATATTTCTATTGACATTTAGCTTGTTACCTCCTCTGGTAAGTTTTCAGATTGACATTATGATCAGCTGTAACCTGGAGTATGATTTTACATGCACAGCTCTGCAAAAGTTTATTCCATCAGTTTAAGATTCCTGGGATTAACTTGTCCTCTGTTTTTGCTTTTGGAGCTTCTTTATATTCCTTTTTTTACTTTTCTGAAAACGCTACGATGCAAACTTGTTTATTGAATAATAGCAAATTAATTCAATATCTACCGAAATTCCGGCTATCGCTCTGCTTTTTTGTTTATTTAAATAATCAAGGTGGTTACAGTCATGCTGTCTAAGCTGAGTTTCTCATGCCTCACTCCAGCAGTTTCAGAACAGGAAGGTAACGCTGAGCTCTGCATTTTCACTACGGCCTCTTTCTGTGTGTGGTTTTTGTGTGTCAGTCGAGGGAACATGTTTACAGCCCGTGTAAGTGGTTGTGTGCCTGCGCATGCATGTCTCACCTCCTCCTCACCCTGCTCCGCTGAGAGATGAACAGATGGACACAGTCGGAGGGAGGTGGGTGGGGGGAGTCTAGCACTGAGTAACAAAGGAGAGGACGGACTTTTACTATCTTGTCTCCTTTCTGCAGTGACACGAGGCACCACGCTGTGCCGCAGACATGTCAGACTAACAGGTGATTCAGAGGTGGCTTTCAGGGAGCCTTTGGGTGATAGTGGGACGATGTGGAGAGCAACTTGAGCAACAAAGGTGACACTGTTGGAGAAAAGACTGCACAGGCTGCAGAAATGTGACTTAGATAGCCGCTATGAGGAATTAAAGATCCACGAAATGAAAATTGATGCATTCATCTTGTAATCAACTTTGCTTTGACGTAGCCTTCAAATTAAATTTCTCTGACTGAGCTATAATTGCTTTCTTCCTTTTAAATTAACTTTTAAAAAAAAAAAACACACACAACCCCCAATCACTAACATTTATAAATATTCTCCAGAGAAAAACCTGACACATTAACTTATTGGACCTTTCCTCAAGTTGTGGAACAAATGTGCTGTAACTTTTCTTTTCTTAACCACTCTGTTCTTCATGTTCATGGTGACTTTTACACTGAAAAATGAATCGTTGACTTTTTTGTTTTCAACAGTTTCCACAAATTTGTATTTTGTTAGCTGAAAGCAAAAAAAAGCATGGTAATCTGTTATCTTTGGCAGAATAAACCAATTTAACCCAACAAGCACCTTCTTTATGCGTTAACTGGAAATAAAATAACTTAATGTGGACAACCGCCCTGGTTCATATCTTGGAGTGTAAATTGTCCAGGTACACGTGTTAGATGTCAAAGGTTGGTTCGTAGGAGGAATTTAACCTCCAACTCTAATATGGTTTATATCCATTAGCTGGACAGGATGTGGTTGATTCTTATCTTTTTAGAGCAAAAAAAAGTGGCATTATCTGAAAATTTGGTTTAGTTAATAATTCTGTCTTCTTCCTACCTGCATTTTCAAAAACACAATAAGATAAAAACTTCAGAAGTCTTTTTTAGCTAACTGTTGTATAAAATGACTTTAACATTGTAGCAAAAAGTCCATCCTACCAGTTCCCATTTGCTGTAGTACAATTTGCACTCCTTATGTAAAGATCCTCCAGTCAGCAGCAGTTCAGCTGCTTCTGCTCTTTGCCTTGCAGGAAATGTCCGACAAACCTCCAAAGCGTGCCGTCCTGACCAGACGCCTGGACCGCTCCTTCTGACTCCGTTCGATGCAGAGCAGCAGCGGTTCCAACACAAAGTTTGACTTATGTGTTTAAAGTGTGAACAGTTAAAAGACCAAAGGCAGAAAATTAGTTACACTTACAACACTCATAACAGATTTATGTTCAACAAATTTCAACTATTATTCATGACGGTAAGATCCTATACTTTTACTCCCTGTAAAGAGAAGGTAAAGTAGATGAAGCTTTAGATTTGTGTGTGCTGTCCTGGCCGTTAGCACAGCAATCATCTGCAGACTGAACAAATTCGATAAGTACATGGAGCATGAGCCATGAGGGAATTTATCATTTTTTTATGTCATTAAAAGCATATGTCTGTGTGTCTGTTCTCTTTTTTTTTTTTTTCCCCTCACCTCCACATTTTTTCATTTTTACATCCAAAAGCATACTGAAGAGAAATGGGTATAGAAAATTTTCAGGATCATCATGCAGTTATTTACAAATAAGCAGAATTGTCAGTACTTTGATATGCTTCCATCCATTTCCTTGTTTACACATTAGGTCTTTATCCGCTATTGTCCATCGCCCTAGAAGTACATCTGATGTTTTTTCTCGTCTTTCTGTAACTGTGTCAGCTGTGGCAGTTCCTTCAATTTAAGAAGAAATTAGATTTACTTCCCTCTGCCAGCTCCGGTCTTTTATCAACACATACAGGGCAGCGAGATCACATCTGACAAGAGCAGCAGAGGTGATCTACAAGCAGATTTATCTCTTTAAAATCTTAATATCTGACAGCACCAACAAATAAACGTGAAGGAAAACAAAAAGTGATCCATGGGATACTGAGATAACAGTACTCTGGGCAGTAGCTTGGTACTATTTTACATCATTTTTATGCTGTGTGCAGAACAAAATTTTGCATTGGAAGGAGACAGGCTGCTTTCAGTTTAAACATTTGCAAATTTCAGCAAATGCTAGTGTAAGAAATCTAAACATGTGAAAGGACTACTAAACCTCTATAGGAGAGATGTCAGTGTTGCCAACACAGCAGATTTGCTTCTTTCTTTATTAATTTCATGAATGTGATGTAGTGTTTATGACCAGGTACTGAGTCCAAAAAGTCACACATTTCACTGCTTTTGAGTGAACTCTGATCTGAACCAGATTAGGAGTGATTTTGTTTCATTTTAGGCTGAAACCCATCACTGAACAGTGTGCTGTCTGCAGGCAGTTTACAAATAATCTACAAATTAATAAATCTACATACTCTTCACATAACCTACACAGACAGCTCTTTTACTTATACTAGTGATGCTAACCACGTTGATAACTGATATTAGATGCTAAAGGATATTTAAAATAGTAACGTCATCATCAACATCTCTTTCAAAGATAAAAAAGTGACTTTGTCTGTCCTCCTAATATAATTAACAAGCAACTGCTGCCGGCAGCAAAGCTAGAACAACATAGTTTAAATGTTTTTCTTATACATTGCAGTTGCCAATTGGTTAAAGTTGGAGATAAGCAGACAGCCCTAAAATTGCAACAGAAAATCTGTTCATTCAGAACCCTCGATACTTTATTTGCATCACTTCCTGTCTCATACTTGAAAACAGATGCGTCTTGAGTAAATCTAAGATGGCAATGATATGCTTATTTATGATACAGAAAATATTATGAAACTGAAACCCCAAAGTAGTCATTCTCACTCTGTAGACATTATAAGCAACATATATGTTTTTAAAAGGAAAACAAACATATTTGTGCTCAACTTTCACACTACATTTCAGTAAACCTCTTGTTTTGTTTTGTTTGCACACCCGACTCATGATCTGTGTCTTGATTAAAGACAAATAATTTGATATTCAGAGATAATCAAAACTTGAGAAAATGTGTGTGCTTCTTACATTATACCCTAGGACTCTTATCTAAATCTCTTGAAGCCCTATTAAGAAACATTTCTATGAATTATTTGTTTTTCATGGAGCCCGAAGCAGCCGTGATGCTTTTTCCAAGTGTACACTCGCATGTTCTTTGTATTCAAACTTTCTCTCTTCCCTCTCAAACACATGAAAATAGAAGAAATTCTGATACCTGGCTCAAAAACAAGCTGGAGAAACAAGGGATCAAAAAACAAACTTATTATTGGTGGACCAGTCACTTCATCACGCGAACCACAGGTATAAGAAGTAGCAATTTATATACATCTGCCACTATATGATTTCTAGCACGTTTATGATGCTTTTGGCTTTCTTGTTGAATTGCTTTGCAAATGGGAGAGCTGAGTCGTTTAGCTCAGCCTCTTCAGGTAGCCATCGTCTCTGGCGGTATTTGCCTGCAGCCCATCATGGGAGCCAAGATAGAGGCTTAAGCGCTTTCTTTTTCTTGATGAGCCAAATAAAACTTTACGCTCGACAGTCTGTCCAAAAATGGATTTCTTTGCTTCCTGCAGCTACGAGACACTTATAATCTATCTGACGCTGTTCGAGTACGGGACTGCGTGGCAGGTTGGCTCCCGCCAGGGAGTTACTTTAACACCTCTGTCTGCGTGTGAGAACATTTGTCTGTATAAAGAAATGTTACTATTACTATTTAGAAGAATGTTTCTATTCTAAAAACAATTTTCATAGCATTATGAACTGTCTTGGAGCAGCTACAGCGTACAATGTGAAAAAGGGGAATATGTAGATGTTCTTGTACTTTATTAGACAATAAGATTTCACACATTGGCTTAATTAGTACTTAATAGTGTTAACACCCCTTGAATTTTTCACATTTTATGTATTTTGCTTTGATTTTGTGTGTTAGATCAGCATTGAGTAGCATTGAGCATCATTTTCAAGATGAAGGAGAATTAATGTCTGATTTTCAAATTGTGTCAAGCATTTCTATTAAGTCTCTCTTAATTTAAATTCCCTAAATGAATAATTTAATGCTAGTATAAATCCAGATGTTCTGCAACTTTTAACAATAGAGAACAAACGCCATCATTAGGTCCAGGGTAAAGTTTAAAGCAGAGTTAGCTTATAAAACACAATCTAATGCTTTGAAGAACTCACAGAACACTGTTCAATCTATCTATATATTGTCTTAACTCAGTTATCCGTGAAAGCTGATTGGGGGGGTTGGTGCCTATCTCCAGTGGTCATTAGATAACCGGGCAGGGTGGGGACAGGGAACCAATCTCAGGTCAACACTGAGACATGCCGGACAAACATCCATGTATACACACACTTGTACCAAAGAGCAATTAGAGAGACCGGTTATCTGAAAATGCAATTCCAACAAGACTTTTCACCTAAACCCACAGGCTGGAAACAGCATGGACAGGAAGTTCGTATTAGATACAGAACATTCTTAAGGGATTGTTAAAGTCTTGAAATGGCGTTGGAGGTTCACCTCCCAGTAGAGCAACAATCCTGAACATACAACCAGAGGCACAATGGAAGGGTTTAATGTGCCAGAATGACCCAATCAAAGTCTAAACCTTAATTTAATTGATCATTTGTGGCAAGACTTGAAATTGCTCTTCAGACATGTTATCCACCCTGACAGAGCTTGAACTGTTTTGCAAAGAACAATGGGCAAAAACCTCATATCATAGATGTGCAACTCAGTAATTACTCAGAGTGGCTGAATGCAAATCTACATTGCACTGTTCTTATTTTTGTCTCCAAATAATTCTTCAGTACCATATTTGTTTTTCCTTACACTTATAGCAAAGACTACTTTGGTTCACCTGTCACATAAAAATCTCAATTAGATAATTCACGAGACCTAAAGCCTAAACGCTTAATTAGATAGGAGTGGTTAGAGTCCAACCATGCCACTCTGACACTCTAACTGGTATCTATGTATAGCATGTACTGGTATGCATTCCAGTTCATACATTTCCAGTACCAGTGCATAGCATACAGAATGCATCTCCCATTTATAAGAACAACAAAGCAGAACCAATGAGTATATTTTAATGCACCAGAAAATATAGGGTCATTACAGTGCATGGTAGTCAAATAAACAGGCTATTTTCTTCAATGTTTACATTCACTTATTCAGCCTTGTTGTCTCCTCTGTACAGTATCTGTGCATAACAATGTGAGCATCAGGAGAATGGTAACCAAAGATGGAGTTGTTAATAGATATGGCCTCCAGGCAATCATCGATTGATCACACTTTGCTCGCTGCTTCTTTTGTTTAGCACACACACACACGCTTTATTCTACAAACGCTTAGTAGGGAATATAACATGCATGGTGGCTGGTTGAAATGTTGAATAAAGCACTGAAACAGACCCATATTTCTGATAAATTATTTGCTGATTTTCATGCAACTTCACGTCATTGTTTAGTAATGCATATTTCTAGGAGATGGTTGTGTTTTCTGTTTTTTGTTTATAAGATCCAGACACCTGAGAGAAGAAAGGACACAAACCGGAGCCCGTGTTTTTAGAAACACAGAATCATGTATCTTCATAGCTGCTTATTTTCTGTCATTTCAAAAGAGTATTTCTACTTTGCTAAACACAGAGGACTCATTATTGTACTACCGCTGCTGTTGCTGGGGCTTGTTTTGCATGCCGCTTACATGGCTGCGCGATCACTTTATGTCTGAAAGCGTGTGTGTTTGTGCAACTGCAGAGAAACACACACACACACACTCGCGTTGAAGGTGTGGTTGAGACGCAGCAGCGGTTTGACATATATTCTCTTGTGTGATCACACACAGACACAGGATGTAAGGTGCAGTCTGCATAAGAAGAACTCGTCTACACGCATTTTACAAGTTGTCTAGAAAACACGACTGAAACAGATGAGGTGACAGAAGCTCTCCCATGGCATTAAGATAAGCGCATATCAAAATCGCTCGCTTGCAATGAGGTATATTCTCTGTTAACAAAAAGAATCTCTATGTATGTAGGCCTAATGCACACATCAGAGCACAAAGTGGATGTTCAAGCGCTCCAGAGACGCCACATTCAGTTATTAACTCCCCTGATAAAAACGAGCAAAAAGCTGAAAAATAAATTCATGTTTGTTACACTGGCACAATTTCACACAAAACAATTTCCTGAAGTTTTCTAACCAAGAGTATTGAGAGTTGTTTAAATATCCTTTACCTTCCTCCTGATTGTGCACGGTGTTAAGGTTAGTCTGGTTGACCATAAGTTATAGGGTTTCTTCCCCTTTTGTTTTAAATATTTTTAACAATTAATCTCACTGAAGACATGAGCAAGTTTAAGTAAGAAGCGATTTTCTTGTAGCTTTTTCCATGTCTGTGAAGATTGACACACATCAACTTTTCTTCAATGATGTTTTCTTTTTCCTTTACTCTTTCCTATCTAATGTAACGGCTGAGAGAAATTTGTTTCTCATATAGTTAATATTTAGACCCCAGATAAGCTTTATAAATTGAAAAATTACAATTACAAACTTATTAAAGGCTCAGTTAAATAAAATGTATGCATTGAAAAATTTATGTATATGTATATATAATATTTTATTATTAAAAAAATTATTTATGTTTTTTATTATTTCATTGTATTTGTAACAACTGAATACATTTACTTAAATTAATGCTTGGATTTAAAAAATATTTTAGCATGAGATTATGATCTTGCAATAAAAAGATAGATTTTTGGCTCCTTGCACAGCTTTGTCAGGGCTGCCAAATATGTAGGATGCTATGTACATGTAGTTGCTATAAAAAGTGAAGGTTTTACATAGTTTACTGAAGAATTATGAAAAAATGCTAAAACATTTTTTTTTTAAATTCAGACAGTTTTATTTGGCTTGTTCACTTATGCAGTTCTCTGAGAAAAATCAGACTCTTTTTGTTAATCTGATTTACTAAAATTGTCAGTGTTCTTAAAGATCAATTTTTCCAGAGATAAGAGTATGAAAACAAAACAGATAAAAATGGCAGATAAAAACATATTTTTGAACAGAGAACATGTGCAGCAAAATTGTGTTTAATAACTTACACTAAAATCCCAGTTGGGCAAAATTGTAATTCAAAGATAGACTTTTTATTTATTTATTTATTTATTTGTGGCTGTCACTGTGTGACTGTTCATCGGCATGTTAGATGTCTGTAGATGTTTGTAAAACAAACTCGGGGGTTTGATGTCTCTGGTTTTTGACACACTGTCAGCTGGGATGTCTGAGCAAAAACAACGAACGTAAACAGAGAAAGTGACAGTCGCTGACAATATTTATAGAATGTAAAAGGGTACATATCTGGGTGACATTTTAGGGGTTTTTTTTATTATTATTAATTCAATTAATAAGTTGAACCAAAAATGATTAGTTAAAGAGTAAAAATACAAACAAACAACAACAAAAAAAACAGAAAAAATAGCCCAAAAACATGGCTATATGATCTTAAACAGGTGGGGGGCCATTTGTGTTCCTCGGAATAATTTTGTGTGACCACAAAGTGTTTGGCACAACACAAAACATTTTTCTTTTATTAGTCAACTTCTTTTATTATTGTCATTATTTTAATCCTAGCAATTTGATTTAATTTAAATTCCAGTAATATTCTTGTAATTAGGGCCACACACATCTAGTATCTTTTTGCACAAAACCGGCCTTGGGTACACCTATTTATTAAAATAAAATAAAAAAGGAAAATAGTAGCTCAAGGAGGAGCTCGATTTTTTTACAGATAATCTGTCTCACATTATACTGTCACGACATGGTGACAACTTTAACGAATACGTAAAAAACATAAATTTGTAAAAGCTACAAACTGCACTATTTAAAGGAGTGAGCCATACCTAAACAACTTGGCATGTAACAGTGCATTGTGAGAAGTGGAACGGGCCAGCTGTGTTTTTAAATTTTACAAAATGAAAATAAAATAGCAATCTACCACAAATTGACATTACAGATGGCTCACTTACAGCAGGGGAATTTCCTATGAAGTAGGATAGGCTGCAAAAGGATTTTAAACAACAAGATCAGCTAAAGCCAATACTGTGTGGACAAAAAAAGGAAATTATTTTTTTTGTCACTCTTAAGGAACTATTAAAGGACACTCGCCCTGAATAGTTCAAGGAGCTGTAAAAAATATTGTCTTATACATTACTATCAACAGAAGTAATATTTACTTTCCAACTTTTAAAACTGGAGTGGATAACTTTTGATACCGACATGCTTTACATGCAAAACATTTTAATGGGCTGAAATTTTTTAGCTTCCCTGCTGAGCAGTAGCAGTTTGCACAGTTACTCGTGTTCATCAGCACCTAATCTATAAAAGATGTGACATTTCAAAAAGCTTAAACCCTCACCAGGAGCTCCACTTTAACACATTTAGCCTAGCCACATTAACCATCTGCCATATAGATTTACTGAGGATAACCCATAAAATTTGTTTTTATCACTTTTCAAACTGTTATCATTCAGCAGTTGAAATGGCAGAGTTTTAATGGGACGTATTAAACACCTAATTGAAGTGTAATGTGCTAAGATTTTATTTCCTTTGTAAGTGATAGTGACACGTGACGACATAAACCCACAGACCATTAAACAGGGGTCAGTGAATTAATTTCAATGCCAAGAAATGTGTGTGCGACTGTATGAGCATGTGTGCAGTCGCTCTGAGGCCAACGCTGTGGAGGACGCATGTTTCTTTTCTCACATGCAGTCGATGAACATACAGGGCTTTGCAAATGTATTCATGACCCTTGAACTTCTTCATTTTGCTACATTACAACAGGATTTTATGAGGCAGTCCATAGAAAGTAGGGGGTGTAATCATTAATAAATAAAAAACTGAAAATTATGGTGTGTGTTTGAGTAAAAATTTTGTTAATATTACAGTGGAAAAAGGACCTTTACACCATGATGCTGTGACAATGTCTGACAGAGGGCAAGGTGTGTTTAGTGGGGTGTACAGCATTAGTCTCTTACAATATCATGTGTTTTCCATGTATTTTAAAAGTTCAATATTGGCATCATTTGACAAAAGATCCCTTTTGCCACATGTTTGGAGTGTCCCCTAGATGTAATGTGGAAAACTGCAAAGGAGTATCTTAAGACTTTCTTTCAAGACTGTCTTTCTTTTTGCCTCTTTTCTATGAAAGCCAGATTTATGAAATGGGGCGGACAATCATCTGCATTTCTACATATCTAGTTATCAGAGCAAAGGGAGCTAAAAACAAGTGTGTGGCAGGTTTTATTACATTTGTTTAAAAAAAAAAAACACAATCTTGTTGTAGATTGTGTGGGTCTATTACATAAAATAAAATACCAAAAGAGTACAGCTTGTGTTTGCAACATGCAAAAACAGAAACCAGGGTCTTCCTTCTACTTTTGCAAGGCACCCTATGTGCAAAATAAGATGCATATTTTTCTGTAAAAGTTCTGTCTGTGTGCTTCGTTGTGTGCGCTTGTGAGCCTGTTCTTGTTTGAAGACTGAACCAGCTCTGTGACAGCATCTGCCTTCCCCTCATCAACCCTCTAATCACCGTGATTAGTGAGTCATTTTGTCATTGCAGGTTTCATATCCCACACGGCCTTTCCTGGAGAGATCTTCAACCAAACACACACACAGACACACAGAAACATCACTTACACCGTGTGTCCCTTCTTATTCTAACCTGATCCGCCTAACGCAGCCGATCGCCTAAACTTAACTACAACCTACATGAAGCCACCACAAATCCCTTAAACTGGTTTTAAGCCACCAAAAAAAATAAACAAATAAAAATAAGAAATTGGTCCCTGCGTTTTTTTTTTTGTTGTTTTTTTTAGAAAGGCTCCATGTCTTTGAGTCCTGTCATTGTTCTCATCTTTAAGTGAAAAGTAAACACACAAAGTGAAAGAAACACACAATAGCCTGGCTGTTGATCACAAACCCCTCCACCTTCACCCCTGCAGGCTGCCATCCATCACGATGCCACTAAGGAGGGGGGAAAAGGCACAGAGGACAGAGGGGAAAAGACTGGAAAGCGAAGAAAGAACCGAAAAGTGAGACAAAAAATGGAGGGGGGAGCAACCTCGTCTGTCTTTCTACCTTGAGCTGGGCCTCTCCTAATCCTACACACACACACACACACACACACACACAAGCACGCCTACAGACAGACACACTCTTACAAACGGAACAAGATATGTGAAACCAGAAAGCCTAAAAGGTAACCACTTCCTCCAAAGGGCAGCTCTGGTGCATGTGTATGCGGCGAGGTGCAACAGAAGCGACACAAAGTCGTGTCAATGTGTGAAGCTGCAGGACTCCTAAATACTCATGCAAACATGCAGATATTCACACACTGGCATTCTTTAAAACACTGCAAGTAAAAAAAAAACAGAACTGAACTAAACTAAAGATAGATTTGGCATCTCATAGTCAACAAAAAGAAGAAATATTTAATTCTCAGTTTAATTTGTCTCTCTGTGGTAATCCATAAATTAACTTGAGCATTGAGTAAAAGATGTTAAATCGCTGGAAATATTTACTAATAAATGCGCATAACCTTTACACTAAATTTTAAGTCACATATTTAAGCTTTTAACCCTGTTTTTATTTTTGTCAAGATATAAACTTTCAAGGAAATGTAATGCCTGCATACACTGAATAATAACAACAAATGTCAGTCAAAACTGTGCTTACAGAGAATTCAACTTTTTCCCAAAAACTTTAAACTGCATTTTATTAGGCTGTAACATGAAAAATACAAGGTAGTGCAAAATAAAAAAAACTTGAAACAATCCATGGGTTTTAAAATTGTTTTACACATAAAAAAGTCACAAAAGTGTAAAATAAAATCCCTTTGCTATGATATCCCTAAATAAAATCAGTGCCTTAATTTGCAAATACACTCCACTAGAGTCTAATTTAATTTCCGCATAAACCCACATCGGGCCTTCATAAGTGGTTGGTAAAAAAGAAGGTCATTGTTAAATATAAGCCAGACATTTTCAGAGGACAGATGCAAACGTGTGGAAGAAGTTCCTCTATTCAGATTAGGTTAAGACATTTTGGCCTCCATGCAAAAAGCTGTGTGGTGAAAAGTAAAACGAAGCACCACTGAGCCCTGTAGTTTCATGCCTCAAACTGGCCCAATCCTGATAATGACCCATTATTATTATTAAAATCATGTAATTATAACCTTACATGTTAAGTCTATAAAAGTGCACTGTTCTGTAAAAACTTGTAATTCAGAGAATTTCCTAAAATATTTCTAATTCAGTGCAAGTAAAAATTGCTTCACAATGTAGATTTCTTTCAACATGAGCGCACATGTCCAACAACCATTTTTACAACACATTCTTTTCAACAATATCTGAGTATATATTTTGCATTAATAAGTGGTCAGAGATATCCAAATAAAAATATTCAATACTAAAGGCAATGTCACACTTTCTTATCACACTATCATCTCTTTTTCCTCTGCAAGGAAACGGTTCCATAACAACTTTGATTTCACAGATTTGAGAACATTAGTTAAAGGGCAAATCTCCAACAAGAATTTCCTTTTCTGTCGTATTAAATATCAAGCAAATTAGTGTTCGCAGATATGAAATCCTTATGATTAAAGAATAAAAAATTATACTGTTCAGTTTCTCTGCAAGTTTGTCATCAACAGTGTAACACTAATTTCCTAATGACACTATTATCTTTTTTCCTCTGCGTAAGAGCAGTGTTAAAGAAACATGGCCAACTCTAAAACATTAATATGCGTTTTAGAGATTGGACTGATCTCTGCGTCTTTGAAATTAACACACACACACACACAAAAAGAAAGAAACAAGAGTTGCCAGTAAAGGCGGACGTGGTGTAAGGACAGCAGATAACGTCGGCTTCACCACATCTACATTGCACAGATATCGATTACAGATAATCAGACAAAACTGATTTTCTTATAGAAGCTTATGTAATCAACCCACCAATGATATGACAACACACTGGCCCAAAAACAAAAAAAAAAAAAAAAAAAAAAAAAAAAAAAGGGGGGGAAACTGGTCCTTGTGATCCAAACGTCAGACTTGGCCCATCGGAAAATGGCCCAGTCCTTCCGATTATCCACAAATTCTTTTGCTTTCACTTTTCAACCATGCACACTTTTATCTCGTAAAATCCAAAGAGTTTAAATTGCTATTTGTGTTGGGAATGCATCAAAGAAGTTCTGTCTGTATAATAGAATTGCATGCAGTTTAGAAAGGCAAAAAAATAATAATAATTGAGCTGAAAGTGGATTTAAAGCTTTCAGTTCAATGCTTTCATACATTGTTTTAAACTTTTGCTAAAAAATTGACATTAATGGCACACTTATTTAATTGTTGGTGCAACCCTGAGTGCTCTAAATTTGGGTCAAACTTCTACTGAGACAAACATCAAATGTCAAACGTTACAGATCTTTGTGCACAGATGAGTCAGTGCCGGCTCTGATGTTCAGAAAGCGCCTCTGGGCAAATACCCTTTTGTAGCAAAAATAGAAGCAAGTCACAAAAGACTTCAGAGAGCTTTGCCTGCATGATTATGAGGATGTATGCATTCTGTACATGCTATACAAGCAGCAAAGCTGACAAATATTTGGCTTTGCAAATATTTTCTTTGCCTTGTTTCACACTGTTCCACAGCTCATGTTTTGCGTGCCACAAGACGAGTCGAAGCTCTTTGTTGGCTTTCTTTGATCGCTCTTCCTATATCTGTGTTTTGATGACACCTTGTCCAACCTGCTCCCAATGATCCAGCCGAGCGGACACAACCGACTCCTTCTCTCTGTGCCTGGAGACCGTCGAAATAATAATCCCACTCCGGGTCAGAGTACATTAACGGCCTCTTTTATGAGATAGAGTATCCCCAGAGCTTTTCAAGGGGCAAACCTGCAGAACAATGGAGACTGATTCTAGACGGATCTGAGGCAATAAACCCAGTCTGCTGGGACATTTTCAGCCCACACGGCTGAGCTCCTCTCCCTTCTCAGCAGCCGATACGTTTGAAAATTTTGCTGCTCTGAGACCCTGCTGTGGATCTGCCGCCACACAATGCCCACATATGAAAAAACATAAGGTTTCAGGGGTAATGTAATAGCTATATACTCTTAAAAAGGGAGGGAGGAGCTGCTTTTACAAATCAGACTGAAACAGGTGTGGGAGCAAGATACAGAGACGAAAGAAAGTCCAGGCCAGACAGTTTGGCGAAAGCTATAAGGCTGCAAGGATCTAATCCTACCCAGACCCGCTTCGTCTGTCTTCAAGCAGCGGCACCTCATAACGCTCAAGTGTGTCTTACACTGTGTGTGCATGTCAGAGGAGGCCTGCATCGTGTTCCAGCTTAGAAAGATGAGAAAAAAAAGTTTGAGAGACTTTCTGCAGAGTCTGCAAACTCTCCCCTTTACTACCACGGTGCAGCGAGCGCGCCTGTGCACAAGTGTTAGAGTGTGTGCAAGCACTGGTGTGCGGTTTGTCTAAACCTCCTGCCATGTGGGCTGGGTTTTTTTTTTTGTGTGTTTTTTTTTTGTTTTGTTTTTTTAACCAGGTGACCCAGCGGACAGCATTACAGGGTGACTGAGAAGCATGACGAGAGCTCATCGATTTCCACGTCTCTGGCGTAGACAGGGAGTGCAACTTTTCCACATGTTGTAGGACATGAATAAGCTCGCAAAATGTCAGTCTATTTATAAACAGTACTACAGTTTCTTCTTGACTTTGCGTATTTTGAATCCAGCTCATTTCTCAGTAACGTCGTGGCTTAAAACGATGCACCCTGCTGCACGCAAACAGCAGGTCTCCCTAAACTGTCTTTCTCTTAACCTTCACTCCAACAGTCTCCTCTCTTACAGCCTGCGACAAAACAGTAAACACGTCAACTGACATTTTTATCAACAGAAGACGTTGAAAAATAACTGCAACAGCATGTCAGCTTCTGTTTCAAAAAGAAAAAGTCAGCGACACCGTGAACAGGTAGCTATCAAATCTTCAGCAGATGTACAATTATTGTCTGATAGCTGTCAAAACAGCTGTGTCGCACGGTGCCTCCGAGGTGAGTTGCAGCTAAAGACACGGTAAGATTTCAAAACGGATGAATGGAGAATAAAATCTAAAAATATTTAGCAAAAGCAGCGTTTATGACAACAGAAGAGCTTCAAAAGTAGGTAAAAAAAAAAAAGAGGATGTACAAAAACAGAATTCAAACGGCAACATTTTTGGAGAATATGCTTTGTGTTTTCCCGAGTTAAACTGAGTGAGGGGGTAGACTTTGTTTATTTTGTTTTTTGTTGCTCATAGAAAGTGTCCCTGTCACGATGCTTCAGGGTTCAGCTGCTTGTGAGAGATTTTTGCAAAGTCAATGCTCTCTTTAATATATTGTATGCAATTAGGACTGAGTTGGAGTGAAGGTAATCTGAATCTGACTGGAAAGCTGGAAACAACTGGACACATTTTGGCCTGAATTTGGACTGAGCTTCTGAAAAAGACGAACAAGAATTGGACTTGCTTATTTTGAAAAGGTCTTGAGAAGAAGTCAATTTTGTTGGCACCGTTTCAATAAATGGAACTGAGTGAAACTGAAAATAAAATAATAAAAGGAAGCACAAAAAAAAAACGCTTTTTTATGTTGGTTGATTCTTTATGAAAAGTAATCAGTGTTTATAGTTCTATTTTCTACAAAATGCGAAGTGATTCTGTTTTCTGCTGATTCTGTCATCAGAATCAGTTTAGAGACATGCGTTCATGTCTCTTTCATGTTGAAAACCTAAATCCTATTAATCTACAGCATAAATATTATTGGATTATCAGGAGCTCTTGTGTGTTTTGCACATACAACAGACTTACCCCCAAATGGTTTCTACTTATAAATACCCAGAACACAAGTGCAGCTGTAAACCTAACAAATTGATTTGTATCATTGCCTCCTCTTATTCTTGTTTTTTTTTTTCCCCCTTATGTCTTCAAAGCGTGCTCTGAACTAAGGGCCAAACAACGAGTCCAGAAAGCAGCCCGTCGGCAAACAAACTGAGAGAGAGGACGACTGAGTTTGGGGAGCAGTGGGAATGAGCGTAAAAAAAAACGAAAGAAAGAAAAGGGGGCATGTTTACCTCTGTTCTCTTGGGGCACTGCTTCGGGGTTGAGAGGGGGCTTCACCAGAGGAGGAGGGGTAAATCTGTCTGAGAGGGAGGGGGGAGTTTTGGCGAACACTTCGGGAGAGGTGAAATAAAAGACAAACATGTGGGGGAAGTGAAGGTTGTCCAGTCCTCATCAACGAGTGTTGGGTTGGTTCTGAGGAAAATCTGGACATTTCACTCCAGTTTTAAGAAAATGTAATCTGACTTCCTTGATTTCTGTTTTTCTGTGCAGCACTTTGGTCAGCAATTTATTTCTTTTTAAAGTGATTAATATATAAAGCAGCGTGGGAAGCGTTTATGTATACGTTTCTTGACAGTCTTGTCTGTAAGGAAAGAAGTAAGAACGAAACGATTTAAACGAAAATATTGGGAAAAAACTCTGTTTAACAAACCTTTTTCTCTTTTTTGAACATAAAGTAACAAAGTTTTACCTCTCCATGGCCTGTTGCTCACGCACTGCCAGTCAGCTGGCTGAAAAGGACCTAGTACACTTTTCCCCACTCGCAACAGGAATCACTTCTTGTGTTTGATGACAAAACTAAACATGAGCTCACTAATTCATGACTACTCATTCTCATATTCATTCATTACTTTTACAGGGGTGTCCGTTTGAAACATCAGGTCTGACCTTTAAGGGAGACATGTGTAAACCCATCAAACAACATATACAACAGCAACAACAATATCTAAAAATGTTATTAATTACAGGTAATAATCAATGTGTTATATTATTTTGGCCTGGTTTTCTGTTTTAAACAGATGTAGTTACTGTATGTGTCTTTATACATCAACGGTGAAGGTTTTAGGGTTAAATAAGCAGAAAAAGTGTTTTGTTTTGATTTTTTAATAAAGGTTATCATACGACACATAACTATTCCCCTCATAATGTTTTCACATGACCCTCTTTCTGTTAAATTAATACTTCTCACTTTACTTTTTCAATAAAAAGACTCATGCACTTAATGGAGCAAAAGAAATATCCAAGAAAACCCCTAAAACAAATCTCTCTAAACTATGCTCATTTTTACCCCTTGAATTAACCCACACACACACACACCCCTACACACACACACATCGAGAGAGACCAAAGGGCAATACCAACAAAGAGAGGGGGCAGCAGAGGAGCCAGAGAGGCAAAGAAAAGGAGAAGAAGGAAAATGCACGCTTGACTAATTCTTGTATTCATACGGAGCTCTTTTCACCTCCCTATCCTCTAACTGTGTGTGTGTGTGAGAGAGAGAGAGAGAATGAGAGAGAAAGAAAAAAAAACAGAAAGAGGGAGAGAAAAAGAGAGAGAGAGAAAGAAATCTGGCACACTCTAACCTTGACATTTTACCATCATGGGGGAGATGAATGAAAATGACCACAGAGCACTTAGACGGGGCAAAACTGGGGGAGGGTAAGAACAACAGATGCTGTCTATCTATCTGTCTGTCTGTCTGTCTATCTATCTATCTAAACTATAGGAGCCTGGCTTTGAGCTCTTTGCTAGATTGATGCTGTTTTCTTTCAAACATGAAGCCGTGTGGGATGCGCTCACTCTCTGCTGACTGCGTGCATAAACACTCTCGGCTGTTCTTGGAGTGAGGGAGGAAAGCATGGCCGAGTCACCGTGTCTCCACCTGCCTCATTTCCCTTCTGCTGCTCGCCGACGCCGACTTATTAGTGGAAACTTCTCATAAACTCGTCGTAGACTCCTGCAAACAAACACTTCTTTTTATCTTTCAAAACATTGACACTAAATGTAGCTCGTCAGCTGATCCAAGCTCGTAAACAAACACAGGGCCCCAACTCGAACCCCCAGGCTGTGGAGCAGAGGAGCTTCCTCTGCTGACATCTGGAGTCCGTTTCACTCATATTAGTATTGAATATTAGAAACTGTTTGTCACCCTGTTGAATGACCACGGCCTATTTACACGTCGTTTGGTGGTTAGCATCAAATCAAACAATTCCTCCAAGGTTCCGCCTTGAGCTTTACGAAGCTGACAGCAAATTTTCTATAATCTGAAATAACAGACTAAGTCAATATTTTCTAAAGTCAAATCCACATTTAACGTTAATTGTAAACAGTTCTGTGAGAAACTAATTGTCACCTCGCAAGTTTCTCCTGGTTTTGCTTTCTTTTTTTTTGTTGTCACATTTAGAAGTTTCTGATCATCAAAAACAATTTAACAATATGAGCGAGCACAAAAAACTGTTCTTAAATGATGATTAGTTTGATTCATCATTAATTAAGGAACCACTTAAGTAGAACGTGTCTGGTGAAATGAGGTAGTCCAAAAGACCTCAAAAAGCGCCACATATTTAGCAGCAGAAACAAAAGTCGCTGAGTGAAGGACGAGGATTTATTTAATCAACAACTCAAGCCCCAAAAACAGCTTAGAACATCATTGACTCATCAACCATACATCTTTGGCCCAGAAATGGAAAAAGTGGAGCCTCGTGAACCACCATTAAACTACAACCACTGAATGATTAAACGCTTTGACGCACATTTACATCGCTATTAAGTCAAACTCTGTGCCATGATGTGAAGTCGATCAGCTGACATCAGCACAAAGACCGTTTTTCCCCCCACAAATGTAACCTTTTTGCAAATATATATTTGTGAGAATAAGTATTTTTCTCAACATGTAAACACAAATATCGGTAATGAACGAGAATCCAGCATACATTACAAACACTGCGTCTTCTCAATGCGGACTATCGCGTTCAGTTTAACTCCGAAACAAATGCGCACATGTTGTAAGTAAGGTAACGTCAGAAATAGCTATCGTTAGCTGATGCTAACGCTACCGTTCAGCGTTAGCTGATGCTAACGCTACCGTTCAGCGTTAGCTGATGCTACATGACAAGTCAGGTTCGTGTTGAACAACAATACAAAACACACAAAACATCATTATGTACTTACATCGCCATTATCTGCAGATTTGTGACGAACAGAACCTTCCTTCAGCCTAAGTATTTTTGGTAAATCTTCCTGTACAATGTTGGTTGTTTTCAAAGGAACTCCTTCCTTAGCTGATTTGCTCAAACTACAACTTTCTTTGGCGATATTTCAGAGACACTGCAGGCAAGAATGAAAATGAAGCTGTTTTACGTAACTGGGGGAAAATTCATGGACATATCTTCTGTATTGCAGCTGACAACGAAACATGTGATTAAGCGGGTCCACTTGGGTTGCCAGGTGAGGGGCTGGGCTTGGCTTCGGGTTGCTAGGTAACAAATTGTGACACAACAATTTAGAGATTTTTGAAAAAGGTTGTTTTGTAGACACCAGCAAAAAAAATTGTTTGTTTGTTTGTTTTTTTTGTTTGCTACTGGACTGTTTCTAGAAGCAAGAGGTACCCAAATGGAATTATATGAACATGCAAAGGGTGAATTATGCGTGATAGTGGATCTATAAAGTACTTGAGACAAACAACAAAACCACTACTGAAAAAAGAGAACAGGAAAGTGGAGTGATCAGACAAAAGGGGAACTTTTTGGAAGGCGTTACGTCACTTTCAATTCAGCATAAATCCAACGCAGCATTTCAGGAAAAGGACATCCTACTTACTGTCAAACACCAGACAAAGGCCATATCACATTTATACCCCTAGCAAATAAAAGGCCATTAAAAGTTCAAAGTCTCATTAAATTATAAAGAAAACAAATGTAAAAAATGCTTCCATTCCATGTATTTTACAGGAATTGTTAAGGAGCATCAATTTGTAAGATGTAGGATTTTTTTTTCAGTACTCAATAAATAAACTCTAATTAAAACATGCATTTTTGTGTGTATGTGTGTGAAATTGTTCATTAATTTCACTTCAGGCTTTTTCAATTAATTTATCAGAGGAACCAATAAATATGGAGGGTGTTGTTTATTACATCCTCGTCTTTATTATTATTATTATTATTATTATTAATAATAATAATAATAATAATTCCAGGTAAGGTTTTTATGACAGAGCCTTTCTCATGAATGTAGATCCTGGTTAAAAGTACAAGGTCAGCCATGCCCTCTTTTTTTGTTACCAGTGTATAATATAATTGCTATAAGGATGTTTCCAAAGAAATGGGAGTTATAAATGCAACAGAAATATTATGTAATACCTCTTCTACTTAAAATATGTTAACCTGTTGCTCATATCCTTTTCTGCAAACATAAAACAGTCATATTTTATTTTTTCTTATTGAGAAATAATTATTTTCATTTATGATAATTATCCTCATTAAGCCGGAGACCATTTCTTCTTCTTCACCAGCCTTGCACACGTAATGCACTCAACAATCAAATTCACCTCATATGTAGGGGAACTCAATGCAGTGGAAATATTATGATTAAACTGATCCGCAGTCGGAGAGCGTGACTAAAACAGGCTCTCAGAGGTTACTGGTAGAACAGGAGAGGTGGTGGTTTACTGCTGAGTGTTCCATTATTCCCACCATTGCTTGCATTTCCATGGCAACTGCACTAACACAGGAGCACACACTTGCAACTGCATTGAAGAGTCTGCAAAGAGAATGAAAAGGAAGTGAACGTAATCGAGTTTGCTTGTGAGATCTATGCTTTTTTTGCTTTTTTTTTTTTACCTCAACTCCGTGATTTTCAGTCAGTCGGGTTGTTGCAGCGCTGAGGCCGAGCGAGACCTGCTGCTGTTATCTAACGGCTTATCTTCGAATACAGCTAACTCCAGCAGAAGTGGACAGGACATTCAGTCAAGGTGGAAAATAACTGGAACAAATTATGTGATATGGCAACAAAAAAAAGAGGAAAAACATATACACACATGCAAGTTTGTATTTCTACCCATTTTAGGACTTTCTTCATTCATTTTAACTCCATTTATGCCTAACTGAGACATTTTCCTTAACCCTAACAAAAACTAGTCTAAACCTAACATTAACCAAAACGTAATCACAACATGCCTCTAAACCTAACCTCTAACCCTGAACAAGGCGATCCACCATATCAGGACAACCTTTTTTGTTTTTTCTGATTTAAAACTAACAATTATATAATTTTCTATGCTACATTGCAAAAGTTTTCCAGGTGAAATCACAAATAAATATACTGTATATACAGTATATATATTTTTCCCTCCTCTTTAGGGGGTCTTTTGTGGGTTCTAGTGTCCCTTACATGACAGTGGGCTGACAGGAAATGGGGAAGGAGAGGGGGGAAGACATGCGGCAAATGTAATCGGGTCCGGGAGTCGAACCCGCGACGGGTCGCACTAACCACTACGCCACCACGGCACGCCCCAGGACAACCTTTTACTGGTCCCCACAAGAAGTGTTGGTAAACATATTTACAAGTTTAGTAAATATGCCAGAAATTGTTCTAAATAGAATAACTAAACAAATACACACACATATGATGTCTTTATAGCTTAACAATGGTTTTTGCTTCGACTTCTATTAATTTTTCATTCATCTCGATAGACTAACTTTGACTTTTACCGTAAACTTAACTTTTACTAGTACATGTCTAAGCCCAAATCTAACCCAAATTCAATTCACACCTTAGTCTTGACCTAAACAATAACCCCAAAACACCACTTCTTCTTATGATACCCGGGCTTTTGGTCCCATAAGGAGCAATTGGTCCCCGCAGCATAGTATGTGTTAGGAAAATTGTCTTTATAGTGTATCAAATGTAAGGCCACACACACACAAACACCTCTGTCACAACAGCAGCCTCTGTGCCTTTTCTTTCTCATCGACCCCAAGCTATTGATGTACAGAATCCTAGAAGGGTGAGTCGATAAACAAGAGGAAAATGCTTTTTGAGGAGAGAGTGACTGAAAGGTACGGCGTATCCACATGCAGTCCGCTTTTCGGTGCATTTCATGCAACCGTGCAAACGCCCTGGCACCTTTTTTAATTTATCCGCCTTGACTTTGTCCGCGCACTGTCTCCTTCCGGGCACTCAGATCTCCCGTCCTCCTACTAGACGTGCAGACCTCACTCGTTAATGTTTAATGCTCACTCAGGAAGCAGACACGCTGAACCAACCACACACACACACAGACACCAATGCACTTACTCCTCCAACATCCCCCAAGCGACGCCATCCTCATTACCAGCCTGAGGTTTGACCTTTCACCCCTCAACCAGATGGCTGATGTTTTCATTCTGCAGGGAGGAGAAGTGAATCAGGACAGACTCCGCTTTGCACCGCATCACAGGAAAGGAAGGCAGACAAGTGATGGGGGTGTTCGTGATCAACAGGGGAACCACTCGGAGTGTCACTGAACCAAGCAGGAACTTCAATATATGAAGTGAAATTTTTCACTCTAGAACTCCTTAATAGAACTGGTTCTAAGCCTCCTAATGGCTTCAGAAATTGTGACAAAGTCCAGATCAGGGAGCAGGTCTTTTACCACTTTACACATCAAAAGACTCCATGAATCACAGAGTCCGCAAAAGAGGCAACGCTCACCCAGGACCGAGAGAAGGCAAGGACGTGCGAGAGTTGGCATTGTCTGAATAGATAGATGTGTGTGAGTGAGAAAAATGAGGACAATGAGAGAAAGCAGGCCCGTGTACGTGCCTGAGAGCATGCATGAATTTGGCTTTTGCTATGACGATAGCACCCCCAAGTGGTGGCAGCATCATGCTGGGGATCTCTGGTATGGAAATCTGTTCAGGATTATTTAACTCTGCATCACATGAAACCTCTCCAAGGCCATTGACACACAACTCGTTGGCATCCCAAACATGAGAGCATGATAAAATAAAAAAAGGGAAGTGGTCAGAGATGACCAAAGTAGGAATTACACATTAGCAGATTTATTTATTCAGTAAAGTTATTACCTAAAATCAGGGCTAGTACTCAGCTTAAGCTTATACATTTATCAAAGAAGTAAGATATAATTAAAAAGGAAATGTTGGGACTTTAAATTCACACACTGCGTAGATTCATTTGACAACATAAAACAGAAGAGAATAAACTTTAATTTAATGAGGAAAGCATTGAGTTCAGAAACATAAATGATTGATTTGAAGTTTATAAGGTGTTACTGATTTTTTTTTCAATGCGGGATTCTGTGGAATAGCAATCAGCAGTCATCATCTTACCATCGGGTCATGGTTCTCTAATCCATTACTGTTTACTAAATGCTTCTTATATAAAGTGCATTTGGATAAAACTTTTTTTTCTACAAAGAAGCATATGATTCTTCAATCTGTAAACAATAAGATTCCCTCCAAAACACTCACTAAACATTTGACCTGTTAAATATAGTCTGGCAAAGAAAATATGTTATCCTATATTGCAAACATCTATAAATATTTTTTTACATAAACTACAATATAATTTCTTATCTTGGGTTTGGTTGAAATTCACCATGGAGTTTGAGCCACTGAAAATACTTAATAGTTTGACGTAAGCCAGGTAACGTATTCATGAATCACAAAAAATGCCCAGTACCCCTTTAAGAGCAGGCCAGGTTTTACCTTGTATGTAGTCAGCAGCATATTAAAGAATTGTAAACATGCACTCTAGCTAATCTAGTCTATCTTTGACCATCCAGAAAGAACAGAATTAGTCCAACAGGCTGCAAAATGTAAAGGTGTAATTTTCATCCTGTTTATGGGTTATGGAATGAATCATTTTGATTCCTTTTAAATGCAGAGTAGGCGGTTAAGTTTCTAACTAAAGTAAGGGGTTGTGAGACATTAACTGAAAAGTGCTCTCAGGTTTCAAAGGCATAACCCTGAGCTTTTTCCAACAGAGAGCTGCTGCTAAAGTGAAGCCTTGTCTTCCTGTTGGAGATCTTAAGGTTTTTTGTGCTTTGATCATGTCTAGTCTCTACTGTTGTAATGCTTCATGCATTAGCCTAGATCAGGCGTCCTAGCAACACATAATACTAGTCAGGTTGCACATCTTTAAACGAGTTCTTGTTCCACAATTTAAAAATGTAATGCCTTACATTTAAAGTTTTAAACCTGACCCCATTTTTTTCCTCTGATTATTATTCATTCACCTTCAGGAACATTCCAGTCAGTCAGCAATTTTTCTAGATATTCTGAGTTCATTTGTATAGAAATAATTTGAAGCAACAGCCACCATAAGGAACTTTACGAGACAAAAATGTTCAGTTCATACTCTAAAGAATCAAATTCAGCGTATGTTCATTTCAATCCCACATAGTGCTCCTGATGTAATGAAACAATTGCTTTCCACTTATCTGCAGTGGCCAGACTGCTGATTAACTGAATTGTCCTTAAATGAACTTCTCTTTTCTTTGGCCTTCAGTATGAGACCTCCAATGGATTTTATAAGTGTTGCTTCATCCCTCTATTTCAGTTTTAGTCCATTCCTTTTTCAGCTCATGCCGACAGTCGAAGCAAAATCTGGGTAGGTGTGATGAAAATTAAAATATTCCTAAGGACAGCGTGTGTTTGGTGTTACTTCATTTATGAATATGCAGCTCTTAAAGTGGCCTTGAAGATGGTGCCAGACCCCCTACTCCTGCTTACATTTCTTGCTCGCAAAGTGTCTCCCCAGGAGAAAATAGACTGCAGGGAAAACAGATTACCTTTTACATTTCCCAGCTTGCACTCTGTCTGCATTTAATTTAGACCACCAGTCAGACGGCTTGTCTGCAGAGTCTGCTGGTGTGTCATGGCTCAGTGCGAACCAGGAGAAAAAGCTTCAGGTCTGATGATGTCATAACACAACTGTAGCATTCAGTATGATCCGAATGCTGAGACATTTTCTGTGGGCGTGTGTGTGTGAGTGTGTGTGTGTGTGTGTGTGTGTGTGTGTGTGTGTCCTCCTTTTTTTTAACATACTTTAATCAGAAAGTAAGTGAAGCAAAACAGAAACCTTTTTACCGGTCTGACTGGCTTAAGGCTGGTACTCCTGCCACCTAAAAAAACCATCTCCAGATGTTTTTCTACCCCCAAAAAACACACACACACACACTCACACAGGACAGATTATTTCGAGTATCTCTTCATCTCACTGTAATCATCTCCTCTCACATTACCACCACTGGACCACCTAAACTCAGGCTGATTCAGATGTCAGCTCTGAGGATCAAGCTAACAGCCTCCTGTGTCTGACGAGACACGAAGCACCTTTGGTGGAAAAAAAAGGAATCCATTTTTCCATCTTTTTGTGCTCCATCTTCATTCTCTTGCTGAAACTTTTATTTAGCCCTCTTTCGCTTTCCATGAGAAATTACACAACTTTGGCTCATTCCCTTTTTCATCACTGCCTCCTAATAAAAAATATCTTCATTACAAAGAAAAAACTTAAATGCAGCCTCACTAACTGATCAAGATATGTTGAAAGATTATAAGGCTGATAGCATAACTGAAAGCAAAGTATAAAGAACCTATGAGGAGTTTAAAACTTTTGCACAGTACGAGAGATGTTAAGGATTTGAAAAGTAAGCTGATACATTTAAAACACATTTTATCTCGGTCTATTTGAATTTTGGGTTAAATGCAGGTCTTTTTTTCTTTAACTTTGAGGTTTTGCTGCGCTCTGCTGGATATACATAGCATTACAGAAATTCTCAGTCTTGACACATTTTCTTTTACATCAGTGAACTGAACTGTTTTAGTTTTTAGTTCACAGCCTCCTTCATATCTACAGTCACCCCCTGGTAAAGCTTTATAGATAATCCTAAAGTAAATTTTTCTTTTATTGAATCTTAATAGTCTCACAGTGAAAACTATTAAATTATTTCTCGAACAACATGTTCTCTTGTCTCTCCCATTTTAGAACAGTGGCTATGCCAGGTTTTAATAACACAGCTTTAAGCTAATTAAAGTACAAATAAGTTGTATAAAAAGTGGAGCTGCTCTTGTTTATTTGTTTATTTGTTGCTGTAAAGCAGTGGTCCCCAAACTACGGCCCGCGGGCCACATTTGGTCAGGCCCCCTGAACAATACCAGAGTATTTTCATATATGTGCATTTTTATTTGATAAGTTGGACTTTTGCAATAAAATGTTCCTTAGTAATGAACTTTATTTATTATTAACTATTAGTTAGTAACTATTTTATACATGCATATAATTGACCCTATCCCTTTTTTTTTATGTGGAGAACCCAGTGTTATTTGGTTATTATTTATTTCATAAATAGTGTTATTTCCTGACTTTTGTTCTCTAAAGAATCCAGAAAAGGTTATTTGATTGTGCTTTCTGAAAAACAATACATTTTTATGTTTAGCACTCTTACAATCGTCACACTTTTTCTGTTACAAACTGACCCCGGCCCCCCATCAGAGAAGGGACAAGTTATGTGGCCCTCACAGGAGAAAGTTTGGGGACCCCTGCTGTAAAGGAAGCTGACACAGAGACGCAGTACCACATTCTGATCAGCAGCAGGCAACATCTTCCTGCAAATGAACAGAACATCTTAAGTCAACAACCGCAAGTTTTCCTAAAATGTATCTTCTTGTGAACTGTTAAGTTAAATCAGCTCAAATGCTGATAAAAAAAAAAAAGAAAAAAGATCTGAAATAAATCTCCCTGCTGAAATTTACCTAGAAGAAATTTTCTCTACAGACTGTTAACTGTTTCACGACCTACTCTAACCCTTAACACATTTCTACAAATAATATTTTTGGAAAATTTGATGGATATTAATTAGGTTGCTTTGGTCTGGAAAAACATAATTAATTAAGAACAAGTCACAGATTTGTCTTCGGGATAAATAAACACCTGATTGACTTTAATTGAGCTGGGCCTGTTTTAGCTGTAACACAAATCGTAAATTAAACCAACATGAAATATTTGCTTTCATTTGTTTTTGATCACGTGCACCATCTGCAGGCCCGGAGGAATGCGTCCTCTGGCGCTCTGGAGGTCTGGACCAAATGGTGACACATTCACGTCTATCGGAAATAGTAGAACTCTATTTTTAAAAAATCTCTTGTAGCTAAAAATAACAGAATTTGCTAAAAAAAAATACTTTGCGATAATGACACTTATGTTTAGTGTTTTGCAGTAATTTGACGTTCCGCTTGAATATTATGAAAAGTAATTTTCCCGTCCTTTATCAGGAAAAATTTAGCAATTTTTTTCCTGACGAGTTCTTCAATAGTTTAGTTGTTTTAATCGGTGGAGTTGTTTTCATAAATTAAGGGGTTTATGTATTTCGTTCTGAATTTTGTTCCTTCCAGAGGTGAATAATAACCTATGAATACTGCAACTGTGTCATTTTGAGTATACATGTCCGTATAATCCTTTACATTTATGTGTCTACTATTTTAACTTTATTTTTGTACCTTCTTGACATTTTTTGGTTAGTAAATCATAGATTTGCTTGGCTTTGCAGCTGCTGTGAATTTTTTTTAAAACTTTTGTTTATATTTTTAATGTCTCTCCACAGATGTTTGAGGTCTTTATAAAAAAGCCTTTTCTTTTATAAAGACCTCAAACGTTTTATTTGCTTTCTGTCTAATTTATAATTTATTTTCTGTAACCTCTGTTTGTTTGCTTTTTGGTTATCTACTTTTTTTTATCTTTCACCTACTTATGGAAATAATTGCTGGGTTTTTGTTTGTGTGCCTTGTTTTATTGTTGGTTCTTGTTTTTGTCATTTATTCTTTTGTGTTTATTCTTCAAATCGCTGTCTCAAGTATGACTTGAATGTTTATATATGGTGTTCATTGTTGCGTTAAAAATCATAAATACATTTTTAAAAAGCATTTTTTGTCTTTCTTCCTCTTTCTTGATTCTTTCCTTTTTCATTTCTTTCTCTCTTTATTTGCAAACATGTATTCATTTACGGTGTCTTTATTTCTATGTTTACATTTCTTCTTCGTGTTTCTTCACTCTTTCAGAAACCAGTCTCTTCATTTCCATCTCTTGTTCGTTTTCTTACTGAGCATTTTGAAGTGAGGAACGTCAGATTAACGAGCGCTACTCGAACGCATCCCTGAATCCCTTTTTTTTTTTTTAAGGAGGGCTGATGTCATTTCAAAACTTACCCCACTCTCCACAAGTCAACGCGGTTAGTTTCTCGCTGGCTTTTGTAACGTGAAGTCATCTCTCGCTTCTGACGGAGCACTTTGGAAACCTACAAGAAGAGCAGAAACCGCAAACAAACTTCAACTTTTCTGCAGGAAGCGAAGCGAGCGGACATCTAAAGAAAAAGCTGAGGATCGGAGCCCCTCTTTTCTGCGGAAAAAGGGAGGCTTAACTTTTTTCCCCATCTTTTTTCTCCCTCTTTCGTTCACCAAAATGAATCGGAGCTTTAACAAGTCGCAACCTTTGCGACACGCTGATTGTGACGCCGTGGAAGTGAAGAGCAAGGTGGGTGGTTTTGTGTAAATAAATTATAGACTCAACGAGAGTTCGGTGTAAGAAGAAAAAAAAAAAAAGGAAAAAAAAAATCGCACACATGGTCGAGCAGGAGCTGGAGGGAGAATCTGCCTGCAACTAACACATTTCCTTCTCTTTGCAACGCTTTGATCCGAACCGGACCGGGTTCTGGGTGTTTCTGTGTGAACTGCAGCGATTGTTTTTATTTCCGACAATTCAGATTGTGTGCTGACTGATCGTTATTGGCTGTCACTACGCTTTGTGGGGTTTAAAACGCAATACAGTTTGTTTGTTTGTTTGTTGTTCAGCGACAATCTTAGGAGAACATGTGAAGAAAAAAAAAATCTATCAAATGTAACATTGTGGCTGCAGTAGTTACGATTTATTCTACATATGTTGGGGTTGTTTTGTTGGAGGCCTAGAATCTGGTGGCTAATTTGAATCAATTGCCATATCCATAAACCAATTAATTATAGAATCATGTTAAATTTACTTATGTAAAGATTTTTGTTTCATCAAAGGGGAACCAGGTTTCCTGTGGAAATTCCTACCATTGTTACAGGGATTTAGGAAAGAATTGATACATTTAGTTTGCACTGATAAATATCGAATTATGCTCATTTAAAATTTTAAAGACTGGATTAAAACCCAAAACTGAGTTTCTCAGATATTTTAAATGATATAGAGGACTAATTGTTTCTGGGGGCAGGGGGTTGCACACAATGATGTATCCAATCATAGTAATTGAAAGTTTAGTGGAAGGAAAAAGTCCAGCCAGTAGTTTGTGTGAAATTCACAAGGCTGTATGCTTCAGGGGTCACCACACACACACACACTCAAACGTACAGGTGATCAACTCTCATCAGAATCTGTCAAGAGTTGCTTTCCCCATCGTGTTTACCAAAGCCAGTGGATTACCTTCAAACTCTCTTCTTTTTATCAATCAGTGAATAACTAATCATCTTCCCAGAGCATTCAAGCTCAATTATAGAAAGTTGAGTAGAAAACAAAAGTTGATCCGAAAAGGCGTTCAGCCAACCGTGATCACCACAGCCCGAGAAGATTGATAAGGAGCCCCTCCCCCCGTCTGTCCACCTGACAGGTCTGTGAGACGGTTGACAGATGCTCCGGTTGACAGCAGGTGGGCAAACATCTAGTCCAGGGGTCAACCATGAACACACACGGTGACCTCGGAGAGTCGCTTTCTTCTGCATCGTTTGACTGTGATGCCACCAGGGGGGGGGTTGTTTGTGGGTGTAGCTGCCACAGAGCAGCACTGGAACCGAGCAACTTCATCAGCATCATCATCACACCGAGAGCTGACTCACCGTCCTGTTGCGTCACGCGTTCTCTCCACCCTCTCCCCCTCCGTTTGATCAGATGCAGCTCCTCACGCACAGAATTACGTGACTCTCTGTCACTTTGTTTCCCTTCCAGCCTGCTTCCCGTGTGCTGAAGAGTCCAAGCTGCTCAGTTCAGCCCTTCACCTCAACTATGATTGAGACAACAGATAAATGGCGAAAGCTATATTTAGTTCATACTGACATACGCAAGATGGGAATTGGTGACATTCCGATATATTTTTGAAAGGGCTAAAAATGTCTTGATTCATCCATACTGCATTTAAATATTATTTAAAAATGACTCAGTTTTGAGGCAATCAAGTTGAATTATAGGGAGAACATTTCAGGGCATTATTGTTTAGTTTTCACGTTTTCTTAAGGTTTGACAATCGGCCCTTTTTCCACGGAGGAACCCATCTGCAGTGCATCTGTCACCAAAACCAGATCTCCTTCCAATTTTAGAACATGGCCAAGATGTCTGTGGCACTATTAAAAAGAAAATAACTCATCATCTCCAGGTTGGTTTCATTCTGAATCAAGTTTAGGAGAGTTTAACAGTGTCCAACTTATTTCCTGGCGTGCAAATTTAATGCCATTATAATAAAATATGGTCTAATTTTGGTCTAAACCAGTGGTATTCCAACTGCGGGCATTTGCAACTGGTTCCTTTCAGGAGAAATTTCAACATCAACGAAAAATACATCAGAAGCCGAGTTTTAATTTGTTGAAAAAGAGAATCACTGTGGAAGCACAATATTGTAAAAGATTCCTAAACCCCTGTCTTAAATTTATTCTATTAAGGCTGGAGGGGTTTGTTTTGTTTTAGTTTTTCTTGTTAACAAACAGCATCTTATTTGAACCATATGCATATCTCTAAGAACAATTTCCAAAGATCACTCCAAGTTTGCTTTGCCACTGGACTGAAACTTTGCTGGTATAACTTTGTCTCCTAACAAGAAATGAGTTTAGTTAGAAATCAACTCCAACCAGAACTGCTGTCCTCTGTACTTCTCTGGCCTGTTAGAAATGCAAAACGGAACTGTTCTAAACACAGTTTAACCTGAAGAAAAGATGACATTCCTGTTACTCGTCATTAATTGCAGGCAATATTGACCACAAAAAAAAATCAAACCCTTAAAGCCAGCTGATGCTTAAAATGTTTGTCCAAAAGAAAACACAAACCGTGTGAACATTAGATAAGCTTCCTCCACATTTCCAGTAGTGGCGCTTGTGTGTTTCTTGCTCTTTTGTGTGCTTCTGATTGGTTTTGTGTGTGTGTGTGTGTGTGTGTGCTTGGCGCTTGGCAGTACATGTTTGGTTTTCTCAAGGGAAACTGTTCCAGCGATAAGCTTATCAGGGATAACATTGGAGGTGTCTGGCTATCTGTCAAGGAGCCTCAGCAAGGAGCTGGTTTCAGTCACCTAAAGCTCTTATCGCTGTGTGTGTGTTGGGGGGGGAGGGGGATAAACTGTAGGTAGGTGAGAGTGGTGGTGAAGTTTTCTTCCACACTACCTAAAAACTTTGTTTTGCATACCTTAAATAATAAAGAACTTATTTATTTATTATCTGCTAACTTCATAGTCGGTAATTTATTTACAGAGAATCAGTAAGTCAACCTTGACTTGCAGAGCGTTGCATGATGAAGACAAAGAAGTGAGTGTTGACCAAAGTAAAAAGTGACTTATCTTCCTTTTTCTCCTGTGTGTCAGTTAGGAGGCTTCCAGGCATGTTTGAGCTTGTTCGGCGTCACTTCGTCCTGATAGGCCAGAAGGACAGGTGATGTCATGTTTGAGGTGATGTATTCTTAGTACTGGGTTTGAGTTCTTAAGCCTGTGAATAATCATGCCATGTTCAGGCTTGCTGCAGGCCTTGGGGTGGTTCTGCATGGAGCACAATGAACATGACATACCGTACCAAGAAGACTTTCCTAACCAGATCTCTGGACAATTTGGTAGCTCAAGTTTAACATGTTTAAGTATTGCAGACTTAATTACAGACGAGGTTTCCCTTTCCAACAAAGTTAACAACTCCGACTGAACACCGACAGAACCTGCTGATCGGCTTCTTGTGTCATCCTCTGGAGTAGCTAGGTTTATATTAGCTTAAACCTAAATGGGGCGTCTCATTTTCATAAAGCTGATTCACAAGTTGTGCCTCAAGTAAACCTGGCAGGAAGTTTCTCTGGCATCCCCACTAGGCTTTCTCTGAAATGAATATGCCATCTTCTAATTACAGTGGTGGGTGTAGCATATCTTCTGCCCGTCTGCAACCATGTCAGCACTTTTCCTCTCCTTCCTGTTCGCCCCTGATCCTCTCTCTCTCTCTCTCTCTGCTTTCTGCCTTTGACATCAGCTCAGTTGTGATGTAAGCTGATGATTAGAGTAACAAACGGCTACAAATTACCCATGTGAATCACACAGCAGAACTGCTGCTGTTGTCTTGCTGTGGATTATTGAGGTGCGCTTTTATGTTTTGGTTGTATACCTGTGTGTCTGAGTCACAATTAAATTTTTTTGTTGTTGTTTTTTTCGCCTACTATAAATTTCAGCCTTGAGGTTATGATGTTTTACTGACCTATCCAAGAAAGCCATTGCAAAAATCTGTTCTTACTGGTACACATGCATCAAATGGTGAACCAACATCCGTGAGTGCAACCAGGTCAAAGTAAGAACACTCTTCAGTGTGGAAGTTGGCAAGAAGACACTCAAAGTTGGGGTCGGTGAGGTAAGCAGAGGTAGAGACAGGTGCAGAGCTATTTAAAAGGATAGTCTACTCTAGACTATTTGTGTGCCTAACTTTTTTTTTTTTCTTTGAAGCACCCAAATATTTGACTACATTGCTCTTCTACAGATTTACCTTCTTTTCTCTTTCTTTTTTTATTAGTAGACAATCTAGTAAATAAATGTATTATTTTAAGCAGAATTACTCAAAACAGGTCTAAAGAGCTTCTTTAAGCTGAAACTTAGACCTCAAGATAAATGAAATTAAAAGAAAATCTGAATTAGACGATGTTTTAAGAGCTACATAGATCTGCCAGACGCATGAATCATTTAGGGTGGAACTTTATTCCGTGTTTATTTTACTAAATTTTGTGTTTAATATGATTCATTCATGTGGTTTATCTAGCTATAAAAATGTTTTACGGAAATAGCCGACTGCTGTTTTCAGTGATTAACTCAGGAAAGTTTCTTTTGTATTTGTTAAGTTTTCCAGCAGATTAAACATTTTGGCGTCATGAAACAATCAGAGCCATTAGGACTTTAGTAGGACAAATTAAAACAAAGAGAGCCAATCAGAGGGAGGGTCCCCGCCCTTTGCTGTCTCTGTAAACATGTCTGTTGTGAAACTTCAGGAGACTTTCAGTTTCACAGGGGGTTTTATTTGTTTTACCCTCAGCGACTGGTTGCACCAGTGTGACCTGAGATTTTTTCCAGGTGTGCTATTGAGAAATGCAGTCGCATCTGATACCAAATTAATTGCACTTTATATCCCCAATAGAATATCTAGTTTGGTTCTTATTTTGAGATATATTTAGTGAAGTGCATTCAGGCTGCGTGATGGTGAGAGAGAGCAGAACTATAGAAGATCTAGAGTACACTAAAGTTGCTCTGTTTTTAAGGGATGACATTTAGCGTTCCTGAGGAAGTATTTGCTCAAACATTTGACATTTGAGCTGCAGTAGATGGTAGAAAAAATGTTGTTTAATGGGTCCTTTTTCCGTAAAATGAATACGATCCAAAGTTTTTGCACTCATTTATTTTCTCTCCTGGTTTATCTAACGTCACACAGAGTGTTTGGTTGGCTGCTAACACATTCAATGAGGCGGAAACTGTGAGCTTCACAGTCTGTTTACAAACCATTAAAGAAACAGAATACATATTGCTGGTAGTTAATTAATCTTAAGGCCTAGTTCAGTGACGTGAAATGCCCCTTACAGAATCCTTATGTTTGCTTTTTTTGTCACACTTAAATGTTAGACCATCCAATACATTTAAATATCAGACCTGAGTAGTACTGAAGGCCATGCTGAAAGGATTATTTCATTTATTAAACAAAACAAGCTGTACAAACAACTGAGCCTTACGTGGAAAAGTAATTGCCTCTTAAGCGTAATAAATGGTTCTACCATCCCTGGGGGCAACTACTGTCATCAAGTTAAGGCGATAACTGTCACCAAGTCATTTGCAGCGCTGTAGAGGAAACCTGGCCAGCTTTGCTTTGCAAAATTATTTTTATTCAGCCATATTGGATGATTTGATGCTCAAATAGATTTATGTCTAGACATTGACTAGGCCACTTCAAAACCGATTTTCCTTTTAATTTTACTTTCTTTAGAGTTTAGATATCATGAAGTTCTTCAGATTATATGTTTTTCCAGATTCCACAAGTCAGACAGTAATGAGGCCTATTTGTGCTTTACGAAACGGAACCCAAAAATTATGGTTATCATAAATAATTTTTAAAATTTGTATCAAAATTTATCAGGATGAATAAACTGAATAAATATGGTACTATGCATGTATCTTCTGGTTTAGAGTCTGTGCTAATTAAAGCAGTAGCTTAGCATAAAAGCAGAGTATGTGCAAAATGAAATTCATTTCTCTTGCTAAGATATAATTATTTCTCTAAGTTTGCATTTGGTATGTTGAAAAGCAACGTTAATCCGTTTCTTCCCTGAAGGTCAATGTTTTTTGCTGCTGTGTAATGCAAATGTTTGAAAATATGCACTGGCTGTGTTAAAACTGGTTTTTCAAAGTGTCATTTTTATTTATACATTGTTCAGAAGCTTGCTTTGCCGTGCCTTATCCACCAACTGCTTATACCTTTTTATTTATCCAAGTGGCATCCTAGTTTTCTACTTTAGGATTAACATCTATTTTTTTTCCCTTCTTCCTCTTTCTTTAGTACGGAGCAGAGTTCCGACGGTTCTCCGTAAACCGGATCAAGCCTGGTAAATTCGAGGAGTTCTACAAGCTCATCCTGCACATTCACCGCCTCGCGAATATAGAGGTGATGATTGGATACGCCGACACTCATGGGGACTTCCTGCCGATTAACAACAACGAGAACTTTTCCAAGGCAGTCGACTCGGCTCATCCCCTACTCAGGGTATTCATACAAAGGCGAGGTAAGTGTGCAGAAACAATTCGTCTTAAATTTTGTTGGGTAGAATCAAATATTTCTGTTTTAAATGTCCTGAAACTAGTTAGAATGTAAAGTAAACGTCGATTTTTATTAACTGCTTCGTCCATTGCAATCACTCTGGCAACTTGAGGGGGAAAAAATATATACATTTCCTCATTCAATTAAGTTTGCCCTGAGGCCCGTTCTGTTTACTTCATGCAAGACTTTCTGTTTGTGTTCTTTGTGTCCCCTGCGCTCTTATACACCGGATCAGTCTTGGTCTGTGTCTGTCTGCCCTGCTAAGCCCTGTGCTTTATCCAGAGGAAGGCCTTGCAGGCAGATGAACACAGACACAAACGCAGGGAGAGAGATCGGTGCCTCGGCAGCCCCATAGAAATCAGGTCATTGAGCAGAGCTGGCATACCAGACATTACTGAGAGACAAAAGATCTGCATGAAAAGGGAGGTTCCTGAAGGAGCTCCCTATGTTCGTGCCTGCATGCGAGCGCATATTTGTTCAATACCAAAACCCACAGCGTGCTGAATGGGAACCAACTCCTCTCTCCATCCCTGTTCTGTCATTGATCCCCAAGTTTGGAGAGGGTTTTGACCGCTTGCCAGAGAGCTAGATAGCATGCAAATGCATCCATCAGCATTCACATCTATTCATACTCTTGATCCTTCTAGGAATGTTCCTTGCGGTGTTGGGTAGTGTGTGGACACTCTGGAGTATTGTTTTAATTGCAGTCCGGTGGCTAAAATTCAAACGCTGTGCAGCAGTTTTGTGAACAGTAATGATGTGGATTTCCATCTCAGAATAGGTTTCAAAGAGGCCCAAATTAGCCTGTGTTCCTGAAAACTAAGATAGCTAAAGCTGACTAAACTCACTTTTGTTGGTGTTAAATGCTATAAAGGATGTTTAATTCGATGATAGTTTTTATTGTGAATAATTCGTGGAAATGCTTGACGAAACCGGCATTTTGGATCTGCCAAGTCAGAAACTCAAATGTACAATCTGTCTCATGTGATCAGTGAATGCAACATACCCAAGAGTTGGCAGATCACACTGATCACCACTCTCTTCAAAATGGAAGTTGTTAATGAATCAAAAAGGCGTGAAAGGCTTAAGTTGGTGCTGGTCATTTGGCTGCATTAACCATTTCTTATTTTGTAGTCGTGGTTGTTTCAGTTCCGGTTACATTTGGGTATGAAAACAACAATTTTCATCCCCTTGTGGGTGTTTCTTCTAGCTGTCGAAGTGGCAGATTGACTCAGAGTAGACTTGAACAAATGGCTGGAAGACTCTTATTATATATTTTTGAGCTTTCAACCTCTGTCTGTTGTGTTGCATTATAGAAATTGCTTGCAGATTGTTGGGAAGCCTTAGACATATGAAAAGGAGCTACATTCTGTAGGGAACACACACAGAAACGAATTGGTTATTAATGCTTTAGCACCAACTGGTCAAATTGCTATTATAAGTTAACATACAGGATAATTTGAAGAGGTGCATCTGAGGTGCAGTCAGAGGTTGGAATTATGTGGTTTTGGTTTGATCAGGTCAGATGAGCGGTAGGCGGGTCACACGTGCCTCCCTCTATTTTCCTGTGTTCATTAAATGTGTCAAGAGTAACAATTACCACTGTTTAGGTCCACAAACACTTCAAGCAAAAGCCTGCGTTAAGATGGTTTCATCTTGAGTTATATAAAATCAAATAAAAATTGGGAAAATATTTAATCAAGATAGTCTTGCACTTTTCTGTTGGACCATCTCTGCAGCTCAAACCTTTGGTTATGTATATCAGACCTCAGAATAAGTAGTTGGAAACGGTCGAAATCAGAATCAACAGGTCAGATATCAAATGCAGGAATATACCATTCAAATCTTAATTGTTTATCCCCAATCTTTTTACAGCAACTCCTCATTCACTCACACTCTGCTGCCTCTCATTGTGAATAACTGCTCATGTCAAAAAGGCTAAAAACAATATTTTAAATGTTGCAAATCCCAGTTCTTATAGAGAAATTGGAATTTGCAAAAATCGGTCAGAGTTTTATTGGAAATTGGCTACAAATCTCAGCTTGGTGCATCTTGGTTAATATAAATCATTATGGTTGTACATTTATAGATGTATTTCTAACATGTATTTAATTTAATTTTGTGTATATACACACACAAACTTAGCGTTTTAATTTTTGCTCTTTTACTCTTGATGTAATCTTATATTGAAAGGTAAGGTACTTGTTTTTAATATAGCACATATTCTGCAACTAGGCAGAATATGGAAAGTCCTTTGCGTGAATTAGAAGAAAATACAAACTAAACTAAAAGAAAAACAAAAGGGTAAAAGTATAAAACTGCGTGTTGGTTCACCATGTTTAATAAGAATAAGTAGTCCATAATCTATAAACTAGTATGGGTTTCTCTGGACTCTTGCTCTGATAAAACTAAATGTTGGTTCCAGTCATTCTGAGTTGAGTTCTAGATTTGTACAGCATAAAGCTACATAAGTCTTTACTGGAAAGCAGTAACAGTCCTTTAAGAAAAGGTGACCTGGGAGTAGAGCAGAAAATGGCAAGGAGTTTTGGTTGAAAATGACGCTCTGGCCATGGTGATGAGGTTCATAAGAATGTGCCGCTGAGGCAGTCTGACCATCCTGCGTATCTGCAGCCTTTTGTTAGCAGCCAAACAAAGAGGTGAATGTGTGGCTGTGCGAGTACCTCATTCCTCAGAGCAGATACCCTGCACCCATTGTGATGCTGGCATGAGAAAGTGAGCATGATAATGACTGTATCAGACAGTACCACCCTGTGAGTGCAGGTCATCAGTGGTGTCACCGTGTGTCTTCTGTGACCGGGGTCAGCAGACCACCCCATGTGAAAACACACATCAACACTGAGACTTGGACAGTAAAATAAATATTTATTGGGAATCACTAGACATTGATGTGCGTTTAAAAAGAAAACACCCCTTAAAGAGTCCAACCTGTGTTTTATTTATTATGCTGGGAAACTAGATTATCATCTCGGATTAGACTATAAATTGAGCTTCAAAGATTTTACTGGATTTACATATAAAACATGAAAAGAAAACTAATAGCTCATTACTAAAAGCCATGGGATGTGAATTGACCTGTAACTCAGTGAGAGATGGCCTCCTCCACCCTCAGATCAGATAACTTTGTGAGTCCATGTGCATCCTTTTCCACTCCTCCTGCATTAACAATGGCTATGACAGCATGTGCTGCTCTCTTTCATCTACCTGACACTCCCTCGCAGGCCTAGATTTCCTTTGTTTGGGAAGTATCTGCAGCACGTGCCACAGTTTTGTTGGGATGTAGTGATAATCCTGCTCCTGATGCATGTTACTCTCCCTGTGGGGTCTGATTCTTAACTGATGACCTTTACTCAAACAAACCAGGTTAGAAATGTGTGGTGTATTCCTGGGAGCCTTGTAGGCTCTGGATAATCGCCACTTATCTCCTGAAAGAGTGAAGAGATGGAAGGAAGATTGATTGGGTGTTTTTCTGGTGAGGTTTCTCTGATGGTTGTAGAAGCCTAAGAGGTTTGTTTTTTTTTGTTTTGTTTTTTTTGGTGGTTACTACCACTAAGAACTTACAGGAACCTAAAATCCAACGATTATCATGGATAGATCATCTATCAAATAAAACCAAGAACTCTCTTCTTTTGTTTTGACTAATGGAGGCATGAGCTGGTTTAAAAAAAAAAAAAAAAAGATAAGGAAAGAGAGTTTTCCAAAAAGCAACACACTTCTGCCCCACCTCTGCATGTCATCTCTCAGAAAACATAACGTTTTTTTTAAAGGAACATTTTATAAATTGAATACTGAATACGAATAAACTCCTAATAGCTTAAAGTTCAATTATCTTATCATAGTATATGTTAGGTCATTTTATTCTGTTGTGTATTTTGTGTTTATAATCTTATTACTAGGAGGAGAGACTCTACAATAGGTAGGGGTCGGCGATGTAGCCAAAAAATAAATAAAATTAAATTGCGATATATTTTCGAATTGCCTCCAACGATATCACAGACGATATTCCACATTTTCTGCTTTTTCTTTTTTCTCTCTTGATAGGCAAATTGTAAGACGCTCCATCACTCATAGATGCTAAAGGATGCTTCAGAAAATACTGAAGCTAAAGGTTACTTTAAAGTCAAAATAACTCAAACGTTCAAGAGTTCTTTGCTATATTATAAGCTTTTTGATTTGTTCAACTCTTTAGTCTTTTAAGGTGAGGGAGTTCTGATTGCAACTTTCCGGACTTAATTCTATGATCATTTGGAAAAACCCTCGTTCAAATACTTGCACCAGTCACGAAACGGTAAGGCTGCAGTCTGCGTTTTGTGAGGGGAAAGTTCAGCTGTTTTGCTGACAGTATAAGCAGACTGCATATAGACTAAACTTTTTAACAACGAGCAGAGACCCCTGTTTGCGGAAAAGGCTACGAGTTAAAATAAACAGTTATTCAGCTGATCCGAGGTCGTCTCTATTTGGCTTCAGATGTAGCGTGCCAATATTTACGACTCCAACAACCCACGGATACCGACATCAGTCAAGCTAAAGAGAGATGTGGAAATATAGCACAAGTTTAAAAAAAAAAAAACCCTGAGATCTGCAGACAGATGTCGTTTTGCATGTTGAACCACATGGTCTCCCAAAGATCAAAGGAACTGTTACTTCTCTGACCTGACGCTGGCCTCCTTTGCTGTTTCCCTTTGCATTAGAAATGTGTTAACAGAAACCCAGACTGCTGCGATGTCATTTCCACTAGTACTGGATTCAGTTTAAAGGAAGTAACGCAGGAAAACTACGACAGCCTGATGAAATGGCTTGAAAGAAAACTTCACAGATTGTCTTTAGTGGAGTTGGATGTTAGTCATCGCTTTAAGGAGTTACCTCTGTGCGTTGTGCAATGTTGACAACCAGTCCTGACTTCATTTTTTACCAACTGACTTGGGTACTTTGGAAATGCTAATGTGTAACCAACCAATTGTCGCTTTGCCAAACGTGTTCCCTTTCCTCATACCAGCACATCCATTTTGTTCCTATAAAGCTATTGTCTTGTTGCTTAGTCTCAGTAATCTTTTGTTGTGGTCATGCTTCATCTACACAGGTGCTTCTGGTGACCTCCAGCTGTGTAGGGAAGCTCCCGCTATAATAAGATGCCAATAAAAACAAAACAGGGGAGGGAATTCTTCTTAGGAACCATATTTATTTACCTTGTCATTACTTGTTTTTAATTTCTTTTCCTGGACAAAGCCTTGAAAGTGAAATTCTCTCCAAGAAGCCCATCTGGGTGATCATCTTGGTATGCATTCTGGGATTTTCTCTTTGTACTTAGCTGCTCAGACTGGTCGTCATCCTTCTCGTAAGAAACCTCAGGCCTGACTCAACAATTAAGGACAAGTGGGGGAGTCTGCCTGACGGTGAAATGCAGACAGAAAGTGGGGAGAAGAGGAAGCGAGGATACACTGAACTTATTATTACTGCTCTTTTTTTTTTTTTTTTTTCTTCCTCTCGGGAACAAAAAGGGGAAAAATAATAGAGTGAAATTTGGGGATATATTTTTAAAGTTTAAACAGGTTATTAAGTATTGGTCACTAGTAAAAATTTGCCCCGTCCGATTCCAAATAATAGTCGTCATGCAACATTAATCCTTTTAGATTACATAATTGTCTGTGTGGTTGGGCCTTTCAATAAAAACCTGTGTGGCCTTTTCTCTGGGTGTCTTTCTGCATTAAGCGTCATAGTTCAAGTGTGATGGAAATGCCTGATCCCTGCCAGGAGCCGGACACAGCAGCAGCGGCAGCCATGTCTGGTGTGGAGAGGCCTCTCTTTGTGTCTCTGACTGCAGCAGCACAGAAAAGCAGATTGAGCGACGTCGTAAATCTCAGCAGCCGACACAAAAAGCCATGAAGGCACAAACCCCGGTCAAGTGCCAAGCATGCAGCTTGTCTGAGACGTCTTCACTGGGTTTCTGAAACTTTTGTTTGACAGTTTCAGACACTCATGTCGGTATGTAGCTGACATACAGAGTAGCAATGCTCGTCTTTGTTCTGTGGTCTCTGTTGCAGGGTGTGTGGAGGGGGGCAGAATTGGCAGTTTAATTAAACTCTTGTTGTGTTGTCAGAAGTATATTGGAGTTTATGTTTCCTAAGTCCCTGCTTTCATTTTGGTTTACGACCCCTCTTTGAACCGCTCCTTCACCCACCCCTCCTGCTCTCCCACAGTGAACTTTCCAGACATCATGGGAAAGGAGTGTCTGTCAGGAACCCCTCTTACAGTTTTCATGACTATTTTATAGAACATTATTCACTTTTTGTCTTGGAATGGTCAAGTAAAGTCTTGTTTTTAAGGATAAAAGAACTGGTCAGAGTTCAAGGGTCAAATTCTGTGGTTCTGTACAGCTTCTACCTGATTTTGATATATCTTTAAGATCTGTTATGAGATTTATATACAAGTTTAGTGCTGCAGACTTATTTTAAAGTCTAAATTTGAAAACTTAGACAAAATGATTATGATACGTTATATTTGGGATTACCCAGGTTAGGATATCTACAATTACTAGCTAAATTACTTTGTGTGTTTTCTCTAAAAGTCTGCCAACATTTTCAAAATCGGCATCCTCCATGACTGAGATTAAAACCTCAAAAGCTTAAGACACTGTTCAGCCTTTCCATTTCCTGCTGAAAGCATCGCTCTCTCTTGCAGCCTTGGTGAACTGCAGACATGTCTCTTTATGTAAAAATAATTTTACCTTCTTACATATCAGTGCTTCCTCTTATTTTAGTCTTCAAAAACCTCACTGAACCAGAAAATGGTTCATTTTGAGTCTTCTTTTTTGCTCTGTAGTGGTGTCTGCACCGAAGAGTGTTGGTGTTTGTCCAACCTGGTAGCATAAGAGTATGGTGTGTTTTCTATTGTGACAAAAAAAAAACAACCTGATTTAATATGGATATTTTCTGAAACCCTTAAGCTTTTCATTCATGTTAAATAGGATCTCTATAAACTCCTGTGTCTGACTTACAGATGTGATTGTGTCTTTGTATTTTTTTTTTTGTTGTTGTGTTGAGTGGCAGAGATCTCAGTGGTCAAGTTAAAATTGACCCGGTCTTTCCGGAGCAAACAACATCCTAAACCACCACCACCACTGCAGCCACTCCTTGAGCCTTTTAAAGAGGAAAAAAACAAGATTGAAATGTTTGTTTTCCTCTCTTGCTTTTATGGCTTAAAAGAAAATTAAGAATATGTGACATGTTTATCTGATTTATGAACTAACTGACTGAAGCGCACATTTATTTTGACATCTCTCTAACAGCTGTAGAAGTCGTCTATAGGAAGGATTTCTTTTTTCCAGAAAGCTTAATTTGTATTCTTGTTTATGGGTTGGCTTCCTTGCCAGATTATTTTATTATTATTTTTTGCCTTTTAAAGCAGATCTATTACCATAAAAAGAAATCCAAAAACATATTAAGAAGCTGATCTGTCTTTAGTTTTTTGTTACAGCGAAAATCTAGAACCCTGACTGCTGTGTGTAAAACAAATAAAATAATTAAATTTAAAAAAATGCTATTATTCCTTAAGTTCCCAGATGTTACCATTTTAATACTCTCAAAGTGAGGTATGCATTGCTAATACTGTTTTAAATGAAGCACATCCTCATGTTTTTGGATCACGATTAATGAGCTGTTTTTGAGGTTTCAGCAAAAGATTAGTTTCCTCTGTTTGCTGAAAGTAGTTTCAGCAAACAACTTTTTTCATGAATAAATTGTTACTCATAAATGACAAATGGCAATTTCCAAGACGGAGACACTGAGATGGACTAGATATGGGAAAACCGAGAAAAATTCCCCGGCTACATTTTTGGCAGAGGCATGAGAAGAGCGAGGAAAAGGAGCGAACATTTAGGGTTAGGGAGAGTGGGGAGTTAGCATGCCGGGTGGGCGTTTAGCGGGTTTTCGAGGGCGGAGTCGTTGGTTTGTGCAGAGACGGCTCGCTGTGAGATTGCTCACTGCAGTTCCTCCTTAATTACAGCTCTGCTGGATGACAAGACAAGGCCAGGCATGCTCTGGATGTGTGCACAACAGTAGAGAACTCGCACTAATCCCCGTTTTAAAAAGTTACGAACACACAAGTGTACGCTTGAGCAAAAGATTAGGTTCCTCTGATGAAATCCCAGCTCACCTAATTTTAATCAAAACGTGCAAATTGGCTTTAAATGTGTGCAAGTGGGAGATTGCTGCAGTTATCAGATGATCCAGTGTAGTTTCCTGTTCATTTTTCGACAGCGTCTCATGAGGGTTGTCTTGCTTCAGATGAAGTAAACTTCCAAACATTTCTCATTTATTTTACACACTTCAAATGGACAACTTTTCTTTGAGGTTACACAAAAATCTATTTAATCCCCCGAGGAATTCGTCTACATCCACTTAGTCTGGCTTAGGAGAGACATCACGCAGCTTTTGTGCATCAGAGTTCAGCGAGCACAACATGAACCTTGAGCCTTTTGTAAAGAGTTATTTTCAGAGTCCATAATTACAAAGGAGGGGCCGACTCCGCTCCTCGACGCTCACCGCAGGCGAGCTCGGCTTCAGAGCCACCCGACTCATGACGAGAGGTGCACAGCTGGTAGCAAAGGAAATATCTAGACGTTAAACAAGACAATTTCTTCATATTATTATTTAGGTATTTGAAAAATTGTGAATTATAATAAGAGGACACTTTCCTCTTTGTATCCTTACAGCAGGAATGTGTAAGGATGACCCAGGATGCACAAGCTGGGTCACAAGTATGACCCAGCTTGTGCAAACCAGTATATCTGCATCAAGGTTACGTGTATGCCTATCGGGGTTTTTTTTATCTCTCTTTTATATTTACTTAATGATATTTGGTTTGTCAAGCCTTGTTTAACCAGTCAGAAGTGCTTTTTAAAAGAAAAAAAAAAAGATACAGTTAATTTATTTAACGTTGTTGTTTTCTACTTGAAATAGTTTGAGTCTGTCTTGTGAAGAGGGAGTTGACTGTTTCTTCAGGGTTGTTTACCTTTCCGGCATCCCTGGTGAAATGGGAACTAATTTGCTGCCGAGGAAAAAAAATGGTGGAGAAAGTAGACTTTTAAAAAAAAAATTGCCAGGGTGTAGCTGGACTTAAAGCAGCACTTGGGCACACAATCTAAATATAAGCGCAAGAGGTAAATTTCTTAAACACATTTTCAGAAAAGAAAAATGCATATGGAGGGGAAAAAGAAGGTTTTACTTGCTTTCCTGTTGAATTTATGACCATTTAGTTTAAGCCATTTTGCTGTTTAAAGATAAACTTGCTTCCTGGTCTACGTTGTTGGACGTGCATCGACATGCTTCTTAAATGTCCTAAACTTTTATCTTGTTTTTGTTTTTTAAGATTACCGGCTTCAGACTGCAATCTTATCTGCAGAAACAGTACTGTGGATGATTCTCGAGTCTTTCCTTATTGCTTTAGAGTTTCCTGACGCGTCCGACTTTCTTCTGATTTCAAGTTGATCTGCGGGCGCTTTGTTTAGTAATCACAACTTTTGAAGGAAATCTGATCAAGAATTTTACTGGGATACAGAAGATGTATCCTGGGGCACTCATCTCCGTAAAATAGATCCGTCAACACCTATGAAGCTGCTGCTTCTAAACATAAAGCTCAGGGGACCTGCTGAGTCACAGAATATCCAGAGGGGGTGTTCAGGTGATTGTCAGAAAGCAAATTAAATTTCAAAATTTTTAATGCATAAAGCAATTAAAGTAGTATCATCTGTTAACCTAATTAGGTGAGACCAGGTTCCAGGTATTGAGGTAGACCAAAGTTTTTATCTGTTACTGAAAGATAAGGGCTAAAACGTTCCTTCATACCGTTGCTGCAAGTGGCTGTAATTTCTTCCACCTCGATAAAGATTAATAATTTGATTTGCCAAATTTCATGTACTCAATTTACTGCTTGCTGAAGAATGTATCTTAAGAAGCTGGTCTAAGATAGTAGTTGATCATCTCTAAATTAATTGAAATTTAATTGTACGCCTACCCGGCGTACAATTTTCTTTAACACTTCATAATTTAAATTTAATGCATCATTCAGATGTTTATTGCTGCTAAGTTATCTGCTTCTGAAGTGAGTCGGATGCCTGACAAAAGCAGACAGCCACACCGTGAGAAGAAGCTGCCCCCCTGTCACACACACACACACACCCTTTTCCAAACAGCCAGGCCACGAGTTGGCGGTTGAATCAGGCCAACTCAGCAGTTCAGGATGGGAGAGGAAGGAAAAGAATGGAGGAGGGGAGGAACGAGCCCTGACTCTTGTCCTGATATGAATTGCGGCCTGAAACAATGGACACTGACAGCTCATGTGGAAACACTCCCACAGACACTTTTTGTTGACATGGTGTGTGTGTTTGCGAAAGAGTGAGAGACAGAAGACAAAGTTCTCTCCAAAGACCAGCAGAAGTCATCCACAAATGGAGGCAGTAGAGCAAAGAAGGAGCAGGAAGAAACAAGGATATGTGTCATTGTGCACAGGAAGCGTTGGGTTATGATGTTGGTATCTAACAGAGGGGGTCGGTGTTTCAGGTGCTAGGCGAAAAGAGCGAGTGATCTGTCCAAACTTGCAAAAGATTTTGCCCAAGTAAACACTAGACAGCTGTGGTGCGCTCATGCCAGAGTGTCTGGAAAGGCTTTTCGTTGTTTGTCGATTGAGACTGCAGCTCCACAGGTCTTTACATAGATTCCTAAAAGAAGCATTTAATGGTACTAAACTGCAAAGTCTATTACTTTTTTTGAATAACTTGACATTTCTTCATCATTTAACCAGTTCTCTATTTTGACTCCAGAAACAACAAATTCACTTCTATGCAGATGCCATATTCTTTTGTATGTATTCTTTCTAGCATAGCAATAAAATTAAATGCAAAAAAGAGCAAGTTGTAGTGAGGGAAAAAAAACTTTATAAACTCTTATTTTCCTTGTGCATGTATGCCATACAAAGCAAAAAGTAAATATCTAGAAAGCTGTTGGAATATGTCAGGTTTGCTACAATCCAGTCTTTTTGTCTGTTTAGATTCAATTAAATTGAAATTTGGAAACCTTGTCCAAGTCAGGTGTGGTTTCCATTTGTGATACAACTGAAAAGTATTTTTTTCAAAGCATGAGCATCAGCATGGATAGTTCCTTGAGATGGACTAAATGTAAAATTTCACAGCTGAGCTTTTTGAGGAACATGTAAATGTGTGTAGCCTTGGATTTGATTGATGAAATCAGGATGAAAATTATCCCAATTTGGTTCTGAGGTTATATTTTCTTTGGCTGTTTTTGGGTCGAATTGTAATGCGACTGGTTGTTTTTTTTCTGCTCCTAATGTGAATGAGAAATCCAACAAGGGATTGCTTTTCTTGGGAATATGATGTTTAGACCGTCTCGGCAAGATGTCTTCAGTGTCCGTTTTCTCACTCTTTCTCAAAAACCCTAAGTTCAACACAAACAGAATTTGATCCGCACATAAGTCTGTTTGATGTTTTGGCTGAAAACATTTTTTTTTTTTTCTATCTCTTCTAAGCCTCATTGGTGTTTATTACATGTCTGGCTCGCTTCCTTACTTGTCTCCATATGTTGCATCCTCCAGCATGTCGTGGCCTGGATTATGTAGAAGGGTGTGTGAGGCAGACAGACAACATAATCCAGCTAGTCTGCTTGTTGTCTGTTACCTGCAGCTGATAAGATTAGAAAGTGATTTGAGTTGAGCGATGTCAAAGGGTTAGAAAGCAGAAGGTTGTAAAGAGCTTTAGAGGTCTGCAGGAGTTCAATGCAAGAGAACTAAGATCAGACAAAGCGATATTTTGAAAGCCTTAACAAATTGTGTTTCAATTGACCCATGCTTGGATTTTGTGGCGCAAAGCTGACTAAATTTAGAAACTCTTCATTCAATGTCTGAAGAAGAGCTCATATACACATGATAATCATGTGCATGTGAGGGGAGAGTAAAAATGGTAGTAGCAAACATAATCACCTAATTAAAAGATTTAATTGTGACCCATGAGTATGACATTTGACAGTAACGACTAACAAATATCAACCCGTAATGTAAAATCAGTAGTTTTGTTGCAAGAGAGGGTTGCAAAAAATGGATGAAAATAAGAAATGAATAAAAAAACAAAACTGTAGAAAATAGTTTTTTTTTTAATGTCAGAACGATAGTCATCAACTCCCAACAACATCCCTCCTCTTGATTTTTTTGCTTTTCTCATTTAGTCGCTATTGTAAAGTTGCTATATTTGCCTGAGATGAGCATCAGATTTTAGATAAAGGCACTTCACTTACTGGCAATTACTGGAGCAGTTGGTAAGGATGTTTATAAAAGGCTTCAATTATTTACCCCATTCTACTCTCACTATCTATAGTTTATAGACTTTGGTCAACCTTGATTGTTGTTAGAGTTACAGCTGATTTTTTAACATCTTGTGTATATTTAACTGTAGTTCTGGACAAGCTTCGGTGACTAGCTGTTAGTCTGCTTGTAGCCACTTCCTGACTTTTGTTGCAGAAAGGGGATAATCAAGAAAATGTGAGTTTAACAGAATTGATGTTATGTCAGATATGTGATGCAATGTTTCCCTAAAACTTTGCAGCCCACTTGTCAATATGAGTTCAGATAATTTATAGAGCAAACGAATGTCATCATAACCCCAGTCTACTATCTAAATACATTTTCAATCTGCTAAATGATATTCAAATACCCAGCAAGACAACATTTGGAAAATAAATAAAATGTAATACATTGTTCCGCAGCCATAACCAATTAAGTTAAATCAATGTTTAAGTACTTGTTTTTGCTCAACTTTGAAGTTCAGGATATTTATTTTTTTTTTGTCAGACATGCCAATCTTCAATTTGAAATCAGTTATTTCCTTTTGTTGAACAATATGTTTATATTAATGGAGGATGAGCCTCTGTATAATCAGGCTAAAACTTTGCTCACCAAAACAAACTCATCAGGTTGGTTTGAAGTTTGAACCTACTTGAATCCAAACTGGAAATACTTTGGTGCTCATTAGAGTCATAATGTTTGGTTCCATGCTTAAAATTTGCTCCAGTAAAGTTAATAATATTCATAGCTCAATTGTTCACATAAGAAAATATGTCAGAAAATTCAAACTTGGATAGAAATATCTATTAAAGTACAGTAGGACTGTTGTTTTTGTGTATGGCATGTAGTGCTGTCCATAATGCTGCTCTAAATGTTATAATTATCTCTCTGCTTGACTTGGATTTCATTAGGTCACCTTTTTAAATCCCATGTTTTTTCATTAATCCAGGTTCAAACGGTAAAAGCAGAGTCAAATGCACGGCCTCCACATTTTAGGATGTTCCCATGTTTGTGTGCCAGATTCCAACTCAAAACTATGTTGCTTCGAGTCTCGGTGGTTGAACAAAATTTATAGTGGAGAATATTGCAGCTCGTCCAGCCCTCCACTGCAACCACTGCATTCTTTTCTCTGTTTATTAAAGTTATTTCCATCTATTTAAATATCATAAATAAGTTCAACTTTTTGGAATTCTTTTTTTTTTTTACGTTATTCTAAAAGAAGCTTTTGTGAATGAATGCTTTGTCCGTTTTCTTCCACATTGCCGATGTCAAAGCAAATGAATTATACACAAACAGGACTGTGAGGACAATGTTGTTCTTGTTTATCCATCCTGAAGAACGTCCAGTAGAGAGCAAATCCTCTAAACCGCGATTCATTAAACATCTGAGGAGGTGAATCAGTGGTTGAATGTAGGAGTTGATTTGAGGGATTGTTTCTACTCTAGATATCTAAACCTTCACATCTTATTAATGTCAACAAAAAGCTTCCCTGGTATCTGTTTAAAGTTCAGGGAGTGTTAGTAATCACGGTGTTATCCAAACTGTTTGTATCTCTAGCATATAGTCCCTTTTTAGTCACTAGCATAGAAGCAAAGCAACTTATTCCATATGCTTTCTTTTAAATCCATCTACTCAGATCCTTTTTTTTAACCTGTAAAATAGAATTACAAAAGTATTCGCAACACTTTGAACTTCTCCACATTCTGATGTCACAACCACAAACTTCATTATGTTTGGGATTTCACTTGATGGACCAACACACAAAGCTTTAAGTGAGAAGTGCAAACATTAAGGCTCAGAATAAAATTCAGTGCAATTGATTGACCTTAGAAATGACCAAATTGGTAAACAACATTACTGTAATTTAAGTGTCACTTCAGGCAACATGTTTCCAGAATCTGGACTTAGTTCGCATCTAGTGGCAGCAACCATTTTTCGGTCACTTGAGGATTTAGCAGTGCTGCCAGCCTTGGCACCTGTTGACCAGATGGATGTGAATGTGGAGAGCTTAAATTAACAGCATGTGTTTTGGGGATTTTGTTTTTGTTTTATTTTATTATTTGTTTGTTTTGTTTTTGGAGGGTGCTGGAAAGGTGCAGATTATCACGAGCGGGCCGGCTGCAACAAAACGTTTGCTAAGAAACCTCCGCGTCAGTTTATGAGAGATGACTCGATGGAGAGTGGATTGCTGCCTTTCTTAGGAATGCAAGACCTGCACGTACCTCACCGCTTTGATCTTTTCTTCCCACCCCCCATCTCTGCTGGATATCAGCCTCTACTTTCTCCAGCACACAAATAAAATTAATCTCCTTGTGAGCACACGCACACATTTTCCTTTAAATGCACTCCTCTTCCCTGTAGATGAATCCTAAACCTGCGACACGCTCCACTCCCCCACAGCACCGCACGGGCTGTTCTGGCGTGTTCGCGCAGCCTCGGCAGCTCTTTGTAACTTGTCCCAGATGTGCGGCTGCAGCAACTGCTCTTTAAATGAGCGACTGCAGTCAGAGAGTGAAATGGGGGGGGGGGTTGCATGCAAATCACTAATGAGCTTAAACTGTAAATGCACGCAAAGGTTTTACAGCCTTGTTGTGTCTTATCAGGAGATCAAATGACTGCTGTAGTTATTTGGTTTTTTTTCGCTGTTTAGGAAACAGTTTGTGCAAATCACACCTGACCCTGTTTTCTTTTTCTTTTTTTTTTATCTCGCCAAAGCGTGCATGCTAAACAAATTTAGCATAAGCAGGCAATGCTATTGTAGATTTTCCTACTAACTGTGGAGTGAGTAGGGCACCTACTCGGATACAGATGTACATTGAATTGGAAAATGGTGATGAACTGATCATTTTGTGGCTGATTTCATTGACTTTTTCTCTTTTTCTTTTTCTTTTTTTTTTTAAGATTTGAATTGCAGTAGCATTGCTAAGTAAGAAAAGAGGAGAAACGATCTTGAGGCAGAACACTTCTATTGTTTTTTTTTTTGCCAGAGATCTCAGTTCGACCAAAGCACACGGCTCTACATAATGTCCCATTAGAGGTTAGAAATGTCCATATATCTACATTTGTGTGATGTGTCAAAAAAGTAACTGTTCCTTCCTTAGCAGGCCCCCATAAAACTATCTAATTGTTGTCCTTGTTGCCACTTTCTTGCAGCAATTCTTAAATTGTGAGCCTTAGAGAACTTTTAGTTTTCATTACAGCCTCCCTCACTGTACATGGAGTAAGATGAACATGACTGGCAAATTTGTAACTGGGTCACCTTGTATTTCCACCAATTAAGCTGCAGGACAAACACATTGAATGTTTACCTCGAATAAAATATTTCCGAATTGAGATTTTGATTTTGATTTCCCCCAGAGTGAGATTTCTCTCCTATTTACGGATTAATTTGTTTGAAGGCTTTTTGCGGATCTGTGTTTACTCTTTTCTGTTGGGCAGAACATAAAAGCTGTGCAAAAATGAATGAAACTTGTGGCTTCTAAGTTTAAACTCCAACTTGTGCACCACTGTGTATTATATTCTGGTATGTTTATCGAGCTCTTCCAAATTTCCACCCAGGCCCTGCCTTAACCTCCCCTGCAAGAATGTGAAATATGTTTGCATGTTTAAAAAAAAGTTCTTCATTCTGTCTGGACTACTTTTTTTTCTATGTTAGGGTGAGCTAAGAGTCTTGGTTGACGTCTTAAAAGTGAGTGGTAAGAAATGTTTAAAGAAAAAGTCTCTAGTCCTACTAATACTATGCATTTCAGTGTGGTTTAGTAAAACCACACTGAATCTCACACTCATGAGGATCATTCATGAAAATTAGCCATTTCTGATCAATGTTATCTGTAGAATGCTGTAAAGAGTGTTCTGTGTTTTTTGGGGGGGGGGTTTAAACCTTTTTTGTAAGCAACAAAGACGGGGGGGGGGGGAAATGTTCTGCTTCCAGGGCACTTGATGAACTGCATTGTGTTGAGTTTATCTCCTTTTGTCCAGCAAGGATGCGCCGTGTCATGTGAGGTTTCATCCTTTTGTGCTTTATAGGTTTGAGAGTAGGGGGGAACTTCCAGCTGCGTGTGTGCATTTCTCACTGTGGGGCCCACGATAAAGCCCACTGTCACAGCATCCAGTGACCTAATGCTAAAGGCAGCAGCGTCCTGCACTGTTCTTTCTGTGCTTCGTCTCAGATCATGGCCTCTGCTGTCACTGAGCACTCTGTCACGCCTGGACGAAGACGGTGTTGGGGGAGAGCTGGTGGAAGGTTGTTGGGGTGCAGGAATGTCACATGCATAGATGGACTGTAGCTGACTGTGCTTTTGGACACAGCTGCAGGCTACAGGGTATATATATGCTTGTTCTTTTTACTGCTGAGGAAATTACTTTGGTGCTGTCCAATAGAATTATTATTCAAACAATAAAATAAGTTTTATAAACGCCGTGATGTTGAATCATGCTGGTGTCGACACTTTCTATAAAGCTGTTTCTCAGTCCAGACTCGGTATAAGAGTTCGTCCTATGCAGTTATTGGCAGGACAGTATATTTCTGCAAACAAAACCCTTCATACTTGAAGAAACCTGACGATCATGAGCAACAGAAACGAGATATGAATGTCGCAACCTGATATTATTCCTCCCAGGCAGCACATGTTTTGCTAAAGGTAGCAAGTTTGGGTGTTTTTTGCAAGATGAGGAGTTGAATAAATGTTTTTCTTAATAATACTTTTAGCTCTTCTCGTGCGTTAAAGCTGGAGTGCTACGTGAAGTAGCCTGAAAGGAATGACTGTTTTTCAGAGATTCTCTTTGGGGCTTTCTAATCTCTAGGTCATATCGCAAAGTAAAAATATCACAAATGCCAAGAACTGAATCTTTGTGCAGAGTGTTGACATGGGTCGGTTTCAAGGTAAACGTTCTGAAAGTCGGTTTCAAAACACCTGGATTTGAACAACTCTGTTTCTGCAGGTTAAAATCTTTCTAATAAATTTGGGCCAATATGATTGACATTTAATATTATTTGTGCTATGGCCATTAACCAATATTTACAGATATTCAGATATCCCCTCACCTTTTCAAGACTGAGAAATAAAGACCACACAGCTGACATTGCTTCTCTGTTTCATTTAAACCCCCCACAATCCAACACTGCATCATTGTCACTATCCCATGCCCAAACAAATAAAACTTCATATTTAAAGGGGGGGAAAGCTCTGTTTTAATGCTTTGTGTTGGATTGTTGATTAGTTTATTGCAAAAATTCATTACCCTAAAGCACAATTTCTGTTGTGAGCGATTAGCAATAATAATAGCGCTGGGATGAGAGGTGAGATCACACTGTGTGAGAGCAGACACTGTTGTGCAGCTCTGAAGTTGGACCGGATTTCAATAATATTTCAAAACATAAAACATGATTACAAAGTTAACATTTTAGGCCACATATCACCCACCTGCATCTCCAGAGAGATACAGGTGCTGTTGTTTTTAGCAAGACCTGTTAGCACTTGCTTTTTCTGACCAAACTATTCAGTGAAGCTTAAAATCACCATTGGTCAATTTCTTTCTTTCTTTCTTTTCCACAATATATTTTAATGTTCCGTTTTAGCTATGAGTCTATTGTTATCAGTGCTAAAGATGCTTTCTTTATTTCCCTTTAATTGCCTTTCTGTTTATTATTCTGATAAATGTGTTGCTGTACTTCAACATACAGTACAGACCAAAAGTTTGGACACAACTTTCTAATTCAATGGGTTTTCTTTATTTTCATGACTATTTATAAGGCAAGAAATCCCACTTATTAACCTGACAGGGCAGGTTGACCTATGAAGTGAAAACCATTTCAGGTGACTACCTCTTGAAGCTCATCAAGAAAATGCTGAGTGTGTGCAAAGCAATAATCACAGCAAAAGGTTGCTACTTTGAAGAAACTAGAATATAAGGGGTATTTTCAGTTGTTTTACACTTTTTGTTTAGTGCATATTTCCACATGTGTTATTCATAGTTTTGATGCCTTCAGTGTGAATCTACAATGTCAATAGTCATGAAAATAAAGGAAACTCATTGAATTAAAAGGTGTGTCCAAACTTTTGGTCTGTACTGTACTTGCATACTGCATTAATGCTGCTTACTGCACTGCATAAATTAAACATTGACAAATTACTCTTGTTCCTGCGGGCAGTTTGGTTCCTCCTGTCTTTGTTAGCACAGGTACAACAAGTATAGTGTGTGCAAGTTTTCACAAAGCCCTGTCTGAAATATCACACCCAAATTTGGCCTCAAACACTTATTTAAACGTCCGCAGTCTGGATTTCTGAATGATGATTATGGCGTTTCTGCAGGTTTTTGCTGCGTGCCATAAAAAAAAGAAAAAAAAAGAAGTTCTCGTGTTTGTGTCTGATATGTTTTTAGCATTAATGCTTCATCTGTTTCCCTTCATTACGCCAGCAACGTATAAAAACATACCAACTTTCTAAAAAAGGACCTGAAGTACTGACTCAGCTGTAGTTGGTTTCTTATGCTGTGTTTTCAGCTGCGGTGAAGATTTGCCAGGAACAAGCGTGTTGAGGCATCCTAATGGTGGATCATAAAACTCTTAGATTCTCAGTTTTTATTGGGGATTCTGGAAAAGTTGCAGAACATTAAAACAGTTTTCACCGCTTTTCTTAACTAGAGGTGGTCCTCAGTGGAACAAAGCCCGACTTTTCTCTCTTCCCTTTACCTTTTTACTTTAGAGGGCTAAAAGCAGCATGGGGCTTTTAATAGGACCTGAAAACCCGACCGAATTCAGTTTACTAGTCGATTCCCATAGAGCAGATTCTGGCCACTACAGGAGTTGGATCATTAAAAACCTGTGAAACACTTTAAGGATAATTCAGTGATGGATCATGTTACCCTTGTAGAGGTCAGAGGACCTCACGCCTGTCTTGGAGGAGTACTGCAGATCTTCAAGCTGTTCAGTGATATCTCCAGCTACATTCCTTTAGTGTCACAGTGGGTAGACATACTGGCAGCCACGAGAGGCAGAAGTCAACCAGGAGCCGTCTTTTCACCTCTGACCCTTCCTCCGACTGTGCTGCGGGTTGGTTAAGATCCCGTCTTCTGGTGTCAGAAGGTCTAAGCTCTAATTTTTCTTAGTAAAATTCTCATTTATGGTTTTCTGTAGGACATTGGGATCTAGAAGGATTTCGCAAAGCATGACAACAGTAATCTCAATCTGTTATGCACGAGTCTGGAGCAGAGCTTTTATAATACTCTGCACCATTTAAGTAGGTTTTTTTTTTTTGTTTGCTTGTTTTTTTGTGCAGTTTCTTGATCATGAACTTAGAACAGATTCATGTTAAACATAAACACAACCAGCTGTTTGTGTTTCTAAACTGGGATTTCCTCTAAATCTGTGGCTTCAACCTTCAAACTTCCCTACTTGTATCCTAAAAAAATAAGCTGCACGTTCTCCTCCTGCTTCCACCCCTTTGCACCAGATCGTACACGCTTATATGGACACAAATGAAGACCATTAAAACTTATAAAGCTCCTTTTTATGAATATTTCCAGTTATAAAGACAAGACACCCGGAGTCTGGAATAGCATGCTTTATATTTGATTTACGTCAACTGTAACATTTATTTTATCTGTTAGTATTTAAGTTTTTAAGTTACTGACTGAATGAATGAATGCACACTCACTCAAAAAGGCTTAAAGTAGTTCTGATTAAAATGCCAAAGAACTTGCATACCTATTTTGCTGATTTTTTTTTTCTTACAAATGTAGTAACTATGGCAATATGTACAAACTGTTCTTTAAGAAAAACTGTCTTCAGGTTAGATGGTTTATGTCAACTGTAAGAATTTCCAAGCAGTACTGTAAAAAAGTTACTTTTATGTAGCTAAATGTAAATGACAGTAAAGAATTACTGAACAGGAGCAAATTTAAAGATCTTTTCCATCAAAGAAACTGAAGATCTGAGGTTCAGTTGGACGTTGGGTGAATTTCGGTGACCTGTCGGTCTTTGATCAAACACTTCACATGAGCTCAGCTCGATGCTCTCGTGTAGGAGGGAGTTCGTTTTCAGAAGGTATTACAGTAACTGCAGTGTTATCAACTGGAACACTCTCTCGTGTGTCGCCCACATTAAGCAGAACTTGGACCTTGATGTCGGGGACTTGATGGTTAAAATCTTTCTGGCTCCTTCAACTGTTTTTATGAGATTATTTAGATCTAAAGTCAAAAGAGGTGTTTCTTTTATTTTAAATTAGACAGAAGGAACCATTCATACACTATTAGTATAGTAATGGAGGTACGTTTTATGTTCACGGTATTGGTTCTAACTCAGACTTGTGTACTAATTAGCTTATTGTTCTGGACATAAAAGGAACCATTTTCAACATCAGGTTAGTTGATGACTATTTTCGTGGAATCAAATATAAATATATCTACATGTCTTTACATAGTTCTAGATGACTTAGCAGTTGGTTTCATCATCAACGCCTTTATAGTTACAAATAAAGTACATCTTCTGTAATCATCACTGAATTCAACATTTGACGATGCATTGGTTTGTCCAGGCATCTTTTTTTCCTCGTGTCATTTTTTTATTGCATTGTTTTTCTGTTCTTCTCTCCTTCTGTATCTGTTTTTTTTTTTTTTTTTCAGGTTCTATATTCAGAGCATTTTATTTGCTCTAAATGTATGGCGAATATTTGCATTTGAACTTTAAACGTTGGTCAAAAATCAGTGAGAACTCTGGAAATATGAGCCTAAAGAAGTATAGAATCATTACATGAAACATGTGAAGGAATCATGACTTAATAGTAGCTCAGTGGCAGATGGAGGACACTGTAAGTAGGGTTGTTTTCTCTGGCCAGAATAAATTGCAGCGGTTTTCAAATGATTTGTTACGTGCAGAGGAGGAAAATAGCTGGTATTTTGTAAGGAGAATAGAGTTAAAAGAACCCGTTCTGCTAAACTGAGAGGTTGCCTGTGGTCGTGGGTGGTGCTGTTGCAGCTTAATGTTAATGGAGCGCTTGTGAAAGTTTTAGCAGCAAAAATGTTACCATAATGCAAAACAGTTGATCTGAACTTGGATGTAGGCTCTTCTTCGGTGCAGCTCAACTGTGAGAGAGATTGATGGAGCCAGTCTGAGAAAATTGTGAAAAAAGTCAGAGATTTACTGCGTTAAAAATCTGAAGCAGAGTGTCTTAATTTTATTTATTTTTTGTTGCTAAACGTTGTAGGTAGAGCTGGGCAGAGCTGCTGTTACATTACTGCTAATAATATGTCCTGATGAAATGTGGTTCCTAAAATATAGTTTACGTAGTGTTTCTGGGGTAAATCCCAAAACACCTGCTCAGATTAACTAGACATTTCCACCAGTAGTTGTTGCCCTGCACTGAGCCACTCCCCTCCCTTCTGAATTTGTAGGTTTTCATAGAACAAATTACTCCAGCATATGCCTCCTTTTTTTTTATTATTATTATTATTTTTCATTTCTTTGCCAAACAGCTGCAAGACATAACCCTCTAAAAGCAGTGTTTTGGTTGCAGATGTTGGCTCTCTCACTGATTGGTCGTCTATCCCGCAGTGTAACCCGGGTGATGTGGCGCGCTGTTTGCTGCGGCTCGAATTTGAGAGCGAGGTGAGGGGTGTGGACGCAGGGTGTTGCACTTAAAAACCTGTAATGAGACTCTTGCTGCAACCCCTCCCCAATATGGTTCCCATCAGCGGAAAACTTGCACTTGTGGCAGAAATTCCTGCCCTGTAGCGAGTGCCTTGTCTGGATTCAATCAGATCAACTTCTGCCAGAACATGTGCCGAAAACTGAAAATACCACTTGATGATTTTGTTTTTGTTTTTTTTGGGGGGGGGGCAAACTTATGATGACGTGGGTGCGATTTCCTTCAGACTTGCTTTCTTAAGATTGTGAAAAATCTTATTTTGTTGATCTGGGAGACGTTTTCTCCCTTTCACACCTTTTGAACCGTTTCACATTTTTGCCACTTCACAACCCCAAACTTCAGTGTATTTAGTTGAGATTTGATGTGATTTGTAATTCTAGATCATAAATACACATTGATCTAAACTAATCCATTGTAGCTCTGGCTGTGTGTTCAGGATGATCTGCTGGACGGTTGAACTTTCTCATGTGTTTTTGCGACCTTTAACACATTCCAGTCCAGGATTTCCCTGTATTTATTGAGCTCCAGCCATCTTCCTATCAGTTCTGGACAGTTTCTTGTGCTTCATCCAAAAAATGCATCCACACAGAATGATTCTGCCGCCACCTTGTCTCAAAATAGGGTTGGTGTGCTCAGAATGACCTGTAAACATGCTTACTCTGATCCCTAAATGCCATGTGACAAATGTAAACTAGATTTCAGTTTAGACGCATGATCAAAGTTTGGGACATCGTCTTCCACTTTCACCTTGCCTCAATTCTTTTTTCTTTTTTTTCTGCTTTGCCCCTGATCTGTCTGCTCCATTTCTTGGTTTCTATGGTAATGTTCTAAAAGAAGGCCTTCACATTTTTACAATTTGTGCTCAAAGTGTATACATTTATGCACAATTTTCTGTTTGGCCATCACCTTAAATTCCCCTGTAATTCTATAAACTTTGTGTTTGCAACATGAGGAAACGTTTCGGCGGATTGAACAGCGTTCCCTTACAGAGAGCAGCTTCTTGACTCCCAGAAGTTGCTTCTTGCGTCTTAACTTGCACCACAAGCACGTAACAAATCTCCCCAGACCCTCCGCACGCTTTTCCTTTTGTCCCTCCCCTTCCCCTCGTGCCCCCATCACTAAACTTGTTCTTGCTTAGTCGTCAAGTTACAGAAGGAAGAGAAGCTGCAGGAGAAGACACTTTACAATGTGAGAGGGGAGCCTGAGGAGCTGGCCTCTGTTTCTGTTTAAAGGCTCTAAATTAATTTCAGGGTGCAAAGATTAGGGGAGACAAGTCCAGAAGAGGTTTCAACATGTGTTACTGAAAAAACGAAATGAGTAAAGCTCGAAAGGGCAAATGTGACTCATAAAAGTGCAGGAGCTGCTGCTCCCACTGGGAGACCTTCACTTCCTGTCACATGCCGGTTTACGCCGTCCAGATTTCCTGCCGGTCGCAGAGAAAGATGGGAAGATCAGACAGATATCAAATTGTTTTTTCACCGCAGCGTGTTTATCTTTCCCTCTTGCTTGGGGTGTCTTAATGTACTCAGAACTATAGAAATACACTAGCTTGTGGTTAACCTTCAAAGTAAACTAATCTTTTTATTATTATTATTTACATATGTACATGAATATGCTCATCAGTAGTTGCGTTATCTTGAGGATATGATTCACCCTTTGAATCAGTGATCTAGTCCTCTATGAAGGCCTTCATTGTTCCACCGATTGCTCCAAAACCTCAGACTTAAAGCATCAGGCCTTAACTCAGATTACCACAACAATCTGTTTCATCATCCTATGTTCCCTCATTATCCCTGACTGACGGCTGATCTGCTCGCCTGACGGATGGTGCACGTATGCGCCGATGTGTTTGAGCACAGATATGCAGGGTGCATGCAGCTGCTCGCTGCTTGCGGAGGGGTGGATCATCGCTGTCAGCAGAGGAATGCTCTGCAGCACTCAGCAGTCCTGAAACTAATATGCACACGCAACATGTTTACTGCTTCTCGCTGACAGCAGCGTGTGGATCACATTTGAATCTTTGTGTCTTTCCTCGCTGGCTGATCAGCAGTTCGGCTTGATCTGCAAGTGAGCTGATGATTTTCAGCTGATCTTGATGAAAATCATCTGAATCTGCTCGCCAGGTGATTTCACGTGAAAAATTGTTTGCAAGTGGTTTTTGGTATCTTTAGGGCGTTTTCACACCAGACAGTCTGGTAGATTTGGTTTGATTGGGGACTAAAATTGGAACATTTGTTACATTTGCATCTGGTGTAGTTCACTTTCACACTGCACTGTCAAATGAGCCAAAGCATTTGAAAAACCTGTTTACCCCCTTGCCTGTGGTGGCGCCGCAGCACCACCTCATGAAGGAAATTACATAAAAGCATCCGATGAAGACATGAGCACAACTTTCTTCTTCCCAAAATGTAAACAAACATGGAGTCGAGTCAGAATTTAGCGGGTATAAGATTTCGCTTTTGTCTATTTGGTAAAGTCCTTGAGCCGTTCCTCCTGCTAGTGTTACTCTAGCATTTGTTTAGACTGTATTTACCTAGAATGCCCTGCGTTATTGTATACTTCCTGCTTCTGGAGTGCTCTTCACTGCGTTTTTCATCCTCATATGCATTGCAAAGAAAGTTCACTTTAATCAAACCAAGACCTAGATTTGGAAGCAGACCAGAGTTTGCTTTTTTGGTCTGCATCAAAGTTTGATGCATTCACATCTCCCCAATTGAAACTGTCTAGACAATCGAGTTTGAATAAACACTAGTTTTAATCAAACTAGTGTTTGATTAAAGTGAGCTAAACAGGGCTGGTGTGAATGCTCCTTTAACGTACAGTCACCTAACGTGAAGATTTATTTTTATTTGTTTCTAATTTTTCTGGTCTTTTTTTTTCCGTTTGTTTGCAGAGGAGGTCGACTACACCACCTTTGGCACCAACACCTTGACTCGTAAAAAGAAGGCGGTGGTGACGCTTCGCAACAGCGATATCAACCGTAAGCGTCCCCGCGTCCCAATCGGCATGCCGCAGGACTTCCGTCCCGTCTCCTCCATCATCGACGTGGACATCCTGCCCGAGTCCCACCGCCGCGTCCGACTCTACCGCCACGGCTCGGACAAACCCCTGGGCTTCTATATCCGCGACGGGACCAGTGTTCGAGTGACTTCCCATGGTCTGGAGAAAGTTTTCGGCATCTTCATATCCCGGATGGTCCCTGGAGGCTTGGCAGAGAGCACCGGGCTGCTGGCGGTTAACGATGAGGTGCTGGAGGTGAACGGCATCGAAGTGACGGGGAAGTCTTTGGATCAGGTCACGGACATGATGATCGCGAACAGCCACAACCTGATTGTGACCGTCAAGCCGGTGAACCAGCGCAACAACGTCGTCCGCAGCAGCAGAATCTCCGGCAGCTCAGGCCAGTCGTCCGACAGCAGCGGCTCCATCGGCAACCCGAGTTTGTCGGTGGCTCCGGTGCGGGAGTCGACCTCTGTGGCTCATCACAACTACCATGACGAAATGGAAAGCGACGAAGATACAGATATTGTCATCGAGAACAGCCTTAAGCGACCGTCTCTCCGGTCCAACGCCTCGCTGGCTTCCAACGCGTCCCGAACGCACCAGCAGACTCCGGCGGCTCCTCCCAGCCCTCCGACAAGGCCGCTGTCGGTGGTCTCCACCTCTTCCTTCCGGTCCCAGACCAGTCTCAATGGAGGGTCCCACCACCAACAACCACAACCCAGCATCAGCCTCAGCCACCAGTTGCACAAAGACCTGAACCTTAAACACAACCAGCACCAGCAGTCCAAACACAGCGAGCTGCACATGCAGCCGCCCCATCACAGCAGCAACCCAGCGCTCCGACACAGCAATGGCAGCCTGCACAAAATTCTCAGCTCTCTGAAAACGGACCCACGCCACAGTCTCGCTCTGCCCAAGGGAGGGGTGGAGGAGGATGGTACCGTCATTACCCTATAATAATTACAGATAAGGAAGCATAAACATCCCAGCTGCTCAGAGACGATACGGGAACAGCCCAATACACACGAGCACAGACTGTGTAGCCTCTGATGTTTTTTTGTATTTTTATAAGGCAATAGAAAGTTTACAATAATGATACTGTGTATATATCTTGTATTTTTACGTTTCTTATGTTCAAAAATGTGTATGTTCTTTATAAGCGTCAGAAGAAATGGCTTTTTATAGTCCACTGTAGGTTAGAGCTCTGAATGTACCTGCAGCCTGGTGTCTTTTCTTGGTGTCCATTTTTAAGACCCTCTTTCATTCTCATTAGAGGGACCAATGTGGGTTCACTTATGGATGTTTTTTTTACAGAGTAAATCTATACTACTTATATTCCCATAATGCTGTGTAGAGTTTGTTTTTACTAGGTCTTTTATCCATCCATGATTGTGATCAAATCTTTGTATCTGTTTAAATAAATTATTCTCTCATTCATGAAAAGCAGATGTGATGAGTCAGCTGTTTCAATTTAAGTCCCATTCTCTGCATGATAAACAAAGTTCTGAAAATGAGATGCGCCAAGCAGAGGTTTTCCTTGCAATATTGAGGGGCGGATGAGTTTCTGGGTACGCTTAAAGGACATAAATATTTAACTGGGAACGAGAGAGAACCTGTGATTTCTTCTCTGCAAATTGGTTAAAAGCCAAATTGTTGGGGTTGTATCTCGGTCTATTCGTCAATTGATCAATATGTCCGTACATGTCCATTTTTTTTTCATCCATCTGTTCATCCACCCAGAAGTTCATCTCTACATACATCTGTCATTCATCACTCACTGTCTGCATCCAGCCTTCAATAATCCCTTCATCTGTTTGTCTGTCCATCCATCTGAACCTTTCATCTGTTCATCCATATATTCATGCTTTGATCCCTCTGCCAATTCCACCATGTGTCCTGTTCATCTCTCAATGCATCATTTATTTTTTTTCAATCTATCCATCTTTAATTCATTTCTGCCTCTGTTGTTCTTTTCCATCGTTCATGCATCTATCCACATTATACATCATGATTCATTTGTTTGTCCATCCATCCATCAATCTTTTGTTTTATTTTGAGCATGGAAGAGAAAATAAACGTAATTTATAAACAAAAAGATAACTGAAATAACTCGACATACAGGCTATTTACAGCAGCCTGCAGTTCAACAATGCTCAAAATGGAGTAGGAATAGGAAAATCTTTTAATCTTATCCCATTTCATCTGTCAGTATGTTTATCCATACATTTGTCTCTAGTCTTTTCCTGTTTTTTATGAGTTTCATATTCAAAGTTTAGCAGAAATAGCACAAATAGCAGAAATTTCTGCTATTTGTATTTTAATGACCTGTTCAGTTTCTCCCTCAAAACAGACGGGGAAATCTGAAAATTAAGATTTGGGGAAAGACTTTTCATGTGAAATGGTGACTGTTGTTCAGCCACTCAAAACATATTTCAGTAGAAAACTTCTCATGTCTTACATTGAGATTATTCTTCTAAAGATGCATTTCCACCTGATCACAGCTGTTAGGTAATTTGGAGAAAACTCTTTAAGTATTGCAGAAACTGAACCGCTTACTTCAGTTTATCGTTTGGATTTGATTTGGAAAACCAAAATAATTTAGTGAAATTAGAGATTTGTTTTTAAGCTTACATCTGACAGTCACATGAGTCATGACGGAAGTGGATGTCTTGAGTTTCTTTCAACGGCAGTAATTGTTTTCTAGGAATTCATGACCAACAGACGATGGCATGAGAGTTATGAACTTGTTTTCTTTCAAGCATTAAATTACATCTAGTATCGTAGCAGGAAAATTGTGCTTGATTTCTTCCTCTGTAGTACTTTCCACTTTATTTGGGTAGACTGTGATGTTGAGGTTAACGCTGGCTAAATGAGTATATTTAGAAGCTGCAAAGTACATTCTCTAAAGGTTGGATTCCTTTAGTTGTGGATCAGCTATCTTTATCATTAAGTTTTTGACTCCAGGCAACCTTCATCAGGAATGCAGCATCTTTCAGTGGTAGAGGCCCTGCAGCAGCGGCAAACATTGTGTCACCTCTTTGCTAGTGAATGTTTGCCTGCCATGTTCATGCAGGATGCTGCACTAATCAACCAGCTAACTGATCCTTTACATCAGGCTAATCTGTACCGCCACTCTGCAGATTTTAGGGTAAGTGGGGGAACTGAACTGCTAACGAACAGGGTCATTCTGTAAACAGTGGAAGAGCACACACTGTACACTCTTAGACTGCAAACTGTATTCGCCATTTTTTTTGCAAAAGACAAGAAAAAAAGTTTCAAATGTCATTAACCTTAAAAGTCCCAAGTATGGTTCTTCCATACTTGCATGTGCCCGAATGTATATGTTTTGTATATAACAAGTTTTTAAGCATGCTTTTGACAATTTATATTTATGGAGAAAAGAACTACACTGATCCTACAGGCCATGTTATTGTCCTGGCTGCCATCTGCTGGCGGTAAATGCACTGACATGTTAAGAACTAAATGGTAAATTGAAACATCCCCGCAAATCAATATTATCTTCGCTGTAGATGAAATGCTGCTGGCCCGCTGAAACGAATCCCAGTTCATTTTTGTTCAAATCGTTTCAAACTTTAATGTTGAGTCATGGTGTTAAATAAAGAACATCACAAAATTACGTTAGCCCTACTTAATTCATTTGTGTCGAACCCGTCGACAAGCTTGAATTTAGTTAACTAGAAAATAATAGAAAAATAGTTGAATTAAAAAACATACCCGTTGATAGAAAGCAAATTTTAGTTGTTAAAGTAACATAATTTGTTTATGTTTAGTGAATGAAACATAAGTTCACTGAACGAGTGTTTGCTTTGTCAGACTAACACAAAAAAGTGAAGTTAGTTCAGCTAACTTCACTTGTCAATCTGAGGTGATTCGAAATACTTGGGTTAATTTATTAATTTTATTTTAGTTGAACATAAAGTCATAATGTCGGATTACTATATCTGTTTTGCTTTCAATTAACATAATATAATTATGTGAAACCTGTTGACATAAAAAAATATATGTTAAGTCAATGATTCATTTATTTTATTCTGAATTAAATCCAAAGAAAGTATATATTATATTATATTTATTATATTATATTATAATATATTTATTATATTATATTATATTATATTATATTATAATATATTTATTATAATATATTTATTATATTATATATTATTATATTATAATATATATATTATAATATATTATATTATATTATATTATATTATATTATATTATATTATATTATGGAACGAGGGAGATAATATTTGAAGCGCACTTTCGTAAGTTGTCCCTCACGAGCTTCCCTTCACAGTGCGTCACACGTGACCCAGTCAGTTGACAGGGCAAAACACTGCAGTTGGTCAGGGGGGAAAAAGAGCAGACAGGGGACATGGACCATCATCGGGTGGACAGAGTGGGCCTGCTGTCTCCTCTGGAGGAGTCCAGCGCAGAGATCAGCAGGGACAGCGGCGTCGTGTCTCAGAGCGCCAGCAGTCTGTCCATGGTGAGCGACCTGTCCAGCAGCGGCACCGTGTCCCAGAGCCCCAGCTTCGGAGCAGCAGCCGCGGCTAATGTTGTGTCCCGGAGCCCGAGCCTGAACCAGGCGGCAGGGGAGCACGGGACAGCCGAGCAGCAGCACGACTCGGAGCAGGACGACGAGGTCCTGAGACAAACCGCGCTCCAGTACTCGTCCTACATCCGAGCCACGGCTGGAGAAGAGGTTTGTTTAGTCGTAAAGGCACAACATGGAGTCCTCAGCTAAGTTAGCGCGGTTGTTTATGGCACCTCTGCTTACCGTAGAGCCATGTTGTGGCTCGATGGGAATTAGTTTATAAGCTTGACGTGCTTGTGGGATCATAAGCAGTGCACGAGTGTTTTGGGGAGCTCTCTGTCACTCCTGATGGACGTTAATTGAACAGGCATGACTGCAGGATGTTTATATTCAGTCATGACTAACTGATGGACAAAGGCTCCTGTGTCCTCAGCTTGAATTTGCATAAGCATGAATTTGAGGCCGTCACATGGTTTCTAGATAATCTTTGAAGCTGACGTTGGCCGATTTACATTCCCAAAGCATTTTCACTTTGTGTCACGTTAGAACCACAAACTTCATCAAGTGTCATCGGGATGTTGTTTGATAGACAAACAGATAGTCGTAAAGCAAGAAAGACTATTGTATGGGATTTTCAAACATTTTTACTAATAAGAATCTGAAAAGTGTGGCATACTTTTATATTCAACCACCCTGAGTCGACAGAGTGAAATTTTTGTCCATTATTTTTTCAAAAATAGCTCAAATTAACTCAGATTGGAGAGCTTTGATTAATATCCATTTCCAAATCTTTCCACAGATTCCTAATTGTATTTTGCTCTGGATAATGAATACGCTTTGGTCTAAGCACACAAATCTGGCAGTATGTTTAGGGCCATCGTCCTGCTAGAAGGTGAACTTTTACCCCAGACCTTTGCAGCCTGTAACAGGTTTTATCTGTTATTGATGGATGGATTGTCCTCCATCAACTCACATAGCAATCTCACAGCAGGATTTTGGCACCACTAGGTGTTACTGAGTGAACGTTGCATTGAGGGTGCTGTGCAGTTTTAAAGGTGTATTCAGTTTCTACCTCTGAATTGAAATTTACTAGTTCCACCTAGAAACATGAATCCTCCCGAAGTTTGAATTTCAGAGGTGTCAAGTAATTCCCAAGTTAATATTAAGATGTTGAACATTTTATTTGTCGACCTGACATTTTCTGTATCCAACCAAAAACACTGAGAGTGCTGTTGGCTCTTTATGCTTGAGTTTCTTCCTTCCATGTTTAATTAAAGAGAACTACCTTGACTGACAGTGCTGTTTACATAAGTAAATTCCCCTTTTTTTTTATTGCGATTAGCAACTAGAACCTGTTCAAACATCAAAGTGAGCTCAAACGCAGCATCACTTTCCAACAAGCATTCAATGTAAGCCGGAAGGTTCCGTTATGCTGTCGTCTAAAACAGTGTCTCCATCATGGCTTCCCATGACTGTTCCCACACTGTTTTCTGTGTCCTTCTGTCTTCATGATGCTGTTTGTTCACTAATCTTTGGATATTTCCTGAGGCCTTCACAGAAAAACTGCATTTATACTCAAATTAAATTACACACTGATAAACTCTTCTAAAGGCAAATAGTTGACTTGAATTTTATTTGGGGTATCAGAGTGGAAGGGGTGAATAAAAATACACTCCCTACCTTTGTAGATCTTAATTAGTAAAAAAAAAAAAAGTAATAATAATAATTTAAAAAAATACATCCACGCATCATTTCCCGTACACTTCACAACTGATCCTACTTACATAAGAACCCATTAAAATTCATTGAAGTTTGTGGTTGTAGCAGAAGAGAATGAGAAAAGTAATGGCCATCTGTCTTGCCGTAGTTTAGTCAGTAGCCACAAAGGCATTTCTGTTATGAGCATAGGGTTGCGGTGATTTCTTGTTACATAATCAATACATACTCATTGAGATAATGAAATAAAAAAATGTAATGTAATGAAGTGTGATTCAGGTCACCCTGGGCAGTTATTTCAACAAAATATCAGATCAGAATCAGAAAACAGAGAAAGGTGGTTACTGCTCTAGCCAGTCACACACACATTTTCATTTAATAATATAAATTTTGATCCCAGGTACAGAGGAAGAAAAAAAAAGATTGGTGGTGGGCCTAGGAGATATTTGAGTTGCCAATCAACTCCCCAGATACCTAAATATCAACATAAGTTACAAAAAAAATAACCTCCATGTCAGTCAATCTTTAGGTTTTAATAATCAATATTTTTCTTTCTTTTCTCTTGCTCAAACTTTACGTGACAGCTCCTTTTCTATATTCCAGATCCAGTGCTTGGAGAAAAGCTTGGAGGAAATGCTGACGAGAGTGGATGAGTTTGTGGGGATGCTTGATATGGTGAGCCTGGGCCGTCTCTGAAACAACCGAAGTAACGTTTTGAAAATGAAAATAGCAGCCATTTGCATTTCTTTCTCTCTTCCTTTTGTATATCATGTCCCACTAGATTCGTAATGATACATCCCAAGTTGTAAATGAAAATCTTCCAAAAATACAACAGAAGTCTGATGAAATGAGACAAATATACAGAAGAATTGATAAATTGGAGGTAAGTAAATCTTCCAAGGATGTTGTCAATAAGCATTCTGTTGTGCTGCCAGGCCACTGTGGTTGAGTGTTTTCTTAAATATTTGTACCTGCTAACTCTCGTTCTTTCTGAAACTCTTCAGAAGTGCTCTGTGACTCTTGGACAATGTTTGAAATTATTTTACATTTTTTTGTTTTATGGTACAATGATATTTTTTTTCCACTTCTGTGTTATTGCCCTAACAATGCTCACTGAAACCTTTCGTAGTTTAGACATTTCTTCAGCAGTCATCAGCACGTTGTGTCACTTCCAACTTTATTAATTGCTTGAATCCATAAAATGCGCTGTAATACATTATTATTAAAGTGGGCAACAAGGACAGTAATTTTCAAAATTGCTGGCCCCTCTTCTCTTCACCCTGTACTCCTCTGACTTCTACTACAACTCGGAGCTGTGTCACATACAGAAGTATGCTGATGACACAGCCATAGTCGGATGTATCAGGGACGACAGAGAGGAGGAGTATCGCTGTCTGGTGAGGGACTTTGCTCTCTGGTGCCACACAAACCACCTGGAACTCAACATCGCTAAGACGAAGGAGCTGGTTATAGACTTTGGGAGGTCCAGACCAAAGCCGAGACCAGTCGCATTAGAGGGAACTGAGGTTGAGGTCGTGGACTCCTACAAATACCTCGGGCTGTGGCTGGACAGTAAACTGGATTGGTCAAAACACACTAGCCACCTGTATGGGAAAGTGCAGAGCAGGATGTACTTCCTGAGGAGACTGCGGTCCTTTAACATCTGCAGCAAACTGCTCTGGATGTTCTACCAGTCTGTGATTGCCAGTGTCCTCTTCTACACCGTGGTGTGCTGGGGAGGCAGCATATCCAAGAAGGACACGTCCAGACTGGACAAACTGACCAAGCGTGCCGGCTCTGTGGTCGGCATGAAGCTGGACTCTCTGGTGACGGTGGCAGAGGCGAGGACACTGAACAAACTGCTGGACATCATGAACGATAGCAGCCACCCTCTACACGCCGTCATCAGCAGCCAGAGGAGCCGGTTCAGTGACAGACTGCTGCTTCCCAAGTGCCGGACCAATAGATTTAAGAACTCTTTTGTTCCCCATGCCTTCAGACTGTACAATTCCTCATTGGGGGGGGGTGACACAGGACAGAGGGTAGAAGGAGTAGTGACCCCTTGTATTTTTCTCCATACTTATCAGGTCAAACCACATAGTGCAATACGATATCACTGGTCAATCTATCTGCCAAATTCTTATATTTTTTTTGTGTTGTATTTATATTTATTTATATTCTTATATTCTTTATTCCTATTCCCTGTTTCTTGCATAATTTAAGGTTTTGGTTACTCACATTTAGTGTGTACCTTAGTATTTAATTTGTAATTTTGTATTCTTTTGCATTTTTACTTACTGTGTGTTATCTTTGTTTTTTGCCTGGGAGCTGCTGGTAACTTCAATTTCCTGAGGGAGTCTTCCCAAGGGATCAATAAAGTACAAGTCTAAGTCTAAATCCCAATTCAAAGCACAGTCAGATCGCTTGTGATGTTTTGAGATCCAAATGTGTTTGGTAAAGGGAATGTGGCATAAACATTGTGCATTTTGGGGCTTCAAGAATCTTAAATTTGTTACTCTTGTGTGTGTGCAGGCCTTTGTGAAGATGGTTGGAACCAACGTCAGTGCAATGGAGGAGCAGGTCACGCAGGCGGAGACAGAACTAGGAACACTACCGAGTGCTTTCAAGAAGATCCTCCGCACAATGACTGTCCCAGGATTCTTAAATGTAAGATTTCATGACAAAATAATAGTTCATATTTTTATCTGGTATGATGGATTCTTTTGATAACAGATTATTTTGGTTTCGTTCTGTGCTCCAAGATGAATCAGTCAGTGGTAGCTGAGTCGAATGTGTTTGCTTGCAGAAACAGGCCAGCCCACGAAGACCAGCCCCAAATCAGCGCCAAGAAGTCCCCAGCGTGTTTCGGACAGATGACTATTTCTCATCGCAGCCTGAACAGTGACAGAACTGCAAAATCGAAGCCTGGCTCTAACCTCAGAGGCCTGTTTAGTGAAACTGTACTGACAACTGCCATCCCTCTGAGGAGGATCCATCAGCGCAAGTGACCTCAAGAAGCAATAGTAGCTTTTTCCTGAACAGTTCACTGGAAGACAAATGACAATTTACCACAGTTTTATTGTCAGTTTTTTCTTTTTTTTGAGGTGACGACAAGCTCTGAACTGTAGCAACATGTTTTTTAAAAGTGCCTACATGGAGTTTTACGCCTTTCAAGTTTGTGGAGAGAAAACTGTATGATGGTTAAACTTTGACAAGTCGGGAAGGAAAAAAAAAAAACCTTGCTTGTTTACAAGGCACAGTAAAGACGGTACAGTAGATGTAACAGATGAAAAATGACCCCAGCCTCTTTTTCTACAAAAATATATTCCCGTTACTGGTGTTTGTACAGCTCTGCACGTTGAACTAATCTGTAATTCTGTATGACTAATTCCTTGTACCCCAGCAATATTGCTATTATCCAGTTAAGCATTTAATGTCTTCCATTTCAAAATATTCACTTCTTATCTAGCCTTATCTTTCTGGCTGTGGATGACAGTTGCTTCACTGACATGGGGCTAAATCTTTACTAGCACCGTTTTTTATGGAACAAAGCACAGGCGCAAGAACCAGTAGTTTTAGTTTCTCATGCCACACTCTTAGCTAAACGCTTTGCGCCACAAATTGTGAATTATCACAACAGGAAACTTTGATTTGTCTCAGCATGATGTAATGTGGCTCTAACCCCCAAAGCAAGGTGGTAGGTGTCACAGCCATTATTTAGATTTTTTCTTTTCTTTTTTGCCAAAGTAGTAGGTACAGATCTCTTTTTTACATGCTAACTTTGGTTGAAGTTTTTAAATTAACCAATAAAATGTATTTAAGTCAAATGATCTCATGTCCTTATATTATTATATTAATTTCCTTATATTAATTTGTACAAATGTTTATTTGCTCTACAAATCTGGCTGTGCACTGAAAGCCAGTAGGATTTGAGCTTTAGAACAAGGTGGCCACATGTTTGAAAAGCTCTATTAGATTAGTTCTGATTTACTCTTTTTGTACACTTTTGTTTGTGTTGCTTATTTGATTGTCCAAATAAGTAATGATTGGGGCATTTTGAAAGTTATATCCCTTTTGATATTGGATGTGAGCAGCTGGAAGGATTTTTTGCTCTTTTTGTTTTCTGTCGGTTCTGATGTGTTGTTTTTTTTGTTTGTTTGTTTGTTGTTAATAAACTACAACCCCCAAATTCTGCCAAAGGAGGCTTCGTGGATGCAGAGCAGAAGAGGAGGAAGTTAAACCATCTCTCCCATCAATCATAAGGTGCAAGAGTTACATTCATGTCCCTACTTTCTAATCATCATCTAATTTTAATAACTCGTGAATGTATATTTTTCTTCAGCAATATGTCATATGTATACTGGAAGTACCATCTTAATTTTAAAATGGGAAATTAGTCAAAAAAAATAAATAAAGATAATATTAAAACTCAGCAATATCCATGACCATATCCAAACTTAAATTTGGGTCTAGTGATAGTAAGATTGTAAATCACTAAAATCTTTTAATATTTCTGGATTGCCGATATTTACAACTAGAAAATAAGTAGTCATGACTGGTTTTAACTACTTTGGAATATGAGAAGGAAATTTCCGCTCCGCCCTCGAGTCATCAATTGCAGCCGTCGTATGCGCTGTTGACATAAAAGGAGCGGACCCACACGAACCATGAGAAAGTTCCTTCCAGAGCCCTGATTGGTCAACGTGCAATGACGTCACGAGTTAGTTACGACTCCCAGGAAGCGGGAACACGCAACGTCGACTTCAGTCAACTTTATCACGTTGGTTTTGTCGAGCAAAGTAAGTCCAACCAAAAAAAAACACGATACCGTGTGCTTTGTGCCAGGTGTTTATTAAAACGCAGCAGTATCCACACTTTTTGCCGGGAAGAGCTAAATGAATGATCACTAGGAAAACTTGAGGATAAACCTTTCGAAGAAAAAAAAAAAAACTGGCCGTTGCTCGTGCTCTGCTAGCAAATGTTGTTTAACTTCGCCTAACATGACTAAACTTATTAAGCGTCAAATGCTTTAATCTTTCAGTAATAAAATATTTTGACTGTTCCATATTAATTATTAGTTGTAATTACGCTTTTGCAGGAAGGGCTACGAGTGAGCTGTGGTTTATTGAGCGTCATATGTTAACGGATTTACTGACATTTTTTAAAATCCACCGCAATAACACGCGAAGCATCTTATAAATGGAAATTTTACACGTGATCTTTTGGTTATGGTAAGTCTAAAATGATCTTTTTAAACAGAGCACTAAATAATTGTAATAGGTTGGAATAGAAATGTATTTTATTTCTATTCCCACAGTGGGAAAATTAAGGTGTACCAGCATCAAGTGAAAGGCAAATCTGAAAACTAAGCAAAAAAAAAAGGAAAGATTTACAACATAAAATAATGCTCTGTAGTTATTAAAATGGCACTCAGTTTAAAAGAAATATGCAACTGAGTAGGTTAAATTAACATGACATGCAGATCTGCTTGCATTGATCTAAATACCATTTTAAGGGAGGCAATATTCTACAAAAATCTCAAAGTCAAAGAAAATAATATAGTTGTGTTTTTAATGGACCGTAGAATTTCAAGTTCAAAATTCTAGTTATTCTAGTTCCATAAATTTACATTTGATCACATTTTGTGATGTAACTAGCATAAGCCTGTGTTTATTTTATGTGGTAATTAACGCAAAGCAATTTAAATAAAAAATGTATTGTGATTTGTGGTCCAGTGTGTTTTAATTTATTAAATACTGAAGTGTATCATAAAACTTCAGTTATAAGTATAATAAGATATTTCCAGTTTATTCTATTATCTATTAAGTGCACAATAATTAAGATGTTGTGGCTATTGACAGGGATCATGAAATTAAACGTCAGTGTTAAGATTTATGTACTACAGTTCTTAAATGACAATTTTTGTTCAAACTAGATTTCTTCCTGTCAGTTTTGCATATATTTCATATAAAATGATTAGATTATTTGTTATTACATAAATAATTAATAGTTTTGAGCCCAGTTCTGGTGTAGACCATAGGTATTCTCCATGCATGCGTTTATTAACAGAAGTTAATCGCCTGTTGTAATAACACCTATGTTTTGTACTTGCTCAATCTTCACAGATCCAAAGTCACACACATGGCAGGCAATAAAGAAATATGGCAAAAGATTGGAGAGAGCTTTGTTCAGGAATATTACAACCAGTTTGACAATACCAACAGGATGGCACTTGCTAATCTCTATGTAAGTTCTGCATTGTGGCATCATTCTTATCGGTTATATCTACATATTATCCCATTTTGCTTTAATCCCACTCAGCGTAAATAACAATCCTCCGTTTTCTCCCCCTCAGTCACCCAGCGCCTGCCTCACATGGGAGGGCTCACCGTTTCAGGGAAGAGAAGCAATAGCTAGCAAGCTCGTGGTAAGCACATTGTGATAACAGTGTTGATATGAATCAGAAAAATGGCTGCATCCAGTCTCAATTATTGAATGCACCTACTAAGAACCAGCAACTCTCCCTATTTATTAACAAACGATTCCTGTTTTTGAGTCTCTATTGCTAATTTATTTAATAATTTTATGTTTTATTCTCAGAACTTGCCTTTCAAGCAGATCAAGCACGTCATTACAGAGCAAGACTCCCAACCAACTATCGACAGTTGTATCCTCATCATGGTCTTTGGACAGTTAAAGGTAAACCAGTCAATAATAGCTTATCGTTTTCAGGTGGTGCCACCATCACTTAAAGTTTTGCCTATAAACATACTCTGACATGTTAAGTACACGTGCATAACACGTGTACATAACGTGCGGCTAACTGACTCTTTTGGATTCAAGTAATATTTAAAATTTAAAGTATCTTTAAATCTCAAGTGTCTTTGTGCCATTTTGCTCCCATTTTACTTTTGAAAAAATTATATTTGTAAACTGGGTAGGATTTTCACTGGCAGTAGCTTTATGCCTTGGTTATAAGTGGTGCTATCTAAATGTAGGAGACATTGTTGGAGCATTCTTTTATTTATTTATTTATATATATATATATATATATATATATATATATATATATATATATATATATATATATATATATATACACTGCTCAAAAAAATAAAGGGAACACTTAAACAACACAATATAACTCCAAGTAAATCAAACTTCTGTGAAATCAAACTGTCCACTTAGGAAGCAACACCGATTGACAATCAGTTTCACCTGCTGTTGTGCAAATGGAATAGACAACAGGTGGAAATTATTGGCTATTAGCAAGACACACTCAATAAAGGAGTGGTTCTGCAGTTGGGACCACAGACCACTTCTCAGTACCTATGCTGTCTGGCTGATGTTTTGGTCAGTTTTGAATGTTGGTGGTGCTTTCACACTCGTGGTAGCATGAGACGGACTCCACAACCCACACAAGTGGCTCAGGTAGTGCAGCTCATCCAGGATGGCACATCAATGCGAGCTGTGGCAAGAAGGTTTGCTGTGTCTGTCAGCGTAGTGTCCAGAGGCTGGAGGCGCTACCAGGAGACAGGCCAGTACACCAGGAGACGTGGAGGAGGCCGTAGGAGGGCAACAACCCAGCAGCAGGACCACTACCTACGCCTTTGTGCAAGAAGGAACAGCAGGAGCACTGCCAGAGCCCTGCAAAATGACCTCCAGCAGGCCACAAATGTGCATGTGTCTGCACAAACGGTTAGAAACCGACTCCATGAGGATGGTATGAGGGCCCGACGTCCACAGATGGGGGTTGTGCTCACAGCCCAACACCGTGCAGGACGCTTGGCATTTGCCAGAGAACACCAGGATTGGCAAATTCACCACTGGCGCCTTGTGCTCTTCACAGATGAAAGCAGGTTCACAGTGAGCACATGTGACAGACGTGACAGAGTCTGGAGACGCCGTGGAGAGCGGTCTGCTGCCTGCAACATCCTTCAGCATGACCGGTTTGGCAGTGGGTCAGTAATGGTGTGGGGTGGCATTTCTTTGGAGGGCCACACAGCCCTCCATGTGCTCACCAGAGGTAGCCTGACTGCCATTAGGTACCGAGATGAGATCCTCAGACCCCTTGTGAGACCATATGCTGGTGCGGTTGGCCCTGGGTTCCTCCTAATGCAGGACAATGCTAGACCTCATGTGGCTGGAGTGTGTCAGCAGTTTCTGCGAGATGAAGGCATTGAAGCTATGGACTGGCCAGCCCGTTCCCCAGACCTGCATCCGATTGAGCACATCTGGGACATCATGTCTCGCTCCATCCACCAACGTCACGTTGCACCACAGACTGTCCAGGAGTTGGCGGATGCTTTAGTCCAGGTCTGGGAGGAGATCCCTCAGGAGACCATCCGCCACCTCATCAGGAGCATGCCCAGGCGTTGTAGGGAGGTCATACAGGCACGTGGAGGCCACACACAATACTGAGCCTCATTTTGACTTGTTTTAAGGACATTACATTAAAGTTGGATCAGCGTGTAGTATTATTTCACTTTAATTTTGTGTGTGACTCCACATCCAGGCCTCCATTGGTTAATAAATTTGATTTCCATTGATGATTTTTGTGTGATTTTGTTGTCCGCACATTCAACTTTGTACAGAACAAAGTATTCAATGAGAATATTTCTTTCATTCAGATCTAGGATGTGTTATTTGAGTGTTCCCTTTATTTTTTTGAGCAGTGTATATATATATATATATCTTTTCCAGTGATGTGGTCGTTACTAGAAATGTAACCTAACTTTAAAACTTTTGCAACTGTGCTTGCTGGAGATTACTTGCGGCAGTATTTAAATGAAAATATATTTAGTTTTTTTTTCTTTCAACAGGCGGATGATGATCCACCAATGGCCTTTCATCAGGTGTTCATGCTGAAATCCCAAAATGGCGGATGGGTTTGCACAAATGATGTGTTTCGTCTGGGGGTGCACAACATACCAGTGTAGTGATCTGGATTTTTTTATACAACCTGTTCTGAACTGACTTTGTTGTTGTTCTGCTATATGACAGGACTGTATGGTTGAATGCTGACAGTTCAATCAATTAAACATAAATGCTGTACTTGCTATGTTGTTGCTATGCAAAATAACATTCCTTTCAAATTAAAGAATTTAGTATTCTAAACTAAAATGTTTTTTTTATTATTATTATTTCATTATATTATAAATATAAATGTATTGTCTGCTATAAAGTTTTATAATATGTTCCAGTATGTGGATGTGGTTTCGTTACGTCACATGTCAAGTATCTTGCCGCTAGAGGCGCTGCGGTGCTCCGTGTGGCACATTAAAGGGTTATGGCTCCGAGCTCCAGATAGCAACAAAACGCAGTTTATTCGTCGAAAATGACGCCCAAGGTGAAGAAGTCCTCACAGGAAACTGGACACATAAATGTAAGTCGACAACCTGATCGTTGCTAAGTTATGTGAGCAGTTTGTAAAATAAGAAGACGTTTGTGTAATCATTGGTTTTGGTTTAACGCTGACATTACCTCTAACTGGAGGCCTCCTAAGGTAGAGTTATCGTTGAAACTCGTCGAAGATGTTGGATTTTTGTCAGGTAGGAGTGTAAAAACAAGGATTTTTGTCAGCTCTTGGTCGCCGTCGGTTGACAGTTTTTGGGTTGTCAAAATTAAAAATAATAATAATAATTATTGAATCTAAATTATAGCTACCATCCAGTGAAAATAAATGTGATTAAGTTAGTATTTTATAAACATTAATAGACTGACTTCAATGTCGGGTCCTTTGTTTTGAGTCAGTGCGCAGGCGCATAAGAGGTAGCTTTTGTAATTAAAAGGAAAACATAAAGTTAGTGTACAAGGAGCTCAAATCGAAGCAGACAAACAATGAAGTCATAATTTGTACTTTGCAGAACGGTTTCGAGGAAAAATATGAGGGTCATCAAAGTGGTACGGAAGCCGAGGACGAACCTCTTCTCCGGGAGAACCCCAGACGGTTTGTCATCTTTCCCATCCAATATCCGGATATCTGGAAGATGTACAAGCAAGCTCAGGCGTCTTTCTGGACGGTGGAGGAGGTAATTACTAATTAAATATCTTAACTAATTTAAATTTATTTAAATTAGTGTATATATGTGAATATATAATAACTTAATGACTAAAAGAATATACTTTTTGGTACCTAACAGCAGCTTTGAAATATTTGTCCTTAAATAAACACTGACTAAAGTATTTATACCACTTGACCTTTTTTACTTTGTGATATGTCACAACCACAAATTTATTGGGTCGACTAAACAAAGTAGTGTATAATCATAAAGTAAAACTATTCTTTGCTAATTACTCAAAGTTCCTCAGGTCAGGTTAGGTGCTGAGCATCTGTGATTATCAATTGGATTCTTAATTGGATTTTGACCTGGACTTTGTCTGGGTCATTCTGACACATCAATATGCTTTGATCACATCATTCCATTGTAATTCTGGCTATAATGGAATGATGAGGTCAACTTTGTTTTGCTAGAAGGTTGACCTCTGCTCCATGTTGAGGATTCCAGGATTTTCTTCCTGGAATCCTCTGTAGTTAGCTCCATTCATCTTCCTATAAACTTGTACCAGATTATCTGTACCTGCTGAGAAAAATTATCTCTTAGGCATGGTGCTACAAATAGCATGCTGAGGTCACCTGTGAGTTCTCCTACTTTGGGAAGAAACCTGAAATCTTTACCAAATCTGACTCTGAACTAGATTTTGATGTTTTTCAGGTTGATCTCTCCAAAGACTTGGTGCACTGGGACCGCTTGAAGCCTGAAGAAAAACATTTTATCTCGCATGTTTTAGCTTTTTTTGCCGCCAGTGATGGGATTGTCAACGAGAACCTGGTGAGAAGGGGTGTTCCTTAGCTGTAATAAATGCTATTTATTTTATAGATGTAACCTACCATGTATTTAACCTACTCGATTTACTGTGTAAGCAAGCCAATGGTGGCAGTTTTCAAAGCCATTTTGTATTTTATAGTAAGTGATTGTTTTGTGTGTGAATGTGAGCGGCACATTGATTGTTTTCCCGGTGGTTTAACGGTATTTTTGGGGTCTCAACAGGTGCAGAGGTTCAGCCAGGAAGTGCAGCTCCCTGAAGCACGCTCCTTCTACAGTTTCCAGATCCTCATAGAGACAGTTCACTCAGAGATGTACAGCATGCTCATCAACACTTACATCAGGGATCTGAAAGAGAGGTCAGCAACCTATCTGTGATTCTGTCTCACGTTCTGTATCCTGGAAATTTTGGACGTGTGTTTTTCTATTTTTGACTTTAGATTGTTTTAAATTACTCCTAACACATATTTCTTGAACATGCACCTGTTAATCAGATTTGTAATCTTCACTCTCAGCTGCATCCCCAGACGCAGCAGCTTTAATGTACCCACAGGTCCTAAGCTCAACTTCTTTTTATTAAAAAGAGAAAACGATAAGAAACGACAACAAATCTTCCTCCTGTTGCAATGATTTCATTCTGCATATATATATATTTAGCAATTTGTTCCTTGCATCCTATATATTTTCTAGCATGACAAAGACAAAATAAGCGTATTCTCTCACACACATTGTTTAAAGAAGCAATTTCATATTAACATTTCATTACTGACTTGCATTTAAATATCAGTAAATATACCAGTTCGTAGAGTGAATCTCAAAAGTATACACACTGACAACCATTTTTAGTGATGAAAAGAGTGAGTTCATGATGGATAATTAAAAAACTTTTTCCAGCTTCATTGTCAGACTTAAATAGTATAATTCAAATATAAAACACAAACAAAGCAAGCTTATTTTTTTAGGCCACAATAAAAAAGTAATATTTGACACTAAAAACAACAATTGTGTATTGTCAGAATAACACCACACATGATGGCAACATCATTCTTTGTGGTCTGTTGTCAGTTTTCACCCAAAATCCTCACCTGTCTGCTTGGAAGCCGAGTGGTTTTATTTTTTTTAGCATCACAGTGAATCCAAGTAGATTCAAATTCAGATTTATTTGTGTCCCAAATGGGTAATTGATGTTTCAGCAAGTATAAAAACTGAAAGACAAAGTATCAAAGTTTCAAAATAAAAACAATAAAACATACCAAAAAAGACATCAAATATAAATCATGATGGGAAGAATACAGCAGTGTGTATCATTGTCAACCAGCAGTTGCTGCAAACACTAACAAGTACAAGTACATGCCCAAATCTGCAAAAGAATGACTTTATGAACATATTATTGAGGCTTTGGAATGGCCTAGCCAAAGTACAGAACTGGATCTGTCAGAGAATCTGTTGGGTTTCTTGAAGAGGGACATGGACAAGAGACATCCTTTCAGTCTAAGAGATTTGGACAAGTCAGAGTTGGCAAAATGTGACACGCTGATCTACTCCTGCCAAAGAAACTAAATGCTTTAAAGTTTCAGTGCACTCTTTCAATTTGCTGTTTTGCAGCTAGATTGTACTGTATTTCATTGTTGCAAGTTTATTTTTAACAGATTTGATTGTTTTTTCAGTTGACCTGTACAGAAAATAGCATAAGCATGAGGGTAGAAAAAGTCACCGTCACTGTTTAATTTGATGCTTTGTGTGTTTTAGGGACCATTTGTTTAACGCTATTCAGACCATGCCGTGCGTGCAAAGAAAAGCGGATTGGGCCCTCCAATGGATAAATGACAACAAATCCACCTTTGGTAAACCATGACACTTCCAATAAAAGATTACTGTTGACTAAACTCTATATGGAACACAAAACTCAGACTAGAGGAACTTCTTGTTTATGGTAATTCAATAGGAGTTTTCTTTTCTGTGTTCACAGGGGAGCGTCTTGTGGCTTTTGCAGCAGTGGAGGGGATTTTCTTCTCAGGCTCATTCGCTGCTATCTACTGGCTGAAGAAGAGAGGCCTCATGCCAGGTCTTACCTACTCCAACGAACTCATTAGCAGGGATGAGGTGAGGTGGTCACAAAATTTATGTTGGGCAAACTTTTAAAATATTTATTTGTGGGCGTGCTGTGGTGGCGTAGGGGTTAGTGCGACTCATGTTTGGAGGCCTTGAGTCCTCGACGCGGCCGTCGTGGATTCGATTCCCGGACCCGGCGATACTTGCTGCATGTCTTCCCCCCTCTCCTTCCCCTTTCCTGTCTGCCTACTTTCATATAAGGGACACTAGAGCCCACAAAAAGACCCCCTAAAGAGGAGGGGGAAAAAAAAAATATATATATATATATATATACAGTATATTTATTTGTGATTTCACCTGGAAAATTGTTGCAATGTAGCATAGGAAATTATATAATTGTTAGTTTTAAATCAGATGCAGATTTCTGGTAGGGACTGTATCTACTCAATGTTCTAAAAAAATAAAATAAGACACATTTTTCACATTATTTACTTAATTGTTGCTTGAAATGTGGAAAAATCTCTTTTCTTCCCTGGTAATCCCTTGCTACGCAGAAACCTCATTTTCCAGAATAAGAAAATGGGTGGAGAGTTCGATTTGCATTTGAAAATAAATTCCTCTATACAATAAGATTTTGTCTGTGGAGGCTTTTTAAACTGCATTGTAAATGTTTAGGCATTTGTAGCATGCCACATAACTTTTGTTTCAGAAAATTAAATAATTGGGCGGTAAGAGAAAATGGTCTTAGACCTGGAGGCAAACAAAGATGTTCAAGAAATTCAGGCGTTCCATAAGCCTTCCACAAACAGAGGGAAAACCTAATGTTTAAATTGGTGTGTGTGGTTGTAACTTGCGTAGTCAGCTACGGCAACGCAGCCATCGCTAGGTGTCCAAATAATTGGATGAAAGTCCTGGGACCTACATATGTGAAAGATTTAATCAGTATGTCTTTTCACTAACTTTTTGTTTTGTTTAATAGATTTCTGTTTTTATGTCTTGATTTTGCGTTGTACAGCACTTTGAGCCTAGCTTGTGTTTAAAGACGTTTTTTTTTGTTTTCCCAGGGTCTGCATTGTAACTTTGCCTGCCTGCTGTTCAGCTACCTGCTGAAAAAACCTTCAGAGGACAGAGTCAAAGATATTATTAGCAATGCTGTGAGCATTGAGCAGGTGGATAATATAATGTTATGTTGCAAGATTTTGGTGTCTTTATCCTGCCCTCTTGCAATATTTTCATAAATGTTTTGTGTTTTGATATAGGAGTTTTTGACAGAGGCCTTACCAGTCGATCTGATTGGAATAAACTGCTGCCTCATGAAGCAGTATATCGAGTTTGTAGCCGACCGGCTGCTCGTTGATCTTGGATCGCCCAAGGTAATTCTTCCAAGTAATCATAAAACATGTTTAAGTCAGTCTAAACAATGTCAGTTTGATCTGTAAGAAGTGTAATAAAAGTCATAGTCCTTTTCCTGAAGTGAAAATATAAGAAAATACTTGTGTGAACCATTAAATAATATGGGTATTTTATTTGTTAATGAAAAATGTGTAATCAGTGAGAAAATGAGTTTCTTTTCCTCTTTTTTTTTTTTTGTAAAAGGTTTACAATGTGGAAAATCCTTTTGACTTCATGGAGTCCATTTCTCTTGAGGGAAAAACAAACTTCTTTGAGAAAAGAGTAGCAGAGTACCAGAGATTCGGAGTGATGTCAAGCATGACGGACTGTGAATTCACTCTGGACGCAGACTTCTGAAACCAAGGGAACACTGTCATTACTGTCCTGGTTTTCACAAAGCAATCACTCCCTGAATTACATTTTAAGTTTTCTTTATCCAAACGAAACAAAAACTTCTTAATAGGTGTTAAATTGGGAAAAATACAACCTCAGATAAACAACATATGACATAATAATATGACATAATGCTTGTATAATAAAAGTGAAGCCTTTTCTTGTTGTTTATCTGGGATTTTATGTATAATTTTTTTTAACACTTACTAAGACGAAGCTGGTTTACATTTTATGGTAAGATGTATAGCCTTAGAAATTAAAAAAAGGCATACTTTATTTTTTTGTGACTATTTGTTATATTTGATCTATTTGTATTTTCTTTGGCAAAATGGACATTAGGTAAAACATGCCAAAGTTTTGTTATGTTTCCTTTAGATTCAATCAGTTTTCATTATGTTGGGAAGTTACTGTTTGCTATTACTTATTCACACAATTAACAACTTGTAAAGGCAGTATGGAAAACAAACCAAATCCTGAAAGCATTTTTGTTGGTTTACATTTGGTTTACTCACTTTAACAGTGTACTTTGCATTTCTATGGTCATAAATTATGCGCGAGTCTCCAAAGATGATTATATTCCACCTTATTTTACATTAAACGGTGATTTTTAAACAAGACTATGCCTCCTGTGGTGTGGTGTTCTGGATCGTGGCTTGGTTGGTTTTGTTTTAGGCTTTTATATTCAGTGAAATATAGTTTGCAAATAAAAATCAAGTTGTGTTGGAAAAAATAAGCTTATGTGCTTATTGCTAGAGCCTACACCAACATTTAGTGAAAGATTGGTAATAAATATTTCTGTTGTACATGAGTCAAGTAATTGGATTTCTAGACGGCATGTCAAGCTTATGTCCAGAATTTTTTTGTAAAATCAGTACAAATTATTTATACAAGTTCTGCTTTTTTAAATTAATTGACTATGGTAATTTAGTTAATTATAACTAGAGTTATAAAGAGTTTAATTGCCCCCGACCAGTTTAGTTATTGATCATCTTGTGATGTCATCAACACAAATACAAATAAAGCAGAATGTTAGCTGTTTTTTTTTTTTCTTCTTCTGGATTTTGCTTTTTATTTTACATTTGTGAAATCTATGGGTTTAAATCAGTACTTTACTACTTAACTGAGTTTGTATTATTAGTGGGTGTTTGTTAATGGAGTGGAAAATACCCCAGTGGACAGTATCTAAGTGCTGTGAATGGAGTTTTGATTTCTTGCAGCGAGATTAGATTAGCCACTCCTCCCACACACGGATGTGGAGTAAAATGAAAGCCAGCAGCTAGTGCGGTTTGTTCGCATTTTTTTTTTTGTTTTTGTCAAACATGGCTGGGGACTTGCGGAGTTTCGCGCTGGAAAAAGCCGAGCTGCTCTCTAGCCGTTTACGGGAGCTGGTGTCTTCGGGACAAGGCTTGGTTCGGGCCCAGTTCGGAGTGGATCTGGGTCTGAAGCCCGAGCTGTACCCGAGCTGGCTCATCCTGTCAACGGCGGCGGTCGGTCTGCTGCTGCCGCTGCTGCTCGGGGCGTCCTGGGCCGCTTTCTGCGGCGGCGGCGGCGGGCGACGGGTCGGCAAAAAGCGGGCTTCCCAGGTCAACCAAGGTGGCGAGGAGACGGGAAAGGCCAGCGCTAATAATAAAAGTGTCAAACCAGAGGAGCCGAAAAAGAGAAACAGAAAGAAAACCGGCGACAAGGTCAGGAAGTAGGAATGAGATGTCTCATCTCAATGGCTGAATGAAACAAGCGATTTTCCTCATTGTGTTTTACTAAAGATGCTCTCTCTAGTGGAGAAAAATAAATAAATAAAAGTAAATATAGCTATATTTGTTTACAACAGCTACCATTTTACGCTAGTTTACCTCAGCTGCCTTCCATATAATAAACTAAGCATGAGCGTGACGCTCACTTTGTGTCCATAGATGAATTACAAACTAAAGAAAGCAATAATTTTACCTACAATGACTTAGTTAATATGTAATGTATACAATTTCTGTTGGAAAAAAATGAGAGATATGCTAACTAGCTACGTGTTGCTAACTGACACGTCACTGATTAGGTTATAGCGCCCAGTAGTGATGGCCTCCATTAATAAAACCTCCTTCGGGTGATACTTCCTATAGCACCATATTCCTTTCCTTAATAAAAAAGACTCTTGGAAAAAGTCCTCAATGATTCAATAAAGAGTTGAGGAATCCTTCATTGTTTTTTTTTAAGTCCATGCAAATAAGTAAAATCGTCCTGAAATACGACATTTGCACAGGTAAATGAAAACTTGTCATCAGTTGCAGTGAATCCTTATTTGTCCATCATGCCAATGTTAGGATATTGATCACCATCTGTAACAGGTGGGCATGAAAGACAGTCAAAGTCAATCCAAATCCACAAAATATGTTGTTGGCATGCAGGATTTTAATGCAAATTACTTTATATATCACAGTTGACCAAAAACTGTATCCAGCAGATGTTGATGATGACCCTGACTGGCCTTCAGTCATTCAGTCCCATAAGTAAGAGTGAGGCACTGGGTACTTCATCCGTTGGATAGTGCCAGCCTTGTTTCTCCATGTGCATCACAATACTATGGCTGGTTTAATACTGTTCCTTCTTTGTATAACTTTTAATAGCTGATGATCATTGTAGACTGGGAACAACTCTGCAGATCTGCAATTTTGGATATAATCTGTCTCAACCATTACATTTGGTGCATGTTAAACTCTCTTAAATCTGTACTTTTAGCTGTTTCTGCTGCTGCTTTAGCACAGTGTTAGCTTGTTGTCAGTGCACTGAGGAAGTGATCATCAGTGTTATTTACTTTGTCAGCTTTAACAGTGTTATCTTGCATGACGTAGCTTGATTAGCAAATGTACGGTATTTACAAAGCAAACTGACAATAGCTTGTGTTTTGTTTCATGTCTTTGTGTTACAGAAGACTCAGTCCAATGGTCAGCCGCCGGTCGTTGCTCAAGAGGAAGTTAAAGAGATTGTGGCAGCTTCAAAAACAGCTGCACAGATTAAAGCTGTTAAGGTAAGACCAAAATTAAGGGGAATCGAAACTGAACAAGTAAGCTACAAGTTTTATTTGATGGTTTGTCTTGTAATGGTCTAATTATTGCTTCTGAAGACAATAATCAAATGCTTTTTGTTGTTGGATTTTCAAAATCTCAGCAGGTGCATGAGGTGCCGCCCCCGGTGCAGGTGAAAAAAACCAAGAAGAAACCTAAGACAGATGTGAAACCAGTTCAGGTGTTGCCCACGAGTGACGTGAAAGAACCCGATGATGGTGCGTCTCCACTGGAGGGGTTGTCACTTTCAAGCCATTTATACTGTTAGCCTAGGCTAGCCCCTTGTAATATGCAGGGATATTCCACCTACACTTGAACTGCAAAGCATATTATTGAGATTTTAAATGATAGGCTAACATTGTAAGCTGTTCATAGGTTTTTACACACAAAAAAAATCTTAAAAGTACCTCGGAGGTTTGTTTGGGAACATTAGTGAAAAAACCCCCATAAAAAATACAAGTTAGGAATGTTAGGTTATGAAACAAAATTCCAACTTTTAAATATGCAATGTAGCAACTAAACTGACAGACTAGGCAAGAATAACATTATAGCACTACTCAGAGGTTCCCCTACTAACAGGACAAATACTCTAAACATGCAATCAGAAAAAATGGAAAGATTTAAATCAAAGTCTGACCCTAAATTCATTTGTGAATTAAAGTTCACAGAGGCTCTCCAATACTCCTACAATGCACTTGTGCAAATTAGTAAAAGTCTTAAAAAAAAGTTTATTCTTATAGAAGGTTGTAGTTGCTTAATCATTCCTTGTTGCTTCGTCTTTATTCCTCCAAGGTGCATGGGAGACTAAAGTCAGCAATCGAGAGAAGCGGCAACAGCGAAGGAAGGACAAAGGTTCAGAGGATTCTGGGAGCCCGGGAGGCGACAAAGCTTCCAAGGCCCACGTCGAAACACCTGCAGCCTCAGCAACGTACAAAAAGAAGAGAGGAAACAACGGTAATCATCCTCTGAAGACTAAATTCATTGTTCTCATTGGTTTCAATAAGAGAATTTGATGCCACACCCAAGTTTAAAGTGGTTGTTTATACTCGCTAACACAAGCTTTATATATTGAGTATGATGTCGCAAAGTTGATATTGACACATTATTTGCTCTATATGTGATGCAGAGAACCAGCATTGGAGACCGAACACAAAGGGAGACGGAGCCAGTGGGAAAGGCAACGCTGAAACATTGAACTGTAAGTATGTTCTGTACTCTTTTTAATAAGTTTTGACCTGTTACATCTTAATGTCATGGGAGGTAAACTTAAGAGGAAACAAATAAACATTAAACTTGAAATTCTTTTGTTTCATTTTGAGTTTTGCAACAATTAAAACAGCATGAAGCACCAGTTTAACAGCATATTTATCTAACATAACGATGCTTTGAATGCCACCCAGGATGTCTAGCAGCAGTATTGCAAGTCATGCATTTCCCTTTTTTGCTACTTCTTTTTGTAGCTTCCTCTGCATGGAGAGCAGAGCCTACAGTCAATGGTGAAGGCTGGTCTGATGTTCCATCGAAGGCCACTGGTCAAGCTGGTTCTGTGGAAAGAAAGAAGTGGAGCTGCATACCTCCATCTGCACAGTACAGGTCCCAGTCTGACCCCCGACCCTGGGCTCAGGAGTCTCAAGGTACCACTGCTATTCCTGTGTACTTTCACATATGGAATCAAGAGTTTATGAGACGGATTAGCAAAATAGTGCGTAATTCAGTTCAATTCAAAAGTACTTTATTAATACAAATGCAGAATAAACAGGAATAGGAAAAGTCACACATGATTCCAATATTTTTTTACAAACTGAAAAGTGTGGCATGTGTTTTTTCTTAAAGCCGCTTAGACACTGCCCGTTCTTATGTCTCAGCATCAGTCAGATTAAATGATTGAGTTAATCTTTGAACAAGCGTGTTCAAGTTTTGGTGCGATTGTCAGTAAGATTTAGGTCTGGACTTTGACTGCACTGTGTAGCTGGCAACCTGTAGCTCAGGTTGCCATGTTTAGAGTCGTCATCCTGCTGAAAGTTGAACCTCTCGCTCAGTCCGAAGTCTTGAAGCCGTTTACAGTTTTTTTTCTTGCCTGTCGAAGAAAAGCATATCCACAGCATGATGCTGCCGCCACCGTTTTACACCGTGGATGGTGTGTTCAACATGATGTGATAGTTTGTCCACCGCAGCATATAGGCAAAAAATATTCAGTTTGTGTCTTAGCTTACCAAAGCACGAACTGCAAACGGGATTTCTTATAACGCTGAAGGCATTTCATTGCACTGGATTTTATTTAGGGGTGTCATAGTAAGGGGTGCTGACTAACCATTCAGATTGTGGCTTTGTGACTTATTAAATCTCTTCTAACTCTAATAGGATGGTGATAATTGACAAAGCATAGCATCCGTATCAACTTTGGAGGAGGTTGTTTTTTTTAAGAATCAGTTAAAAATACAAGTGATAACTTAGCAGACTGTTGTTCTGTTATTGACAAATATAAATCATAGTAGCATTCCAACCATATCTCTGTCTCCATGTGTTGTCAACAGCCGCCTGGAGCAGCATGGACTTGAAGATGAAGACGATGCCCTTTTCTGTGCTGCAGCTGAACTCTGCAGGTTGGTGCTAACTGATCACATCTACTTCCTGCTTGTTCTGTCCAGGAAATAAAAAACAAAGTTTCATAATGAGCCAGAATAGATTTTATAGCCTTACAAAATGAATAATAATAAACCTCTTTCTCTCTTAGATCCATTATCAAATTCAGCTAAGATGCAGTGGGCCAACCAAACCATTGTTGACGATCAGTGGTCAGGAGCCAGTGAGTAGCCACTATTTCTTCCTACAGGGCACAGCCATATAAGTGACTGCAGCTTGTTTATAAAGGATCTGTTTGTTCTTCTTTCTGATGTCTAACCTGCAGCTCTCTGCTACATGTTTTCCAGAGGGGATGGCAGCAGATTCCTCCTCTGATTGGAATGCCCCAGCAGAGCACTGGGGAAACTACGAAGAGCCTCCTATATCTGTGGTGGCAGCAGTAGCAGCAGCAGCAACCCTGCAGAAGGATCAGACCAAGGTTTTATACTTTAATACACTCCAGTTGCTGTTGTTCATACTATATATGAACACTCACAAGTTGTAGCTCTGCGCATATCTCAGTTTTGGGTTCATTTTTAGGTACTAGTTTGGTTAACCAGCAGAAAGGAACTGGTACTGAATGCGTTGTTTGTTTCCTGTTCTTTTAAATAGACACTCTTGCATGGCCGAACATAGAATAATAAAGAAATCATCCATGCAAATGAGGGGCTCTGAGGTTCCAGGCTGCAGTTGAGATGTTTGTAAATTTACTTCAAAATTAAAAATATTTTTAAACTTTTTCATTTTGTGTTAAACAGCGCCCTCTACTGGCCATGTGTGAAACAGACCGTTTGATGGAGACTAAAAATAAGATGAATCACTTTTGTTTATGAAAATATTTCAGAATTAAATAAGAGTGTTTTCTTGGTCTGCAAAGGAGAAGTAAATAACTTGATGAAAATTGGGGTAAAAGCTAAATGCATTCTTTTTGGGGCATTTGGTAATTGTTTTTGCCTATTATATTTAACAGCTGCGTCTTAGAATATCATTAAAAAGTTAATTTATTTCAGTAACTCAGTTCAACGGATTATAGACATGGATTTCACATTGTGGCTTATATAATTATTGCACTTTTTTCCTTCATCAAAGCTTACCCCTAGTATTTATCCATGATTCCATGTCAAAACCCTTATTTTGATCATTTTTTTAATGTAGAATTCAAGACTTAAAAAAAAAAAATAAATTTATGGCAGGTATCAGAAGATGAGAAGGACACTGACGATCCCTCAGGTGGAGCAGCCAAGTCTAAGAAGAAGATGAAAAAGAAGAAGAAAGCAGAAGAGGAGCCTGCAGCTGATGTTCAAGTAGGAAATGCAACACAAATACTTTTTTTTCAAATTAAAATATTTAAATCAGATTAATTTGTAAAAGTACTTGTTTTCTTGGAATTGTTTGATTATAGACTCCAAGTGCAGCTTCTGTACTCAGCGCAGCAACCAAAGTCCCACAGCTTCCTGCGCTGCCGCTAAATTCACAGAATACCAGCATATCATCCTCTCAGAGTGAGTTCAGGCTCCATTAATCACAATGTAGTAACAATTTTCTCTTTTCTCCATACATGCTAAAAATATTTACTCTAAACTGACCTCTGCTGTTTTGCCTTCTGACAGAGAAGTCTGAGCAAACCGTCGAACCTCAGAAGCCCTCCCAGAAGAAAAAGGTCAGAAGGGAAACTTGAAGGAACAACACAAGTCTATTCAAATGTTATGCAAATGATTAAGAGTGTCTCATGCAATAATTACCAGGTACAGTTTCTGTCTTAGATGTGTAACCTTTTAATAGCGACAAGAGGACAGCGAGCAGCAGATCTAACATGCTGTATAGCAGTGAAATGTGGTCCTATGGACTGTTAATTGTAACTAATTTTGCACTATTTGCTAAACTGCAACCAGAGGCAGAGTTTCAGGTGGGATTTCAGTAATGCTATATGGTTAATAGTTTTGCAAATATATTTCCATCCTTTTTTTTTGTCCAGCAGGAGTGTGTGTAATTGTTAACCCAAAACTACAAACGCGGGTTTTAATTCTTTTTTTTTTGTCTTGCAAAGTCTGAGTTAGGCTGGCCGCCCTAAATGATGCACTTTGTTTTTGTTGCTCCTCCACTCCCTCTTTGTGATTTACTGAAATGCTTTATGCTGAAGGTAGAAGGCTCTGTTTAGATTTTGGTTGAATCTAACAAAGCAGAGCCCAGATGTTCGCTAACGGACTCAAGAGTTTCGTTACATGTTCATAGATTATCTGTTTCGCACAAATTTTTCTTGTTAGTTAAAAAAATATTCTTAAGTTCTTAAACAGAAAGTAATAGGATATATTCAACACCATTTTATTGTAATATTACAGTTCCATTCAGAAGTTTACATACATTCATTATGGACATAAATGACCTATTCATGTACCTTTAATAATTGATTTGAACTGTTCTTGTCTACAAAGTCCAGCCTGTACACAAGGTTTAGTGTACAGGTTTGAATTTAGGAGGATTTTTCCAAAATGATACAAGCAAACTCAAATATTTATGTTCTCCCCTTTTTAATATGTTTATATGTTTAATATGTTTTAGTATCAGTCAACCCGCTTAATAATTCTGACTGGATATATCACCACTCTTCCTAAGAGGAATGGCAGGTTTCTTTTTATGTTGTTGGTTTCCTGATAACAGATCAGCATAGTCCATCAATTTGTAATGAGGTTGAAATTGGGGCCAATTTCAGAAGTTTGTTGCAGACAGCTTAATCCATTTATTTTTATTTTTATGAGCAGTCTAACATCCAGCCAGAAATATGCCAGAAGCTGTGGTTCCTCTGCAACTTGCTAGGGGATTTTAAACAAATATTGGTGGGGTGACATGTATAAAATATATATGTGAGCAAGTATGTATAATTTTGACCCTATGGTAAATTCAACCATAAGCTTCTAAGTCTTGTTTTTAAATTGAATCAAAGCTGCCTGTTGTATAGATACATGGTGCTGTTTCTATTGCGTCTATAAAATCCCAACGTTATCCTAACATTTACGCCCATAATGACCGAATGTAGGCGTCAAACTGGAAATGGAGACACATTTTTAGGTCATCTTTGAACTAGAGAATACCTGTGGGAAAACTTCTTGATTCTATGTTCTACACCATCTTGGTTTGCTTTTTTTTGCTTTGCTAGAAAGGGCAGAACATTTCGATGAACTCTTTAATATTTCATGCTTCCATGTTTGATATAGACTGCTTCACTCTTACTCTAAATCAAGCGTGACATTTTTCCTCGCACCGTTTAATTGCAGCTAAATGTTGTAAGTTAAAGCATTCCAACCTGACTACTTTAGACAGTAAGGGTAATTAGTGAAAGAAAAAAAGCACTTACAATATATGATCTTCTATAAATGTAGATTTCATCCATTCCTTTATGACATTCCTCGACATTCTTCATGTTCAAACCATCCATCTTGCGGATTTTCAGATGAATATGGTCTTGATATATCAGTACTTCTGAAATTTCTGAACTTCAGAAAGTTCAGAGTTATTTCCACCTAGCAGTACTTGTTCAATAACTATCTTTGGCTTTAGCTGCATTTACAAAATATTGAAATTTCAATTGAAATTTGCTGCATGTCGACAAATTAAATTTCCTTGAGATTGCAGTGACTTGTAGAAGCCACCAGGAGGCACTGTAACTGAGGCTTGAGGTTGATGGAGTCAAGGCGATGAAACGGTAACGTCAGTAAATGCTGTCTTTCTATTTTTTATGAAAGTTGTCATTATGATTAAGTCTGTCCTTTTCTAAGTAGCTTGTATGCTTTTTTTTTAAATGCGTTCTTCTGCTCTCTAAATGACTTTTTACAAGGATTTCTTCCATTTGTTTCCTAGAAAAAGCCACGCCATATGTATAGATTGTAAGGGCTTTTTTCTAGTTTGTGATTGCACTGTGCAGAAACCTGAATAGTTTCTTTTTTTATTGCGAATTAATTGTTTTTAAACGGTTTTTCCAAATGTGAAACTTTTTTTTTCCAAAGAATGAAGGAGAATTTTTTTTTTTATTAAAAAAAAAAAACGAATGAAAAAGAGCTTTGCAAAAATATGACATGGAGCAGTTTGAACTCTTCATTCAAGTTGTTTGAGCGTATACATTTAAAAGAAATTAATTTCTACTGCCTTAATCTGCCGTATAGAAAGTTTCTTGGAATCCTTTAGCTTCCATCCTTTTGCAAGTTTTTATCTTTTTTCTTTGCATGACTTTGGTAATGGTATTTGTGGGAAACAAAAGAGACAAAAGAGCAGTTTTTTTTTACTTTAACTATTTTGTTCTAGAATACATCTTGTTATAAATACCATAACAGCTTTATGTTAGAATAAAACTTGCAAACTTCCTACTTTTTATGGGCATCCATTTTTTCTCTCTCTTGACTCTTGAATTACTCTTGAAATATTAAAATGTTAATTGACTGGTGTTGATTAATGTTTGTAGGTTTGAAATGATGCTACACTGTGGATTCAGGTGCCCATTTTGTTCCCTTTTTACCAATGAGTAAAATTATTTCTTGTATTTATACAGTTGTGTCTAGAAAATCTCGGATGATTTTGTTAAGGACATCATAATGATCTTTCTATGTATGTTCTGGAAAGAATTAAATGGGAAATGCTTCATATCATTTTGTGGATTTTATTGTGCCTGATTTTGACATGTGATACAGGACCCTCCTCATTTCTTGGCACCCCTGGTATGGCAAGGCAGGTTCAGTTGTTCAGAAGACTATTTGAAAGTGGTTTATATTAAAACCTAAGCATACAAAAAGAACATCAATAGCAAGAAATATATTAGTGTCACGCTTATTTGGTGGCTAAGGGAATGTGGTTATGTGTATAAACGTATGTATCATCAGCATACATGTCAAGGTAGGAAGACATTATATAAATATTAGATAAGATTGACACGAGAATGGATTCTTGTGGCCTACAAGAGAATCTCACCTACGTTTCCATTCTATCAGTATGTTATGATCAACTGTGTGAAGCTCAATGTGAGTCTTTGATGTGCAAATGAGTCGGAATAAATTAATTTTCCATTGCTGTACCACAATCTCACTCCCCAATAAATTTGACAAATCCAACAGGAGGGAAGCCTGTGTTTAGAATTGTTTTCTGAATTTTTATTTCAAATTATGCCACTTTCATAAACATATTTATTTTAAGGCTTTTCACAACATAAATCTATTATAAAATAAGCTAAAACTGACGACATGTTTTGGTGCAAATCTATGTCAGCAGCCATGCTCTTTCCCTCCCGAGACCGAACTGCTGCCTCAGTCAATGTGTTGAGGCAGTCGCGTGGCATGTTACTCACACAACCTGACCCCCTTTACTGCATCTCTCTCTCTCTCTCTGTCTCTCTCACCGACTCTCTCTCACTCTTTTATCTCTTAGTTCATTTAGGATTTAGCAGCTTTTAATCTCTTACAATCTCCAACATCTCTATGTGCATTCAGCTGCACCACAGTGGATCATCACAGCATACTCTAACAGTGAGAGGTCACGCTGTAATGGCTGACTGCTCAAAAACGGACTCCTCCTGTTGCTTTTGTAAAAATGGAGTTCCACTCTTATGATGCCTGAAACTCAGACGTCTCGCCGATTGAAAGCAACAGATGTTATGAACTGAATTTAAAATATCTAGATATGAACTAGATTTAAAGTACCTAGTAATATCTGTGTTTTTTGCAATTTCTGATAACTGAGCGAAATAATTTCAAGAGTTTGGACTGCAACGTCGGAGCCCCCTCTCTGCTATGTAGCGGTTCAAAACATGAAAACAGAAAATTGGACCTGAACTTAGACATGTTTGAATTGTGCTTGAGCATTTAATGAGGAAGCTATGTCATTTCAGAAGAGGAAAATCCCCAATCTGAGTATGACGCAGTTCACCTAACAGAGCTTAGCCCTGTGTTTACTGGTGGCCCAGCTGTCCGGCTTGGTTTAAGCCATCTGCACAGACTGACTTGAAATGAAGTCCAATCCCTCACTTCAGATGTTCCGAAAATTAAAATATCTTTGAGAGACTGTTTGGAAGTGATTTAGGGGCAAAGTAAATGAAGAAAAGTGATAACTCTTTTCTAGCTTTTTCTTCTGTAGACTGGGAGTTTTATGAAAAAGAATGTGCTCCCATGCAAATTACATATGCTTTTTTTCTTACACTTATGTGTTTTGGATCATTAAACACATTTTAAAATCAGATAAATATATCCAAAGTAAATTGAAGATGCAATTTTCAAGTTATATTTTATTAAGTAAGGGAAAATTTTAATCCAAACCAACACGGTTCAATGGAAAAAGGTTGCCATGTTGGTTAAATCATTAATTAGAGGTTACAAAACCATTATTTAGTTTACTTTTATGGAGTGAAAATAGTGTCAAAAAGATTTGTGTGTGCGTAAAATGATTTGTGCGTGCGTAACAGGATTTGTGCGTGCGTAACAGGATTTGTGCGTGTGTAAAACGATTTGTGCGTGCGTAAAAAGATTTGTGCGTGTGTAAAAAGATTTGTGCGTGTGTAAAAAGATTTGTGCGTGTGTAAAAAGATTTGTGCGTGTGTAAAAAGATTTGTGCGTGCGTAAAAAGATTTGTGCGTGCGTAACAGGATTTGTGCGTGTGTAAAAAGATTTGTGCGTGCGTAACAGGATTTGTGCGTGCGTGAAAAGATTTGTGCGTGCGTAACAGGATTTGTGCGTGCGTAAAAAGATTTGTGCGTGCGTAACAGGATTTGTGCGTGCGTAAAAAGATTTGTGCGTGCGTAACAGGATTTGTAAACCTTAAAAATAAAATACATATTGAAAAAGTACACACAAATCACCTGGTACGCACACACAAAACTGCAGTTACACACAAATCCGGTTACGAGTGCACAACTATTTTTGAGACTCATTTCACGCCTCGGTGGAAGCTCCAAGATTTGTGTGTAGATGGTGCGTTTACATGCTAGTAAAAGCTGGGACATCTGAGTTTTCTTCGGAACTGTTTCTTTTTTCCACAGTTCAATACATATTTCTCTCTTTACTTGTCTCGTGGCTTAGACATATTTTTGTGAGAGAAAAATACATATGTCATTACACCCACGTCTACTTTTTAATACTATAAGATTGTTTATATATGAATCCGCATTTGGGACCTATTCAACTGTAATTACTTGGGTAAAAAATTCAACCACTAGGTGGCGGAAGTTTATTCCGCTCTGACTGGGAAAAGCCTTCATTCAAACTGAGAGAAGAAACAAGAGAATGGCGGGTCAGCCGAGTGATCATGTTCGTGGTTTACCGTCCGAAGTTAGTGGATGTTAAAATTTGCACGTTTTCCTGACCGTTGTAATGCGTATTTTTTAGATTATTTCAGATTACGTTTTACGTTTTAAGTAGTTCGACCCAAAGTTCTCGCCCTTCTATAGCAATAGCTCATGTCTACGTTAGCTAAGCTACTATTAGCCCTCGATTAGCATCGGTACAGTTTAAAACAGAATCTTCCTGGCCCATTACAGCCATGTCTACGTTTATCACCATGCTCAGCTATTTTTATGATGCCGACAATAATGTAGGCTTAGGTGACGTCTTTTATTATAATTTATTATAATTATATTTTATTAATTATCTGGCAGATAATTAATAAAATATTCCATATTTAATTTGTATATGTCCTTTTTCAACTATGCAATTTATAAAGTGAAAAATTGAACACTGACTGAAATGTGGAAAACACATACATTATTAGCACTTTTTGGGGACAATAGAAATATAATTTCACTAGATGGCTACAATTACAATTTAGTTAATGTGAAGCACAACTTAACATATTATCTGTCCAAAAATGTAAGTCATCACATGGAAGTAATGAGAAATGTGGTTTGCTCATAATGAAGTAACAGAAATATTAATATTTTAAAGATTCAGCCGAGTTACTACACTTATATTCAGCTGCTTACAAAGGCTTCAGTGTTGGATGAGGTTATATTTTCAAAATTTGAAATATTGATGATCTGCATGAATCTAATATAAAAAACGGTGCAGATGTATATGTATGGCATAGAATACATTTGTACATTTGTTAAGAGATGTTCTACGTATTTATTTCTGGTACGAAAGCAATGACCATCATATTCCAGGAAGAAATGTAGAGAAGAGTAAATCTTAAGTGATTACAGTAAGATATAAAATATACAGGTGATAGACGAAACATAAGTCTGTAGCAGAACTAAAAAAAAATTTAAATCAAAAACTACAATTAGTGAGGAGAACTGGGATGAATCCTTCAAATAATAAAAGACGTCACCTAAGCCTACATTATTGTCGGCATCATAAAAATAGCTGAGCATGGTGATAAACGTAGACATGGCTGTAATGGGCCAGGAAGATTCTGTTTTAAACTGTACCGATGCTAATCGAGGGCTAATAGTAGCTTAGCTAACGTAGACATGAGCTATTGCTATAGAAGGGCGAGAACTTTGGGTCGAACTACTTAAAACGTAAAACGTAATCTGAAATAATCTAACAAATACGCATTACAACGGTCAGGAAAACGTGCAAATTTTAACATCCACTAACTTCGGACGGTAAACCACGAACACGATCACTCGGCTGACCCGCCATTCTCTTGTTTCTTCTCTCAGTTTGAATGAAGGCTTTTCCCAGTCAGAGCGGAATAAACTTCCGCCACCTAGTGGTTGAATTTTTTACCCAAGTAATTACAGTTGAATAGGTCCCAAATGCGGATTCATATATAAACAATCTTATAGTATTAAAAAGTAGTCGTGGGTGTAATGACATATGTATTTTTCTCTCACAAAAATATGTCTAAGCCACGAGACAAGTAAAGAGAGAAATATGTATTGAACTGTGGAAAAAAGAAACAGTTCCGAAGAAAACTCAGATGTCCCAGCTTTTACTAGCATGTAAACGCACCATCTACACACAAATCTTGGAGCTTCCACCGAGGCGTGAAATGAGTCTCAAAAATAGTTGTGCACTCGTAACCGGATTTGTGTGTAACTGCAGTTTTGTGTGTGCGTACCAGGTGATTTGTGTGTACTTTTTCAATATGTATTTTATTTTTAAGGTTTACAAATCCTGTTACGCACGCACAAATCTTTTTACGCACGCACAAATCCTGTTACGCACGCACAAATCTTTTCACGCACGCACAAATCCTGTTACGCACGCACAAATCTTTTTACACACGCACAAATCTTTTTACACACGCACAAATCTTTTTACGCACGCACAAATCGTTTTACACACGCACAAATCCTGTTACGCACGCACAAATCTTTTTACGCACGCACAAATCCTGTTACGCACGCACAAATCATTTTACGCACACACAAATCTTTTTGACACTATTTTCACTCCATATACTTTCACTACATAGGCTTGAAGACTGCCTTACTTGTAGAATCAAGTAGTGCCTGTCTGACAACAAGACTAGAAAATCTCAACAACCAACACTTACTATGATTTAAAGGTATTCAAAAACAGATCAGAAACAAAGGAAAGGGAAAAGAAGAAATTTGCAATACTTCATTCCAGTGAATCATCATGAGAGCTATTATACACAAATCGAGAAAAAAATGAAACAGTGGTGAACCTTCCAAGGAGTTTCTGGTCTAGTTTATCAACGACTCAGATATTCATGATAGAATGGTGGAAACCAAAATGACTCAAAACCCATCTCTCATTTCCCAAAAACATATGAAGGAATGGATACCCAAAGGGAAATGTTCTCTGGATTGATGAGACAAAAACGGAACCTTTTAGAAGGCGTGTACCATTGCTGGAGTAATACTAAGACATTTGAGAAAGAAAACCAAAAAACATCACACAATGATGGACAACTAGCAGCAATTGGTGGGACCTTGAATTTTGTACTGCATCAGATAATCCTGAATGTGTTCACGTCAGTTTGCACACTTAAACTAAAGAATACCTGCGACCTGGGATTATGCACCAGGACAATGATCTATTGCACATGAGCGTGTTCATCTTCATATACCTCAAACCAAACAAGATTACGTTTTGGAGTGACCTAGTTTGGACTGATTTTAGAAATCATAATTTCATTACTGCTTTTTATATTTACTCATGTTATCTTTGACTGTAAAAATTGTTTCGCGATGTGAAACAATTAAGTGAGCAAAAATATGTATAAATAAAAAAATTCTGAGGGGAAAATTATCTTTCCGTAGCATTGCGTGCTCATGTTACTGTTGAAAATATTAATTTAACATATGTTATTATGTATGTTTGTAGTTTATTTCACCAAGGACACAGAAGCTGGTCAAAGTTAATGGAAAGAGAAATTAGATAAATACAGGGAGTAAAGGGTGGAAGAAAAATTAATATGCCAAAAAAAAAACTTGAGAATGGGGTGGAGGTTCACCTTCCAGCTGATGGAAACCCCTAAACATGACATCAGAACTGCAACAAAGAGGTTCAGATCAAATAATTCATTTTTTTAAAAATAACCCGAAGTCCAGATACACAATAAATTCAGTTGAGAATGTGTAGCAAGACTTGAAAATAGATGTTCACAGTTGCTGTCAAAGCGAACTGACCGAACTAGGGCTATTTTTGCGAAAGTGTTGGTTTTCGCAATAACCGCCCCTCTAGAAAAAGCATTTTAAAAAATGTGTTTGTAAAATGACAAATATGAAACGCTCAATAAGCACGAACACTTTTACACGATTCTGTTTATGTTAAAAGGAGAATTGGCAAAAAAAAAAAAAAAAAGAAAGTTTAAAATTAATATATTGGATTGTTATTTTTATTTCAAAACATTCCCCGTAGTCTTCATCATCATCATCATCATCATCATCATCATCATCATTCTTCTCTCATTTTGACCCTAAAAAAAAAAAAAATAAATAAATAAAAAATCCTCCCTGGTCACGTGACGGAAGGATAAAGCAGATTAACGGTTCCCTCTCCCTCTGCCTCTCCGCGCGCACGACTCCACACTGTGTGGAAAAAACAGTTCTAACGTCCACTGGATGCTGCGCCAACCGCTTCACCTGCTTCTGACACAGTAGCCTAGAGTATCTTTAATATTTTTGTCGGGGGAGCAGCATTCATGAATTAATCGCTAACCCCCCCCCCCAAAAAAACCCCACATAGCGTTAGTGAAAGATGATTTCGCCGTGGGACCGGTGGTACTCGACGAGCTGCTGCCTCTGCTGCCATGTACGGACGGGCACCATTATTCTGGGAATATGGTACATGGTAAGGTCCAATCTTTTCCCTACGACTCTGTGGGCAACCGAATGTGTAGCAGGGCGGGTCAGTGAAATGTTTTCTCAAGTTGGGTAGTAGCTACTAAGCGAACTTGCTGGTGAGTTGTTTTTTTTTTTTTCCACTTTGAAATTCTTCGGATTCCCTCGGTTTAATGAGGCGAAGCGACCGTTCGACGAAGTTGGCGTCCGCCTCGCAGGTGTTTCCCTCCGTTAAACCATCTGTGATCCTCATTAGCTCGAAATCTAAAATCATATTTTACTTGTAATGTTACACACTCATTACAGATCCTATAAAACACTGCATATATGTGTATATATATATATATATATAGTATATGTGTGTGTGTGTGTGTACATAACATACATACAAACATAACATATATATGTTATATTTATATGTAAAACATAAATATATAATATAACATATACAGTATATACATACATATATACATAACATACGTACAAACATAACATAACATATATATATATATAGTTAAATCTTTATTCCGTTTCTGCGGAGCCCTCTAGGGACATGGGAAAAATATTTCCTTTTGCAATAAGCTCGCTGCAATATTTGCTGGTCTATTTTGTATACAGTCATAAATCTCAGTTTAAAATTTCCAAATATTTACACATTCAAAGAGCCTCAGTGAAAACGTGTTAATTGTTAACTCTTTGGTGCAAAGAAACTGACTGAAAATCGATTCACTGCATGTTTTTGTCTGTTTGTGTAAGGTTGAGATGGAACTGCACATGAAAACGGCGCTCTAAACCATTCAGACTATCAACACAAAAATGACACAATTAAAACTGTCTGATGACTCAGAAATAGTCCAAATAGTTCGGATGTGTTTTTTGTTTCTTTCCTTCTTACGGAAAGTTTCCATTTATATCATAAGTTTGTGGTGCTTTTCTATCCTAAAGAAAAATATATAACACTTAGGATATTTCACAACGAGATATTAAGATACATGGAACAACCTTACGAAAACTTTATATAATAGCAGAAAGTACGATGGGCACTATAAGAAGGCTTACAGTATTCAATTATGTCACATGAGCTGATCAGTACATTATTGCGAGGTAACGCAAAAGAAAAAAAAATACCAATGTCCCTACAGGGGTTCTGTAAGTTTGTGATAACTTAAAGTAGGTAATTCCACATATTTGTAAAGCTTCTAAACCAAATTAAAAGGGCTCCATCTTGAAAACTATAATACATAGAGACAGGGTTGGATATAGAAGGATGTGGGTCCTTGGGCTGGAGCCACTTTTGGTGCGCTATTCATTAGAAAAATTATTTTACTAGGATTTAATATGTCTCCTCGCCAGTACCTTCATGTTGTTTAAAAAAAATTTATTATAAATTTCTACATTTCAAATACTACTATTGTTTATATTCTAAACATTCCTATATATAAATAAATAATTTACCTGATTTGGGCCTATGAGTTTTATGTATTATAAGTACAATGTTTGCAAAACATGAACTTGTTTAAGAAAAGAAAAGAAAAATCTTTGCCCCCCAAAAAATTGGGCCCCTGTACACACCCTTTCTAAAGTTGAGAAAGTTCACACCCATACAAAATTAAACTATTCCAGTAATAGATTCTATAAAATACGGGGTGTGTAAACTTCATTAGGTTCATGAAAAATAAAAAAGTATGATTTAAATACCTTTTTTTTGTTCCTTCACCATATTAGATACAATCCAACTCCTAATCTATAACATAGACAGGTCAAACCTGGATTCTACACTGATGACAGATTCTGTGAAATACGGATTGTGGTTTGTTAAACCTTTATTCTATTTCTGAAAATTGGCTTTTTGTGAAAAAGTCTTTTTTTCTTTCTTTCTTTCTTCTTCAATACCTTTGGGTTTCAGTTTGAAAGCTAGCAGGGTAAGAGACAAAATAAACCTATGAAACTAAACCTGTCCAGGACAATTTCTTGGTATTTTAAGTAACTCTGGTTAGTTTTCTCAGAAAGCTTCACCTGGTTTGGTTCTTTTTACGAATTAGGTAACCAGTCTTTAATTTGTCCTACATTTGTAACAGGTTAAATTTAGTTAGTTGCCTCTGTTTTTACTCATAAGTTAACCTGTAGTTTTAAACATAGCTCAGTAAGCTTTGCAAATCCTTGACCTTTGGAAAGCCTTGTTCTGTTATTTAGTTTGACCCCACTACTATTAACAATACTTTAAAATAGAGCCATGGGGATAGAAATAAGGAATTACATTCTAAGAGTGATTTTTAAAGCATATCAGTTTTGTTAGAAGTTTATTATTGGCCACTTTGGCATCATATTGCGCAATACAGTTTAGATAAATAAATGCAATTACTATGTTCTTCCCATGGTTTCTCTCTGGGTAGCTCACCTGATTCTCATACTGAAAAAGACGCATGTAAAGTTATTTTCCACTTTGAAGGTGTGAGCATGTCCATGCTTGGTTGTCTGTGTGCGATATTTTTTTGGACAAACTGCAGATGACCAATCCGTGACAGCCCAATGCTAACATAAAGACTATTACACTAATCCAAACGGGATGAAAAAAGGTATGGTTTATCTTTTCAGAGTTACTAAAAGAAAGGAATGGCATTTAAAAAATAAGACCTAAGATCTGGACTCAATAAAAACAACTAAGGATCACCAAAAAATTTAATCTGAAACTAGAATTAGATTTTATACATCGCCTTCCATCATTTTTGGCACCACTGTTATAAATGTGTTAAGCATGTGTTTACTGTACGAGGTGCTGCCTGAAGACTCACCCGTGGTTTACCATTGTTATTTCTTTTCTTTCCTCCCTCAGATAATCAACGCGGTGGTCCTACTCATCTTGTTGTCAGCTCTCTATGACCCAGTTCAGTACCGCTATCACCTTACCAGCTCAGAGTTGGGAACTGACATCGATGTCATGGACGATGCAAGTAAGTGCCACGACTTTGTTTTGTGTTTGATTTGAGCGATAGTCTGTGATTAGGAGATATTTGCTTTGTGTGTTAATATGGTTAATATGGAAGCCCAGATCGTGTTCTGAAGTTGTTTGTTTTTTGACTCAAAAGTGGACATGGATGGATCCCCTGACTCATTGCGTGCCATCTACATCTGGGTTCTTGTGTGTCTAGCTGTTCTGCCCAGCTGGCAGATTTCCTTTTCCACAGTGCTGCCCTCAGCACAGACATAGCTGTGTTAGCTGTGCAGCATAGAGAACAAATCAGAGTGCATGATGTGTATTTTCAGTTCTCTCCCTGCAGCTACTGTCATCGTCACAGTCGCCTCTGGAAGACTTCAGACACTGTCCCCGGCAGCTGATTAAAAATGACTGCTCTAATTCTCAGATTAAAACGGCCATCTTGACTAACTCCCATCCCAACACGTTTGCTCTGCAATGGGCAAGGACTGAGAGCCAATGGGATTGTGTGGACAAAAGCGTCTGACATCTTTTGTTTGCTCTTGTTTTCTTTTACCATATTCCGCCATCTTTACTGATCATATACATAGGAATGTTTGTCATACAGAATCTGGGAACTTGTTGGTACATTGTTAATCAGTAGCAAATAAATGCATAACAAGAACAATCAACCTTATAACATAGGTTTAACGCCTATGTTATAAGCAGACATCAAAACAGCATTTCAGATATTTTTTTCTAGGGTTCCTGTTTTGATTGGTCATTAGTTCTTTACTATTTGTTTTTTATAAAAGAGGAGACGTCACTCTGCCTGCGATATATGTAACTGAGTTTTATTAATATAAATAAAGAAAATGGCATAAGAGTTGACATTTTGAACTTGCTTTAATGCATAAGCTGCAAGTACCGTTTAAAGCTTTCAGAAAATTTTAAACAATACATTAGTCCTTCCTATTGAGGAAGGAATAATGTCTCAATGAAGCACAAACTCATTAAATTTAGCTAAGAATTTCCATTCGGCTTATCACTGATCAGGACCAATCAAACAAAAAGTCATCTGATTTCTGTCACCATGCGTTTTCCTGTTTCATCACTGGTGCATAAGTTTACGCAAGTTTGCCATTAGATTAAATCTTTTGCTTATTTTGAGTGTTTTTAATGAAAAAAAAAAAATCCTAACCATTTAAAAGCAATAGCCTATTTAGTATAATACATCAAGCTATGAAAATATATTAAAATGGATGTTTCTTAAACACCAAAACTGGTCTTTTGACCAATATGTGTTGCAGAATGAAATATGTTTACTGTGTTAATTACACAAATTATTTAAGCCATCCACGGATAACTGTAAGAAAAACAATCATCATTTATTGCACCCGTCAGTAGAAATTGTGCTGATCACCAACATGCAACATCTTGAGTCACAGTCTTTAAGAAGGCATGAATTTATTATTTTTCATCTGTAAACTGTTCTTCTAATGTTATTTTGTCTTTTGTTTTTCGCTTTTACTTCCTGCAGATATTTGCATTGCAACTGCAATATCCCTTCTCATGATTCTTATATGCGGCATGGCAACATATGGTGCTTACAAGGTAGAACACGCAACGCCAACGTGAAACAGACCCCAATCTGGATTTACGGAAAATGAGTTTCTCTATTTAATCCTAATCTCTCCCTTGTAGCAACACGCTGCTTGGATCATTCCATTCTTCTGCTACCAGATCTTCGACTTTGCCCTTAACACACTGGTGGCCATTAGTGTGGTGGTTTATCCCAACACGGTGCAGGACTACCTTCAACAGCTGGTGAGCAGCGGCTCAGTAAATCTTAAGCACCCGCTCTAGAGGTTCTTATGTTGTGTTTTAAACTGCAGTCAGACAGCAGTTTTTATAACTGTAGAATCACTTAGTGAAATTAAGACATAAAATTACATATTAGCCATGCAGATTAAGTGATCATTGTGACCTCCTTGATTTAAAGATGCCTTTTTTTGTTCTTGATTTCTTTTTCTTCCTCTGTACGTCTTGTTCAGCCGGGGACATTCCCTTACAAGGAGGACATCATGTCCACAAACAATGTGTGCCTAGTCTTTGCAGTCCTGCTCTTCATTGGCTGCATCCTCTCCTTCAAGGTAGGTGCTCCTCGAAACTAAAACGTCTAAAAATGTTTGAGAATATCAGTGAACAAACCGAAGACCAAGGAACATAACTGACAGCTCAGGAATAGATTTTGGAGCTTTTCTCCCACTTCACGATTCTGCATTACTTTGTGTTGGTCTATTGCATGAACAATAAAACATTGAAGCTTGTAGTTGTAATGGGAACAAATCTAAAGAGCATGGATCCTTTTGGAAAAGGCCCGCTGTCAGAGAGCAGAGGGTCACGGATGTCAGGAATCCAACTCTTGTCAAACCGATTCTCCCTTCATGCACGGATGACTCTCCAGGCGCAGCTACACTCCGAGGCTCTTGGACGTGATGGGGCATAAAGTTGCAGTCATCTGTACAATCAAATCAAGTTGTTTCTCCTTTAAGCCGAGATTAGAACTGTTGTCAGCAGATATCCGAAGCCAGAGCCGGGGTTTTATGACAGGAAGCAGCCACTGGAAAACAGCCCGCAGTCAAAACAGTTAGAAATGTCGTGCCTTTGACAGTGAACTTGGTTCAGCTTATTGAGTCCATGCTGAAAAACGATGTGTTCATGACATGGGCCACCGTATACAAGGACAGCATAATTGCTGCAATTCTTTGTACAGAGCATGGAGACCCGCAGAAAGCACCAGATGCTAACGCTCAAGGACTCCTTAGTGAGCACCTGCTGACATTCCTCCTCAAGCCAACATCCTTCACTTGACTGCACTTGGCAGAGATGACACTGGCAGATGGGGAAAAGGAAGAGCTGGATAAAAAAAGATGATAGAAGATGAAAGAAAAGACAATTTAGGAAAGAGGAAGATTTAAAAGTCTTGAGTGACTGGGTTGAAAAGGAAATGCAGAAACGTGAAAAAAAGAGCTTTTTGGAGTGATTCTCGTGAGATACAATAAGAAATGCATCAAATGCAAACCACAGGAAAGAAAAATAACTCCGTATACAGTTGACTAAAGAATAAATTGTGGACAGCAAAGCAATGCAGGGAATAATAATGAGCTGACGAACGAGGCCACGTTTCAAACTTGAGCAAATTGGTGCTGACTGCTTGAGTTGACCTTACACAGAGAAGAAGGAGGTCGGCTCAGCAGATGGTAAAGCGATTGGCTTGCACTCTGCTTGGCTTCCTGGTTCATTGCTCCCAGTGCTGGCAGGGGCACTGACTCAGCAGGCTAATCACACAGACACACAATGAATCTGCTCTTCTTTTGCCAAGTCAGAGACCTCCCTTTCATTCAGGTATAGCCTCAGTGAAGCAAGACATGCCTGTTAAGTTGCTTCTGGTAGAACGGCAAAGGCTCAGTAAAGACGAGGAAACGATCCAGAATGTTCTAATAACACTGTTACATGTCTCTATCTAACCCTCCTTCATGAATAAATCACAACAAAACATCATCAGCATAACTGAAGGCTTTTTGCGTGTTAATACTTTTATTTGGTTTATCGTTTTACTTCCTGTGTTACAGGCCTACCTGATTGGCTGTGTGTGGAACTGCTACAGATACGTGAGCGGCAGAGGCACCACAGAAGTCCTGGTTTATGTCACAACAAACGACACGACGGTGAGTCGTCATCTCCCCTGTCCTCTCTCAACATGTTGAGGTTTTATTTACACCGTAAGAGAGGTCATGCTTCTACCTGAAAGGCTCTTTGTAAGCCGCCATCGCTTAAGCTGCGATTCACAAAATTCCGATGCAGTTATTGTCTGATTGTGGTTACGATGAAAATCCACATGTAGACTGAATTTAGTTTTAGAATTTAAACACGAAAACCTGCCCAGGTAAAGATGTGGAAAGAGTTCAGAAATAATTTGCCGTGGCATAAATCTCACCAAGATGTTGTTTTTTTATATGTATATATTCAATTTGAGTATTTTATTTATTCAGTAAGGGAAAAGCAAGACATTTTTTATCAAAAACACTTGTGACATAATAATTAGATTTCAACAAGAGCAGCCTTGCTGTAAGTTTCACCATATTAAAATGCGATGGCAGAGAACAGCAGAAATTCTTTCTTAAATAAACTGGCTCAGACTAGACACAAATGCTGCGTGACAATCCAATTATAATCCTAAATTTTTTATTAAAAGAAGGTAAATTTGTTACTGTTTTTGTTGCAAAATCAGCTTAGAAATATTAAGTAGTGGAGTATGAACTGAAATTAGTTTTAGTTTTATTTCAGGCTGGAATTTATAATTAAGATCTACTGGTGAAAAAGGCGAAAGCTTGAAATATTTTCTTCCTTTTCTCTTTGTTACTTAAACAAACTTTTACCTGTTGAGTTACAGTTTTCCGGGAAGCTGGCAGCAGCTTCCTTTGGGTCTGAGTCTTTCTTAATCAGCTTCCTCCATCTGTTTGACAGGAACTTAAAATGGAGATTTGTTAAAACTTCTTGTGTTGAGTAATTATGTAGACATAATTGTTGTAAATAGAAGCGCAGCTGTGTAGACTGTGTACTGCATGGTGAATCTGGCCTGATTCGGTGTTTAGTTGTTGTTCGGTTGGACTCGGCGATCTGATAGCTGCAGGGTTTCTGCTGGCTTCTCTCAGGTGTTGCTGTTCAGGCAGTCCGTTCCGGTTAACGCCGTTTGTTTCTAAGAGGCTTTAGCACGGTCATGGTTTCCATGTGTCTGTCGTGTTTATAATCCTCCATCCCGATAGATAAGACATTAATCTGCCTCACACACCCCGGTCGACTCCATGCGCAGCACTTTATCTGTCTGTCACTTTGTCCTTGTGCTCCAGTGGCCAGCCTTCATGCCGATGACGCTTTTCCCCTTAAACACACGACTCCGTTTACAGCTGCTAATCCAGCAGGCTCTGATGTCACACTGTGCATCACACGGGCCTTCGGCAACCATTAGACATGTTCCAGTTACTGTTTTCACTCCTAGATAGTGAAAGGAGAAAACATTTGGATTATAGTTTGGAGCTTCTAAACTGCTTTGGCCCAGAGAGACTTCCACTTACGTACAAAATAGTTTAGAAGTAAATGGAAATACACAAAACACAAGCAAACAAGGAAAACATCTCACGAAACCACACATGCAAATGATCACAGTCAACAGTGAAGATAACAACAGAGTTGCCTAGGACACAATAAAACTAATAGACTAAATACAGACCAGTTGTTATTTTGAAGTTATAGATTTTCCGTAATTATTATTACATAGGCAAAGGATAGTAAACAAAAATAAGTACTATCAAAGGAGAGTAATGATATCACCGTTTAGGAACTGTGTGATTATATTTTATTTTCTGAATTTCATTTGATTTATGTTGACTGTGGTTCTGATTCCAGCTGAGGCTACAAACTCTTAAATCGTTTTTAGCATACTGGTGATGCTTTCCTACTTTGCTTGTAATTTTTATTTTGTAAAGGCTTTTTTTTTGCACAGGAAGGGAACATGAATGCATACATTTTTAAATGTATTTATTAAAAAAAAAAAAAAAAAAAAGTCATAAGTGAATTAAAAGCGTAATCAAAGTTCTGGAGTAACCAGGCCAGATGAAGGCCACAGCATCTGCTGCTTGCATTCTAATCACAGGAGTATGAAAGAGCAATTTGTTCCTGAATGCAGCAGAGATCTGTGGCAAACAGCAAGGTTAAACCAATTTTAGATTGGACTAAAAAAACATTAAAACATGCTTTTATCTCTGCATTAACTCTGCCCGCTGATAAATAAAGCACTCTGTTTTTTTTTTTTTTACCAATAAAAAGCCAAGAGTGTTCAAATAGCTTTTTTGCAGCCTTCAGACATTAAGCACCCAGCTGCTTCCTCCTATCTGTTGTGCTTTTCTATAAATGCCATTAAAATGCACTAGGGTCATCCCCGTCTCTCTTTTTCTCCTCTTCCCCCTCCTCTCTCCACATATCTCTTTCTGCACTCCCTTCTTCTGGAAGCGTTACATAACTGTCTGCTTGTCTGCTTCATTTCAAATCCTAGCTGTGATGAGTTTGCAGGGCCACTCCGACTGTTTCTCCCAGCGTAATCTCTCGCTCTCTGAATTAGCAACAGTGCTGGTTTTATAACTGGGTTCATAGAGAAAGACCTCCTACAGAGAGCGGCTCGCAAGCCGGCCTGTGTGTGATGTTTCCTTAGAGCTGATTCTGCTATTTGTAAAAAGACCAGCTCTGAGGGCGATGGGAAGAAACCAGAAACTTTAATTTATCACTTACTGCTTTGTCTCGTTCACGCCTAACTTTCCTTTTGGTCTTTTCTTTAAGTTTTGTTATTTTATTATTTAGAAAGAAATCTGCCAGCATGAAAATACACCTTTCTTATTGTCTAGGTTAAAATTTTCTTTGATACATCAGAATCTTCTTAAAATTGAAAGTGTGGGGTGCAGCACAAAACAATGATCTCCTAATTAAACTCATTGTTGTCTATTTTAATTTTTTTTAAATTTTAATTTAGTAGTGAATAGAACCACATACATCCAGCAACTTTGGCTGCACCACTTCATTCAGTTTGGCTAAAAGCAACAATATGTTTTGAAGAAAGATTTGATTGTGGCCTGTTCTTCTGAGAATAGATTTTCTTTTTAGATTCTAGATTAAGTAACTAGAAAACAATTACCTCAAAACATTTGTGAAATCACTGTCTGCATTTCATGTGTATGACGAACTTGCTAAAATGTAAGACCAAATATCTTTAAAGATGAACTTTACAAAGTTCCAGCTCATAGAGATGAATTTAACATCTAGTCCAAGAAAAGAGTTTATTTGTTATTTTCAGTGAACCTCTGGCTAGATTAAAAACGAGAGTTTCTATTAAATTCTGAGTCACTGAGCTTCAGTTCTTTGTTCCAACGCAGGTCCTGCTGCCGCCGTACGAGGAAGCAGTGACCATCCCGCCGAAGGACCCCCCTCCTCAGTACACTCAGTACATGGAGGCGTGAGAGATGACCTTGCTGCTGAATTAGACACCCAAACAAACACCTTCCATATCTACTTTTCAACAGTAGGATCCCAACTCAGGCTGCAGTAACAAGTCAAGGCCATGTTTTTTTCCTAGATGCCAGTTTCAGCCTGGATTCCTGTCAAGTTTAGATTAGATGAAACTGACCTTGATGTAACTTTGCTACTTCCTCCTGCCCCAACCCCCAGTTTGTTGTGACGCATCGTCTCCTCCAAGGACAGCGCGACCGTTCCCACCAGCGCTCCCTGCAGGCAGCTGCTCTTCCCTGGAAGCATCTGAACTCTTGGCACTGCCAGAACGCTCTGACCCAACTTTATTTAAACTCCCCCTTTTTTTTCTCTCTATCTTTTTCTTCTCCCGCTTAAACTTAAAGCTGCACCCGTTTGGCCACCAACTGTTAAGCCCCGATACTGTGAATCAAACCCTGGTGTCTTTGAATAGAGACCTACAATGGATGAGAGACAAAGAAGGGTGTGAAAGAAAAACAATAAATGTTATCAGTAAAATAGCACTTTAAAAACAAAAAAACAAGTAGTTTGCAAATTTTCTTCAATGAATGTAATGTCAGGGTATTTTTGTATGACTTTTTGTATTATGTTGGAAACCGACGGGGGGGAAATATGAGAAGTGTCGTCTGTTCTAACCGGAATATTAACTTGTGTCACTCATCCTGTGGGAAGGTATGCAGAAAAAACAACAACACCTGGACCAAAAAAAAAAAAAACGACAACAAAAAAATGTCTTCTGTGCGTTTACCCATCAACTACCAGTGGAACCCTCATCCAAGCCACTGGTTTCTGTCCCAGTATTCCAGTTTGCCTTCCGGTCTTTTCCTTGATCTAACATGGTGTAACGCCTGGATGCGAGAGCAGTTTACAGTCCGTCCCCTTGCAGATCCGCAACCGAACAGGGAGCAAGACAGGAACTACAGTGAGCACATGAGGTGAAACGTTGTCTTTCCATTGCAGCGTTGGGGATTATTCTGAATTAAAAGTCCTTATTTTATCTTGTAAAATATCATATTTTTAAAAATGTCACATTTTGGAGATTCATTAGTTATAACCCAGTCATTAAAATGAGCAGAAATAAACATTTGAAATCACCCAGAAGTTTGACTTTTTGAATCCAATTCCTGCGTTAACTTTTCGGTGATGTTCTGATGCGTTGACATGCACCTGTATCACACAGGCTACGCAACTGTTCAGTCTCATTCTACTCCGTTTCATACTTGAATCCTGGTCTTATTAATCTCCTCCCGCCATCTTTAATCATGTTTCTAATCTGCCCCACGCCTCTGCTAATCCTACAGTAGTCAGACTGTAAACGCACTTTAAAGTCAGCTTCAGGCCGCTGGAAACTGATGTATGTGTTTTTGGCTCATCTTGACCTGACTGTGCTGTAGCTAAGCGTCTCCTGATTTGATCCGGTTTTCCAAACTGTACCAACTGACGGTTAGATGTGTCATAAATCCATGTTTGCATCGTGTGAAAGTAGCAGAACCGACAGACTTTCAGATGTATGTGAACCACTTTTGTCTCTGAGGCTAACGGATGGATGGATTTATCCTGTCAGGACTTCTGCCTCCCCTTTTGTTGGATCTGCATGAGCTCATGTTTTCAATTATAAACAATAAAACTTTAAATCAACTCATGTTGATTATTATTTATTGACTTGACAGCTGTTTATTCTGTGAATTAATGGATAATAAGAAGCGAGCCATAAATGACCCCTTGTTATGTTATATTAGTGTATTAGAGTGGGAATGTAGCACTGGTTTTTGACATACCAGTTTGTAAAATTTTCAGTATGTTTGTCCAGGTTGGAATTGAATTATCTGCTTTCCTTTTTTTTTTTTTTTTAAATAAAACAAATTGTCCCAAATAGTTGCTAATTTTTTTGCTAGCCCTGTTGTTTGGCCTGTTTTTGCTGTTTCTAAGGTAAGCTAACGTAACATTAAACAAATTTCACAAGTTTCAAAGCTTTTCTTAATCAAGAAATACATAAAGTCTATGTAAAGCATCGGCCTACAAAGAGTTGAGATTTAGTTTTCATAATGGATACATAACGGATGAAGATTTTCAAATGAGTGGCCAACTTTAATCGGCACCAGAATATAGAGTTTGTTGACAATTGACGGAGTGGAGCAAGACATTAAAAAGTCATTCCAAATGGGCTGTAATGGACTAAAATGAAATAGCCCTGCATGAATAAATCAATAAATGTTGCAACTCAATAAAACTTGCCATCTAATCACTTAAATTGGTATTGATAAAAAAATATATATATTCACGTAAATCCTGGTGGGGGCATAACATTTATAGAGGTGACTAATGCCCCCCTGGCACCAGATGGGTGGTGAAGTAGTCTAATATGTTGACCCATTCTTTCTTTACCAGAGCTTGGACATTGTTACATAGAATTTCTTTTAATTTCACTTTATTTTTTATTTTATTCCCTCAAGAAATATGAGTATTTACTGCAATAGATAAAGGAAATCATGACTGAAAAGGAGCAGAAGGAGAATATTAGCTATTCAGCACAGAAAACTGTTAGACATATTTCAAATACACAACAAAACATCAGCTTATTCAATGACTTTCAAATTTCTATTAAACGCAGAAATATTGTTCCATAAACTGACACCTTTCCATCATCGATACTGATTCTTTACTTTTCAGTCAAGGCAAACACTTGTCTCATGAATGAGGGATTTTTATTTTATTTTATTTTTTTTTACAAAAGCTAACAGCAATCATTCAATATAGGGGCAGGATTATTGGGCTTATCTCTAAGACATTGTATTGCTCTCACTTAAAACTGTTCTCACTCATTTAAACAGAACCAGAAGATATTTCAGAAACCTACATTTGAGAGTTGGAAAGGCGTATCTGTAAGCAACCTAGACTGTTTTTTTTTTTTTTTTGCAGTGCCAGAGCCGTGTTTTGTGCAAAGGAGGTATAAGGAGGGATTGATTCTGGAAACGATGCTTGCACTCTCCTCTAAATTGAGCCAGCTTGTTATTAGAGCTGAATGAAAGTGCTCGAGTTACAGCATCTTTTAATGGTGAGGATATCCTGGGAAACATTGCTCAGCAGGAAATAAAATGCACCCTAAGCCTAATTTGAGCACAAAGGGCTGACTAAGATCTGTTCTGTGGCAAAGAAAAGTCTCCGAGTCATGAACGTTTGAGAGTTTTTCCTCACATTGCCACTGGGAACGGCAACAAGTTGACATCGCTCTAACATTGCTTGGAAATATCTATCCTTTTCTCTTTATGGGTTTTTATTAAGTAATTTATTTTTCAGTCAGCATTTAGAAAACCTTTTGGCCAAAATATCTGGATTTAAGGTGCTGCAGGAAACTAGACAGATGCACTCACCTACTTTAGGACGAGGCAGTAAACAAAAAGAAAAAAACTGGGTCACATTCTGGCTCTTCTTGCTGAGACGGTTGTCAGGAAACAAGATTACAGGATGAAATCAGCTTCAGACATTTCAATTTTAATGCGGGACACTGATTTAAACATATTTCTTTAGCTACATCCTTCCACAAAAATGAAAGCTCTGGGTTTGGTGAAACATTTACATTCAACATGTCTAATGTAGGAATTTTGTTTACCCATCAAAACTGTTTCATTTTTTTTATTTATTTATGCAAAAACATATTTTCTCTCGTCAATTTGATGGGGAGCAGCAAAACAAGTGTCCTCTATTTATGGGAGAGACTGCTCACACTCATTAGTACCAATGCTTTCACAGAGCCTCGGTAGATGTTGTCCTGATTTTCCATGGGGAATCTGCGGCACGTGAACCAGATCAGCAGAAATGAATTGAATGTAACTGGAAATCCAGGAAGCAGCTTAGGGACGCAATGGGTGGAAAAACTGGGCCAAATGGCTCGATGCGTGATGGACCTACAGGCTGGCAGCCTGATGGCTCAAACTGCTGACGGATTGGATTGTCTGTGTTCATGAATTCTCATTTTTATCCTTTTTTTTCCCATTAATAACTTCGATTCTGTTCCTTTAAACCTCGAGATCCTTTAAACCACAAAGATGTCATTGCTACAGCGACAGTCTTAAGATGCATCTGGCTTTTAAAAGCTTCAACTTTGACTCAAACCTTTGAGTGGTTTTGCTTCACGATCCTCTTGAGGCTGCTCATATTTGTTTTCTACCATATTTTTTCCTTCCACTCAACCTTCCATAGATCACTCTGAACAATTTCTTTAGCAATTACCTTTGGTGACTTACATTCCTTCTGAACAGTGTCTGAAAACTGTTGAGTCAGCAGTTTCCTCTATGACTGTGAAACCCACAGTCATAGAGGACTGCAGGAATAGCATTAACATTTCTGACATTTTATTGTATCGGCCTTAATTATCCATAACCTGTGAAATGAACAGAAACAACTAAAATATATCAATGTGTAATAAAACATCAATTTTTGAACTGAATTATTGTAGCTAACTTTTAAATGTTACTCTTAATAACATTAAATAACATTTAGTAACCATTTCTAAAAATTTTTAGTTTAACATATTTGCATGTACCGTACATGCTTGTTATTTATTTCAGTCATATTGAACTACTTGCATCACTCTTAGGTATATATATATATTACACATATATTTTATGGTTATATTTATATTAATAATACTTATAATATAATATTTTTGTTGCTGAAAGCTAACTAGATTTTATGCCATCATTAGCCTTAAAATAATCTCTAAAAGGAACTTCAAACTCCGATCTGATTCCTTTGGATGAATTTTATATGTGGGTCAAAAACAAAAAAAGAAATGGCAGAAGGCTGCTGCTTTTGCTCTTTGTAGTTATTAACTTACACATTAAATATTTACATATACTGTTCTGTAATTTGATTTCATACAACATTCACACAGTTTTCCCCTAGTTTTGTCAGTGACATTTATAATGTAGAAGGTTAATTCACAGACAGCAAATGGTTACTCGTGAAACAATAAAGTTGCAGAAAACGCTAAATTCAAAGCCACCATTAGTAATTCAGAAGCTTTGAGGGACAGGTCAGCAGACCCATCTATACTTTACATGACAGCTCATCACCGTGTGGCCTTTCATGTTTCCGACTGTCCTTGCATGCCAGCCAACAACACGTTCTATAGTTTATGTAAGTGTCTGGAGGAAGGGAGGGCGCGGCGCTTTCAGAGATTAATAGTTGCATAATGTTGACATCGGAGCAGTTCCATCCTGATGGTTTGCACTGAACGCGCTAATCCAGTTGTGACGCTTTGTTACACAAGTACCTAAAAATAATATTGGTTTAAAGTTTCATCTGAAGGATTTTACTTAAACATGTCTACTGTTCCTATAGACCAGAGTGAACCCCCTACAGCAGCGGTGTCAAACTCATTTTTGTTTTGGGCCAAATCAAGATCATGAATGCTCTTAAAGGGCCGGTTGTTCCAGAATGTATTGATAAAACCTGTTCACAAACTGTTAAAATATCAATGAATTTTTAAAATTAAATAACATTGAACATCTTTTAAGTCCCTCCAGGATATTTTTTTATTTTTGCAATAAAAATCCAAGCGTTTGTGGCACTAATTTGGAAATATTTGCGCTCATGACGGTAAATGTGACTTTTTTATTACTTACTGTATAAATCATGGACTATTATCTGACATAAATTAAGCCTGAGGAAGCTGTTAAGTACAAGTAAAAGTTTTTGTACATTTTTGAGAAAAATCTGCAATAAACTCCCAATTATGTATTAATGCAAAAAAAGTGCAAGAATGTATTGATTTTGCATAAATTTCCACAATAATTCTTAAGAAACTGGAGGGACTGATTAACATAATTTGGCAGTATATAGATAAAAACTGCATTGATTTAATTGATAACATAATATTTAAGCACATTTAGTGTTTAGTCTAGAATCTTGAGGGCCACATAAAAAGCTATGATGGTCCGGATTTGGCCCACGGGCCTCGGGTTTGACCCATGTGCCTTACAGCTACTGAAAATGTTCCTGTCATTATGGGAATAAATAACAGAGTACAGGGTTCTCTAGGAGAGAAGGTGGCAAAATAAAAATACTATTTTAATGAAAAAGAAACCGCATAGCAACTGTGTTATTTCTATTTGTTTTATTTATTTATAACAATATTGCTGAGCAATTTACTGGGCCTGCTGCTGCTGATCCGGCATGCTCCTGATGATGTCAGAATCGCCTAAGGACAAAAAGACGAGCCAAGTCAGTAAAATAAATATACCACTGTCACATTTCATTCAGTTCGTATAACTATATAATAAACATATATATTTGTTTCATCAGCAGAAATACACTAGACAGGAGGAGGATAAATGTTGCTAGCAAAGCACTCTGAACTGTCCAGAAGGATGAGGCAGTTCATTAAAATGCTCCAAGCAGCTTTGATGTAGCGAACCACTAGTCCTGAACTGGACCACTCTGACTCAGGTCCATCAGGCGCAAAAATTCGCACCAAATAGTTCTAAAAAAAAAGTTCATCTACAGCACTCGTTTACATTCAAATACTTAAACTTTTACATCTACAGTCACAGATCTAGGGAGTTTCTTTTTAGAGACAAATATGGCAAAAACAAATTGCACTTTAAGAACTAAATGATTTGCTGTTTGCATGCAAAATTCTGTTCAATTTAATCTCGAACCACATAAAAAACTATTTTAGCAGATTTATTAATAGTTGTTGTATTGTAGTAATAGAAAAAAAAAACATTAGTTTTGTTTGGTTCTGCTAATTCCATGTAACTGGATCATTACTTGAAGGTGATCTGTTCAAGATTACAGCAGAACAGAGTTCAGTCAGTGAGGTTGTTCACTGTATGACAACAAGCGAGACTCTTCTTTAGGAATTACTGCAGCAAATTTTCCTGCTGGTCACACTGAGCCGTTCTGAAGACCTGAGTCGTTCAAAGAACAGTGAACTTTGAAAAAGTGCAGAAAATCAAGCTGGTTGATCAGCTAAACTGACCTGAAATGCTTTAAAATGGAACATAAAACCTTAAAGTCATAAATTAAAATGGAAAACGACCATTCCAGAGGTTGGAAGAAAATACAAAATGGAGAAACATCAAGTATCTATGAGCTGAAGGCTAATTGAAATTCCAACTCACTGGCCTAAAGTTACCAGTGAGTACTTCAACAATAAGACACTTAAATCAAGATTTTAGGATGAACTTCTATTGTGGAAAATAAGAAGTGTTGAAAAGGTTGGAATTTGATCCAGAATACACCGACTGGTCTAAGGAGAATTGGAGCAACATTTTGAACAGTGATTAAAGAAAATTTGTTCTTTTTAGACTACAAATAGGAAACGAGCTGCATCTTAAGCCCAGACCAGCAAGATCAATATTACAGAGTAAACAACAAGCAAATATTTGGTATTTAAGCATGTTTCTGTTGACACCATGGAATAAAATTGCTTATTCTTCTTAATGCAAGTATAGAAATAAGTGATACACTAATGTTGAACTCTACTGACTTAAAAATCTACTAGATTTCATTTCCAGGTGACGATACCAGCTGTCAACTTCTCAGTGAAAACCCGACAGAACACCTGAGGTGATTTCTGAATTAGCTGCTTCTGTTCAACAGGGCGGATGAGAGGCTGCAGCTCCTTACCGGGGTCAATGATGGCCAGTGTGCACACCCTGTAGTACTTTCCACAGGCGGTGCCAAGCTCAATGTTGTTTCCACTGTAGTGGTGGACACCGGTCTTGGCCAGCATGGCGTAGTACTCGATCTCTGACTTCCTGAAACCGAAAGAGATGACGGAAATGTGAGGCAAATTAAATGCAAATGCTGTCAAATTAGCAGGATAAATTCCCAGGCAACAAAACTGAGCAAACGTTTTGCTATTATTAGCGCCATTTCAGATTAAAAAAAAACAACGTCAGGCTTATTAAAGATTGGTAATCAGTGATTGGACAGAAAACTGCGATCGGTGCACCACTACTTTAATTACAAAGAGAAAATCGCCATCCTATTATCGGGTAACTATTTAATAATTTTAATAAAACTCCAATATTCCTGTAAGAAAGAAGAATTGCATACCACTTTAAGATATATGGTAACTCAAATGTTCCTACACTCTTGAGCAGATAGAGAGTGCCTAACCAAAGATTGAGTTTATGAAGAACCTCAACTTGAAAACACCAATGTTTCACTGCCTTTACATCTCTTGCATTATGCCAATTTTATCCCAGGAGCTCCTTGGTTTAAGTGCATAACTCTACTTGTTATGCACTCCAACCATACATAAAAGTATTAGTCAACACAAAATCTGAAAACTTTCCTCAGATCATCCATCACTGGAGGTCATACAAAGAATTATATGCCCCCCCCATTTATTAAATGCCATCAACACAAAAATAAGCAAACCAACCAAGACATATTTAGAGGCATAAATGGAGATAATACTGCAATTTCTTTATTATAGTTGAATTCCAAACCAAAATCTGCATGCTGTAATATAGCATGCAGTGGCGCAGTTGGTAGCACTGTTGCCTTGCAGTTGACCTCTGTTCTTGCAAGAAGGCCAATTGCCTTCTTGCTGCAAGTAGGTCCTGGGTACGATTCCGTCTTTCTGCAAGGAGTTTGCATGTTCTCCCTGTGCATGCGTGGGTTCTCTCCGGGTTCCTCCCACAGTTCAAAAACATGACTATCAGGTAAATTGGTCTCTCTAAATTCTAAATTGTGTGTGTGTGTGAATGGTTGTTTGTCCCGTCTGTCTCTGTGTTTCCCTGCGACAGACTGGCGACCTGTCCAGGGTGAACCCCGCCTCTCGCCCGGAACGTTAGCTGGAGATAGGCACCAGCACCTCCCAACCCCATTGGATACCACAGTGTAAGAAAATTGATGGATGGATGCAGATTCAATGACTAGGCTTTGAATGGAGTAGATGTGCTGTACAATATTCTTACTTCTTATTTATTAAAATCTCATCTATTGCAACACAATCTCAAATCTGTTGACAGTATGTACCTAAGAGCAGGGCAGTTGTTGGCCAGAATAACCAGCTTAGCTTTCCCCTGACGGATCATCTTCTGGGACTGTTTGTAGCCCAACACGTACTTTCCACTCTTCATCACCAGCTGGAGACGGGAGTTTATGGACTCCATAGACTTTTTCTAAACGAAAAAAAAAGACAGAAGTCAAAAGGGATAGCATAAACAAACGCAAAAATCTCTGATAGGGTAAAGTAGATTAGCCTAAAACGTTTCCACGTTTCAGCAGCTTTCGCGTGTTAGACTTAGCTAGCTAGCATTAGTACCGTTACCGGTTCATTGTGTTTTAAAAATACAAACGTAAGTCGCATACATATCGCTCAGCGTAAATTAAAAACTTAATAGATGTAAAATGAAACTGTAACGATTCCACCAAATTCTACAAATGAGGAAAAACAAAACGTTCAGCTCGCTAGCTACGACGCTAGCTAGCAGGCCGCGACGGAAACATGTTTCCACGTGAAGCAGCCGTCCAGCCTGCCGCAGCGCGAGACAACGCCACTCACCGTCTTCTTTGCGGCCACCATGTTTGCGGTTTAGTCCGAACCGGCCAACCTGCGTGACAAACAAGAAGCAGGAGAAGACTGCAGTTATGGTTTTATCTGCGGGAAACGTCTAGAAAATGGACATTTTAGTGTGAAAACTCGGAGCTCGACTTACAGCGAAATCACTCCAATATGGCCTCGGAGTAAAAGGAAGTTGCGTAGTTCGTTGCGTCGGTTTCTTCTGTTCGGCTTCCGCCAGCAGCTACTGTTCAGAGAGCTTTTCCGTTCATATTTGTGATTTTTATTCTTTAAATTTTAGTTAGATTACATTAAAGCTAGTTGGGTTGTTACTGACTAAATCAGTAACTTAAACCTTAAAAAAGTTTTATTATTTAGGATGTTTTTCTATTTCACTCTGACAAACTACAAATAAAAAAAAAATTAAGTTAATATGTTGATGATTTGTTATTGATCTGAAATATATCATTATTCTCATATATATTATTGAGCTTGTTAAGAAGAATAGGCTACTTGTTGTTACCTAGAGGTCGGCAAAACTGATTATATTTACTTGAGTAACATTTTGAGGACTTAGTTCATTTACTTGAGTAATGAACCAACTGTAGACAGGAAAAAGCGTAAATTACTACAAAAACTCATATTTTATTTTTTTTTATAAAAATTAGAATTTTTTTTTAAATTTCTGATTTTTTTCTAGCAGTTTTTAAATTTTTGGAGTTAAAAAATGTCCTTCTTTTGTTCCTGGAAAATTGGCGGAGATGAACTTCTTTTTTTCTATCTGCAATGGGCCTAATACACTTGAGTAGATTGATTTTGCATTGATAGAAAGAGATTTCTTTAACATATGAACTAATGTTTATGCTAATCTGAACATATATATATATATTTATTTTTACTGTTTTTGTTGTTTTTATTTACCATATTTGTCTGAATAAATATTATTGATTGATATTTACTCAGCATGTTTTACATGTCACTGTTTACATCATTATTGTTCATTTTGTATTAAGAAACAACACGGTTATTTTTATTTCAATGGTCACATAAACGACCGTTTACATATATATTAAATAAAAAAAAGTAAGTTTACTGTGACCCCCTTCCAGTTACATTCCTCTGGAACCAGAACACCGGGGCCGCTTTGGGCGCTCCTACCAACCGGTAGGAGACGACAACACGCGTGCGCGACGTCATCGCTGCAGCCACAGCCTGTCTGCACCCACTGAGCGTGAACTTCTCCAGTCCCCAGTGCGCCCAGGGCAGGATGGGATGCTCCACCAGCTCTCAAACTTCAGCGGTAGACACGACTCGACCCAACGCCAAAACTGAGGCGAGCAATGGAGCCAGCACGACAGGTGACTGAGAAAAGATCAAACTTTATTCCTGTAGACGAATGATCAAAGCTACAATTAAGTGCAGGTGCAAATGCACAAAACAGAAGTTGCGTGTAGGGAGGGGGCATTCGTTTTTAGCGAACTAATGTATAAAATTAATAATTTACTTTAATCAAAGCAGTATGAAAGTAATAACTTTTTAAAAAATCTGTTATTTGCTTGCATAAGAGCTAACATTTATGCATGCCTTCAAACCAGTGGTTTTCCTCAAATCAAATGCATAAATCACTAATCCACTTCAATTAAAGTAATGCTATAAATAGCCCTGAGTGTGTCTGTGGAAATGGTGTCAAGTTAGAAGTTCTCTGCTTTCTCTGTATAGAGTTGCCATTTATCCATTTAACGCTGCAGTGAATACATTTAGATAAGGGATGCAAATTGGTGCCAGTGTTATTTCTCTGTGTGCAGCCGGCGCCTTGTGCTTTCACTTGGGGCGAGCCACATCTCCGCAGGGACAGGATGAGAAAGTTTATTGCCATTAGTTAACAGTGGCTTCTGGCTATGATCCTCCCAGAGCAGATTTGGTGACAGTCTACGGTTTCAGAAGGAAATGGAGAAGCGGAGTCGGGCAGGACTTTGTTGTAGAGGGCCCTTTCTTTGGTGCCAGTTAGTTGGTACACTATTGCAGAATGAGGGGAAAGTATGCTATCAACAAAACTATGTGTGTGTCTGAATGAACAGACTTTAAAGTGGGAAGTTTGTTGAAGCAGCTGAGACGATAAAAAGGTAAAAGATTCACTAAGTGGGACCTCCTCTGAGGTGAAAGCACGCAGACGTAACGCTTTAAAGAACACCTGAGGAGCTGGGAAAGTGTGTCTGACTTCCCTGTGGAGCTGGCAGACAAAAGGAGATATGCTCACCAAAGTTTCTCTTTTATTACTGGCCTTTGTTTTGAGTTTATCAGCGAAATAACAGTGAACAGTATCCCTGTTTTCTTGTTATCAGCCTCTTGGAGGTCAGATGGAAATGTATCAGGATGTCTCCGTATTTTTGTATGCATCTTATTTTCCTTCTCCGGATGCCTGAGGGAGAAAAAAGTAAACACTTTTTGTCCAAGGCTTGCACCTCTTGAAGACACATTCCTCTAATGCCAAGTCTTTCAGTCAGTTAATACAAGTTTTGTCTCAATTAAAAACATTTTTGCTGTTTTTGGCTGTCGATTAGTTTCGTTCTCTTGTAAACTCTTATAATATTGAAAGCAGAGACTTGAGACTTCTGTGATCCATGCAAATTGTCCCAATGCAAACCATTCCACCCAAAAACTTTACAAGGAAGTGGTGCAGCATATCAGCAAGATACACAGCAGCCTGCCAATGTCGCAGTCTGCTGTGCTGTTAATGTTCCTGAAGAAGAGTCCTCATAAAGATTAACTTAGGTTTATGTCAAACGGAGGTCCCTGTTTAGACACAGTTTTGCTTTTAATCTAATAAGCATAGCATATATTTGGAAGATGAAAAGGTTTTTATTTGTTTTCTTGTTGCCTTTTTTCACATTCCGGTGAAAGATGTCATCATAATCCTTTAAAAGTGAATGTTTTTTCTCATACAGCAACAACAAAATGATGCATTTTCATGTGGGGAAAGTTTCTGATTAGCGGAAATACATTGCTGCTGCACGGTTTGGGTTGGTAACCCAAACCGTGCATATTTCTACTCTTCCTGTTGGCTTTTTTATTAAACCTTACTTGCAGCTGCTACCTGGGTCACGTAAGCATAAAGAACAACAGAGGAAGTAACATTACTGCTGATTTTAATGCAGTAACATACAGCCTAGCATCTGAGTATTTCTGTTTGTGCAGGTATGTGGTCACTAAGGAACCACAGCGATTCAAAGTTCTGCTATTAACTCACCTGTGTTGCTGTGATTCAGGTCATCAGTCTGTTGAAACAGGAAATCTACTTGGGGAAATCAGAAAATGATTAAACTCCGAAAACAAAACAATGAGCCCTTACACTTGCTGTGTCATAGTTTATTATTATTATTATTATTATTATTATTATTATTATTAATGTTCAAGGTTGATATTTTGAACATTTACTTTGCGTCTTCATAATATGTTTTCACGGCTTTCTGTTGACACTGCAGGTGTATTTACTTTGTTCAATATTCCACACTTCTATACACTGTAGCTGTTATTAAAAAAAACCTGGTTTAAAGCTGTAAAATATCTTGACAAAGTGACAGTTTAAGTTTAAGGTATTCTTGTTATTCATTGTGATCAATACTTGTTAGCTTAGTTTCTAGGAACTATTGCAATATCCTTTGATTATTTGCTGAATTGTTGTACATGTTCCCAACAGGGGCGGCCGGTGAGAATGGAAAAGTAGCTGAGGACAGCGAGACCATTCCAGACCAAACACCGGCTGAAGGCAGCGATGCTAAACCTGAGAGCGAAGCCGCTGCAGCTGCTACATCTGCAGAGAGCTCTGCTCCAAGCCCCCCAGCAGCGGAGGAGTCGCCTCCTGCAGTAGACAGCAAACCTGCAGAGGCAGCAGCAGGAGATGTTCCAGCAGCAGGAGATGCAGCAGCAGCAGGAGATGCAGCAGCAGCAGGAGATGCAGCAGCAGCAGGAGATGCAGCAGCAGCAGGAGATGCAGCAGCAGCAGGAGATGCAGCAGCAGCAGGAGATGCAGCAGCAGCAGGAGATGCGCCAGCAGAGGCTCCACCTGCAGACGGCTCTGCCGAAGCAGCACCAGGCTCCTCAGAAGCTGCACCTCCGGAGCAAGGTGGGTTACAGTTAAAAACAACAAGCAGTGACGTGCAGAGCGAGCGACTTTCTGAGTGTTACTGCGTTGAGCTGGGAAAGATCAGTCATCTTTAGATTCAGTTTAAATGCTTCTGAACATCCACATCCTAACATTGCCCCGCAAGATAAAGGATTCACTTATGCTCTTTTATCAATGTAAATTACTCCTGATATGCAAATCTCCTTAGAGTGACTGACGGCAGCATTGAGACAACCTTCAGGCTGACTTCTCAAAGTTTTGGAACAGGTCGGGTTGTGGGTAAATCCTACATTCATGTGCTTTTATTTTATTTTTGTCAATTTGAGAACTCAGAACATCAAAATCCAACACTTACATCGCTTGACATCAGACCGCTCAGTGGTTTTGCTTCCCGGTGGGAGGAAGACAAGATGTGCAGATTTTTTTCCCTGGCGGCCATTGGTAACCAGAGTGGTTTTAATGCCCTTGTGCAGGTACATGATGTCCCCTCTGTCTTTCCCCAGACCATCCTCATTCCTTGGCTGTAACCAGGTAGTATCCAACAACACTAGTTGGCTGCAGGAATGTGTTTGCAGGCCACACCTCTAGTTATTTTCTCCTAAATAATCTGCCTCTGTGTCAGTTTACTCGATATTCTTACTGTGATTGGTGAACTATTTGATAGCTCAACTCATAGTAATGCCTAACCAGTTGGGTTATAAAATAATATCCCAATATTTTTTAAACATCTCATAGGGTATTGTTCAAACCATCATTTGAAAATGAAAGGAATACAGCACAGCTGCAAATTCACCAAGACGCGGCCGTCCGCCCGAACTGACTGGAAGCTGGTTAATCAGAGAAGCAGCCAAAGAGTCTATTTGGTGTTTATATCTGCAAGAGCTGGAGAAATCTGCTGACTGAACAACTACGTGTTGCTCCACATATCTGACACACATGAAGGAGTGACCCGAAGAAAAGCAGAGTCCCTTTAAAGTTTGCCACGACAAAACAAACATTGGCTGGAGGTGTTTTGGTCACAATTGAACTTTAATGTGGCTGCATGTTGCTCTTTCAATTTGGAGAGACTCAGACGGAGAAAAAAACTGCGATTAAGAGGTTTATTGACATGCACAAATTTAAAAGTTCTTTGGCGCTCGGGCCCCGGCTGAGGACATCAAGCTGTGAATTGCGATAAGCTCGGATGAGCATTCCCGATGTAGGTTAGGGATGTCATCCCCCAGGGCCCCGAGACTGGTGGTGGAGGTCGGTGGATGATGAGTGCCTGGAGAGCCGGGAGGTGGAGGTGGAGAAGGGCTGGAGGAGGGTTGAGCGCGGCTGGAAAGCAGAAGATGCCATGGATGGAGGTCCTTATCAACTGGGCCTTGGTCGGTGATTGGCCGTGACGTGGCTTGGTCCAGCGTTGCTAGGTCTGCGGCGATGAGCGGGACACGCCGATTGGATGATGCGAGTGGGGCTAGAGAGTCTTCCAGTTTGAATTTTCGCCTAGGCTACATTTGTCATCTGGAGGCTTAAATACTAAATAAAAAATGAAAAACATTTTTATCTAGGAACAAGTATTCAACCAGATATCTTTATTCCAGGTAATTTTTTAAAATCTTAAACAGTAGGTCCAAGGTACTGATGGGCTGTGGAGATTTAATCAATTATCTATAAAATCAACAGATTTGGCTAAAGAAATCAGGCCATTCAACCAAAGCTAAGTGTGTTTCTAGAGAACGTGTCATGTTTGTAGGGTGATGATTCCACCTTTGTTCCTCAGTGCACATCTGCACATTGATCTGCGTGACTCGAGGCAGTTTTCACTGCTATCAGTTCTCTCAGTGATGCAAATGACCCTTACCGCGGGCATTTATTCGGCAGGTCAACGCTTCATTTTCCTCTACGCTCAATGCAAAGCATCCGACTCTAACAACACAGACCAGAGAGGCAGAAGCTTTAGAAGTGCAACGCAAAAGGATGATTGTGCATTTGGTTTTCTCTTAAATTCACATTTCAGGAAGAGTCTCAAATGTGTTTAGTCCACATATTTCTAAGTGGTGACGGAGAAATGAATGGAAATGAAAGCAGGACTCATTGGGAGGGTTATTGTCAAGAAAAAAGGAATGAAAGGCATCTGTAGATCAGATTTGCATACTTTACAAAAAACTATGCAAGTAAAGAAAAATCATTCAAAGACCCTTAGAAAACTTTGAGAATTAACTCAAGAGTAAAGAAAATCTGACTCTTCAGAAAAAGCCTAAATCATTCAAAACCTTTGCTCATTGGAGACAAACAAAGTACTTGTTCTGGTTCTCACTTGATTTTGACGCCTCCCTCTAGTGTCCAACTCGACTCCTCAGATCAGGCTTTGACCACAGCCCAGCTTAGTTGTTCTGCCTGCAGCTGATGTGTTTTCAGCACTTTGTTGTCAGTGCCATCCCACTAATTTGCAATCTGAATCCACGGAGAAACCAGAGCACGTTACAGGGCTTTCACCGATGTCGGGCTGCAGGCTGGACCTCCTTTTCACAGCCAACGCAGAGAGATGAGAGCGTGTCACACAAGCAGAGAAGCTCAACCATTTCTGAGGATTTTAGGGCTCATCTTGTTGTAAATCTTAAACCAAACGCATTTAAAGAGAAAAAATTGAGAAGAAGCATGCTAATTTCACACCAACAGTGTCACAAATATTTGAATTTATATTGGAGCTGACCTCATTGTACTCAAAGTTTTTTCAAAAAAGAAAGAAAAATCTCTTCAAAATAAAATCTGGTTAATATACAGCTCTGGGAAAAATAAGAAACCACTTAAAATAATCAGTTGTTCTGATTTTACTTTTTATATTTGTATGTTTAAGTAAAATGAATATCGTTCTTTTATTCTATGAACTACTGACAGCATGTCTCCGATATTCCAAGCAAAAATGTAGTGTTTATTTGCAGAAAATGAGAAATAACAAAAAAGATGTAGTGCTTTCAGGCCTTAAATAATGCAGAGAAAACAAGTTCATGTTCATTTAGAAACAACAATACTAATGTTTGAACTCAGGAAGAGTTCAGAAATCAATATTTGGTGGAATAACCAGGAGGTTTTTAATGGGGTGTAGTGGTCTCTTAATTTTTTTCCAGAGCTGTATATTCAGCCTCCGGAATCATTACTTTATAGAAACATACCGTAATTTTGCGTAAATGTCAGCTGTTGGTGTTTTGTGGTACCAGCTTTGCACATGTCAAGGGTTCAGGATATTGTTTTATAATCTATCCTGCTGGAAACTTCTTCACAACTTCATCCTGTTTGGTCTCTATGCTCCTTGTTCTCCATTAAACCTCTTAGACCTTCACAAAACAACTGGATTCATACAGTTAGAAGACTTCTGATGTCATTTTATTACATTGGCTATTATTTAGGAAATTCAAATAAAAGAGGGGTAGATTTGTTAAAAATGATTGGAAAACTATGTATTATGTATCTTCCACTTCACACTCATGCACTGCTTTGTGTTGGTCTGTTAGATAAAATCCTCCAAGAATGGATTAAAGTTTCCACTTGTAACATGACAAAATGCTAACAAAGGTGCCATTTACAAATCTGGATCATGATAAACAGGAGTGTAAAAATTGAAGCCCTGGGCCATTTGTGGCTAAAATGACAAATGTGAAGTTCAGCAAAACATTTTTGTCTTTTATTAAGCATGTTTTTTTTGGTGGGTTCATATCCCAAAGATCGATTCAATTCTGTAAAATACAACAAATGTTTTCAGACGAAGAGTGACACTTACATTGTTCTAATTCTCAAGAATAATCGTCCCAAAAAAGTAGGAAACTGCAAAATCTTTTTCATATGTTGCATCTACAGTTATTTATAAATCAAAAACAAAGCTGCTTTGTTTCATTTAAATGCTTCGTGTTTAGTTCATGATTTTACAATTTGGGCCTACATTGCAAAAGTCTAAAATAACATTCCTGATTCGAAACCATGTTTTTCCATCTTTAATCCATGTGCCGGTAGACAAATCTAAACGGCGGAATGGCTGATGATTGCTCACACAAACTCTTTCTCTCTAGAGGCCACAGCGACTGATTCAGAGCCCAAACCAGAGGAGGCACCTGGTGAGCAAATGCTGCGTTATTACGATTTACTGTTTTTACATCACGGTGCACAAAACAAAACTGTATGAGCACCGTTGTTCTCAGATACCGTCTCTTGTTTGCGTTTCCAGTGCCCAGCGAGTGAAGCGTGACGTACCTGACCACACGGATGAGTTTGCTGGAAGAGGCGCTCCCCGTCCGTATGCATGAGTGGGAGTGGGAGTCTGAGTGCTTGTGTGGAAGAAACACATGCCTTGTTGCCAAGATGCTGACCCTGATGATGACCTCTTTCATTCAGGGTTCCTCTGTCACCATTGTGCCTTTTCCCCCTCCTCCCCTTCTTAATGATACACAACTACAGTTTTTACTGTACATAGATATGTTCATTGGAGAGAAGTTTAGATAAATCACTATACTCAATATTTATTATCTGTATAGAAATGTTTGACTTGGATTAGAATCTATGCAAATTTTTTTCTACAAACTATATTCTGACAAAAACCATAGTTTATTTTTACCAATTTAAATATGGAGGTGGCCTTCTTTAATTTGAAGTACTATTGTTAGTACATCAAATTACTAAGGTCCTGGAGAAATAAACGCTGCCTTTGCTGAATTAAATAAGAATATTCCTACGTCTCATGATGATGAAAGCCGGAAATTTGTTATAAGCTGTGAACTGTCACATAAATTAAAAAGGCAGTATATAAAAAAAATGACACTCAAGACGTTTGTTTCTTTGAATCAACACATTACGACATTTAAGTACCACTTTATTTGCTGCTTCTGTTAATAACTTTATGTGTAAAAATTACAACAAAACAAAGAGACAAACATTGACATTGCTTTAAGATTATCTCACTGGTGTACATCAAACTGGAAAAATCTTGATTGGTGCCTTCAGCATCCTTTACAGCGACCTGTTTTAAAGATTTCTCATCTTGTTCAGCCGTTGAGGGTCCCAGCTACTGTTTGGTTTAGAAACACAACGCTGCCTCTTCGGGAAAACCTGAAATAATTGGGCACCTTGTTGCTTGGCTACAACTTGTTTGGGACGCGGCCGGCTAGTCAGGAGTCGGAGAGAGGGCCGAGGACGGCGATCGCCTCGATTTCCACCAGCGCACCCTGCAGAGGAGACAAGACAAGATTCAAAGCATGCAAGCATTTCTATAAGAACCATTTAAACTGAATTAAACTAAATTTGATCAAATTTGCAGCTCAACTAACATGTAATTTTCGTTGCTCTAGACCAGGAACCGCTCATATAATTAATATGAAAAATCCTTTTGGAGCTAAGCTTTACTGAAAAGATGTATTCTTGTTGTTTAAATAAAATATCACACTTCTCAAATAACTAAAAATATATACTTGACTGCATAATTTTGTAGTTGAGAATTGTTTCGTTAAGTCGGTATGTTGCATTAGTATTGTTGGTATTGTATGTATTGTAAGTATTGTATGACAGGAACCTACAATTAAGGAACTGATTTGCATTATTTACCAAACAGGGTGACATTATTTAACCTTTTTAAAAATCCTTTAAAATCCTAATGCCATTTGTCCACACAAAAAAAAATGTAATCTTCCTAAAAACTGCTCAAAAATATTTTCAGATATTTTTCCCCACTTGAAACAAGTCGATCTTGTAAAGCAAAAATATTCACATCAATATAAAAGTTCTGAGGGACTTTAACCCTTTGAAGTATATTTACATAGACACTGCTTTTAATTTTTAAAAAAAGTCTAAAAAAATACTACATAAATACTATAATTTGCATAAAGTACTGTACGTAGTTTTTGATTATTGTTGTTAGTCAATAAATGGGTCAATATTTGCTACAAACATTTTCTTACCTCATTCATTGGATTGAAACAACGTGACTTTTTGTTGTTAGTTCTTTTTATATTTTGCCAATTTAAGGAACTGGCAGGGTAAGTGTAAAAAAAATAAAGAAGTAAAAAAACAAATAGCACAAAATTCTCTTAAGAGCAAATACAACTTGTTCATGGAACAGATTGTTTCTCTATTCAGAGGTCTCAGTTTGATATGTTTTCATTCAACACTGGCAGAGGAAACAAATATTTTCTGTGATAATCTAAAATAACTACGAGCCTTGCAAATCTGAATCTTTACAGCTTCAATTAAAGTCCCTGAAACTGCAGGAAAATTGCTGCAGTGCTTTTAATAAACATCATTTCGGTAACAAACCAACTAAAGATGTTTTATAGACAGATAATGCAGAGATTAATTAGCGAGCCCATTCGTATCCTTAAATGCGGTCATATTTAAAAATGAAGCAGATGAATCTGCAGGTTTGGATCGGTACTCACTCTGGGTAGAGCAGCAACCTGGTAGGCAGCTCTGGCAGGAAAATTAGTGCTGAAAACTGGGAGAACGGAAGAAAACAAAGTTTATAGCTGCTTATTAAGGATGTTTTGTGTTTTGCTCAAATAATTTTTTAAACATCTTTTTAATAATGAATAAACTCAGCCTCAAATAATCCTTACTTCAGCCATTAGTTGTATTTGTTTCACTGTGAAGTCAGAGATCATCAGTTTGGCTCATGTGTAACACCAGATTAAGGCAGATAAACATATTTTTATACGTTACATATGGAAGAGGGGCTGAAATGTAAAAGGGCTCTTCAAGCTGGAGGAAAACGCTATGAATTAACCTAATATATATACTTTATTAACTTTTGTTTGCTTCTATGTCAAATTTTTCAAAAAGGAGATAAACTTATTGAAAATTTAATCAATATTTGAGTACAAGTGGAAGTTTAAGAGCAGGGATAATAATCTGATGAACTGCAGAATCTGGCTTTGTTGTATTTAAATGTTTTTTAAAAAAATCTAAACTAAAGCTTCTCTACCTTTTTTAAAGGTCTTCTAAAGCTTTTCTGTGGATTTTGACTGCCTTTCATCTTATTATTTGATTCCAGTTTAGTGCTGGCTCCTGGCTAACATAAAGTAGAGGGCAAAAATAGAAAGTGTCACATTTTACATTAAAAGCGTTAATAAAATAATTAAAATCTGACTCGTTGAAAGCAAAATATTAAGAAGTGAGGGATTGTTCAAGAGTTTTTCCCATTACTATAGTTATGTTTGGTCACTTTGACCAAATTAAAGGGGTCATTTGGATTTCCTTTGGTTTGCTCCGGACACTTCCTTTCTGCTTCCTCCCTGCAGAGTCAGGGAAAGTTTCCTGGTTTGCAGGTTTGAATTGGACCTGCAGGGAGGCAGGAGCTTGGCGCGTCAAGTCATTGTCCCGAGGAGCAGTGCTTGCTGGGAAAGGTTGGGTTACATCAGCGTGCCTGTGTAGCGGTGTCCACTTACAACTCTGGACTCAGCCGGTTCCATTACACCGGACTGTTGTAATCCAGGAGGAAAAGCCCGAACACTTCCACTGCATTGATACAGCAGAGGGAGAACTAGACGTCAGATTCGGAGTCAAGGGTCAGGGGTCACAGTCGATGCTTTGGTAGACCAACGTTGATGCCTTGCTTCAGGGAGGTCCAGGGTTCAATTCCCATCCTGTTATCTCTGTGCATGTTTCTGCCTCTTCTTTTACTTCCTCTCAAAGTTCTGCAAACTTTGTCACATTGTCCTTAGCTATGACTGTACAGATGGGATAATAATGTATTAATAATGTATTAATAATATATTAAGAATAAGAATGTATTTTTTGGAGTATTGCAAGATAGATTAGTATTTAAAATACTTACTTGAAAAAATGCTGTTAGAAGTTAAATCAAAGTTTGTATTTTTATTATTACTTTCAAAATTATTTGAAAGTAATGGTTAATACCTAAAAAAATCAATAAAATGCTGACTGTTCAGGTTTTACTGGACAGAGACATCAGTTCTCATTATTTTGGTTAATAGCTGTGGTATACGTCAGGTACAACACGCGTCTCTAGCTGCAACGTTAAATAAAAACGGAAATTTTTGATCTGGTTTCCCAATAATTATGTCTTCAGCTTTAAAATAAACGAAGCAACATAGGATTTTGTGAGACTGATGTGTGGTGGAGTCACTCCAAACTCTTGATATGTAATCATGAGTCTGTGAAATCTGATTTAATAACTATTCATGAACCATTTCAACTGTCTTTATATGTGTATTTTAACTTGTTTGCATTTAACTGGTCTGTTTATATATATATATATATATATATATATACAGTACAGTCAAGATTTCTTTGCATTGACTTATTGGACATAATACATAACGCTTTTGAAACTAGCAATTTGGTTTAGGTAACATTTAGTATATTTTACAGTTCATCCATAAAGCAATTCATGTTTGTATTTTTTATTGTGATCTTAGAATGTTATAAATCCAGCTTTTATTTGTAATACATGTTTTATGTTACAGAACTGAACAAGATGAGCAATCACTAGAAATTCCCATCTAGGTTGACGTTTGCATAACACACACACACACACACACACCCCCACACACACTTAAAAAATCTTTTTAGAACTCAAAATTAAGACATTAAGGGAAAAAAACATCTGGGGTTGATAAAGTGTAATTAAACACATTCAAATGCTTTATTTAATTGCAACAAAAGCCATTATTAATTTAAATGGAGTTGGGAGCTACTCAGAAGAAAAAGTTCTTGATGCTTTTGCTTAAAATTAATCTAAATTCCCCATCTATCATATTAAATACAGACTTACAAGTCTTGTAGACATCGTTGACGGAGTTGAAGTCGTTTATGTCCGTCAGCAGCACTGTGGTCTTCACAACTAAAGTGAAACAATTTGGGAATTTGAGTTCAACGTTAAAATCAAGCGATTAAATTAAAAAGGAGGCAACCGACAACAGATTGTGCAGAATGTGTAAAATCTGACCGTTACTGTAGTCACAGCCTGCAGCTTTAAGGATTTCCCCCATGTTGCTCAGAGCCTGAGTAGAAAGGGAAAGGAGACTGAAGACTGTCTAAGAGTAAATAGTTCAATCTGAGGCCGGGTGAAGATGTCTTTCTGTTTGTGGGTCACCTTTTTGGTCTGAGCCTGAACTCCTCCATCCACCAGCTGACCGGAGGCCACGTCCATCCCAATTTGACCCGAGATGTACATGGTTCTGTCCGCCACCACCGCCTGGCTGAGTGGGACACACAAACACAGACAAACTATGTGAAGATGTGAACATTTTAGCAGACAAAATGTGACGTCTGGGATTTTTTAAGTACATAATAATTGATTCTTTAATGTGAAAGTAAAATAATTCACAACAAACTGACATGAATAACTTAATGTGTATTATATCTACCAGTAATGTCATTTAAAATACCGCTAATCCATTTTTACATTATACTAAAAGATTAAGTTGAATAAGGTTGCTACTACCTTCACTCACCACAAGGGGGCGCTTCCACCTCCCCAATTTAAGTTAAACAGCTAATGTACTAAAGAATTTCACCAATCAAGTCTAGTTTGAACATTTCAATAATACAGTTCAGATTGATGTTATATTTAGCGTCACTATTACAAAAATACTTCCAGATTTGATCCTGATTAATGTGCGGACAAAAAAAAGCAAAAAAAAAAAAAAAAAAAAGCACCTGATTTAATCTGAAACAACTGATTGGCTAAAGCGAGAACACCCGCAGTTTATTCAAACGCACCTACAAGGCATTTGTTCAGTTTGCAACTTAAAAAATAAAAAATCCGCATTAAATAAAAGCAAAACAAAGTTGCATTTTATTCCTATTTTCCAGATAAAGTGGGTATAATCTTACCTATAAATGCCCTGCCTCACCGGGGCTTTCGGTGTGTAAATGATTTTCCGAGGAGTTGCTGCCATTTCAAGTCCTGTCTGCTTCGCAGCGATTCTTCTCTACAAAGTTACACTTTTTGCACGGTGAGCAGCAGGTGAGTTCACTGGACAGGAAGTCCCGCCCCCGAGCAAACATGTGTCGTTCCCCCCAACACACTCAAACTTTCCAGATCTTGCAGCAAAGACATGAAAGCGGTGCAGATTTCTTGTTTTGAACTTCTCTTACCTGTACGGACCGATAGCAGCTGGAGCTGACGTGGTGTGAACGAGCTTTCTGCTGAGCGCAGACATGTTTTCCTCTCTCCTTTTTTTTCAGTGCAACTCAAGTGCTGTGGGTTGAATGAAATGGCTGCGCAACAGCTTTTGGGAAACACTGTTTTTAAAAAAAACACCGTAAAACTCAGACTGACCGCGCCGCGAGGAAGTTTACAGCGGTGTAAAAGCATGAGTGAAATGGCGTTGCGCCTATAGAAAAACAATTACGGTAAAGATTACAGCTTTTATGTAGGCCGCAAACCTCAGGATCAAAGTTCATTTACGAAAGTCATAGATAAGAAACCAAGGTCTGATAACTATGTGTAACTTTTATTAATTATTACATGTTTTCAAAGTACTACATACAAAAAAAATAAATTAAAAAGGTTTAATGCTTACATTCCACTCTGCATCAAATCAAAAATAAAGCAGAAAAAAATAACACAAATTAACACAAACTTTAATTTATTTAATTTCGCACAAGTGACAGGGACAGCTGAGTCAGTTTCCTATTTTAATTTTACTTTTTAAAAAAAAATGAAATCAAACATAATAAATCCTCTTCCATATTAACTGTGCGCTTACTAGAAAAGCATCCCTCTAAAATGCAAACATGCATAGTCGAAAAGACAGCAAAACATAAGTTTGGGCAGAAATTTCAACAGTCAAGATCACGTTTAATAAATAATTAATTAAAAAAAAACCCGATTCCAACACAGGAGAATCATATTCCTATGCAATTTATTGCGGCGCAGACTCCAGGCCCTAAAATTAAAAGGCGACAATTTACAAATTACTTCATTCTTATCAATTAGAAGGAAAACAAATCTGAAGAGAAGCAGATATGGTTTACATGAGACAGTGCTGATCCTGTTTCTACTGTCTGCTTATTCCAGATAAGTCAGCGAGACACAGTAACAGATCTGTTTATTCAAAATAAACAGGCGATCCACATTCATATGTAACAGAAACCTGCAAAAAAAAAAAAAACATGTACAAGATATTAAGACAGGGTTATTTCATTCAGGGTCATTGTTAACATGAAAAATAGAGAAAAAGGCAAATATTTCTTTTAAAAAAAGACAGCATCTTATTTAAGGGGTCAAAGGTGTTAACAGTTTTCAAATCACCAGATATGCTTGTATTTTTGATATCGTTTTGAGAGTTTAGCCTGAAAATGCCAATAAAATGCAGCTTAAATTTAATCAGATGCAGATAACTGCAGCAGATTATCAAGTTGAATCCAGCAGAAAATAAAAAAAATTACATCACCCTTTTTGTGTCATAGGAACTTGATGAGAAGAAGAAAACATCACATCAGCTGATATTAATATCAGAGGATTGGTTAAAATGCAATATTTGTTCCAGGTGTAATGAATTCATACTTTGCATCCTGAAAGGATATTAGCCTGATCGAGTCTCAGTGCAGTAGTTGCTCCCAGCTGACAAAACCAGCTTATTAAAATGTAATAGACTTGAGGGAACTGGACTGAAAACTGAATCGGGAAGAGAATGTAATTAATTGTAAATGATATTTGCATAATTTCCTGATTTGTTGATGCATTTAGAAACTGAAAATATTAGTTTTGATGCTGTTAATGAATTTATAATATATATTGGTTTATTGAAAATCGGTCGATTCTGATCTCTAACATTATCTTACCATCAATTTAGCTTTTAAAGTGTTGTTACAACTTGTCACTGTGAGATGTTTTACAAATAAACAGTGAATGCATCGCTGCCCTCTAGCTTAATAAAAGGAAAATAACCTCTGCCCAGTTTATTGAGGATTATCTTTGATTTTTAAGCACAGCTACTTTATTACAAAACAAAGCCACATATCTGTGTGCCAACAGGTTTTGTGTTTAAAAAAAAAGAGCATTTTACCCTAAAACACTGTATTTCTTCATCGACAGAAAACAAAACGTAGCCCTGCACGACTGCTGCAGGGAAAATCTGAAAATTGAAGCAACAAAGAGGAATTGAAATGTAATTGTTGTAGTTAGATGCGATAGATCTGACGGCTTTGCTTTAGTTGATGCGTCTTAACCCTAATTTCTGAGACGAATCTGAAATCTAATCATCATTTAACAACTTCAGAAGATTTTTCAACAAATAGTTTTATTTTACTGCTTAGTCATCCTTCATCTGGATCAATTAGCAGAATAAAGTCTCCGACTTTGAATGCATAACATCACTGTGAGCTAAGAGGATGATGTGTTTGTGTTTGACCGAAGAGGCACTAAGATACATGAAGTCTGTTAAAGCAGACGGTGCAAAAAAAAAAAAAAGAAAAAACCCAAACATGAAAACTAAACCAAACCCAAAAGTTGATCATAAAGACTGATAAGTTTGAAGTTCTGTGGTACGTAACCCGACCTTTACAGCTTTAATAATTTCCCTCCAAACCAAAGCACGGTACAAACGTCCCGTTACTTGGTGTTTTACTACATTGCTTGTTATTTTAAGGCATTCTCAAAGTCAGCATAATTCTGATTGTCTTTGGTCATAGTCGAACCTCCACAGCATCTGATGGAGGTTATTTCCAAACTAGGCTCTGTGTTATATTTACATTAGAAGTAAAGAGTCTGAAGAAGAAGAAAAAAAAGGAGGAAAATAAAAAAAAAAGCACTTCATTAAATCTGCTGCGTCTACAGCTGCTCCTGCTGCAGGACTGACTTCCTTATGTGCTGATGCTGACAGTTCACTGAGAAAAGAGGAAATTCCTTTTTAAGATGGCCTCGGGGTCACTTCTCTATTTTTTTTTTGCCCACAGTCCTGATCAGCGTTTACCAGAAAACGGCTTCACAGCAATTGCAGAGAAACAGACGTCATCCAGGAAAGAAAGCATCTAACTTCATTCAGAGGCCAGTTAGCAGTTAGTTGGGACATTAGAGAGGGTTTAGGTAAGAACAACATGGTGGTCTTTGTTCTCCTGCTGGGACAGAAGTTTGCTGCTGGCTTTTGGAAGGGGAGGAAGGATTGGAAGAGCCCTCAAAAGTTCTGTTGTCTTCGCTTCTTAGCATCCATTGCATCCAGGATGGGTTGCCGCTTGGCGGTGTAGCGCTGCCGCAGCTCCTCGATCTCCCGTTCCATCATGGGATCCAAGGCAGTGAGGCGCAACTGCAGCTCCTCAAAGTCCAGGTTCTTCAACTGAAGATGCACACAAAAAGAAATTGTTGGAAGGAAATCAAATATTTAGAAGGTGATCAGATACAGGCTTCACAAAACATCAACTGAAAGGATGGATGGAAAAATGGGGAGATTGATTAAAGAATAGTCAAACATTGAGGGAAGGAGAGGCCAACAATGGACAAACCGGCTGAAAGAAATTGTTTGAAAACCACGGCCAGGACACTCACAAAGTCAAAGTCTCCATCCTGCGGGACCTTCCAATTATCAGGAAAGACATTTTTGGACTGGATGTGGTAGCCAGGCTGTTCTGGCGGCTGATTGCGGTTGTAGTTTTCCTGCTGCTGAGCCGCCTTGTTGGAGTCCTGCTTATCAAAGTAGTCCATGAAGGAAGGACGTATGGGCTGCTGGGGGGTGGCATTCCCTGTGAATGAAGAGGCTCTAGTCAACATCTCAGGAAAAAAAGAAATAGGCATAAAAATCTCAGACAAGCTCAAATGTATAAGTTCAAAATGTGGTTGTTTTTTGGCTTCATCTTAAGTTTGCTTCCATTGTCATCAGACCAGACATTACAGGCTGTCCAAGTAGTTCATTTTTTTAAACTTATAAAAAATTGATGACAGCTAAAGTCAGAATGAGCATCTAGGATCATAGTTTGAACAGTAGATCTATTCAAAATATGAGTTATGATTATACAAAGCAAAAATCAAGGCAATCAGTAATTACAAAAAAGTTATATTTTTTAAAATTCCTTGCAAGTTGCGAAAACAGTTCGACATCACCAGAACATGTAAGGACTTGTAAATGAAATATCATATGAGACTCACTGGAAATTTTGACAAAGCCATGTGACTAACAATTAGTAAAGTCATGGCATAATTTAAATGGTTAAACTGGGACCATGAGATGACTGGAGCTGTGCACAAACACACAGATATTTGCAAAAACTGTAATAACCCTAAGCTTCCACTGGGGCCAAAAGCAGATGGAAAAAATCCAAATGTAAGCTAAACCCCAGAGCTACAAACTTTGTCCATCCAACTGGCAATAAATTTTTCTTCCATGATAGACGCAAAAAGGTAGCTAAGACTTATTAGCAGCTAGTTAGCAGTAGCCTCAACTGACTTAAGTCACAGAACGCAATGAGGATGTCTGAGTAAAACTGAAACTTTTGCCCGACAGAAAAGTCTCATGAGAAGAAAAAAAAAAAAATACATAGATGTGACTCAAAGCAGTCACATCTATGTATTTTGTCCTGCCAGGATAAAATATAAGGCCTTAGAATAACATATTAAAGGCCAGTTTATGTTTTCAATGAATTTAAGACAAAATTTTGGACACAAATTTAAGACTTTATAAGGATGCGCAAACAGTCTGCAGTATGAATCCAGTTGCTCTGTGAAGGCCTAAGAGACCATTAATTACAGAATATTAGTGAAAAAACAACAAAGAAACACAGCAGATGGATGGGAAATTTAAAGAAATTTTAGGTTATTAAACAATATCATCAAAGCAGATTCAAATGCTAGAATGACAGTCAAAGTCCAAACATGAATCCAAAGAAGAATGTGAAAACTGATGATCACAGGCACTCTCCAGTCAACCTGACTGAACTCAAGTCATTTACAAAGCAAAATGGGTCAAGATTTCAGTCCTCTGATGTGCAGAGCTCATAGAAACAAATCATGCAGCTGTAATTGTAGCACAGATTGGATTTACAAAGTCTTGACTCAGGATGTGGCTCAATTCAACTGCAAACCACATTTCTTTAGTCTGTGGTAAGAAAACGTTCAAGAGGTTCTTTACTTACTCCTTAGTTTTGCAAAGCATCATACATGATTCTTTTAATACGCACAATCACAAAAACTAACAACCAACAGAACCCACAATGAACATCGTATCAATCTGGTTTCTAAAAAAAGTTCTGGAGAATAAAATGTTTTAAATTGTCTTACTTCTCATTGACCCTTGGTCGTCTTCCTCCTCCTCTTCGTCGTCACTATTGATGACCATGGTCCCCAGGTCGGACTCCAGCATGGTGCTGCCATGTTCGATCATGGTTTGGGCCCCGTCGCTCATAGTGCTGGTGGCCCGCATGGTCCCAGCACCCTCAGAGCCCGACTTCACCATGGTGTGGGAGTCCACCTCCGTCTCCTCCTCCTATGAGGAGAGAAAGAAAATTACATAATAATGAGCCGTCTGCTGGATTATTATTTCCCTGGAAACGTAATATCATCTCAGGTAGAGTCCTACAGAGTTATCATCCTCTTCCTCCAGCTCTCTCTGCTGTTCCTGCTGCCTCTTGGCTTTCATCTCCATGGCCTCTGTTATCAGATCTCTGAGGATCGTCACAGGTTTGGCCTGGCTGATGAACGGATGCTGCAAAACAATAAAAGTCTTATTTTGAAGTCTATAAATATGTTCAGATCAGTTTGTATGCGAGATATTCATATAGATGAGTGTGGTATTTTGTTATTCTGCTCCAACCTGTAGAAGCTGTGTTGCTGTTGCTCTCTGCTCTGGGTTTTTGACCAAACACTTTTTGACAAAGTCTGTGAATTCTTCTGACCAATGCTCCGACTTCCTGAACGTAGGAGGAGGGTTGGTGGGGATCATGAAGATAGCCTGAAGGGAAGACGCAGGGTCACAGAGGAGAACAAAGAATTACAACTGATTGCAAGCACCAGCTCATAAAAAAGAAAAAAAAAACTGTGGACTTACTCTCATCGGGTGGATGTCAGCATAAGGAGGTTTCCCCTCTGCCATTTCTATAGAAGTGATGCCCAGAGACCAGATGTCTGCTACGCAGTTGTAGCCGATCTCCTGGATCACTTCTGGAGCCATCCAGAATGGAGTACCAATCACAGTGTTTCTTTTCGCCATGGTGTCCTTTAGAAGGAAAATATATCAAGAGTATTACTTCAATTCACATGATTAAAAAGCAGCAAAAGACCTAAAGATCAAAATGAATGATTTAACACATTCTAAATAAAACTAGTGGTGGTCACCTTTAAACTGAGTTTAAAATATTGCAAGTCATTAATAACACATTTACAGTGTTTTTACTTTCATTTTTACTTCATTTCCATGAACAAAAACCAGAAAGACTAAAAGACTCAAGTTAATGTTATGAAACATTTTAAAGAAAAATACAATGCAAGTTACCTTTAAAGTGTGAATTTAAAACAATGCACCTACAGACAGCATTTACAGTTAAGTGTTCATAACTCAAAAGGTGTCAAATTTTAAAAGAACCAAAATAAGGAGGGCCATAACCGAGAAAGGATTTGAATTTTTATTTTACGAATAATGTGAAAAGTTTGATGCTCTGTATTCAGACGCCCTTAGACGTCACTTTGTAGCTCCACCATTTGCTTTTAGTTTAACCCTCCCTCCAGCAGTCCTCAGAGATTGGGTCATTTTGACCCCACAGGTTTTTTACTCTGTATGCGGGCACAGAAGGTCATACTGACCTCACGTGCATTTTTACGAGTTTTTTTTATTTTTATTTGATGTTGTTTTGGGAATTGACGGTCTGACAGGATAAGTCCCCATCACCCCCCCTACAATTTTCTAGGATACTTTAGTGTCTGATCGTGATATCTACTGTGTTCCTCCTGAGTGTTGCACCAAGACCGCAGGAGGAAGGTTAAAGTGCCTTGTAACTGCTTTCCTGCAATTAATAAATCTCTTTCAGTTGGTTTATTTTACCGTTAACTGCCCCGCAACTCCAAAGTCAGCCAGTTTGGCGTGACCCTCAGTGTTGAGAAGGATGTTTCCTGCCTTAATGTCACGATGGATCTTTCTCATAAAATGAAGGTACTCCAGACCCTTTAGCGTTGACTTGAGGATAGTGGCAATCTCATCTTCTGTCAGCTGGTGTAAGAGAAAACCAAGACAATAATAGGATGAGATAAACAAAGAACCATTAAAGTGACGTATCTATGACATCTAATTATACATGAGATTAAATGTGATGGTGGTGTGTCTGTTAATAAAGTATTTGTTAAAAATTCCTTTAAAACACAACAGGTCAACTACATAAACTGTAACGTGGGTCAACTGTACAAACAAAGTTATAACACACAGTTTTGTTTCGCAGTCTGATGATGTCTGAAACAGATCCAGCTCCACAGTACTCCATGACAATCCAGAGGTCCGTGTTCTTGAAGTAACTTCCATAATATTTTACAACATAAGGGCTGCAAGGCGGAAAAGAAATGCGGTCATAAACAAAAACTTCAATTTGAACAGTAAGAGCATTAGTTACAGAAATAGCAACCCCAATTAAAAACCTAAAGAGATGATTAGACCCTCAGCAGCTAAGACTTTGTGTACAATATTGATGATTTGTTTCAGCTACAGTTTTGGTAATTTTTAGTAAAGCAATGTGACAGCCCTACCTGTCACATTGCTGCATGATTGAGATCTCCTTGATGATTTCCTGCAGATCGGACTCCACAGGAACCTGCTTGATGGCCACCACCTGCCCCGACTCTTTATGGATGGCCTTAAATACGCTGCCATAGGAGCTAAACACACACAAGTTACAGAAAACATTTCATAAGGAAAACTACCAACAGCCAGTAGTTAAAAACAGTGGAAAGGAGAACACTTCTTACCCTTCGCCAAGTTTCTCCAGAACATCAAACACTTCCTCTGGCTGTTTGGTCAAACTGTCCTCACTCAGCTTTTTCAGCTTACTGCAAAATGAAACAAGTCATCTATTGACCTCAGTGATGCTGATAACATCTACTCCAATAATGACAAATCCAAAATGTTGATGCAATATGATAATGATGACACTTAAAAATGTGCATCGTTATTTATGGATTTTACCTCTTCAATGGGAAAAACAATTACTGACAAGATAAAGATAGTATTGGTTAACAGTCAGGGTAATAATAAAAATGTCCCAAAAGTCTAAACAAGAAGATGTAACCTTATTAACGCAACACATAAAACACTTCCAACAGACTTTGGTTTCCTCAACATCAAGCACGTATCGTAATATTTCAAATATTTTATTGCGATTCAATAATTTATTTGCTTTTCTCGGATAAAAAAGAAAATCAAAATCTTTTAAACGACCATAACCTCAATGGTTACTCAAACAAACATTAAACGGAAAGCATATTAACAATTTTAATGTGGCGTCCGTGATTCATTTCTGATCTTATTGTCGATATTTTGAGTCGAAACTTTAAAATCAAAGTGAAGCTAACTAAGTTAGCTTAGCATAAGCTAGCTGAGCTACCGCGTACATTAAAAAATATTAACAGCTTTAAATGACGGCTTCGGATAAGCCCACAAACCTTTTTGGCGCTGACGGCTCCATGACTCTAACCCTTAAAAACTAAAGAACAACAAAAATATGAACTTATGATGCCGGCTAAGTCAGGAGCAGAAAAGATACGGACATTGTCCGCAAACTAGCCTGTTTGTCATAAACTAGTGGAGGGCCAGCTGAGGGGGAGCTCCTCAAACGATGGATACTTTTGCGGTTTCAACGGCACCACACCGCCGCCTTTCGGAAAGGAATGCAATGACAGAATTAGCCAAGGATACTTGGAAAACGCTGATAGCCAAGTTATCACAATTAAAACCCTAAGTGTGTTACCTATGACAATGATTTATCTAGAAAAAAATAATATAAGAACGTTATACGTCAACCGCAAACCTTGAAGAAACGTTTCTTCAAGAAACATTTCCCTTTACCTCTTTTTAAGAAACATTAATTTTTAAATCTATTTTTTGTCATTTGTTTGAAAATTATTTTCTTTTTGCATTGAAAAGATTTAACACATTACATTTAGATACACATTTTACACCGGTAAGATTTATACATTTATTAATCATTTTTAAATACGTCTTAGTACAGCTGGGGGCGCTAATGTGCGTCTAAAATGGCTTGCCGTAAAAGACAAAGAAGAAAACCGGAAAGTACTACGACGTCATTTGTGCGCATGGAGAGTCAAAAGTCGGGGTAAACAGCTAGCATACAGAAAGGTAAACAGGGACTTTTTATTATCATTAGGCCTTTCTTTTGTCTATTATAGACGTACTTTGTTATAATTGCGTCAGTAGCAGCATGTAAATAATTGTGTAGTTTGCTTAATAATCTGATTGATGTACACTGACCCTATAAGTAGCACCATGCTGTTTCTGTTAGCATGCTGTGCTAAAATCAGTTCGTATGTGGTGATATTAGGAGTTTTCCTCCCTATTTTTGCAGGATAAAATGGACGCACAGAAAGATCTACAGCCGCCCAAACAACAACCGATGATCTACATCTGTGGAGGTAATCAGCTATCGTTACCGATTATATGGAAAAACATGTTTAGAGGTGGCTAGCTAAGCTATTACAAACTATAAACGCTGTTTATTTATATTCTGTTGTACAGAAAATAATTGTGAGGCACACATACATCTAAAAAGTTAAAAATATCGTATAAAAAAGTTGAATGTTTTTTTTTAATCACTCGTTTCTCAAAGTGAATTCACGCTTTCGTCACATTTAGAGTAAAAATATTTCAGGCATTTATGTCTTATAGTCTGAGGAGTAATACTTACAGAGGATCAATGGTCAGTGCAGACTGTTGCTCCATATTTACTCAAATTACTCCGTTCAGGCCACTCAAGTTCCTCCGCTCCAAACTCATTCCTTCAGGTTTCTTTATGGTGCTTGATTATGTTCTGGTGTGTCTAATTGGAGCAGAAATGGGCCCACCCCCAATTTGTTTCCACAAAATCAGAAATATTTTTGGGATTCTTGATTATTAGAAGTTCATTTCACTTAAACAAAGGGGTAACGTTAAATGTACAGAATCATACATCTCTAGTAAAAAGCATGATCTTTTTTTTAAGGGATTTATTAAGGAATTTATAAATTAGCGGTACATCCATATTATCCTAAGCTTCAGTGTTTGTGATTTTGATTTTTTTGAAGTTGTATCACCACCAGAACTTGAAATGTCTAATTGCCTACTTGTACTGTTTGAGTAACTGTTGCAGACACATGATTCACTTTTGTTTAATTACAGCAATGTGTTAAATAAATGTATCTAAAATAGTATTAAATCTCACTGTCTGAATCTGAAATGTTATCTCTTCAAGGTTTAACGATTTTTTTTAGTTATTTACATTAGCTTCAATTAGTTTTAAAATAATTAATTGGGTCTTATGTGTCTATAATGATAATTGATGTTTTTATTATGGTGTCATGCCTCTGATCATGCTGGAGGAACCGATCTGACTCTTTTTTTCTTTCTTTCTTTATTTTTTGCAGAATGTCACACTGAGAATGAAATTAAAGCTCGTGATCCCATCAGATGCAGAGAGTGTGGCTACAGGATCATGTACAAGAAGAGAACAAAGAGATGTATCCTTTTCCTGAGTGTTTGTGTGGGAGACAGCCATAAGATGTCTCTAGCTTTATATTAAAATCAGATGTGTAAATTCACTGCTACTCTTTCTGCGCATTTCCTCAATTCTCTAAACCCAGTGGTTGTATTTGATGCACGGTGAAGAAGAGAAGACAGATTTGACTTTAGTTGTTGTTTTTTTTTACTGTTTTTGTTGTGTATCACCATGTAAATAAACAGTCTCTCAAGCCTGGCATCCGCTATCCCTCTCTTTTTAAAAAAAAATCTTTTAAATTAATTTTACAAAGGAGTAACGTGTGAAAATGTTCTCTTTTTTAAAAAATGTTTTTCAAAAATTGATCAAATGACTTTCTCACAGTTGTTCACTGTGCAAAATATAAAAAAACACAACTCCTGTTCTTGCTGTGCTTCTTGAGTTGTTGCAGGAAGTACAGTCTTTGCTGGGCTTTCTGCGCTACAGTTTGTACCTGCAACAGGTTTTGAAAAAGGGTTGTCCGGATTGTGCCTGCTGATAATCCAGGGGTATTATACCAAGATTGTCAATTTATTTATTGTCTGCCCCTGCTTATAATAGGGGTGGACTTTCAGAAGAGCAACACAATGAAAAACACAATCAGATTGTTTTTAGTAACGCAGTAAATAAACAGAAAAAAACTTTTACAACTAGCTAAAGCACATTGTTTAAACTATAGTCATAAAAATATCTGGCAGTGACTGACGGTTGACAGGTTATAATTTGATGGTAAATTAAAGGAAACTTTCGGGGTGCTTTAAATGCTAAATGATGTGGGTTTCATTTGACCATCTCTAATTAAAATCTTGGATATTTAATTGATCGGGCTTTACTATTTTGTTTTATGCTAAGCAAACTTTCTTGAAAACACAATTTAACATGTATGAGGGCTCAATTATAGTGGGGAAAAAACAAAAACTGGATTTTCTGTGCTGTTGTGGCGTCATCTAATCAACTTTGTGTCGTATTTCTAATTCATTTTGACAAAAAGCTTTGCCTGCTAAATGAGTGTTGACAGAGGGAGCGGTGGCGCGGACAGTGGTCCCTCTTTCATGCTAGCACCGCCCATGCCATCAGCAACGAGTCTTCCCCACCAGTTTGCCTGCTGCAGCATCTCTGCACTGCTGTGGCTCACCCCACCCCCACCCGCTCTGACGTCACTGCTGACACCTCCGATCGGAGGTGTGTCCAGCAGAAATCCCCCCGCCAGTCCACGGATGTAGCTGCGGCTCTGAGCGAGACCGAGAAGCAGGGAGGGAGGAAGAGTTTGGACGCACTGCGGAGGGGAGTGCAGCCATGGGGAACGCGCAGGAGAAACCCTCCGGCAGCGGCGGAGGAGCGACGCCGAGGCGGGACAACCCGCGGACTCACGGAGCTCCCGGAAAGGAGGTCGCCAACGGCGCTCCGAGAGAAAACAGCCCGGCAGGTGGGGAAGAGGAGCCGCAGCAGCAGCCGGACAGCGCCGGGGTGGATAGGAGTTACCTGGATGCTCCGGCCGGAGCTTTGCCTCCTCACCTGGCCCGGCTGAAGAATGAGGGGAACCACCTCTTTAAAAACGGCCAGTTTGGAGACGCGCTGGAGAAGTACACCCAGGCTATAGATGGATGCTCTGAGGCAGGTGAGAAACGGTTCAAATCAACCCAGAAGAAAAAAAACAACTCTTTAGCACTTTGATAAATTGTCATAATTACGTTTTAATACCCCCAAGCGTTTAAACTGACCTCATCTTAGCAACTCAAATATTTTGGGGATTTCTGCTTAAAAATAAATATATTTAGCGATAATAGCTTAAGTGGGCTTTTAATACTAGTCTATTTCTCTGTACTGTTTATTGTAACTATAAGCAGCAGCTGGATGGCTCACTAAATTGATGTTCTTTTTACCTCCCAATGGCAATAAGATTAGAGTTGGCTCTGAACGTAATTTGGCTTCATAGTTTACTGCATAAAACAGTAGCTTTGTATTATGACACTGCTTATTATAACTGTGCCCCCCCTGGCATTCAAATACAGAGTAAATATGACTCTGAGCTCACCTGTCAGACATCATGTGTCCCAGGTGACTTATGTATGCAGATGTCATGTTACAACTAAAAACAGTTTGCATTTTTCAAATTCATTTCAATAAACATCTTCAGACAATTGTGGACTTCATTTACTCCAATACCTCTTAATACAATCCAGTTTATGAATGCCATCCCCATTGTGAAACACGGTGGTGGCATCATGATGCTGTGTGCGATGCCTTTTTTCAGCAGGGAAGCTTGTCAGGGTTGATTGGAAGATGGATGGAGAAGCTAGCGTGGAAGAAACCCTGTTGGAGAGCATATCAAATCATGTTCTTATTTTAAAACGGTCTAGCCAAAGTCCAAACCTACATCCAACTGGGAATGAGGGGCATAACATGGACATTGCTGCCTCCTTCCAATCTTGCAGAGTTTGAGTTACTCTGAAAGGAAAATTAGTTGCAACATTGGTAGTAGCAAACCTCTAATGACGCTGTAACGGTAAAGTATGGTTCCACAAAGTTTTGTTCTTAAGGCGATTTAGCAAGAATGCATGGCACACTTTTTGAATTATTCTTAAAAATGTAGAAACAATTTAAGAGCACAAACCTTATCTTCGTGACTTTGCTTCTACATCATTTCAAGAGGGTTTTAAAAAAGTAAAGTTGACATAATTTTCCAAGCTAACTGGCACTTGGAGGAAAACACTAGCAGTAATGGCTTATTGTTTCCTAAAAGACAAAATCTCTATCTCGTTTGTTTTGCATGCAAAGGTAGTATTAAAAAGTCTTGTTCTGCTTCCTGCCAACAAACTGAGAGAAAATTAAGAAATCACTCAACACCAGGAGCTGTGAGCACATCCAATAATTTGTTCACATTTATAAACTGATCTAACTGATTAAAGTGGGCCAGTGTTATCAGTTTGTGGAGGAATATTTAGAAGAAGTGTTTTTATTCCCTTGCGTAGAACTTGCTTTTAAGAATAAAGACATGAAGGATGTTTAGGAATCTGGTTTGTCAGATGAATTATTTTTACTCTTCTCCTTGCAGGCATTGACAGTCCAGGAGATCTGAGTATCCTCTACTCCAACAGAGCTGCCTGCAACCTGAAGGACGGAAACAGCGGCGACTGCATTCAAGACTGCAACAAGTGTGTGACCAAATCTTCATTGTTATTATATCTCTGTTATGATTAGAGGATAGTTTAATTAAGTACAATTTTGCTAATAAGACAAAGTAAGGAAGTAACAATGAATTTTTACAATGTTGTGAAACAAATTTCTTCTGTTTTTCTTTTTTTTTTTTTTACTTTTCCATGCACTTCAGTGTTTCATATCGTTAAAGACATTTTCAAAATCAAACAAAGACAACATCGGAAAATGTTTACAGCACATTTCTAGGCATAAAATCACAAAGTATTGTGCAACATGCACAATGACAACATGAAAAAAGTTTCTTAATATAAGAAGTTGCAACAATGTTACCCATAAACCTGGTGAGAAGCTTAAAGAAACATATCATGGATTATAATAGGCACAGATGTGATGAGAAATGCCAGGTAAAAGAGTTCAAAATATACAAAAGATGGTGCAAGTAATACGAAAACAATAGGGGCCCAAATACAGAACTTTGAGGTACACAATAGGAGGAAGGGGATAGTATATGGAGGTGAATTTAAGCAGCTACAAAAATGAAATCGTTTGCCTTAGCAACAGAATGTGATTCACAGTCTAAATCTTTTAAATGACAACACTTAGAGATTATGAAGTCATTACTTTCAAACCGCACTGTGAAATTTCAACATTATCTAGCCTAAAAAAAAAAAAATCCCTATTTTATAATGTAAGATGGTTCTTTTTGGATTATTTGGTTTACATGTTTGTTTGTGGATCGATGGCTGTTTTTGTGTTCAATTCTTATGTGTTTGTAGTTCATCCTTTTCTCTTCGTTCAGTTTTGGCGCATACATCTTTTACTGAATGTCACTGTAAAAATCTGGATTTAATTAACGGAATTATAACCTGAAAATTGTTTGAATTTATACTCCAACTCACTCATATTGTTTCTGCTGCATTCTGGAGGCAAAGTGTAAAATTTTGGATTAGATTCCACATCATTTATTTTAGGATGAATTTATTTGTTTACTCCTGAATGAAACTAGCTTCAGGTTGCACCTTTGACACTGACACACACACACACACACACACACACACACACACACACACACACACACACACACACACACACACACACACACACACACACACACACACACACACACAGTGAAGGACTTGGCTTGATCCGGTCTGTGCATTTCTCTGATCCTCTTAGGGCCTTAGAGCTGCAGCCCTTCTCCTTGAAGCCGTTGCTGCGCAGAGCCATGGCCCATGAGTCACTGGAGCGCTACAGGAAGGCCTACGTGGATTACAAGATGGTGCTGCAGATCGACACCGGAGTGCAGGCGGCTCATGACAGCGTCCACAGGTTGGATCAGCACAGACACAGAAACATTTCTGAGTCGGTCAAGTTTTAGAGTCTTGACCGACTCGGAAATGAATGAATGTATTTTTCAATGTTGTGTCTTTCATGAGTTTTATTCAGTGGACTAAAGAGAATCTAATCATGTAATGTGTGGGCATTGCATTGGAGTGGAGTCTGTTTACATCTCTGATCTGACAGTGAGGTGACATACCACAACTTCAGTGGCAGGTTATGATGACAATACTATCTACTGTTACTAACTTTAACTTTGCAGATGTGAGACAATTATTTGCTTTCAATTTCCTGCAGCTAGCTTTGCATTCTGGGTAGTAGGGCTGTATTTCTACTATATTTCAAAGTTGTTAACTTCTTTATGCAAAACTGATGCTCCTCCTTTAATATGACGTCCAAGCTTACCTTAAAAACTGTTTATTGTTTTATTGGGATACTGAGTGAAAAACTGTAATTTTTTTCACTTTGGAAAACAAAGTCCTCAGAGTTAGATCCACCATTGACACTATTTTGAAATTAATGTCATAAAGTTCTGTTGATTTTGTTGCACTGTTTGAGGACAGTTCATTCCACATTGACTGATTTATAGTAAATCTTTACAAGCTGTTAACCGCTTTGAACCTCTTCATGAAGTCCAACGTAGCAGTTCTACGCGTCTCAGATGAGAAATAGCCACCATTTAGTTTTATTTAGACAATTTTTGCACAGAGATCAAACGTCGTCGTCTCCTCCTTCCACTAAGCTACACCTTTTATCACTGCTGAGCGAACAAACCCTGCAGTGGTTCCAGTGTTTGCCTGCTAAGGGAAAACACTTATGTCGCGTTGCCCTGCTTGTTATCTGCCAGGATCACAAAGGTGCTGATCGAGCAGGACGGGCCTGGATGGAGAGAAAATCTTCCTGAGATTCCTGTCGTCCCGCTGGCTGTCCAGCAGCAGCACAGAGAGAAACCAGTCAGCGTCGAGGCGGCGCAGGCGCGAGCCGCCAGGGCCGCGCAGGAGGAAGGTTGGCTACATCACTTTATCCCTAACTTACAGCTGATATTGTGTAAATATGATCAGCACTTCACTGAACTCTGTTAAATTCACCCTGAGAAAGATAGGATAAGAAAGTAGTGGTGAAGTAGATTGAAAATTACATTAGAATGTGATATTAGAAAGCAGAATTCACAAAGAACGAGTGTGTAAATGCAGAGTAGGATTGCAGGTGCTCCAGCTGACAGTGTGTGTGTTTAGAGTCGTATCAATAATGCAGAGAGAAGCCGATCCGTGCAGACTGTAGTGCTGCTGTAATGGAACAATCCAGGTCGGGTTTCCTCCGGGTTCAGACTCTTCAAACAGCCCAGACGGCTCCACTCAGAGGCTGCATGAAAACGCATTTCAATACATCATGTGTGTCTGTAGCAGAACTTATACAAACATGGAAATAACTTGCTTTTTTGTGCTGATTAAGAAAATAAAACTAAATCATAACTGGAGAAAGGAAGTCCCTGAGCGACATAGACAGATGATTTCATGATCAGTTAATGAGTTTCCTTCGCAGAACAGCTGCTGCTCTTCCTGGGGAATCACTTTACTTTTCAGGCTTCAACAAAGTCTTGAATTGTCCTTCAGTACTAGATATTTTGCTCCTACGGAGCCAGACTTTCTTGTAAAGTTTTTAAAATGTCTAGACTGGTGTTTCTCAAAATTTTCTGTGAACATTTTAAAGATTTTGATGCATCTCTCAGGCTCTATATCTGGCCTTTGCTGGATTTCTTTTCTTTTGTACTCAACACACAACTTTCAGATATTATTTATCTACTGTAAATATGTTTTTTAGACCACACACTTTTGTCCTGTAGTTGTTTACTTTTCTCATTATAAGCAAAAACGTCGCAACATGCTGTCATTTCCTGGTACAAGGTTATGAGGCAAATTAGTAAGCCTATAGAACATCTTAAAAATATTGGTACAATATCTATTTTGAATGCATAAATATAGAAAACTATAAAAACCAGTAAAGTACAACTTACTATATTGGAGAAACATTTTATTAGTGACTTACAAAACCTACTTCTGTAGCACTGATGATATATGTATTAAAGGCTCCGATGAGGTATTTTATTTTTTATTTTTTTTACAAACGACACATTTTCACCTTTCAAATGTTCAAAACGGACAGTAAAAACATTCTGTGGAAATGTTTGCAAAAAAATGAATGAAATTTGTTTTTCATTTTTTCAAGAGTTGGAGTTGCCTTGATGGTTGAATATAATCTTTCACCAAGGGTGACGAGTCGTGTTGTTGTTCGCAGAAACTAACGTGGAATTATGTTTGATAAACTTTGCAAATATGTTTTATCCCCTCCGAGGCTGTGGATGTTTTAGTGGCTGCGTTGAGGCATTTTCATTAGTTAGTCATTAGTTGCAGAGGCTTTCTCAGCACAGCAGACCGCTAGCTCAGGAGGAATCGACTCATCTGCTCCGCTTCATTTATCGGTAAGCCCTGAAAAAATCTCGACAGGCTTCTTAAGTGAAATCCATTAAACGCAGTTGTCCCCCGAAGCGTCTTTTAGTTGAAAAACCGACTCTTCATGAAACGTAGCTCTGTATTACAGGAGCATTGATTTTTATTTGCTTTGTTTATGTTGGGAGGTTTTGATGAATTTTCAGTTTTTCTCTCTGCAGCCAGAAGAAAAGAGGCTCGCTTTACTTTACTCAAACACGAAGGCAACAGTCTGGTGAAGAAGGGCCTCTTCCAGGAGGCTCTGGAGAAGTACACTGAGTGTCTCTCGGTGAAACCTGATGAATGTGCTGTTTACACAAACAGGTTAGTCCAAAACAACAGAAACAGTCATGTTTCGCATCATAAAGTGTGTGTTTTAGTGACGCAGGTACGGCTTGATTTGCTGAGGACACAAATTTGGTCACAGACCCAACATGAGCATGAACAGCATTATCATTTTAGACTTTTATTGATTTATTTGAACAGTTATTTTTTCCAGGGTGTTTTGGCATAAAACGTAAATTCATTTACTGTATATTTTCTATAATATGTATCGGGGCAAAATGAACATTTTCATCCACAGAGCTGCCGTTTTTGCAGATTATATATTTTTTTATTCAGGCCCCATTCCAGAAGCCTGATTTATTTTTGTGCTTTAACCATTTTGCTGTTAAATACAGATGAGGTTTAAGTTGAAACGTTTGTAACTGATTTTGGACCAAGCAACACAGCATCAAACTTCTGGCATGACCTCATCGGTTTAATACAAAAAGAACCATTCAGAAACAGGAAAAGTCCAAAGTTAAGTTAATATTCATGCCCAGGATGAGTGTATGTAAACATCTGATAGGACTCTATCAATATAGCTTTGATTTAATATATAGAAATGCTACAACAAAGGCTTTTATAGGACATTAAATGTTCTCCAATGAACAGATGGAGCTAATTTCTTTAAGATTCTCCTCTTCAGGAACTTTATTGTAAGACAAACAGTAGAGGGCACCATATTAGTACAAGACAAGATCAGATACACATCAAGTGTGACAGTACTCGCACCATAAACCTACAACCCTTTAGAAGAGTTTAGCAATAGTTACATCTAATCTTAAAAAAACAAACAAAACAAAAACCTATGATTATTTAATATTCTCCTCTCTTACTAGAGCCATTTGTTTCCTGAAGCTGAATCGGTACGAAGAGGCCAAACAGGACTGCGACTCGGCGCTGCAGCTGGATCCAGCCAATAAGAAAGCCTTCTACAGACGGGCCCTGGCCTTTAAGGGACTACAGGTGACCAGCACGCTACTACTGCTGTTTTACTTTAGTTGTACTTGTGTTTTCCTGACGCTGTCTGTGTGAAAACCTGCCAGGATTACCTGTCGGCCAGCCGCGACCTGCAGGAGGTCCTCCAGCTGGACCCCAAAGTCTACGAGGCCGAGCAGGAGCTGGAGGAGGTGACGAGTCTGCTGAGGCAAAGCTTGATAAACAGAGCTGATCACACATGAGGTGGAAGAGCAGAATGAATCTTAACGGCACTAACACAGCACCACATATTCAGAGAAGGCTGTGTGTAATGGATAGAAATATTGCACATTATACAACAAGCAAAACAAACAACAACAACAACAAAAAAAATCTTAAGATTTGATGAATTCCTGCAGGCGTGGCGATGCTTCACTGTTCACAGGAGGAGACAGAGGCATGTTAAAGGTTGGGTTCTTCACCTAGATTTCTCTGTTTTCTGTATTTTCATGAGCAAGTAGAGGATGAACTGGTTCTCAACTCAACATTTCATTAAAATAAGCGGTAGATTTATGTTCTCATTGCTAAAGTAATAAAAGAAAGATTCACTGTTCAGTACAGATAAACTTTTACCACAGACAAGTTCTTACTATCATTAAGATCATGTTTATTTCCCAAAATTACTTCTATTTGCTGAATGCCAGAATAACCAAAGATACGTTTTTTTTAACTTGAGTTTACATAAATTTCCTTGTATTTGCTAAAATGACCTGGTACTGTAGTTGGGTATCCCTTTACAAGCTTCTCTCAATGGTTTTGGGACATTTTGGCCCAGTCCTCCTGACAGAACCGGTGTAACCGGAGTCAGGTTTGTAGGCCATCTTGTCCCTTTCTTACTCAGATTTTCAGCTCTATTCACAAGGTTTGTATGAGTCTGATGCCAGAGCTTTGTTGTGGTTCCTTCACAATGTTGACTTTGTTGTCCTTGAGCCACATTGTAACCAATTTCACTGCATGATTCGGGTCACTGCCTTTTGCAAAGCTACCTAAAATTTTAACTTTCAAGTGGATGTTTTGAGATGTCGCTTTAATGTTTCAACATAATTTGTGACGTGCAAAGCAGCCTCATAAATAAATCAATACTGCTACCCCAAACTTAACATTTGGGATGGTTTTCTCATGCTCTTTTCCAAAATATAATCTGGTTTCTGTGTCTTGGTTTTGGAGAAATGGCTTATTGTTTCATTTCAAATCAGTAAAGTTGTAATTTCACTGCGGATGCCAACAACTTACAAGATATTTTGGTTTTGTTCTGGGGTCAATTTATTCATCTCTGCGACACAGAACTCGTCTTCTTCCTGAGCTGTATGATCACTCAATGTTTCTATTGTATTTACACTTGCAATCACTTATAATGTATGACATCTAGAACAAACAGACTCAGAAGATGCCTTTTTGAAAAGTCCTACTCTGTCATAGAAACTTATATTTATGTTGCTAAAATGGGAACTTAAACCTCCTAGCTCTAATGTGATTTGTATTTCATTATAAAGAATTTATTTCCTAGCTCTGGCAATTAAATGCTTCCATTGTGAACTTCTGAGTTTGAAGAAAGTATTACAAAACAATCTAAAAGTTTCTCATCTTCTGGCATTTAGTGAGTAAAAATAATTTTAATATGCCAAATTCCCTAAAATGTTAAACGTTTGGTCTGATTTAATCACACAGACAAATTCAAGTCAATTACGTACATTCCAGTTCAATCCTAACTATTAAATACTGCAGTTTATTAGCTCAGTTTATTATTCAAACCAGTAAAGTTTTCTATTAAGCGAAAGTTGAAATACAGCAAATGATGCAAAATTGGAGAGTAGGAGGAAAATGTTGCAGTGAGTAAAAATGGTCAGTTTGTCTTCCAGCAGCCTAAAGCTTAACGCAGCAAAACTACAGACGGCTCAGGATAACTGCAAGCTTTATCAAACGCTTTAAACCTCGTTTTAAAAGTAGACGCGGCGTCTTCCTCCTACTTCTTAAAACTCCAGGAAACCTGCAACCCCCCCACCCCCCCTCCCCGAAGAGATCTCTGATCTACACAATGTAGCTTGATCATTAGGAGCTTTATATGTGACAAATCCCAGCTAGGAAGTCAGCTTTCGTTTTGTTCTGGTAGAGAGAGCAGCCATATTTCATTCATCAGCGGTGCAAAAAAAAAAAAAAAAAAAAAAGGAGAATGACAAACGTTTACTCTGGACTGGAGCACCGTGAACAGCCATCTGCACTCTGCGTTCGGTTCGCCACAGCTGCTCCAGTCTGCACACACAGGCTTACGTAACAGGAGGCTCCATTTGAAAAGGCTAAATGTCAAGGTATATGTGAGCTGCCGGCGCTATTATTCCTCCCCATTGTGATGTAATATATTGTAAATAGAGGTACTTTTGACGCGGTTCAGCGTTCTGAAATAAGGAAAGACAGAGCGGATAATAATGTGTGCCTTATTGAGATTTCTACCAAGCTTAGGATGAAATATGCCAAGATTAAAACTTTTAGGCGGGTTTGTTTTTAAAGATGTTTGCTTCAAAGCTGAGCTGGGAATGAAAAAACATTGGAGGGAAACTAATATATGTGTTTATGTTGGAGCTGCAGATTATTTGTGGCACAGCGAAAAGACTGAATATATAAACCACTTTATTTAATTCAGTAAAGATTTTACAGCAGTAACAAAACAATTCTTATTTTTCTTTTTTGTAATATTTGTTTTACAGGTTAACTTCTTTATTGTGTTGAAGGTTTCTTTTACTAAATAGATGACTTGTGGATTATGCTTTGGCTTGAGGGTCAGTAGACAGGACAATTGTTTCTTTTAATGTGTAGCTTTCCTTTACGCCTCGCTCATGATCAAAATCATTTTAATAAAAAAATGAGACAGGAATTTTTGAAAACATAATAAAACAGTTTAAATGGAGTTTTAGTTTATTTTTTTTTTCCATTGGCATGTTGAAAATTATTTATACCTTCCTCAATAATCAGGGAGGAAAAATCAACCAACTTATCTTTCATGTTTGCACTGGTATGTAACTTTATCTGTGATTATAAACTTTGACGCAGGAAGGCCTCATTGTCATCACCCTAATCTTTACCTCCATCGTTCACATTGACATCCAGACTCTGAGCCACACCGAAGCGCTAATATTATTTCCAGTCAGGAAACAAGGTTGTTAAAAATCTAGCAGTACTTTAAACCAAAATCTGCCAGGAGTACGAAGGCTGTAATTTTGGGATTACCTCTAGGATCAGGGCAGTGAAACTGCACTGGTTTACACATTTACTTCATTACTCAAAAATAGTCATCAAATCTCACGAGGTTTGGCGACTGTAGAGACGCCATGACATGATGTTATTAGAAAACCCTGTGGTTCTAAGAAGATGAAGTGTCTTCACAACCATATTTACTCATAGTGGGATGACGACAGACATATACAAAAGGCAAACATATAAGTATATAAATATATAAATTAACTTTAATACCATTCTGGTAACCTTTTTACCCATTTAGTCACTTTTATATACTTTTTAAATCATTTAATAAGACCAGTGACATGAAATTTTCCTAAATTTAATGATCCAAGTTACAAATGGCCACCTTTACTCTTTAAAAGTTATTTGAACACTGCACACATGCAGACTGCAGCCCAAACTAGTTTCCATTGTCAACTATTCAAACAATGCTTTTGGATACACTTTAACAAATCTCACTGCTTTTAAAGGAAATATCATTTTTGTTTATGAAAATACAAATTTCAACACCAATTGAGCCAAAATATGGAATTTTCTTGCATTTCAGTGTAGAAGTAAATTATCGCAACAGAAGATAGTTTGAATAATCTACAAAAATCTTTTGACTTTTTCTATAGAAAATGTGGCTTTTTGTTGAAAATGCTATAAAAACTGTTCTGATTAGTATTGAAGCATCTAAAAAATTCAAACTGAAAATATTCTTATTTCTTACTTTAAACAGGAGGGTTTTCAAATCGTGTCACTACAAGAATACATGTAGCTCCATACAACACGATGTGCCACATCTTTTATTTCATTAGGTTGTTTTTTTTTTCTTTGATTTAAAAATAATCCATTCCAATTTAAATGAATAAACTCAGCTCTTTCTGGAATGTTTTTTTTTTTTGTTATTTATTGTCATGGAATGTAAAAGCATGTACTGTATGTAAATAACTGAATACAAATGTAAATAAACAACAGTGTGAATGCTGTTTCTGGTATAATTTTGCTTTTACAACTTTTAAGGAACACATGCCTTCCTCAAAGAGTAAAAAGAAATTATTTCCACAAAGGGAAACTATATTGAGCATAAATAAGAAATGAAAAATGGTTAAATATGGATCACTGGAAAACCTGAAAAACAAAAACTAAGCTTCCAAAATGCAAAAATGTTTCCTCAATAAAATGCTTGATCGAGATTTTTTTTTTATTGAAGGATATGCATAAACATGCACATTCAGATGCAAGGAATCAAAATATGGAAGTTTCCAAATAGCCTCTTTTCAACAAAATTAGACAACAAATAATGACACCAGAACTCAAACAGGAAGAGGAATTAAAAAGGAAAATAAACTCAGAGGTCCATCTAAAATAAAGAAATTCCTAATCCAACTTTTTAAAGCAGCTCATAAAACAGCTAGAAGAGGCCATGCTGCAAAACTCAAGATGTAGTTTTAGTGTCACTTTGGGAAAAAAAAAAGCATTTTAGTGCAAATATGGTGATTATTCTTTTACATAAACTTTGATGGCTTTAGGGGAACATTTTAAAATCTCAAACCAATCAAATAATTTGGTGTAATCAAAGTTAATACGGACAAAACATTTGGTCTTTGGTCGGCCAAAACAGCTTGTGTGAGGTTTATTCTTAAGCTTATATCCATTTTTATAATATGCAAAAAAAATCATCCAACAATATTTGTATAATTCTCACATGAAGACAGGATGAAATAAAATAAAAACACTATGCACACAGGAAATCTTCCCAAGGCACTGTAGGGTGCTGACAAATATAAAATTACTTGCATCAGTCATTTCTGAAAAAGAAAATTAAAAACATAAGAAAAAAGAAATAGCTTGCTGGTAAAGTACAAAGTTCAGATTCAGAAAGTTTCATTTGGATTTAACAAACAAAAAGATTAACAATTTATCACCAATACTGTACAGTCACTGCAGAATATTGAATATTAGGATAAATGTGCTTGGATACAGACGCAAGTTCTCAATGTGTTCGAATAAAGTTCCGGTGTTTCCACAGGGGAAACTTCAGCTCAAATGGTATAGTTGTCTAAAAAGCTTTTTTCATTATTGCAAACACAGTTTGATTGAATCTAAATCGTTTTATTACAAGCCCTGTAATTTGTACGAAATGCTACACATTTAAAAATAGGGCTCTGTTCTGTGTAGAATATATGATTTAAGTAAATGCATTAAATTAAATTGTTTATGCTTCAACTGTACGTTGAACATGTAGTGAAATTTAATAAATCAGCAGAGACACAGCTGTCCTGTTCCCCAGTGCAGACAGAAAATCACGAAGGGAAAAAGCATGAAGGTGGCTGGCTTCAATCCAGAATATCTAAACATAAAAATCTGTGTTCATGACAAAAATCATTCGATTATACCAACAAATTCGGATCAAAAACCAATTTTTCCCAAAGCTTAACATAAACATAAGCAAATATGTAAAACAGAAACGTGAGTCGCATCTTAAACAAAAGTAAATATATAACTTTTCTAATGTCTGATGATTCTGGAAAATATAGGAAGCTTCTGTGTCATCTGGTCCCACCGTTAAACTCGAGAGTCTCTAACAATCTTGAGGGAATCCAAGAGTAAACTGGAGACACCGGACCATTCTTTGATTACCAAAAACAAGCAAATGAAAAAAAAATTCATTCCTGGAAACTAGATATTAAAACATTTAGGTTTCATGATAGCAGCTTAGATTACTTACTCCAACCAGCATCAGGAAAACTAGGGATGTCCCGATCAAGGCTTTTTCAAATGATTAAAATCAATTCCTGATATCTGTAGTTGGTCAGGGATTATGTCCATTTCCAAGGTCATTTTATTTTTATTCCTACATTCCATGCACTAGATTTTGATTATTTAACACCAACAGTGTAAATGTTTTTTTTACCCTTTTCTCATATTTTCCGCTGTGTGCTTCAAGAGGCCGATTTGTGGACAAAAAGTGGCTCAGAAAGCAGCTGAAACACTAAACTAAACTCACTAAATGTTACAGCATTAAAAGCAAATGGCTACATTTTTTATGAACCTTTTCAGTAAGTTTGTTTGCAAACGACTGAACTGGAAACTTATTTAAATGTTATTAGCGGAACAATCTCCAATTAGAAATATTATAGCAAAGTAAATAAACCAAAACATCATCAGTCTGACCAAGGAGATGATAAATGCAGCTTTGTGCTAAAATAACAACACAAAGTTGTTTCGAACTTTTAAAAACAGGATACAGCAAAATCCTGGATGTTAAAAAGGGGGACAATCACCACCTTGATATAAACCATAGTGTGTTTTCTTACTGCACCTGAAAGCTCTGGTATTCTCAAGAATGCAAATGGCATCAAGTTTGACGACTTCTCATCAACAAATGCCTGTTAGTAAAGGACTGATTAGGATTTAGGGCAACAGAATCCTGATCGGGACATCCCTTCACACTGGTTTTAGGAAATCATTCTGATATGAAGGAACTGTCTTTTCTGTGCCGATCACAGATCTGCAGAATCTCCCGAAGCTCAGAGCCTGCTTCAAACATGTTCATGTACATTCAAACCTACTTGCAAACAAGCACACTGCTCTTAAAACTGGCTGAAACTTAACAAAACCTGAGGTCCAGGCCATCTTCTACACATCCAGCCTCCTTCCATTTCACCTTCTGTTACTACACAGCTTCACTTTGCATCCATAACTCTGATTTCTCCAAAATTTGATGATAAAGCTGACAGAGTTTGCAGCGGTCGCACAGTATGAGGAGGGAGAAGTGTCTTCAGATGTCTGTCTGTATGCAGCGCTTCCTGGTGGGGCTCACTGGCTGTGCGGCAGAGTTTCTGCTGGTTTCTTTAACGAACTCCTCCGGTTCTGCGTTTTCTCCAGCGCTCTCCTCGCTGATGTACAGGAACGTCCCGCTGCTCCGGTCTTTCGGTGAGGCGGGTGGGGATGAGGCCAGCAGGAGGTGGGCGAAGGCGGCCTGGCCGCTCTGAGGGGGAAGCTGCTCCAGGCGGTCGTGCTCCACCTCAGGTAGAGGTGTGATGGTGGGCTGATGGGGAGGAGGGTCCATCTGGCCGGGTTTAGCGGTTTCGGGGTCCGAGCAGCTGAGCTCGGACGAGAAGTGGCTGCAGTGCGAGTCGGCCACCGAGGGGAGGCTGTCGCTCAGAGACGGCGAATCGAGCTCGGAGGAGTTGGCGCTCCGCTGCTCCAGGAGCTGAGATTCGATGTCGCCCTGCGTCTCGTTCACTCTTCTGTCTCCTCTGCTGCTGCTGCTCGCTCTCCTCCAGAGATTACTTTTACACTTTTTGCCCGCGGTAGCTGCGGTGGGGTCCTTGTACCAAGAGGACGAGGGGCCACACTGGTTGCCAGGCTGCCCGCAGCTGCACGCGGAGGGACACGAGCACAAGCATCCATCGGTACCGGCTGCTTTGATGGCGGCTGAACCGCTGCTGCAGCTGGCTTCATCCATGCTGCTGCTGGCGCTGCCGTGCCTCACCTTGTCCTGCCTGGACTCGGAGTCCGCAGGAGCCTCCAGGCTGCCGTCTCTGCGAAATACACACCACGTTTAACGGATCTACACTTTTCACAAAAAGTAAAATGGAATCACTACACATGCTTAACTGCATATTGTTGCTCAATTTGATGATTTCACCTATGGCTGCAGCTAACAATTTTTGTTTTCTGAGGATTTTCTCTTGCTATGCTGTTTTTTTGTCTTTTTAGTGTTTTATTTTGTTTTTAATGGTTCATTTGGGGAAGTGAATTGCAAATTAACTAATGCTATACATGTTATAATGTTCTGATTTTGTTTATACTTAACACTTGTCCCCAACAATAATAATAATAATCTAGTAATTGAATAATAATAAAAAAAACACTTAGTTTATTTTATATATGAGAAATACATGAGAGAAGGAAAACAAATAATTAAATTCCTTCTTAAATGAGGAAATAAACCATTTACTACCTAAAATAAAATTGCTTGATCATTAGCTGCAGATGAACGATATATCTGCAGCTAAAAAATAAACTTCTAACAGGTGGGTTGATCTGTTACTTATTTTCTGGGTCGCAAAAGGTGCTAAAAAAGGAGATTTATTTAAAATTTTGCCATTTGAGTAGTTCTGGACGGAACATATTTACAGACAAAGAAGGTTTTTTTTTCTTTATCAAAATGTATACATTTGTACAGTTTTGGTTTAGTGTCTCCTGTTCTTTCAACAAATGGCCTGTTTTAGAGTCTGGATACTGAAGTTAATCGATTACTAAATTAGTTGACAACTATTTTAATTACAATAATACAATTTAATTGTTAAAGGCCTGATTTCACTTCATTTTCTTATGTTATCATGTTGTCAAAATCCTGACTGATGTTTTATGGTAGGAAAAAAATATCTTTGGTTATTTCTTCTAATTCATTAAAACTGCGTGTGATACAACCTGGGGTGTCATTTTGGTAGATTTCCATCTCGGTTACATTTTTCCTTTGATTTTATTTGAGTTGGATGATTATAAAATAACCCAAAAAATTTTAAGAATGCTTTTAACAAGTCATTAATACGGTTCGAAATACAGAACAAGCTCCAAACTAGTTCCAGCTCACACACTCACCAGCCACTAATACCGTGTGTGAGCAGCTGCTCCCTGTGGGACGAGTGTGATCTGAATGCTAACCTTTCCAGCGGCATGTAGGCGTTGAGGATGGAGCCCGCCATGGCCTTGGTGCTGGCGTTGTCGCTCATTGTTCCCAGACTGACGGTGGCCGACTCGCCGCTCAAACTGCAGCGCTCCTTCTGGACGTCGGCCTGCACCTCCATCCTGGAGGAAACAGTTGAAAAACACATAATTAATTCAAACAAATTATTACACTGCAAAAACACAAAATCTCAGCAAGTATTTTTGGTGTCTTAGTACACTTGAAGTGAGACAAAAGTAAATTACATGTAACTATTCAGGAAGAAATATGACCTTGTTTTAAGTCAATCTGTTATATTGATGAAATTGCTCTAGTTTCACTGGCAGATAATTTCACTTATAACTAATACATTTTCAGCAATATTAAAGAATTGATGAAATTCCTTAATATTCAGAAGGAAAATTCTTGCCATCTTCCTGCTGAAAACAGGAAGAAATAGCTATTTTTGTAAGTTAGTACAGTTGAAATAAAACAAAACTAAGGCATTTGTCCTAGATGCTAGATTTTGTGTTTTTCCATTTTTTAGAACACGACTATGGAAAAGAACCACAATTAGTGTCTGAAAAAAGCCCTGAAACTCATTTTAGCTGAAACTGGAAAAACAAGATGCATTATTTCCATGTCATACGCTACAGCTATTAAGCCATCGCTAACAGTATTCAGAAAGGCATTTTAACAACATAGGGAGCGCCCAGCTCCAGTGTTTTACCGATGGTAGCAGCTGCCGGACAGACTGCCGGTGATGCTGGTCCCGGCGAGCGCCGTGGTGCTGGCGTTGTCGCTCATGTTGTCCCGCTGAGCGGAGCTCACGCCGCAGCGCTCCATGTGGCTCCCGCTGACGCTGAGGCTCAGGCCGGTCAGGCCGCCGACACTCGCTCCGTCGCCAAGGCTCGGGTTGTTGAGCCGAGTTTCCGCCACAGACGTCGTGTCTTGGAGGGAAATTTGTTTAGTTATAGAGCAGTTTGAGGAAAACAAAAAAAAAGTCACACGTACAGAGTTAGCTGCAGTAAACCCAAATATTCTGTGACTTTGTGGGTAAAACAGAACGTGCCAAAATATTACTGACAAGAATACATAAAATCTTGACAAAAATCAGACGTATACAAACATTTAACTCATGTTTAACACTTTACGTTCTAAAAATATCCAGATTATGTGGTGCCATTGTGATCTTTAATACAACTCTGTGTAGGCCTGTCGCGATAAACGATAAATCAATTAATCGTACGATAAATTAAAACTACCAACGTCATTTTAATTATCGGCATTATCGTCTCTTCCGACCTTTTTCTCTTTCAGCTAATGACACCGAATGAAAAAAGGGCTCAACTCCGGTGCTCTCCACTGACCCCCCCTTCCTCATTTCCTTAGTGTAAAGCCCAGCGCACAAGACCAGATCTAAGAGCTGTCGGCTGATTGTCGGCCCATTTTCAAAACCTGACAGACCACACATGAGCCGACAGAAATCCTAGGTATAACGGTTCGATCGGGTTCGTTCCTGCCTTGTGGTGTCCAACAATGGGCACAAAATAATGGCTACAAGTTCAGTGAACTAATTTTAAAACCAGGCATTAATCAATGCTTTACTACAATCTACCTGCAATGCATGTGGCTAGTGTCAGCGTAAAGTCCTGACTGAATGAAAATCATTAGAACATATTTACTTCACGTTAACGAAGAACAGCTGAAAAGTTACCGGGTTTATCAACTGCGGTAGCAATTTCGCTCCAACTCCTCCCCTTGTCATTTCTATATTCTTTGCATGTTGAATAAACATTAATGTTGTTTCCACATATCATCTCCAATGTCTGCTGGACTTCCGGTTGTGCTGTGTCAGCTGTTTGGGATTCCCCTCTGTAATTTCCCCTCAGAAAACACGGAGGAGAATCCTCGCTTTCTGATTGGCTACCTGTCACATTCAACAAGCTCCCAGTCGAAAACCCCTGATTTAGATCGGAGCAGCAACAACGATCTACCGTAACACACCATACAATCTTAGAAAGACCAACGTTTTAAGATTGTTGTACGGGGAAAAATAGGAGCAAAAAATCGTGTAGTGTGAACTATTGCATCAGGTAGTCGATGTGCCCATTTTCTCTATTTAAATCTAATTATTACTGAAGGGCAACATAATATACAGACTTCATAATCTGCACTCTTTTGGTTGAATGCAGTATTTATTTACACTTTGGCTTTATGTTTAGTTTTTTTTCCAGTACAGTTTTTGTTAATGGAGACTGAGAATCCATTTTGTTTTTGGTTGTTTTGTTTATTTTGTTTATCAGTTCCAGTGTTTAGTGTTCTTTTGAAAATAAAGTGTATCTAACTTTGGCAAGAAATCGCATGCGTTATTACATCATTTTCAGTGTAAAACGGTCTTCAAACAATATTATCGTTTATCGCAATAATTTTTGAGACAATTAATAGTTCAGCAAAATTTGCTATCGTGACAGGCCTAACTCTGTGTCTCCTCTCTCACGCCCAACAGCTCCAAGAAACCTAAGCCAGCTCAGCCTCACACACCCAAATATTTGTCCTGGGCCTAACCAGGACAAATATTTGCAACACAACATGAGCACTGTTAAAAAAAACTGCTGATTTAAGTATGCTCACAGATACCAAACAAACACAAATACTGTGCTTCAAGCTAAATGAATTCCAACAGCTTTCAAATATCTCTTTTTTTTAATCAAATGTATGAAAATATCTGGTTTCAACTCTAAATAACGTTTTCCAAATTGAGGCTTTTAATCGAACGTTAGATTGCACTTTATTGCAACACTGTGCAGTTTCACCGACTTTATTCAAGCACCTGAATACATTTAATTGGAATTCAAGCATTTTCAAGGAACTTTATGAACACAGTGTAAAAGATTTTCCCTGTAATTTTTGGCTTGTGGCGTTATTAGTGGTTGAGAACTTTAGATTTGCTGTTAGTTTTTCAGATTTCCATCTTTCTTAGTATTTAGGAGATTCTTACCTGTGGCTACTGCCCCAGTGCCGATGTTGTCATTTTCGTCATCGAACTCGATTCGAACCCCTTTCCCGTTACCAGCGGAAACGCCACAACCTCCGCTCCGACACAGAGAGATCGGGACGACGCCGTAGACGTACGCGAGCATGATGGGAACGCCGATACCTGAGACACACAGGAAACAGATGCAACAAACATTTCCTTTCTATATGAGATGAAGCAGAAATTCAGAAAAAAAACTAAATATCATTTCACCCAGTTGAACTTTACTGGAAGCTCTTGATATATTATGAATGTGAAGACAACTTGCGTAAGAGTGAAAAGAGAAGAAAAGTGATCTCTTACCAACAGTGACTGCAGCAACCACAGGAGACACGATGACCGACAGCGTCACGCCTCCAGCGATCACCAAGTTCCTCTTGTGTTTCGAGATGTCCTTTCCTTCGTAGCGATTATGTATCTGATGAAGCAAATTGTTGAGCAAGATAAATGTTTCGTTTCATACAGCTACAATTTTTTTGTAAAGTAATTTCATTCAAATAAAGGAGCGTATGCAACATAAATTAACTACACTCAGTAACATTTAAATAATTTACTTCTGTTAATTTAGGTGATTCTGATTTGTTGCTATTAAAAACCCCAAATTTATTTCCACAGAAAATTAGGGTATAAGAGTATATGGTATCGGATTTCATAATGTAGCCTAGCATAATACAGAAATAGGATTATAAGAACAATTTTTAAAAGAAATTGAATAAAATGTTGTAAAGAAGTTTGCTCCTCAATCAATCACTTTTTCCAACCGCACTTTTACCCTCAACTCAACTACACAGATTGCTTCTCCAGCAAGGATTTTAATTAAATTAAATTACTAAAATACATACACTTTTTGATGATAAGTATTCTTATACTTATGAACATAAATAAACATTCCCAGCACAGTCTCTGTATAGTGTAAAACAGACTGGGAGAAGTGACACGATAGTAATTTTTAATATAGGAACCAGGAGATAACTTTAGTGGCTAAACACACAGCCACCTGTCTACTTTGACCTCTTTATCTGGATTTTGACTACAGAACCTGCAATATGGATCATTTGTCTAGTCATAATGTTCCCCTTTAGAAGGAAAATCTATTACTTAAAACAATACTTTATTTACGATTTGTGCGATTATTAGCATGTTTTGTCACTTTCTAGTAAAAACAAATGTATATAATCAGTGCCAAATTAAACTTTTTCTCTTCATGGAAATGAAATCAGTCAGAATTACTGATCTGCGAATCATAACAAGAAAGTACAAACATCTCCTTTAAAGAGATCTTTTTGAAGATTATTTAACAACGTTCTACTTTAAATACAACTTTGGTGGGCTACATTAATTAGCCCAACATAAATATGCTAAGTTTTCATATCTATTTCTGCCAAAAATCTTTATTTGTAATCTGTGATTCTGCAGTCTCAAGTTACATATGAAAAGGTAAGCAAACAGGGTAGCTAGGATACACTTAGCTATCTCTAACCGTCACTTTTACTCTTCTCTTTCTCCCTCCTGATTCTGATAAACTCATTGATCAAGCACACTGTTTTTAGGTCAGACTTAAAGCAGTGATTACTACATTAGAGATCTTTGAATAAATAAACCAGTGTTAGGGAAGTTCTCACCCTTCTGCCCACATAGACTGGGATCCCAATGATCATGGCTGGGATGGCGATGCCGGCAATGAGAGCGATTCCCACAGGCGCTCCCACCAATGTCCCGAGCTGCCAGAGGATTTTCTTCTTCCTGCTCCACGGCTTCTTCCCCCAGAACGTGCAACCCGATGGACTGAGAAGACAGGAGAGAGAAAACAGTATGTTAGATCTCAAAGAGAAAAACTGTACACATTAATACTGTAGATTGAAAAAAAAAAATAAAGATCTATCCTTATAAATCCTCGTCCAGGATGAGGATATAAATCTGACTCTAAAAATGGCTGTTTTGGAAAATTCCTCCAAGGAGAAACCAAAAACTCTGCACAGTTGACATAGATGCATATAAACCTGAGGACATTTGAAAGGAACAAGGACAACAAGTTCTGTAGGAGCCTGTTAATGATTAAAAGCTTTAAACCATGTGCTTTGAAACAGGAAAACAACTTAAAAACGCAGGACAGTTTGCACCGTGGACCAGGGCCGACAAACACCGACTTGAAGGCCAAAAAAGCTGAGTTTGTCCTTCATATATCCCCACTAAATGCAGGAAAAACAGTGATGTTTTCACTAAAGTGAAAGAACAAAGAGTGAAACGCTAAATGTGAAACCAACAGATCATTTGCTCGTCAACATAAATACAGAAATGATTGATGAGGTGACAGGAAAGGTGTTTGTGGTGATGACAACAACACATAATAAAAAGAGAAACTAAGCTAATAACGCAGAACCTTGATAACAAAACGGGGAATATTAAAGCTGTGGTGTCACTCAGCTCACCTCAAGTAGTGAAGGTCAGAAATCTCCTTCATGCAGAGCCAGCAGAACTCGCAGCCGCAGACGGCGCAGGTCATGTGGTTACAGCTCCCATCGTTCATTTTGATGATGTAAGCAGAGCAGCGAGGGCACGGCTTGATGTCATCACCTGCAACAGATTATTAAAGGAGAAATAAACCAGAATGTGATGGAGATCATAGACCGTTGCTGTTACTGCAAATTAGTGTTTTATGTATATGTAAACAAAATAAAGGTGTAAACATCTAGACAAATAATATGTGAAACTGAAGGTATGTATGGGTTTATGTGTGATATTTAAGAATATGCGATTCTTTCAACAACGAAAATAAGGAAACCAAGGCAAAAACAAGGGAGACTGTTGGGCATAATGACAATAACTATGTCAAACAAAAACCAGGACTGGCTAAACAGAGACAGAAGCTCATTTTCTTTACATGGAGGGTCCATGAAGCATCTTTACCAAAAGTGATCAAATCCACTTTAAAACCACCTTCGGACTCAAAAACATTATTTCATAAGCGAATGGGTCGGTGAAGAAGTAATAAACCCAGCTACGGAGAAACTTAGAAACCAAATAAGACGTAGTGACCAATCGTCCTTCATACCAGCTGCTCCGCTCTCCTGGCTGTAGCTGAGGGACGACGACCTGAAGTTCCTGAGCCGCAGGCTCTGGGCCCGCTGCTGCCGCGCCGTGTCGCATGTCTGGTTGGGATGCCACAGCTGTTTGCAGTGGTAGCAGAACTCTGTGCCGCAGCCGTCACGGCCACAGGTGATCTTTGGACAGCTGGCACAGCCAAAAGCAATGACGGCATACCTAGAGGAGAAGAAAATACAAGCAGAATGCTGGTTTAGAGATCTGAACCTGGACTGTATTAATGAGTATCTACTGCAAGAAATTTGTGGTCATTTCATTTCTGTTTTTAAGATTTAAAACAAAGAAAAACATAACATTTTAAAAGGCGCTTAGTTTCCAACATAGTGATGAGAAAATAAAAAATAAACTTTACTGATAATTTTGTTGTGGAAATTCAATGCAGGATTTATTCTATGCAACAACAACAACATAAAAAAACTTCTGCCTTTTTAAAAAAGATTTAAATTAGTTGGTTCTGCACTATTTTAGCCAAATATAAAGAGGTATTGTGGAAGGTCAAAAGAGTAGCAGGTTGCAGACCAATGAGCTACAACTATAGGATTTATCCACACATTCTTATTATTCAAAAATTACAAGCAAACAAAACCAAAACTAGATTGCAGTTGGTGCTGCTTTAAATAAACTATTTTTCCATATATGACTGCAAAAACTAGCAGCTGTTTTCCTGAGCTTCCTCATTCTAAAAAGTGAGTAAAAAACACACCACAGACAATATAGATGCCATAAAAATTTAACTATATAAAATATATATAAGGTCATTACCACAATGACCTTAAATAAGGTCATTGTGGTAATTTACCACTGTATATAGGGTTAGTGTCATGGCAAATGGAGGTGAAACATAAAAACAAAAGATGACATTTCATTTGCAAATTGCCCAAAGACAAAATTAACATTCAACCAATAAAACAAAGTTTTTTTCCCCTAACTTTTATGATAAACTTTTTGAAATACAATTCAGCTGAATAAGGAACAAGCTATTCTCCTCCTGACTCATCTGTTCAAGTTACACATTTAAACTGAACATTTTCATAATTATGGTTAAATGTGATCTTAAAGATTTCCCCATAATTTTCCAGTTTTAGCTTCCTTTTTCTTCAGAGGAAATTAACAGAATGACTTGGGAGGAAACAAAACTGAAAATGCAAAAAAAAAAAAAAAAAAAAAGGTTAGAAAATTAGAATAACAATACTTATGACGTACGCTGATTTTTAAAAAATGTACAAACCCTGATGCTGTACATATTTAACAGCTAAAAAACAAAAAGCCAGTCTCGACAGTTTTCAAACTAACACTTCACTGTGCAAACTGATGACATATTGTGTAAAAGATGAACAACCAGGTGGGAGATTTCCAAATGGACGTTTTGATGTCTTCACTTCCATGTGTTTCCCCACGCACTTTTCAGCAAGTAAACCCGACTCCTGTTAAGTTTTAATTTCTACTCTGTTCATCCAGCCTCATACTGGGATAGGAAGCTCCAGAGCACCACACTAGAAACATATCAACACCTACAAAGTGATACGTTGAGGGAGGTAATGTGCAGTAAAAGTGATTTTCAAAGTTCAAATGTTTGTAGTTGAGTCGTTGCAGGAAAGAAATACGTCGCACAAGTCAGAGGCAGCTGGACAGAGTACAGTAATTGAAAGAAAAAACTTTATATACCGACCATAAAACTCTTCCTTTTAGACATTTCCACATTTGCAGTTATGATTCTCTGTATATTTCAGGCACATTTTTCCACAGAGGTCAGGCTAGAAATATGAAACTTAGAAAAATTGCAGGCTGGAAGTAAGAAGCTGGATGGATGATGAATTGATAAAGAAATGGATATATAGATGAGTGCAACGGCAGATCAAAGAACGGAGGGACTGATGGATGAATAGATGAAAAAAGGTACTGACAGGGGGCGATAGATGGAATCGGACGGATCTTTTAAATAAAAAAAACTGAAGGCCTTTTGCTTTTTTTTAGCCAAATTCTCATCATGCAGTAAATAAAACAGGAAACAAAGCCAGGAAAATATAAATATTTCCCACATCTATGAAGGGATAGAATCACATTCGATCCCTTTCTTGACTTGTAAAGTTGCACAGGAACCCTGCCACCAACATCTGCTAACATCTGGCCGTTTAGAAAAACTTGACAAGTTTTCGGTGTTCAACCTTGTGCCAAACAACAGCTCTAATAAGTAGTGAAATAAAAGTTACTAAAACACAAAGAACAGAAACAAAAATCCACAATAATCTGTGCAATGCACTCTGACTTTACCTTTGATGCTTAGAATATTTTACATTGCTGCTAAATGTGTTACAGGTGCCATTTGTAAGACTGTAGCAATAAACAATCAAATAGTAAATTAATATTAGTAAAAAAAACATTTTTTTAATTACATTTATTTATGGTTTCAGTTTTGTGTGGCTTTCATTTCTTTTTTTTTTTTTTTATTAGGTTTTTATTTTTCTGTTTTTTTGTGTTTTTGCTTCCAGTAACGGTGTTCAGTGTTGTGTTCAAAATTATACGTTTGTAAGTCTTTGAGAGAGCAAACTTGCATTGTTATCCCATTATCATCATCGTAGTTGAAAATGGTCTCTAAACAAATATACTCTCGTTTATCGCAACAATTTCTGGAGCAATTTATCGTCCGGCAAAATAATTCCTCTCTAATTGCGAGCTAAAATAAGTTTAAAGCTTAAAAACAAACCTGATTATCAACTGAAAGCCTTACTTTGTGCCAAACAGAAAATTCACACTGATGCAACACTGTAACAAAACAAAAGTGGAAGCACATCAGGTTCTAAGACTAGTCAAAACTTTAACTTTGCTACAGAGTTGCTTTATGCATCACATAAAGAATTTATCACTCAACAAACTAGTTCAGCTAACAAACAACGCCTTTAACACCTTTAAACCACAATTATGCAACAGTAACAGAGACGGAGCTAATAGTTTGGCAGTGGGTCCAATCAGTTATTTGGGATTGAGAGCATTATTTAAGTTGTTGAGGCAACAAATGCAGAATAGAAAGTAAATTCAGATTAAGGGGAAATTACAACAAAGACGTGAACTTTCTGGTCTAATTCAAACACAGGAGTGGTACAAGTGCATCGTGTATCGAGTGGCTGCCATGGCCTAACAGCACGGCGTTTTGTGATGAAGCCAAGAGAGCAAGACAACAGGGTCAGAGGCACGGTGTGAGCAAATTCTTGAATCCCTCATGGCTCCAAACGGATGTGAACCCTGCCCTCCACCAGCAGCTCAAGCAGAAAATACTGAACCTCTTCTTTAATTTGGTAAATTCTGAAATACCTAGTGTAAATGCCAGTTTTAGTTTTTATGATTTTATATTTAAGTACGTCTTTACTTTTTTTTCTTTCTGTGTTCAAAGTGATTTATATGTCACAGTGTGACTCAATGTTGTGCACATTAATGATAATTAGCAACAAAACTATTAATTTAATTTACATTTCTGACATCTTTCTTACCTTTCATATTCTCCCACAGTCTATAACAATGGGACAGACTCACGTCAGGAAAATGATAGTAAGCACTTCCTGTTCAAATCTCTCTTGGATGACTCATTTCACTCATTTAAACCAAGTGTCCAAGATACTGGGGTTAATTTTACAGAGCAAAATCAGTCCTGAAGTCTTAATTTTTAGCTTTCTTTTTGTTTACATATTAGAAAAGCATGATTTTGTGCTTATTAAATGTTAGTTCTTAAATGTATTCACATACAACTGTTACATATTTCCTCACTCAAGAGCCACAAACTAGCATGCGTTCCTCTAATACTCATAACTTAAACTTCCTTCATGCAGCTGATTTATGACAAACCTTGCAGGATTGTTTATCGATTTTTTTCTCTATTCCGATCAATTTGCAACAAAGCATCCTCACAGCACGATGCTGTCAAAAACAAGCTTCATGGTGGTTTCAGGGTGATATGTTGTTAATTATTCATCACACACTTTTGCACACAGAGACAGCTTTCTTTTTTGTAATGATATTGAAAAGCATGAATCATTTCCCTCTCACTTCATAATTCTGTACTAATGCTTATTAATCACATAAAATTCCAATGAAATCAAATGAAGTCTGTGGCTATAAAGTGACAAATTGCAAAAAAGTCTGAATACTTTTGCAAGGCACTGAATATACTATTAAGAATTAAATGGAAAATGTGTGGTAAAGGGGCAGTTTGATGCTGATTGATGTTTTTCTGAACAGACCATGTGATCTCACCGCCCTCCATCTTACCCGCAGTCGGGAGCGGGACACCAGCGACAGTCCGGTTCGGCCACCAGCCATCTCCTCAGCATGAACTCCTCGTATTTCTCCATGACGGCTCGGTCTCCCAGGATTATCTGGATGTCGTGGGGGTTGAAGCGCTCCGAGCACTCGGGGCAGGTGATGTTGACGCGGGACTCGGAGATCTCTATACGCAGGTACTGGCGCAGGCAGTCTGCGCAGGAGCGGTGGTGGCAGGTCATGATGTCCGGGAAGCGGTCCCGGGTGTGGCGAAGCAGGCACAGCGGGCATTCCAGCAGGTCTGACAAAGACCCCGTCCCTGCCGACGTGGACGCCACATCCGAAGGAGGCTGGATGGAGACTTTGTCGACGCCAGCCTCGGACTGCGCGCTTTCGACGCTGATGACGCCGTCTGCTCCGGACGACAGAGTCCTGGATTTCCGCTTGGAGTCCCGTTCGGGTCTGAGTCTGCGTCCAAAGAACGAGTGGAGGGACAGACGCCGCTTTTTAGGATTCTTTCTAACCGAGGGGAGGCTTACGGAGGACGCAGCAGAGTGCAGGTCTCGCTCTGAGCCTGTGCTGCCATGCTGCAGGCTGCTCATTGCGCCAGACGTGACGCAAGGCGCTACCGGTGCTTCAGTTAGAAATCACCACATGAGGTGAGGAGAGGGTGAAAGGAAGGATAAACCAAAAAACGCAAAGAGATCCAAGAGACAGGACGCTCAACGAGGAGAGCAGCACAACTTCAGCTACGACATGATGGCAGGAAGAGTAAGACAAATCAGTAAGGCGCTCCACTCCTTCGGATCATAGCAGCTGCAGACAGGTGTTGAGGTCAAGATGATGAGGCTTTGGTTTGCGCACGGGCCTGGAGGAAAGAAAAACACAAATACAGGATGAAGAAAAACCTAACATAAAAACAGTTGAAACAAATATTAGGACTTTTACTACGAGTTTTAGGCTACGTTTACACAGTAGACTGATCTGATTGATGCTGCAGTCAGATTTTTTATTTTTTTGCTCATACTACTAATTAAACCCGACCACAATAAGACTTCTGTGTAAACAGTTTACGACCCAAAGCGGCCTGCAGAAGAAGAATGTTGGCACAGCAGCACATTATTTACAAAAGTAATGATGAATGGAGCCATTTAGGGATTGACTTTAAAGTTTATTCGGCAATGGGAGCCAACAGTTTCATAACAACACGAAGGAAGCTATTAAAAAGAAAGCACAGCTAATAGCAATGGCATTTTGTAGAGAACTGACTGCAATTCCTGCAGAGAAGATGTGTAGTCAAAGCAAGGAGTGTTTTGATTGTGATGTAACGATCTTCAGTGACACAGACTACTTTCATAAGTTCATAATTATGTTTTTCAAACGTTGTTTTCGTCCTGATTTACCGCATCTGGCTTTTTTCTGGTGCAGAATTATGACACATCAATAACAATAAAAGCCTAATAAAAGATAAACATTCAGACTGCAGACACAATTGGATACGTAACTGACTCAGTATCAAATATGGAAGTGGCAAAATCTGATTGTTTTTTTAAATTGGGCCATTCACACTGTTGTGAAAAAGTCAGATATAGGTCTCATGTGGACAAAAAACGTGGATTTGGGTTGCATTTGCCTGCGGTGTGAACATAGCCTTATTTCTGAAGTTAGCCCTTCTTACTTCATTTTAAACAACAGTGAAAGAGAGAGAGAAATAGCTTTACAAATTAAAAAATTATATTGATTTCAGTTGTGCTTCAGCTCCACGATGTAAACCTGAGGCATCATTTTGGACAAAAATCCCCGGCGAGCTAAGAGGTGACTAAATAACCGCTGCAAATCCAATCTGAGGCAGCAGTTTTACAAGCCTAAAAACCTCATTCTGACTGGCTGTGGGTTTTCAGCACTCACTATGGTTTGTAAGTAGATTTGAGATGTCTGCCTCCTACTTTAAAGCTGCAGGTCAATTGTAAAAAATAAATAAAAAACAGAAACAAGCTTTCAGCTGCACAGCCTCAAGACGCATTCGGTTTGGTGCCATGACTCTTTTCATTCGGTGCTGAATCAACTTTCTGAAGCTTGTGAGGGGCATCTGGGTCATTTATCATAATGCACTGGACTGCCTCTGTAAAAACACTTGGAAGCCAGTACAGTGAAAGTCTACAGTTTTAAGGGAAAAAGCATGAATGCATCCAATTCTGACCACATTTTGGAGATGTAGTACTGGAGTCACAGACTGCTTTTAGCTGCAAGTAATTTTAAAGAAAAAGTGAAAACCAGGCAAAAATAAAATTACATTTGAGTCTCTTCTCATTGACAGAATTATAAAAAAGATAACAGTCATTAAGAAAAATGGTCAACAATATTGGGATGTGATATTATCTAGACCAGTGTTTCCCAATCCTGGTGCTCAAGGCACATTCAGTCCAGCTGATTTAAAATGATGACTGATTAACAGGCGTTTGTTGAACTGCAATCAGTTGAATCAGGCACATTGAGGCAGGGAAACCTCTAAAACATGTAGGACAGTGTGCCTTGAGGACCAGGGTTGGGAAACACTGATCTAGACAATAGTTTTTATTGTCTGAACAGTGACAATCTAATTGGACAATGAAAAACACAATATTTATCTTATTAGTGAACATATTATGCTTAAGTCCTAACTAAAATTGTCAATGCAGGTAAATATAGTACTTAAATGGAAATCAGGACTTCCTAAATTTGGTAAAAGTTGGCTAAAGTTTATGAAAAACTAGGAATCAAAAAGTAGTTAAAAATATCCACAATTTAACAATAAGATCTAAAAATTTGCATCACTTTTTGCAAAGGCTGGTTTTTCCCTAACACTCCCCTGGGAATCAAGATTCCACCTAATATTGCAAATTATCACCATTAAGTGTAAAATAAGTTAAAAATTGCCTGCTACTTTAAATAAAATATGAAGTACTTTGGCTAAAGAAACTTAAAACCTCCTCAAAAATACTGAAACAGAAAATATTTTCCTTTCCACCACAGTGCCCAACAGCAACACGTTCACTAAAACCCAACATTTTCAAGTGAACTTTAAAACACTCAAGGAAGTGATGCTATTGCACTATAATTCAACTTTATAACAAACCATTCTGGTTTGTGAGATGAACCGAAAAACCTTTGTGTAAGCAGGAGGGAGCTTTAACAAGGGAGGAAAGCAATTTCAACCAACCTTAATGTGAAATTACAATGTAGTGGTGTAATTAAACTGGAAAATCCTGCCTATGCAATGTAGAAAGACTGAGTGGGACTTTCCATGTGGCTGAGGTCAGAGAGTGTCTGAGTTTCCAGTTCTGTGGCTCAGGGGGAATCACACACTAACACACTTCATACATCGGGATGGTGTCCCACTTCTTCAGACGAGGCCCCCTGGGTAAGAAGTTTGCCGTAGCAGAATAAACACTTTCAATCTTCTGCCAGCTCTTAAAAAAATAAAAAAATAAATCACACTCTTGCTAGGCAGAGTTATGACTAATGTTGTTTCCAAGCAAAATGTTTCTGCTGGAGAATCAAGTCAGTCTAAGGTCACACTATAATTTGAGTCAAAATGGAAGGGGAAAATAGTAATAAAGTAAGTCACGTGGAAAGGCAGTGGTAATGGTTTTAACAAGTGTAGCACTTAGCACCACACTGCAATAACACACTGGCACCGGCCAAGCAATAAACAAAATATTCCCCCCATTTTTATTTTTTTGTGCCTTTGCTCTGCAACAGACAATTAGATGCTCAGCCAACCTGCAGTGAAACATTTAACACGACTGCACATTTGAACATCAAACAGCGCCTTAAAGACGCCGGTTATCTGGGATTATTTATAAACCCTAAAAAGAATGTGACCATTGCCAGTTAAACAACCATAACCGAATGTTAACATTCACATTCCTCCACAGTGTTTCTTCCACTTCCCGCTGCCAAAGTAAATACAAGTAGGTGACAATAAACCTGTCCTCATTGAGGTATCAAACTATATGTATGTGTTGAACTGAACAACTTCAGAGTTTGGAACCAATCTAAAAAAGTGTCTGGAAGTCTAATTGGACAATTATGCATCTTGCCAAGTGACCACCGAAAGAAAAACTGTTTCTGTGCTGCTGAGTTGCACCAGAAGACCGACTGCTAAAAAGAAAAACATCACTTTTTATTTTCTTGATCGGCCCTGACCACTGGAAACCCAAAAATCTAATCAGTAGATACACAACACCAAGAGCCATCAGGTCATAGGGACAACAACACTGTTCGGTGTGGATGCTGTTATGAAGGGAAGAAGATGCAACGTTAGTTTCTTCCAGTACCAATGAGAGTTGGCTTAGAATGAAGTCAGAGGAAGCAGAAACATAAAAAGCTATTTAAAACAAAACCCTATTTTTCATCAGCCCTTTGTAGGTCATTCAAGCTGAAGAGAGAAAGCCTTTTAGTAGAAAACAGGAAGGCAGAATCTTTTCGAGCTTTCGGCATTTTTCTGTCATGAACATCCATGATTTGGAAACGTTAGCAACCTTAGAAATTTATGAGTTAAGGTAAGGATCTACATACTCTGGGGAAGAGAGACATTGTCAACTTCTTAATTAATTTCTTAGAGCGGTGTGATGTCATCTCTTATCCCAATATAAAATGATAACCACTAACAGAAGGTAATTTAGAAGAAAATATTCTGAACATTGCTTTTAGATCGTCTTGTAATATTATTCCTACAGAGAAATTGGAACTGGCAAAAAGTGGAAAAAATGGGGTCAGTGTTTCATGTATTAAACCTAAACTGGACACAAAGTTCTCATCTGTGAATTTTACTGTGCTGGCGGATCTGCAAGCATGTTTACTGACACCACAGCATTCTCCTCACAATCAAAGAGTTTTGATTGCATCTTTGAAAGTCCCTTTGTCATAAGCAGACGGTAGTTAAGAGGACATCTGAGGCACTTAAAGGATGTCAGAAAACAAGAATCAGCTGCGATAATGATAAGAAGCAGCATGCCGATACGTGCCGTCACAATAACTAACACTTAGTATGCGATTATTAAAGTGAAACTGAACTCCTTCAACTTTAACTGAGTGAGAGATGGCAAAGGTATTTCCAACATGTTTCTACATGTTAGACAAATGTCACAATAGTTGTGTCACTTTAACAGACAAACTATCATTGATCTGTCATTTCCTGTAGGACTGCTTCAGAGTTGCTCAATTTACTTCGTGTTTTTAAAGACATTTTCCAGTTGGAGTGTCCTTCAAAATACCATATTTAAGACTACATGTTCTGTTAGATTAATCTGTGATTTTCTTTATTTAATAAAGCATTTAAAAGTTCAGGTCCAGTTTTAATGAGAAAACATTGGAGGTTTCTCCAGTTGCCAACTAGTTACAATTGAATCTCACCAAGATCAACTATGACTGGAAATGTCCGTCTAAAAATGTTCTTTGGCCGCCTTCATCACGTACGCTAATTTCCGGTCACATTCCGTGTGGAGGACAGATTTCCTGATTATCACAATGCTTCCAGTTCTTTTGGCTTCGGACCAAGGAACAGCCCAGAAACTTAACTAGAACTCATTTTTTTAAATATAACTTTTGTTTACTAAGCACACTGAGAAAATGGCAGTGCTGTCCAATGCAGCACATAGTCGCTTAAGAATGCATAAAAATAAGAACAGCATAATCAAGGCTCTCCAGGACTCATCAGTCATATGTTTACCCAGGTACCTTGTTGTATCTCTAGCTTGAGTATTTTCAGGAATAGTGTGGCATTAAACAAAGAGAGGGAACAGCCAATACAGAAGCAAATGCCTCAGATGCTCCTCTGAGTATTGTTTACTAAACAGGAAGATAGCAGAAGGCAGAGTGAGGTACTTTTCCACTTTGCCTGGGATATGATAATGAGCCCCAAAGTTTGTGCAAAAATAGGCATCAAAGTCTATTAAAAATACCTTTTATTTGAAGGTAAGAGCATAAAGATAAACAGTTCAACTAATGAACAAACTGGAGTTCACAAAGGATCTCCATCCATTTCAATACTTTTACTTCTCTCTAATAAGTACTTCTTTATTTTACGGATTAAGGACCTTGTGTGACAATTAATTTGATTAACTTTAAGACTTTCTAAAACTGCAACAAAAAATCTTTAAAGAAAGCATTCACACTGATGTCATGTTTTAAAGAAAACTGCAAATAAGACTGTTTATAAGACATGCAATTAAGTCACACACAAAGCAAAAGCAGGAGAGAAGGAGCCACACATTTACTTCACACGCAAAATGAGGAAGCCTGACACTCCCAGCTGCTAAAAAGCTTGTCAGCTATACTAGCTCCTCTAACAAATTATCTGATCAAGTTTACCACTTCTACTCACTTTAAACAAGTAAAACCAAGCTACAGAAGGTTTTTAAAACCAGCTATTTTATAGCTATCTACCTTAAACTTGTTTTGGCTTTGTTTTTACATGCTCTTCATCCAGCTCTGTGCTTTCTGCTCTTGTTGTGGTCCTTCATCTCTCACCCATGCTCTCCTCCGAATTGGCTCGTTTACAAACCAGCAAACTGAATTTCAGGCAGTCAGGACAGTCTTCTCTGAACTGAAAGTTGAAAACCTAAATAGATAATTACAAACCGACTTTGGATTTTGCCAAGTCTAAGAAAAGTGATTTGGGACAACTTCCCCGATGCCTGGTATTGTGCAAAACTCCTGAGAAACTGACGCACCTTGGACACTAAAACAACACTTTTGCACTGTGTTGTTTGTACTCATTAAAGTAAAGATATTTTTTCTGCACTTGACTTCCTCCTTGCTTTCTGAAGGCTTCATAACACACAAGAGACTCAGATGTTTCAACAAAAGTGCTAAGAGTCAATGGTTTGTTAACAAAAGCAGCAGGAAACAAAGCCTTCAATGAATGCAGCTACTTAAGCGCACTTGAGATCAGACAATGTTTCAGGGAACTGGGTGTTGGACATCATTTATATACAGAATGCACGCAAGTGGGGGAAAAGTTGAAGGAGGTAAAAGTCCATTTCCAGACTAATGAATATCATCCTATTGGAGGATTTCTAAACGCAGATAGGTGAAAAAGACCAAAAAATGTCATGTCTTTTGAGATTTTAAAAAATTCCTCAAATGTGCAATGACACAATGTTCAAGTTTAGATTAAAGTATCGAAATGGGTCAAACATCGTCACCAGCAGATACTTCAGCACTTAAAATTGTTACAGCCACATTTTTAAAGAAATATGCAGAATATTTTAATGGTAGGCTAAGGATGACAATTGTTTTAGTTTTATAGATACAATGTTGGTCTACTCTGTTATTGCATTAGCAGGTGGTGTCTATTGGAGGTCAAAAGTAAGATTTAGAAAACTGAGTGTAAGCCACCAGAAGAAATTAAGAAATATCTTAATGTTAGCTGAAATAGGGCTGTGCAATTTGATACATTTCTGTTTTAATTCTGTTTTTGGCATCATCCCATCACAAAAATAATGTAACACAACAAAAAATAAAGTTTCAACGTGTCAAATTGCCATTGTTTAAGTGCAACAACAGCAATGTGGTTCCAATATTGAAGTGTAATATGGTATTCAATAATCAATTTCTCCTGAAAGACTCCTTAAAAATCATAAGATTTTTAAGAAGTTCACATGTGATAGTGATCTAAAAAACAAACAGGAAAAGACACTGCTTGGGCCATAAAGATCTAAGTGTATGAAGAAAGAATGCTTTAGTAAGAGCTGGTTTTAAAAATGCTGTCAGGTAGCATTTTATAATGCGTGTTTAAACATGTTTAACACTCGCTAAAACAGGCAGTCATCTAGTTGAGAAGTCAGCACTCACCACAACCTGCAAAGTCGTTTGCAGAATTCACATTAAAGTTAAAGCGGATTAGAAAGCATTTTGCAAATCAATTCCTTCTCCAGCATCTAATATTAAAGTGCCAATGTCAGATACATCAAGACCTATTCACAGTGAGCTAAGGCTGACTGTGAAAAAACAATGTAAAAAAAATATTTAACAAATTCTCATTCTCTAGAGTAAGAAGTTACTCTAACAACAAATATACTCATAGATGTAAAATATCAAGTGTTTTCAATGTATTTGAACCTACATATTAGTTTTCTTTTCTTTTGTGTTATAAATATTTTTGAGGTAACCTTTAGAGTTCAGGAACATGCACACTGTCCTAGCGTGAATGTTGTTCATAACATTCTCTTCTTGCATGCTCTGAATAACAGAAATACACAGAAGCTGACAAAGGTCAGTTTTGGAGACAACAAATCTGGAGAGACTGGTCCCTGTCGGCAAGCAAAAATAAAGTCTGCCTGCTTGTAAGAGAGTGAGTTTGGTTTCTTTCACAGCCCAGGAATCTTGTATTCATCTGCAACAGAACTGTTGTCTCCCTTTCAATTACAGAGAAGATTAAAAGAATTCACTCTGCCGTATAAATCTGGCTTAAAATCATTTTTTTACTTACACTGTGCTAAAGAAATATTACAAACAAACAGGAAAAAAAACATACCACATATTTAATTTGATAGGAAACTACTTTTATACAGCTTAGTAGGCACTGCATGGAATTTAATATGTTTTCAGAAAATAAAACCTAACTCAAACAATAACAAAATCAATTCACAAATTTGATACAGTAAAGTTCCTGCAAGGTTGATCCAATGACATTTGATCTTTAGCTATAAGCAGGGATTGTAGCAGTTTAAAACACAATACAGTTTTATAAAGACAATGTCTTGTTGATGCTTTTTGAACTTATTTCAGCACTAAATTAAGTTCTTGAAATTAGTTGCACTTATTTATTTTTTCCTGTTTCAAATCAAAAATATGCCTTTCATTCCTTTGACCACAATCTTATTTTTATAAACAAACATCGCAGGTTTTCTCCAAAACAAGAGAAAATAGCAACACTCAAAATGTCCCATTTGGGTGGGGAATTCAATCAGTGGTAAAAATGCTAGAAAAGCTCTGAAAGATAAGCTGTCTCCCCCTTTGACTAGTTCTGATGTGTTAACATCAACTGAAATGATGAACGATTTTGATGATCTTTTTCATACCTAAAGATTACCTGCATCAAAACAATAATACCCCATGAGTTTGGTTTTTAAATGCATCAACCGTTCAAAGTGGTGCAGATAAAGAATTTATAAAACCAGTTGGTTTAAATTACCAACTGATTTTATACAAGAAACCTGCAGCACGTTTTATTATTTCTACTAAATGTTATATCCATCCATCCATCCATTTTCCGTTCACCCTTTGTCCCTAATGGGGTCGGGAGGGTTGCTGGCGCCTATCTCCAGCTACGTTCCGGGCGAGAGGCGGGGTACACTCTGGACAGGTCGCCAGTCTGTCGCAGGGCCTAAATGTTATAGTATAGTTTTTTTGTTTTTTTTTATCAACACAAAAAAAAAGATATCAGTATCCATAAAAATCTGTATTGACCAACAAATATCTGTTTGGTGTAGCTTCAGACTATTAGAGTAAAAGGGGCACAAACACTGTAAGGATGGTAAAATAACTATCCTGCCTCTGTTGATTTTAACCAGTGTATATTGTATTAACAAACTACTGGAAATTATTCAACTGATCATGCAAACAGATCAGAGTCAGCTTAACTATTTTGCAATGAATCGATCATGTAATTTTGACATACTGCAAAATACAGAGTTCATGGTTCACATTGACTCTGAATGAGGCGCCACAAAACTGATGTAATGATGCATATATTAAAAATAAAGCGGCACTGCAGAATGCCTTTTTCAGCGAGTTCATGGGTCATAATATGTAATATTTCAGAAACAGTGACTTTGCATTTTTATTACTATTTTATTACAAATCAATTACAGCTGGAATGCCGTGCAGTCGTGTCCCTGAAAATCAAACACTGAGAACTGGAAATATAAATGACTATATAGCTAGAGTATGAGTTCAGCAGTATTGAAATAAAAATAAAAAGACATAATGTCTTATTGTTGTCAATGAAACGGAACTATTGCCTACTTCCCAGCCTGCTAACATCAGATTTGTAGCAAGAAGCTAACATTGACTAACTTTGACCGTCCGAAGAGTTGCTGCTGCTAAACAGCTCTAAGGCAATGTAACACCATAAAAGACGGTAAATTATCGAATTAATTTACTCATGTTACTCATGAACTATAATAATAGTATAATTATTAGGAGGTTATAATTATTACTTTCTGAGACAGAGTTGAATTTGAAGAAAAAACGGACATGCTAACTAAGCTAGCTTCTAAACAGCTATCGGAGAGGAGGAAGTTCTTACGTGGGTGATACTAACTAAATTTGAGCTAACTTAGACGTTAAAGCCCATTTTGATTTCACACTTACTGTTTTATCCCGTCCTGTTTCAAGCTACTTCCCCACAGAGGAGCGTCCGGCGGTCGCCATTACACAGTAAGCCGTGGTACGAAATGTGTAACACAAAACTTCAGCCAAGGTACATTCCCCGAGTCCGTTGTCATCAAGCAACGTAACAAGCTGACATAATTCGGCCACTTCCGGTTGGAAACACAGTCTTTTCAAAATAAAGTCAAAACTAGCCTCGCTTGGGAAAGTTTAGTTCACGTCACAACATTCAGCTCTGGAAAAAATGAAGAGCCCACTGCACTGAACCCCATTGAAAACCTCATGGTTAATCCACCAAATATTGATTTCTGAACTCTTCCTGAGTTAAAACATTAGTGTTGTTGTTTCTAAATTAATATGAACTTCTTTTCTTTGGATTATTTGAGGTCTGAAAGCACTGCATCTTTTTTGTTATTTTGACAATTTCTCATTTTCTGCAAATAAATACTAAATGTTTGCTTGGAATTTCTGAGACACATTGTCAGTAGTTCATAGAATGTTCATTTTACTCAAACATATACCTATGAAAAGTAAAATCAGCGAAGCTGATCATTTTAAGTGGTCTCTTATTTTTTTGCCAGCGCTGCATATGATGTTGGGGTCTTCTAATCCAGGCCTTCAGGGCCGGTGTTTTGCAACTTTTAGCCGTATCCCTGGTTCAACATATCTCAAATAGCAGAATTACCTCCTCAGTGTAGTCAAGTTCTCCAGAGTACTGATAATGACCTGATCATTTGACTCTGATGTGGTGAAGCAGAGTCATCTAAAACCTGCATGACAAAAATGGATGAGGAATAAATTAGGAAGTCCACGTGTATTTCAATTTAAAATGACTAAAAGTGCATTATAAGTGTAGTGTATAATGCACTATCTGTGCTCCTATCCATCCACCACAATATAGTGGTGGATGGATAGTATGGTTTAATGGAATATTATCATTGCTAAAATGTTTGATATTTGTGTTAAAGAGATTGAAGGTTAGCATACTTTTATAAAGGAAATATGATTTGTTTAAAAATGCATTTGGGAACATGGGTGTGTGGATGCAGGATGTACATTGTGTGCTAGTTTTCTTTTCTTTTTTTTTGGTGTGTGTAAATGTGTTAATAACTGATCAATTAAAATGCATTTTAGACGCATCTGCAAAAAAATCCATAAACTAAATTAAATTGTGCGCTTTTATTTGTGAGACAGCTTGCTAAAGTGGATCAGGTTTTCCTGCTAGTAGTCTTTGGCTTGACTCTTGCTGATGTTTATCGTGTGGTGGCAAAGCCTCCTAGTGGCCCATGAAGCATATGTTCCACTTCTTATTTAGGATTCATCCTAATGTGACCCTTAACCTGTTCTTAAAGTAATCACAGCTATAAATAAACAATAGAAATCTCCAAGGTGTTTAAAATGAAATATAATGGTTTATCTAATGGAAGGCAGTTAGGTTTTGTATATGATACAAATACTTAGGTCAAGAAACCAAGGAAATCTTGTTGTTGAATTTTAAAAATGGCTGAGGAATAAATTAGGACAACCTCGCATGTATTTCAATTTAAACTGATTACAAGTGCAAATAGGCTATTAACTTTTGATACCTATGATTAGAATATTTAGTTTCTCACTTGTCATGTTTTTTAAAAGAAGGTTTCCCCTCTTTAACCCTCAGACATTAGGATTACAGTACTGACCCCCTAAGTCAGAACAAAGACCATAGTGTGAGTAAAAAAGCAATCAGATGCCTTCAGACAGAATATTGTAGGAGCTCATGAGTCTGGTGATGAATTGTAAGAGGTTTCAAAAAGTTAAAAAATATAAATCCCAGTGGAAACGATATAATTCACAAGTGGGCTATGTTATTCAAACCTAGTGCTACTAATGGCAACAAAACAAAACAGAAAGCTTTTTTTTTTTTTTTAAAGTATCTTGTGAGTTTAACACAACATATTTCTCTTATTTTGCCTTTTCTTTCAGTTTCCAGAGCTACAATATGTGCCTGAAACAAAAACTTAAAAATCTAGGTTTCTGTTTCATAAGAACTGTTAGGAGTTATTATTAAATTACGTTAATAGCTGACCACAACCCCAAACTGTCAGTTTTGGCCCAGACCTTCAGCTCTCTGTAGAAAACTGAAGCTTTCGTTTTATAGAAAGCTGAAGATAAAGAGACATTTTATTTAAGCATAAAAATGACTGTTCGCAAACATCCAAATCACCATAAAAATTATTTTGTTAGAGACAATAAAACAAACAAACAAACTAAACAAACAGACAAACAAAAAAAGTTCAGTTTTCGAATAGGATTTTGAAGAGGACTACTGTAGATAGTGGGCATGACCAACCATTTTCCAACTTAAGATGAGATAGATCTTTTCAAAATTACTTCAACAACTTTTGCAATGATTATTGCACATTTTCTCGCTTTTTTTTAATATTTTGTCTTTTATTTGTGTTTTAGTTAAACTCTATAAGATAAATGTCATGCTGAAGGTAAAAAAAAATATATTCAGATAGTACTTTATATATTTTTTTTATATTAAAATGCTACATTTTATATTATATATATATTTTTTTAACATCACAAGAGAAGTTATTTGTACACTTACACTGAGGTAGATATAAAACAAAATCGATCAAATTAACTATTAAAACTGGAGAGTTGAATGAACTGGCTGTTGTTGGGAACGGTGCCAAATGAGTCGAATCCCGGAAACGAAACGTAATTCCAACTACCTGTTTGACCGTATTCATGTCTATGTGTTTGACAGCCAAGATAGACCCTTTTAGTGGCGCATGCGCATGGGGCTAGTCCCGAATGACAACTGCACCACATAACGGACAAACAGTCGGCACAGGAGCCGATGCTAACGCAGAAAGACTTAAGTCTCAGGTTAAGAACTCGTCTTACTCGGAGAACGTTATGAGGTAGATAGTTAAAATTTGAAATAAACCAGCTTTGGATGGAACAGACAGGCGCTGCCACCGTGAAAATGGACCAGGAGTTTGAAGACATGGACTCCAAAGGCCGGTGGCAGAAGCTTTACTCAGTAAGTGTGTTAGCATGTGTTAGCTAGCACAGAGCTAAGTCGGTTTGTACGGAGAGCGCGCATTTTATTTGGCTGCATACACAAACTTTGACGCTGTAGTCAATGTTTTCACTTTTTGTCTGGTCTTATTTGTGACTCTTTTCTGCTCCAAGCTGATAAAGTAACTCTCACATGACGCCGTAATATCAACTTAATGTTTTGACACAAAGACTAAACTCAGCGTAAGGGGTTTAGCTCTTTATAATTAACTGCATAAAGTTTTCTCTTTAACCTCTAATATACACGGTCGACCTTATGATTTCGTGTGTGTAGCTCCGTCATTGGATCATTATTGGAAGATCATTTTTATGTCCTCCGCTTTACTGTAATCCAGCTCCTGTTTTGTTTACAGTCAGCGTTGACTGGTAGATTATTTACATTGATCATAGTTAATAATCACCGTACTTAAAAGTATAACCTGAAAACGAAAAGATTAAAAGTTGTATTTTGTTTCTCTGATTACTCAGGGTTAAAAAAGGTTAACTTTCAGTTTAGTTTACTTATACTGCGCTAATTAACAACAAAGGCAGTTTGCAGGTCAAAAAGTCTAATGTTTATCCAGTTATCTAGAATCGGAGTTTGTCCAAGTTTGATTTATCTTATTGAAACTCACTACAACACAGTCCAAATGTGTAGTCACATTAAGGTCTAAGCAATTTTATTGCAGTTTAATCCTGATTATAGAATAGTAGAATAATCCTTTATTTGTCCCCCAGTGGTGGAATACATGTACAATACTGTAAAAGCGTTGGTACTAGGCTAGGGTAGGAGATGTTGTGTCTTCAAGATACACCGGCACACCACCGATCTGTTGGCAGGCCTGTCAACTAGCATGCAGGGACACATGAGAAAAGTCTGGATTGTCTTGAGTCTGGGGTAAGAAGTGGTAGATGACAATCCCTTGATGAATGGAGTGACCAAGTAATTTCTGTCAGTAACAACTTCCTCACCAATCTCCCTGAGGTTTTAGGTTTTTATCACCAAGTTATTTTTTTCTGGAAAACCAATTCAAGTGGTAAAATATATTATTATTTGCAAGCCGCCTAGTCAAAATAAGTTGAGAATACCAGTTGTTGAAAAGTTTGTCTGGCTAAGGAAGCCCAGCCGATTGTGTCAAGTCATCTAACTGTGTTTACACAACAATCTGTGAACTTTGTTGAACCAGTGTGTGACCTATGCATAGGAAAATGTAGCAGCGCAGCTTCAGAGGAAAAAAATTAGAACAATTAACCATGACTCATCCCATCAATAATAAAAAAAACCCCATTAAAGATCAGTGACTTAAAAATTAAATGTGTAGGGCTGACTATAGCAATATTTAGCAACACTTAAGATGATATATCCACACAATTTCATTAAAAAAGTATTATGAAGGCTTAATGTTCTGATCTTGCCATGATCATTCAGCAAATGTTCTACCCTTTTCCCAAGTAAAATAACTAATTGATTTATTAATAGCTTTTCAGCAATATTCCTATTTTTTCTCATTTAAACGCAACACGAAACAAAATTGTTCTATGGAAAAAAGGAATTTAGCTAACTTTCAATTTCATTCTATTGTGAAATCTAAATTAGGATTAAAAACCATTTTCAATTCTTTGAGGGACAGCAGACTTTGTTTAGGCTAGAAATTAAAATGTATAATTTTTGGGAATTAAAGTGCTAAACATTAACAAAGAGATTGAATGCTTGGTGGGGTAAAAAAATGGATTCAACTTTGACTTTGTGCCCCTGCTATGTTGCTATTACATTTTTAAAAAAGCAAATGATCATCTTTTTTTTGTTTTATCTCTGTTACAACTAGAAAAATAAAGTTATTTATAATAATAGTGCTACAAAACTCGAATTGACAAGGTAAATTATGATGCATTATTTGCATTCCTCGGTTTTAAACCTTTGATCTTCTTTCTAGGAAATCAGGAATCAATCCCACGAGTGCTCTTACAAAGTGGCAAAGTATCCAGAAAATCGCAACCGAAACAGATACAGAGATGTCAGTCCATGTGGGTAAACATTTGCGTTTCCTGTTCCAGCCTGTTGCGAAGTCTGCCAATTTACAACTAGTAGTAAAATATTTTCCTTCCGCTACTTTTCCTCCCTGCAGTTGATCACAGTCGGGTCAAGCTGGAGAACGCAGAAAACGACTACATCAACGCCAGTCTAGTGGTGATGGAAGACGCCCAAAGAAGTTACATTTTAACACAGGCAAGTAAAAGCAGTGGGAACAATCAAGCAAAAAAAGTCATTGTGGTGTTCAAAGAACCAATTTATGTCTGTTTTATTTGTAGACATATTTACAATGACCCTCACTGTTAATAATTTGTTGACTTTTTAAGTAGTTTTATTCAACAAATAAAATATATAAAGACTTTTACCACAAAATCTTTTAGCGTGTTTGTGCTCTAGCCTTTCTTTGGGGTTAGGTTATTTCCTGAAATGACAAAAGCATGCATAACTATAGTTGATTTTCACCACTCTGCTGTAATTATGCAAAAAGAAATTAATGTAATAGCAAAGTTTTTATTTGGAATTTTTACTTTTTTTTTTATTCAAATACATTATATCTCTAGTTAGACCTGAGACGAGAAACGTACAGAAATTAAGCACTGTGTATTTGCTATAAAAGGAAGTTCAGTTTATGAATAGAAAAAGGCAAGGTAATTATTTTCTATGGTTATTTGCATCCTTATCTCTTTCTCTGCTGCTGTGGAAAAAAGATGCTTGCTTTAATACTTTTTCCAGAGTTTTGGTTTAGCGGGAAATATTTTGAAAAATAACTGTATTTTTATAAAGATGAAAACTATGAATTTTAAAACATTAATTTCAATAGGCTCAGCCACTCCACAACATTCATGCATACTATGCATTTGCATAGTAATCAGAAGGCATGCTTCAATCGTGTTACTCTGAACCTTTTTCCAGCAAAGCCTAATTGCCTGGAACCCTTAATTTTCATTAGGGGGGAAGTTGTGTGAAATTTGACTGCAATGCTGTTTATGCAGATTACATGCAGGGGGGCTGTAAAACATTCCCTGCGCAGTTTGAAATCCTGAAATGTTGCCTTGACTATGGTAAATTTGTTCATTTTAAAAAATGAGAAAAGGTCTATTCCAGTTAAATTTACCAAAAGCATAATAGTTATGAGTCTGAGTTTAAATCGGGATGACTAAATTATAATGCTTATATAAGGATGAGCCAACTGAAGACTCGGGGTAATTCAAAAAGTGGCTGTATTTTGGTTAAACTTCTACAAAGGTAATCTATTTTTATCCTTGTAAATGCAGTGGAAACAGATGGGGCCCCTCAAAAAGCCCCTAAAGTTAAAATACTGCTGCTACATGTTAAGCAGCCAACTAGAGAAGTTAATGGCGTTGCTTACTGGAGAAACATTGCATGCAACTGTGCTGTTTGTTTTGTCCACAGGGCCCCCTCAAGAACACTTGCGGCCACTTTTGGCTCATGATCTGGGAGCAGAAGACGAAGGCGGTCATCATGCTCAACAGGGTCATAGAGAAAGGATCAGTGAGTACTGGATGGGAAAAAAAAAAGCATTCAACACCGGTACTCGGATATGTGCTGAAATGCTAAACAGACCACAGCACGAGTGGTTGCACCATTACCATTGAATGATTAGTTTTACACAGTGAGTTACTGACCCACAGCATCCTTTAAAGTGCCATCCATCCATCACTTATATGTCTGCTTTAAAGTGGCCCCGAATTTAGTGTAGGGAAGTATGGATTTTTATAATAAAAGTGCAGGAATCATGTTTTTATGAATACACTTTATCAGCAGATTATTGTTTAACCAACGACAGAAAGATGTAGTGTGTTTGTGATGAAAGCCAACCTCTTAGCCCTGTAACTCCATGATCCCGCGTTGTGCAGATTAAATACTCAAATAAACCTCTCACCAACTGCACAGCTGTGACCTCGCTTTCTGAGTAAAGCAGCTGGATTGGATCTCTCTTTGTCATGAGATTTACCGTTTCTTGGAAATGGAAGATAAAGAGCACATAGTGCACAGATAGTATGAATGCAAAAAAGCCTTTCTGTGTGTGTTTTCGGTGGTTTTTCAGCAACAAGCTCTTTTTTTTGTTGAATAATGTAATCAATTTAATCAAGCTTCATGTTCTTGTTACGTGTCTGATTAAAGACATGACCTCTGTTTTTATTTCCTGAGAAAATGGTCAAATGATTGCTCTTGTTCAAACCACTATGTTTATAGTTAGTAATTTTATTGCAGTTGAGTTGTTTTACCGTTGCTTGACATAGTTTATCCTATTATTCTAAGGGTCAAATTATCCTCCTGCTTAGTCAGATGTTTATTTTTATTTGGACAATGTCCAACCTATGTCTCTACTATTTTTATTTTTTCTTTCTGCAACAGGAAAAGTGTGCCCAGTACTGGCCGACGGCAGAGGAGAGAGAGATGGCCTTCAGAGACACACGCTTTATGGTCACACTGCTGTCAGAAGACACCAAGTCTTACTACACCACCAGAGTATTGCAGCTGCAGAATATTAATGTAGGCTGCTGCTTTATTTAGCACATATCTTTAATTTGAACTAATCCAAAGATAATATAAAGACACACTGTGTTTCCTAAATATTTTCAGAAGTGATGCATTGTTGTGATTGTCTTGCAGATCTTGCAGCATTGCAGTTTTATGATTTTAACTTTAATATTTAAGTGGTCTAAACACAACATGCTTTATAACTTTGGAGTATTTAATATTCAATCTGAATCTTGTTTTAGGTGCCATTACCTCAAAACCTTTCCAACTTGTTGTTAGTACAACAACTAACTTCAGTGTATTTAGTAGGGATTTTATGTGAAGGTGAACTTCTACCATAGCCTCAACTATTGGTACTCCTTGAATTTTTTTAACATTGCATCACACTGTTAAAAAAATTGTTGAAGCGTCTCTAATACAAGCTTCAATGTAATTAAGATAATTAAGATTTTACTGAGCAACTACGTGTTGTGAGATGGGAGGCAGATGCTGCATGGTTTTCACATTTTTAAGCATAAAAATCTTGATAGCGATACAGTATTCTGTGAAACTGGGTTTTTCTGCAGTTTCAGTTGCAAGTCTTTAGGGGTTTGACTCTACTAACTTTGTAAACCTCAATATGGAAATTTTCAACCATTTTTCTTTTAAGAATAAATCAAACTTGGACAGATCGGTTGGAAGCAGCAATGTTTAAGCATTTCCTCAGATGCTCATTTAGTTGGATTTAGGTGTGGACTTTGACTAGACTATTTCAACACATAAATCTGCATTGATATGTGCACCAACATGTTTTCTTCATTATTTAGCTTCACCTATCTTAAAAAAGAAAAAAACTAGGAAAGAAAAACTTTATATGTCCCAACTGGTGACAGATTAAAAGCACATAACGCTTTCTTTTAACTCTCATTCACCTTCTTTGTCCACTAGATGTTGATTTTGTTAATGAACAGAAGCTGAAACTTGTTGCACTTTTTTCAGCTATTTAACACGCTTCACTGAACCTCATATAACCTCACACATACTGACAGGAATCAGCACCTTAGAATCAGTGGAAACAAACAGTGGGTAGTAATTTCCCTGCTCCTAATTTTAGCTACATTCGTCTTCCTTTCACAGACGGGCGAGAAGAGAGAGATCCATCACTTTCACTACACCACGTGGCCTGATTTCGGTGTCCCTGAATCCCCGGCATCCTTCCTGAACTTCCTCTTTAAAGTGCGGGAATCTGGAGCGTTAGGGTTGGACCATGGACCGGCAGTGGTGCACTGCAGTGCTGGAATTGGACGCTCGGGGACATTCTCATTAGTAGACACATGCCTTGTTCTTGTAAGTGCATTTGCTTCCTCCCCCCCCTTTGGTCTGTACGTCCTCTGAGGGAATAAATGTTTATTTTATTTGCACTATCACATCAACCAGCAGCAGTTCTTCCTATAATGTGTTGCTGTGTCTGCACACTTTGTCTTATATGCTTGCAAACTGCCAGGAAAATAGCATTCTGCTTTTCTAATATATATTCAGTTGGAAATCCATGCATTTACCTTAATGTGGTAAGTTTTAACCCAAAGCAGTCGCCCAGCTTGCTTATGAAACTTTCTGTTAAATTTAGTCATATTTTACATAAAAGTTTCTATAATAAAACAAGGTCGAATTTAGAGTTTTTCATTTAGATGTCAATATTTGAGTACATCTTAATTCCTTCCAAATGGGACAAAAAGATTGTTTTGTAATCTGTGTATCCAATCTGAAATCGTTGCTGCCTCTTAGTCACACACTTGAAAAATCACGCCATGAATATGGGAATCGACTGCTGGAAACTCAGTTACACTATTCTTATTCAACCTGCAATAGGAACTTGTATTGCAGCTGCCTTAAAACATCTAATCTTCTTCATATCTAGTCAAAAAAATGTGACCATGTGCTTTGATGAACCATTCATATCTTTTGACCTTTTCCCATTTAGCTACATTACTTGAGCTTATTTAATTGAGATTTTATGTGATAAAGCAAATTATAAATTGTTCACATAGCGCATTCTTCAAATTGTTCTTCACATTTGCGCACTAAATCCTTGTAAGCCTGGCTTTTGCTTCGAATATTGCTATCTATCTTAGCTTTGCACAGCTACAGATTGATTTTGTCATTCATTACATTTTATAAAATGCCTCCAGACACCTCTTGATTACTTTTCTCATTAGTGCTCTCTTTGCCCAGCCTGTTAATTCAGGTGGACGGCCCCGACTTGGTTGGTTTGCAGTTTTACTTTTCTATTTCCATTCTCAGATGATGGATTGAATCGCGCTCCATGAGGTCTCTAAAAGTTTGCAATATTGTTTTCCAACTTGAACCCGATTTTAACGTCTCTGCAACTTTATCCCTCACCTGTCTGCTCTGTTCCTTGGTCTTTATGAGGTTTTCTTTCTGAGTGGTTCTTTATCAAATCTCTTGTTATAAGAAAAAACACTTTTGATTTTAATAGTTAGACTGCCAGTATCAGTCTTCCTCCACAGGGAACTGTAAACTCTTTGTTGCGAGGTGCTTGCTCTATTTTAATTGCTATAACCAACTGAGAAATCCACATTCATATGAGAGTTCCTGTTTAGACAATGCAGAACACAGAAAATCAGGAAGTCACCAGAGAAAGTTCCTCCATAAAAGCTGAGCCAAGTTGTGTTGCTTTTTCTTCTAGATGGACAAACGGAAAGATCCGTTGTCAGTGGACATCAAGAACATCCTTTTAAAGATGAGGAAGTACCGCATGGGTCTGATCCAGACTCCCGAACAGCTGCGCTTCTCCTACATGGCTGTCCTTGAAGGAGCAAAGTTCATCATGGGCGACTCTTCTGTGCAGGTACGACTCATACTCATACACCCCAACTTATGATTTGTTTAATTTTCAGGTGTTGGTTTTTACTATCCATTTTAATTATATGTAATATTTGAGATATATTGTTTGCAGTTCAATAAACATATTCTTTCTATCAGTGAATTTTTAGTTGGAAGTAAAAGTACACTGCCTGGGGCAAAAAAAAAAAAAAGGAAAAGGTTGCTTCCTGAATTTAGCTAAGCAAATGGGGACTAACCTTCTTCTAGGCAATACACAAATTATCAACAATTAAGTGTTTTAGTGTCTTATTTTGTCACCTGTATTCATCCAGGCCAACTCTTTGACATTTATTAACTTCCTCTCTTCCATATTTTTTCACCGGTAGAACCAATGGCGTGTGTTGTCTGAGGAAGATCAGGAGCCGTCCTCGGAGTCTCCGCCCTCCTCCGAGCCTCAGGCCCGGTGTCCACCGGAGCGACACAATGGGACCCAGAGAGGAGGTCAGCAGGAGGAGGCAGAGGACTACAGACAGGACAGCAGAGTTCCTACTCAGTCTTCCTGCAAGGAACAGGAGCTGGATGGCAGCACAACACAGTCAGTATCATATATATGCAGTTTCATTCGGCACTAATAAACGATGCTCAAACATCTTAATGGAAATAAATGTATCTCATAATTTATGAAAAATTAGACCAAAAGTTGAACTTTATCTTCCCATTGAACAAGAGTTAAGCTAATGCCAAATCTCTAATATCTATTTGTTAAAACACTAAGATTCTGCTATAGAACAGGAGGGGAAAAAGAGTGCCTCCTTCATGGTCCTGAATCGAGATTTGGACTTTCACTCAGCTCCCACGGTTTCGTTTTTCACCTGGATTAGGTGTAACGGGTTTTGTTCACTGGAAAGCCTGAGGGACGTTCCTCACTTTAGATTCAGAATGGAAAAAAGAATCTGGTGCAACTAAACACTTAAGTTTGCAAACTTGGTGTAAACTCAAAAACATTTATCACAACCAAATTTGGAGAAGTTCATCAGGCTTTTCGTCAAAGGCTTTGTCTGGAGAATGAGTCGTCAAGAAATGCTAATCACCCAATCAGAATTCCACTGGACAATGCTGCAACAGAGGTCCAATAAAAAAAAATGGGTTATTGGATTTTGGTCGTGTTGTTTTTTTTTGCTACTGCACTTTATTTAGACAAGAGACACACCAATCAATCCTTCAAAATAAAACCATCTCCAACTCTAATCTTTCTACTGAATAAAGAGACATTTCACATTCATATTCAACAGATTTATCCATGTTTACTTTACCTAATCATGGATAATTCAAAAGAAAATTCATTTATACACAAATATACACACACCATGCTTTATGTATTTTGCCAATGTATAAATTGGCAAAAAATGGTATCAATTACATAAAACATAGTTGCAAATGTCCAGGGTATTCAGACATGACTCTTTCAGTCAATAAAGGATGATTTGGAGTTACTTGGTGAAGGCAGTAAATTCTGTACTCTGTGCATAAAAGTAATTAGAAAGACGTCACTAAACCAATTTTCATCTCTTTTTTTTTTACGCAGCAAACGACGCAGAGAAGATAACATGTCCAAATCTGTCAACACCAAAACACCCCAAGGCAAGTCCAGGTCAACCGACTCGGACAGGAAGAGGAAAAGGTGATTAAATCTTGAGGTTCAAACCACTTTATGTTTCTTTTGCATTTATTCAGAACCTTGTGCAATTTCTAATAAATGTCCAGTGCAAAGTTAGATATAAAACATGTAGATGAAGAAGACAGTGAGATCCTGTCCATCATATCTGTTGAAAGAAGGCTGATGCATAAAATCTGCATTTCTGCAAAATCTGCTATTGTGCAGATTTATTTATTTGTTTATTTATTTGAAGAAGAAAGAGTCCTGATGAGATTTCTTCAGTTTACTGGTGTCTCAGTGTTGTTGTCCTAGAAAGACTTACAGTTAGACCTGATGGAGCATTTACTCTGATGACAGCACAGCGTCGAAGTCACTTCTGAGAAGCCTCCCTTTGTTGTGTGATATGTCGGCGGTGTTCCAGTAAGAGCAGCGTGAAAGTGCAATCGTTTCTGATCAGGTCTCACTCTCCTGTTGTGGTTTTCCTGGACAGTTTGGGGTGTATTTGCTGCACATGACGAGACATTTCCTGTCCGGTGGGGGGCAGCCTGTCTTTACTCCCCTCTGAGACAGAAACGACCACGAGGAGAACGTTTAGAGGAGGAACTTTATCCACACCTTGTGAAAACGATCAGCCACTTTTGTACCTGGAGGTGTGTGTGTGCGGGTGTGCGTGTGTGTGTGTGTGTGTGTGTGTGTGTGTGTGTGGCTGTGTGGTTTGGAGTTGTGGCTGCTCTTCAGCATGGTGTGTGTATATTTGTGTTCACTTGTGGTTAATGCTTTGTGAAACTGAAATGTCAGGCTGAACTAAACCAAAGCGAGATGCAAATGTGTTGAACATAGGAACGTTTTAATTGTGCCTTTTTTTTTGTAAGCAGAATTAATTTATGGTAATTCATGTGAAAGTACAAATTTAGTGATGTGATCGACAGAATCCACAATGTAGTTATGTAAAAAGAAGAAGAGGAGATCATTTCTGAACAAATCACTTTTCTTTTGCTGCTGCTGCTTCTAACATTCAGTTATAGTTTCTTGAGTCTCAGCATGTTTCGCTTAAACTGTGAGATGCTTTTCTGAATGTATGATTTTTATTTTTTTTGTTATTTTTAGATTAGTATGAAAAGCTTAAAGCTTCTTTGTATACTTTTGTTCTGAGTCAAAACAAAGTGCCTGTTCATACACTAGCTTCTTACGTTGGCATTGACACATCACTTCCCATTTTCTTTTTGTATTCATGTCATTAAACAATATCAAGGGAGTTTAGTTGTTGATGTAGTTAAGTACCTTCATAAATTACAGAGGCATAAAAATACATTTGAGTTTTAATTTAGATGTATATTCTTGTAGATGTAGTTCTTTTCCAAGTTTGGACCAGTTGACTTCTACAAATTAACTCATAAATGACCTCCTACTGGTACATATTATTTATTTGAGTCATACAGTCACATTTTCTGTACAGTTGACTCTGAGCAGGTTGTAGAAAGTATGAGACGACTCATTTTTCAGTTTGGTACAATTTGTCTAAAATTGGAAACGTTCATAGAGGAAAAATGATTAACATTTGCTGCTGAACAAAACCCTCAGGTTTCCTTCACATGGCTTCAGATGGCAACCATGGGGATCTTTTGTTTTTGTCTCCTGCTTATCCGTGATCAGGTCAGAGGCACAAGTCCAGGACCGTCCAAGACTCCAAATAATTCAGATTAGAATAGAGTAGGAATGAGCTTTATTTTCCCTCAGCTGGGAAATCCAGATTTTCCAGCAGCAAAGTGACGGGCAACTCAAAACATGCAGGTTCACACAAATACAGAAGTATGCAAACAGAAAGTAAGAATATGAGATTACAGTGGAGGGAAATTTACAGCATCAGAAAAAAATTTGTGATTTTTAGAAATGCTATGATTCAAATAAATGTGAAACTGAATAGAACTGATGGAAACAAGTACAATATGTACCTTTGTGTTTATAAAAAAAAGTCTACAATAAATGGAAAAGTTATGCAAATAACAGATTGGATGTAAAAATGTTGGTAGATTTGAGGGCAGTGATGGTTATAAAGCCAAGCAGCTGCTGGGAGGAAGGATCTGTGATTACGTTCTTTTGTGCACCAAGGATTCAGCAATGCATTAACTTCAATTTTCTAAAATCTATAAGAAATACGTTGGCACATTATTACACCTTTTTATTGTGCCTTTATTCTCTACATAATAAATAAAGATCTTTTTACCCACCAAAGGGTTTTTGCACAAAATGTTCACTGTATTCAAAGAAATTCAACAAAACCTGTTAAGTTAAAACAATTAAAACGATTCTGAGCTTATTATTGGTTAGTTTTTCACAAGCAGAAATCTGATGATTATCTGTTATTAGCGATAACATTTCCTGTTATCCGTGATCAGGAAATGATCAAGGATCACTGTTACGTTTGCTGCCCTGCAAGATTTCGCTCCACGTGCACAAGCTAACTAAGCCTGAACAGAAGAGAATCAGTTTTTCTCAGGAAAATGTCGCCCATCTGTCTCTGAATATATGCATAATTACCTGAAAGGTGATCACTGTTTAAGCTGTCGTCACTTGTTTTGTTTTTAAGCTCTTTGGGGGCCTTGGAAAGTCGACAGCATTGCTGCCAAAGGCAATACATCCACACTAGGATGAGGATCAGGTCATTATTTAGTGTTTGTAATTATTCACGAGGTTAATTTATAACTGAAAAGTCATATTTTTGTTTATAGCTTTCCTAAATACACTTAATATTTACAGCACATACTTCAAAATTTAGCTCTGGTACGTGAACGCACCGTATCTCAATCTCGTTTAATTTGTTATCTGTATGGACGTAAAGTCCATACAGTTGCCAGCTTTGTCCCCAATAAATTAAATGATGAATATGTGATAACACAGTAAAAAGCTTATTGTATCTTTACTATTTAGTAATGAGGAACAAAAATATTGTTTTCAGATGTAGAAATGTACATTTAAGTGTGACATGCATTTGTTTTTAGCCCCCATTACTAAATGTGGGCATTTATCTTTGATAAATATTCATTTATTATTTTCACAAAAAATTACAATGAATTATTATTAGTTCTCCGTTTGGTCAATGAGTGCATCAATAAATTTGAAAATATAAAATGTAATTATTGTTTGCTGCTTAATGACACAAATCACACTTTCATTGGTCTCCTGAAGAATATTACACATGGGTATGTTTGGGGTTATTATTGCTGTGCTCCTAAAAAAAGTTATTTTTATTTTGATAAAACTTTAAGTCCATACTTTGATGCCTCTAAAATAAATTGCAGTACAATCAGTTTTCCTTAGAGAAGCCACTTAATTAGCTGTGAAATTTTCTGTATAATTACTCTATCCTGTGAAGAATAAAAACCAGCAGGAAGACAGCAGAAGTTAAAAGCAGGTCACCAACAACATCCTGACCCATCAATGTCTTAAATACTGAAAATACTAAACCAGGTGTCCATTTTCTCCACAATTTTTGCGCTGCTTTGCGTCTGTCAGACCATCAAAATGGAAATGCTCAGATAATCTGCAGTGCTGAGTGGGATGCTTCTGTTTAAAGTGTGAAATTCTGCTTTTAATTCATCTAATACGACTCTCTGCACGTCTCGCACGATTGAAGTGATTCAAAGCAAGCATCCGAAACGTCACAGCGGTCTGAGTTTCTTTTCCACTTTGTGTTTCTTGTGACAGGATGAAAACCAGCGACTGCTAACCAGCTCCACCTGAGTTCGGCTCCGGCAGCGACGCCAGCCTCGGCAGGGAACTCTAGCTCTCCACCCCTCTATCCAAACCTCCGTGCTCTTCCTCCTCTTCTTTTGCCCTTTTCTTTTTTTTACGTTCGTCATGGTTTTAGTCCGGCCAAGTCCCATGTTTTCAGCAACACTCGCCTCATAACTCTTCATGTCTTTAGCTTCAGCGTTTTCCCCCAAATCCTCTCTGAAATGTTTACAGCAGACACTTTGACATTCACACAGGAGCTTTAAACCCCCTCCTCAGACCTCACCTCCGCGTTTTGCTTTTGTTGTTTTCCTCGCATTCTGACCTCTCTTATAAGACTGAACAGTAGGGGGGGGTACGCATTGCCAATTTGTAATGCTGTTCATATGTGTATTTTTAGAAAAAAAAAAAAGAAATTTTTTTCAGAGGCGAAAACAAGAGGTACTATTTTTTATAAAAAATCTACTTGAAGTTTTTAAAGGTGACGTGGGGTTTGGTATAAGACATGTACTGCCTCCTCCCCCAAGTAATAGTGGCATGATATTTCAATGATGTACATAGTGCTCTGTTGGTTTTTTAAAGATGCGTATTAAAGATATTTTTGCTTGTACAGAGAAAAATAAAGAGCTTATGTTACAGATCTTAATGCTGCAGAAAACTCATGACTTGTTCTCCTTTTGAAATTAAGTTGTCTTAAGTTTATTTAGAGTGTAAGCTCAAAATAAAACTGGTATTTTGTTTACCTACACATCTGTATTTCTCGTTTTCATTTTAAAGCAAAACATATACGAACAAAACAAAACAGTTTTCTTTTTAAAACATTCCTTTCCCATAACCAGGCCCGCTCACACAACGTCCAATACAGTGATGCAAACAGACGGACAAAAACCGCGGACCTGGCAGCCGGCCCGGCCGTTGAATAAGAGTTGCTCTGTTACGACAGCGGATCAAATTACTTGGAGGTTGGACTGCCAGGAACACACGACGGCACCGAGCCAAGCCCTTTCAGTTAGCGGGGTGGATTTAAAAGGAGTGAAATCAGGTTGTTATCACTTTAAATAAACACGCAGGTGTCCGATAAGACTTTATTGGAAAACACTGGAAGGGACGCAGGAGAGCTCGAGTCGAAAACTCTTGGAAATGACGGCGCAGGGAATATCAAGAGATTAATTATGCAAGTTTAAAGATTTAAGCTCATTTTTGCAACTAAAATATCCTCAATTAGAAAAGTGCAGGAGGGATGCCGCTCCCAAACAGCAAACTCCAGGAAGTTGGAATCTTCCACTTGCTGTTCGGTTGTTCGCTCTGGAAGACAAAAAAACATAATAAAAAATGTAAACTTTTGTTTCTGGTTTGATGCCTGCAGACGTAGAAGAAAGTCTAGTTTTAGGCTGACCTGGCCGTCCAGCAGATGGAGCCAGTCGTTGAGGTGGTTGACGAGGGCGAATGCATCAGGAATGTTGTCGCCTTCTGAGCAGAAGAGCAGCAGCACCGCCAGCGGGAGATCCTCGGCACAGCTGAACACATCCACAGCGGCAACGCGTCATTTTGACACCAACGCAGACATTGATGTGTGAAAGGACTGCAAGGTTTTACATTTACTGAAATGAGAGGCAGCAGTGCCTTGCTAAAGTATCCATGTCATCCTATGACTTTATTTACTTTTTTTTTTTTTTTACATTTTGTCATGTTTAATGTGGTAAACCAACAGAAAGTAGTGCATGAATTTAAAGTAGAAAAAAATCTGATAAGTGTGGCATGCATTTCTCCTTCTCCCCCTTTGAGTGACCCCCACCAAATAAAATCAACTTCAGTTATAGTTTTAAGCTCAGATTCTAAATTGGATTCAGGAATAGACTTTAACTAGGCCATTCTGAACAATGGATATTCTTTGTTCACTGTTGCTGGCAGGTTTTCATTCAGCATTGCCTTGTATTTAACTCCACCAGGCAATTAGCCCTGACAGGTTTTGCTGTTTCTGCTACCAGCATGATGCTGCCACTACCATATTTAACAACAAGGATGATGTTTATCAAGGTGAAGTGCAGTGTAGGGGTTTTTTTTCTTGATGTGTAGATCAATAAGATCAATTTTGAGCACTTTCTTCCACATGTATGATTAATGATGTTTCTCAATAGTTGTGCTGTACCAGAAGTATTTCCAGATCAGTGCTACATATGCTTGGAATATTGCTTATTACACAGAGGTGGAGGAAAAGGAGCTGCACGTTGCACTTTTCTGAAATTCTTAGAACCATCTGTTTGTATTCTTTCTGCTGGTCTTGTGGTTGTAACAAGAAAGAGTGTGAAAATGACTGCATCTCTCTGTACCTGTCTGTGTAAAGGCCTTTGGTGATGCCGCCTCCTGGGATGCAGAGTCTCGGCTCTGCGTCTGCGTCTACTCCAGGAAACGCCGGGATCCGCTCCATCTCCCTCCAGCCCAGTTCCTTCAGAGCGTCCGCGCTCGCAGCCAGCATGGACGGCGTCATCAGGTACCTCAAAGAAATGCTTTAACCCCAACGAGACGTGGGCATTCATAACCCAAGCAAATAGAAAAACAAACAAAAAAGAAATTTGATTTTGGGGAGCATATTTTTACCCCTGCAGCTGCTGGTCGTCCCTCTGGTAGGCATGGCTGCTGGACAGAACCACCGTCCTGAAGAAACCGCTGGCTTTGATCCAGGACTTGAGCTGCTGACGAAACTTCTTAGACCTCGTCTGCAGTTAAAACAAGGTTTGGAGCCGTGAACATGATGGTGTTCACAGAGACGACACACGAACATGGTCAGAAGTTCAGCTGCACATATCATAGGAATCCAAGGCAAATAAATGTAGGGCTTTTGGCAATTTAGATGTTATAATTGTCTGAAGTTAGTGTACATAACATAGAACATGTACAGAAAGAACCATTAATATTATTGTAAAAGCCTCACAAAATAGGTCTTTTTTCACCATCAACAGGATTTTGGCATAAATACTTGAGCTCGTTAGAATAGTGAATTACCATAATTTCCAGACTATAAGCCCCTACTTTTTTTTCTTTTTTATATTCATACTTTGAACACTGCAATCCTGTTAATATATGGCTTCTTACCAAAGGGATTCAAAAGGCTAGACTGATACGCGATAAAGAGAACAGCACAAATATAAATATATATTTATTTAACTGAATGATTGGAAATGATTACAATGTTCTTTTTTATATAATTTTTAGGAAAGAAAATAAAAGATAAAACACAGTGCTGAGTGTTTACCTGGATTATCGGTGCTCTGATCTGAAGAACTGCCAGTTTCAGCTCTGCTGCTGTGTAAACTGGATAAAAGTCAGTTGACAGATTAGTACCAGACAGAAAACTACGTATTTTCTGCATGTAGAAAACTCATCTCTACTCATCCCCAGAGTAAGATTAAGATTAAAAGTAACACTTTTTGATACTGTCTTAAGACAAACATAATATTTTGAGAAAATGACAGTAAATAACAAGAGAAAAGTCTTTTTATCTAACAAGTGGCCTCTGAATTTGCACTCATGGATGGAAAATGAGCTGTAACTGAGATGTGGTGCTACCTTCTGCAGGAGTGTGCAGCTCCTCGGCGTCCGCTTTGCTGCTGGCGTACGGGTTGTTCCCGGCCATCGGGATCAGGCAGTCTGTGTGGAAGTAGCCCACTCTGCTCATGTTGAGGGTGGACACAATGAGGTCAACGGCCAGCTGACCCACGTTACCGACGGCGACTGCAGGCTGTCAAGGCGATAAACAAAGGTAGAGAAATATTTTCCATTGTATTATATTCTATGTGAAAAAATGAGTGCCATTTGTAATACGTTATCACTATGAATTTCCACACTTGATTCCTACGTGAGAAAAAAAACCCTCATAATAACTTTGTAGTTCAAGACAATGTTCACCTCTTCTTCCTAGCATTTATTTTATTTATCGATTAATCGGTCAATTATTTTGACGATTAATCAGATAAAAATTGGAACATTCTACATATTTTTCATTTAAGCACTTAACCGTTTTTATACAACATTAGAAATAAATCAAAAGATACAGATAAAAAACGCATTACATTTATTTAAAAAAACTCTGCAAGGCACCCAAATAATCCTGGCTATTCTACAATAAAAGCAGCTAATCAGTGTTTTTACTCTAAATAACATGAGTTATATTTGTATAAAGTTATTTTATACGTTATAACATGAGAGAAAGCTGTCCTTTTGCTAGATTTCACCGCTTAAACACAAACATTGCAGATATAAGAGGCTGATGCAGAAGATTAACTCCGTCAAACTCACCATGACGAGGGTGAAACCTTTGAAGGCAGCCGGGGAGTCTTGCGAAGAAATAAACATGGTGTTCTTTGGTCGGAAAACACACAGAACCGGGCGAGTAAGCAGAAAATTTGTTTAAATGAAGCTGGATCAGGTAAAACTATAATTTCTCAGCAGGTTTCACTTCAAGTTTCATGCCTGCTTGTGTTATGGACCTTTTGGACGCCTCTCTGTCGATGATTGATGACAGAAACGCTAGTAAGGAGGCCTGTGAGTGCCTGAAGGAAATGCAAAAATAAAATATAATTTCCTCAACACAAGAAATACGTGGTAAAGTTTTTTTTTTTTACTGATTTTCTTTTCATTTACATTATTTCAACCAATTATGTGAGTAAGCTTAATACCAACACATACCTTTTTAAATTGTAGTTTGTATTATGTGCAGGCAAATTAATAGGCAACAAAACAAGTGGTGGCCCTGCACTATTTTTCTGCCGGCGAGGTAAACGCCCCATCCGTGGGGAAAGCGGAGATTATGCGCTGATTAAACCCGGATAGACAGCAAACTCCTGCTGTCTCTCCGGGATCTAGATACTATCTAGGGCCAAAAGTGTCACAATCCAATTTAAAAAATAAATAACTTATTCAATATGTAGTGCTTTGAATGACATTTCAATAAACCACAAGATTTATTGACAAGACAAGTAAGTAAATAAACAAATGAGAAATTAATTACATTTGTAATTAACTGTGTATTTCACAAATGTGAACTAGAGAGTTAAATTATTAAAAGTAGAAATTATTTACAATTCTCAAGAATTATTTAAGTATTTTATTATTTGATAATTCACATTACACTCCATCATGAACAAATTCAAACTAAAACTGATCCAATAGTTCATAAAATTGTATTTATTTCAACTGCACACCAGTGACCAAGGCTGTACTTGTAACAACCTGCCAGCAGTATTGATGGCTAATGCTGATATAAACATGATAAAATGCATGATGTGAGATAAACAAAAAGGAAAGAAACAAAGACCTGGTTGCACAAGTTTGACCCAAAATAAAGTTTCGCTGAGTGGAGGTTTGAAAGGATCATAAAGATATCACTGAAAGAAGAAGAGTATAAAAAAATTCCACAGATCCCATACATCATATGTAGAGTATGGTAGTCAAGAGTTATTGGTAAAAATATGTGAAAAAGTCAGTATAAAAGCAAGATTTCTTCATGTTCGATAGGAAGACAAGAAGGAAACTGGTCAAAGAGGCTGCAAAGAGACTGGCAGTGACACTGAAAGACCTGAGAATTAAAAAAAAAAAAAAAGAATGTGGTTTGTTGAAGCTAAACTTGAACTTTGGCACCAACTTTTGCAACACTTACAAATACCAGATAAAAACCCTTTAAGTTTCTGCTAAAAGGTTGAAATGTCCTTTTTCCGCATGGCAGTGTGAGTCAAAAACATATGCTGAAATTCTATATAGCTTCACAAGAGTAAAATTAAAGTTTTTTTAGACCAGTCCGACCCAAGTCCAGAACAAAATTTCCAACATTTGTAAAACTTTTACATTAGTTTATTTTCCAGTTCATTTGGACCGCATAAATGTTACTTAAAAGACGGAAACAAATATTTTTTATCCGGGTCTCAAATTTTTTAAGGTAGCAACAAAATGTCGACTTTTAAGAATCACTTTGTCGATCTTACACATAAAAACTAAAACATACACCATCATCATTATATGATGACATTAATTAGGAGAAAAATACTTCAACTGAATAAATTAGCTTCAAGATTCTGATTACTCTCTTGACAATCCCTACAAGAAAATAACAGTAAGCAAACAAAGGAAAGTATATATTTAATGATATTAATTTGAAAAAATCTAGAAGACCACAATAATTATGCAGCTCTCTTAAATCACATTGAAAGGGAAAACACTATGCATTAATGAGAAATTTAAGCTCATAATTTTATTTGTCATTATCATATGTATAGCAATAAAGGTAGTGATTAAATGGCAAGAAAATACAGTGGATTTATTGTGCTTGCTTTATGACACACACAAAAAACTAAGTTATTATGAGGAGACATGCTTTCTGCCCATAAATGTCTTCCTGAGTAACAGCAGGACTAAAACTGACAGGATTGCAGCTCAAAATGTCAAAGAATTGGGTCAATGTGTGAAAGTTGCACGTAAAAAGGACAAAAGATTATATTTTCTTGATCTTGTCACCAGAAGAAGAACTTATTTTGCTTTGACCTCATTAGGAACAGCTAAGCCTTTCACTGCTGCCAGAATATTGTCTACCATCATCTGCACCATCTTTCTTACTGTCCCACGAGTGTTGGTCCCAATGTGGGGCGTTATCAGCACGTTGGGGAGGGTGAGGAGTGGATGATTCCTGCACAAACCCATCAGATGAAGCTAAGATTAGCAATAATGTGTAAACAAAGGAAGAGGGAGAGTTTATATTAGAGGGTACCTGGGTAGAGGTTCGGGGTGAGTCACGTCTAAAGCCGCAGCTCGTATCGTTCCAGTCATCAGAGCTTTGACTAGAGCGTCCTGATCCACAACCAGACCTGAAACATAAAACCATTCAACCTGGTAGAGGAACGAGTTCTTCTGAATTTCAGTCCAGGAGAAAGATTTTCCATTACCTCTGCTGACGTTTACGAGTGTTGCTGTGGGTTTCATGAGTGACAGCTCTCTGTGGCTGATGAGGCCGGTGGTGTCGGGGGTCAGGTTCACCACCACCACCACGAAGTCAGACTCTTTCAGCAGGTCGTCCAGTTTCTCACAGTAACTTGCCCCGACTGCTTGCTCATCTTCGATACTTCTAAACAACAGAAGAATCAAAGATCTTATGAACCGCCTCCGTTTCTTGGGTTGACATATTGCGGGTCCAAAAGTTGACCTTCTGTTTCTGTTGTGGTAAAGGATCCTCATGTTGAAACCTTTGCTTCTCTGAGCAACTTTATACCCGATGTGTCCCATTCCAATGATCCCCAGAGTTGAACCTGTGACTTCAACTCCCATAAGGTTTTTTGGTACATGGGTGGTCTTAGAATCAACTGATATCAGGTGACCTGCAGAGACAGAAACCAGAAAAATGTTGCCAAGCTTTCAGATTATTGACAGATAATTTTGACCACAAGTGGGTGTAAACTTGTGGTCAAAAGCTTACACCCACTCACCGTAGGGAAATAAATGTCTGTTTAATTCTGGGCTTTTAATTATGTAATAATTTTATTTAATCATCTAAGTCTGAGTATCTCTATTTGCACTGTGGAATGATGGTAGAGCTAAAAAAAGACTTGGGGCCATTCAATCTATGGATTTCCTTTAAACTGTCACGATGTGCGGGTGTGAGGTGGTGAGGCAGATGCTGTAGACCCAGATGAGATGAATAATGGAAGTTTAATGATGAAAATAGGCTCAAAAATCCAAAAACCTGGCAGCACAGTTGAGCAGAAGGCTAGGGCTCAGCACTGGTAGCAACAGGCTACACGAATGGACAAGCTACATTGACAACGACAACGACCCAACGAGGAACAAGGAACACAGGTGGAGTTAAATACACAGGGGGTAATCACAGAACGAGACACACCTGGGCACAATCAAGGGGAGGACAGGACAACGAAGAGTCTCAAGGACAGAGAAAACTCTAAATAAACACAGAAAAACACAGATCCTGACATAAACGAGACAAGGGGGAAATTATACATGCTCCCATTAATAATAGGGTAAATGTCCATTAACAAAATGGGAAGCTTTTGTAGCTTTTTACATAACCAGCTGAATATTTGATCAATCTTCTTAGCAGGTTAAGGGCACGGCCATTTCTTGAGTGCGGTGTTCGCCTGGTTTTACCATCAGAAAAGGTAGTTTTCTGATGGTAAAACCAGAAAACTACCTCAGCATTTTTTCCACATTAAAACCTTTCTATATGTTTTTGGAGTGCTGGTCATTTCCATTTTCTGCAGTTCTTCAGAACCCATGTGATTTTTTTCCTCCTTTTTATGTGCGAAATTCTTTCTTCTTCTTTTTGAACACCCAATTGTGCCCAACTTTCATCCCTTTCCAATCCACCTTTTGGTACTGAGACAAACACCACAGCACAATCCAGCCACTACCATGCTCCATTGTTGGTACTGTGTTCCTTTACCTTACACTTTGTATCCAAATAGCTCAGTCTTTATCCACTTTAACCCTGAGCTGGAGTAAACAGTACATCAAGAGGTATTTTAGGAGTGAGAATAATTATAAGAGGGGAATGTATTGCTCTCACCCTCTAGGACCTTCCGCGCTGAAGCCAGAAGGAGCGCCATGGCCATGTCTGCAGTGGCGTCGCTCACCACGCCGGGAGTGTTGGTGACCTTCACCCCAAAGCTGTTGATGTACGGCACGTCCAGATGGTCGATGCCCACTCCTCCGTTGGCGATCACCTTCAGCGATGGCAGGCAGCTCATCAGGGAAGGCTCGGCTGCAGGACTGTAGTACCACATAAACAAGCCCTGGATCTTAGGGCCGTGCAGGGCCGGGTTTTGTAGAAACTCCTTGAGGCAGATGATGTGGAAGTGTTGACTGATAATGTCAACGACGTCCTCATGGACACCCTTGTCCCCAACCTCTGAGATCAGAACCCACGGTTTGTTGTCTGCCATCTCCTGCCGGGATAAGAACACATTTGGAAACCTTCAGACAATGGCCGCTGGTATTTCAACATCCTCAAAGCATGATGCTGCCGCCAACATGCCTGAACAAACTGACTGACAGAAAACACCAGCACCAAAAACCTTCACATCTCAGATATCCAGGAGGTGACATCAGGACTCTGTTTATAAATTACAGTTCAGTGTTCAATGGTTAATTTTGGCAATAATAGGAATAAATAATTTGAACTATTACCAGACAGCGTGGGGGAAAAAAAATGTCTTCTCTGTGTCTAATAAAATCCCGCTCCTTCTGTAGATAGATCAGAAATTCACTTAAAGAGCTGAGCAACTATTTTGTGATGCTTATAAAACACTGTAAGTAAATAAAATCTAAAATAGTCTCAGGGTAATGTGAGTTATTGATTAACTGTCTCAGGCAGTTTATCAATAACTCACATTATTGATAAACGGAGTCATCAATAACTCGCAGTTTAGAAGAGAAGGATATCTCTTCTTGTTTATGAAGATATGTCCTTCATAAACAAAACTGTTAGTTTTTTTGTTATGCAGCTTTAGGTCTGTAAAATTGCTGATCTCTAAGCAGAGTGACTTAAACTAACTTCTGAGCCCCAGGAAACCATAATATAGCTGACAATGACTAAATGAATATAACAGATCATATTTCTTCTTGTAAGATATTAAAATAATACGTTATGACATATAGCTGAGTGCTGTGAATAAAACTAAATATGAAACTGGGAGCAGACTGTAAAAACTCACAAATGACTCTTGTTCTCACTTCCTGTCTTCCCTTCAACCAGGAAGAACTACTCAATAACTTTAAGGGCTTCAAAATAAAAGTCTTAAAATAAACGGACCAGTGAGTAGGATTATTTCCTACATATGTAAATTATATGCAGCTTCTGCATGAACAGCGATGAGAGAAAAAAATAATTTTGTTGTTTTGTTGTACAACACCATGGACGCTCATTGTAGAATGTGAAAAGCATCTCTAATCTTAGAATAAATATAGAGTTTAATTGATAAAACAAGCTGCTTTGTTAACATTATCAGCTTCACAAGGACATCAAGATCTGGGCTTTGACTTGACCATTTATTAGCTCTCAGTCACTCCTTGGTGGATTTACTGATATTTCTAAGTGTTAATGTCATGTCATAATGAGCAGTTCTGCTTTAGTTTTATGTTTATTAGTTTTTTTTTATATCACATTTTCCTCAAACACTTTTTGATGAGCTACAATTCTTTTGAGCTGTCCAGGTCTATAGAAAATCATCCCCAAACCATAACACCTCCATCTCTGTGCCTCACAGTTGGTGTAAAGTTCATTCCCGCAATTTGGTTTAATCATAAATATGTCTTCTGTTATCCTGTCTAAATATGTAAAAGGTAAATCCATCTGTCTAAGGAACGTTCTTCCACAGATTCCAATCTTTGTCTACGTTCTTCCAGGCAAACCGTAGTTTGGCCTTACTGGTTTTCATAAAGAGCAAAGATTACAACCATTTTAAGTGGAAATAATTTACAATAATATTTTGCAAAAGAGTATTTTCTTCCACTTTGGTTATCTAGTTACATTACTTGATTTTTAAAAATTGGACATAAAATACCCATATGTCCCAGTAAGACAGAACAACACACTGGCTTTCATCATAAGACACTAGCTATTGCTATTTACCTTTCCTTCTTTTTAATAAATGGTTGTGTACACATAAATTAGGTCATATTACATAATATTGGATCAATAATTCTAAATACTGGTTGACATATGGATTCTGTGTTGACTGTAAAATGTTTCAACCCATTCTCCATTAACTATGTGGCTCTGAACAAGAGAAAGTGGGTCTAGAAAATAACTGACTGATTTAATTTACAGGGCACACTGACCTGAGTTTACCATTTAAAACATTTAACTGGACAGAAGGTGGGAGAGCGGAAAGCAGTGTGATGTGTCTGAGTTACTTGGATTAGCTTTTCAAGACACTTTGTTCCTGATAGATTATACCTTCCAGTTTAACCAGTTTTGTATCTCTGGTTACAAATTAGTTCAGATGCATCCATCAGTACAGCGGCCAGCAAAACAATTCAAATTTAGATTACTTCACGTTTTCTCACAAGCTTTTTCTGCAAACTTTACAGTTCAAAGAGTAATTTTTGCCTTCAGTCCAGTTGAATGAAACTCACCTAATACAAATATATTTTTTAGTAAGTTTATCATTTTTACACCCATGGCATATTTTAGTTTTAGATGTTAAAACAAAGAAAAAACCCAAAATGGAGGGTAGGTGCATGTTATATGTTGATGTTTGCAGAAAAACTATGGGTAGCCAAAGAACCAGAATAGAAAAAGAAAAAAAATAACAACTTAGCATGTATTTGTAGAAATCTCCCTTTACTCTAATACCTCTAAATGAAATCCAGTGCAACCAACTAATTTGGGAAGACATTATTAGTAAAATGATTAGACTTATGTGTAATTCATATTTGTGATAAATTCTGTGTTTCTGTGAAGGCCTCAGTGGTTTATTAAAGAACATTAATAACCAAAAACCATCAAGAAAATTAAGGCCGACAGATCAGAGATAAAGCTATGAAGAACTTTAAGGCAGGAATACATTGCAACTACAAACCTAACAAGACGTGGCTGTTCACAAAAACGGGAAGGCTATGAGTTGTGCCCTCCATGAAGTGGCTCTTGTTGAATAGTAGCCAGACGAAAACCTCAAGAAGTTTGTTCATAAAACATGAAGATAGCCATCAAAGATGTGTAAAAAGTCTATAGGTAAAACATTATGAGTGGCAAAAACCTAATACTAAGTTATTAGGTTACAAAGCATCAGATTTTTCTTGATGAAAAATTAATATTTTTCTTTTATATTCAAATTGATGTTCTGGTAACACTTTATTTAAAGGGGTGTGCATAAGACTGACATGACACTGTCATAAACATGACATAACATCTGCTCAGAGCATGACGGACTCTTCATGAATGTTTATGACTGTTGTCATGAAGTGCCATTCGGTAAATAATGACACTTTTAATTCAAAGTTGCACTAAAAGTTGCATTAAGAGTCCATTAAAAGTGTCAAATTTGCACCTCTAAGTATAATTGAAATATTGGAAATATAAATGTCGCGTGTTTAGATGAGACTTCTGCCAATAAAGTGCAAAGCGATAGAGAAATACCTTTTTCTGCTGCAGCGTGCTCGCAGATCTGAGTAGGTTTGTCACTTTAAGAAGCCTGGATGTTGGAGCTGCAGCCCGGAGTTTTGTCACGCACCGGACATGGCGGAGACATTGCATTCTAACCGGCTAATATTAATAAAATAAAATAAAAGATAAAAATGTATATGTGATTTAATAAAATAAAAAAAACTGAAGACAAAAATTATTTGGAAAGGGCAATCATGGTTGCATGGGTGTTGCCTGTAGTATAAATAAAAGAAATGCATTTAGATAAAATCCACTGTTCTCATGCAGGAGAATAAACTGGTGTCATGTCCATTTACCATCCACATGCTGGTATTCAAAGAGAAAATGCATGAGCGTAAATAACTGAGATACTTCAAGAAGGTTAATAATATCCAACTTTCATGAACTGATAATATATCAGTTCATGAAACAATTACATCATCTGCATATAGTTACATTTTACTCATTTGTATTTTTAACAGCTTTCATGTATTTGCTCTGTTTCTTCATGAACTGATAAGATATCAGTTCATGAAGAGTCAGTGCTGCTCTCACCTTTTCAGTTGAAGTTGTTCTCAGCTCTGTTGATTTCTGAGTGGGGAGAAAAAACAGGCTTTAGTTTAAATATCTTGGATAAAATTTAATCTGATCATGTGGACGTGGCTGTTACATCTTTAACTGGACTGGAGGTTGCAGTGAATTATTCCCTCCTTTCTAGGATAAAAAGAGAGAGAAGGCATTAAACCCAGTGACCGAATGGCCGTGATTGTTAGAGAACAAAAAAACTGATCAAAGGTCATCAGCTAACTTACTGTCCATAAAGGGACAGTACATATGGCTGATTATACGTACACACTTACTTTAAGGGTGTTTATTTTTCATACTTTTATGCTAATTCAATTTGTACAAGCTAGGAATCAATTTCTGCAAAGCTGCTGGCTTTGACAGAGTCAATACACTTTGCAAAACAAAAAACACTTGCTTAACATTCAGCCATTACAGATAAAAAAAAAATGTGTTGCTAAATTAAGTTAATTAAAAAATTAGCCAATAAATGATCAGGAGGAATCAACAAAATTTCCTCTTCAGAGCTGAACATGTCCAACCTCCCACTAGGTGGCAGTAAGACATTTACTTGGAGGCAGCACAAGCCCTGTCTTTAGCTTTTTGTCGATGAAAATCTGCTTCTGCAGAAGAATTTTGCATTATATTTACAAGAATGGACTCATCAAAAGATAAAAACTGTGCTGAAATATTGAAAAATAAAACCTGTAGATGATTTAATCAACTTTGATGAATGCACAAAAAAAAATCTTTGATCAGATCATTTTGAAATAAACTCCTTCAGCATATTTAGTCTCTACTAATCAGATCAATAACTCTCATGCTGTATCCTGAATAAAAGGTTATTAAAAATCAAAGCACGGCAAAAATAAACGTTTAGTTGTGAGAATTAAACTTGATTTCTGTAGATTGTCAGTACACCACTGGCTTGGTGTTTTATGACTCACACTGAGGCTCCATAATGGGTTGGAGGAGCAGATGCAGGACTGAACCCTCCATTCTTTTAGAAAGTGTTGCATGTACTGACTCTGACTGCATTGTGTTCAGAAGGTGATATTACGACTGAGGAGTCGGTTTTGATGCGACTCCCTCGGTGTTCGTCCATGTGTGGGAGCATTAGGGAAGGCCATGTGTGCTGATCGATGGCTTACCTGATTTTAACTGTTACATAATCGCTCCACCTCACTTCTCCTCTTCATTTGTCTCCATCTCTCCTCCTCCCATCCTACTCCTCTCTCTCGCTCCCTCCCTCCGCCTCACTTGCCCTCACCTTCTGTTTCAGCGCTTTAAGTATCTCCTCGCCTTGAGATGTGACGCCCCGTGACGAAGGCTGTAAACCTGGCCTGGCCAGGAGTCATTCAGGCCCTCATTAAGCCAGTTCTGATCTCCAGCCAAGTCTCCATCTGCTCCAGCATGCAACAGCAGGGGGTGGTTTAGCAAATAGCTGACTCATCAAGCACATGCAAGAAGTCTATCTCTGCTTTATTACATTGTATTTTCAATCCATGCAGAGATGTAATAAAGTAAGAGCTACTGTGCCACATCTGGAGGGGAGAATTGAGTTTGTGTTTAAAGGAAAATAGAATAAAGCACTCAGCTTTTTTTTTTTTTGCTGTCTACCTCAAGAAACACTCCATAATTTGTAATGTGAGAATATTGCTCATATTTCAGTATCAAAAATCGTATGCGTGCAGCTTTTAAATCTTACCCTGTGGCGTCACAATGTGGCACCGGCTGTGATAGTCCTTGAACAAACTCTGTAATAGACTGCTGACGTGAGTCTGCAGGTCCATCCTGACTCAGCTTAACTGCACCGCAAAGCCTACCTCCCATGCATCTTCTGAGCAGATAAAAATAACAATAAAACAAGTGCAACAAGCTTTATATACTGATAATGTAGTGCATTGTCTGGTCCACTAAGCTATATTCGTTTTCAGTTTCAGGACTCAACAGATAACATTTGCCAATAGAGGATGAACAGAAGTTTGCATCTAAATAGTCTCCTTTTATCGCCTCAACCATTAGATAAATATTTCAACATATCGATTGATTTCTGCTAACATTAAACAAGTTAACTTAATATTTTTATATGTAACGTTTTAAATATTAAATGTTCTGTTCCTATATGTTCAAAATCTTGCAACAAGTATAGTTTGTTAAATACACTGAAACAATATGTGAGTACATGCTTATTTTGCAGTGATTTTCATTGTCGTGTTCTACATAAATAAATATTTAGTTTTTGTTCCTTGACCCATTTCGTAAAGAAATATTCAGACAGGTCATTATTCACATGGATCATATAGGCAATCGCCCACGGCAACCATAGCGGGGCGTGGGGCGTACAAGAACCAGATAGTAATAAATACAACTTATCTGTCAGTTGTGGTCTGAAGAAGTTTCACATTGCTTTTATTTGTGTGCAGCGCTGCAAGCTTCCCCTGCTTGCTGCTGTGAATAGTGAGACGAGGGTTTGTGCTTTATGTGGCTGCACTGTACTTTATCAACACCAGAATCTCGGACAATTGCACGTGTTTAAGTTGGTTTTGAGGTGGCAGAAGGAGGGACTTTTTCAAGGTGCCGTTCATGCGAGAAAAGTTTCGTAACTTTAAGTAAGAAAAACATTAAGACAACAAAAACATTAAAAAATATATAATTTTCTACCACTAATGAAAAGATTGGAGGGAAATAGATCGAAGAGGCTGACAGAAATACTAAAGACGTTAGATCAGGTTAGTACAGATTGGAAAAATGCTCCAGTGACAACGAGCCACAGATTCAGCTGTGACATTCAGATGAAAGAGACAGAATAGGTGTAAACATCACAAAAGCATGGATCTATCCTGCCTGGCTGGCATTGATAATGCAGAGGTGTGGTTGATTATTTCTCAGTACACTTTAGACCCCTGAACAACAACCGATCGCTGTTTAAATGCCTACCTGAGTATTGTTTCTGACCTTGCCTAACCGTTTATGGCTACAGCTGGTTTCAGGAACATAATAATGAATTCAGTATGCTCAACAGTCAATAAATCTGAATCCAGCAGAGCACCTTTGGGATCTGGAGAATCACATAACAAACGTTCAATTGACAAATGTGCAGCAACTATGTGAAGCTATCATGTCAATATAAATCTGCGCCTACCAGATGTGCTTAATGACATAGTTGTGACCTAATTGAGTTGGCTGTCTGTTAAAAAGTAAAATATATAACTCATCTGGCAGTGAACAGCAGTGAATGCTTCATGATGCAGCTTACTTTTACGTTTTATTTGTAAGTCGGAAAGTTTGATGATCCATCTAGTATGTAAAACACAGTGATATTACACTGCTTATTTGTACGTTTTATGATTGACTTATCATTAAAGCAGTGGTGCACAAAGTAGTATAAGGTCTCTATTTGTGATTCATAAAGAAATGCATAGCTCTTTGCTTGTAGTGTTGATGATAGAGATCAGCTCCACACACAAAAGTTAGCAAATCCCACTGGTTTTCTGACTTGCAGCTGTTGCTTGACGTTCATGAGTGCTGCTCATGAATTGCGCACACTAACATGCGATGTTTGCCACGAATGGCTTTCCCTCCCATCAGATCACAGTGTTCCCACATGGGGAGGGCAGCTTGAGAACTTAGCTCACCTCGAAACTCTTCTCTCCTCTCCAGCAGAGGTTAGCTCTGTCTGATTAGGCAACAGATTATCATCAGGAGGAGATTGATGGCTCTCAACCCGTCCAGCTCAGTGGCTTCTCAAATCTTTACCTGCGACCCAGCCTCGCCTCTAAAGCTGCTGTTACCTAATGGCAGAGCCCGTGCAGAGCCATGGGCTGTCCAGCTTAAAGACTGAGCTGTGACACACCAGGCCTCGAGGTTCTGTATGTGTGCGTAGGACACATACAGAACCGTGAAGAGTTGGGGTTTACTCTTCACCGGAGAGCCAATCAAATCAATGTTATGCAAACCTATTAGTCAGAGGTTGCAGCACTCACTCGGGGACTTTCCCTCAGGGTCCAACTAACAGATGAGCCCTCACCTCTGCTACTAGTGAATAGTAGGACTGTCCACTTGATCAAGCTTCCTGAAAAAGAATTGAATCATTTTACTGTAACATACTGAACAGCAAATGCAGACTTGTCACATGTATTTTACCCAATCAAAGAAACAGTTTTTTAAAAATAATTTTTAGAAATATTGCCTTAAATTTGAACTATAATCAAACTCGAGCTTTCATACCCCTATAACCTTTTCTCATACTGAGATGTTGCAACCTCACCGTATTGTAACATTTAATGCAATTAATGCAACAAGCAACAACGCAAAGCAAACCTGAAAAGTGTAGCGCAAGCGTTTTATAATTAGTCACCCATCCTGAGGAAATAATTTGTGCAGCAAAACTATTTGCTGTAGTTACAGCTGGAAGTCTTGTGGAATATGTCTCTATAATCTCCTTCAAAACAACTCATCTTCCGTCAGATTGTTCAAGACGGGCTGTGAACAAGTCTTTCCAGAGACTCTTAAATAGATTAGGTCCAAACATTCCTTGGGACATTCTGGGGACAGTATAAGGCTACCCTCCATGTTCCCAGTTATCATGGTGATGTGCAGGTTTCTAGTGTTTTGCATGTAGGCTGGAAAGTTCTGTTTAACCGTAGCGCATTCTATGTGACAAAGTGCATACTTTTGCAAGAAATACCATAAAATGTATTAAAATCCTTCAGAGATGCATGTCTTCCATTCCTCTGTTTTAACTCACATGTATTTTTTCCCCACAGGTTGGATTTGCAGGCACTATTCTTAATTTTATACACTCAGAAACTGAATGCAACATCACTTCTACAACTATTTTTACAATATATTGCTCTGGCATTACATACACTGCCTGGCCAAAACAAAAGTCTCCACCAAAAAATGGTCACACTCTCTAATATTTTGTTGGACCGCCTTTAGCTTTGATTACAGCCCGCATTCGCTGTGGCATTGTTTCAATAAACTTCTGCAGTGTCACAAGATTTATTTCCATCCAGTGTTGCATTAATCTTTCACCAAGATCTTGTATTGATGATGGGAGAGTCTGACCACTGCGCAAAGCCTTCTCCAGCACATCCCAAAGATTCTCAATGGGGTTAAGGTCTGGACTCTGTGGTGGCCAATCCATGTGTGAAAAAGATGTCTCATGCTACCTGAACCACTCTTTCACAATGTGAGCCTGATGAATCCTGGCATTGTCATCTTGGAATATTCCATTTAGGAAGACAAAATCCATTGATGGAATAACCTGGTCATTCAGTATATTCAGGTAGTCAGCTGACCTCATTCTTTGGGCACACAATGTTGCTGAACCTAGACCTGACCAACTGCAGCAACCCCAGATCATAGCACTGCCCCCACAGGCTTGTACAGTAGGCACTAGGCATGATGGGTGCATCACTTCACCTGCCTCTCTTCTTATCCTGATGTGCCCATCACTCTGGAACAGGGTAAATCTGGACTCATCAGACCACATGACCCTCTTCCATTCCTCCAGAGTCCAATCTTTATGCTCCCTAGCAAACTGAAGCCTTTTTTTCTGGTTAGCTTTACTGATTAGAGGTTTTCTTACGGCTACACAGCTGTTCAATCCCAACCCCTTGAGTTCCCTTCGCATTGTGCGTGTGGAAATGCTTTTGCGTTCACAATTTAACGTACTCCTGAGTTCTGCTGTTGTTTTTCTTCGATTTGATTTGACCAAACGTTTAAGTAATCGCCGATCACGATCATTCAGGATTTTTTTCCGACCACATTTCTTCCTGGAAGACAATGGTTCCCCACCATCCTTCCAGTTTTTAATGATGCGTTGGACAGTTCTTAACCCAATTCTAGTAGTTTCTGCAATTTCCTTAGATGTTTTCTCTGCTTGATGCATGCCAATGATTTGACCCTTCTTAAACAGACTAACGTCTTTTCCACGACCACAGGATGTGTCTTTTGCCATGGTTGTTTAAGAAATGAGGAGTTACTCATTGCATCAGCTGGGGTTAAATAACTTGTTGCCAGCTGAAAGATAATCGCCTATGCAGTACTTATCCAATAGGAGGCTTGTACCTATTTGCTTAGTTAAATCCAGGTGGCGACTTTTTTTTTGGCCAGGCAGTGTATAAAGCCTTTTTAATTATGGTTTATCATAATTTTCTTATTAGGAGCCATCGAAGACGTGGTTCAACTCATAGACTCACATATTTGTAAGATTCACTGGGACTGTAACTCTATACATTTTGCATGGTTTGGATCAGCTCTACCTGTCTATGTGATCAGGGTTTTGCTGACACAGGAGGAGGGAGAGGTTCTCAGCGCACCTCCTGTAGCCCTTAAGAAAACGCTCCTTGGAACAGCAACAGAATAGGCTCAGCATGGCTTTGACTTCCACTAATCATCTTAGCCAAAGCATGCTGCCTCTCAATGTGCCTGCATAGGAACACCTGTACAGGGCAACACCGGCCACATGGTGATCATCATCAGTAAGCTCTCTCATCTTCATCAGCAGCAGCAGCAGCAGCAGAGTGCAATACTCAGAAATAAATTAGCTCATTCCTCAGAACATGACAAATCCTTTTCATGCAAATGATTGAAATTATAACCTAGGATTGACTGAAAATGGACTCCATCCTAAAGATTCTCAGACTTTCAGAATACATGCAAAACTAAAGTGTAAAAAAGTATTGAATAATATTAGTATGATGGGGTGCAAATCTAGCATATTATTCTGTATGTATTTTTGTATAGTTTACAGATGATTTTTAATTAGTATCACTTTGTCTATTTCCATCCTATTGTGCAGATAAAAATTTCCAGTAGAAACAAAACCTGCATAAAAAGAGACATAGCAGACTTTAGAAGAAGAGACTTTAGTATCATTGGGAAGAGTTAGAATTTGCATGCCAAAAATTTGCTTACATATATACTGCCTAACACTGCCTGCTGTTATTGCCACAGACATCAACCCTGATCATATCAACCAGAGTTTTATGATGTGGAAACATAATCTTCTGCAAAAACGTAGAACATTGGACAACTGGGATGAATGATCTGTCACTGACCTTTAGACCCTCACCTCATAAAGATTTTAGTGACCATGCTAAAGTTCAGAGAGCGTGGTGGGGACAAAGCGATGTGGGGGAAATGAGGGTTAATTGCAACTAAAATAATTATTCAATAGTCAACAGTAATATGATGATTACATGTTTTCCTTGAATCATAATGTCTCAATGAGAACCAGCAAACACAAGTTCCTGCTGGTCTGCTCAATGAAAAGATGCAAGACGTAATATTTGACCCTGCTTAATATTCCAAAATAATAGTACCATTATCCTCCATATACAAATTAAAAGCAGGTGACAGTATTCCGCGTTGTTTAACCTCGTTTGATAGAATATTCTATTATGGCTTAATCAAATTGTTTAAGATAAGCTGAAATGCTACAGATATTTTTAGACGTATACTTGTTAATATTACTAGTCTGTTGGCTCTCAAAGAGTCAAACTAAATCTCGAACATCATAATTTCCACTTTCAAATTCGAAGTACGAATTATTATAAAATCATGAATTCTAAAAGATTTGAATTTCATTATGTCATTACTACAATATCTTCCACAATTATGACAGCGCATTTGTAATTTTTCCTTTTTAAGTGCCATTTTCCATAAAACAGAGACATTTCGACAGAAAACCCACCAACTTTCTGTGAAAGGAAAACTTCTCAAGCTAATCTCCATTCATGTGCCGTCTCCTGTTGCCAGGACAACACCGCCTCCCATTGGTCGGCGCTGCCCCACGTGACGCCGCTGTGAGGAGCTCCGGGGCTGAGTAGAGTCTGAGCGAGCGGCGGTTGAGAAAACAGTCAGCCTCGCTTCGGAGTTTGTAACGGAGAGCAGCTGGGTGTTCGCAGCTCCTGTGCGGCTTCAGCTACAACCAGCCTTGTTTGCCCGACTCCACCACCGCTCCCCGACTCGAGGTAATGGACTATTAAGAAGACTTTCTAAGAAGAAACCCTCCGCGCAAACTGAAAAAGCGAGGTAAGTTGTGGCTAATGTCCCCGTCCTTCCCTTCCCTCTGTAGTGAGTGTACCCTCTTCCTGATACTTTTATTCCCTCACAGCGCAGCTGAAATAAGTTTACAACCCAAACAATACTCCTTTCTGTGTCTTTCCATCACTGTTAAGCTGTTACGGTAATTTATTTTTTTTTTTAGAAACAGCACTTGACAGTTTCTTCCGTAACTTTGCCCTGCAGCAGCATTATACGTCGCTAGCCGCTGATCAGGCTAAACCTACATTTCTAATCGGATGAGGCTGGTCCTTTTTATCCTTAATGAACCTCCAGAGATGTTCTCAGAAGTGTTCGCTGTATTTTCACTTAAAGCGTGAACACAGGAAGTGGAGACCGCACAAAGCTGAGTGAGTATCTCGTTTCAGCAAATAGCCCATCAGTCAAGTCAGTAGAATAAAGCAGGAGAAAGAAGGCAGCTTTTACTGCACTTGTTTCACCTTGACAAGCCAGTGGAAATGTTTGCTCTCCTGCAAATGAATGTCTCTGGTAAACTGTGTGTGCATTCAGTCAATAGAGATGCAACAATCACTCTGTTTTCACTCTCCAAGCTGTAGTAAGTTAAAACAGGGAGTCATTCACACAAATGAATGTCACAGACATTTGGGGGAATTATTATTATTATTATTTTTTTAAATTGAGCATGCATCTCCTATATTGCACCTCTCTCACTTAAAACATTGCTCTCACACTCAAAAAGTATCCCCAAAATTATCTTTCTGTACTCAGATTTAATGCACAAATTTTTGCCGCTCCTTTTTCACTTCTGTGTGTTGCACTTTAACTTCCTCTGTGGGGATGCAACCTTTTCTCTCAGGTCTGTTTTCTCTGCTTGCGTGTTTTCATGAAATGACTGTATCTTTGACATTTTGAGAATAAGAAATTTTGAGCACAAGGAGCAGGATTCAAATAGAAGATGTTTGAACAAGAGAGATTCAATCTGACTGCAGAAACTTATTTTCGAGTGTTGTGAGATTGTATTTGTAAGGTTTTTTTTTTTTTTTTTTTAATTGGAGATTTGTGTAGACAAGTAGACAGCTTGGGAGTGCCTCACAATGTGAGGCTTTGCTGCTTTTAGCAAAATTAGCAGAATTTCATTAGAGTTTTATGTAGGAATGATGGAGTCTTTTCAAATGATATTACTAGGACTGCTGGAAGCCTACCAATTTACATCATATCATAATGTTTTACTTTTTATGTGGTTTGAATAAACATCACTAATTTGACTTGTAAAGGCAGCCATATTGAATTCTGAATTCAAGGTTGTTTGGAGCTTTATGACTTTTCTACTTGGGTTTTGCACTTAACAAGACTTTTTATTCATTTTTTTTCTTACTTGGAAGTTTAAAGAACTAAAAATTATTTTCCTTTTTTTAGTTCTAAGTCATAAAATCAAACTGAAAAGCTGTGCTGCAGTAAAGAAGTCTTAAAGTTTACAGTTCTTCATGGAAGGTGCCAGCAAAAGCCATCATATTGGCCAAGGTTTTGGAACCTTGGCCAATATGCACTGCTGCTCAGCTGGATGAAAGAATATGTTCTTTTTCTTTATTTAAAACAAAATAAAGATATGTGCAGACAGTTTTTGTGGATTCAAGTCAGATTATGTGATATATATATATATTTTTTTAGATCTCTGAATACTGTGAAGCTGGAGTATTTTTATTCACACAGTGGGAAGTCTAGCCAGTATGTTATATGATTTGTGCTTGAACTTCCTCTGTCAGACCCTGTAATGCATTCCTGGGGGTGTTAATAGACACTGAAATAGACGCATAAATGTTAGTGTCAAAAGAGGAGGTTTAGTCATCACAATCACAAACACTCAGGAAATGATAAGAAAGATGCTCTGTTGAACAGAGGAAACAAACAAAAGAGAAACCTCACCAAACACACAGCTGTGTGGCATCTGGACTTTTTCAGATTTAATTTCAGTAATCCAGCAACTTGAGCTGGATTAACACCGATGTGTTGAGGCTTGTCTCTTAAACATTTCAAGATGCTGATCTCCGACAGAAGTTTGCTAAATTCGACAGATGTTCTATTTTTGCCTTACACAGTGTGCTTTCCATTTGCTTTGGGCCAGATTTGACCACAGTGGAAGGCGACTCGGCCTGTAGTTTGGCTCGTCGATGAGGCAGTCGGCGGGCTTTTGAATTGAATTAGTACTTAAAAGAAAAAGGAAAAAAAAAAAGTAGATGGAGTGAGTGAGGAATAGATAGATACAGAATGTTTTTGATAGGAAACTGCATATTCTTTTCCTCATACTCTGCAGGAGAAAACAGCGACAGAGAGGAATGGGAGACGTTCAGTTGTCACATTGACATTTCCATCTCTGCTGGCTTTTGTTTAGACATTGAGGGAAAAATGAGCGGTGCTCTCCACATATAATCAGCAACAATTTTCTCTGAGTGTTTGTCCAATGCTCAGTCTGTTTTGCAGCTCTTCCCTCCGTCTCTCTCTGCTGTCAGTGGCATTTTTTTATCTTGTTCTCATCCGCTCCTCATAATGGCTTCAGTGTCATGATTGTGGTTTTCTGCAGCGCCTTGACGCAAAGAGCTCTCCCTTTCACAATGGGAGCTGATGTGTGCTGAATTAAGATGAAGTTTCTCCCTTGGGTTTCGCACACAAAGAGGAGATGCCATTTTTTTTCTTTTCTTTTAAAAACTGACAAATAATAAAAGATAAAGCAATGAAAGTCTGTAATTAAAACATGCTGTTTATCACTAAAAGTGACAACTATTTGGGATTTTTTTGGTGATTCACTAATATTTTAACACTGATGGCGGTTTTAAATAGAAGGTGGAGGTTATTATTACAAAGGGTTTGTTTTAATAAGCACCTGCAGGAGGAAGAGTTTACCACTTTTTTAGATTTAGCAGTAAATATGTGATGTCAAAAACACCTTTTGAAATTTATCATTTTTGTTTAGGAAGAGAGCAGTACTCGATAGTCTTGCCACAGAACTGCAGAAGAAATGTACAGTTTGCAATTATTTTCTGTCTAACTGGAGGCAATTAGTAGTTTAGCTAATTTTTTTCAGTTCAATTTGACTTCAAATTAGAGTTGCACCATTGGGCTTCTTCCTGGCTGATACCAATTTTGATTTTGACCTTTTAATTTTCTACAAACTAAAACGGCTAAAAGAGATAAATGAGCTTGCGGGTCCTTGATAGAGCTAGCATGAAAGTATAAGCTGTGTTTTGGTGTAGAGTTGTTGGTTCTGATGCATTTAATGACTATAAGGACAAAAATAAAAATTTTTGTTGTAATCTCGGGCTGACCGATTGATTGCATTTCTGTTCTCTTGCATGGAACCAATGAACTGTGAGTGGAAGTTTTTATTTACCTTTATCTAACTGTGCAAGTTTGAAGAATTAAATTGGACTAAAAATCTTTTCTCTTTACTCCCAACTTGGTTTAGTTGCTGAAACTTAACTTTTGATTGTCATTTGATGAACAGAAAGCTTGTACAGAAACCATTTCCTGTACTACTCTGTGGTACAGATCGGACCAACAGTGGTCTCTCTCTGACCTCACACCAAATAACCGGCAGATTAAGTTGCACTCAGACATTCAAGGAGCCATTGAAGCTCGCTGCAATGAACACACACCGCCACGGTACTTGTAACGCGAGTGCTCCCTGCTCCTAAAGTTATGCTGGGCGGCAGCTGCTTTATACGGCGGCTTGATTGCATATGGGCTACATTTACAGTCAAGAGCTTGTTTTTTTTCTGAGACAGGTGCAGTTTTTATAGCTTTTAAAATTTGACCCAAATTATTAAGCTTTACCGAGTGTGAACATTTCATCTTTCGAATTAGTCAGTTTGAATTAAAGCCGTACATACAACCTAAGTTCTTTGCATGCACATAGATTAAACCATAGTGAGATCAAATCTGTGGTTTTAGGGTAAAAGTGGTTCATGTGCAATAGTTCCTTTCTCTTGACATGGCATTTAACTTCAACGTCACTGGTGTTAATGGTTTGACTAAAACAGTAAAGGCTGCACTTTTGATCTCTGCTCAGTTTTCGTCATCTGCAACAATGTTAACAGGGAGAAAAGGTACAAGAAATAAGATATGTCTTTATATTATTTAAATTTTGAATCCAAATAAAAATTAAGGAATAACAAGAGAACAATTTATTTCCTAATCTTTATCTGACATTTCTTCAGCATTAAAGACAAAGTGTTGGTTTATATAGCAGATGTTCCTAATTTGCGTTTAATGAATAGAAGAAGAGTAAAAAAAAAACACTCCATATTTTTCTGTATTTAACCTGCTGATCAGATTTAGCATAGCCCAGTGTTTGGGACTATTGAAGGACTATTGAATGATTCTTCTCTAACAACACAAAACAAATGTTGCCAATCTGCAGTAATTGTTCACCAGCAGACAAAGACAAAGCAGAGCTGCTGATCAAATCAGCAATCAGACTGACTGTGTTTGTTTTGTTGCAGAAGTAGCCCTGTAACAATAAAATTTAGCTGGATGATAAATTGTCCCAGACATTATTGCAATAAACAATAATGTTTTGAGGCGTTTTCAAGTAATATAATTGCACAATGACATAATAATACTAGTACACCCTCTAAGAGATGAATATGCTTTAATTTCTACTGTACATTTAACATTGGACCTAGAAGAAATTTTAAATATCCAAAATAAATTGAATACTCAAGTCTCTAAATTAAATGTGCCTTCAAAAAAGGGACTAGTTGAGACCAACGCACCAGAGACCTTCTGTCATCCAGTCTTTGGTTGAAAGAGACAAGAAAAACAATCATTCAAATATATTTTATTGAGCGCATTTTAATTTTTCATTCAATTAATTGATTTACCTTTTTTGTGACAGGTTTAAACAGAACTATGTAAAATGTTTTTAACTTCAGCAGAAACATTAGTTGTAGTTTTTATATTTGGTCTGGTCTGATGGCTGCTTCTGATTTGGAAATGTTATTACTGCAGAGATGAAAAGTAGCTTCATCGTTTTTTTAAAAACTTTTTAAAGTAAAATGGATGTTGTAGTAAAGCTGGTGAAAGATGCATCATGCCTAAGTGGGCGCCTCATTCATATGGTCAGTAATCTGGTACTTTTCAGTCCTTTTGGCTCTCAGACAGCTTCCTTCATCTCCCTCTGTTCTTGGATTATCTGTTGGACTCTTGCGTCGAAGCTTACCTGCAGGATATAAATGGAGACCTGTGTATGTTACATAAGTGGGCAACAAGATGTTCTGAGACGAATACCGTGTGGAGGGCTTCAAACAGCAAGAACAGATGAACTTAAGTACTCTAGAGAGACCCCAGTTGCTCATCTTATCTCTGTTTGAACATCAGTACTGAGCAAATATCTCTTTATTCTAGCAACATTTCTTAGGAACAACTGTCTAAAATCACAGTCTCCAAATTTAGTCAGTAAAAAGTATTATTTTTGAAGTGATGCAATAATCGATTTATGTGACAGGTTATTATAAAAGTAAAAAGTTACATTATTCTGATCTGTAAATTTGCTAAACAGCTTCTTTGATGCACTTTGGAGTTTAAAATAAGAACAATAAGTAAATCTGTGATGCATAAATTAGGATTTACTTCTTAAGCCATAATTAGTATTTTTATTTATGAACTTGCTTCCTTTGTTTGGGAATCTGGAGACAAATGTAGATTTTTCAGCCGTTTAAATGTCCAGTAATAGTGTTGAAGTTGCATGTTTCCTGATATTGTTCAGCCTGGTTATATAGGCACATCAAAGCCCTTTTTGGGTTGAAATAAATTCAAGGTTTCCCTCAGAAAACTTGCTACGCTCGGTGGTTGTGGCGCTCGGCAGTCATTCATCCAGCGACCCTCCATGTTTTGGAGTTAAATTTTTTTTAAAGTTGACAGGAAATTTGAAAATTATTGGAAGATTAATATCTGAACACCAACTATAAAGTCTTAGAATATGCAAGCATAAAAAAAAATCTTGCTAAGCCTGGTTGGGACACAAGTAGAGCCTGGTGGCTTGCCAGGCTTGTAATAACCTGGGGGAAACCTTGACATTATTTAATGTTACATTTAGTAAATATGACCGGTCAGGTTGAGCATCCCCAAACCAAAGTCTAATGATGGTGGGAAACATTGTTAATCAAATGGAAACAGAAAAATATGTTTTTTAAGATTATAAATCATAATTGATGTGTTTCAGAAACACATCAAACTTAATACAATATTAAAAATGCAACAAAAAAGGTTAAGGTAATTGTCAAGTTGTCATTTGAATAACATGCATTAAACATCAGACATATCATCAGATGTTTGATGCAACAGATTACCTCGTTAATTTTTGGTAAGTCCCGTCTTGGACTCCAAGATTTGGTGTTCATGTTGGTGTTATTAGAAACTGAAAGTGATGGCCTGTTCTGCTCAGATCCACTCTGACTGCTTTAGCTTAGGTCAGCAGCTCTATCTCTGGGCTGTTCTCAGCTCAGAAGGTTAAACTAGCTTTCAGTCACTTGTCCTGACCTCCTGGGATGCTTGAGCGAGAATCTGCCCACACCACGTGAACTTAGCACTTGTCAAAGCCCCGGTTATGTAAGCCTGTGGGCTCCAGTCTGCCAGGAGCAGCAGGTAAGAGCCTTAGCGGTTAATTGTGGCCAGTGATCTCACAGAGTCAGAAATAGAGGAGATCTTAGGGTGACTGGCTGATGGGATGTTCGTTGCAGGCCTGAGTTCTCACCCCGTCATCTTGTTTTAAAATAAACAAAGATTATCAGCCAATGGGAATGTTGTCGCTGCTGGGGCTGCAGGCCCTCAGTTGAATAGTAGTAATCGTGCACATATTTGTTTTTGTCTATTTTAGCTCACCAAAGTGGAAAACACTTTCACAAGCAAAATATTGGATTAAAAACACTTATTAGACAGTATTTTGGTTGGAAATCTTAATTACTTTAATTTCTGCAAATCATAATATTGTTGGAAAGGGATTTGCAGGAGTTGCATGCAAACATGGAACATAGAAAGAAGAGTGGCTTGTGCAGATTTTTAGCCTGTTGAAAACTGGAAAATCCAATCTTTTACCTGTCAGTAAAAGCGCCATAAGTGAAACCTAATCTTCATTATGGAAACTATTTCTGAATTAAGAAGAGTTGGGTTTTTTTCACTATTTGTTTGTCTGTGAAAAAAACAGTTAAAAAAAAGCAACCAAACCCTTTCTGTGCAGACAGGATGGTTACAAGAGGATTAAAAAGAAGTCCGAAACACTGAGGAGAAAGAAGCGAATTAAAAGGAAAACGTATTTAAAATACATGTTGATGTTTCTGACTGTGAAAGAGCAAGAGAGAGCAAGACTTATCGCAGAAAACAGAAGGGCTGAAGAAATATTCTTGATTTTTATCTTAAGTTTGCAGTCTGTCTTTTTTGGAACCTGCTAAAAGTAGGAATGATCGCAAACTTTTAGAAATCTCAGTTAATGAAACAATTTATTGTCTTTGGGGAATTCATACAATGGCTGGAATTTTAGTAATGCTAGCCATTCTAGTTGCTAGTGTAAGACTCTAAAGAACATTCTGCCTTCATGTATTCCCCTGTTATTTCATTAAATTGACTCCTTATGGTTAGAAAGTTGGAAAGCAGTATTCTTTTTATCTTGCAGTTCTTGCAGAGAAATCCTAACGTCAGAAGGTCAAAAGCTTTGATCGATTAATCTCTAATGGAGGTCCAATAACAATTGAAACTACTAATTCGGCCATCAGGTAGTCTGGTAGTTGTATTTATTCTTGTCAGAATAAATAAATTTATTCTTTGTTTAAGATAAACCAAAATGATTTATTAGTATAAAGAAATGATAGATTTGCATGATAATTGATGCTTTTCTTAAAACATCCATCAAGAAGGATATCATTAAAATTGTTTCAGTTTCCAGTTTCTCGTCTTGTTTTGCAAAGATGTGTACAAAGATGACTAGAAAAACTGAAAGCAGTTTCTTCTTTTGTCCTGTGTATAATTTCAATCATATTTGGAAAGCATCTATATTAACTACTCTAATCAGGCTGAGGTTGAAAGCATTTCTTTATCTTTCCAAAAGTGCTCTTTTTCTCTTTAGTAAGTGGTTGAAATGAAAGATTTTCACATTATAGAACTTTTATTGAATTTTTCTAGTTGCTGAATTGTTGGAAAAGCAAATATTGACCATATAAACACATCCCGTTGATTAATTTTGTAGCTCTTGTTGTTTTTACGAAACTGTCAGGCGTAGCACTAATTAACCTTATCAGTCTTGTTTATAATAATAGCGGGCAAAACATTTTAGTCATCTTGTAAACAGTAGGAGTGGACGGATGCTGCGTATTTTCGATTAAAAGTAAAAGCAAACAACTGAATAAGCCATTAGGCTTTCCAGGAAGTGTTATTAATTTCTAATGTGAGTCAAAAGCATTCTGTAAAGTAATTTTTTTTATCTGACTGTGGTAACGAGTGACTGCATGACTTGTTGTTTCTCCTTTGCCTCAAAAACCATCATTATGCGCCACAATCTATCAAGCAATTAAAATGCAAATATAAGGGAATTGGTGGTTCAGATGGAGAATAACTTGAAATGAAAAGTGCATGAATAAGAAACAAGAAACAAATTGTATAAAAAGCATAACATTGGTCCTAAATAAAATTCAATTTGCTTTTAGTTTTGAGGCCTGTAGTTGTGGAAATATACTAAGTCGGCTGCACGGTGGAGTGGTTGGTTGGTCTTGCAGGAAGGAGGTTCTGGGTTTGAATCCCAGTCTGACATCTTTCTATATGAAGGCTGTGTGTTTTCTTTCTACTTTTAAAGGTTCTTCTGTCTTCCTCTCACAGTCCAAAACTTGCCATATGAGTGTGTTCTTGTATGGTTGGTTGTTCTGTTTCAGCCTGAAAAGTCATTATCAATTGAATATAAAGCAAATAAGTAGATTAGTTTAGTCAAAACTTGTATTTAAAAACAGCAGAGAACAAAGAATAGCAAAAACATTTATTTATTTGCAAAAAATTCAAAAGTGTTATCTAAAACCATACCACAAGATTTCTAGTAAAATGAATGGCAGTAATAACAGATTAAAATATTTTTTTCCCCATTCATGTTTTCACACATCTCTATGTCCGGCTGCTGTTGTACATAGATTTATCCATAGATTATCATCATAGCTGAATATAAAGTATATGTTTCAGCTCCTTTGTGAAAAGTGAGCTCAATGGAAGTAGGCTTTAATGAGATTGAGATTGAACCTAAGATGGAGCCTTGAGGTACCCCTCAATAGACGTAGAAATGGTTTGTTGTTTAACGCTTATTACAACTCCATATGCCACATTTCTTTACTCGTTAAAGCTCCCTGCTATGTTATTATAATGTATTGCTCTCCTAAATGTTGCTAGTAATTCGCAGTGTACTTTGATTGTAACCTTTGCAGGTTGCTGCAGAACAGCGTTATTTACAAAAAAAAAAAAAAAAACAGAATATGTGTGGCCAGATGTATCTCCCAACGACCAGTTTTTGCTTTTGCTTCAATGCAGAGAGAGGTTTTGGTAAATTTGCTGCTTCAGCTAGTTGGCTGAAAGCAGCTGGCAATAAGTGGGGAGGGGAAGTCAATTTGACAGGCTTCCTGGTTTCTCATTGTATTGAATTTAAGCTGTTGCAGTGGTATGTACAACTGAGTGGTTTTATTTCAATACACCAACACATGATGGATTATTTCTGGCTAACTAATAAAAATGTTCTTGATGCACATTTTAAATTAAAAGTTGTACAATTTTTGTTGTAACTTAACATCCTTGTTTAATAAATTTAACTGGATACCATCTAAGCGTTATGATCTAAACAGCAGGCTAACTTTTAGTCTTATTAATCCATTTCTGTTTCCAGGTGTAACGTCAAACTAGCATTAGGATCTGTGTGAAGGCGGCCGTCACGTTACTGCAGCTCATTGTTTACCTCCAACTTAATTAAAGGATTAAACGGCCAGTTTATGGAACATTTATGTATGAGCAGGTGAAATAAGGTAAAAGAGCAAAATGAGTTTTAGAACAACGAGAAATTAATTAGAATAAGTTTGTTTTCCCCTTTCAGTGGAGTTGTTTGGTTTCAGGTTATCATCGTAGCTGTGATTTTTATGAGTTGGATAAAAGTCAAATTCGTAGGCAGTTTTTCTCAATCAGTGAAAGTAATGTCAGTGTGTAATGATTAGGATGTGATTTTAAATGTTAAAAATATTCATCAGTGTCTTACAGACACAACACTAATAGTTTTACGATGCCCTACAATGAAGTTTAATGTAAATTAAATAATTTTCTTCCTTCTTTTTGAGTCTGTACTTTTAATAAAGTAACTACTTTCACATTTCTTACTTTTTTAAAGAAAGAAAAACATTAACTGAAGTCTCTAATGTGAAGTGCTTAGACTAAGTTATTCTTAGTTATTCTGACCTGATATTGCTGCTTTTAGCTGCCATAATCTGTGAGCTTTTCACAACTTTAGCTTGGAGAGTTAAGAAAAACAGCCTGTTCAGTACATAAGCTTTACCGAAGACATTTTTTCTTATTTTCTTTTTGTAAAAGATCTTGTTTCAAAAAAATTGTTTACAACATTTCATGGAACCCGTCAGATTTATAACGAGACTCAAATTTTACAGCTCAACAAATATTGGCAAGGCTGAAAAGCTGTTTCGACAACGAGCCTCAAAGTTCTTGCAGGAAATGTAAGTTGCATCTGCAGAGATGCATGCACAGGCACATTATTATGCACGTGGTTATCGACAGGTGTGGTTGGTGCATCTACACACATTCTGCTCCCTGCAAACATTCGGTGGTCTCCGTTTCTCCTTTATCTTGCATATTGTTCATTGCTGTTGTTGATATGTTTTTGCATTTTGATATTAAATAGAAAGTGGGACATAATAAATGCTTCTTTTGTCTCATTTTCGAATTACTCAGCTTGGCAAAAAGGCTGGTAAAAGGTTGAGAAACCTTTCAGAATTTGAGTGCAAAGTGTTTTTTATTGTTTTATACTGTGGTGAATTATCCTGGTTGTTAATCTAGTTGAGACAATTAAAGTGGTGAGAATTAGAAACTTTAAAATGAATTTTAAAAGCTTTTACTTACCTTGTTGAAGTTGCTCACACCGTTGAGCTTCAATTTTGGTAATCCGATTTTGAATCTTTCCCTCAGAAACAACTTCCTCTCTGATGGTGTTGACTATTAGCATTTAGGCAGGGCGTGTTCACTTGAGTTTTAGTTTATGTTTATATTTTTTTCATCAACCAATTTTTCTGTCCGTCTCTAGTTCAGAGAGCCTGTACCATGATCTCTATTCAATAATTTACTTCTTTCTACTTGCATGTTTTTATTCAAGAAGATGACTAAACAATAAAAAAAATTTCAGCAGACATTTCTCTACCAGCCTTTTTTTGTAGTTGTGTATATATATACATATACTGTATATATACTGTATATATGTGTGTGTATTATCATTATTTTTTAAATAAAAAAAACCCAGACAAACTGTAACACCTCATCAGGTGATTCTGAGTGAATGATGACTTTTTCAGTTTAGTATTTCATCTGTGTAAGATGAATGTATGTTGAAGTCGGAGCTGTTTTCATATGTTTTGTGTAAACATTTACAATAGTTTTCATTTCTTACCCTGTTTTTGGTTTCTTATTTTTTCCTCTCGCTCTAGTTTTCATGTGATTATTAACATATTCTCTTGTGTCTCTTGTTCAGCAATCTAAAGCGCCGCTGCCCTCACATCCAGAAGCTCCTCCAAATCAAGCAGCCATGGGCAAACAGAACAGCAAACTCCGCCCCGACGTCATGCAGGACCTGATGGAGAACACGGACTTCACCGAGCACGAGATCACCGAGTGGTACAAGGGCTTCCTGCGGGACTGCCCCAGCGGCGCCCTCAACATGGAGGAGTTCAAGAAGATCTACGCCAACTTCTTCCCGTACGGAGACGCCTCAAAGTTCGCCGAGCACGTCTTCCGCACGTTTGACGCCAACGCCGACGGGACTATAGACTTCAGGGAGTTCATCATCGCCCTGAGCGTCACCTCCCGCGGCCGGCTGGACCAGAAGCTGAAGTGGGCGTTCAGCATGTACGACCTGGATGGGAACGGATACATCAGCAAGGCTGAGATGTTGGAGATTGTAACGGTGAGATTTTTGTCAGGTGTTTTTGTCCATCTTTAAATGTTGCTACATTTTGCTTCCTCACTTCAAGTTTCTTCGAAGTTAAAATGTCATTTGAATATTTGTGATGTGAAGCTAGCTGGCTTGTAAAGGGATTTGAAAAAAAAGTTAAGCTCTTTGACTATTAGAAATATTTCAAACTGAAAACTTTGGATTAAATTTTGAGTAATTTTAAGTGTCTAGTCCAGTGGTCTGCAACATGCGGCTCCAGAACCACAAGTGGCTCTTTGGACCTTAAACAATGAATATATTCATTATCTCTTCTGTTCTGTGTCATTTGACAGCTGAAAAAACTTCTGATAGTAGAAACTATCCGTTCCGTTCTGGTTCTCAGATTCCTCTGAATTGGACTCATCTAGAGGAGAGTTCATTTAGCTGTGCACTCCTTCACTTACAACTAAATCAAGTTCTGTGAATCTTTAGATTCCTCACTGTGCGTCATACACACACACACACACACACACAAAATCCTCTACACATGTTGTTACATCACACAACATAGAGCTAAATCAAGCAGACTGTGTAATCTTGTTCTCAAAGTTAGTTTTCTTTATTTTTAGTTGATGCCTGAAGTGAAAATGTGTTTATTTGTAGGGATGTTTTTTTTTTTTTAAATCTCCACAACACTGCAGCAATATTTCATAAGCATTTAGAATCAGACAGAAATAGTTTTTACATCGATGCCAAACAAAACTGGAAAGATTAAATAAAACTGTATTCCTGTATTGACTTTATTCCTGGTACAATGCCATAGAAAAATCTTCATACCTCTTGATTTTTTTTGTGGTCTTTTTAAAAAACGATGCATTTTTTTTTATCCCTCTGTGTCTGTACTTTGTCACAGCTCCAAACGTTTGCATATCAATAATCAGAATCAGAATCTCCCTTATTGTCCACGATTCTCTGCATTATTTAAAGTAAAAATAACCAGGAGGTATTTTTCCAGTTGTTAATAGGTAAAATATCTCAAAATAAGTCAGATTGGATAGAGAATCTCTGCAAAACATCAAAATCAACTCTTATTGATGTTGTTGTTTTTTTTTCAGGCCATTTACAAGATGGTTTCCTCTGTGATGAAAATGCCAGAAGACGAATCCACACCTGAGAAGCGCACAGACAAAATCTTCAGGCAGATGGACACAAATCGAGACGGTAAGGCTGCTGAGAGTCCTTAACTCCAACTTAGACATTCTTGAGACAAAACCTGTTTTACTTACATTAAACTTTCTTTGTTTCAGGTAAACTGTCCCTGGAGGAGTTCGTGGAGGGAGCAAAGAACGATCCCTCCATCGTGCGACTGCTGCAGTGTGACCCCAGCAGTGCTGGGCAGTAGGAAACTGGACTGATACATTAGCACATTTTCAAAATGGCTCCCATTTGACCCACCTGAGACTCTTTTGAAATGTAATACTTTGACCTATAGAGAGGCACATGAACACACAGACACCTGCTGTACCAAAGCACAATATATATGTCTGTAAATAATTGTTCACACACTGTTCACGGGCCTCTGTGTTCGGTCAAAGGTTCTGCACAAACACGGGTCTGATCCGCGGTACAGTTTTGACTTGAAGGACTGAAATTACCATCAAAGACTCGTTGAAATGGAAAAGCGTTTCCCTGTGCTGTGAGATCACAGCCGGCGGGAATGACGCAGCGCATCCATGAGGTACGTTGAAGCAAATCCAAGTTTGTTTTTACCCGTTTTTTTATTTTTAAAAGCAGGATTTTCTATTTAAAGAGAATAATGTTGGTTTTGTCTGTGTGACTGACACGGTTTGCCGAGTGGTGATGAACAGATCTTCACCAAGTATTGCAATGTGGCTCACTGTCAACACTGGGGGAAATGAAGCATGTCAGTCTGGGGCTACAGAACGGTTATTTAGACACAAGATCTGGGAATCATTGTTTTAAATGTCGAATATTTTTTTATGTACTGTATTATTTTTTGAAAGAATGTTATGAAAGAACCAATACTGACTCGGCTTTCTAAATGAAGTTGTTGTGACTGCTGAATATACCTACGTGGTCTCTGCAGAGCGACTCTATGTCATGCATAAACTGAGCTGTGATTGTTCGTTTGCAACTGCAATTTAAGTGTGAAAGGAAAAAAAAAAAGACATATGGATATATAGAATGTTCTCATTTTATTCTGACGTTACGTTGCAGCGTTTTGCTGCAGCGCAAGATTTCACTTTCAATTTTCATGCATAAAATACTGGAATGTGACGGATATTTTAATTTCTTTTACTTGACAAATATGTAAGAAACTTGTACAGTGTATTCACACATATTTATGCTAGACATGTTTTAAGCAAAAGGAGAGAACCAGGTGTGTTTTTTGCATGTTTGGCTTTGTTAAATTTAGTTTTAAGGAAAAATTAATTTCCCCTCATAAGGAAAGAAATGTTGAAATCCAAAACCGTTCTACCTAATTTAATTAAATTTTCTGTGCAAGAAAGCTAAAAAAAAAAAAGAGAGAAAATCTTCTGTACGAGTGACGATGTTCAAGTTCAGATTTAGTCTGAGTAAATGCCAGCTGTCGTGTTTTTAACTTTTCCACAGACTGAAAACTCCTTGCAGGAGCAGATCTCACTGTGAACATTTCACTTCTTCCGTCAGGATTCTTTCACTGCCCTGCGGATATGGGAAACTGCTGTATTCACATGTTGAAATGTAACTATTGGGTGAAAATTAAAAAAAAAGAAAAATTCAACTGTGATAACGTTTGTAGCTCTGCTCCTTTCATTGAGACAATCAGGTATTTCCACCTCTTCATTTCATTTCAATTGCATCCTGTGGTCAAGTGCCAAATATAGAAGAATTAAATGAAAGAAGAAAAAGCACAGTATTGTATCCATTTATTCTGTACGGTTCAACTGTTGAACAAAAAGGAAAAAAAAAAAGTCACTGTATAATTTTCTAGATTTTGCATGGGTCATTTGCATCATGTATTCTGTGTAGGATGTTCATTTTGTTCAAATAAAAGCAAAACGGAGGAGTAAGGATTTATTTTTGCAGCTCTTTTTGTAACATAAGTGCATAAAACTGGATTATTATTTTTTTTGATTGGTGAAAATAAAACAATTTCAGTATTTTAAGTCAAAGCTTGAAACTTCTCCATGGTTTGTGGAAAAACTTCAGATTTCTTCTTATTTTTTGTCTTCGTTTTATCGCACCTAAATGTTTTCACAGCATCAGGTTTTAATGTCAAAGATAATCAGAGTTAATAAAATATCCAGTTTTTGAATTATTTAATTTTAGGAAATAAAAGCCACTAGACTTACCTGACCTCATGTGAGGCGTTACCTACATTAGTTGAGACACTTTTGGAGACGAGAGCTACCGTCACGTTTTTCCTACATTTTTCCAAACAAAAAAATAATAATTGTAGTAAATTCAGACCCAGATGAACTAAAAAAAAATCTGATAACAGCAAGCATGATTTAAAAACAAAATACAGAAGTAATTTACATTTTTTCAGACCACTATACGAGCAGAAATTATTTTTTTTATTTCTTGCGATTGCCTAGTTGATTATAGCTATTTGAAAAAGGACATTTTTGTTCCGTTTGTTTTTATTATATTTTCAAAACAGCTGTACTTATATTACATCTCCATTTACAAATGAAGTATTTCATTTGTATGTTTTAAAAACCATACCACATAAAATTTAGCTTTTACCACGTGGCTGAAAGATGAGAGCGTCAAACAATTTTAAAATTCATTTACTTTGATTTTGAAGAAATCTACTTGAAATTCTTGGATCATACGTATAGAAATACAAAAAAATAATAAATAATGACACTTCTAGCAAAAACAATGTTTGGCATGCAGAAAAAAAAGCTGCTAAGTTGTACTTGGAATCAACTAAGTAAATTAAAGCTGCGGCTACATACAGCACATCAGATATATTTAAGTGGCTACTTCTGACGTGACATTTGGCAAAAACGCGTCTGTACATAATTATTTTATACAAAGAGTTTATACAGTAAAAATATTCAGTAAAACCGAAGTACGTGGGCATGGAGTCCAGCATTTCTTCTATCAATTCACAAGAACGTCCGTTTTTTTTTTTGTTTGTTTTTTTGTTTATCATCCTGCATAGGAAATAGAAAATGCTTCATAGAGGTAAGTGTAGTGTGGGAATCAGGGGATTCAGAGGTTTGAAGTAAAGTCCATCAGCTCATCAGAAGTTTCTCCTGCAGGCGTTGAGATCCGAGGGCGAACCGTCAGATCTCCGTCAGAATGACCTTGAAGGCGTCGGCGCTGTTCTCGATGCTGAGGATGAACGTGTCTTCGTTGGAGTAGTGCTCGACGATGTTGTCGTCCATGTTCACCAGGATTCTGCCCCCAAAAACATAAATAATAGAAATAATTTAGTCCTGAATCCAAAATTTTGATCTTAAGTTGCTTTTTTTTTTGTAGGTAAGTCGTGAACTTTTTCAAAGAATTTTACATAATAGGAGATTCTGCAAGCCTTATTTTGAAAGGTAATTTCTCTCATTACAGGCTTAATAAAATCCATCATGCTTATGGAGGGCAGATCCTGCCAAAATTGGCAGCAAATTTAGAAATAAAAAAATGGCTTGATAAAGTAATAAATGTACCAAATACTGTACTTAAAAAATAACTTCCTCAACTCATTTTGATTTTATTTCACATTATGACATACATTAATGTTTCATTTTTAATTGTTTTGACATTATTGCCATTATTTTTTTTATTAGTTTCCTTTATATTTCAATATTTATTTGTACCTTTTCCCCATATTCTGTATATTTTATTTACTGTCACTTATTATTCTTTTTTTTAAACATACTTTGATATATTACCTCCTGTAATATTTCATTCTCTCCTTTTATTTAAAAATGTTGTTATTTTTCCCATGTTTTCTTTGTTTTTTCTATTATGGAACAATTTATTTATTTCTACATTTATTGTAAATTTTGGCAGTATCCATCTTTTGATAAAGATTTTATTTTGAAGAGATTACTGTTTCAAACCTATTAGGGGTTTTCTCAAAATTATAAGTCAAAACACGACCAAAATTGTTACCTTTGGTTGTGTTTGAGCATTAATTTAAGCCTAAATCGGTCAATTTCTGGACCTAAAACAGTTCTACTTTGGTACCAGCTCACCCTTTTTTACTTTTCTTGTACACTTTGGCTATCCTCTCTGTGGGCACGCCATACTTCTCTGATATCTGTTGAGGAAAACCACAAAGGAGTGCGTGAAAACGAGCTCTCCTGGAAATATATTCTGTGTTTGACGCCTGCAGACAGAAAGGCAGTGCTCACAGCGTCCATCAGTCCTCTGAGGGTTGGAGACTTCAGCATCAGAGCATCGAACACTTCATCCGTCTCCTTCCTGACGTACAGCAGCACTACAAAGCGAAAACAGAAAGGAAGCCAATACAACCTGACTGGTAATGTCACAGTTTCCAGATTTTCTCTTATTTTTCATGAAGCCTCCAGGATCTCAAAGTTTCTTTACTTGCACAATAAGAAGAGCAGAATCACAAATAACCTTGGGCTGTTATTTTTGACATTTTCCACACATAATTATTAAATATCACCCAGACCAGCACTTCTTCTGGAACAAGCTGTGCTTGAAGAGGATTTTTGGCGTATTTTGCCAAGGATCAACATTGAGTACCATGTTTTATTCCCATGGAGCTCTGGAGAAAATAAGGATGTGTGAAGTTCAGGAACAGCTGCTTCGTTCCTCGTGGGAACACGCTGCTGCTGTAAATTGTGCTGACTCAAAATAAAAGCGTTTGCTATTCCTTACGTCCAAGTAAACACACTGGATTTAGCAAATGCTCAAATAATTTTATATTACTTGCCAGATGTGACGGACAGCAGACCACCTATTGCTTTTACTCTAATTGGTTAAAACAAACAAAAACAAACCCGATACAGATTAAAACAGCATTTTTTTTTTTTTTAAATTGTAAACATGGGGGGTGGAGGGGAACATAAGAAAAGCAAGGATGGCTGGAAAACGGGCCTCTTCCAGAGTTAATATCCAGACCTGGAAAATACTCAAATGAAATTCCAGACTTTTCCAAATTTTGCAGGAACCCTGTTAGTAGGACAGCATGTCTCGTGCTTGTGAGCACAGTTTGACGTCGGCTGTGTTACCTCGTTTGTGCGTCTCCTCCCGGCTCTGTTTGTGCGGTGACGGGCACAGGTCTTCATCAGATGGCCTGAACATCCTCTTCACCAACACGCTCCTCAAAAAAAAAAAAAAGAAGAAGAAGAAGAAGACATTATAATCCCGAGAGCTGCTGGCTTTGTTGTTGCTGTGAGGCGTGGTTTCCTGTTTTCCTGCTGACGCACACTCACCCTTCTCTGTCAATCTCTTCTGCGTTGAACGTAAACACCTAGGCACAAATTAAGAGTTAGAGGTGAAACTCAAAGCGTTATGCAAAATGTTTTAATATTTCATGTAAAATCAGGATAATAAAACTGTTAGCTACTGTAGGTAATCTGTTTCTACTTGAAGCTGCAGCCACAGTAGCAGTAATGTGACAGAAACTTTTGTTTTGGTTTTGCTTCCAAGAAAGTTGAAAGTTTGTGTCAGTAGCACCAAAACATTTTTTTTTTTGGGAAGGAATATTCAACAAGAGCACTTGGAAACAAAATGTTAAGAAATGTCAGAGGATTTCTTCTTTTTTTTTTTCCACAGAATTGGACATTTTACCAAATGTAGTGGCTCATAAAACTACGCATCAGTTTTTTTCCCCATTGTTGCATTGCAAGCTTAAACTTTGATGCATTTTGTTGGGATTTTAGGCGACAGATCAACACAAAGAAAGCCAGAATTTTGAATTGAAAGAAAAGCAGGAGACAATTTCTACAAACAGATCTCCTATATATTTTTTATTTTAAAATGGCATACTTTTCTACTTTTTTCTAGACTCTTGTCTAGCCTCCATCTCAAAATGTAGCGAGCTGAGATTTCCCATATCTCGAATGGATTATTCTAAAACAAATACTGATTCTTTTAATTTTTATCACTTTTATTCTGTTTGTAAAAATTCTGTTTTGGTGGGCATTTATCCAGTTTAACAGAGTCACTTTGAAACCCAAATATAAAGTTGCTTTGAGGACAAAACAAGCAGTGAAATTGTATATTTCTGGTATTAAATCACTGTAGGTTCTCAAAACACAAAAAGGATCAAATGTTGAAATCAATTATTTGATTTGACAAATCCAAGATGAAAGACGTTATTCAAACATAAAACAACTCAAAAATGTCTGCACATTCAGAAATGAAAACTTTTGCATTTTAGAAAATGTATCGAGGGAGAAAGTGTGGAAAATCCATCATGTTTCCACGCTAACTTATCCAGATCTGGAATATGATTAAAGCCATTTCTAGACTTTTCTAGATTGCATCCGAATGCTTGCTGCAGGAACACTTGAAGTATAGAAAAACAACTTTCTAATTTTTTTTAGCTTGTGGTTTCCCTATTCCTCTCCTTCACAGTAGGTGAAGCTCCCAGTTTTTGAAACATTTTACTGTTACAAATCTGAAAAGCCAAATTTCAGCTAGGAGGTTTTGTTGAACAGGGCGTCTACCTGTCCAGCCCTCTGCAGGTTACCAAAGTGAACATCGGGGATGAAGAGGACCGGCTGGGCCTCCAAGTCCGTTAAGGTCTTGAAGAAAGTGACGTCGGACTTTTTGGGAATAGTTATGACCCCGACACCGCCATCTTTCCCTAAACAGAAGAAAAACGAAGGACTTCACTCAAAATAATTTACCCAGTCTTTGTTTACTATTAAAACGAATACAAGTATATTTATAGCCGTAAACTGCAAAAAGAGCACTCTATTTCTGCTTACATGATACAAATCATTTCAATTACTCTTTATTTTTTGTTTAATTTTTATTTAAAATTTGCTATACCTTTCGACTTCTTGCGCAGTAATTTCCTCTCTTCATCTCTTATTTTTCTCTCAGCTCCCTGGAGAAAAAAACATAGTCAGGCGGTAAAAACGATTCAAGTCTGCAAGAGTAGCTAAAAAAAACATGCTATTTATGCGCAGGTTTGCTTTGACCACTAGAGGGAAGACTGAGGTCAGGATTCAGCCTCTTTGCTCTGAAAACTGCAGATAATGATGCACCCATAGTGGCCAAACAAACAAAAAGAAACGCTAAAGACAAATCCTAACAACCGTTTCTGGTGTCAGCAGAGATACTTTGAACATTTTCCAAGTGAACTGTTAATCTGTTTTTCATGACATAAATGTAATTGCATAATCCACAATAACAGGAGATATTGAAGTCAGAACTGAGCAGCACTGACTTTTCTATGCAACCCTCACCTTTTCCAGGCAAAGTTGCATAATTACAAGGACTGACGTAAAAGTAAATCACACAAAAAATCAACTAGATGGTGAAAAATTCCTAAAGCGTTTTTCCTGATGGGGGAAAAAAAAAATCATCATTACGGTAGCTGAATACCTGAGTTAGGCAGATAAAATTTTAAACTTTATTGCAAATATTCCTTTAAAATAGTAAAAAAAAAAAAAAAGAGTGACAAATAATGTGCAGATACATAAAATAAAGACATTCACAAGTCAGGTTTGGCAGCATTCATAGCTTCTTGTTCTGTAGAAAAAACCTGCGCATGTTATACTGCAGGTTGTTAGTTTTTCTCTCCTCTACAGGATTTTGCTGCAGTTACTGTTGTCACCACTAGAGTCCAGCAAACTACAGGTCTGCAGCATCCTCCATGTTTACCTGCACTACATCTTCAAAGTGTGTGAAAACACTTAAAATTTTGTTGCATCTCACACATTTGAGAGTCTGTTGATTTATTTACAAAAAATAAAATAAAATAAAATTAGCACGGTGAATAATAAAAATTATAAATAGGTAAATAGTTATAAATAAAGTCAGATTTTATTGCGGTTGTGTAAACACACACTGAAAAAAAGTTAAATCCAGCTTTCGATTTGAGTATATTTATTAAGTAGGAAAATATCTAAGCTTTGTGCCATTTATTATCCATAATTGTTTATGTAGGGAATAAATTCAGCTCTGGAAAAAATGAAGAGCCCACTGCAGTGAACCCCATTGAAAACCTGATAGTTACTCCATCAAATATTGATTTCTGAACTCTTCCTGAGTCTAAACATTAGTATTGTTGTTTCTAAATCAATATCAACTTGTTTTCTTTGCATTATTTGAGGTCTGAAAGCACTGCATCGTTTCTGTTATTTAGACCATTTCTCATTTTCTGCAAATAAATACTACATTTTTGCTTGGAATGTCAGAGACATTTTGTCATTAGTTCATATAATAAAAGAATAATGTTCATTTTACTCAAACATATACTTATAAAGAGTAAAATCAGAGAAACTGATCATTTGAAATGGTCTCTTACATTTTTCAAGAGATGTATCACAAGATACAGGATTTTTTTTTCTTGGCCACTGTTCAAAGTGGTAAAAATATTTTTATGTTAATGGTAATTAAAATCAGACATATGCGTATTGTTGTTTAAAAATCAGAAAACGGCTGTGAGAACATAGCAACCCACCTAAACTTGCACTTGATTAACAAACCATATTGCAATAACTCACAGAAAGAAGGACGGTTAGATACATTTTACATTTTATATGTTACCACCAAAAAAATCAGCATCTTTATCAGGGTTTACAGCTTTTATAATAAAGCAGGATTGAGTGACATGTTCCTGCAGATGTTAACAACAGTGCAGAAAGTGTTTGGTCACCTTGTCACAGAAGACCTTGATCTGCGAGTACGCCCTGTGGAGCGGCTTGTTGCTGCGGTTGTTGTAGCTGTACGTGTCGATCTGGATCATCAGAGGAAGACCCTTCACCCCCTTCTGGGAGGAGAAGTCTGTGCTCAGACAGTTGACGGTGATGAAGATCTAAAGACGACAGAGTAAGATGAGCAGATCCGGCTTCAACACTCACTCACATAAAACCTACTTAAGGCAGGAAGTGATCTTTGTCAGGAACATGCAGCCTCCTGCTTCAAACCTTCATCTGCTCTGTTCTACAAAAATCTTCATAGCTCTCTTTTGTTTCACTCTCCAAAGCCACGCAAACCAAATTCCTTTCAATTTGTCGTGGTTTTGCTTCGCAGGAATCTCAGGAGATAAAAATCAAAACATGATAAACGCAATCCAGAAGGTAAGCAAGCTGCCACTCCATTCAGTAAAGTCTGAATGTCTCTAATCTTCTTGTCAAAAGGTCTACATTTAAGTCAGATTAGACAAATGACATTTGTGAACATCAATTTTCATGTATTTTCTTTTAGATTTAACTCTGAACTTTGACTAGACCACTTTGATACATAATTATGCTATGATCTAAGTCGTCTATTCCATCTCTGGCTGCATGTTTAGGGTCTTTGGTCCACTAGAAGGTGATATACAACCCCAATCTTAAGTCTTTTGCAGCTTATAGCAGGTTATCTCCACAGAATAATGTTGCCACCACCTTGGAGACGGAGACAGAATCTCCAAACTACCATGTGGATCTCAGCAGCTCCTCCAGTTTCACCATGCGTAGCTTTGAGGTTGTCAGACTCTTTTTTCAATTTCAATGCCCTGCGAGCCGCTCAAAAATGTGAATATTTATGTAAAAAAAAAAACGTTATATGTTTTTGCCAAAATGCAAAACCATGTATCCTCTTCTTTTCACTTCAACATTTGTGTTAAATGAAATATTTAATCAACAAATAGCACTAGCAATTTGTCCTGAGTAAAAATCAACAACGTATGCCTCGGTGTGTAGATGGGGAACATTGTGTTCAGTGAACAGTTTTTGCTTTTAGTTACTGGAATCAACAGTCCACTGTCGCCACATGCTTGTTCAAAAAGAGAAATGCAACCAGCTGGGTTCCCTTAGACAGAAAACCTGGAGTAATAAACTGGGCTTTACCACAGCATTTTATTATCTAACTGGAATTTGTCTTTTTATCCGTCTGTATAATTAGATTAACTATATTCAATACATTGACAAGATGTTCTTGTTTTGTAAAGTGTGCTGGGATGAGATTTCTCTAAACAGACTCTGCACACAAATACAGCAACTCAGAAATAGTAAGAAGCATTGGCTTTGATTTCTTTCAATCGTCTTTGCCTGCGCTTTTGCAATAAAAAAAAAGTCTCTTGACACACAGTGCACATAAACAGACCAAACGCACACATCGAGTCCCTCAGAAATGAGGGCAAAACAAACAAGAGAGGGTGGGGACAGGTGCTGGTATGTGTTGGCTCTTGGGGGCACTGAAGTTTAAACACTGACGGAGCTGCATTTAAGGAGTGGTCACAAAGGAGTGGGCTTCACAGAAACACAGAGAACAAACAGAGCAAATGTAGGCGGCTCTGCCCATCGGTTTTATGACACCCACCTGAAAACGTGCCAGCTAGAGGGAAGATACTGCTTTCGGTGCTCAGATCTTGACTGATTGCAGCATTATAGGATTTAATATTAAATATGACAGTAAGCTCTTAAGCATTTGCGGTGTCTACGGGTCAGACGGTTGCATCAAACCGGTTAATTTGTCAAGTAAGAGCATTTGTTTGCCAACATCTGAATCAGCACAAAATAAATAATAAAAAAAAAAAAAAAACCTGTCAAGCTACTTTTTCACATCCACAACACACCTCTAGTGAGAGTAAATAGAGTAAACTGGTTTCTGGGAAAATTACTATGACATTTAATTCCTGCATGCAAAGCAAAAAAGAACGGGAAAAAAAATACAGTAACATAACTCCTCTGTACCTTGGCCTCTTCATTCACATCCCAGGTGAAGGAGATGGCATTGTAGGCGATTTCTTCAATATTCCCGATTGTGTTGAAGCTCTCCTTGTAATCAGCTGTTTAATAAAAACAGTACATAGTTTATTTCTTGCAAATACAAATTTCAAATTTATTCCCAGCTATCAGGCATCGACCCAACAAATTGGTCAGTAAAAGCAAAAACTGGTAGCTATTGTTAAGATAAGCAATCATGTGGCACGCTTCAGTTTTAGGACATAAGGCCTTATCTGCTTGAGTAAACAGAGAGTCTGGCTTCAAAGGGCCTGAGAAGATGCAAAGAAAGGCTATTCAACTGGGGCATAAAAGGGCAGCCAGATCAGTGCTTCGGTTTGCTTTAGGTTGACCTCTGACCACAAGTATGGGAGATAAAAATTGGGACCATAATAAGAATGCTCTTTGGCCAAGCACCCAATCAAAGGAACATGCTAAAGAAACATACAAACCTACAAATAGATAAATATATGTGCGTAAATAAAAGCAGGACTGCTTTTGGGAGGGACTCGCTTTCATTTTCAGAGCCTCTTCAGCTGTTATATGAAATGTTAGATCTCTCTGTTAAGATACAGTAAGCTTAAACTCTAAGCTAGCTGGCTAGTTAATCCTGAGCTATATAAGGTAAAGCTGAAGATACTGAATTCTCGCTAAGATTGCAAGCTGACATAAAATAAGCTCGAGCTCCAGATAAGCTCGCTATCTTTTTTAGTGCATAACATAGTCAAAGTTTTAGATAAATAACTTAGCTATCTTATTATAAATTTAAGTATAGCCTAGCTAGCTAGGCTATCTAAAGTTTAACATCTGCTTCAATTCTATAAAGGTTTGTTAGTGTAAGATGAAATTGCTTTCTAGATAAGTTAGCTAGAAATAGATAAGTCTAAAATCTTGATGAGTCAGCTAAGAGAAGTTAACCTTCAACTCAAGAAAAGATAGACTCGCTAACTAGCTTACCAAGAGTAAGACAAGCTTAAACTCTACGTCAGCTAGCTAGCATAAACTAAGCTATGTATAAGCTATCCAGTAGGCTTACTTAGATAGTGTCAACTAGAGTGAACTTATCTTAGCTTAATTTCTAGAAAAGAAAGCCGGATAGATATACGGACAGACAGGTAAGGTTTCATATATTTGATTCACAAATACTTTTCAGTAAGGTCTACATTGACAGTGACTACAAGGTATCCAAAACAAGCCCTGGGCATCATCCTTTTTATATATTGTTGTTTTTTTAACCAACTTTGGTCTCATTTGTACAAACGACATAGTTCTACAACTCTTGTGGTTCCTTCACATGCAACTTTGCAAACTTGCGCCACTCTGCTATTTTCCTTTTGGAGAGAAGGCTAATATTTGAAATGCTAATTTTGAAATAAATTTAAAAAATACACACCAATGTTAATCTGAATACACAAACAGAAGAAAACCTTTAGAATAAATAATAATCAATTAACCTCAATACTGCTGATTGCGGGATGACTCCGTTAAGATTTGTTTTTACTGTTTGACAACAACTTAGTTTAATGTGACCATTGTCCAAGTGTCTATTAGTGAGGTCCTCCATTAGCCTAACCGCCATCGCATGAACACTTCCTGGTCTCTGAGCAGGTGCACAAAGCAGCAGGGCAGGTTGTAGCACGCCTTCCTGTGCGAACACCCCCGAGTAAATAACCTCATTCAAATGACCCATTCTCTGAAGCAGCCCCGGGGTACGATGCGCCTTGTCTCAACCTCTATTCATACCAGCTTTTCTTTAATTTCCATCCAGCTAGAACTCCCTTTTACAGTATTGCCGTGCACAGGTGGTCTCTTAGGGAACAATGTTTCGAAAACTTTGTGTGCAGTTATGTGTGAATATGTTTCCGCAACCGCATCTGTTGATATAATGGAAAAATATTTATGCCCTATGGGTTGTGCTGTTGATGTGTCTGATCTGTGTCTGTTCCTCACACATGAACATAAAAACAGACTCATTATACTTGCAAAAACATTAAAAAGAACACCTGAGGGATTTGTTCTAAAAAAAAAAGAGCGATTACACTTCCTCATAGTAGTTGTATGGTGAATATCTGGAGGGAGGCTAGAGACATAATTTCATGCTTTAGTAAGATCAACAAGCTAATTAAAAGGCAACAGGGTTCAAAAGTTTTACAATTGTTATTTATAAGTTAACAAAACCTCTTAATTATATAACCTAACAACAGAAACACGTGATCTAAGCATAACCTGAGTCAATAACAAAGAGTTGCACTTTTCATGTCTTTGGAGATCACACCGACAGATTACTTTAGTTTGGCTTTATTTCTTCAAGAACGCTCTCATGCATCAAAAGTCAACCTCAGACTAATCTTAAACTCCATTATAGTGAGGAATCTCACTTATCTATGCCAAAACATGCATTTTATTTTCTCTTCTACACTTACTTGATGAAGGAAAAACTGTTATCTTTGAGGTGAACCACTGACAATTTTGGATATACTACAAAGAAATGTTTTGGAGTTTTTTGGAGAGCAGAGATTTACAGTTGCCCACTTGTGGGCAATTACCTAAGAAATGGGTATTTCTGTAGCTGTCGAGACAAGACTTTTTACAGCCACTTCAGAAAGAACCCCGATGCATAAATTTACCTAAGATGTCCACTGTTGGACTTGGAAAGCTTATTAAACTCATTAAGAGATTAATAGACCTCATGGAGTTGTTTGTTTTTTTTACTGCATTTACATGGTAAGTTACATTTCTACATATTCTACAAAGTGTTGCCCATGGAAATCTTTCACAATTTGCTGATTATTCTGTTTTCTTTGTGCATAAGTACGGTGAAACCATCTCTTTCAAAAAACACTGCATAAATAAACATATTTACTTTTTACGTATGACCCTGACTAATATTTTTTGAATCACTGCATAAACTTTAATACCTCCATAGTTCACCACTTTGAAACTGCAATGTCGGCTAATCACCAAAAACAATTAGGATTCTCATACTGGGACAATTATTTACTCTGACAAGTTAAGTTGTGATCTGTCCAAGAATTTTGGTGCAACTAAACCCTGCGGACAAACACCACCATAACAGGAGTCTGGCATGAGATCTTAGTTTCAGTTTTTCACTTAAATTCATGTTTCGTTGCCATGAAAGGCTTTAAATGTACCTGCAGATCTAAAGACGCGTGTGAATTGAAGGCTGATTGTGACTCACCTTGGTTGGTGTAAACATGAGAATTAAGATGAAAATCTACACTGAAGAAAAAATTACTTTCAACAGACCAGGACCAGTTGAGGTAACAGTGTGGCTAACATTCCTCTCCCTGTCCCAACAAGCTGCATGGAGGTGTGTATGTGTCTGTTCGTCTGCATCCAGACCCAAAGTCTCCCACATACCTCCGAATCTTTGCCTACCCAGCAGGCCCAAGCTTGTCACCCAAATTGCCTCAGAGCGTCTCACATGCATCCACTCAACAAGGCGTAGAAAAGACGGTTAAGATTCAAATGCTCCAGCAGAGCTTAAAGGGAAAGCAAATGTCACAGAGCGGAGATTGAGCGCCTTTCAGATCGGTGCATGTACGCCCGTGGGAAGTGGTGTGAAAAGGAAAGTTTGACTTGTCATGTTTGGAACAGACGAGCATTAAGATCAATCACCTGGGTAATGTCGGGAAGATTAGAGGGTTTATGCTGCAACACATTCACGTTAAAACATTTATTGGTGCGAGTGTGTGTGTGCATTGTACTGTAGGTCAACCTGATCCACTGTCTGATGGTGGATGATGGCGGGCAGCTGGGTGGAGGCTAGTTGGCCTTCAGTTTCGTATTGCTTTATTTACTTACTGAGCGCATTCCAGGACTTCTGACAATATAAATGTGTCACTCTGCCTCTCAGTGAGCACATCAGGCAGGGTTTTAAAATGTTTAAACAGCTAGAGCCTAAAGATCTTTTAATTCGATGTCATATGTTTTTTCCAAATATAGTGGCGCTAAAGTAAAACTGCTTGTCAGATGGCTGGATAGAGCATTGCTACACTTTTCACATTCCTACTTAGGGTGTGATGGGTTAGTTTGATGGATTATCTATTTGTGTTGCTCTATAACAACATTTCGAGAATCAGTTTTTATGACATCATGGACATTTGAATACAAATCATTCACAAATTTGGGTTTTATGATATGTGTTTTTATTTCTCCAATGAAGCACCTCAGCTAAACCAAGTTTAAGAATCTTGTTTCCAGTTTTAAACGCAGAACTAAAAAAAATGATTGGAAGGATAAGAGAAAAGCAATTAAATTTATTTTGATGTAAAAAATCAAAAATAAAGTTCACAACATCATGTAAAAACACCGTTTTTTTCCAGATTTGTAGCTTTTTAATATTCAAGTTCCCATTCCTTTATGCCTTTCCAGACATCTCAGTATTGCATATTGACAATAATAAAAGGAACTATATTCTGTGCAAAAAGCACTTAAGTTGTTGAGCTACAATCAAAACCATTTTTAAACATTTCGCTTCAAATTTTACAAAAAATCTTACCGATGTCGAGGACCCGCTGTTTGGCCGTGTGTTGCCGCGAATGCCAGTACTTCCAGTATTTGAGCTGCTCGTCTCGGTTCTTGTCCTCGCTGAACACCACCATGATTACACTCTGAGAAGCAGAACAAGGGAAGAATATGCCTAAATAAATGATCACTCTGAGATAATGTCAGACTTTAGTTGTTACTCATGGCATTACGACACCTTGGCATCCATCGCGGATAAGAGCTTTATGAGTCAGGTTGCTGTTTAGTTGGAAGAAAGCATTCATGGGCTACAACAATCTGATGATGACAAAGTCAAAACGCTACAATTTAATGGGCTGTTCACACATAAAGGCTAATTTAAACCAGCTCCGCAGTGTAAATAAGAGGTTATATCCTCACGCTAATGTCAAGTTGTCATGCCAACTATGTATCACCATCCACATAATAGTCTGAAAGGCACCTGAAGCCTTTTATTTTAATGACAGATGTCATGTTGTAGCTCATTTCTATCACTTCAAATAGAGTGGTGATATTTACTTTTATTTGTGGTGTCTTTTATACGCCAGCTGCACCGGTACATGCTTCAGGAAAGATTAATATGTTTTCCATCTAGAGCCCACACTAGGCTAAAATTATGAGTGAAAAAATTACGATATAAACAAAAATGCCTTATTAACACAGTTTGAGTGAACATTATCCAAAAAGCAGAGAAAGACAGTAAACTATCTTTGACCTGATTTGCGTTCTTTATTCAACATGTTTGGAGTTCCTGTCTTATTTACTATATTAACTGTTAATGCTGTTAATCAAAAACCATAATCTAATTAATGAGCCATAGAATTTGATACAGTTAAGTCCAAAATTACTCATACCTTTGGTAGATTTAGGTTTAAAATAATATTTTAGTCATACCAACATGTTTTTTCTTTCTCACTGGAAGTAAGATTAACTTTTTTAATCAGCCCTATCAAAGTCTCATATTGATTCTGTCATGCCAGTTCGGTATTATTATAGTATTATTATTTATGGCAGAAAAAACACTAAATAAAAAACCTTACTAGACATGGACCTCTTTTCAAAAATTGAAATAGCCACCTGGATAGTTGAAGAATTTGTTAAGTTAAGATAATGTTGGTACCCAGTACCATCACATACAGTATGTTCATCCAGACACACATATACAAATATGATCAGTTTCTCTGACTTTACTTTTTAAAGGTAAATGTTTGAGTAACATGAACATTGTTCTTTTATTCTATGAACTACTGACAACATGTCTCCGAAATTCCAAGCGAACATTTGGTATTTATTTGCAGAAAATGAGAAATGGTCAAAATAATGAAGAAGATGCAGTGCTTTCAGACCTCAAATAATGCAAAGAAAAGAAGTTCATATTCACTTAGAAACAACAATACTAAATGTTTTAACTCAGGAAGAGTTCAGAAATCATTGGTGGAATAACCATGAGGTTTTCAATGAGGCTCAGTGCAGTGGGCTCTTAATTTCTTACAGCCAATATTGAGATACATTTTCATTAAAGAATTGTCTTAGTCCATCTGCAGCACACATCTGGCTTTCTGTTTTCTGGATCTCAACGATACATCTCACTATATTCCTCAACTGCCTACAAATCTTGTGTGAGAGTTTCTGAGCAATTGTGCCGAAGACAACTGCCTGCAGCAAGAGAAAAGATAAAAGCTGAAAAGCTGCAAGCTCTGAACATAAAAGGAGCTTAAATATTCAAAAGAGTTGAACAGAGCAAGCAAAGCAAAACCCTTTGATGCCAGTTATCTCCTGCAGATACAGAGGGAAAAGGACAGTCTTTTTTAAAAAACAAAAACGTGACATTAGAGATAATGTCAATTAATTAGTGTATGAAAAACTTCATGGAGACATGAGAAGGAAATGAGCCACTCACCCGGACTTTGCTGATGGGGTGACGGAGGCGCTTGTTGGCACTGAGCTCGCTGAGCGTCACGGCGTAAAACTGGCCTTTATTTAGGTAAGTCATGGGTCCCTCGCCTTGTTTCTGGCGCAGCGAGCGAGTGGCGTCCAACGTATACTGAAAACTGCCACTGCAAACACACATCAAGAAAGATTTGTGATGATAAATAACAAGGCAGGATGAAGGGGTAGCAACAACTCAGCTGAATCATGCGTGCCTTTATGGATCATTTTCAGAGTTGCAGGTTTAAATACTGGTTGCAACACTTTACTTATACATTTGTCTGTTCTACAATAGGAGGGTGCAGGGACTTACGCTCCCTCCTGATGAAATAAGAAGTCGTCTGCAGCGAGAGAGGAAGGTGAGTGGTACTTCTGTTCAAAATGCAGGCAAACAAAGAAAAACACACAGAAAGAGGAAATCAGTCCTGAAAAATTCAGTCAGCTTGAGAGGAACTCATCAAACAATGCAGCAAATGAAACAAAAACAGAAACTCCTTCACAGAGGTTTTCTCATGAACAGACCTGAGAGCAACAGAGGCAAAAGGAAACAGATAATTAATGTATCTAATGTTAAATATCTACCTACATGTACAGATTCACACTTATACCAATCATCCGCCTGTTTTTTTCCTGCATTTCTTTTGAATGGCTAATTTATTTCACCTTTTGCATCAGTTTCCAACGTGACGTTTTTGATACAGCTCACAGTAAAATGAACACTATAGATTTTCATCATTAAGTTGTTATAGATTGATATCAAGGTTTTGGGATTTCAATTAAATCATCAGACTAGACTTTACCACATGCAACATCTTTGCAATTTTTCTCTATGTACTGCTACCAAAAGTATACTGTGGTGCAAAAAGCTAAAACAAATATTTTTTGATATATCTTTTCTCAGCTCCAGAGACGCTTTGTAGCAGGAGAAAATACCGAAGTGATTGGAGTTTTTTTTCCAGCTGTTTGAAACAGAGTGTAGTGCAGTGCTGCTCCTCCCACACCTGTTTCTGGCGCTTACACAACAGACAAATTTGGCTATTTGAAAACACTTATATTATGTGTGTTAATTAGAAAAAGAGCAACCTTATTAAGGTAACACTGTTTCGAAAATACTTTTTACAAGATGCATAACAGATTGGGTAAGGATACGTTTGCGGTATCAATATATACCAACTTAAAAACAAAATATGTTACTTCAAAACGGATAACATTTTATATTGCAGTTTAAAGTCATTTTTATTAGATGCCAGTGGAAACTATAGAAATGCCACCATCACTTCTACAAAAATGTATATTTTAATCTTCAAGCAACTAGAAAATACTGCTGTCTTTGCCAGGTATATTCATTCTGTATGTATTAAAATCAAAAAAGAAAAATAAATCTTAGAAATATCAATATGACTACAACAGTACCAATGGATATATATATTTTTAGCAGCAGTATGAAAGAGAATTAAAACATTTTTGTTTTTAATTCAGGTATAAATACATTGATCTTGTGAAACCATACAGTCTTACGATGTCATATCGGCTCATCCTGAGTATCTACAGTTCTTAAAGCTGCAGTATTTGTTATACTTGTGTCTGTCTCACCCCGTCTGTCTCCTCCTCGTAAGGACTGTCAGGCGGACTCTGCTGGTCCTCTTTCACGTACGAGCTGTGGTTGACGGTGGTCACTTCGTAAGGACTCTGCTCGTAGACCACCCGCTCCTCTCCTTCCACCCGGTAGTGGAGTCCAGGTCCCGCCATGAAGACGGGCGCGTACACCTCGGCCTTGACCACGGCCACGGCTGGAGGGTCTCCGTCCGCTGGGGCCTCCCCCGTTGAGCTGCACAGTTTGGGATCCTGGTGGTCGGTGCCGAGAGAGAGATTGACCGGGACAGATTTTAGGACCTGGACACGGTTGTCCAGAGTTTCTGTGTCATTTTGGCTGGTGGGGTTGTTTGGCAACAATGGCCTGAGAAAAAAAACAAAACAAAAAAATCAAGGGTTAAAATTGGTTTATGGTGTTCTTTTCTTCTGAGTCAAGCAACAATAACAGAAACAAAATCATTAATTTTATTTTTTTTAAAAAGGGGGGGGGGGCACAATGTTTAAAAATTAAAGGTTTGTTGTAAATTTTATTGCCTGCAGCTGAAATATGGAGCAGGGTTTTTTTTTTTTTTTTTATGGCAAACCGCTCCCATTTTATACCTGTAACTTAAAAAAAAATCTCTTGTATTGTGACTGCAATGTTTTTCTTCCTCTTTTGTTCTTTGTGGAGATGGAATAAATCACTTACATCATCTTATATCATATGACTTTACATTGTCATATGCACAGAAACAGTAACACCAACTCACCTAAAAACGACAGTGGTCTTTAGAGCCAAATAGGGCCGACTCTACTGAACTTGTTCACCGTGGAAAATGATGCTCTCTTACCAGCTTCAGACACGTTTTACAAGGTCTTTTGCTTTAGTTTTGGGTGGCTGTGCACATTTTGCACTGAAACACATTCTGGGATTTTTTTACGACGCTTAAGCAATAATTGATTTTACCTTGACAACACACTTCAAACACACAGCATTGTGTTTGAAGCGTTGCCTTAAAATCCATCCACAAATGTTTCTCCATTTAACTAACATGTCTCATTATTCTGGCATTTAGCAGATTTGATTTGGAAACCCTAAGTGGAAAAAAAAGACTGGAAAATTTTGTACTTAATGAATAAACTTAGTCTGGGGGTTTGAATGGATCGAATTCATGCACAGCTTTCCTAATCTAGTCACTAAAGCCACCTTCACCAGTCACACTCAAGCTCACATTTCAATATGAAGATCAGTATGCAACATGGGGTAAAGGGTGTTGCCCAGAGGAATACTGACATGTTGTAAAAGGAAGCTAAAATCAAACAATCAACTTTCCAAATGCAAGCTCACTGCTCTACCCACTGAGTCACAGTCACACCTCAACAAGCGCAATAAGACTAAACTGTGACCACTTATTTTAAAATGATGAACATAAATAACGCAATCCTTTTGGTTAACAATAAGCCACAATGCAAAAGCAGAAAATTACAAAAATGGAAACTTTTGTAAAAATTACTCGATGCGTAGTCAATGTTTTTCCTGCTGTTTAGGAATGAATGGATGTTTACGTTCAGTCCTCCGTGTCTGAGTAATTTACCAAGAAAAAGAAGGCGAAGAAAAGAGCAGCAGGTGAAACTAATAAGCACATGTCTATTCAAAGGGCAAATTTTGATTGATTTAGCAGCAGAGGTTAATTTAGCGCCTTTGTGAATTTTAGTTAATAATATAGGTTTATATTTATACCTAGTGAAGCAAAGCTAACATGTCAAAAAATGACAAATAAATAAAACCTGGTAATATGATGTCTCTGTCACCAATCTATAAGGTATTTTTTTTATTATAAAATGTATTAAAAAGTTCAACTAAAACTTTTTAAGTAAAGAATGACATGTTACCATGTCATAAACAATAAAGATGATCACAGATGACAAAAGACTTTCAATATTTTTCAACTTTTTCAGTGCAGGTAGCAGGATTTGGTACTTCGTATTTGTCTCAGAACAAATGTCAGGCTTTTAAGTCAAAAAGAAAACTCACTGATTTGTGACATTTTTTCTGTAATTTGGCTAAAATCTTTAAGATCTATTTGTTCTTAGAAAAACAGAATGCTCTTGTATGAAGCTATTTTATATGTTACTCTGTTGCCTTGTACTTGTTTTATTATTACTGAGATCAAGGGTTTGACAGCAAATCCTTAGCTTTTGCGAAACTTAAATTTACTAACCTTTTCTCCGGGTCTTCAGGAATTTCAGCAACTTTGGGGATTGCCAAAACTCTCTTTTCTTTGGGCACCTGGAAGGAGGAGAACAGTCAACAGCAGAACATACTAACCGGTGGTGTGTGTTTCCTGCTAACAACAAGTTTACTTTCTGAAGGATTTTTAATTGCTTTGTATGATTTCTTCCCTAAGGAAAGAAACTCTTGCAAAAAGAATGCAATCAACTAATGATGAATAGTTTATGTTGCTTGAGGTTCAAGTTTAATTGCCTGAGTCAGTTCTGACTCTTATGATCTTCCCTTTTTGCCTTTAGTGGTAAAAGGGAAGCAAAGGTGAGAACGGAAAAAGATTGTCTTCAGACCGAAATCTTCCCATTGTATTGTTTTTATTATATTGATTGAATCTTTATCCATCTTAAAATGCTACCCATCCCAGATTAAATTCCCTCCAGGCTTCTCCTTGGATAGATACAGAAAACACAATGAAATGTGAAAGTGAAAAGTGAACAAAGGTCCACTTAGCGATCTGTAAATGTAGAAAATAGAAACTACTCCTGAACCAGTGGGACTGTGTTTTTTTTGCATCTGAACTGTCAACTTAACCACTGGAGGTTTCTTCCTGCTAGACGGGATTTGTTCCTATCCACTGTTGCCACAGGATGGATTTCTAGATTTGATTAAATCAGCTGAGCTTAGACGACTAAATGACATTATGAACTGATTTTGACTGTATTGCATTTTAGCCAAGATTAGACTGAAATGTATACAAGTTAATTTGAGTCTGTGTAAATACTTATATTATGATTTGGACCAGTATGTCTTAAAATGTCATTATGTGATTGGAGGTGATCCGAAACAACCCAACCAAATGTTGAAGTTTGAATGTTTTCAGGCAAAATCTGGGATCCATGAGCGAAAGGGTCACATTTTTATATTTTCTAGTCTAAAGAAAAGACAGGAATATACATTGTGTTGAGGGATTCTGCTCATAATGCCACAAACAGTTAGAAGATAAGCCAATACTTGAGAGGTACTTGTTGCTTTGGAGTATGTACCACTCCAGTTAAGCATCTATAATAAACACTATTTACTCAACTCGATTTATTCCTTTTTGCCTTAAAAGCAATGCAGTTTCTTTAAAGTAGAGGCATGTTTTTATGAAGTTGTCTGATGAATCTTATTGCAGTTTACCAGTCTGTCTACCTTTAAGGTTTGCTTGTATGTCACATGCCTTATTGTTCACTACAGACTTCTGCTTGCTGATGAGGTGTTTGGTGTTGTTGTTCTCCACTGTCGCCACGTGCTTGTTTTGGATTGGGAATTGCTGCAAAAATAATTCACTCACTGCACATACAACGTTTTACCAATTAGAATTAAATGATTTACCTGACTTTGTTTGAGTTGAATTGGACTTTGGAAAAATAATTTGACTACAGAAGTTGAATAAATTGGACTGGTTTGAATTTTTATCAATTTTGATTCTATATTACTGGATATTATAGAGATGTTTGTACTGCAAAGCACTTTGAGACGGCGTTTTTTGGTGAACTGAACTATACAAATCACTAAATCGATGTGCTAGGACACAGCCGTCACCATCCTCCACAGTGAGACCTGCACCTTGTAGTAGTCGTACAGCAGCCCCAGGGCATTGGCACTGTCCTCGTCCCCATTGATGCTCATCATGGCCTTGGTGGCAGCCGTCAGTGGGTTCTCCAGGTACGACCTCCACGCCTCATCCTCGCTGGTGTAAGCGCGCCGCACGGCGGGGAAAGAGCTCTCATTGGGAACGACCACCACCAAGCGCTTACTGGAAGAAGGTAAATCAAACAGCTTTTATTGATTCACTGCTGCTTTTAGCTTCGTTGTTTACTCTCCTTTTGATTTTACTGAAAGTCTTTATCTCAATGATCAATTTCACAAGAATTCAAATATTACCTTGTAATCTATAGCTGCCATTAGGTGTGTATGTATGCGTATGTATGTGTTTGCCTTGGCGCTCTTTAGTCCCACTTAAGTGGAGATCACAGAGTAGTCAAACACACACCGTGTTGCCACAACATCTCTCTGGGCTCAGCCAATCAGAGGGTAAAGCTCTGAGTGAGTCAACTTGAACTTGTACAATAAACAGTGACAACATTTGCACTTTCATTACTCTAATAGCTGCAGCACAAATAAAGATTAATCAGTAATGTACAATGACCGTGGAATTTGAGATTGTCTCAAAAAGAAAAGATTATTAACCAAAGGAAACACATCATCAATTTATATTTACTGCAGGAGAAAAATATTAAAAGCATTTACTTTGTATAACACCTTTACTTTTTGGATTATAAATTAACACTCCACAATTAGATTTTTCTTTCTTCGTTTCTCAGCGAATAAATTTTTTAAGTGATTTTAGATTGATCAGTTTTGTTGTTGTTTTTCCAGGTTCTCCATGACTGCAGTTACTGCTCTAGAACAACTAAACATTAGTGTAAAAAAACCCCAACCCAAAACTGATTACTATCTTTCAATTCCGCTGCGTTGGATTTTTGCAGAAACTGTTAACCACTGCCTGTCAAAATAGTGGCCGACACCTGCTGTCGCCACTGATGACAAACCCTGAAAAACTGAACAGAATAATAAAGGGAAAAAAAACAATAGAATATACACGTTTAATTAATTTGAACAATTTCACTATGAAGTGCCTAGAAAGAAAAAAAAGTACTATAATTGAAGTTTTATTGAAGTTACAAGCCATATTTAAAATAGATTTTTGTAAAGTATTATGTTATACTACTAACAGTTTAATAAATCATTAATAAGGCTCAAATTTCCGAATTTAAAGTAAACATTTTTTTATTATAACTACCTAAATTAAAGACGGAAATTCGGTTTCAGTTCCTAATCAGCAACCAAAAAATTATTTTATGAAGAATTTGCGAATAAAACACACAAAGAGTTAAAATATATATAAACTCAAGAAATATTTTAGAAGCAGTCAAAAGAAAAAAATATATATATTCGTGAATCTGAAGTAGGTTTATCGAGAAAAAAAAAAAAAAAAAAAAAGAAAATCCAGAAATAAAAAATTTGTCCTGCCACTTTGACGGGCTTTTTCATCAGTCAAAAATGGCGAATTCCGCTCTAATGAAAACCACGGCTCCAAGTATTTGCGCGAAAAGTTTCCTCCCGGACCTGAACTCGTCAGAACATGTGTGGAATAAATATCCACCGCAGGTGATGTTATGACCAGTGACTGAGCGCTTTATTTCGCCCCACAGCGCTCAAAGCTAGATCTGGAAAACAAGCGCCTCTTCGTCCAGAACCCATCTACGCTCCTCTCCTCGGGCTCGATCACTTACTTGTCTGTCTCCTGTGACATATTTTTTGCTTCCTCTACGGTTCTTCCTTGTGAAACTGGACTTTCAAGTCGGAGCAGCTAGCAGAGTGAGTTTGCCAGAAGTTGGGCTACAGGTAAGTCGACTTTTCTCGCCCCGCGTCTTTTCTCCCTGCCCCTCTCCGAGACGGTCTCTCCCCTCCCCGCTCCTGTCCTCCTCTACCTGTCAGGTAAAAAAAAAAAAAAAAAAAAAGTCCTTCCAACCTGGACCAATAGCTTTGCTTCGTCTCTTCTTCAGTTTGCAGGCATTTTAGAACAAACATCGACAAACATCCTGCTGCCATACGCTCTAATATTTGCCTTTTTAATGTCCGCTTTACACGAAATTCTTCCACTGGGAGGAATTGAAGGTGAGTTCCTGAGTCGGCTCCTGATTGGCTGATGCTGAGCGGAGCGGAGCTCTGATTGGCTATCAGGTAAGGGGGCGGGCGGGATAGCTCACCTGCAAGCACAATAAAAGACATTCTGGCTCAGTTTCTAGCTCTCTCTGTACAAACTACTTCAATTTCCTACGTGTAAATACCCCCCATTTGCACACGCGTAGGTAATTAGGTAAACAAGCACGTTTTATTCGTGTAAGTAAAAATGAGGTTGCTTCACAGCAAAAAGATTCAAATAGAAAACAATTCAAGTTAAATAAAAGAAAAAGAAAGGCTAAAATACAATCAAGAAAAAAAAAAACGGGTCCTGGAAAATTATCTTTCCTTAACAATGTATCTGTATTGTAGACCAAAAAGTCACGTTTGAAACAAGCAAAACCTAACAGGTGCAAATTGAGAAAGGGGTAAAGTTCAACTATTTTGATTTTGTTAAAGAATAAAATTGTATAATTGCCTGTGTTCATTAACAGAAATCCTAACGATAATAAGAAACGTTTTTTTATCTAATAAGATCAACTTACTTTGTTCCCATCTACCGACTTCACCTTTTAACCCTCAGGGTTTTTTTTTTGTTTTTTTTGAATGGCTGCCCTGTGTGATTTTTAGGCAGTTTCAGAGACGACCCGGGCAGGAGCCCTGTCATTAGCTTACACAATGCCATTGTCCTCCTGATGAAGCTGTTGTGTGAGGAGATCCCAGTGCTTGGGATTACCCTGACTGAGCAAACAGGGAACGAATGTGTGTCTGTGTGATGCAGTGAGGAACAACTGAGGAGAGGTTCAATTATTTCTAATTGCTTATGGTAAATTTAAGATTTCAGTCCTTTTCGATCTAAAATAAAGATCAAGTCAGGTGGTGATCCTTACTGGATTTAACGGGCATTTGATGATAATAATCCTCTACAAATGGTACAGAATTACACGATAATCTGAAATTCAGTCAAATTTAGCCATGCACTATTCGAACTGGTTTTAATGGAAAAATGTTTGCATGATAAAATGACAGATTTTTGCTTATGAATCCCTTCACCCTCTGTTGCATGGAAATACACAAAATGATATTTTACATTCAGTTTAACCGTCAGCAGGAGTTGTGCATGTTTGCATGCTCTGCAGATGATCACTATCCTCCCTTGTCCAATTTGCTTTCCAGAGCACCTGAGCTCTTTATGTGTGTGTGTGTGTGTGTGTGTGTGTGTATTAGAGCGGGATTGCTAGATAAATACAGGTGGGGTTCTTTTCTTCCTGCGGCACCGAGCCAAAACGAGCTCAACAACACAGACAAAGAGAAGGAAACTGCGCCGTTCAACTTTTTGATTTTTATCTCTGCTCAACCTTATTTTGTATTTTTCTAGTTAAAACAGATTCAGTTTCCTTGTCAGGGACTTTGCTGGAAATTACTTATTAGAAACTAAACAGTTGGAAGGTAAATTGCTCTCAATAAAGATACAAAGACAACTATCCCGAAAATAACTGAAATATCTAGTTCCTGTTGGCAAACGTGCAGAAATGCAAGCTTCAAAGAGCTTGTAAAATGTATATTTAATTATTTGTTTGCTCATTTACTTTTATTTATATGTGCGTTGCTTGTGTTTTCGTAATAGAGTCTCACTTTTCAATCTCTGAATTCTATTTTGGTGTTTGGTTTTGAGGTGCCACTATAAGATTGTGAATATTCACCTGAGTTTAAGGCTTTCCTTATGGATTTTATGGATTTATTTTTGCTGAAACAACTTGACTTTTCTGAAAGCCTGCTAAGTAGGGAGATATTGTTAAATGTCGCAATAAGAAGTCACATTTGCATTTTGCCACAACTCATGTAGAGACCACAGAAAATATGAAAATATGTTAAAGAAGATGTTCTGTATGATAAGACCAAAGTGTAACCTTTTGGCCAACATTCAAAATGCAATGCGTAACAAAAAAAACGATGATGTTTTTAACATAAATAATCTGTGAAACATGGTGGTGGCTGCATCATGTTGAGGGGACGCACTTCTTCAGCAGGGACAGGGACGTTGGTCAGAGTTGGTGAGAAGATGGATTTATACAGGAATACAAAAACCTCTCACAGCACATTCATATGTCAGAATGGCCTAGTCAAATACCTGACATAAATATGATTAGGAATTTGAAGCAAGATTTGAAAATTGTTGTTCACAGATGCTCTACATCTATTCAGACTTTTTTTTTTTTTTTAGATAAATAGACAAAGATGTCCAAAGCTTTTGGACATACCATATATATATATATATATATATATATATATATATATATATATATATATATATATATATATATATATATATTATATGTACAGTACAGACCAAAAGTTTGGACACACCTTTTAATTCAATGAGTTTCGTTTATTTTCAAGACTATTGACATTGTAGATTCACACTGAAGGCATCAAAACTATGAATAACACATGTGGAAATATGCACTAAACAAAAAAGTGTAAAACAACTGAAAATACCCCTTATATTCTAGTTTCTTCAAAGTAGCAACCTTTTGCTGTGATTACTGCTTTGCACACACTCTGCATTTTCTTGATGAGCTTCAAGAGGTAGTCACCTGAAATGGTTTTCACTTCATAGGTCAACCTGCCCTGTCAGGTTAATAAGTGGGATTTCTTGCCTTATAAATGGTCATGAAAATAAAGAAAACCCATTGAATTAGAAAGGTGTGTCCAAACTTTTGGTCTGTACTGTATATACTATATAATTCATTTTATGTATGCTATTATGTTTAATTTTAAAACACAATTTGATATTTGAACGTTTTCTCAGCACCCCAACCTTGTTTTTGTTGATCACAAGTGTGCCCCCGACCCTTATTTTGAGAAACACTGCATATAATCCTATGCAGCATTAATGAGGAATGCTAACTTTTTCAGTGCATATAGATAATTAGTGGTGTAGTCCATCTTCTCTTCGTGTTATTTATTAATTGTTTTTTTTTAATTAACCGTTGGAAAAAAAAATTGAGATGACTTGAAAGTGTTTCCTTCTGCTCGGTTCGTCTGAGCTGGTCCTGAAGAATGAACTGAAGTGGCTGAGTCTGGTTTAGGTTTTCTTTCCCCCTTATTGGCTTAGCTGGTATGCATAAATACTGAGATGCATTGTTAACTGTTCTTTGGAAGGAGAAAAAAAAGAAAAGCAATGCTGTGCAAAATCAAAATACAGTTACGCTTTCCCCCTTATCTTCTGCTTTCCCTGCATCACCTACATTTCCAGGAATGTCCACCCGTCGTGTGGCGACAGGACAGCTGAACGAGGCAGAGGGTCCCCCGGACAAGCTGTTACAGGCAGAGTGAAGGGCCACGAGGCCTCCGACTACCTTCCCTCGAGTGGGAGTGTGTGAGTGTGAGGTTCGCTCCGTGACAGAGGTGAAAGGTGTATCCTACATACCAGGAGTTTTTTCATGGCGGGAGCAGCTTGTCTGGACTTGGCCAGGATTAGGTTTCTGCATCTGTGTGTTTCAGAAACTCACAGCTGAGGCGGAGACGTGTGTGATGTGTAGCGGCTGGGTGGAGAGTTCGCTCAGATGGAGGAAAATAAGAACCTGAGATGAAGATCAAGATATTTGATTATAAATAAACACCAAGAGAAGATCAGATGACTACAAGGATTCTCAGAAATAAAGTGGCCTTTCTGTCACTTCAGACATCTCTTATTTGGCTTAGCAACACCATCATAACTCAAGTTTTGTTCATTTCTTGCTAAAGTTTTATTTTTTTTAATAGTAAAAATACATTTTGTATGTATAAGCAATCTCGTGTAGTCATATAAATGTTTTTAAATAGTAATAATAAATAAATAAATTAGTGCTTTTTTGAAGCATTATGGTAGAAGTAAAAACTATTGTCATTTTAACATTACACATTCATCACATAGCAGATAATGCACCACCAGTAGGCTGAATACATTTGCAGGAGCAATCTACGACGGGATAGATGAAAGCATTTCACATGTTAGAATGGCCTAGTCAAAGTCTAGACCTAGGTCCAATTGAGAATCCTTCAAAAGACTTTAATACTTCTGTTCATGATACATTCTTGATCCAATCTGACTGGGGATCAACTATTTTTCCAAGAAGACATTTTAAAAATGATGTTTCATTTTTCTTCCACAACTTGATTATTCTCTGTATGGTGATTACACAAAATCTCAATCAAACCTATTGCAGTTTGTGATGGTAATGTGATCAAATGTGAAGTCACGTTTTATCACAAGGTGTGAGACTTTTTTTCACAACACATTATGCAGAACAAACAAGCTATTAACTTATAGCTTATTTGCAACATCTCAACAGAACCACACTTAAAAAAAAATCTCCAAAAATGTTATGTATTCTAAAATTGATGGTATACATCAAATTAGTTTTTAACATTATAGATGTGTTATTGACAAAAGACATCGATTTGTGTTGCCCCTGTCTGTTAGAATCAAATCCTGCTGACTTCAACCACAAACAGTCCCAGCTTGCAACCAAAATCAGAGCGCCACCGCTGCTGCTGTCGGTGAGCTGTCATCATCTTCACAATCAGCCTCTGTCCCACCGGCCCACGTCTGACTGACCTAAAACCTCACCTCTCCCTCTCTTTCACCGACTGTGAGTGTGTTGAGGTAAGGAATTAACTTTTTCTCCCCCTGGAGGCATGGTTCGCCCTCTCACTAATGACACCAAACCACTCAGTGGTCGTCCACGCAGATCCACAGGGTTTAATCGTTATTTTTGTTGAGTTTCTTCCCCTCCACGTGGGCGCACCGCTCATCACAACCCGACCTCTGAAGGCTTGCGTACAGCCCGACTGGTCGGCCGGCATTGTGGCATGTTGCGGCAGCAAACTGTGGCAAAACCTGTTGGTTTGGAAAAAAAAAAAAAAAAAAAGGGAAAGCGGGAGCACGAAAGAGAAAGAGAGAGAGAGGAAGTGGCTGATGGGGAAGATGAAATCCGACTTCCTCTTCCTTCAACAGCCTGCAGAGAAGCAGGGAGGTCACATTCAGCACTGTTTGGTGTCTCTGTGACCTTCTGTAAAACTCTCAAAACGGCTCCAACTTGGAATCGAAAAGAAGGTGGAGGGATTGATAAAGAATTTGGTTGTCTGCGGCAAGCCCCTGCTCATTCATAACCACAAAGGCCAGTCAGATAATATTCTCCTCCACCACTCAATAGCTGACACCTGCGAGATTTGTTTTCACACAGGCCCTAAGGCTGGACAACCCCACCCCAAACCTGTAAGCAAGCAAGTCCCTGCACAACATCCTGCAGGGTGGTGGTGGTGGAGGGGGAACCTGAGCAATGTGTGGCTTTTGTCATTTTCCACCCCTTTCCGCCTTTCTTTTTTCACTTTTGGCTCTGTTCTTTAAAGCATAATCACATCCTTCTCTCCTGAGAGATATTTCCCCTCACGTTGACAAAAGGAGTGAAAAAGCAGAAAGGTGGAGGGGGGGGGGGGGGGGGGGGGGGAACATGGAGGCAGGCGAGGGAGTTTTCTCACAATGATAAGATTTCTCCTGTAAGGAAGTCGTGACACCTATCTGTCAGGAAGCTTTGTGTAATTGGCCTCAAATAAATAAATAAAAAATAAGAAGAATATACCCTGAATGAGTATTTCTGATGTCTATCCAGACAGGTTTCTTCCGTTCGACTCATGTGACAACTGGAGCCATGCTTTATTTACATATTAGCTGAATTTAGTCAAATGCAGAGAGATGATGAAGAGCTCCACTGTTCCCACTCACAGGCCAAAACCACAGTCACACAGATAGATGAGATAAAAATCTAATGTAGTCCTCTGAGCTGCATTATGTTCAGTTTGTGCTGCTGCGATTCAAAACAAAGATTACCAGTCCTACCCGGGACAAGACTGTTTTATTATTATTATGAGGTTTTCCAATATTAGGAGTCCATCAGCGTGGGTTCGTGCCAGTAGTGGACCTGCGCTGCTGCCCTCTAGTGTTGTCCTTGGGAAGCTCAGATGTTTCAGTCTCAGATGTATCAGTCATTCAAAGGTTTGTAGCACATAAAAACATTGATACTGTAATTTTGCTATTTTATTCAGCTCACCTGAATCAATCTTTGTAGAACCATACATCGCTGCAATTTGAACTGCAAGTATTTTTGGGTGGGTATACCTCCACCAGCTGCGTATGTCTAGCGCCTGGTTCTTCTTTGTGAAATATCTCACACTCTCCCAGAATAGCTGGAAAGCATCCTAAGTTGAAATCAAGTATGGACTTTGACTAGGCCGTTCTAATGCAAGAGTACGCTGTGATCTAAGCCAGTAGAATCCAAACGGTTTTCTTTTCAAGTTCTCAGGGTATTAATAATTTTATAAAGCACCAAAGAAGTCATAAGACTGTGGAGCTCTGGCTGATAAATTAAAGTAATGTTAATAAAGAAACAAATAGTGTGTGATGCTTAAAATAGAGGCATTATTTTTGATCATTTTAAGAATTTAGAAAAATATCTGTGAAAGACAAATTAAAGTGTAGATGTTTAGAATGTGAGAATTTTTATAAAATAATCACAAATAAACAAAATTCTATTACTATTGAGGAATTTAAAGGTTATGTACAGAATATTTATCTACATGTTATTTTCTTTATCAGAAACAGTAATATGATAGGAATATGTTGGAATATTTATTGTACTCCGCTGGCAAAAAGATGTTGATTTTTAAGTTTTTAGTTTAGTCTTATTTATAGATGTATTCATTAATTTATTTATACTCCAGAATACAGTTATTGAAAAAAATAGTTCGGAGGGAAATTGTTTTGTCGCTACACATTCAAGAGGAGAAAATAATTGCAAAACAAAAGAAACAGAAGGAAAGAAAAATGGGAAATATAGTTATAATATAGAGGCGCTCTTGTACAGAATCAAGTGTTAACAACCAAACTCTACCACTAGGAGGCAGCATTGCCTCACCTATGTAACTGTTCCCAGGAAGGCGATTTCCATCGAAGGGCTTTCCGCTGCATTCACTGTCTCTTTAAAAAATAGGAAGAACAACCTAACGAATCTCTGTTATTAGACACATTAATAAGATACTTTACATAGAATAATTTCGACAATTTTATTATTTTGAGAGAAAAGACGCTTCTATGAAATCTTTTTTTAAAAAATTATTTCTCTCGTCTGATCACAAGTTGTAGAATGAGTGAATGTCGACATTCCTGAGTCTTGCGAGAGTCTTTCAACGCAGCACTGACGTTTACTTCTTGCCTCTGGGAAATCAGCAGCTGTCACATTTCTGAGTTACAAACGACACGTACGTCTATATTTTCGAGGTAAGGTGTTCTTTCTTTGTCAATAATCACGGCTTTTAGTGTTGGGATGATGGTGCTGATGGCTAACGGAAGGCTTGAGTCCTGTTAAATCTCCATGTGGTTAACCAGATTTTCACACATGAAGCTAATAACTGACACTGCTAACAGCTCGGTTCAACACCGACACAAATATAAAAGGCGTTAACTTCGTGGTACTTTAGGTCCACAACAACTCTCAGAAGCTGAATGTGTTGCTGCTGGAAACTTGTTGTTGGCTGCTTATATATAAACACGACTATTAGTCAGCTAATGCTTGCTAAGTCCCCATCCGAATGCTAAATAGTTAACTCCTGGAAATATAAGACACCGAAACCACCCCGATATGACAGAGGAAGTATTTACAGTATTTGATTAAATAAGCTATAGAATGTCAAACTTTGTAACTTTGGTTATGTACAAGGTCTTAAGTGAGCCAATAACACTAATAATAGAAGTTGTTATGATGCAGACCGGTTTACCGGTTAATCTATGTTCATGCCTACTAAACCTGCAGAAGTCCCCGTGTTTTTAAAGGATTTTCAGTCTGGGTGTGGGGTATCTGCATAGTGCATGACTCAAAAGAGGGTTACAAATGCAGGCTGCGTGTTTTTTTTATTGTACATATCAGGAAATTAGAATAGAATTGAACAACTATAAAGTAATTTAGTCCAGAAACTAGTGAAACTTATTTATCATTTACATTCATCACACACATAATTTTGTATTTTAAGTGTTTCTTTTATTTAAAGAAAAGTAAACTGTTCAGTGTAGATCAGATGGTTGTCATATTACATAAGACCTGCAGGGTTGGTACCACTGTTGTTTTGCTTGTCCTGTCAAGCAACCTCTCAAGTGTGTACCCCGCTTCTCCTGTGATGACCGCTAGAGATGGCACCTTAATGATAGTGAGCGAGTTGTAAACAATATAAACAGTATAAACAATGGGTGTATGGATGACTAAAAGGGATTTTTAATACAGATATGTCATGTTAGGGCTTACACACTCTTGCGTAAAACTGACATTGACTGCTCCCATCAGCAGAGTAACCAGATTCTTGCTAAAGAGACAGGTTCAGAGATGTCTGAATACGGATTCAGATATTTTAGTGGAAAGTTTATAGAAAAGAAAAACTTTGATATAGCATGATGCAGAAGCAGCAGGCACATAATTCAGTTTGCTTGATGTCCAGTTGAATACGCTGCATATACTGAGCAATACATGCACACACAGAACTTTTCTGAGAAGCTACGTTTTGGGTTTTCACAAATTGTAAGCTTTATTGATTGTAATTAAACTTTTAAAATGCATCGCTCTGTGTAATAAAATGTTACTTTTGGTATTCAAATTAAAAAAATGAAACTCATGAATTTCACTGAGGTTTTTTTTTTTCAAATGAATTACAAAAAGAACCTTTAGTAATTTGCTGCAGAATTGAGGCAAGATAATTTACAAGAGCAGCTTAATGCCTCTGAGATATTAGTATGTAGCATTGAGGTGTGGATTTACTGATATTTCACTTGGAATAAATCATTACCTTTGCATGATTTGCTAATATCATGCAGCCTAGATCACATCTCCTGCACATACTGCTGTTTGGAGACACACATGGTGCTTCAGCCACTAACGGTCATACGTCAATGTAAACCATTTGTTAGATCAACAAAATAATGTCCATTCATACAGAAGGGTCCCTTCAGCTAGTGGGCATGAGGCGAGATAGGCTGCCAGCCTATCACTGGACATGCACAGATTTTAAACCTAAAGGCAATTAAAAGGACCAGTTAACTTAATGTGCATATTTTTAGACTCTGAGAGGAAGCTGGAGTACCCAGGGAGAACATTAAAACTCCAAGGAGCCAGCATGGGATTTGAACCCAGGACCTTCTTGCTGCAAGGCAACAGTGTTTGCAGCAAGAAGGACACTGTGCAGTCCTTCTGACTAAAAATGGCTCCAAAACACAAAGGGATAACTTGTCCTATTTTATTTCATTTATTTAACACACTGCATAATGTGCTGCTATGTTTAGGTTCAAGGACTGGACAGGAAATTAGTAATCTCTATGAAGATTACCTTAAAATATTACCAGAGCAGTTTAGGACATATGCAGAAATATTAAGCGGTGAGAGAATAATTAAACTGAAGGAATCGTAGCGAAGTCGTGGCTTTTCAAGGAAATAATCCATGTTCTTTGATGATGGTCCTTAAATCCAAAAGCCTAAGTAAATGTAAGCTGATACTGTCCACCTCCATCTGCAACTTCTGTCTCTGGGTTTGGTTCTTTTTTTTCTTCTTCTTTTTTTAGACCAACATCCTAAAACTCCCTGAGAGTGGTTATCCAGGGAGAAACTAACAGACTTACCTCTTCTGTGAGCAAGTCGGATGGGAATAACTGGCTTATCTGATTTCACTGAGCATTCCTGCATAGTAATGTCTCGCAGGACAAGCCAGAACCTGTTCCTCTTGTATCTCCTATTCACAAAATTCAGTGGTTTATAGATGTTCAACTAGACAAACCTGTTCCTGCTATTTGTGCAATTTAAAACAATTGTTGTTTAAAATAATAATAAAAAAAAATATCTTGTTAAGTTTAAGAAGTGCCGAAAGGCGAAAGAATTGATAAAATAGTATTTATATTGGCTCGTCATGGGTGCAGGTTCACCGCCGTGGTTTCCAGATGGCGCAGAAGCCAAAACAAGATGTACCGTGATAAGATCAATCTTTTGTTTTTGTAACTGTTCAACACTGTGCAGCTGGGACATCAAAACATACGACTTTAACAGAACTATGAATGAGAAGAGAAGAGGTGTTAGCAGGTTTTACTTCTCAAATTTGTTACAGAAATACATCTGTAACAAATTTGTTTCATAAACCTGTTAGCATAAACCGATCGCCAAGTATTAGGATCAGGCTAATGTTAACTCATTCGCTCAGGCTTTTCCCACTTTGACTCTGAGCACAGGTATTTGGTTCTTTATAATTTTTCCACCCTTATTTGAGCCATTTCTTCCTCCGTCCTCTGTGTTTTCCCTAGCATGGCACGCGGGCACCAGAAAATTCAGTCGCAGCAGAAAAATGCCAAGAAGCAGGCAGAAATGAAAAAGTCCAAGGGTCACGATCAGAAGATGGCAGCCAAGGCAGCGCTAGTGTTCACTTGCAGCATCTGCAAGGTATGTCTGGCACCAGAGGGGATTAAATCAATCAAACAAATTTTATTTGTAGACTACATTTAATTCAGACAGGTGTAAAGAAAGTGATCTGGACCCTAAATGAACTGTCTTCCTGTTCATTTAGGGTCCACTTCGAGTCCTAATGGTATGACGCCCCCATATTTATCTGGACTTTTGAACCCTTAGTCTCTTTTCAGATCTTCAAGGTCCACAAAACAGTTGCCATTAGACACTCCCAGGTTACAGCAGTAAAGTCGAGATGACAGACTGTTCTTAGTGGAGGAACAACCTGCCTTTGTGCTGAATGTTAGAGCTGAACTGACTGCTGATCGTTTGATTACTGTCTCTATTCTCAGGGTTTCTGTCTCAGTTCAGCAGAATATTTTAGCTTTTATTATGCTCATTTTTCTAATTGGACGATGTATGTCATAACTTTCTTTATCTGGTTATGTTATGTTGCACTTGTTGCTGGTGACTTTATAGCTTGTGAAACACGTTGACCAAGTTGTGAGTTTGTTTTAGGAACATCAACACTCTAAGCTGCCCTTAAATCTTTAGGACTGTGTGTTCCAAAACAATTTTAGCTCTCGCTTTAGATCTTAACTGAAGACCCTTTCCAGAATACCTGATTCCTGATACATCAGTTGTTCTAAGACCATTAATGTTCTTGAATGCAAAAAAAAAGCACCTAAAATATGTTGTTTTTACCTGCTATAGCCAACTTTTCCTTAATATGAGCTTCATTTTTGATCGTCTGCCCACAGTCCCAGATGCCCGACCCAAAAACCTTCAAGCAGCACTTCGAGAGCAAGCACCCCAAATCCCCTTTGCCCCCAGAGTTGGAGGGCGTGGAAGCATAAGCGACTTGGATAAACCACACTGAATGCGCTGATCCGGCTCTGAACATGACAGCAAAGAATGATTTAATGTACCCAACATGAAAGCCTCATGCAGTCCACTGCTACCTGTGTGTGATTGTGTTTAAATACACGCACGACTAAATCCAACCGTGGTTTTGACTTCAGGGACCTGTACGATCAATGAGCCCAGACTCACTGCCTTCATGTTTTGTACGTACATCTCCTTTAAGGATCAATAAATTGTTGTCCGTTGCATCCCAGATGATATAAAGTGACTATCCTAACAAAGCAAAATGGATTTGGCTTGGGTGGAAAATTTGTTTGTCTTTGCTGCTGTCAAAAGTGACCTAGTTTATTTTAATTGTACTTGGGAGTGTTTTACTCAAACGGAGGCCTGCACACTGTTAATTCCTCCAACAGCTCTGTGTGCCCTGCTGTACTGCAATCTTTCATTCAGCTAATCAGAATTTCATGTTTGGTTGTAAAATGTGAAACTTTGCCAGCTGCCCAAGCTGCTACACAGATTCTTAGGAAGTGAAATTATGTTGGAGACTGCCGGCAAGATTAATGTGCCTGTAAAATGAATGTAAGCTCCAATAATGTATCATACCATTTTATTAAAACTCACTTTGTTATATATCTGCTGTTTGCTTTTTTTTTTTACAGCTTTGGTCAAAAGTTTGCATTTGTTCATCGCTGGCAGAAATCTCATTATTAATTGCTTGTTAATGATTTATTTATACGGTTCTTATTACTGTGGGGGTTTCTCCAACCAACACAAGGAAAAGTAATATGGAAATGCATACTTATTCTGCCTTTAGTATTGCCTAAATGACCCTTAGCAAACACATTTTGCATCCATCAAGCTTCTATCTTGAATCATTGATTCAGTTGGCAGCACGGCTGCATTGCAGCAAGAAGGTCTTGGGTTTGAAACAGCTTTCCATCTTTGTCCTTGTTTGTTAAATATTAGATTCATCAGGGAAGAGTGACCACCACTGCATTCATGATCTTGACTGACAGAGAAAAGTGCAAAAAGTTGCCACAACCGATAGCCGACTTGGACCCAATCCTAGAATAATGTTTCTCTGTTAATTGGCTGTGACATTTTAAAATGAATACATTAGGTTTTTTTTATTGCCTCTCAATGTGACACCAAACTAATCAGGCCAGCTAATAAAAGGTTTAAATTTGGTCTCAAAACATTTAAACACTTGATATTGGACGATAATTGACTGTAACGGGGCAGAATGTAATCCGTTAAACAGGCTAATGGCTAATGTAGGGGCACTGCAGACATTTGAGACGTGGTTGTGGAGAAGAAACGATGTAGTGGATGAGGGAACAGTAGCAGGGGAAGGTGATTGGTACAAGATGTGGTGTATTTCTCCCCGTCTTTAATTATAAACAAAATTTAACTTTTTGAACTGCTTTCAAATCCCTCTGTGACAGAAATCTATCATTGTAAATCATAATTATAGCATCACTATAGTGAAACATGGTATTTTCATCATGTGATCAGAGATGATGGGAAGATAGAGCAAGGCAAACTTCAATATATGTATGTTAGAATCCACAACAAATTTGATATTGTGGTGGAGGTTCACCTTTAACCAGGACAAAAAACCCCAAAACAAAACAAACATGCAGCCATAGATACAATTAAATGATTTTGATGAAATGACTTGTATCTTAGAATGGCCCAGTCAAAGTCCAGACCTAAATCCAATTGAGAATAGGTGGCAAGACTTGACGATTGATGGTCTCAGATCTTCTCCAATCTGGCAGATCTTCAATTATTTTGAACATAAGAACCAAACAAAAAATCAATTTCTATGTGCAAAGTTGTTAGCTGATGTTGCATCCAAATGTGAAAGATCTGACATTTAGGGTTATTAAAACAAATACATAAACTTTTCAGATTTCTTTTGTTAAAAAATGTTTTATTTTAACAATGCAGTCATAAAATGTGAATGGGATCAAGGGGAAGATATCATTTCAAGGGATTGTAATTAATTATTTGGCTTCAAAACTCCTTCCTTCTGATGACTCAGTGGGAAACAAATCAACAGGGTGAAAGCTACGCTGCCTGTTGCTTTCAATGTTTGAGTAATTCGACTCTGTGAATCACTGCCTGCATTGTTTCAAGCATACTTCACTTCCTTCCTTCCTGTCTATAAACTTGTGAATGAAAGAATGCCACACCTGGTCATTCATACAAACATGGAGAAAAAAATGACTGAGGGTAGTTTGTGTTCAAGCAGGATGGAGTCAGGGGGTCTTGGAGGGAGGGCAATGTGGGTAAAAAAAATTAAAATAGCTGGCATAATTAGGTGAAGCAATTCTCCCTGGCTATAGAGCACCTATTTTCAGCCAGCGGTCTCTGTCTGAGCTGTGCTTGTAATGAAACCAATAATCTGCTAATGTTCTTTGATTTGGACTGTTTAATTTTTGAGAAAAGCAACTCAATCTGTAAAGACATTCTGCTCCATATTGGCCACATTATTCCTGTGTGTGTTGCTTTTGAATGACCTTGTTTCAATGTCAGAGGAGCATTAGTCATTTTCCAGCTACTTCTTGCCTGCCTCAGCAAACCTCAAAATCCAGGACACACCCTTTGGAAAGCCAAAGTACAAATCACTATTGCACTGTTGAGTCTTACTTCTTGAAGCTAAATCAGTCAGGCAGGGGCCCAGCCGATGACTCGGAGACTTCCTCGCTATTTTATTACAGTGACGGAGAGGATCTGTGTCTGTGATTACACCTATGTTCCCCTCAAAACCCAGACATGACTGGTAGAACTGGATGAGCAGGAACAGTAGATTCCCACAGTGCTAAAAGAGGAAAACCATTCTTACACATACTATTCAATAGGATTTAATTTTCTAAGCCTTAAAATGTAGAGGTTTGATTGTAAAGCAGAACATAGAGGAATATTATTTTCCTTTCAAATAGAGCATTTTTTCTATGCATTTTCTGTCTTGTACCCATTTCTGAATTGACTTTTTTGTTTTCTTTTTGAGCCACTTTGCAAGTGTTGTGTCAACAATTAGAAGTTAACGGTGATTAACTCAGATATTTTACAGCTTAGTTTCAGTAGCCATACTCTTTACTGGTTAACACAAAGAATCAAGAAACCACTTAATGAACTTGTCTGACAACAAGAAGTAGGGCAAAAGATCTCAAAAAGCAAGCAGCCCTATTCTGTAGAAATTCAAGAACATGAAGGAAACCAGTCTGGAAAGTGTCAGGAAACTATTTTTAGGAGTTTGTGAGTTCAACAAACCTTCATGGTTCATTGAGACCCATTAAGCACAAATAAAGAAAACACTATAAAAGAGGTATGTCATAGGGGAACTAGTTCTCCATGGCACTCTATGTGTAGGGAGAGCAAAAAGTATTTTAGGTTACATTTTGTTTCGTAAATTTTGTCACAGGTCAGTCCTACATCAACACTGCTTTTTTCAAGCAGCACCTGAATAAATATAGACTGTCTAAGTAATAGTAGGCAGATCAGGCTAGCACAATCCTTTTCTGGTTGGCTTCAGTTTTTACAAATAGTACATTTTTAAATATTATAAAACATTTAACATTTTCTGGAGTTTTTGTCCTATGTTCCATCTTTCTGCTTTAAATGTATCTAAATCTTTAATTCCAGCAAGAGAAAATTAGTCAGCATTTAATTTATTCTGGCTAAGGTAATTTTACATTTACACTCAGAATATGACATTATTATGTTATTAAGTATCATAATCATACTTTTTACATGCACTACACTGTTATTATCGTGTTCAGTTTTTATTTATTATTATTAGTAGTATGGTTCTGTCACAAAGTCTCTTTCCTCTTGTTACGTCTTCATAACTATATAAACAGGTGTTTTTTTTTATTGCTGTGAGTGAGAAAGGAAAAACCCAGGGATTATTTGCTAACAAAGACTAAAAGGAGGATAAGAAAATTTTGTTAAATATTTATTAGTTAGAAATGCATTGTACAGACTTGGGCGTGTAATATCTCCCTTCAATATTTTTTTAGATTTAGACAAAAAAAAAGAGGAAGTTCAGCTAAAAAGATTTCCGATTGGTCAAAAGGCGGTAAAAAATTTTTGCCTGTAAATTTGGTTACCTAGCAACATGGGCCTGACGTCATCCGTCCCGGTGAGACCCTGCTGCTGTGCGTTTGATTGGAGGGAAACCCCGTGGATGAGCTGGAGAGAACATCAGCTGTGCGGCCGTGGCATCAGGAGCGACACCGTTTAAAGACATTCACAGGTCAGTCCTACATTTATTTTTTGTTTTTGCTACCGACGCACGTTTCCCAAGACATCGTTGAATTCCCTCCGCACGTCATGAAAGTCGCTGTGGGCTCCACGTTGGTCGACGTTTTTGTCTGGGGTCTAGGTGGAAGTCATTGATGCTCCGCTGCCCAGTCATTGTTTGTTCGGCGTCTGCTGAATGAGCAGCGCCAAGCTGCTGCTCGTTAACGCGTCTATTCTTGTATTCGGATTTTCTTTTCTTTTTTTTAAGAGGGTGGCTTGTGGGTGTGTCAAACACGTATTTGTGAATGAAGCGACTTAAAACCGGACGGTTAACAGGAGCAAAGGCAGCAGCTCCGTTGTTTTCCGGAAGGCGAAAAAGGGCGTTCACTGTGAACTGAAGTAAGCTAGGCTCCTTTAATCATCTCACCGTTAAACGCGTTCAGCGAAATTATTCATATTTTGTCTATGTGAAGCATCATTAGGCACTGAAAATATAACTTGTATTCATTTATGAAAGCCATCACTAATCTTGTCAGACATGGTTCGACCTCAGTGGGCAGGTGTGTGAGAGAGTGTGTGTGTGTGTGTGTGTGTGTGTGTGAGAGAGAGTGAGGTAAAACTGGGTGGGCGACATTCCTCAGAAGGGCGCAGGTGTGTACTGGGAATTCTTCCTGTTAATGGTCGTTTGATTTAATCTTTTTTATAAAACTGGGATTACTCATAGCTTTAAAACCTCTTATATAACACAAGAAATCTGCATTTTATTGAATGAAACATAAGTGCTTTTCTTCACACACACATACAATCAGTAAATTTTATCTGCCATTATTTATCTTGTATTATATTATATACATATATAATCCATTCCCTAACATTCTTGTATATTCTGTATAATCTGTGCATATAGCTCCCATATTTATATTTATACACAATATCTATATCTCTTTTGCTATAACCCCTTATAGTCCATACATACATAGTCTTGTACATCTGTGAATAAATATTTATATCTCGTAGAGCACTTCTGGATAGATGCAAACTACATCTTGTTGCTTGTACTTGTGACAGTGCAATGACAATAAAGTTGAATTCTATTCTATTCTACATGTTAAAAAAGAAAAGTCCTAGCGCAATATATTAGTTACCATGTTGCCAGGGCAGTAGGACTTACTACTTGGCCTTTGGGCAGTAGGACTTGCATGGCGTTTGGGTTACTGCATTTGTTATTCTTGTCCAGTGTTAGATTAAATTTTTTATCTTCCAGCCAAGCCCCTATGGAGACTCATACACTCCATTCTTGTATTGCTAGTTAATAAACTGGGGTGGGCTGTATGCTTTCCATATTGACTTTGCTAAAGAAGTCGATTTGTCACATATTGGATAGCTAAATCGACACTGATGCAGTATGCCGGCTACTTTTATAATACATTCAGACGAAAATGTTCTCTCTGCCATGTTGTTTATCTGTAATAACTGATCAGACAGAAACAAATCTTTTTAAAAAGCTTTTACTTACTTTGTAAAAAAATAAATAAAAATCTTTGTGATCTTACTGCTAAGAGAATCCTATAGGTATTTATATCTGTTGATGTGAAGCTTTCTATAAAAACAAGGTTTTCTTGATTCAAGAGGAAAGCAGTCATTATTCTTATATTGCCGAGTAGCTTGGTTAGCATTACTGACTTTGAACAGCAGTCTGCGTGTGTTGGTGGTTTGCAGGATTTAGGCATGCTATTTTAGATGGTAACCGCTAAGATTTTCCGTCGCGTCACTCCTGCAGTTTAAAGTTTGTATACTGAGATGCCAAAATAAACACTTGGATGATCATGGTATTCTGTGACAGTATGGTACATAGAGTAAAGAAGCATTCCCTCTTCCCTGCTGGTTGCTGAGCACTGCAAATCAATTGGCTGAAAGAAGGCTACTAAATATTTGGCGATGCCAACATCTCCAAATCCAGTGTATTTGGACAGAGGCTAAAAGCTAAGGGAAAACGTGTACAGTATGTACAAATCGACATCCTACTGTAAGCTTCTTTTTTCTATGCTCAGAAATTGAAGTATAATGTGACAGAAACTGCAAGGTTGATGCAGAAAATTGACCAGCAGCAGCCAGAATTTACCTTTATTTTAAACAGCTTATTGCATCTCTGCTTCTTTGTGTAAATCAATCTGTGAGAAGACAAAGCAGGTGATTCAGTGTGAATAATAACAATAATGAACTAAGAAGCTGCTGTGAAACACTGAACTGATTTAAGAATGGAATAGAAATATCCTTCGCTGTCTGTCAGTGGAGAAATTTAACTGCTGTGCATGATGTAACAGATTTCTAAAACACTTGCGTGTTTTGGTAATGAATAATTTGTTACACAAAGAAAATTTGTTTACGTTATTGTAGTTAAATGTAAAAGTTCATGCATCAAATCCAGGACTCACCTCTGGTTCCTGTTTGTCCCCGACTTCCTCTCCTCTGCCCTTCCTTCCTCGCGCTGCACAGAAGCCATGGCAGACAAGGGAGAGCAGGTACAGAAGGCCAAACTGGCCGAGCAGGCCGAGCGCTACGACGACATGGCCGCAGCCATGAAGGCCGTCACTGAGGAGGGCTCGGAGCTCAACAACGAGGAGCGCAACCTGCTCTCGGTGGCCTACAAGAACGTGGTGGGAGCCAGGAGGTCCTCATGGAGGGTGGTCTCCAGCATGGAGCAGAAGTCAGACAGCACCAAGACTGCACTGGCAAAGGAATACAGGGAGAAAATCGAGAAGGAACTGAATGACATCTGCAAGGAAGTTTTGGTAAGAGAAGGTTAAAGCGGGTGGTGGAAAGAAAAAAATAAGCAGGTTTCTGATTAAACTATTGGAAAGTTAGCGATTCAGAGATTTATTTATATGCAATTTGAAGATCAATAGATTGCTGGGATTACTTGGTATATTGCTTATCAGGTTTTCAAAGATTTGAAGCAACCAGGATTATCACAGCACTACTCATTGGACACTGCGGTGACATCTACTGGCTGTATGTGGTACTTAAACATAATGATTTAGGAGTGTAGAATAAAGAAAGAAGTCCAGCATGTCATCCACATGGCAGATTTATCCCAAGAATTGCCTCACAAGGCTTTACAGTTTCTTTTAAATTAAATACTTGCTTCTAAACTTGTCAGGAATATACTTTAGACTCCATTGGTCAGTGTTTCTTTGAAGATCAGCTAATTTTTAATACTGTAGGGATATTGTAATAGGGGTTTATGCTGTGAATTTCTTCTGTTTTTATCGAATATTTTATTTTTGAAGGAGTCTTTATGTAGATGTTCTGTGTACATTAACATTGCATTGTAATGATCATGTTTAACTTGTTTCAAATTTTGCCAAGTCATAACCACAAATCATTGTATTTTTTTGACACTTAAATACAAAGTATTTCATACTTTTGATGTGGAAGGTAAAGGACTGATTTTTAGCATTTTATCTGAAAATCTTTACTTGCATTCTTAAGCTCTTTTTACTATCAATCCTCTAAATAAATTCAATGTCTTTTGAAGAAGAGAGAGGTTTGTCACAAGAGAACACAGCAAGCATATGACAGAAGGGGCTCTGATAAAATTAACTACACCTCGTCAACTATGGTGGCAGCATCATGCTGTGGGGATGAGAGTTGATTTGGGGGGGGGGGGGGGGGGGGGTGAAACTAAATACAAATCAATCCTGGGAGGAAATTTTCTGGAGAATGGAAAAAGTAATCGTGACGGACTGCTTGTAGGAACTGTATTTGACTGCAAGGTTTTTGGTGCCATGCAATAAAGCTCATTTTTCCAATTATATTATCGCCCTCTTGGATAGATTGTCACTGAGCTTTATGGCTGCAACTGATGTAGTTCCTAGTGACCAAGATCATAAAGGTCATGGAAAGCAGTGGGGACATTCAGGATGGCAAAGGAAATTTTGATTGATATGTAACAATGCTTGAACATGGCAAGGGTAGTTTGAGCTTAAGCTATTATGCATAAAATAGGCTCTTAATCTCTAAACTTGCAAAGCTGGTGGCGTCATGTCCAAAAAGACTTGCAGCTAAAGGTGGTCCTACAAACCGTTGTCTCAAGGGGAGCTGAACATAGAATAGAATAGAAGTACTTTATTCATCCCAGCAGGGAACATGTGACTAATTTCATTGTTCTATTTTATAAAGATGCTAATTTCACTGGAAAGTTGTGCCTACCTGTGTGAGTGGGCAGGACTCAAACAACTCTTTTTGTCATTGTGTTTTTAATATTGCTCATCTGCTTTTAAGAAGCAGTGAAAAGGTGATAATTATTTATTTAATTCATATTTTCAAAGTTTTTATTTTTAGGGTTTACTATATAAATGCATTTAAAGTTTCACCCTTTACTCTGCAGGATTTACTCGACAAACATCTCATCCCCAAAGCTACGCCCGCTGACAGCAAAGTCTTCTACCTAAAGATGAAGGGAGATTACTACCGATATCTGGCTGAGGTGGCAACTGGAGAAGACAAGGAAAGTAAGCAAAACACAACTTCATGCATTGCTTTATATTTATCCTTGTGCTAAAACCTAGATCTGCAGTCAGTTTCTGTGTAATGATCTGTAACTCATTTATCAGCTTGATGGGATGAATGTGTTCTGATCAGAGATCTTGTAAATCCTCCATATTGTGAAGACTTGGCGTGTTTCAGGTGTTTGTGGGCAGAATACTGACGTCCTCTTTGTCCTTGATCTGCAACTGTCAGCTGTAGTGCAGGGATGGGCTGCTGCAAAGAGAGCGGCACCATACTGTTGGCTGCTTTTAATCGCCAGGATTTATTCCTAATTTTCTATCGCAATATGAACTGTGTTTGTTTCAGAAAGCAACTTCTATGTAAATCACCCATAAAGTGTGAAGGGAAGGGATTATTATACCTCTGTAAATCTTAAACAATCCCTTTTTGCTGGGTGTAAGCCCTGTTCAGTCATTGATCTGTATTTCTCCAACCTGGCTTTATTATGTTTTAATCATTGGGGTTTTTTCTAATGAGACACTGGCCTTTTTTCTTTTTTCTCCCCACTAAAGTAAGCCAGTTCTTAACCGCTTCCAGGGCTTCTAAAGGTATCCAGAGAGCTTCAGTGCAAAGATGAAAAATACCAACACAAATCACATAAATCTTTGCAAAAAATGCCCCAATGTCATAAACTTACTCATTTTTAATTCGTATTTTGATTGGCTGTTGTTTCCATGACTTCACCTACAGTTCTTTCCCCTGGCATCAGTTTGGTGCTGATGGAGACAGATCAACATTCCCAGCCAATACTAGGCAGTGGAAATCTGTAGTGCCAGTTTGGTGGAAAACTCCTCCACTTATCAATTTAAAATGGGGCTTTGTAGTTCAGAATTTTACCAGTACTTTTTTTTTTTTATCATAACAGAATAGCCAAGATGTGTTGGATAGTTTTGAGGTCTCAAACTCCAATCTGCAATATTTAGAAGCACCACAGGTCTAGCATACATGAATCAAAAAGTTAATTTACTTTCTCAGCCTTCATTCAAATTCTACAAAGTCCTGCTGATGACCTAATTGATTTTATTTAGATGTTCTGCACCAGAAACTCATACAATAAGGTGCAGAACTCCAGTACCCAAGGACTAGAGTTTAAAACCTCTGTTTTAAAATAAGTTGCAGGTAATAAAGCAAAACAATAGTGAATTTATAAATCAGCTATGTATTCACAAATGCTTAAGTCCAAACAAATAACAGAGGAAAAATCCATCAGCTTGAAGGTTATGAGGTTTTTATTTAGAAAGCTACTTTTACAATGAATTTAGACAGCTCTGTCTGGACTTAATATCACTAAATGGATGTAAATTTTGCTGTTTGGACGTGATGCATATTAGTATCCAGATGTTTTATGTGCTTTTATATGTTTTACTTCCTTTGAACACGTGTATCCTCACCTGATTAATCATCTTTTTTCATGAAGCCATCATCAACAACTCACAAGAGGCCTACCAGAAGGCATTGGATATCAGCATCAAAGAAATGCCTCCCACACATCCAATCCGTCTGGGCCTCGCACTCAACTTTTCTGTTTTCTACTACGAGATCGTCAACTCGCCTGATAAGGCCTGCCAACTGGCCAAATCGGTAACAATCCCCTTTCCAACCACAGTCCTGTTTTAGTTTCATTTAACTAACTTAACCTGTGGGTTTTTAAAAGTTAATGTTGAGAACTGTTGCTCACATGACTCACACATACAGCATTTGTTTGGAAAGATGTTGATGCAATGGACATGGAGCTATTTTGATGTATTACAAACAAAAAAGGGATTGACTACATTTTGCTTGGAAAAACATTATAGATGTTGAACTACAAAGCTTTTGCTTCATTTTGTTCTAAAGTGAGAGGTAGTGAATATAAGGAAGACATGACAATGTTCTTTAAGCCAAGCTTGATGGCACTGAATCTCCATGTTTAATTTGGAACTGGAATTTCAAACATTGATTAATGAAGGTTTAAATTTCCAATAGTTTTGTACTAAATAATTTTTTATTCTGTAGTATGCTGAATCTCATGCAGTTTCTTACTCAAGTTATGTTTTTATAAGCGTCCTGACAGTTCTGTCTGGAGAACCTCTGCTGACATGAATCCAAGCTCAGATGATGTCCTCAAGTGATCAATTAAAAATGACACTAAAACTGTGTTGCTAAAGTTAATTGAACAAGTTAATAAACATGAGCTCATTATCAGGTTTAATATCTGAAAAAGTGAAGAATTTACTTTTAACATTTTCTATGTTATTATGGGAGAAAAAAAACATTTAATTGAGAAAAACATTTGAATTTCTGGGCTGCTTTTAAAAAAAGGCTTTTTATATTATTACTCACATCTTGCCTTTCAATTGTCTCATCAGAAGCTGCATTTTTGTCCAACTCATTTAGGTAGAGTCATTAACAGAATATCCACAAATAGCTAAACATGCATTTAAAGATTACACACTGAAAACATTCCTGCTTTTTTGCTCCTAGAGCAGCGTTGCTTCATAAGCTTGTTGTGGTTGTGTCCCTAATCCAGCCAGGTTGATTAGAATTACCAGGTTACCTCCTCAACATGAGATCAGGTTCTCCAGAAAGGACCTATAGTCCCATTATTTCGGTTCGGTTGTGCTGAACCAGAGAACACGTCTAAAACACACAGGACAGTGGCCCTTAGTGACTGATTTTGATCACTACTCCTCTGCACTTGTGGTTCTTAAATAGGGTCTGGTGGTTTAGATGCCTAAGAAATTATTACTTCTATTTTTTTTTTTATTTTCACAAACCTAACAAAGGCAACATGGATCATCAACCATGCTTTAAACAATCTGCATCTTAGTCTATAATAATTTACAGGTTATCAAGCATAGAACTTATCTAAGTCGGTGCATAAGCTGTTTAGGACACGGTGGAGTCTAAAACCAACCTGAGCATCATGTTTCATGACCAGTGGAAGCTACAGATGACAAACCAACCTACTAAATTTACTCAAATATCTAGAGTTATCAAAACTGTACATTTAAGTGGAAGTAAGAAATGGACAACATGCTGAAACGGTGAATAAAGGTTCTGTAATTCCAGCTTTGTAGTTTTGGCAGAACCATTGATTATAAAATATTCTGAAACAAGAATAGAAAACATGAACAAGCATCACAACAAACTGAATTCACTTTGTATGCGAAAGTCTGAAGAGTGGACGATAAACTAGAATCTCAAAAAGTTTGTCTTCTGATGTACTGTATGTTGACTTTACACCCTACTACCAATCTTGTGTTTGAGCAATCGTAAAAAATTTGAGACTTGTGTATTTTATATAGTTTCCCCATTTAGCCATTAAATATGCCCCTCCTGTCTCCTCCAGGCCTTTGACGAAGCCATAGCCATGCTGGACACTCTCAACAGCGACTCCTACAAAGACAGCACCTTGATCATGCAGCTGCTCCGTGACAATCTGACAGTGAGTGACTCGCATCATATTGACCTATATGTAAAAGTATTCACACCCTTTGAACATTTGCCACATTAAAACACACAAACTTCTGTGTATTTAGTATTTGGTGGAACAACTCAATGTAGAGTATCATTGTAAAATGGAAACGGGTGATTAATTGGAATTAGATCAGAACTTTGACTGGGCCATTCTTATACATCCATGACGATGCTTTACTCTGAATCATTCTGCTTGGTTAGATTGTTGTGCCAGGTTCTAGTGATTTATTTATTTTTCCTGGATTACCTTAAATTTAGCTGAAACCATCTTCCGCATTGTCTGATCTGCTTCCGAAAAGCATCCCCACAGCAAGATGCTGCCACACCCATATTTCACTGTAAGGATACTGTGCTCAGGAAGACGTGTAGTGGAGGTTTTCTGACAATGTTTTGCATGCAGGCAAGTTTGCGTGTTTTTTGGTCAGAGCTCCATATGTGCTGTGTTGCCCACATAGCTTATGTCTAAGTGGAAGCCAGACATAAAGTGTATTTTCTTCAACAATGACTTTTATCTTGCAACTCTTCCAAACGTTAGCTGTGCAGTTGACAGAATCTCCTACCTTAGTTGTTGATTTCTGCAGCTCCTTCAAAGATGCCATGCGCCTCTTAACTGCTTACCCGATTAGTGCTGTCCTTTCCAGATCTTTCTTGGTAAAGAGCTGGAGAATTTGTTTGCCTTTTTTTTTTTTTATTTAGTCACCAGAAGAATATTGTGTTATTGTAGCGATAAACTCTACATGATTGCATCTGGTAAGCTCCATAATTAAAAGTATCATTGGGGTTGTTACTGTTTCCCATTGCTTGTTTTTATGAGAGCAGTAATACTGCATGATGGATTGATCATTGCTCACGTGCTTTGGTAGGTTGTATTGTAACTGATTTAACTTCTCCACTTCTTTCTACCTGACCTGTCCGAGTTACTGGTTCATGATTCGGTTTGTTCTTTATTTTGGGATATCAGAGTAACATCTTCTGATTTTTGAAATCATATCTCAATCTCTTAACTTTTCAGTTGTGTTCTACTTTGTGTTTGTCTGTTCCCAATTAAATTGAAGGTTGTGGTTGTAAAGTCACACAATATGACAAAGGTGAGTGTTAATGCGTTTGCTCTGTAAAAGCTGATTTTGATGAACTGTGCTCAACCCTGCATTCCTCTGGCGCCTCGTTGCAGCTGTGGATGTCGGACGCGCAGGGAGAGGGAGAGGAGGAAGGGAAGGAGACTGAGCAGGAGCCGGCAGCCGAGAACTGAACTACAGAGAGACAACGGGAGAAAAATAAAACACATTTTTTACCTCTCACCAGCCTAAGTTGTGTGCTTGGTTGTGTGTGTGTGTGTGTGTGTGCACATACATGCACAAAGATGTATGTTTACACTCCACTGACAGTGTGTAAAAGTACAGGATGTGTGTGCAGATGCATTGAAGTGTGTGCGCGTGCATCAGTGAGTGTGTGGTTATTGTATGAGCACCTCCACAGAGAAAAGAATGGAATAGACTTGATTTCCTTTTGAACATTATTATTATTTCGTCAACCTGTGTATTTTTGTTTTGTCGACTTTAGGTCCCTCCTCTAGGTCTGCCCCAATGATCTGTAACATTTATCAGTGTAGCAAGCTGCTGCTGTTGCAGGAAAACAAACAAGACAACCTCTAATCTGTCTCTGGACAATTTCTATGTTTTTACTTGAACTAAACAACCTTTGTGACACTTTGGTCCACTAAACTTTCTCTGAAACCACTGTAAAAAGAGGGCAGGGCCCCTAAATGTTCCATCTGACAGTAAGCAGTGATTGTACACTAATACAGGTGAAGATCTGTCTCCTTAGTGCTTGTATCCATCCCGCCCTGTTGGTGTCCCGTGTAGTGTGTTAATGGATGGTACATGTTTCAGGAAGTGTTTTCTGTTTGGACGATCACTTACACGTTGGTCCATTTGTTAAGCGACCTATTATCAACAGTGAAATGTGTAATCTTTGATTTCCTGCAGTTTTTCATACCACATAAAAGTTAACAGCCTAAGACAACAACTTGATTAAAAATGGCTCGATACTGTAACCTTTTGATATTTTAACTCTTTAGCAGTGCAGAGGATACTTTTTGCCATGCGCTTTTATGTGGCTTTCTACTCTTTTTCTATTCAGGTATTCTTTTCCATTTTAATTTTCTGTATTTTATTCCCTTAGACTCCTGGAGAATGTATGTGGTTCTCAGTAGTGTGGTGTGGGGGTTAGGCATGTTTCAGAACTGGCAGTTTTGGTTTAGTATTTAGCTTTAACCTGGTGTTTTAACATATTTACCTTTTTGTATGGGAGTAAATCATGATGTGGAGTAAAAAGTGAGCATAGAAATTGTTGTAGAAAGCTTCATTAAAAGCCATTTTGTAGTTACAAAGTAGTGCCAGTTTCTTCTAATTACAGTATTTTGGTTTAAAAGAAAAGGTGGGATACAGAATTTGCAAGTTACACAATGAGTGGATTATTTGGTTATGTGCTTTCATGTAAGTGGAATTAAAGCATTCAAACTGAGTCTTGTGGTGCTTTGTATTGATGAATCAGCTTTTTATATACATTTGTGCCAGCTACACTTACAATTTATAACTGCCTTTATAAATTGCTTTTATCTCAGCAGCACACAGAAAGATGTTTTTTTTTTTTTATTATACATTTATTCAGTGGGAACGAGTCCTGCTGCAATGAATAACTTTTAAACAGAATTATTGCTATCGCAATGGAATCTAGTGCCCAAACCACCACAATTCAACAAATTTTATAGTTAGCAGCAGGTTTTCCATTAGATTCAGTCAGTGGACAGAGACTCGTGAAAGAATAGCGAATTTGTATCTGATGAGCCATTTCTGCATTAGTTTGGATCATCACCACCAAATGACCCAGTGATGGCCAATTTTCACTTTGCTGAAGAGTTCACCAGATTTGGATTTGAAAATGTTTCTCTCGAGTTTCAAGTAATTATGCATGTTTCGTGTAGTCTATTAAGATTCTCAGGGCATTTGGAGGTAAAGTACAGCCACAGCATTACACTTACTCCACCATGCTTGATAGTGAACACAAGGTGCTGTTCCACGGAATCCTCCGTTGTTTTATGGCAAACCGAAGGCTTAGTGTTTGCTATATCAAAAGCTCAGTGTTACTCTCAGCAGGCCAAAGTTTAGTTATAATCACAGCAGAGATTAACACACTTTATGTCTACAGGAAAAACTTTGGGGGTATTTCTGAGGTAACACAATAAGTGACAAAAACCTCTTCCTTCTCCGCTGCCAAAGTAAAGACATAATTTAAGGCCTGTGAGTCTGAAGGCAGATTCAGTTTGACAGATGGTTGGTTTTCACCAACAATGCTGCCCTCTGCTGATGATTGCTGCAGATGTTGAAAAACGGGAGAAAATACTGTATGCATGATTATATTCTAAAAATTGGCTATTGACTTAGAGGCATTTAAGTCTTTTGAACACTTCCTGTCTGTATGTTATCTATGTTGGCGTCAATTAGTCCCACTTTTATTAATTGGTTTAATTCTAATCAGTGGCTCTTTTTTTAAGTACAAATGCAACAGCTTTTTTTTTTTTTTTTTTTTAGAATCAAGTCCTGTCCTTTTGTCACTTTTATGCCCACATCTCTTCACAATGTCTCAGTGCACCTTATATAGTCTGCCATAAATCCTCAGGTTTCACTTCAAGCCTTCAGCATTTAGTCAAATCTGTGCATTGAATTCTCATGTCAGTAGGACTAAAATGCAGGCAGGGAAAGAGGATTAAAAGTTTCTGTCACACAAACGGATTCAGCTCCAACACTGCTGATCCCCTCTAAGGAATTTTGGGAAATATAAACAAAATTTTAATTTAATTATTTTTAGTTTTAGGTTGCATGTAATGATGCAAATTGACCTTTCACATGTTAAAAAAAGTTTGTTTAATTTGTTTCTAAGTGTCTTCATAAAATTTGTTTTTATAAAACTACTAATTTCTGGTAGCATGTTACATTTGTTTAAATAAATTTTCTTTACTTAAACTAAACACAAGCACGTTTCAAATAGGTATAAAGCTTGATTAGCTTGTGATACTAAACAATGTTTTACTAGGTGTAAGGGTAACAATACGTCTTTGCATAACTGCAAACCTACCAAGAAATTACACCTGAAACAGTCGTGTTGTTGAGTTTCACCAGTTTGTCAAAGCCTGTAATATTGTTTCATGACCTAATTATCCTTTAAACTTATCCACATCTTTATCCTTGGCCTGTCTGCTATATTCGTTGGTCTTTGTGATGCTACTTGTTCACTAATATTTTCTAAAAGCTTCTCACAGAATTGTATCATTACATTAAAATTTAAGTGTTTATTTATAGACTTCTGAGGGATTATTGATGACATTTATTTTTATTTTGTGGTATTAGAATAAAGGAGGCTGAATACAAATTCTTGTCATACTACCATTTTCTTCCTATGGTAGGAGGAACCTATGATACCATGGGTTCCATATACACTATACAGTATTTATTATATAGTGAATAAATACTGTGAAATTTATTGCCGTAAAGGAATAAAATTAGTAAAGTTTAGGACAATAAATACGTTTACAAGGTACTCTGATATTTTTATGTTGGCTCAATCTTTATTCAAATTTGAAATGAGAGTTTTAGGTCTTGGTTTACAACAATATGACTTGAAATAGAACGAGAGGTTCAGAAATGTATAGTTTTCAGTCCTTTAAACATATAGGAGATTATGTAGTAGATGCCATTCACAAAGAACCGATAAGTATTAAATCACTTATTCAGTTTCACTTTACACCAGGTCAGTGGTGGCATAACAGTAAGTTAGTATTCGCCTTTTAAACACGTTTTTCGGGATTCCACCACCATCATCGTCGTGCCTACCCTCCCGGATAAACGCCCCTTTCCTCCTCAGCGATACTGCAGGATGATTGGTCCATTTGTGTGACGCATGCGTCGATATATAGTCAGACATCCTCCCCTCTGCTTCCTTCCCTTCAACCCCCGGCTGTCAGTGCTGTGTGAGTGCGTGTGTGCTCTGAGCTCGCTCATCACACATTCTATAAAAAAAAAAATAAAAATACAAAAAAATTTTCAAAACATAAAAAAAATATATAAAAAATCTTTTTCTTTCTTTCTTTTTGTAACAAGTCAGTGAAGAGGCAGTAAAGACGGTCGAGGACTGACGGTAACGTACCCCAACGTGTCGGATTTTTTTTTTCAGTCGTTAGCTTCCCCCCCCCTCTTTTTCGTTTGTCAAATTTTAAAGGGTCTTTTAACTCGAACTGAAGTCGACGTTGTGTCGTTTTAAAACAATTGAATTAGACGTTTTGACTCCCAACTGACAAGTCAACGGTTGTATAACGTTTACAATTCGCCATCAAAGGTCCTACCGACGATACCGACCGTTAGCAACTTTTCTCCCCCCCCCCCCCCCAGCCAGTCTTCCTTCCCGTTAACAAACTCAAAGCGTAGTCCGTTTATAACCGCTAGTCTCGAGGAGGAGAGAAATAAGGATGAACCCTAGCGCTCCCAGTTATCCCATGGCCTCCCTGTATGTCGGGGACCTGCATCCAGATGTGACCGAGGCCATGCTGTATGAGAAATTCAGCCCAGCCGGAGCCATCCTCTCGATTCGGGTCTGTAGGGACATGATCACCCGGCGTTCCCTCGGATACGCCTATGTCAACTTCCAACAGCCGGCGGACGGTAAGTCGGATATTGCTAAACCATTCAGATAAAATGTCTAATAAATGCAGTCATGTGCTTTAAAGGGGTTGTCAGTCAGAGAGAGGCTGTGTGAACTACATGCGACTGCGGTGGGGTCTGGTCCACTGGCGTAGCAGAGCAGCGCCACATCCTGCCTGCCCTGCCCACCTCAGCAAAGTAAAAGGACCCTGCTGGCTGCCAAAAAGGGCTCTTTATCTGTTCTGTCCGGGCAGCACCCCAACTGTAGTGCTGACAAATTTACCTTCCAATGCCCATAAAATGATTGCCAACAGTTTTAAGTTGTTGAATGGACTGTTGTCTGTATGAAAAAGGGTAAAAATGTCATTGCTACTTCACTAAAACAAGTCATTTGTTCCATAAAGGTTTGGTATGTGCTCTTTAGCAAGCATTTTCTGCATGTTGGTGATAAGAGGGTGGGCCTGTTTTACCCTTTTGCTCCCGTGGGTGTGTTTGTACACAGAGCTGTTAAAATTGATTCCGTGTAATCTGTCATGAGAAGACTTTTAAGTTTTTAAGCAACGATCGTGTATAATAAACTCTTTCAGGGACAAATGAATGTAAGAATGAGTCGGTATAAATAGTATTGAGAAACATTACATTTTAACAGTTTTTAAAATTTATTTAAATCTATGGCCACAGGCAGTTGAGAGCATGGGGAATCCAAAATGTCTACAGCTGATTTATTTATTTTTGTCCTGTTCTTGTAGCTGGGAATAGACTAAAACAATTTCATACCAAGACAATAAAAAAAATTATTTGTTTAGTAAGGCAAATATGAAAAATCCTTCTTATGTGTCCACAATGATGAACAGATTATTTTCCAGAAAAAAAACCCTGATTACTCAGTTCATTTCATTATGTGTGTTTTAGATTATTATTGAGCAGGTAAAACAAAAAGTTTGTTTGTAAACATTTTTATTGACCTAAATCATTTAAAACTCCCTGAATAAATGGCTTAATAATGCCAGTGCTACTAGATTGGATGAAATCGCATTGTTATTTTGTAAATCATGAATTTGGAATTCATTTATGCTTCATACAAACATGAAATAAATATTTGAAATATTAACACCCACAACCCTGCACTAGTGGGTGCAAAATTCCTAAGACAGGTGCCCAGTTTTCTCAGCCAAAACGTGAAAGTAAGGCACTTTTTTTTTCTATTAAAAAAAAATGAATATAAATGGAAGCACTTCAACAAACACGGCTTTTTAAAAAAGAGAAAAGTAGAATAATTTCTACATGTTGTGGTTGGGGAACTGTACCATGAGTTTCATTTAGAAATCCACAACAGTTCAGTTTGACAGATGTTGGCTGTGTTTTTAGCTGGGCTATCAGTGAGTCATATACCCTGCCTGTTTTCATGTTTCCCTGCTTCAACACACCCGAGTCAGATGATTTCAGTTCAGCAAAAGTCTGAACGTCAATCACCAATTAAAATCAGGTGTGCTGAATCATAGAAACATCTAAAACATGCAGGGCAGTGTGCCTTGAGGACCAGGGGCTAGAGGGCGCTGGACCGGAGGTCGGTGGTAACGTGATGCAATGCTGCTGGGACTGGTCAAACTGTGCCAAGCAAAGAATGTTGATGTTAATTGAGAGTTGGCAATTTTGTCTCATCAGCATTCCGTATAAGCACTCCTGTTGTTGGCAGTTATTAGATTTACACCTCTGGTCTGTTTTAAGGGGAATCCTGATTTTAATGCTACATGTTAGCAAATAGTCTCAGCTGAGGAGTGCAATGGGGATGTACGGGTCAAGAATCAGCGTTATAACCTTGACCTCGCTGTGGGCCTAATTATAAGGGATCACAACTGTACGTCATATTTTGTGATAAGGAAATAAAGCTTCAGGTAAGTCAAAATTAAACTATGTAATGTGATTGTTAGAATGCTGTAAAATAAAACGAGTAAGCAAAATATTTCCAGAATGCAGTCTGAAGAGCGAGGCTGTCCGACCAGAGAAGTTTTAAACTACCGCTCCTTCTTTTTCGTGTTGTAATATTTGCTCTCGTTGCAGTTTTAGTTAAGCTCTTGCAGCAACACCTACTGTTAAGCTTGTTTTCTGTCATTTTTGTGGAATTTCTAAGAGGGGGAAAGAAAGAGGCCAGTGGCACGCCTAACAAACCGATTAGGACAAGTTCTTGTCCCTTGAGCGTATTTGAGTTGTGTCAAAAATCTTGAAGTCTTTAAAACGATTAAAGTTAAAAACTTAATGCTTGTTTTTCAGATTAGTTAGGAAGTAGAAACATTCCCTACCACACGTTAATGCTTTCCTTCATGAATTTAGCATTACATCAGTGACTAGTTCATATAGTGTATATTAAGTGTTAAATGAGTAAAATACCTGTGTTCTCTTTTAGCTGAGCGCGCTCTGGACACCATGAACTTCGACGTGATCAAAGGGCGGCCCGTACGCATCATGTGGTCGCAGCGTGATCCGTCTCTGAGAAAAAGTGGCGTGGGAAACATCTTCATCAAGAATCTTGACAAGTCGATTGACAACAAGGCTCTTTATGACACCTTCTCTGCTTTCGGGAACATCCTGTCCTGCAAGGTAAAGCGTCACTTTCTTTGTTTAGTGTTTCTCTGGTTGCAGCATTCTACATTTGCTGCTGATGATGTTCACTCATGAAGCTGTTTGATGTGAGTGATTTCTAGATTTCAAGTTAATACTCAATCATGACACTAACGCATCAGAATGTTGCTTTTTACTTTGATATGGTCAAATGGTGTAAAGAGAAAAGGTTGGTGCTCATGATGGCCATGACTGATGCTGCCAGGTGTGCTCTAACTGGTACATGTTTGTTCCAGCATGTGTGTGTATATGTGTGTAACTTCAAGCAGCACATGTCCTCTCTGTCTCCGTCTCAGGTGGTTTGTGATGAGAATGGCTCTAAAGGCTACGGCTTTGTGCATTTTGAGACTCAGGAAGCTGCTGAACGAGCCATTGAAAAAATGAACGGCATGCTGCTCAATGACAGAAAAGTGTAAGTGGATGTTTTTAAGTGGTTCTGAACTTTTGGAAGACATCAAAAAGCTTCTGGCACAATCCTGGCTGTGACTCACTCTCATTGCAAGAACTGGGAGTTCAGTTCTGTGTTCTCTGTGTTCAGTTCTCGTCATTGGCCGGCTCCGTCTCTGCTACTCTTGCAAACTAATCATGGCGCATAAACTGTTTGACTGCTCCATATTAAACCAGGTTCTAAATGTTTATCAGATCATTTTTGGGTTTAAAAGCCAAAAATTATTTCAGGTATGGACATTTTCAAATGAATCACAATGTAGCACGACAAACTCTCAAAGCAGGTCATATCAACTTTACTCATAAAGCTAATTTAAAACAAAATTGACCAGAGTTCTGTGGAGTAAAAAAATTTTAAAAAACAATTACATAATTAAAAAAATATATATTTTAGTAATTTATACATTTAAAACACTGAAAGGTAGAACAGAAATAAATTATTTTGACAGAACTGAGACCCGTTTCTGTTTACATCCAGTTTAGCCTCATCATATTTAATATTCTGAATACTCTGCCTTTTTGTTCGTCAATGCATAATTAATACATGCTTTAGTTTTGTAATGCTGGAAATGGCACTTTATAAATAGAATCCATTTATTTATTAAATTTGTTGTCTCTCTGCTGCCTTTTTCAGGTTTTTTTTCAGTCCATTTGACTGATTAGTTGCCTGAGTGGGTTAATGCGCAGAAGCCTGAATTAATTTTAATCTACCTGGTTTAATTATATCACTTATTTAGAGGTACAGAATAAATACAAAAGTTGTATTATAAACGTTTAACACCTATAATGTGTTTCTGAGGAAAAATAATAATTTTGAGTTGTCAGTTAAACCAAAAATTAGCCACTAGATTATTCAGAGAAAGTGGTTCTTAGTCTATACATTTCTGCAAATCTCTAGACTGATTTTATTCCCATTTCTCCTAATTTTAGTCTCCTTAATCCATTCCTGGACCAGTTTTGATCCATGTTTGAATTATCGTCTTCTTAGATTACTCATTTTTAAGGCAAAATTGAAATGTGGTTTGAATAATGTTCTCATTATTCCAACCAGTTCCTTCTCTACACCGGAGCCATGGACCCTCAGCATACCGCTGCCACTACCATGCTTCACAGCTGGTACAGTGTTCTTTGGTTTCAGTCCTACTTGTAAATATTCAGCCAGAATTCTGTCAGGTGCTTGTTGACTACAAAAAGCGGACGGTCGAGAGGCGACTGTCTTGATTCTACCATGTTGGAAATATAATTTAAATTCATCGACAGACCAAATATTATTGATGTTAATTAGTTCCTCTAAATGTTTTTTTTTTTTCCTTTTCTTTTTTTTTTTCCTGCAGGTTCGTTGGCCGTTTCAAATCTCGTAAGGAGCGCGAGGCTGAGTTGGGCGCCCGGGCAAAAGAGTTTACTAATGTTTACATTAAAAACTTTGGTGACGATATGGACGATGAGAAATTGAGAGAGCTCTTCAGTAAATACGGTGAGTCCAATTTTCTAACTGCTCCTTGAAGATGCTACTAAGAATATAGGAGTTTTGGTTGACAACCTTGTTGCGTTTGATGCTCAGGAAATGCGCTGAGTACCCGGGTCATGACAGATGACAGCGGAAAGTCCAGAGGCTTCGGCTTCGTCAGCTTTGAAAGACACGAAGACGCGCAGAAGGTTTGACTTGAGACAAACACGACTCTCGTTTTTAGTAACCGTTTTTTTTTTTTTTTAATGTAATTTTTGCCACATTGTTTCTAATTTCAGGCAGTGGATGAAATGAACGGAAAGGACTTGAACGGGAAGCCCATCTACGTCGGCCGCGCTCAGAAGAAGGTGGAACGACAGACGGAGCTGAAGCGCAAATTTGAGCAGATGAAACAAGACCGTATGACTCGCTACCAGGTGAGCGTAAATACTTCCAGGATCAGATGCCGTCTGCTCACGGAAAGAAACTGCAGCTTTGTCAAATTCAGTGCTCCCTCTGCAGTTGGGTCCACTGGCCAAAATGGCTGCAACAGCAACTCTTCAGCTCATGGGCCCCACTTCCCTTTACCTCGGGTTTTGGGGACAAAGACATGCTGCAGACAGGAATTTTACATTTAACTTGTTGTTTATTCTTGCTGACCTGCTTTTGTTTTCGAAATATTTGTTCTTATTGATAGGGTGTCAACTTGTATGTGAAGAACCTTGATGATGGGATTGATGATGAACGCCTGCGGAAGGAGTTCTCCCCGTTCGGCACCATAACCAGTGCCAAGGTTCGACCTTTAACCTTTCTTCTCAAAGCTGAAATGAGCTGCGGATGTCTTCTGGAGTTTCACGTTTGATTCTTTCTCTACCAGGTCATGATGGAAGGCAGCCGCAGCAAAGGCTTCGGTTTTGTCTGCTTCTCGTCCCCTGAGGAGGCGACCAAAGCCGTGACGGAGATGAACGGGCGCATCGTGGCCACCAAGCCGCTGTACGTGGCTCTGGCTCAGAGGAAAGAGGAGCGCCAAGCCCACCTGACCAACCAGTACATGCAGCGCATGGCCAGCGTCCGCGCCGTGCCAAATCCCGTCATCAACCCCTACCAGCCGGCCCCGCCCTCCGGCTACTTCATGGCTGCCATACCACAGGCCCAGAACCGCGCTGCCTACTACCCAGCTGCGGGCCAGATGGCTCAGCTGCGGCCGAGCCCACGCTGGACGACCCAGGGGATCCGACCTCAACGTGAGCGTTTTCTAAAAACCTTACCTGGGCCCGATTGTCCGTCTCACAGTTCATTAATCGTTGATGTGTCTCTCAGACTTTCAGAACATGACCGGTGCCATGCGTGCGTCAGCGCCACGTCCTCAGACCTTCAGCACCATGCGGCCCACAAATCAGGTCCCTCGCATGATGTCCGCCCAGCGTGTCGGTCAGTCTAGTCGGCACAAACCCGTTTGGTAACGCGTTCTGTTCATGTTCAGTATCTTGCTGATTCTCTCTCCCTGTTTGGCTCCTCCTGCAGCCGCTCAGACCGTGGCTCCCCGACCGCCTGCCGCAGCCACGGCAACAACTGCTCCAGTGCGCGGAGTTCCTCAGTACAAGTACGCCGCAGGGGTCCGCAACCCTCAGCAGCACATCACCTCCCAGCCACAGGTCAATCTGCAGCAGGTAAGGCTGCTGCCATCTCTGTAGCGACAGTGGAGGTTACAGCTGTGCCTGTAATAACTCTGTGTCTCTCACCACTCAGCCTGCGGTCCATGTTCAGGGACAGGAGCCTCTGACCGCCTCCATGCTGGCCGCTGCTCCGCCGCAGGAGCAGAAGCAGATGCTGGGTGAGCTTCACTGACGGCATTCAGAGCGGATGCTGTGGTTTCTATGTGTCAAACACTTCCCAGAGCGTCGCCGGGGGTTAATGGCCTTTGATTCTAAATCCTCTCCATCTCCCTCATAGGTGAGCGTCTGTTCCCACTGATCCAGAACATGCATCCCAGCCTGGCAGGCAAGATTACTGGCATGCTGCTGGAGATTGACAACTCAGAGCTGCTTCACATGCTGGAGTCCCCAGAGTCTCTCCGCTCCAAGGTAACCTCTTAGGTTTTCTGATACAAACAGCTTGTAGTTGCGAAGCCACGGTACGTCGCACCAGAGCTTCACTGCTGTAACATAAGCAGTCATCATAAATATGACAGAGTTGCAAAAGTATTAATTTCCTTTAAGAATTTTTAATTTCGTCCTATTTAAAGCACAAATTTTCATGGATTTTTGTTAAGATTTTACTTGACGTAGCAACACAAAAGATGCATAGTTTTTATTGACTTCTGTTTTCTTGAAGTCTTAAACACAACCTGGAAGAAAACATGTAAAAGGCGGCAAAAGACTGGGGCAAGTTTATCTTCCAGCAGCTCCACTACTTTAAACATCCAGCCAGAGCTACTGTACAGTGGTTTAGTAAAGTATCAAATTGAAGGAAAATAATAGGAAAAACTGGAAAAACTTTATAAATTACATTTGTATATTGCTGCGTATAAATCACTCTGTAAAATGGCATTGCGCTGCTGGGGTTTCACTGACGTCAAACACAAATATCTGTGCAGGTGGATGAGGCTGTGGCTGTGCTGCAGGCCCACCAGGCCAAGGAGGCCGCTCAGAAGACCGTGACCAACTCAGCCGTTGTCCCAAGTGTTTGAGCCCAAGGTACACATTTAAGATCTATTGTTGTTGTTCTCATGCTGAGAGCTTTATGAAAAACCAATGTGTCTAACTGTAATCGTTCTCCCTCCTCCACAGGCGAGGGCAACCTCGAGACGAGCTTCACGCACAGAAGAAGGGTTTAAAAAAAAAATGTTTAAAAAATAAGCAAAACAAAGTAAAAGATGTTAAATACGAAGTTTAAAAAAAAGCAAACGATGGAAACAAGTCTCCAGCCAGTCCTGTAACACAAGGTCTGCTTTTCCGAGCTAAAAAAAAAAAGCAAAAAAAGAGGAAAAAAAAACCTAAAAACAAAAAATAATCAGTTTGAGACATTTTAGAGGAGAAATATACGAGAAATGTAAGTGGAAGCATTCCTTTCTGCTATTTTATCCCTTTTAAATGTTTGAACGTTTGAGCTTCCGAAGCCTGTTATTGTGAAAGTTTCCTTTACTTTTTGCTTGCTTGAATAAAAGTTCTAAAGTAATCCATCTGCTATGTTCTCTTGTCTTCCTCATTTTGCGAAGCGGATCAGAGAAATGGTTAATAGAATCCACAAAATAGCAATATGGAAGTAATGTTTTAGATATTTTTTAATAGTTTTAAATATGTTTGAGAAGCTAATGTGCGTCTGATACAATTCAACACCTCCGACTAGAAAGGTGGCGTTGCAGTTTATGACCGGTCGGTTCATTGGCTGCTGGCGTTGGCGTGCTCCTCCAGCATCTGCAGGATGGACTCCATCTTTTGCTGCAGACTGGCGATGAACGGGTTCACGTTCTCCTTCACGTTTTCAGTCAGGGGTTTGAAATGTTCCTCCATGTCCTGCAGCTGACCCTGGATCTTCACGGCCAGGGGCTCAAGCTCCGTTTGTCTGTCCTCCACGAATGACCTGAGAAACGAACGGAACATCAGGTTTGCGGTTTTGCTGGAGCTTAATTGTCGCAACGACACACAACAAATGGAGAAATGTATCTAAGGTAAATTAGTGATTACTTTGCACTACTGGCACTAATATTTCCTGCTTATGTTGCAAAGAAGATCTGCCCCTGTCTTACATTTTGGTTCAGGAAGGAATAACAATGTCCAACAGATTAAATACAAATCTAACATGTTCAGTATTTGGTATAAGTTATGAGGTGATGTGTCGGATTGTTTTTACTCACTCGGCGTGTTCCTTCACCACTGGCTTGTTCACAAACTCATGAAAGTCGTGACTGATTTTAGTCTTTATGTTCTCGATGTACTGGCTCATCCGATTGACTCTGTTTTCAGCAAAGCTTCCTGCAGAAGGGAGCCAGTAAGTAAGACTTTTATTTTATATTTTTTTTTATCAATGTCCCCTCTTTATTTTTGCATCATCCTCCAGTTACCCGCACTCCCCCAAAAACACATTTTTGTTAAAAACAAAAACAAATTTTGTTTCAGTTTTTGAAAAGTAGCTAAATTGTCTGTCACTAATGAACCTACACAAAATAGCTTACTCTAGAAAACCTTGCTGAATTGTATTTTAAAAGAATAATGTTACCAGAACAACTTCAGTTCATTATTCCTTGACTTTGATTTAACCACAAATTTAACAGAAGTGCTAATAAATGTGGAGGGCGAGGTATTTCTGAATATGAAAAACTGATATTTACCGTGTGTCAGAGTAAGAGCAAGAAGGACTGCAATCTGAAACCGTTTCATGGCTGCTGACTTGATTAGACCTATAATAATAATAATAATAAAAACATGATTTAGAATAGTATGTTTTAAGTTTTAGCAACAAATATCTACACACACCTATGGGTGAAACCACAAAAACATTAAATCAGATTAAAATGTTCCTGTTTTAAGTCAGTCATGACTAGAATTATTTTTGCTTAATTTCAGAATAATTAGAAGTTTTTTAATTAGATTCTTCAAATTTATATAGGTTTATACGAGCTCTTTATGATGCCTCAAGTTATTCTGGAAAACCAAATGGGTTCATAGAACATTTGGCGGCAGACCTGAAAAGGAGTTTATGTTCAGGTTAAAAATCGTGCGGGTTAAAAGCCATCTTTACCAAATGCTAAGGACTTGTTTGTGAACTTTTAATATTAAATTACTCTGGCATTTAAATCATTTTAGTCATCTTAGCTAACCTGAAAGGGAAAATTTTGGTCAGATTTGATATCAAACTGTAAAGTCTTAGGTGTCTGCATAAAGCGTAAGGAAACCATCTTCTGCTGTATTTGTAATACTGTGTAAGTTCTCTGTAAACCTCTAGTAAGTTAAAATTTTAAAAGCAACAGTATGTAACTGTTTACCTTTAGACAAGCCTGTGTTAAGAAAAGATTCTTGTAGCTTAATCAGACGAGTCACTGACAAAACTTCCCAGGAAATGTCCGTCAGGTTTCTTGCCTCACTGCGCTAAGATAAATATTTTGAGACGCATCTTACTCAAACTTGTAAACAAAAGTTTTGCGGAGGTTTGTGGTTTCCATGTTTTGTTTGGGCTTTGGTGGTGTGATCCTAACATTTTTATTAACAAAAAAAAAAAAAATGCAAAATGGATTTTGGCTTCAAACCTGCAGAGAAATTTTTTTTTTCTCCCTTTCACAGCTCCTTTAAGAGAAAAATATATCCTTCTTTACAAAAACTCCTGTCAGCTCTGAGAGAAATATTTGACGAGACTGAATGGGGAGTTTAAATCTTCATTGCTGCAACAAAAAAAAAAACGTAAAAAAAATTGAAAAACTTGTATCATAGTAGCAAAACAGTTAAAGGAGGAGAAGTGAGACTCACCTGTCCTTTGGATGTTGGTGTTTGGACCAGATGGTGCCTCTGTGCTGGACTCTCACACCTCTTATATCGCGGCGTGCCGATGCGGCTCCCTCGTCCTGTGAAGCTGTGATTGGATGACATAAACAGATAAAGAGAAAACTGGGTACTCACAGTTCTGACTCTTCCCGCAAAGTGTGCCAGCCGGGCCAAACTGGAACAGTAGTCCAGCAGTCCCTGTGCTGACTGACCAACATTCTGCATGAGTCTTATCTTATATTGAGATTAAATTCAACCCAGAACCATCAGGGAGAACGTCAGCGTACGGACACTTTGGAGACATCTCTGATAAGTGGCGGAATATCTCGGTTTTTATTTTGTGCTTCTCTGACGCTGTGTTGATTTTGTCGGGCTGTAAAGCTCCCTGGGCTAGGTTAAAAAAAAAAAAAATAAAGAAAGAAAATAAATAATTTTGAATTCAAATAAAAGCTCTTTTATAGATATGTTTTATATTAATGTGCTAAAATGAATTGATTGTGAAGAAAATGAAGTAAAAGCTAATCCAAACCTGAACAAATGAGTCATTTTGGTACATTTAACATTTTGAAGATTATTTTTTGCGGTGCTTTTCATAACACGACACATAGACATATCGAACAAATTAGGACACCTATTCAGTTTTTATTCAAAAATGTTTATGGAATGATGTCTGACCTCTTTCCTTTCCTCTCTGGAATAGAAAGGGACTTAGCTGCAGTTAGAAAAACAATAACTTTATTTTATTTTATTTTACTTATTTAACAAAAGATATCAACAAAAATGGGGTTTCCAGATTTTGGCCAACTCACATCCCAGCCACATTAGTGAGACACATATTTTATCTACCAGTCTTTAATATCGATCTAGAGAAAGATCACTCCGCACTTTCTGCTGGGAGATGTTTGGAGGTTTTTCTTGCATGAATGACCCATTTTACGTTTCCCCACATCATCTCCATGTCGACCAAGATCTGGGCGTATCTGTTCTTTGTGTGTTCACATTAACTGAATAAAAGCTGCACAGTCACATACTAAACTGTGTGACTTTTAGAATAAAATTAGGGCCAAAACTTCTGAATCAAAGAGTAACAAACCAAGTGCAGCTGGGGATTTAAAAGTTAATAGTCACTTTTATAAGGAATAAAATTGATCGATTGATCAGTTCTGCCTTAAAGCTGTGTGTGATAGATGAGCTGTCCATATATAACATGGCACTGGTATGTTCTGGTATCAGTGTCAACTCATTAATGTCCAATTCTGCATTGGCTTCTAAGTGAGCCCAAATTATCCGCCCTCCACCACCGTGCCTAGCAGTTGGAATTTTTATTTATTTTTTATATATATATATAAAAGCCTCGTCAGAGCCCCCAGAATCATTGGATGCAACAACTCACGCATTACCGCATTGCTGATGTTGATAAAATCTCATGTTTACCTTTTTCCAAAGAGAAATAACTCTTTAGGCATTTGGAGCGTTAGTGATGGGGATGGTGAGCCCCCTTGTGGTGACTTATGGTCATAGCAGCCTAATTCAGTTGTAAATAGCTGCAGATCATATTCCACTTTAACCACTGCATAGGTTTGCAAACTTTTTTTTTTGGCACAAAGAAGATGATTTTTAAAATTTTTTATTATTGACTCATAGCTTTAGTAAGGAAATTGAGATATGGGTCACCAGTAAATTATATGAACAGCTCATCTGTCACACAGCTTTAAGGCAGCATCTTTACAAGATGCTTATTTATTCGGGTGTTGATCCTCAAAGTTCACATCAAAAAATGTTCATCTCTGGGACACAGGAGCCGCCTCCATTCTGAATGTTATAGTGGCTGGACATTCCCATGCTGTGTACACTTGTTTAGAGTTACTTAAACAAATCATCATGACACCTTCAGACATCTGGAAATTGAACGCAGCGATGAACCAGACTTTTGGAAATCCACAATCCTCATCTTCATAGTCTTGGCTCATTCCTTTTGATTATTTTCCCATGATGATCTCACAGGAAAGCGTTGCCATAAATGCTTCCACTGAACTCAAATGCTACGAATTAACCTACCAGACGTTTACAAATCCAATAGCCTCCTCTTGGTTTCCCCAAATTGTTTACAGTTAAAATAATCTCACAGATTCGGACGTAAACTCCTACATCTGAATCACAACGAACCGATCTTTACTTTCTTACAGTTGCTGCCGGCTGTTCTCCACTCGCGCTACAGGTTAAAAGAAAACCAACTCGCGTTCAGATCAAATTATGTGAGAAAGGCCCACACAGCACAAGCTGCTGAAGTACCCCAACCATCTTGAGCTCCTATTCTTCTGTTGGTTGGGGGGGAACATGTGGTGAAGTTTCAAGAATTTGATTTCTGCTTTGATTGAAACCAGATGTGGGAACGAGGAGCATGTTTTCAGCCTGATATTATTCATGGGGTCTGGGTTGGGGCTTGGGGGGGGGGGGCTATGCTGTTGGAAGTGGGAAAGGCTTCGGCTGTTTTTTGTCTCTTGAAAACATTAGCTCCTAAAGAGCTTTGGAGACAGAAGGATCTCCTCAGTTGTAATGCAAGGCATGTGAGGCGGCCTTGACCTGATTAAAGCGTGAACAGAAAAGAGGAGGTCAGACCAGAAAAAAAAAAAAAAAAGCACTGCAAGATGCATTTATATCAACTGAGATATTGGTGTCATAATGACAAGATGTTAAAATCAGGCCTTGAGTTTGTCCTGTGTTAAAGCTCTGTGGACTTATCTTTGACCTGGAGAGACTCACTAGCAAACATGTGACAGAAAAAGCATAAAGGTTTATCACACTGAGATAAGTCCTGATATATTCTGTAGAAACAGGACTAGCATCCATTTGTGATGAAAACTTTGTCCTGTTTTCTGCAGATTGTTTCGTGTCAATAGTTGACAGGAAGATGATTTATTCCTGATAGGGTTGCAAGATTGGCCAACACTTTGTTTCTCTTCTGAAGTAAATCTACGTTAATATTTCAAAAGTATTCACAACTCTTAACTAATTTCACATTTTGTAAAACACAACAAACAAAAAACCCACCAAACTTTTCAGATAAAAATCTAAAAGGTGTGTCCTGTGTTTTTACTGAGATTCAGTGACACACAGGTGGACTTTATTAATATGCTGACTTCTGAGAGCCATTCCTTTTGCCTGAATTTAAAGTGGTTGCACTCCACATGTTTAAGATTTTTTTTATTTGTAGGATATTTTTGAAAACTACTCTTTTCTTTTCACAATCGCAATCATCACAACTTTCTGCGAATCTCAATTAAACACACGAATGCGTGAAATTATGGACAACCCTGAATATCCTCTTCATGAGTGACTTCAGTCAGAGGCCTTTCCAGATCTGCTGTTACACAGACCACTACAGCATCTACTGCAACTCTCTGAAGAAAATTGGATGCGTTACAACAGAGATGTAGCTTCTTTATTTTAAACCTAAGATATTTTGTGTTAAGAGATGAGTTGAAATCTTTACTTTAATGTGGGAGCATCTTAGAGAAGATTTAATCAGTTGCTTCTCTTGTTCCTCTTCTGGGCCTCTCCCCAAACCGCTGAGAGGGTGAATAATTACCCAAGATGCAGAACGTCGTAATCTTTTTTTATATATTTTTTTTTATAGGAAGCACAAGTGGAGGTCCCGTTTCCTCTTCAAGTAGGTGGTCCACCAGCTGAGTCACTTCCAGTTACTTTAAACAGATTTTATCGGTTTGAAGAAGAAATCTGTAGTATTTCTGACCTTTATCAAGTAAAACTATGTTGCTTTGTTTCCAAGTTTAATCACATGGCTGCGGAGCCGCGAAGCCACACTGTAGGTTGTTCACAGTTGCTGCCAGAGGAGAACAAGGGGAGGCTCAGATTTCTTGGCCTGAGATTTTTCTCCGACTCTCCGGTGCTGCGTTCAGGGCCCGCAGAAAACATTGAAATTAGCAAATACGGTCGGATCAGAATGACATTCACAAAAGTGGAGGTTTCTCCTCAAGCCTGACATTAAACTCTTTCGTTGCTTTCTTGCGTAATGTATGTGGAGAATAAGGGAATGATAGTCTGCTCTGACTTCCGGTTGTAAATAAAACAGCGTACTTATACATTTACAACAACCATATTGGATTTTTAAAGTCAAGGTTGGAGAGAAACATATTTCTAAAGTTGTAATTCCGAATTCAGGAGGACATAATTGTTTATGAATTGGCATCATGATGATCAACCTACCCCTATTCCACTATTTTGAAATTAGGATTTCAATGTGACTATATGATTGGAGTATAAGACCTGGATTGAACTGGATCAAAGTTTGTTTGTCGAGTGCCGGGATAGACAAAGATAATCTGAGTAAATACAGGTTTCAAATAATGACTTTTCTAGATTATCTTGATTTGATATTAGATCATTTTTATGAGCTGAAAGAAGTATGGCAAAACATTAAAAAAAAACTAGACCTGTCATGGAAATGCACAGCTGCACATGAACTGGAATTGTTTGTCTCTAGATGACATTTGTTGTGGAATAAACAAAACTGAATTGTATTAATTAGAAGTAGAGTTCACACTGCCAAAACACAACATTTTAAGTAAATATTAAGTATTTTTGGTCTTGTTTCTAGTGCAAATTCTTAGTGCAGTGAAAATAAAATAAAACTAACTTGTAAGAAACTTTTCATCAAGAAATAAGAGGTTGTGACATACGTCGTATTTCCCAAATGTCTTGTTCTAATGGCAGATTATTTCACTTATGACCACGTGTCAAACTCAAGGCCTGTGGGCCAAATCCGGCCTGCCATAGCTTTTTTTTTTTGTGGCCCTCTAGACTCTAAAGGAACACACAGTTAAGATCCAAGCAGTTCTTTTCCATTTTCTGCCAAATTACACCAGTCAGCCCCTCCTGTTTCTTTCAAATTATCGTGGAAATTAACACAAAATCAACAAATCCCTGCAGTTTTTCACGCTAATACATAATTGTGAATTTGATGCAGATTTTTGGTAAAAAAATGTTGAAAAACATTGGATCTAAGTGACTGCTTGCTCCCACCTGCAGGTGGCGGAATTTCTTACTTCTACTAAACAGCTGCTTTTAGCCTTTGTTGATGAGAAGTTCTATATATATATACAGTACAGACCAAAAGTTTGGACACACCTTTCTAATTCAATGGGTTTTCTTTATTTTCGTGACTATTTATAAGGCAAGAAATCCCACTTATTAACCTGACAGGGCAGGTTGACCTATGAAGTGAAAACCATTTCAGGTGACGACCTCTTGAAGCTCATCAAGAAAATGCAGTGTATGTGCAAAGTGTGTGCATATATATATATATATATATATATATATATATATATTATACTGTGAGTAATAAAAAGTCATACATAAGCACAAATATTCCTAAATTAGTGCCACAAACATTTGATTTGTATTGCAAAAAACCACAAAAACAATCGCGAAATCCTGGAGGGACTGAAAAGATTTACAATATAATTAAATTTTAAGAATTTATTTATATATTAACAGTTTTGTTACCAGGTTTTATCAATATATTCTGGCACAATCACCCCTTTAAGAACATTGATTATCTTAATTTGACCCTAAATGAAAATGAGCTTGACACCCCTGCTTTTGACTAGAATTTTTCATTGATATTAAGGAATTATTGACACAAAACAACCTCCTTTGTTGTGCTGAAAAATTACTTGTAAATTGGTTTTGTCTTATTTCAAACATACTAAGATATCTGCATTAGAAACTAGACCAAAAATACTCAGTAAGATTTTATGTTTTTGCAGTGAACTTTCAGTTTGATACTCGTTCTTAAAAAAAAAACTTTTGGGGAATGAAGAAAAAAAAGTCTGGTTTCTTACATGGAACAAAACAGAACAAAATCACAGTCAACTAAATGAGGAATGCAAAAAGTCGGAGGGGTCCGTGAACGCATTTTTGAGTGACACTCCAGCAGCCTAATCCAGAGAGTGAGGATGCAGAGCGGCGCTCTAGGTCGATCCAGCGACCTTTAACTTCTAATTTCAGGGCTGACTGGAGAAACCCCGCCGAACTTTGTCCCTGAACGCTTCAGATCCCGCATTTTCAGTGCCAGCTGTGGGTTTCATCGGCACCGTCTTCCTCCTGTACCGGACTTTAGTAGACGTTACGTGGGGACAATGGAATCCAACATTATCCCGGACAGTATCCGCCCTCAGAGGCTGCAGCCGGGGATTGGCTTCGGATCGGGACCGACGGGGACCCTCCGCTCCTCCTCTCTCCGACCCGGAGTCACGGTCCCTGTCGCGCCGCTACTTCCCTCCCCAGCCTCGCTGTCCGCTTCGTCCGGGCCTCCTCCTCCTCCGCCGCCCCTGCAGCTCCACAGCCTGTACGGAGGAGTGGCAGCGGGGCTGGGGCCGGGGGCCGGCGGCCACTGCAACCCGGGGAACCCGGCGGTGCTGAAGGAGGCGGTGGAGGCGGTGGTCCGCAGCTTCGCCAAACACACGCAGGGCTACGGCAGAGGTAATGTTGTGCAGGAGAAAAAGCCTGTGCACATCCGTGTTAATGACTGTTAGTTTTAAATCTGGAGAGTTTGGAGAACGAGAATACCACAAACAAAAACCAGACATTCCTGTTATAAACCCAACATGTTTTATGATCATCTCCCTCTAGTTAACTCCCAGAGCTGACCTGCAGTAAACGGTAATCCATTTGTTATAACATTCCCCAGGTAGAAAAATCAACAATTTCCACAAGTTTGCCTCATGCTGGCAGCAGCCCACCATAGCTGGGGCCAGCTCAGACCCCGTTGTGGTTTTCGTGGATTGTGGTTGGTGCAGATTTGGGCCAATTTGGGCTGAGAAGTGGAAAATAAAAATCAGACCACAAGCAGATCGATTGTAATGTGGATGAGATGCAGATGATGTTCGGCAAACATGTCCAAAACCAGAGCTCCAACTTATTCCCTTTTGGCTGGCTGAGTATGGAGGAGTATTAGGCAACAACTTGACATGAAGTTAGGAGGGATGGATGTTTTGTTTCCAAGGAGACAAATTCTTTGGTGCTCTTTTGAAATGGTGTAGATTAGTAGTTTTGGAGGTTTTCTGGTGGTCGTTAGGAGAACCAGACGTGCTTTCTTGTTTAAGTCGTGTACGTTTGGCCTGTGACGAATCACTCGGACATAAAGGCTCCTGAACCCAAACAGTTTGCAGACAGAAAGTAGGATTTCAGCACCAACAGCTGCTGCCTGGGAAAAATCTAGAAAAACAACAATCGAGCACAGAAAAATGTTTGTTGCTTAAAGAAATTATTTCCACAGCAGATACTGCTAATTTAATGCACCGTAAATAATTAGTGTCCAACTGTTGTTTCAGCCCACTCCGCACAAAAAAGTAAGGTTGATGGGTCTCCTTGGATATCTGCTTTGAAAATGTTCAAGGACTCTTTTGCACGTCAAGGCACAGAACCTTCAGAAATTAAGAACCTTCAGAAATCATGAATACCATTGATTAAGATCTCTTTTAAGCTTAAACTTGACTTAAATCTGAATCAGTGTTGGCATTTGCAGCCACTCTAAGTCTTTCTACTCTGCACTAATAGGATTTAATCCCAAAAGATTGCCCCTGTGTGCCGCCACTGACATCCTCGTCCCCCTCCTTTTATTCCACTTAGGCTTCTTAACAACTTCAACATAAGAATGAGACTGCTGTGACAGGATTGTCTATAAGACAAGACACTTCCTTAAGTACAAAATCTTTTAGCGCTTGATTTAAACACAAAAATGCTAATGACATTTAGTCTTATGGTATTTCTGTTATTCCAGAGTAGCTGTTGCTCTGCGGCTCTCTCCCGCTTCATTTCCTGTTTGTTTCCGCTTTTATTCCGAAGGAAAAGGTCAGACAAGAGGACTTCATCTCACCACCATCTGCTCCACTTTGTTCGACCTTCACCTGCTGGAAACATTAATAAGATACAAATCACCGACTAGCTTGTGGTCACATCATGTTAACTGAATAATTAGGAACCCGTTTGACGTACAGAACAGCCAATTGGGGTTTGCAATGTAGCCTGGAAAAGTCAGAAAGTAATTTGATTTGTTCAGTCCTGGATAAGTGCAGTGAAAAAAAATCAGGTTTGTATTTCCATATTTTTGTTTACTTTATTTCCTTCTTTTAACGTTCCGTCCGTCCGTCCGTCCATCCATCCATCCATCCATCCATCCATCCATCCATCCATCCATCCATCCATCATAAAAAACAGGAACGATAATGTATCAAGCTAATAAACTGCATAAAAGTCCAAAAGAGTAATAGGTCATAAATTGAGATGAAGCACCTGCAGCCAGATCTGGAAGTGTTTAAGTTCCTTAAGAAGAGATTTAAACACCCATCCACTCATAAATAAGTATTTGCACAGTCTCCTTAAGTATCTTTCTAAGTTTTCTGTCATTCCTTCCTTCGTGCTCAGTAATCCCAGACTCGGTCCATGACGTTCAGATCCTCGTCTGTGGGGAGGGGGTCACACCATCTGTCGCAGGAATCCATCTCTTTCCTGAAGTTTCCTCCTTTGAAACCCGGCGTCATGTTTTGGACACGCCGCATTGGGATTCGGAGACTCCTCCCTGAAGGCGTTGTTGGATGGATGAGAGTCTATAAACATCTCAAAACGCACATAAACTTTATTTTACGGCCGTCTAACAACAAGATGAGAGCGTACGCTGGGTGTTTTACAGCCTGCTTCAGTGGGAGTATAAAAAATATTATTTGGATTGCAGCTTGGGAATTTACATTTCTGGAGCGGTGGCTTTGTTTTGTAGTTTGCTGACTGGGAAAGCTGAGATTTCTGTTGAGCTGCAGAACTAAAACACACTGATGTTACAGGAGCAGTCTGAGCTGGGAGTCTAATTATCCAGCTCTCATATCTCTCTGCAGACATAAACCTTTATAACTACAAATCCTTAAAAAAGTATTCACATTCCTGATTTCTTCCTTTCTTTTTTTAACATTTTGCCATGTTGTACCTGCATACTTTCTTTATTGAAAAAGCTTTGATTGAAACCATTTTGACTCAAGTTTTCATTCAGGATTGTTTTTGTAGTTTTAGCTCCTTCCGTCATCACATCAACTCTGGTTTGCGTCTCTGTTGCTGCTAAACAAAAACGTCCCACAGCATGATGGTCCTCCTACCCTACCATTGCTGACCTTCATTTTCACACTTCTGCTCTACTTTGTGTTGCTGTATCACCTTAAAATCTCGATAAAAATACTCTTGACGTTTGTGGTCGTGACATGAGAAAATGAGAAAAGAAATACTTTTACAAGGCGCCATGTAACTGTCTCTAATTCAGATTTTACTGCACTCCTCTGTGGTTGTTCTTTCCTAACTTAAGACAGACATTTCATACGAGTTCATGAAAAGTCAGAATCTGAGCCGAACCAATTTTTCCCTTCAGCGGAGAGGATGTGAAGTTTCCTTCATGAGGTCACCTCCATCTGTTTTGTGTGTGCATCTTAGTTGAAGTAAGGACAGAGTGGCTTTAATGAAGCTCTTCTGTCCTCCCTGTCCCTTCAGTGAACGTGGTGGAAGCGCTGCAGGAGTTCTGGCAAATGAAGCTGACCAGAGGGGCCGACTTGAGGAACGGCGCTCTGGTCGTTTATGAAATGGTCCCGTCAAACAGCCCGCCGTACGTCTGCTACGTCAGCCTTCCAGGCGGCAGCTGCTTCGGGAGCTTCCAGGTGCAACATCATCGCTTTGTTTCCCTGGATAGTAAAAGATTTAAAGATATATATATATATTTTTGCTTAGGGACATCTGGGAATGAGCTGCATTTTGGATAACCTCCTCTGTACTGCTTTGCTCTGCCTCGGTCTCTCTGGCTCTCATTATTACCCTGACTCCGCGTGTTTTCTTTCACCGTTTGACAGTTCTGTCCAACCAAGGCGGAGGCGAGGCGCAGCGCCGCCAAGATCGCCCTCATGAACTCGGTCTTTAACGAACACCCCTCCCGTCGGATTACAGATGACTTTATTGAGAAGAGTGTGAACGAAGCGCTGGCCTCCTTCAACGTAAGTTCAGAACGGAGAGATCTGCTGCTAGCGCCGACAGTTCGGCTGCGGTGGTTTGTGAATGAGTGCCGCCCTGGGAGAGCCTCTCTTTCTGCACCGAGAGATGCAGAAGGAGGAAATAATCTGAAACCTGTGTGGAATAATTCACTCCAGGTTTGACTGATCTACTGCAGCCACCATGCCTGTCTCAATTTAAGGTTTCCTCAGTGGGGAAAAAACATGGAAAATATTCCCCTGGTGCGTTCACAAATAGAATAACAACTTTGTAACTTTGTTTTATAAAGCAGTGGTTCCCAGCCGTGGTGCTCAAGACACATTGGCCTGCATGTTTTAGATGCTTCCCTGCTTCCACACACCCCAATTCATTGCGATTCAGCAAAACCCTGTTAATCAGCCATCAATTGAAATCATGTGTGCTGAAGCAGGGGGGATGCCTAAAACTTTCAAGGCAGTGTGCTTTGAGGACCAGGATTGAAAAACACTGTTTCAAAGAATTCAGAATTAGAGCTGATTGAGCGCAGCCTGGATTCCTTAAAAATGGTGAAATATGGAGTTAATTTCCTGCCATGATGTTGCAAATAAATAAAAGATGTTGCACAAACTGTCCCGTCCTCAAACACATGAAAGATATTTTCCAAGTTGTCCTCTTGTGCAAAATGATCTCTTTTTGCAAACGAAACAGTTCCACAATCTGCAGCAGGTTACCCATATCGTGTTTTGTTGAACAGGACGGGACATGAAAATAAAAAACAAACCAACAATACGGATAAAGACAACGACAGTTTCAAATTTATACATTTTTCTGGAAAATGCATCTTTGATAGGCCTCCCTAGCTAATTGGGACAGGGACACAATTATGATAAAACTGATAAATAAGCAGTGAAAGAAAACATTTACATCACCTCCACAACAGAGAGATACTCCGAATATCACACATAAGTAGAGAAGTAACATTTCTTAGACTTACATTTGACAGCAGATTATATGGACCAAGAACCGCAAAAAATGCCCCAACTAAATTAAACTAAAGTTTCCAAAACCTAGATTTACAACAAATTAAATTCTGACATAAAAGAAAACAGTTCGATTTCAGGGATTGTATTATCTTTTTTTTAAATCTAATTTTTAACGCCTTCCAAATTGGGAGATATTTTAATGTAAAACCAGGCAGCCAATATAAAATTATTGATCAGATGCTAAACCCTTTTGTTCCGTGTTGATACTCCATATTTGCCACTTTCCAGGAACAACAATCTCTTTTAAGAGAGGTAGAAACCAACCATTTATTATAATAATAATAATAATAATAATCTATATTTTTTATAATGCTCTTTATGTTTCTGATTAAAATCTCAAATGGCAGTATGACAGAAGCGTTATGTTATATAGTCCTTTCCAAAAATTGTGTACAACATAAAAGAAATCTGCTGATTCCAACAATGATTTTCAAAAAAATCATTTCTGAATTTCAAATTTGGATATTCTTTAAGGCCTGCTGTTCTGCTGTTTTATAGTTTCTAATTTTTCTTGTAGCCATTTCCTAAATGAAGATCAACTCACATCTGTCTTACATAAATGACATGATCTCATGTCTTTCCCATTTTGAATAGTGACTTAGAGAAATTGCCCTAGGAGAATTTAAAAGAAAGATTCCCTCTTGAATGTTTTGTGTTTTTATTGTGTTTTGTTTGGATCATCATAGACTAGTTCTGCGCCATTGCTGTGTGTTCACAGGGGAACCGAGAAGAGGCCGATAATCCCAACACCGGGATTGGGGCGTTCCGCTTCATGCTGGAGTCCAACAAAGGAAAATCCATGCTGGAGTTCCAGGTAGGAGAAACACATTAGCTAAACATGGATGGTGAAAACATGGTAATGTTAGATGTCAAAATAATTCAGGATTCCTTTTAAGGAAAGGACATAATGGGATCTCAGTTTTTTCAAGTCTGGATAATTATCCAAAAACCTATTTTGAGGATGGAAATTTTTTTTTTCCAAATTTTATTCCATATTCCATCCATAATGGTATATAATGGTATTTTTCTTTTCTGCTCCATCTTCTTTATTTGTTTGTTTCTTTATTTTTTGTCTTCATTTATTTGTTTATTTCTGTCCATCTGATTCCTTATGCTCTTCCTGAAAACAGTGCTTCCATTACTGGTCTCTCCTTTCTTTGTGTCTTTCTTTTTTTTCCTCCTTGTCATTCTTTCCATCCATTCCTTTCTTTCTTCCATGTGGGCTTATTTTTATGTCAAACTTGAGTCCCTCCTTTTTTTCCCCTTCTTCCCTCCCACCCTTTGTCATTTCCTTGCTTCTTTCCTAAAGTAATTATTAGTGTCACCTCTCGTGTCCTTTTGTTTCTCCGTTCCTCCAGTCCGTCGTTTATTTGTTGCTTCCTTACTCGTGTCCAGTCTTCGTTCCTTCCTTTTTGTCTTTTGTGTTCAATGAACTTTAGTATTTACTGTTTGAAAATGAACATAAAGGACCGTTATGTTGAGTCTGGGAAAAGTCTGGATACTTTCCCATAAAGTAAGCAGAAGCTCTACAATCACACTCACTTTACGCAGTTTAGTTTAGTAGAAGAAGTAAGTTTGAAGCTGGTAAATGGCTATCTTGTTGAAAACAGGAATCTGAATCCAGTGTGCAGTGCATTACATGCCTGGTGAGCAAGTTTTTCCCTCTAACTCCTGGTTGTTTGCAGGAGCTGATGACTGTGTTCCAGCTGCTGCACTGGAACGGGAGCCTCAAAGCCATGAGAGAGCGACAGTGTTCCCGACAGGTACCCGTCTCACACATGGCATCAATTACACACAGCTTGGTTTTAGCTGTCATATAACTTGTTATTTTTTTTTTTTTACACAAGACAAATTATATATAAAATCATGGTCCAAATGAAGGGACTGTTCCAGGCATGTTTACTTCTTCCAGCATTGACAGCAGCTGTGTTGTTGGAGACATGAAAATGAACTCGACAGCGAAGGTTTTTGAAAGTTTATATGGTTTGGAGTGAAAAAGTTCAGCATAAACAACTTTACAGATGCAGGGTTTTGAAAAGCAAACTTGAGTACATAAATTTACTTGTTTGCAACAAGAAACCTTACGGTATGAGCAGGGTGAGCATGAAGTAAAGGGCACTACAAAGCAATGTCCATTAACACTATTAACTGAACATTTTTAATGTTTAAAGAGTAACAGAATAGTTTCTAATTCACTCAGGGTCAAACGTTTGCATTCAGACTCAAACATATACAGAAATGTCCCAGATTAACCACACATTCTGAAGCCCTCGACAATATTCTGGCATAATTTTATCTGAATGTTTAAGCACTCCTTTAATCAGAAATGGTGGAGCTCCTTTACACTGATTGGTGTTCTGTTACAAAGCCGACTTTTGCACTGAAGAGGATTATTTTTATTTATTTATTTGGAACATGATCGAAGTATAAAATCACACACATGATCAAGGAATGCAGAATACACATATGTTTGTACCGCAATAATCTTAACATCCTCGAAAAGGAGTAGGAAGAAGTAAGAAACTTATGAACTCCTACCCCATAAACTCATAAAGTGTTTTCAGATGGACCCTCATCAAATAAAAGAATACAAAATAAACATAGATTATTATGCATTCCAAGAAAAGTTCAAACAGATCATCTAAAGCCTCAAAATTCCTTGTAATGCCCAAACTTACAGGAGGTGCTGGCTCACTACTCCCACCGGGCCTTGGACGACGACATGCGCACCCAGATGGCGGCGGACTGGGTGAACCGGGAGCAGAGCGTGGCGGGAACCATCGCTCAGGAGCTGGCCTCAACGGAGCGGGAGCTGGAGGACGCCAGGCTGGCAGGCAGAGAACTGCGGTTTTACAAAGAAAAGAAGGACATCCTGATGTTGGCTGTGGGTCAGCTCAGTGCCGCCAACGCCGCCACTCTGCCATCGCACTAAAACACAACCGCCTCGCCACGGCGAAGGACCCCTGGTAACAGTGTTGATCACTTTCTAAGATGTGTTTTGTAATGAGGATCAGGAAATCAAGCTTCAGCTCATGCTTTGTTTATGAAAGAAAACACTTGTTACTGAACTCGTTGTGCCTCGTAACCACAAGATGCTTTTTTTTAATTATTTGCCTGTAAAACTTGGCATTGCATCAGAGTATGAACAGGGCTTTTTTTCCCCTCTTTTGTTGTCTGTTGTGTTACATTTATTTCTGGTTTTGGATTTGATGGGGGGAAATATTACCAAGGGGTGGGGAGGAAGAAATTAGATGCAAAAAGTCACAAGATACTTGTGATTAATATCACTGATATAGTGATATTACCCTGAACCTTCTTTATGGACGTTTTTAGTGAAATAGTGAAAATTGATTCAATTTAGTTGAATTTTAAATTCGTTTTTGTCCTTTGGATTGTCTGTTGGGAAAGAAACTTTTATTAATCTTGTATTATTTCACAAGTTGGAGGTGTTAAAATTTTGTTTCAGAAAAAAACCCAATTTTAAGTTAATCTCTCCTCTGCTACAAATGCAGTTAAATAATTCAAAACTCACTACAGTTACAACAGGCCGTGGTGTGACTTTATATATAATGCAGAGAGTAGCTATTATAAAAGTATTATTGATCATGTTTTATTATTATTATTATAGAAAGGAGCTTATTTTACTGTGTTTCACACTCAGGTGGCTGAGCAGTGAAAACTTCCACCAAGTTTGAACATTTTTACTCGTTTAGAGCACGAACCCTGGGATAGAGTTTGTAATTCATGCCCTGAATTCACTGTTTCCTATTGCAACCTGGAGCAGCCTCTCCCAGTGTGGAAGGAAGTTTGAGTGTTGCAACAGGAAGTTAACAGATTTAGCAGGCAATACGTGTCTAACAGTGGTTCCAGTGGTCCTGCTAAGGTTGAGTGACCATGTTAGCACCAATGTCATGTCTTACGCAAAGGTAGACGAAGACCAGCCCAATGGAGATCGAGAGTTCAGGGTAACTAAGTTTTGAGGGATAAAGGTTCAGGGTGGTATCATTCAGACAGGCCTTAATGATACAGATTTTTGCAACATTTCAACCGGCAACACCTACTCGGCTTTGTAGCATTCACTCAAGCGAAACCTTGTGATTGATCATGTAATGTCAGGGTCTTAAATTACACATAAACTCCAACATACATGATGCTCAGCTCCAGTCAGAGGGTGTGTTTTCTTCCATACGTTATACTATGTGATCTGTATCACAAACAAAACCATAGAGAGGATCTCTTTGTCAAGGCAGTTTTCTCAATAACTATTAAAATATATCTAGAATTTGAGAACATTTACAATTACAATATGTGGCTACTTTTGACTTTGACTGTTCAGTTTTTAAAAAATCATACAGAGAACTAAGTGTTTGTTGTCTTTTGGTGTTTCTGTATGTGAACAGTTGTGGTTATTTTAGAGTTTTTTTGTATGATTTGTGACCCTGACACTAGTCGAATGTATATTATAGCGTGCTATCAACTTTATTACTGGGAAATATGTGGAGCAACTTGTCCCGGTTCGTGTCGGCTGCCGTCCGCCTGAACTTTGTGGATTAATTCGACAAACCAACTTTGTTACACAATAATGGATCGTTTTACAGCATGCACGACTTTGTAAATGCAGAGGTCAGTGGTATAAAATGAAAATGGATTGTTTTACCATGTTTTGGACATAGATGAGGAAAACTTGGACCTGAATGTGTGTTTGTTGAAAATACTCAATGCAGAATTTATTTTTTGAACCATTTGAAGCCAACAGATGATAAATGAAGTTGAACTCTTTATATGATGTTTGTTTCTTAACTATATTTCTAAGCTAGAAGGATCAAGACATTTTAACCAAACTCTCCAAGACTGCATGTTAACAAGGAAAGTGTTTAATGGACAAAATGTGGCACAAAAGCAAACTAAAACAGCAGGGAGTCACATTCTCCCCTCCTGAAGGTAGAAATCCTAACGGCTGAAGCATGTAGCCTTAATTTTTTTGGAGATGACAAATTAAAAACACGAAGGAACAATTGGCTGTCATTAAAAGCAGGGGAGTTTTTATTTTGCTTGCCTTTCATTTGGGATTGTTATTTTTTTATAAAATTGGAAACCTTTATGTTGGGACCTGTAAAACACTGAAATGTTTTAGTTAAATTCATTACACCATGGAAGAATGTGGTAGATATTGGTTTACATACAAAGGCAAAACTGAAATTATAATTTAAATATAATTTCCTTATTTGAATTGAAAACTCCCTGTAGTCTTAGTTTGTTTTTTTGCCTGGCCACTGGTCCTGTTTGCATTTATAGAAACAATATTTCTTTGAATATTGACATTCTTCTATTGGATTACAAATGATTTAAAAAAAAAAGTTTTTAATAGTTAAAATTAAATGAACACATTTACCTCTACATGCCAAATTCCCTTTATATGTCAATTTCAGTTTTAATATAACTTTGTTTCTGTAAGTTGTCATATTTGCTTAAACAATATATGTTGGGTGGGTTTTCAGTGATTTATTAAAAAAATGAAAGATTCATAATGAGTATAAGAACATTTTAATGGAGTTGTTTAAAAGAAATGAGATATTGATTTTCTTTCTTTTTATTCACTTTGGTTTTTATAATAAAAATCCCCATCAAGTGTTGTCTTATATACAAGCCAGTCCAAAATATCTTTGTACAAAGGCCTTTTAGTTTTTCTTTTTTTATGCTTAAGGATTTTTTGTTAATATTAAGTTGTTAAACATTTTATAAATGAATGAACCCTTTTTTAATCTCTTGGGTTTGATGCATGATGCTTTAGATTTTGTTTTTGTATGTTTCATATTCAATATACAGTATTGTTTTATAAATTGCTCTTTGAAGCCTAATTGTGTGTATTTTATATGAAGTTTTTGTATTCTGTCTTTATACATTTACTAGATTTATATCGATATGTAATAAATCAGTTGATAATAAAAATGTGGCTTGGTTTGTTTTGTACTTTCATCCCCTTATATGCTGGAGTAAACAGAGTAAAATGGGGATAATTGTTGTATTTTTATTAGTATTTTAAAATAATAAACTTGTGTCTCAATCTCAAACCGGAAATACATTGTTACATATTGATATGGTTGTCATAATATGCTATGTGGTTAATACAGATTGATTTATTTTATCTTAATATATTTTATTTTGAAAATTTCCAAGCACAGCAGCGGAAGAGGCGGGTCTTCCGTCTACAACGCTACCCCGGCGTTGGTTCATTCAACATGGCAGCGGGACCAATTTCGGAAAGAAATCAAGGTAATTTCATCCTTTAAAGTATGTTTTTGGTGAATATCTCTCACTTGTTTTGACATGTGCTTATGACTAAATCGTAATATAATTTCTCGGCGGTTTTTGAGCATCGCTTAGTGGAAAACATTCGCTTGAACACATGGAAGTGAATGAAGTGTTGTTAGCTTAGCATTGTGCTAATAAGCTTCTTTTAAAACGTAAGAAATGTAATTTACATGTATCAAACAGAAGCACAATGGTACTGTAAGTTATAATGCGGGTTATGACGATGTGAAACTGCTGCTTTTTTGCATGCAAAGTTAGCTTAGAGAATTAGCACGTCATAGCATTTAGCGCCACTCATAAGCCTTAGTAAATAAACAGTATTGATGTTTTGTTCACTATTTTACCAGCTGGATAAAATATACTGCATATAATGTAATTAGGAATGTTAGAAATATTTTCAGTAAGTTGCAAGTCAAAATTTTCATTTTGAATAGCAGGCTAAAGACTCGAAACTGCCAATCCTAACAGAAATAGCTGGTTTTAAGCGGACTGCACATATTGTGAAGTTATTGTAAAAACGGTAGCAGCAGATAATTTCGTGATTAAGAAAACTAGTTCTTTCTTTTAACTAATGACTGTTGGTATTTCGATCTTTTGCAGAACGAATCATTTAGTATTTTTTTCAAATCCCTTTGGATTTGCACTACCAGGCATTTGTTTCTCGAGATATATGTTTGGCCATGTTCTAAAGCTTAAAACTGTTATCAAAACCAAGCTAGCAAGAAAGGTTTATGTCAATGAAAGATGAGTCTTATTAAAAATGTAAGATGTACAACGTGATAAACACACTTCTAAGATGTTAAATACAACATTGTTCTTCTGTAAAAAAGTTTAAATTGCAACATTTCTTTTCTTGTCAATTTTCAGATGCGACTGTGTATGTTGGAGGCTTGGATGAGAAAGTGTCGGAGCCGTTACTGTGGGAGCTGTTCCTGCAGGCCGGTCCTGTGGTCAACACACACATGCCCAAAGACCGGGTCACTGGTCAACATCAAGGTTAGCGACAACTTGCAGGCTGTTTTTCTCAGTGGACAGTAAAACATACGAACAATTAACTCATTTGGATGCTTATGTCCTTTCTTTCTGTGAAGTAGAGAAATACGTTTTTACAAAGTATGTAGCGTAACTGAGAACGCAGCTGAAATCTGCCTACGATGATGCTTGAACATGTATTGCTTGGAGCAGAGTTAGTTTTATTGGTCAGAAATGAGAACAATGTGTTTTTGTGATACTGTCACTAAGAAATGTAACTTGTTATTTTTCTCAGGTTATGGCTTTGTGGAGTTTCTTAGTGAGGAGGATGCTGATTATGCCATAAAAATCATGAATATGATCAAACTCTATGGCAAACCAATTAGGGTCAATAAGGCCTCAGCACACAACAAAAACCTGGACGTTGGTGCAAACATCTTCATCGGTAATTTGGACCCGGAGATTGATGAAAAACTTCTCTACGACACGTTCAGTGCGTTTGGTGTGATCCTCCAAACACCGAAGATCATGCGAGACCCCGACACAGGCAACTCTAAGGGTTACGCTTTCATCAATTTTGCCAGTTTTGACGCTTCGGACGCGGCTATTGAGGCCATGAACGGCCAGTACCTCTGCAACAGACCCATTACGGTGTCGTACGCATTTAAAAAGGATTCCAAAGGGGAACGCCACGGTTCGGCCGCAGAGCGACTGCTGGCTGCACAGAACCCGCTCTCCCAGGCCGACAGGCCGCACCAGCTGTTCGCAGATGCTCCGCCCCCGCCGTCTGCACCAACACCAGTCCTCACTGCGATGGGAACAGGAATTCCCATTCCAGGTACGACTTTTGTGTCGAGTTAAAGCATTTTTCAGTATTGCAGAACTTTTTTTTGTCCAACATCCAGTTTAACTTCTTTTATTTTGTTTTTCGGTACAGGTCTCCCGCCTCCTGGTGCGTTTCCTCCTGTTCCCCCTCCTGGAACGATGCCCCCAGCAATGCCGCCTTCTATGGGCATGCCTCCAACAGCAGGAGGTGTTCCGCCAGGGTCTGCCGGTGGACATCCACCTGGACCACCACCGTTCCCTCCTGGCAACATGCCTCCAGGTAAAACTTGGGGCTTTCAAATGCAGCTGAAACTCATTCCCTGTCAGGGAAATCAAAAGAAAACTATTTTCTCCTTCTGTTCCACAGGTATGCCTCAGATGCCCATGCCACCTCCTGCTCCTCCTGGCATGGTGCCTCCACCTCCTGCTCCTCCAGGATCGGCTCAGAGGGCTCCGCTGCCCCCCAACATGCCACCACCACCAATGGGCATGCCTCCCCGGGCACCATACCCCATGGGTGAGAGCTGCTCTTACATCTTAACCTACAGCATACATCAGGAATGTTTTGGAACATCTTTTTTAATTTTTAATAAAGAAATTACCTAATCTAATGGCAAGGCAAGCCAAGTTTACTTTTTCTTACATGAGGCAATCTAAACTGCTTTACAGGAAGTCAAAGAAAAAACAACAAACATCTTAAAGCTTTAAAAAGCGTCGTCTAATAAGAAACAAATGTTAACCTAATCTTCCATCTCAAGCTGCAGTCACCTTTAGTCGCCGGGCAAGCAGTTAATTAGTGAGACGCTTTAAACAAATTCGTCAGTAAACAATTAGATTTTGGTCCTGATTCAACAGAGCAAATAGTTTCTGCACATCTCAGGTTTTCAGCAGGTTTGTTCCAGAGTGGAGGACCATAAAAACTAAAATGCTAAAAGTCTAAATGTGCTTCAGATCAGAACCACAGCTTGTTCGTGGTTTAAATGCTGTAATTCCTAATGCTGCATATTGTGACCCCTCTTTTTGTTTCCCTCAGCTCCTCCTGTGCCTCCAGGTATGCGAGGGCCTCCTCCTCCCATGCCTCCGCCTGGCTACGGCGCGGCTCCTCCTCGTCCGCCTCCTTTTGGTTTTCAGAGAGCTCCTCCGATGCCACCCAGGCCCCCAGGTGCCCCTCCTCGGGTGCCTTAAGCACACCGTGATCCACGGAAGACGGCATGAAACAGCTGCTGTTTAGCTTTTATTTTTTATTTTTTTTAACATGTTCAGGGCTGCTCCTGTAGCTTTAGTGTGTTCTTTATTTGTTTTTTCATATTTTTTTGATCATTGTACAGATGAATGCAACTTGACAAATAAATATTTACTAAAATTTCTTTTTTTGGGTGTTTTTGTATGGTTCTTGATCTATCAGAGAAAGAAAATCATTGCATTTTTTCTTTTATTAAAAGACTGATTACTCAGCACGGAGATTCATCAAGTTTGAAATTATTAAATATAAAATGTGGACAAATGCTTTTTGTCAATTTTATTGTTTTGCAGTCATTTAGGGTTTAAATTAATTAATTGCACACCCCACTGTGTAATTATGGTAATCTTTGATCTGTTTAGCAACTGAAGACTCTGGCCTTCTTTTGTTCCAGAAATCTGTTGGCAGTATTGTGGCGTTCTGAGAACAGAATCAATGAGCTTGTTGTATTCACTCTTGTCCTGCTGTGACATTTTACCAGGTCATGCAGAGAAAGGAGAGGTGTTAACAATAAAAGCAGTAATTTATGTTTTTATATCAGACAGGGCATTGGGCCAGACATGAAGCAAAGAACAAATGATTTTAAGAGTGGAAGTGATTTAAAATTCAGTGCGGTAGGGCTTATAATGTCTGGAGTAGGCTTCTATTAAAGACGTCATGTTTTCAAATGAAGTCAGCTTATTTCTAATGATTCAGTATTGAGAGTTTAGCTTATTTGTATTCTTTTGTATTCTAAAACTCAATAATATAAATCCTTCACAAATAAAAATTGAATATTAAATATCAGTTTGATGTTCTTTTGTCCTATTGGATTTAAGAATCACTGTCCAGCTCAAATGGCCAACAGCTGAACTCAAAGCAGTTCAGGAAAGTAGCTGGTCAATGGCCAAAGAAAAGAAACAAACAAACAAAAAAAATTAGTAGAAACATTGGTATGATTAGACAATGAAATGAGCCTTGTAAACAACAAAATACAATTGACTTTCTGTCACAATTTGGACTCAACACAGGATCAAATAATCCAATCTAACTTCATTTACAAAACACTTTAAAACAACCAGCACAAGACCAAAGTGCTTTAAAGTTCAAATAAGTTTAAAATTATTACGCTATTTAATAATAATAATAAAAAGAACTGAATAAAGACATAATATCTTGGTATGTTTTTCATCTGGAAGATAGACATTGACTTCAACAATTTGTGAAGTTTAAAAGTATTTCATAAAGTCCCCTTCTCTGTACGATTTGAACATTTTGTTGCATCGACTGTAATGTTAAAGCTTTGAGAATCCATGTACTGTGAAAGAATCACCTCCAAGAAACACAGTGAAAAAATCAATGAATAGATTTTAAAAATATGCCAGCACGAGTTCTGTCTTAAATCCCATCAAAACCTATGAGAAAGATGAAAAGAGTTCAAAGGAGCTGAATGGCCAGCAGAGCCATAGAGAGCTTATTTGTACAGCAGAGGTCACACAGTCATTCTTACAGCATTGTGAAACTGAAGCTCTATAATAATAATAATAAAAGGTACAATTTTCTAGATTGTCCCTATTTTCAAGCTATAACTTGGCAATATAATGTTTGGATGGATCTCTTCAACATGGAGTAAATAAATGTGTTAAAACTACATTTACAAGTCTGAACAGTAAACATGTCCAGAGTTACTTTGCAAACTATACTTTTCATTTATGCTGATTAAAATATTTATTGAGAAGTTTCTTCAGAAATTATCACATGCAAACATTTTTTTTTTCAACAAAATTATACAATTCTAAACGATGCCTAGTTTCTACTCTAATTCAAGGAGATGAAGGATTGATAAATTCAGATATTCTCCATATAGATTTACAAAATATGGAGATTTTGTAAATCTCCATATTCTGTATAAGTCATGAATTATGTTCCAACTATCTGGGCTTGTGGGTAATTTGTCCTGGAGGCACATTCAATAAATGTTTCTAAATATTTTTAATATTTTAAAATATTTTAAAATATTAAAATGTTAGCATTTTTTTCCCCAGGGGTAATTAAAATAATAATTAAATAGTGAAACTTGAGAAGCTCATGCTTCTCAAGTAAATTAATACATCTATTAATGGCATCGTCCATAAGTTGCACAATAGTAAAATAGATTTGTGTGAAATCACTTAATTAATTAGAAACATAATTCTTGCAAGAAATTGGAGCAAATGTTTTGAAGACAAAAGCTTCTGAAACATTTGAACTCCGCCATTATGCTGCTGAAACTTGGTAAGACGCAGGTTCCACCATGTTCTCAAGGTTTCCCATCAACATAATGGAAATGTGATGTTTTTGTCCCCAGAAGAAGAAGAAGAAGAAGAAGGAGAAGAAGAGGCAGCAGACTGTTCTCAGAGGAGAGTTCACATTTTTCATATGGCGCATCTTCCCCGTGCAGACTGAGGAATAGCGAAGGGGTTGGCATGGTAACAGGAGTCAGGCGCGCTTGCATGTGCGCGTCGAGAGCGCACACATGTAGAATGATGATGCTAATGTCTGGAGATAATGGTGTTGGCAAAAAAAAAAAGAAGAAAAAAATGTGTGTTAATGCGCTGAACACACATAGATGGGTATAAACACATTTTATGCATCAAGACGAATTATTAAAAAAAAAAAAAAGGTGCAATCCTGCGCATATCTGCGCCGAAAGACCTTTCACTAAATATGAAGTGCGCTCGTGATGGGCTTCTAATGGAGGAGGGGTGGAGGTGGGAGTCCTGTGCTTCAGAGAGTGTGCGTGGACAGCGTGGGCTTCTCTCTTCTCCAGAGCGCACACACGGAGCATCATCACTCGGCTCACAGCAACAGCATTCTCCTCCTCCTCCTCCATCCGCCATCCTCTTCCTCACTATCTCCGGGCTGAAGAGAGGGGCGCTTGCAGGATTTACGGTAAGCATTAAATTATCACTAATTAAACCATTTGAGTCGCTCGTGGCCTCTTGGAGCGACGGGCATTTTCCCCCCTCTGCGCGTGTGCTTTCTTTCTCTACGCATTTAAGACATCATGTGAAAAGCGCGATGGGCGTGCTCGCCAGCAGTTTGCTTCACGCTAAAATTAGGATCGATTTTGTGAATCGAGAGAATCTGATCCAAGTCGTGACGGGCTGCTGCACGGCCGTGTGATTTCTAAGAATGAGCGCATCTGTCAGGAAATATTTGGCCGCGTTTGGTGCACAAGCGGTGTATAATTGGCCTTGTTAGCGACGTACAGCGGCCTTTTTTAAAAAAAAAAAAAAAATCTTGTTGCACACATTTGCTCTTTATTTCATCCTGTTGCTTCCTAAAGCCAAATAAGCACATCAAAGCTGTTTTCAACAGAAATATAAGGGCAGATAGTGGAGCCTTTCAGGAATGTTTTAGCGCTTTCTTTGGCTGTTGTGATGTTATCAGGTGTCCAGATGATTTATTTCTTCTCAGTGGATGGGAATCTCTGTACTATAAATAAGATGGTGATGTGAAGACAGGTTGTTCTGGTTGGCTCTGCAGGGGAACTATAAAGCTGATATTGATTGGGTTTTGTTTTTAATGGAGGACAAGCAAGAGGAGGAAAACTAATGGAGGCTTGTCAGTCTGAAGGAAAAAAAATATAGCTATCATTACTCCTCCTCATCATCAGGCCTTCCTCTTCTCCTCTTCTCTCAGCTGAGTGTTTGTGGCTGTGAGGAGAGACTCAGCTCAACAGAGACATATCTATCTATCTATCTATCTATCTATCTATCTATCTATCTATCTATCTATCTATCTATCTATCTATCTATCTATCTATCTATCTATCTATCTATCTATCTGATCATAGATCCTTCTTTCACGTGTATTCTTGTGGCTAAACTGCAAACAGTACTTTTTCTGTCTTTTCTTTTACTAAATTTCTTTCTTCTCGTGGAAAAGCACAAGATGGTTGAGACAGTTCTTCTTAGTCCTCAGCTTTATTATTGAACTATTCCAAGTTTCACACTGTTTTATATAGCACTTTTCTAAATGCACCCACAAATAACACAATTCCCCAAAACACGTCAAAGTAAGACACTCTGCAAACACGCTGTGATTTAAAATCAATTCTGTTCCGTCCGACAACTCAACTAAACTATTCCTTTAGCAACTTCCTTTCTGCCTGCTCTCAGCATACATTATCCCCTTGATGAAATCACAAGTTATTTGAAAGATCAGCAATACTGAAACATACAACATTTCCGCCACACCTGCAATCAGATGTTTTGGGGACATTTTGTACCCATTTTGTCCACCGGTATCTTAAGGTAATTTTCTATGCTCTACTCAGAGTGTACTGGGAGAAAATGTAGCTAAATTAACTCCAACAGCTAGGATTTACCAGATGTATTTTTGATTCGATGATGGGTTATGATGCATGAAGTCAACTAGAAGTTGGATGGAATTGACTCTAAAAAAAAACAGACTCTAGAAAAACTATTCATACTTTAAAATTGAGAATTTTCAGAGTTATTTATCTCTATAATAGTTTACCATCAAGAGAAATAAAGTGTTTGTCAATAGGTACATAATGAAGAAATGGATGGTTGAGGGTATGAACTGCAAATGGGAAGAAACAACATTTGAGAACAAAATGGGGATACAAACTGAAGACAATGTATTCCTTTTGAGCCGTATTAAGTAGTACAGAAATAAAAAAATATCACCGAAACCAAATCTCTACTTGCTGTTCTTGTTTATATACAGGCTTTAGTATTAGCTACAATGCAAATAAATAAAAGAGGATTATTGTTTGACCCATTTGAAGCCACTTAAAGTGAGATGTTAAGTGGCATCTGTACACAAATTATGCAGAAGAAGTTAAAATTGATCAAAATATCCAAATTCTTGTACCAAAAACTTGAATTTCTGCTTTAAGCACTCTCTCTCTTAAACTAAAATGAACTAAAATGAAACACTGTAACCACATAAAATCATCTGTCTGCTTAAAGGAAAGCACTACCAATATTGTTCAAGTAAGACACCTTTTGGGTGAGGGAACTGGTTAACGATTATTACGTCCATCTGGGGATATTATTAGGTTTGAGTCCTACAGTTTAGCCTGGCTGACCAGGCCCGGTTGGGTTCCTTTGATCTGTTCTCTTCATGCTGACAGGGAAATCTGCTGCCTCATGGCTGGAAATGCTGCCCAGGATGAAACATAAAATATAATTAAATCAACACACATGCAGAAGCTCTCATAAAGGCAGTAAAATTAGTTCTTGATACATCCTGGTTGGTATGACTTGTGTAAAACATGAGAAAAAAATAAGTAATGAAGCACTCAACATTGATATGAATGTCGAATTATTATTATTAGTTTTAGTTTTAAGGATTCATTTTATGTTGTTTTTTTTTCCCAGGATGGAATGAGCATGTTCAAAATATTAAAGTTGAGAATTTGGTTCACACATTTCAATTGATGACAGATTTTTTTTTAATGCGTGGGGGTTTAAAACATAGAAGATCAGTATACACTGATGTCTGGTTGAAATTAGTACTGCAGGTTTCACCTAAATCACATACTTTTTCTTTCTTTTTTTAGCAATTTAAAAGCTTCTGACTTAATTAAGGGTAAAAGGAAATGGCAAAAGCTTAGATATGGCTTTTAACCACAGGTCACAAATCTTTAATGGAAATTAAATCAGGGCTTTATTAGCCCCTTTCTAAAAGTTTAGTCCATCCTTTTCAAAACTAGTTTGCTATTCCTCCTGCAGCACTCAGTTGTGTCTATTTCATTTATTTTTTACATTTTCAACAGCCAAGTTGTTAATTTAAAAAAACAAGAAGTTCGAGACATTTTCCAGTTTCCATTACTGAAGCATGATGCTTCCACCGCCATGTTTCAACATTCTTAGCTTTTGAAGAGTCTAACTTTCCAACACAAACGATCAGTCTAAGATGAAAGGAAATTGATCGTGATTTTGTGGAACATTTTTTACAGACTGACATTGAAACGTTACTTTAGAAGCGTGAGGCATTTTGGATTGACATGCAAGAATCCTTCTCACCCAAAGCCTTAAGGAAGATTTATTCTAACATTTGACACTTTTTTCTTTTAGTAAATGTTGAATAAGATGTAACTGGAAGTTTTTAACATCAGTCAGCAGTAGTACTACGCTAATTCACATTTAGGTCTTTTATAAATACATATTTTCAGTAACAACAACCAGGCTTGAAGATCCCAAGATGAGGCTTTCAAACATAAGATCAGTGTTGCAACTTAAAAAGCATGGTGGTGGCAGCGTTATGCTGATTGGTTGAATAATGAAGAAGGAGGCCTACATTTAGATTTCTTAACTTAACCTCATATCACCTCATAGAAACTTTGACATTTTCCAACAGGTGTATGACTTGACCTGATTTTGATGCTCTTGCTCATTTATGGATTTTGCTCTAACGTCGGATCTGAGCCAAGAAGCCGACCAATTAGAATCAACTGGAAACTGTAAAAATATTAGACAAATTTGAGATCAGCAACTTAAATAAACTGAAGAAATTATACAGATTAGAGGAGGCCAGCAGGTGTTTTTATGGCAAGTCAGTGGAGCCATCCCACACCGTCAGTATTTTAAAGCGTGCTCTGGTTCGTTGTGTACTGTATACCTGCTTACTATTGAGAAGCACTGTTAGGACTGTTATTACCTGTCAGAGGTTGTTTCTGAAGCACCGGTGAAAGCGCAGCGACATCTCATCATTGTCTGTCTGCTTCTTCACTGCAGCACAAATTCAAAGTGACATCGCGCCTCATTGCACAGTCACCCGAGGCTTAGTGTGCTAGTACATAAACATATTGATGTGAGGCTCATCTAGCAAATGCGAGGACAAGTTTCTTGCCCTGAAAAACGGTCTTTACACTGCAAAATTTATTGGAGATGTGATCCCACAGCAGATGGGGGAATCAGGAGTCTGATTGCCAGCTTCTTCTTAATTTCATGGCTCATTTGCTGTTGCACGTGGCTTTGGCAAATTTATTACTTTGCATTTGTGCTGCTAATTAAATATTGTCAAACATGACATTTAACTGACGAAACAGAGCCAAGCTACTGGCTCATTCTGACTCACTTGTTAAGGTTTCCTTCCTTAGCTGTGTGGAAAATCGTCTTTTAGTGCTAGATTTGGAGATTTTATGGGTCAGGATCACAACACAGTCTGCTTTGTTTGAATTCCACACCGTTGCTTGTCACCTCAAATTGAGTAATGCACAACATTTCCATCAGAAACCATGTACTGCTTGAGGCCGGATGCTTTGGCTTGCAATTACAGTTAAGACCTTTCAGTGACTTGGCAGACACTGTGTCGATGGGAGAAAGCAACAGGTTTGATCTAAAGGTGGTTCCATATGGAAAATATAGGGCAGACTTTATAGCTTTGCTTGGGGATGAACAAAGATATGTCAGCATGCAAACATCCACCTCATCTTTGAACATCTCTTTATATGGTAGGCTTAGCATGTAGAAGTTACACCTACACTTGAATTTGTAACAATAGAGCATAAGTTTTGCACATTTTGTTTTGTGCAGATAACATGTTAGAAATTATTTGTGTTCAGTAAGCAAGATTATGTTATTTTGTATACCCTAATGTACAAACACTACTAAATAATGCACCTACAGAACTCAACGCAATCTTTTTTTCATTTTCATGGCGCAGCAGGCTCATACTGTACAGGTACATTCATCACACTGCTGCACCATGCAAAACCCAACAGTCTTAGGCTTACAGCAAACACGCAAAAGCAAGTAATCTTCTATAAAGCTTTGAAAAGAAGAAGTTTTTGTATTTTTTTTGTCAATGTTTCAGCCAACCTACCATTTAAAGATTTTTATGATGACAGAATAGGCAACTGTATGAAAAGATTATCGATGTCTCTGACTCCCTTCATTGAGAGGCCACCACTTTTCCTCTTTTGTGTTAAGCCACCCCCAACTGACTTCCTACTTTCACAGGTTAACACCTGACCAGCTATTTACCTCTTCGGTATTCAGATACCAAAGTCTGCAGGACATAACTCATCTCAGAATTAGCTGGGTCCTGGGGAAACTTGTCCGGATTCTCACAGCCATACTGAATGTCCCACCTCTTTTCCCCCTGTATCTCAGCTAACCTGAGTAGCCTTGGAAATGAGCTGAGCCACACAAATCACGCTTATTACAGCAGCTGGTTTCCCCCTTATTACAAAAGGCACTTGGGACTGATCCAGATATGATATTGTGACTTGCAGGAGTTCCAGGGATGTTGTTTTAATAATCTGGTGCCATCTGAAGGACTTCTCAATCACGCAGTGGTCCAATTGTTCTACGGTGTAATTATGTGATTTGTAATAAGAAAATTTGTAGTAACGTCGAGGCAAGGATTGATTTCACATTATGTTTTCAAATCAGAAGTTATTTGGTAGAGTTGCCGTTAAGCTGGTTGACTTTTTCCAAAAGCTTCTTACAGTAGTTTACTGGCATTTCAGCCCATTCCTCCTGACAGAACTGGTGTAAAACCTTTTTTCACTTTATATCTGTTGTCTCCTCAGGAGTATATCAAGTGAGCTGGGAGTCGCAAGACCTTTCTCCTCCATTGCTTCTTCTAAATTGTCTTTAAAATGGAGGACGGCTATCAAAACCGGACTGCTTTCATAAAAGGTGCCAAAGACATTGCGAAAGAAGTCAAGCGGCAAGCCTCAAAGAAAGTTGGCCGCTCGGTGGATCGGATGAGCGACGAGTACAGCAAGAGGTCCTACAGCCGCTTTGAAGAGGACGATGATGATGACTACCCTATGCAGGGGAGCCAAGATGGGGGCTACTACCGCAGCGACAGCCAGGCCGCCAACGACGACGAGGGTGGGCACAGTGACTCCACCGAGGGCCACGACGAGGACGACGAGATCTACGAGGGGGAGTACCAAGGAATCCCCAGGGCTGATTCTGGGAAAGGCGACCTGGCCGGAGGTCCTGGATCAATAACAGCCGGGGCTCAGCAGTTCAAAGATGTTGGGGCGTCCGAGGCGGCAAGGCGGAAGGACCAGGAGGAGCTGGCTCAGCAGTACGAGACCATTTTACAGGAATGTGGCCACGGGAAGTTCCAGTGGTCCCTGTACTTCGTGCTGGGGCTGGCACTGATGGCCGATGGCGTGGAAATCTTCGTGGTGGGGTTTGTCCTCCCCAGTGCAGAGAAGGATATGTGTCTGTCTGAACCCAGCAAAAGCATGCTTGGTAAGACTCATACTCCTGTGTGTCACAGATTAAGGTACTTGTTCAAGTCCTATTTAAAACATTTCAATGACTCACTGTTGCTCTTGGCGACATGTCCCTTCATCACACTGTTTACACGTGTACTGATTATTCTGAGTCAGTTCCACATAAGCCAGAAGAGTCTCTGGGGAATTTTCAACTCTAGCTGCAGCCACTGGTCTTAGTTTTCTTTATAATTAATGGTTTGAAGATGTCACACTCTTTCCTGCTAATAGATTCCCAGAGATCCATCTCTGTTTATGCTCTGTGAAAATTTTGGGAGATAATCTAGAGCAGAAACAAGAGCAAGATAAAAAAGAAATTGTAGATGTGAAAGATTAGTCTGAACCGTTTATTTTTAATGGGTTAAGAACTGTTTCTTAAAGCATGTGTGTCCTCAAGCTAAGGTGTAACATTTAGGACTGAGAAATTGAAAATGAATAATTCTTTCAAAAACTACACTTTCTTTCGATGCCATTTGGGACCAGGTATGATAGAGAAAAACATTATATCTAAGAAGAGATCTTTTGTGCCTGCAGTTATTCATTTTGTTAATATTGGGTGTTCACTTTTTTGATAAATTGTCATAAGCACAATTGCTTAAACCTCTTGAGCTCATTGGTAGGATGCCTGCTTTGAATTCTGACAACAACAGAGCTCTTCTGTTTAATTTTCCAATGACTGTTAGGGAAAAGGTTATACAGTACGACTTAGTAACTTAACAAAATAAAGTCTGCAGTTTTTCAGAACTTACAGGTTCTGAAACCTGTAAGTTTTGGTTTCCAAAATGTTCAGTGAACTCACCAGCCATTTACCTTACTGGTTATTTTCAGGAAGTCAGAAGATATTTTCCTGGAACTTACAGGTTCCCAGAAATTGTCTAAAACTTTTGTGTATTTCTCTGAATTTAAAGGACTTTCTAAAAACCTTTAACCTACTGATCTGAAAGAGGGATGATGGACATCTAACGCTGACGTGATTTACAAGTTATAATCCTGAATGCACAATATAGTTTCCAAAAATCTGGAGGTTATTTTGTGGAACTTACTGCTTCATAATTCAGTTTACATAAAATACAAAATCTTAGTAGAAACTTCTAGGATTTTACTGGCTACTTTCTGAACTTACAGGACATTTGACAGGAATTTATACCTTGTAAATTCTAGAAACTAAATGAGTACTTTCTACAACTTTCTTGGGACTTACTTTAGTGAAGTTAAAGACCTTCTATGTGGAACTTAAAGGATATTTTTTGACAACTCTCCCAGATGTTACTAATTGTTTTCCTATCAAGCCAGCTACGGCAATTTAATTGATACAGAACAACAACCTGGTAAGCGCAAATATTTCAATTGTTAAATTCAAATGTGGTGTATTCCTGCAAACTGCTGGCACAAGATGCTTCAGGAAAGAGGTTCAAACAACTTCACAGCAAAGGATATTATTTGAAACTGCATGCAGAAAATCCGAATCAAGAGGAAATCTTGGCCCATTTGTTGAAATCCCTGTTGATCTTTAAACACAGCTTTTTTTTACAGTGCATATACAGAACCATACTAGCATTACTCAATGTATAGATCTTACTCTCAAATGAGTTTTGTCCTTATACACACTTTCCAACTTTAATTATTTAATCAACCCCAGTGTAAGAATTCAGCTTAGAAATATGCTCCAAGCACACTTGGTAGCAATCAAACACTACACAAGTAAAGGACATAATATCAAAGATTAATAAGACAGTGAATTAGTATTTTTGCTCAGAATTGGCTGATAGAAAAAAAATTATGTAAACATCAAATGTTGAAAGCTAACACATTTTGTTTGCTCTCCTGACAGGCCTCATCGTATACTTTGGGATGATGGTGGGGGCTTTCCTCTGGGGGGCTATGGCAGACCGGATAGGCCGTCGGCAGTCCCTCATCATCTCTCTGTCCATCAACAGTATCTTCTCCTTCTTCTCGTCCTTCGTTCAGGGTTACAGCACTTTTCTGTTTTGCCGCCTCCTCTCAGGTGTTGGGTAATTGCACCTTTAACTCTTTTTGTGAATTCCTCTATCCAACACATTAATGTACTATCTGAACAGTTCACTGTAATTGGGATTAGTAATGCCTCCCCTCCCCCCACTTGATAGTATTTTTGATGTTTGGGTGACCAGTTTATAACAGAAAATCAATGTAAAACCCTTTTACAATATTCCCTAAGAGAACAATTATCGTCATGTAGAGTTTTATTGTCATTCCAGTATTTTCCACTTCATTGAACTGGTGAATCGAAAGGTCAACATCATTCCCAGTGAGTTACAACCAATAACCTACTCAGTGATCACACAGGGCAGAAGAAGAAGCTTGAGTCATCCCTTATGTCTTTATATTTTGCTTCAAGCAGCCAGACTTTGTAATCCTTTAAGGTCATCTTCATTCATTTCTGAGGCTGCTTAGAAGAATGTTTTTCTTCCATATATCAAACATAACTATGGTCTTAAACTCAGAGCACCACTATTGTGTCTACACATGACAGGCAACAGAGAGAAGAATTGATTTTAAATCTCTAGGCACTTTATTCCTGACAGCCAGTCACAAATATACAATTTATTCCTAGTTCTTTGAGTTTTGAGTGAGAAAAATGCCAACAATGACACATTCTGGTATGTACTAAGTAAGAACTGTATTTTTGTATCCATTCCTCAAGGCAGACCAATCATCTAAAGGTCAAGCTGTTCCTTGGCTTCAGGTGTTTGCTTGTCTCTTTTTATTTATTAGCGCAAAGAACCAAAAAAAAACTCTCACTGGGAATAATGTATCTGTACAACAAGCCTCTAGTAACAAAGTTCCTAAAGATCAATGACAAAATAAGCTGTATATGAAGTTGTTTATTACGAGCAGACTACAATTAAACATTGGATGATGTACAGCTCAGGGTAAGTTAATTGAAAATACATTGAACCTTTTAAAGACACCCAGAAAGTCATGGTATCCTTTACTCTTTAAACAAAATCAGAAACGTCTGTGTCCTTGGCAGCGGAATAAATAGCAACTGTGGATGATTTAAAGCAACAATAGCAAAGCTTTTTGGTACCAAACGAGACAGCAAAACAAACACAACAAGAGTCAAATTCTCTCTGCCCAACAGTCACTGTTGTCTTGTGTCACTGGTCCAGATAATAGCAGTGGTTTTAAATAACTCCCTGCTGCAACATTTTTGATTAAAATGGCTGAATTATCTCCTCAATCTGTCAGCAAGCTATACAGAAATAGATTATTGATCCATTCATCACAAGCAAAAATGATGAAGAAGGGAAATTTCTGAAAACACGCAGGGCAGTGGCAGGGTTAAGGACCACTACCCAAATGCATTCTGGCATTTTGGGCTATAAAGTGAACAAATTAAAAATAGTTATACTTTCCTTTACAATGGGATAAAACCCCTCTCCCCAATGCTGACCTTTGGACTCTAACCTTTACAGAATTGGTGGCTCAATTCCCATCGTGTTCTCCTACTACTCTGAATTTCTGTCCCAAGAGAAGCGCGGCGAGCACCTCAGCTGGCTCTGCATGTTCTGGATGATTGGAGGAATTTATGCGTCCGCCATGGCCTGGGCCATCATCCCACACTATGGTGAGCATGGAAATGCAAATGATCAAGACACAGAAATGTTAAGGAACATTAGGGACAACATGTTGGGCTCTACAGTCTTTTCATATTTCCTTCCACATTCATTGTGTGCTGCTTGTTGCTTTGATTCAGTTCCATAGTCTTCCTTTTCAGCCACTTGGTCTCAGTCTTTTACTGTCTAATCTGTGTAAACATACATATACTGTATATAAAGTTTGCCTCTATTCTGCTGTCCTACTCTGCCAACCTTTGTTACTTGTCATTTTAAAAAATTGTTTTGGATTTGCATGCAAGAATTCTTCTCACCCAAAGTCCTTAAGGAAGATTAAGGCCTGCAAATTAGTATAATTTTTATGTAATCTTGCAAAGATCCTGTCAATTCAGATTCAAATAATCTGCTTGCCTTCTTTTCAACTCTTTGTAGCCCTTTGTGATTGTAAGACAAATTTAATTAGCCTACTATATGACCACTCATTTTCACTCAAAAACAAAAACAAACATCAACAACAAAAAAAAAACAACAACCCCCCATATTTGGTTCATTGCTGGGGGGTTTTCAGCAAGTGCAACATTTATTGCAAACAGTGGAGGTACTTATAACACCCACTAACCAAGTGACTCAGTAATGTGAACATATGTCAAATATGTGGAGCTCCTATATCTGGTTTACTTTCATCAAATGATCCAAAACATGTAGGCGGTATTTTGCAGAGATCCATTTTCGGCCAAACACCATCTGGTTAATTATCGCATGTTACACACAGTGACTGAAAAAAAGCACAGTTTGTGAGCTCAAACTCACGCCTCTGAGCAAATAATGACGAGATATTTTGTATTTATGTTGGGTTTCAGCAAGTTAACTCACCAATATAAGTTTTTGACTTTATATTGACTTATGGTTGTAACTAATTTTTCTGTTTCCGTTTGGTTAAATATCTTTTGTTGTCATTTGTCTTTACTTCCAAGGGTGGAGTTTCCAGATGGGCTCAGCGTATCAGTTCCACAGCTGGCGAGTGTTTGTGTTGGTCTGTGCGTTTCCTTCTGTTGCAGCCATCGCTGCACTCAACGCCATGCCTGAGAGCCCACGCTTCTACTTAGAGGTGTGCATAACAGTTGACAGTCAGTCTTTTTAAAGCTTTACACATTCTTTGAGGTTTTACCGCTAAAAGCTTGGTGGAATAAATATATATATACATATTTAAATTTTTTTAGTCAGAAGTGACACGTCTTTATCTTCTTTTTCAAAACAGAATGGGAAGCATGATGAAGGCTGGATGATTCTGAAGCAAGTTCATGACACAAACATGAGAGCTAAAGGACACCCAGAGAGGGTGTTCACTGTGAGTATCCTTGAGAAATATTTGTTGCAATCATTGAAACCAAAAGTTGAAAAAGATGCAAATGTGACAGACAATAAACATCACTTCATAAATGCTAGCTGGGAAAAACATCTTGCAATCTTGCAGTTACCTGCTTTCATTACTGTGCAACATTCAGAATGTATTGTTATATAATTTATATATTGCATATACTGTATACCGTTTGATCAAATTCTAGACTCTAAAGGCTCAGAAACTGAACTTTAAGATAACAGTTGTGAGCTTAAATCTTATTTTATCGGTCAAATCAAATCGGTTTTTATTTGTGTAGTACCAAATTATATCAACATAAAAAGATGGTTAACATTTAATAAATTATAAACCATCATTGGAAAACTGCTTTTTGCATATACTCTGGTTATCTTTGTCAATGAAGACCTGAAGTACGTAACTATGACAAGAACAAAAAACCACAGAGAATTGTAATGGGGCAAATATTTTCTCTCTACATTGTTTTTATGAGATAAGCTTAAGCCAACAAGGTTTTCAAACATATTTCCTGAATTGGCTACTATGAAAGCCTGACTGTCTTGTGTCTGATTATTCCAAGGTCACCACAATAAAGACTGTGAAGCAGGTTGATGAGTTGGTGGACATTGGAACCGACACCCCCGTCTGGCAGCGCTACAGACTGAAGATTATGAGTCTCTCCCAACAGGTCAGTAAAACTGTCAGAGTTACAAATGTGCTTTTTTAAAACCCAGATTGTTTTTTTTTCATGTCACACTCTGCAGCACAGCCACAGTACTGCGACACAGTTCTATTAGATTATGATGCATTCAGCCTACTTTCTGCTAAATGCAACGCCTACACCCTCCGTCCTGAATAAATAACACTTAACGAGGGTTGGGACTGGGTTTTGATTCTCAAATTTCGTTCTCACTCTCTTAGAAGCACGCAAAGCTTAGAAAGTAGCTTCAAAGACTAATTAGATCAAAGCCAGATACGGATTTATTTCTTTTAAATGAATCTCGTTTTTTTTCTCTCGTCACATGCTGCAGATACGGAACAACATTCTTGCCTGCTTTAGCCCTGAATACAAAAGGACCACCTTTATGCTCATGGCTGTTTGGTTCAGCATGTCCTTCAGGTAAACAGAAGAGCCCCGTCACTGTTCCTGTAGTATCTCATGTATATCATGCTCATTTTTCGTGCTTCTTTTTTCGTCTGTCTTTTCTTCAAAAAACCTTGCAGCTACTATGGGCTGACGGTGTGGTTCCCTGACATGATCAAGTACATCCAGAAGCAGGAATATGAATCACGGACAAAGACCTTCACCAAGGAGCGAGTGGAGCACGTCACTTTTAACTTCACCCTAGAAAACCAAGTCCATCTCGATGGATACTATTTTAATGACAAGTAGGGCTTTCTTCGTATACTGATGTGTAGCAAATATGGAACATGATGACCTCTGTTAGATAAAATGAGTTACATTGGCATATGATTGAAATGGTTCTTTTAAAAATCACAATATTGATAGTTCAATTGAAACTCAAAGATCATATTGGAACTAGACTATAACAAAATCAAAAATCAGCCAATTATTTACCATGCAAAGGTGTTTCATTTTCAGAACATAAAAAACGAAAGTCTATTTGGATCTAAATCTTCAAAATACCAATTAAATGGACTAAAATCAAAAGTCTATGATGGTCTGCTGTTCTCTGAAATTCAAACAAAAGTTTCACAGGTAATTTTGAGTTGTTACCTGTGAAACTGGGGTCTGGCAATTTTCATCTGACACATACATCAGGTGTTTGGTGACTCCCCCCTCTGATGAATTCAAATTCAAAAATACTTCATTAATCCCAGAGGGAAATTAAATGCTGTTATAACTTATATTATCCGAGTTTCTTCAAAAGGTTGTTGTAGATACTGACTGGGCAAGGATGATCTCATGTAGCACTCTGTTGTACCGCGAATCTAAGGATTTGTGGGTGCAGTTGAAGCATTATTTCTGCTTTTAGGATGTTAATCAGCTTCTCCCAGTTGTAAACCGCCTTGTTTCTTTGATTATGCATCATAGCAAATGTCCATAAGTAAAAATGTATCAAGAAAAATACTTCCAGCTGCAAATCATCTAAAATCAGAGAGAATACTTGGCCAAAAATCATTATGCTTCTGCCAGAAACTGAGGAAGAAAAAGACAAGTGAGAATTTAAAGCTACTGGATCATTGTGTCATAATTGAAATGAATCAATTATGAATCATTTCAAAAGCTTTTAAACTTTGCGAAAATCATCATTAAAATACACAATTTAACATAATAAAACAGGGACAGGAACACTGACGCGCTGTCACAGTGAATGCTTTTTCCAAAAGCCCAAAATGTAATCTGACTACATTACATTTAGTCAGATTAATGTAATGTACACATTTGTGTGAAAAGTCCGATTCTTAAAGGTGGCGCCCGCAATATAAATTAGTTATTCAAAAGTCTGTAGTGCAACTGAGTTATCTAAAGTTTGTGTGTGCAGGTTCCTCAGCCTGAAGATGAAGTCCATGGTGTTTGAAGACTCAGTGTTTGAAGAGTGCTACTTTGAGGACGTCACCTCCACACACACATTCTTCAGGAACTGCACCTTCATCGCCAGCTTGTTTTACAACACAGGTAAATACTATTACAGCAAATATTACAGTTAAATGTGATTTGGTGGGGAGTATGGTTTTAATTTTAAAACTGTTGTCCGGTCATACTTCAGGACAGGTAGTTATAATGACAATGTGATATTTTGTCTTTATTCCTTGAATCTCCCCTGCAAAAAAACAAAGCAAAACAAAACAATGGTTTGACAAGACAAGCGAAAGCAGAAACAACATGTCCTATTTTACAAGACTGTATGTGTCGTTTTTATATTTCTATAATTCATCGAGATGGAAATTAGAATAGAAAAGAAAATCTGAGAAAATCTTTATTTGGGAATGTTACTATTACTGATAATAATAATGTAATAATGGACAAACAAGAAGGATTGCAGTAAGTAATGAGGAAGACTAATTCTACTCAAGTCAGTAAATGGTTTTCTGAATTCTTTGAAATAAACACAAAGGGAACAAATACTTACACTTACAGTTTACATTTATCCATGGAAATTAGTTAGCTTAAAATTAATACACATAAATTAATCATTCGATTTTACAGTGAAATACCCAGAAAAAGAAGAGCAGTGAGAAACAACAGAAACCCTGTGATGCTTGTTACCCTGGGTTGCTCTTTAGCTGCACCAATCGTAACCACAACAACACAAACAAATCCAGCACAGAAACAGACTGACGGGATTGGATGAGACGCAGCTCTTTGAGATTTAGAGAGCATAAATCGAACAGGGAACATGAGACAAACTTATCCGTGTGGGTGGAGACAGACTCACTTAAAGGCTCTTGTGACCGTCCTCTGCTTGTGGTTTTGATTCCTGCCGAAGGTCTAAATCAACATGTCAGAGTTGAAGCTGGGAATCACATCTGAGAGACTCTAACGCTTCTTTTGCTGACATTTTGTAGCCCTTCATTCTTAGCTGTGACAGATTTATTCTCGCCTATTTTTCTCAGGGAAAGCAGCAACCTCTTTCCTCTCACGCTTGAAGCCGACGACATATTCTTTTATTTCCGTCACTCATCCATAAAACATTTTTTTTTTTTAAAGCATTGGATGACTGTAGTTTTAACATTGCCTTGGGGAAATCTATGTTCCCCAAGACAATGCTGGGGAATGTAACATTGTTCAGACAGCTTATGATTAGCTGTCTGAGCTGCTAATCATAAGCAGCTCAGACAGAAATATAGACAAACTGGAGCTGGAATAGGTCATTCTGAAAAGACAATTCAGTGTGCACAAGTTTAAGTTTAAGCAGTGGAAATATGGTAAGCCATTGTGTCATATTTTCTTCAAGTCATTGGAGCAGGTCCGGGAGAATCAGAAGACAGTGCTATTGTTTTTTTTATTATTTTTGTTACTCTGGATTTTTGTTGGCTGTTGCATAACCATGGCAACTTTTTGTTGCTATGGTTATTCATGAAAAAAAAACTTTCACAAAGTTAAAAAGTAAGAGCAAACATCCTTTCAACAACAACATCTAAAATTAAATAAATAAAAACAATGCTTCCACCCCAAAAATTATGAACGTAAAGAATGAATCAGAAGTGAGCGGGATGGTTCTGGAGGGATGCCAAAGACTTGAGACTGGTTCCCTTTCCAGTGGGACGGCCACCATAAACATACACAGACAATAGAATGGTTTTAGATCAAAGCATTTTCTGCTTTAGAATGGCCTAGTTAAAGTCCAGGCATAAACCCAATTGGGAATGTGTGGCAAGACTTGAAAATGGAGGGTGATTTCTGATTTTCATCCAATCAGTTGAGAGAGATGTCTGCTTCAGGTTAGATACTGACTTCACATAAAAACACCTGAAAACCCCACATCTGAACTCTAAACCTTAAAACAACTTCTGTCTAAGCAATGACAGGCAGTTTAGTGTCTCATCTAAGGTCAAAAAAACAAATCTGTCATTCCCATTTTTTAAAATGGAATGCAAATTACTGCTTGCCGTACTAAACAAATGCGACAGGGAGTTCACCACACTGTATTTTTGTAATGTTTTAAGAGCCGTTCTTTTTCACCTTTGATCCGAGTCTCTGAAGTTGCAAGTCCTCTGTGGGAAAAATTACGCAACTTCTTTCTCTCCTCAGATTTGTTCAAGTACAGGCTTATCAACAGCAAGCTGATCAACAGCACGTTCCTCCACAACAAAGAGGGCTGCATGCTGGACTTCAGCGATGACTTCAACAACGCCTACATGATATACTTTGTCAACTTCCTTGGCACACTAGCTGTGCTCCCCGGGAACATTGTGTCTGCACTTTTGATGGACAAAATCGGCCGCTTGAGGATGCTGGGTAGGAAAACGCAATCAAGTTTGAATATTGACATTTGGCATGGCTGCAAAATTGATTTAAAAGTTATGTTCTTTTCTTCTTCCCCAGCGGGATCTAGCATCATCTCCTGTGTCAGCTGCTTCTTCTTGATGTTCGGCAACAGCGAGTCGGGGATGATCGCCCTCTTATGTCTGTTTGGTGGCATCAGCATCGCCTCGTGGAACGCCCTGGATGTGATAACGGTGGAGCTGTACCCGTCAGATAAAAGGTAGCACAGCAGCAGCACAGAATAGCTTCATAGTTAATCATTTCTGGATTGGTAACTATGGAGACCCCTCTGACTGAGGTGCCAGAAGTGAAAACTATTTATTTGTTTTAAATGATCACCTTTAAATCTTTTTTTGTTGGAATAAATCCTGCAGCTTTTTTTTTAGATTTTAAAATGAGTAGTTTATGATTCTAAAACGGTGTTTGGTAAATGTTTTTACATCCAAAAAGTTTTGACAGATTTTATGCTACATCTTTATGACACCAAACTCCTTTCTATTGGTGTTTTAATTGCTCGAAGTGGTCTTCATTAATAGTTACCCTGGTTTTTTGAGAACCAAATGTCTTTCTGTTTTTATCGTTGTTTTTGTTGTCTTTGGTGTTTTTTAAATTGATTCAGCTAGACAAAATGGAACCAAATTGCATCTTTGTGACAGTAATATTGAAAAGATGCAAAACACAAAAGATCGTTTCCACTGCGATCGTCAATAAATATAAAACCCAATGAAACATAAAACAAGGGACATAATGGTTACAAAACAATTAGTGAGGACAGAAAAAATAAGAGTAATGGATTAAATAAAAAATAGCAGAGAATTAAAGAGATAAAATAATCTAGACTATTTACATCAAATATTTAAAAATTACAAATGTTATCTAAAATTTAAAAGTCACCTTAGTAAATAGGGCTGAATCTAAATGTATGCCACACTTTTTAGATTTTTACTTATAAAAAAAAAATCCAAATAATTGATCAATTTATAATTATGCAATACTTTGTGTTGCTCTGTACACAAAGTTTCAGTAAAATACATCAAAGTTTGTGGTTGCATGAAAAAATCGGAGCATTTTCTGCCATGTGTACAAACGTCACTGGTTAAGGAGAGCCTTTTTATGCCTGAATGAGTCATAGGTCAGAAGTAAGTGGATGTATAAAAGGAAAAAAGATTCTGAAAATTGGCAGGTACTGGATTGAAAATGAGGGGGGAAAGCATTAAGTCACCTGCAAAACAAACAAACAAGAAGAAATCGTCAAACGACCTTCAGAAAGCCTAAGGAAAGCTTTTTGAGGAGATGACAAGAAAGCATTCCTACTCAGACACAAAAAGAGGAAGGATTTAGGACTTTTGCACAAAACTTTATGTTAAAGTATTCTACATTTTGGAACTGATAGCTGCTCTCTGTTCTTGTCTTCAGGACCACAGCGTTCGGTTTCCTGAACGCCCTCTGCAAACTGGCAGCTGTTCTGGGCATCAGCATCTTCCAGTCGTTTGTGGGCATCACTAAGGCCGTACCCATCTTATTCGCCGGCGGTGCACTCGCCGCCGGCAGTTTCCTCGCGACAAAGCTGCCTGAGACGAGAGGCCAGGTGTTGCAGTAAGGCAGACGACCAGCAGAGTTCAGCCAGAGGGAGAGTGATAGGCCTGAACATCCCAGAGAGCTTCAGCGCTGCCCGTTCGTTTCACAGCAACAGTAGAGACTGCCTGTCCCCCTATTGTAAGCCCAGAATCCTTTGAAATGTGGATTGTATCGTTCAATGTCAGGAATTAAAGAAGAGCAAACTTTTTTTTTTTTTTAGAAAACCCGCACAAAATCTCAATACCTGTGGCTTATGTTCAGCTGCTCTGGCAGGTATTACAAAAGTCTAATCCTACAAAGGTGGTTAATTATGTATTTGTACAAAGACACAGTCACAGTGGAATGGCAGAAAATACTGAAAAGAAGAAGCATTTGTTGGGGGAAAGATTTAGCTCATGCAAGATGAAATCGCAGCGTTCTTCTTTACTCGTGTGTCTTAATCTCCATGACTGGTTTACAGAGCTGTTACTTATTTTACTGTTTTCTAAGTAGTTCAGTTCATCACTGCCAGACCCACTGGGAGCTAGTATTACCTACCAAAACCCACTAACACATTTCAGTAAAGCTGACTTCCTCAGACAGAAGGAGATGCATTTCACAGGATTCTTAGTTAGATCTAGTTCCTCAGTGTCAAGCCCATGTTTACCCTCCCTCTTGTGTGACAGTTTGTGGATGCTCATGGGTGAGAGGGATGGATTTTAGTCAAATGTTTATGTGTGAGAGGAGAACATAGTGTGCTTTTTGTCTGCATTAGTTGTGTGTTTTAAGGGAGCCAGTTGTGTTTGAGCTTTTGTGGATGGGAAAACTGTGAAGCTGAAATGTTTGTTTTAGGTGAAAATCAGGTTTTGGAGTTAGCTTAATGTACATCGATCTAATTGACTGCTTGTTTTTATGTCAGCAGAATGTTTTCATATTTTGATTTATTGTAGTCCATAAAGATTCAACATAACTGTCTGTCATCTTATGTCCTCAGACTCAGGAGGAAATCTATTACATAGTTTTACTCTAAAGTTGATTTGTTTCTTATTGAGTTCATAATTCCCCAATCTGATTTACTTTTTTTGTCCTTGAGGTCAGTGAGTGATTTGCAGATACCAAGACTCACTGTGATATTATATTAAAATTAGTCCTAAAACTCTGTAAATAAAACTCTGCAGCTTTAAATTCCAGTAAAACAGAACCCAAAATTTATTCAGGATTACACTTACGAGCACACCAGTCCAGGATGTGCTGCTTCAAACGTCATACAATTTAACAACTAGTATTGCTGCTGCTTCATGCACAGCTCTTTCTTTGGCATGAAAAACTGTTTAGTAATGTTTGAGAACATAGTGCAGAGCATGCCACAATGGCACAGACAGAAAACTGCAGCAGTTTCTGCTTGGGAACAGATCAAGTCCTTCCTTATCACGTTTTAACTTCATTAAACAAATGGGACCAAAACTCAAAAAACAGGCAGCAGAGCATATAGGGAAGGTGTGAGTTAATTTTAAGGGCTCCTGTTCAGTCATTCCTCACCGTATAAATTTTTTACTGAAAAATTTTTGCTCGCTGCACCGCTCTCCAACTTCATACTAAAACATTCTGAATACAAAGTGGATTGTACTTATTACTGATTCTTGGTGTCATTTGTCTGAAGTTTTACATCATCGTGTGTGCTGACAATCAGTGAGTGTGAGATTCTGACCTTAACACATCCTCTAAATTGTGTACATGTGTTTACTAGTAGCGTACTGTTATTTTATAGTTGTGGGCGGCACAAAATTAAATCTGCAAAAGGACGAGGAGAGGAATTTCTAAAAGAATATGTTGTTGAGATGGTTCTTATTACGAATAAAGATAATTACTTTCACATAATTGTTTACTACTACACATATTTTTTGAAGTAAGAAAAAAATATAATTCATAAATTTGTTTTTAAATTCCTCTATTTTTTCTATTTATAGTTGTATTAATATATTATTGATATAAAAGTACTTAACATTTTTTTTCCATTAGCGAAGTGGACTTGCCCAAAACCAAAATAATCTTTGAAACACAACATAAGAATACGTTTTAAAAGATTAGGGCTTAAAGTAAAGGAAATAATTGCACAATATAAACTTAGAAACACTACAGACTTATTTTTATGTCATTCCAAAGTCAGACCGCTATTGACTTCTGTTAGCATAGTTTAGCATAGTAAATGTGGTGCAAACGTATTAGCACTGGAAGTGCAAGGCTGCCAGATGTTCAGTAACTTTATACAACTACATTTATTCTTTCACATATGAACAAAAACTGTTGCTTCATGTAGTTCATGTGCAACTAGCGTTAGCCGTGTAGCATAGCTAGCTAATACAGCAAGTTGTGAAAGCAGCAGATAAAAATGACATGAGTTATTTCTTCAAAAGTCATCGAGTTTGTTCATGATCCATTTATTGATTTCTATTGATCTTTTATACCTCCCATAAAAACTGCTTTTTCTACATACCTGTTAAAATATTTTTGCTGCAACTACAATGCTAAATGAAACTAGCTGTTTATTGAATCAAATATTGGAGCTTATTTCAATAGATACCACCTGAATGAAAAACAAAATCACTAAACATGATGGTTCACACGGTTAGTTAATTAGATTTTTTCATCAGGATAGATTTGAATGTCTTCGAAAAGGCCTTAAATGAAGCCAAACTCAGAGACATGACCTGACTGATTAAACACAAGGCAAAAGCGTGACTAAAATCCACAAAAATAACTTTTTTACCCGTCAGATTTCTGTATCCAGCCGATCTTGACGCATGTTTGTATCGTATTGTCTAATCTCTTGGATGTCCTGTATGCCAGCTGTTTTTGTCCAAAGCAAGAGAAGCAGTGTTTTTGTTGTATGATGACATAGATCTGTTGCTTGCAATGATTGTTCTTTATCAAAGTGGGGTCAACGTTGGTCGAACTTGATTATGTGACATGACAGTTAGTCGATGGTAACTGTGCTCCTTGTACAGCTTGGACCCAAGTTACCTTAATACACTCATATAGTTTATCAATAAATATCTGAGGATGATGCTGCTTGAAACATCAATCTTGTCAGAGATACAAGAAAGGGAAGGCCGGGAAGAGGCAATCGTAATGGGAGCCAAAACCTACTTGTTTGAGTTTATGAAAGAGGACAGGTAAGCAATAAGAAGGGCCATGACTTATTAAAACGTTTCCTGTTAAAGTTTAAGCTCCTGTCCAAAATGTAACCAACTGTTGCTATCTGTAAAATCTATACATGTACAAATGAAGAACCTATTTCTGGTTTGAGTTTTATGGCAGCATAAAGACACCAGAATTACTTCCCTTGATTATGGTGGTCTGTTAAAGGTGTTTTCATGGCATGATATTTGTCTGATCAACTCTTATGAACATTCAAATGGGTTCAGAATGACTTGTTTACAAAAAAAAAGGATCTACCCATAACACTCATTTGCAGAGAACAGTGAGAATCCTTCATTTTATGTGGGATAAAAGGAGTATACATTTGTGTTTTATTCAGTTTGACTCTGATCTGTTTATTAACTAATAAAGGGTCTTCTCTAAATGTAAGTTCACTTCAAAATTCAGTGTATCGTGTGTGGAAACTGTAAATGTTTCTATGTAAAAGTATGGACTTTGTGGAAAAAAAAAGATCAAGGAAACAATTCTAAAAAGTTAAATATGAAAAAAAAATCTATTATGTGTTGTCTGTGTTTTGTAAATGAAGACTGAAAATCTTGGTAAATATAGTATTTATTATCATGGATATTGAGATTATTTTGGTGATGCTGAAAAGGTGCTGTATGTATTTTCTGTGAGATTTGTTCATTATGCTGGGTTTTGCACATTTGTGCCAGTTATCCAGTTCTACGAGAAAAATTATAATGAAAATAAAAATAATAAAAAAATAATGTCTTGCATTGCATTTAAAGGTAAGTTTGATACATTTAAGTCTAAATGCAGTTTGAAATTTCTTTTGAACTTATAGAATATTTCCACAGGAAGTGCATTAAATCACACTATTGGCCATCTGCTGCCTTGGAGAAGAAACTAGCATCATCTATGATCGTAACACTATTGCACATAAAAGTTGATCCTTAAAAAATATATATATATATAATAGAGCTGCATGAAGCCACAGGTTTCATTTGATCTGTGTATCAATATCACCTAAATACTAAAATGGTGATTGCTTCACCTCAAGATAAACAGCATGAGCCATTTTATGATTCAGCTGAATTCTACTCAGCATGAAATTTAATGCCCAGACAACCATTTGAATGTGATAAAAGATGGCAATGCTGTACTTCTTTCCAAAGGAAAACATTGAATTCCAATACACATGCACTTATTCAGAGGATTGCATCAAAAGTGACACTTTAAAGACATGACAGGAATTGAAGTTCTACAAAATCTGCTTCATTTCCTCACATTGACCTGAACACTGAAATAACAAACTTTAACTGGAAGTGACAAACCTATACAGGGATGTGTGAGAGCGAGCTCTGGCAATTGGTAGAACATAGTGATGGGTCCATCAACACCGATGCGTCGGCGCATGCGTCAAGCCCATAGACAAAACTCCGTGTCGGTGCGCGTATTGCTTTCAGCAGGTCACGTGACCGATACAGGAACTGTTTCGAAATGACACTGGCGCGACAAACTGTGTTTATAAGGAAGCGAATCTGTCAACGGGATGCATTTGCCAAAAGAATTCTTGATCTTTTACGGTACAGCGTTAACTATGGAGCCTCAAGGGAAAAGAAAGGTTTCGTAGTTTGGGACCATTTTGATCTTACATCAGAAAATAAGGTATTGGTTGTCACTTCGTTGTTGTTTCGTCCGGGTCTTTTCAGTTTCTACTTGATCTATTTGAATCCAAATTCAGCTGAAATTGACTCTTGGTTTGCTTTCATGTTATGCTCTGCAGGTTAAGTGTTGCATATGTTTGACAGAACTGTCTTATTTAAATAAATCCACCTCCTCAATGCTGAGGCATTATACACCTAGGATTTACTCAGGTATACAGCCATTCTACAAATTACTCAGTTGCTTTTTCTAAATTATGTCATATAAATGTATGGTTTACTTAATTTTTTCTACAGCAGGAGAAGTTGTGTCAATAAAGCGTAACAGACTAAATTTCAAAATGTTGGAAAAACTCATTTTTTTGAATGAAAATTTGAGAAAAAAACAAAAACAAAACAGTTCACAAACATCCTCATTCCAAACACGTTCACTTACATTTTCACTTTATGGTACATGTTCCCATTATTTATTGACTGAATCTAAGAATATAAAAAATATTTTGAATTTAACTGAACATGACATAATACAATATATAATATACAATAAAATACAATGACTTAAATCTTATTGCATAGACTAGGTCATCAAATCAGTCTGTCGACTATGTTGCCTGGGGTGTTTAATGTCCAGCAGGTGTCAGTATTCAATAACAGTATCAATACAGTTTTGCTAATGGGTTGAATCGCTTCATGACGCCTCATTTACCCATCACTAGTAGAACATATTTTCATAGCCATTGATTAGGATACATTTAAAATCTTCCTAGCAACCTCAATACAAAAAATTTTGATTGCCCAAAACCATCTTCCTCATCCTATGTTCAAGTTTCCACACAAATCAAATCCTAATATGAAAATCGGATCTTTTGGGAACAAACAAGCTTTTACCAAAGCCAACCATTTAGCTTTCAGCTGCCTAGATTTGTTTGAGAGATTATTGGGGCAAAAGTTTACTGCAATAGAGGTAGCCTTTTTTGGGCCATCTCTCAAAAGAGACCGTTCTTTAGCTTTAATATTTCCCCCCACAACTTTATTCTGGAACACAAAAAGCAATGCATTTCATTTTCTAACACCTTTTAAATTAGTTTCCGAAACCTTTTGCATTTTATTTAAAATTGTCGACATGTCTATGACTTTAGGTTAATCAATTAAAATTAAAAGAAGCCAGCAACCACTAGATTTGATCATTTGTCAACATTTTGACCTTACAGAATTTAATACCACAAACAGTAACAAATGCTTAGTTCTCCAAGTACAGCACTTCAGGAATGATTCATGTCAGCATAAAGTGATTTAGAAAATATTTTATGCCGACTTGTGCTTACAGGACTACTTCAAGACACAAGGTTGACAACTCAAAAAATATTCATAAAGTTTATTGGTCACATAATGGGAAAACATGCATAGAGGGCGACTCCACACTGGTTGTTCCTGTTACGAGCCATTTTGATATATCCTTCGTCTCCATAGGTTGTACCCCAACTGCAAATAGAAAGAACATTTCAGGGAAGAGTTTTTGATTATAGCTCAGATGAATGTTACAAACCTGTTTTTGATTAGCCAATAGTCCTCTCCATTTTCAGTGCCATATCCTACAGCCAGGACTCCATGGTTTACATTGTGAGAGCATGAATGGTCTTTGTAGACACCTGCTGGGTCACAAGAGATTTGTGGTCAGTCATTCCTGTTGGAAAAATTATCCAAGTTCATTTAAATTATGAGTTTATATGTTTTCATATTATTCTTTTGCCCCTTTTCTTTTATGGTACATTATTAACTGTTCTTTGGATGTTTGCTTGAAGATTAGAAACGCTACACACTCTTCTTGTTTATCAATGTTTGCTTGGAGATTAGAAATGCTTACTCACACTTCTGGTTTTATCAAACTGCCCGTCCTAGACGAGTCAGCTTTGTGCCTTGTAAGAGCGTCCTAGAACATCCTGTGGCAGAATTCCCTGACGAAACCATCTGTGTGACTATGTGAAGAAACCCAACCCTCTTTTCCTTGTTATGGTAATAAAAAGAAGCCGAGAGGTGAGAGCCGATGGAGTTGATTCCAGACAGTTGTTTGACTGTGGTTCTCTGTGTCTGGCCTCTCTCCCCTCTTCTACGGAAGAGTAACATGTGCCTCTGGTTGATTCCTTGCAGGTTGGGAACTAAAATAGACCCAACAATTCCCTCACAGGAAAAAATAAATAAAAAAAATGAGAGAATGACTTGCCATGACTGTAGAAGAGAAATTTTGGCCTTGAAGCATCAATAGCAACAGCAATGGGGCCGATGTTTGCCAGGGCCATCTTCAAGGCAAACTCATCACCTTTTGGCAAGAAGCGATACCCTGAGCAGTTAGCTGCCCGATATGTTGGGTCGTACTTGCACTGACCTCGCTGAAAGAGTTAAGCAGAGTCTTAATGGATTTTCTTGGCAACTTTAACCACAAAGCCATAAAAAAGTGGTCACTCACTCTACCAATGTAGGGATACGCAGCATCAGAGCTAATGCCTTGGTTGTTGATAACGTACTGGAAGGCATTTGTCATGAATCCGCCTCTGCAGCCATAGTTGCCATATTTTGAAGAACAATCCACAAGATTCTGAGGACTGAGGGACATCAAGATGCCTATAGTCTTTTTTAGTTGCCCCTCCAGGGCACCAACTGAACTAAATGCCCAGCTAGAACCACAAGCACCCTAAAAACAGTCCAGTGTTACTAGAGGTGAAAACATCTTCAGAGTTTGTACTTTCAAGTATGAGCTCACCTGTGATTTTACTGATGTCACCAGCCCGCTATCTCTCCAATCCAGTGAAGCTGGCAGAGATTTGTTGACCTTGAGGAATCCATAAGGAACCCGCTCCAGCTCTGATGGTACAACAGTTCCTACGAGAGATGACGTGATCTCCTCAGTGGTCTGAAAAGGGATTCGACATCACAAGTCATCAATGGAAATAAGGTCGGAGACTCCCAGTTTATCAACTTTTTTCCTAAAGACTCACCAGGTCCCCCAGGTGGTTCATTCCCAGCTCATAGGTGTGCAAGCCAAGGGAAGTCTCCAAGTTATGGACATTTATCATTTCCAGATTCTGTTCCCATAACCGTCTGCGACCCAACTCTTCAATCTCCAACAAATGGTGGTAAAAATGAGTGGAAAACAGAATGCAGTCATAGTTTGCTCAGATTGGACACTTCTGTTACCTGATGAGCATACAGCTTGTTATGAGTCCTCTTCCACAGCTCCCAGTGCTGGTCCAAATGCGACATTGTAGAGGTCAATGTGATAGCACTGTGAAAATCAGGCTCTGAAACATGTCAAGATCTGAAGAAGGAGCAGGTATAAGGATTCTGCAATAAAAGTTAAATTAAGCTGCTCCAACAAGAGAGCAGTGCTGTAGATGTGTTGGTAATTTCAATTTGGAAAAAAAAAAACAACCAGAGGATAAAATTGTAGAAAATGTGCATGTATAATTTATAAAACGGATTACTTTAAAAATCTCACTCCATACCATTGAACCATCACTGACCTGTGCAGCTGCCAAGGGGAGAAACCAGACTCTTTCTAGGCTTAATCTGCATGTATTTATCTCCACACTCGCTTCACACCTGCAAATAATCACGCGTTAGTTGTTAGGCGTTTTTTGTCCACTTGGTGGCAGCAAAAACAAGCCGTGAATGCATCCCAGCTCTTCCACAGAGGAACATGAGATGGAGGAAGGTTTTTCTGTGGTTGAAGGAGCTCTATTTTTGTCCATTAGCTCTTTTTTAATTTTGCTTTTTATACACAACTTTGGATGAAAAAAAGACACACTAGCTCCAGTGAATATAAAACCGATATATATTTATGTCTGTCACTTTATTTACAGCACAGATTGGTTTGTGTTTTACTGCCATAATGCTGTTGTGTGATGATTGCATAAAATTCAGTCACAGGAAATCAAACATCAAATAGTCATAGAAGTCTGAATACTTTCATTTAGTTTAACTGATGTGTCAGTTTAATCAAAAATAAACCTTATTTTCCAGTTATTATTCCAGTCAAGGAATAATAATGCAAAAAATGTATATAGTTTTGGAAATTTAGAAAAAGATTAATTAAAAAGGCACCTGTTACAGCTACCTTTAAATAAGCCACAGTTTTATTACTGAATCTTTGTAAGATTCTCTTGTGGAGGGAATGCAACCTCAGAGAGTTGGAGGAGGAGATGGTGAGTGAGTACTCAGTCACCGCCCACGATGGAGACAGATCTGGTTTTTATTTATCAAGTTAAAAAAGCAGGAGGTAACCAGGTTCAGTAACACACAAGTATTTCTTTTTTACTTAGACAATGTATCACGTTATGATACAAATGCTTCCTGAAAACGGATTGCAACGGATTATTTTTCTCATAAATGCTTTTTGCACTGAGAACCAAAAATGCAACAAGATTTTTTTTGCGTTAAAACAGAACACAGTTTTTAACAGAAGGATGTCGAGCTATTTTTATTTAGCGCCTGTTCCAAACACTAAATAATTTAGCTGACCATCATGTTTTTAATCTACTGAAAGGGCTGGACGTCTTGAACATATTCAAAAGAAAAGACGTTCCTGACCTTTGTCAGACATTTAAGCATTAAAAGACGTGTCTCATCTTTTTGATGAAACCCATCTTTTTTGCACAGTTTCAGATTTTAATGTTTGTATGACTTGAATTTAGCTCGTAGTTTGTTAAAGGATTTAAGGTCCTGCCTTCTGCGCCAGTCCCCAAATACTTTTAATTCCTCTTTAAGCACAACCCTATCGGTAAAAAGAGGATTTACTGATACGTAAGCAGAGATTATACCATATACTTAAAGTCATGTTTAGGAAAAGGGTCAAAATTATCATGCTGGTGGTCATCATTGAAACCCCTCTGAAGGCATGGCGGAGCAGGGAGGCAGAGAAATGACTCAACGCAAATGTGAAGTACAGTTTTCAGAGTTTTATTAATTCAAAATCTTTTAAAAACAATGTATTATTTTCCTTTGACTTCACAATAATGTGCTACTTTGTGTTTGTGTATCAGATGAAATCTCCATAAATGACATTTCAGTCTAGATCTAAACTGATGGGTTTGTATAAATAAAGACGAACAGGCAAGTTTCTTGTCAGTAGGGACTAGTGTTTGTGAGTTCCATGTATGCAGAATAATTTGATTAAAAAAAAAAAAACATTCCTCAAAAACTCAAGAATTTACTCTCAACCTTTTGTAGTATTTTATCTGTACTTAGAAAAAGCAGTGTGTTGGAAAAATTGTCATTCCTGACACATAAGTGTTAACAGCAAAAATTGGGATTTGGAAAATGTAAAAACATTGTAAAGTTTGATGGTCCAGTTTTATAGAGTCCAGATACTAATTTTACAATTGAATATGTTTCTGTTCCATCTGCAGAGCATTTTAGCTGCTCAGATGTAAAGCTAGCATCCACTCGTTGTCCACACCCACTGGTCCTTGCAGGGCGGAGGGGAGCTGGTGAGCAGGATACACCTTGGACAAGTCGCCAGTTCATCACAAATACACACAACCATTCGTACCTTAATTTAGAAAGACCAATTAACCTAACATGTTTTTTCTTATGTGGGAGGAAGCTGGAATACATGAAGAAAACCTATATGCAGAGGAAAAACATACAAACCAGCAACAGAAAGACCCCAGCACAGGATTTGAACCTAATGCTCCCACCTGCAGCACTGAGTAGAACAGAATCCTTTAAAACTTTATTATATTGGCCTTTAGAACCTTTTTACCCAACAGTGTTAATAGATTCTGTAGTGCTCTGACAGCACAGTGTGCTTCTTTCAAAAAAACAGCAATACAAAATTAAAACAGAATAAATCTCAGTATAATTCACAGCGTTGGGTAGACTGCTAACGTCGCAATACCGCAGAGATTTTTCTTGTTCCTCGCAATCCGGATAAATCCACCTTCTCCCCAAGCCGTCCCCCAACTGAAGCCACAGAAATATCACATTTTATTAAATCGTTTAATTAAAGAACAAATGCCAAAAAAAAGTAAATGTGACAAAACCCCTACCTGTTTTTCACTAGCCAGTAGTCCTGTCCTCTGTCTGTGCCGTAGCCCACAACCAACACAGCGTGATTGATTAGCTTTGGGTTACAGTCAGGCGCATTGTATAAACCTGCAGGAATAATTTATTTAGCAACAGGAACTGAAATAGCTACGAGTACAGCAAAAATATTGAATAGTTATTTAAAAAAATAACTTTTCTGTCCTACCATCACAAATATAAACGTGGAGTTTGCAAACCAAAACTTGGACTGTCAGATCAGATTCAAATTCAGCATTTCAGCAGCAAACACACAAGGTGGGTTTGGCGTAAAACAAAGGACGAACATAAGGTATGGTGGAGGTTCTGTGATGCTGTGGGCCTGTCCAAAATGCTTTTGGAACCATTTTACGGTCCATGGCATCACAAACGCAGCAACACAAGATCATTTTCAATTAAAAATGTTCGCCTCTGCCAAACAACTGAAAATGGATGGTCAATGAGTCTTTCAGCTGGGTGACTAAAATCATTTGGTGAAATTAACAGACAAATGGTTCACCATACATAAAATGAACCCTTTTCCAAGAACTGTCCAATCCACAGACCTAAATCCTGTGTGTGAGCTGAAGAGAAGAGCTTAAGAGAGGAACCGCAGAAGAAAAGTCAAAGATTCATCTCTGCACTCCACAACCTTGTGAAGTGTTGTAGGAGAAGCTAACGTGCCGTTCTGTAGATAGAAAAATATTTCTTTTAATCAGTTTTACCAGGGGTGGCCATATGGGAGGAAGATACCAACAAATCAGTAATTTTCACAACTATTTGATTTTCACCTTCAAACTATAAAATAGGAAAGCTTGCACATTATTTGCAGTTTTATCTATGAAATTTGTTCTAAATATTTGATCATAAATCTGATTTAAAATGTAGTGAGGTTGATTTGCAAATGCAAGCCCTGGCAAACGTCCTGATTTCAGAGCCGTCAGCATCCTGACCTCCTTTGTACTGATGGAAAGACGGCAGCATGGCGTTCACAGCCACGGCAACTGGTCCCACTGATGCCACGGCAGCCTGCAGAGCCAACTCGTTCCCCCGTGGAAGGACGTGAAAGTTGGAGCAGTGAGCCGCCTTGCCTTGGAGCGAGTAGCGGCATTTTCCATTCTGCAAACAAGATGGAAAATGTAGAAGGGTAGAAAATGTATTATTCAAGCTGTTATCATAGCTCTCTGTTCAGTTTATGATCTTTGCCTTTGACTTGAAGATAAACTCGACTCAGTCAAGACATGTGACTCATTAGAGAAAAAAGGAGATTAGGATATTCTATTTTTGATGAGTATAATAAATTAAAAATAATAAGTAGAGAGAAGAAAAGGTCTGCGTCAGCATTCAGAGGATGACCTGATGTTCGTAGGGGTACGAGCTCTCTGAGTCAACGCCTCCGTTGTGAATGATGTAGCTGAAGGCCTTGGTGATGTACCCTCCCTTGCAGCCGAGGTTTCCCTCCTTAGCGCCGCAGTCCACCAGGTTCTGTGGACTCAGCATCACGAGGACGCCCGTTCGCCTCTTCATCTGCCCCTCCAGAGCTCCCAGAGCACTGAAGGCCCAGCATGAGCCACACAAGCCCTAAAAAACAAAACAAAACAAACAAAAAAACACATTCAGAGCTTCTGTTATCTTCCAGTTTTTGCTGGTCTCCTTTCGGCAGCTCATTTAGTACCTGGTTTCTGACGGGACCGACCAGTCCGCTTGTCCTCCAGTCAACACTTGTCGGAAGTGATGAGTCATTTGTGTCTCTGAATGTGTCATTCCTGAGATGGAGAGGCTCCTCCACCTTCAAACCATTCAGCCTCTCATTAATCTCCTCCGCTGTCTTAAAGCAGAAACACAACAGAAGACACAAGAACAGTGTTTGTCAAAATAATCAGGAAATCAAACTCAGGGGACAACGGGTGTATCAAAAAGTTAGACTAACAAATCCTACTTCAAATTACAACTCTTTATAAAAGCTTGTACAGCTCAAATTGAGTTTTATGTTTATGGATATTAAAAACATGTAGATGGAAGAATTTAAAAAAATTATTTTCTGACTTTGATACCAATCAAGGTGGAGCATTTTTCGCTATCGTGTTTGTGAAACAGTCCATTGTGTTTGTGTGTGTTACGTGTTTATGCCGCCCATTTAGGAGCTTCTTTGGAAGAAGGATTTGGGCCCAGTTTCACTGATTTGGTACGTTATTTGACCAAATCCCAAATGCGTATTCAGGAGAGCATTTCCACTGCAGGTTGAAATGTCACTAACTTTGTGCCATACTAGTGTGACCAATGCTACTTGTTTTGAGTTTAATAAAATGTCCTTTGGTTCAGAAAAGTGTTCAGTGTGCTGATAAGAAGAAGATTAAAATCAATCCCATTGCTAAACGGAGTCTAAGTCCCCTCTACTCTGCTTTTTGGCTGTATCCTTCAATGTCATCCTGCACTCTGTCTTCTTTTATTCATGGATATTACTGAACAGTGATGGCACTTTCCAATGCCACTGCAGTGCTCTGTCCTCTGACGGCGAGCCAAAAGCTTGTGTGAGCATCCCAAACATTGGAGCCAGACTCCTGCAGAGCGTTGACATGCTACACCCATCCAGGCATTTCTGCTCAGGCTCCCCAGCCAAATAAAAAACACCTTGTGATATCCTTTAAAAAAGACCCTGCATATTCACGTTCTTCATCTTTATAATTGAATATCTGTTTAAGCTTTTAATTTTTCATTTATTGGTGAAAAAAAAAATGTTTTCCTTTTTATGGAGTGTTTTCTTGCAACTTGCACACAAATAGGCTCATATTGTGCCTGTTTTAACCTCCTTCTAATTGGATTTGTATGCAATATATGCACAACTTTACCACTAAGAGGGATAGTAGGTGTTAGGAATATTATTTATAAAGTTTGCAAACTGTATGCTTTTCTGTATTATGTAATGGAAACTTTTAAATACAAAAATGAAATGGTTTACTTTATTTAAAAAGAAAAATCCAAACAAATGTTCTATAGCAGGCTTTACAAAAACAAGCCACTGCTTGAAACAGTCATGCTTCTTTCCTGCCTCTAAGCAATTTCTTTTCAGCAGATAAAAAAAAAAGACCTCTGGCTTAGATGCTGTCAAAGGCTTGAAAAAGCAGACTTTTGGCTAGGCATTAATTATTGCTGAGTTTTACTATTTTTTCTGACTATTTCTTATTTGTTTTGAGGTCAGCTGGCTTGCAGCCTTTGTATAGATCACTGCTCTTCTGCCTCAGAAAGGCAGACGGACGGGACCCGCCACTAAACCCTCGTCCTACCATGTCAGCGAGATGATTCAGTCCCAGAGTGAAGCTGTGTTTTCCTGCTGAAGCCTCCTGGTTGTGTCTTAGCAACAACAGCAGGTTTTTCTCCCACACTGTTCTCCTGAAGTTCAGCTCAGTCTGAAACGGTGACATCGTACACGTTTGCACATTTGTACAAGAAATGTATTGAATATAATTTTTTTTTCTTTCTAACTCATACTTGATTGTCATAAGCTTTGCCATATTGAGTTCTCCAGTCGTCCCACAATCTGTTTGTGGCCAATGAAGAGCAGCAGAGGGTCACAGCTGCCAGGAGCAAAACTGCACTCAACCAGACATGCATCCTAGAAGAAAACAAACAAACAAACAAACAAACATTTAACACGATCAGGTGTCATCTCAGACTTATAGCTGGGGAACTATTTGACTGATCAGATATTTTTAAACTTAATATTATATTCTCTTAATTTACCCACTGATTTTATGTTCTTAACCTGAAAAGAAATTGTCACTGTGTCCCAGAATTACAGATAAAAATGTGTACAACTGTAGCCAACTTTCAATATTTACAGCTCTGACAAGAATTAAGAAACCACTTAAAATGATCAGTTTCTCAGATTTTAGTTTTTTATAGATATATGTTTGACTAGAATGAATGTAATTTTATTCTATGAACTACTAACAACATGTCTCTAAAATTCCAAGCAAAAATTTAGTATTTATTTGCAGAAAATGAGAAATGGTCAAAATAACAAAAAAGACACAGAGCTTTCAGACCTCAAATAATGCAAAGAAAACAAGTTCATATTCATTTAGAAACAACAATACAATGTTTTAACTCAGTAAGAGTTCAGAAATAAACAATTGGTGGAATTATCTGGAGGTTTTTATTTCATCAGCGGTCTCTTCATTTTTTTCTAAAGTTGTATATTAATATACATGTAAAACTTTTTTCTTGTTAAGAATTAAATTAAACTAATCTTGTTTTCTAGTCTGGGTAAACTAGGATTAAGAAAATTATTTGTCAAAATATTGAGGTGAGGGATTTTTTAAAAACTTAAATAAGACAACTTGGGGAACTCCAGGTGATTACTTCATAGGTTTCTAATCATCTGTTACAGGAAGTCATATCATTTTAGCTAAATAGAGGCTCACGTGTTAATGCATTTCAAGACAACACATCAAAAATCAATGTACCAAATACTGAAGGTTCATGTTAGGACATCAGCCATGAAGTTAAGGATTTTGCACAAGGTAGTTCTCCAAATGAACAATAACTCTTATTATGCTGCCAAATTAGTTTTAAAGGGGAGAAGGAGTGTAGAAGGTGGAGATGCTTGTGAAAGAACCATCAAAAACTTAGACCCATGTCATCATTTTAAAATGCAGCTAATGAAACTGATGTGCACTTTTGAAAAAAGTAACAAAAACATCTTCCTTTTTAATCTTGAATTTAGCTAATAGAAATAGCCAAACTTTATTTTAGGTCAGTCAGATTCACTACAATAAACAAATGGTGTGAAGTGTTAGCTACGTTTGTGCTCACTTGTGCAAACACATTGTTTGCACTTTTTGACATCTATTCATGTTTTTGTTTTCTTTGAAATTTGCAGAATGAATTTCACACTGAACATGGAAAAAGCTTTGAAATAATGCATCACAGTCCTATTTTATTATTACAAACCCTGGGAGTGCAGACTTTTGGAAGACATGGTTCCAGATTAATGATGCTCAGTTTTTCACATCAGTTCCATCAGTGTATTTACAAACTATTCTCGTGTGTCTGGATTTAAACTGTTTTTCCGCATTACTTTAACTAACCTGAGACAGAAAGCCAATAAATAATTCAACACCTGAAAATGGAGCATCACAAGTAAAATGAAACAATCACTGGTGCTGGTGCACAAGAACTTATGAGAGTAAAGGAGGTCTGTGAAATATTTCTGCAAATGATAATAAAGTGTTTATTTTTACGCATGCTCACAAAGGGGAAGTTAAAACAGGTTTCACTAGCTACTAGGCTACTTTCCTAGCAATCCTGTCACCGCATAATAATTTAATTTCCCCGCTATATTTACCAAGCAGCTCATCTCTTTATTGCCCCAAACACAAAACCAGGGTTGCACATACCTTGACGGGATCAATCAATGAGTTACTAACGTCCCAGGAAGAAATGACACCCAGCAGACGGGCCCCTCTGTTAAAGGAGAAGTCTTGTTTCCTGTTACACTGCTCTGTGGTTCGTCATGTGAATCTCATTTACTACCAGCTGCATTTGGCCCAATATAACCTGCCAGTATGACTGCTGCAGCTGAGAAACATGAAGGTGCTGAGAAACATCATGCAAGTCAAAACCAATTCTTGAGAATGCAGAAGTTAAGGAATGAAATTCAGATGAAACCAGTAGTTTTATTAGTATAAGGCTGCGCTGTTTACCGGCATACAGACTCGTGCTCTGATACTGTATGCTGACGTAAAAAAAGAAGAAATACAGTTAGTGGTTTGGATCCAGTCACATTGGACCATTATATTTAATGGTGCTTTTGAATTGGCTGTGTGTTTTTGGAGAGTTAAAAAGATGAAAAAGATTTTCCACATATATAATAATAAAAAAAAATCATATATGCAAACTCCAGACATGCCTTTTGATAAAAATCCTCTGGGAAGTTGCACTTCAACCAAACTTTCTGTAACAATCTACAAATGTGGTAACACTTTATTTGAAGAGCTGATCATAAGACTGACATGACACTGTCATAAATATGACATAATATCTGCTATGAACATGAAGAAGTCTTTATGGATGTTTATGATTGTTGTCATTTTGTAAATAATGACATTTTTAATGCAAAGTTGCATTGAAAGTCCATTAAAAGGGCCAACTTAGTATGATTTTGTAAATAATGACACTTTAATGCAAAGCTGACACTTTTAATGCAACTTTGCATTAAAAATGTCATTATTTACCAAATGACACTTCATGACAACAGTCATAAACATTCATAAAGACTTCTTCATGTTCACAACAGGTGTTATATATATTTATGACAGTGCCATATCAGTCTTATGCACATCTCTTCAAATAGTGTTACCTCATATTTTTGGCAAAAATAATATCGAGCACTTGACCATTCTTCTTGCCATTGTTAGTAAAGTTCACTTAAGCTGTTTGGCTTCTCGTTGCCAACCAGACTTCTTTCTGTAGTCGATAAATTTTCACTTGAGGCTGGAACAACCAACCGTATCCAAGCTTATTCATGCAGCCCAATTTCGTATTGGACATCAGTGTCACTACCAGTAAAGTAAAGCGGAGCCCATTTAACAATGCCATAGACTCAGAGGGTGCCAACCAAGAAAGCAGATCCTGCTCCAGAAATTTACTTAGTTAGGTTAGTAACATGTCAATGAAATGGAATAAAGCTGGCAAACATTAGGCTTGTGGGATGACACTGACCTCAACTTGACTGAAAATCAACCAGACTCAAATTTTGACCTCGTGTGGATTGGAGGAAATTACCAAATTTACTGAAACTTGACTGCCTATCTTTAAAAGTCTCATAGTAATATGGTGTTTATGATCACGATGAGAGGATATAATCTTTGGATGGGTGAAATCAACTCTCCACATTAATAAAACATAATTTTGTCTGATAAATTAGAAATTATTCTTTAATATTTAGCATTTGTGCAATAACAAAGAGTAAAGCATAATAAAATAGAACCTTTAGTCTTAAATAGAATTTAAGATTAAAACTGTAAAAGTTGACAGTAACAACGTTTTTGTTTAGGCCAGACTGGTTCTGTGTGCATTTGGACACACAAACGTCTTGTTTTATACTTTATCTCACAGCACATTGAACTTCCTTGTGTTGTCACAGTGAGAAAAGAAACAAATGAAAGGTTGTTCTTTAAAACGCGAGTGTGAAGACTAGTTGTGAGAAATATAATCAGATTTAAAATACAGATTTTTGTTATTGGTTTTTTGTTTGACTGCAGCTTACCTTGCTCTAACGCACTTCTCCTTTTATACGCTTCACTTCACTGTTTATTGTCCTCAACAGTAAATAGATCATAGAAATCCAGCCACAACACCAGACAAACAGGAAGCAAATGTAATGAAACAAACGTTATCATGATATTACGCAACGCCGAACTTTGATTTGGCTCAGACTGCTGCAGGAGTTCACCTCTGATCTTTCCCCCTTCCTGAATCCGGGTTTGGAAAGAGATTTGCTGATGAGCGCAGGTTCCCTGAGGTATGGCAGCAGATGGTAAGTTTCTGACTCAGCACAAGCTCGTATTGTGCAGAAATCCCAGATAGTTTGTGCGTCAACACACCTCAGGATCCTGCAGCTGAGCGAAGAGACAGGTGGATCTACTTAACACCTTCATTAAGATGACATCATGCAGGCATGGTGGCCATCTCTAACGTTGTTTTTCCTTACTAAACAAAGACAACTTTCACTTGATGCAATATGAAGAGTTTGCACAACTCTTAATTTATTGCAAAAACAAGATTTTTTTGGTTTCTCCTTAAAGCTGACTCCCTGTCTCAGAGCATATTGTTCAGAGTGAAGGTCGTGTTAGTCTCAATCGATTCCCTTCTCGAATTATTTACTTGCCTCCTGGCTGCTGACCTCAATTCATTAATCCACCAAAGCTTTATTTGCCATTGTAGATTTGCAGTCTGGCTATTTATTTGTGCAGTTGAAAAATATAAGTATCAATGTTCAGAATGTGGATGTGACATAAAAAAATAAAAGAAAATCTAGACAGATGTCCTAGATAGACACTGAGAAAGCGTCTGTGCAGAAAAATACATCGGTATTTTTTTCTAAGAGGAAATAAATGAACTGCTCTCATTATTTCTCAGCAGATTGGAATATGAATGTGAAAGTCAGGCAAAGCATAATTTCTTTCTCTTAAAAAAACAAAAATAAAACAAAGATTGCTTGTCTTTGGCTGCCGCCAGGTCTGCTGACGTCAACAATCAACTTTAAATCTAATTATGTCCACATTTCTTGGTTTTCTTTTGGTTTGCTATGCTTAATGTAAAGCAAAATGAAGCTCCAGTAACTATAAAGTATGATTAAGTTTAGAATCAAACAATAACACCCCGTCCTGTAACACAATTTTTAAAGCCATTCACCTGTTTTAAGATTTGCCATCTGAGTGCTTCCACTTCAATTAATATCACAGGATTTACATAGTTTCTTAAATCCAGAGTAAAGATTATGTCTTCTAATTTAACAAGATCTTGATTAAAAACTCAAGTGCCTCAATAACTATGTCTGTGTAAAGATTTGACCCACTGTCCCAAGAGGTTCTCTCTCTTAAATATTAAGCTTTTCACTTCATTCCACCACCTTCAGTACCGCAAAAAATAAATAAATAAAAATAAAAATGGATCAAACCTATTTAGTGTTGAAAATGATTTATTATAAATTACATGATTAATCTAGATGGATTACTAACTAATAGTGCCATACCAAAAAGCTCAGATCAACCAGAATGCATATTTTCAATCTGTATCAGTTTTATAAACTTTCTAAAGGTTCTGACGGCTGTCAGGTGTCTGTTGCTCGGATTCTTCTCCATCAGGTGTTGCTTCGACCTCCCAAGCGATGGGCAGACCTGCATCCTGTCATCCAAGAGCCGTGTGTTGGAGGGAGTCCAGCAGCTATTGCATATAATCCCCCTGCACGCTCTCCACATCCACAGCCGGGTTGTTGTTGTTGCCATGAGGACGGCCGAGTCGGAGAGGCAACCGAGCTGCAGCATCACGCTTCCTCGGGAGTTTGCATTCTCACAATGGGGTGTCAGGGAGAGGAGGAGGAAGCTTTCTTGTTGCTCCTTGCGTGTTTGCTCTCCCGAACTGCTTGTTCCACTTGGCTGCGGCGTCTGAATCATCTCTGCTCATATTCACTACAGGCAACAACAGCAAGAAAAGAGATTCGCATTTAAAAAGTGAGCGACTAGACTGACAAGCAGTTCGATTTGAAGAAAAGGTGAGTTGCCATGTTTGATTTTTTTTCTTTCCTTTACTCAAAAAATGATTGTGATTATGTTTGCTAAGTGAGGCAATGTGCCTGTGTTTGAGTTAGAAACTACAGCAACAGTAAAAAAAACAAAAACCAACATATTTTCAAATTGTGTAATGGTTTCTGAGATGTTAAGAGCTGCTGTCATCATCATCATCATCATCATCATCATCATCATCATCATCATCATCATCATCATCATCATCATCATCAGATGTTTCATCCAAACAACAAACATCATCAAGACTACTCCAGAAAATCTTCCCAGACAAAATAAGCAGCGCAGATTTTAAACTAGATGTATTTGGAAGAAGCAGCATCGCACAAGAAAGAGAAATTTACAGGAGAGGTAAAATGTACGTTATGTCCTTTGAGATGCATTATTGTTTCTGCAAAAGCTGAGAAACATTTCCCATTCCTCTCATGTCTCTTCTTCTGGTGTGCCCTGTACAGCACTGGAAGTTTTGAGCGGAGCTGCCAACACCGATCACACTTTATGTGTCACTTGTTTTTGCTTCTATCTTTTTTTTCTTCTGGCAACTTAAAGAGATTTTTACCAGCAAGTCTCACATTTTCTGATGAGCTGAACTCCGTCACACCTGCAGTCAGTTTGCTGTATCTGACGGTTCTGTTTAGCTTTTGAAGAGATTGTTGTTTTCGTGCTCACACGGAATAATCACACTCACAGACAAGAGGGACAACTCACCGTGTGTGTGACAGAAACTGGGCGTTTTCCCAGTAACAGATCATCTCAGCTGTTGATATAAACTCGCATACAATTCTCTACTTATTCTGCCCCCTGCTGGTGGGTTTTGCAACTGCCCAACCATCTACAAATAAATGAATGAAAAGAGTTTGGGAGGATTCAGAGGTTGAGGAAAGAAATGCTAGAACCTCTAACAGGCTTTCCTGATATTACGGCACATATTTATCTGTTATATGATCATAGTTCTAGGAATATTAAAGCCACGATCTCTGCTCCAAACTTCAGCCCCCTGCTATCACCGCATTAATGCGTCTCTGATACTTTATGACAAGAGGATTATATCCCAGTAACATGAATGGTATTTTTAAAACTCTTGTACTCAGACAATAGGGATTAATGTCTGAATAAAAAAAAAGTCAACATAGATTTTTTATTTTTTTTTGCATTGATTGTGGCAAAATGACGACATGAAGGTAAATAACAGATAAAATACAACTAATACAATACAACTCTTTCCTAACTGTTCTACAACTTGGATTCTCTATATGTGTTTATATGTTTTTGAACTGTGACAAAATGTTCTGCTTTTTTAACCTTGACATGCTTAGATTTTTTTTAAAAGGTTCTTATTTGTTTTGCAATAAGGGACACTCAGTTTTAAAGGCTTTCATTGGAAAACCCATATAAACATTTAAGGATTTTTTTGTCATAAAAAAATTAAAGATTTCTTCTCTACATCAATAAAACTATAACTTTGTAATATTAGAGCCCTGTCTTTACAACTTTAACCAGTAAAACTGTCGTCCGTTACAATAATAATTACACTGAGATCATCCCTGAATTGCATCTGGAGAACTGAAAGATTTTGTTTTTGGAAGACTTAATTTGATTTGTCGTGCAGCTCAGTGATTTTTGACAAAACTATGAGTAAAGGATCATTATCCAAAAGTCGTCACTGTTGGAGAATCTGCAACCACATCTAATTTCTCTGCACTGGTGGCATGACAGTGTCTTTGAATAATCTCTGTTAATCTACAGGTTTTTGCTGCAGATTTCACTGGGATAAAAAGTCTCATTTAGAGACTTTTCACACGCAGTTATTATTCTGTACAGGTCAAAAGAAAATATCAAATAACAAATGCATTAACACTTTGTTAAAGTACAACAGTTTCAATACTCAGTATTATTCAGCCCACACTTATTCAGCCGATGGTAAATCGGATGAAATAAAGGTGAACTTGTAGGAAGGCTGCAAAGGACCGAAAAGATGTTGGTTTTACAAAGGTATCAGTCAGAGCAGAGGTACAAAATGTACAGGATTATACATGGCAATAAGACTAATAATTTGAGAAAAGGACCCAACAGAGACATTACAGAAAGTGGATGTTTCTCCAAACTAGAGGAAAAGACAAGATAGGCTGCTAACAGGCAGACAGCAACATTGACAGAGCTGCAGGAGTTTGAGATGAGAACCTTTTATGTGATAATAATCTCCTGTAATTTGGACTATGAAGAAAGAGCTCTTTTTCTGTCGAATTAAACTTCGCGGTCTGACACCTGAAGTGGGTTTTGGATTAGATAACTCATCGTAATCTGATAGATTTGGAGAAAATTCGCCGGGTAGAACTGCAAACCTTGCCAAGTCAGGAGGTGGGATGTTGATCGATTCCTTGATTGAATGCTGAAATTAAATTAAAAAGTGCTTCAACAAAGTACGAGCTTTGAAATATTTCTTTAATTTTCTTTTATTGTACATAGGTGCTATATTAAATTATGAAAAAGTTACTTTTTTTATGGTCTATTGTTTCTCTAAAATCACAATAATCAGATAATATGCTGAATGTGGTCTACATTTTCAAAGACCACTGCATGTGTAGCGCTCTTCACTGCAACTAAACCTCAATGTTCAATTTTCCTGACGATAAATTAAACAGTTTTTAGAAGAGCTCTAAAGTACATCTACCCCTCTGATAAAACAGTCAGTGTGCTGATTAAATTTTGGAGAAGTGATCTCAGCGTTTGCAGCTAAACCTAAAACTGATATGCTAATTAAGTGCTATAAAAATGCAGAGAACATGGGTTTTGCTTAAATCTCAACCTTTTAAACTAACAAAGCTCTTTGCAATGAATTTCTCAACACTGAGAAATGCCAGCGCAAACTCTCAAGCTGCGACATTAGCATATGTGTCACAGATAAATGAGAAAAAAAACAAAAAAAGCTCACAAAAGCACTGAAAGATTTGAAGAGATGAAATTATGGCTAAAGAGACTAAACAGAGGCTCGATGTGAAGCCTCTTGTGGTGCCGGTTTACTCTCTTTATCACTCTATGTGCACACATCAAACAAGAGTACACTGGCTTTACAGCCTGCTCTTTGTTTTACTGTTTTCTCTTTCTTATAAATCCTGCAAGAGCTGTCAAGCTAAAATAAAACCGTTCTTTGGACTGCAGCCTCAATCCGTGTTGCTAAGGTTACCTCGCCACCATCAGCTGTAGCAAAAACAATTTTTAAAAAATCTGCTTTGACTTGAGGCTGTCATTATCTCCCGTCAACACAACACAGAGTATTTAATGACTTCCTTAGGTCGTCTTTCTCATGTTGAATCCTGGAATTAAAAATAAAAACGCATAATATATCTCCGCTTTTCATTTTACTCTTTTTTTCTTCTACTTTTTTTAACGACAGCTTCTTAAGGACCAGAGGTAAACAGGAAAATTGTTTCAATACTGCTCAGCTGTCCGAGGGTTTCTAAGTGTTAAATTACCTGCGTTTTTCAGTAATTAATTAATTACAAACATAAAATATATAACTCTCAGCATGAAGAGCTTTATTTTCTTGTTGAATGCGCTTTTGACAATCAAAGTAGCAGCTTCCTATAAAATCTTACTGTTGGTACATTCAGGGAAAGATCGTGCAGTACTTTGCAGGAGTCTTGAGTTCTTCTTTATTTCTTTACGGTTTGTTTCCTAGGAGACAGACCTGCTTGCAATTTAATAAAGCTGACTTCATAAATACAGTGCTGTGAAATTCACCCCCCATCCTAAATGTTCCCTTCCTTCTTGCCTTTCTGACCGTCTTATCATGAACCAAACTTCAGTATTTGATAAAAATAAACAGTTAAAACAAAAGAGTTTTCAAATAATGATTAGATATATCAATGGGTAAGAAAGCCTCTTAAAACTGCATGTTTGTAAATGAGTCATTTTAATGTTGTGGAGGAATTTTGGCCGACTCTTCCTTGATTAATTACTTAGATTCAGCAATATTGGCAGCAACAGTTTTAAGGATGAATTACCTTTTCTACATAATACCGCAGCCTCTCTGAAAGATTGAAGCCCCGACAAAGTCTCGGTCAATCTATAAAGCTTCATTTTGTTGTTCTGCTTATGTTTTGAACCATTCAGGGCCAGACTTGCACTTGTACTTTGGGTCATTTTCTTGCAGCATAAACCGAATCTGGTTGAGCAGAAGGTCACAAACTGATGTCCGCACATGTTCCTTCAGGATTTCTGCCATCAAATATGAACGAGATCCTGAAACAGCAAAACACCCCCTGATCATCATACTGCAACTACCATGCTTGTCTGTTGGAGTGACTTTTTTTTTATCTTTAAATGATGTGTTTGTTTTACATCAGATATAACAGGATGCCTTCCTCCCCCTTTTATTTCGTCAGTTCACAGAATATTAGCCAAGATCTTCACTATATTTTTGTTAAACGTAAGATGGGATGGGTGAGTCAGATTATATTTTCACATAATGTTTGGATGGGGGAAGAAGGGAGCGGGAGGTCGACAGGCGGATTGGTGCAGCGTCTGCCGTTAAGCGGGCGTTGTACCGGTCCGTCGTGGTGAAGAAAGAGCTGAGCCAAAAAGCGAAGCTCTCGATTTACCGGTCGATCTACGTTCCCACCCTCATCTATGGTCATGAGCTTTGGGTCATGACCGAAAGAACGAGATCGCGGATACAAGCGGCCGAAATGGGTTTTCTCCGTAGGGTGGCTGGGCTCTCCCTTAGAGATAGGGTGAGAAGCTCAGTCATCCGGGAGGGACTCAGAGTAGAGCCGCTGCTCCTTCACATCGAGAGGAGCCAGTTGAGGTGGCTTGGGCATCTGGTCAGGATGCCTCCTGGACGCCTCCCTGGTGAGGTGTTCCGGGCACGTCCCACCGCGAGGAGGCCCCGGGGAAGACCCAGGACACGCTGGAGAGACTATATCTCTCGGCTGGCCTGGGAACGCCTCGGGATTCCCCCGGAAGAGCTGGAAGAAGTGGCTGGGGAGAGGGAAGTCTGGGCCTCCCTTCTGAAGCTGCTACCCCCGCGACCCGACCTCAGATAAGCGGAAGAAGATGGATGGATGGATGGATGTTTGGATGGTTTGGATATCATGTTTAGTTTAATAATTAAAATCGTCATTTTAAAATGTTTTTATTTTTGCAGCTATATTTGTTTTATGTAAAATTAGTTTGATGATTTAAAACAGAAGTGTGACATTTACTGTGACAAAAAAGCAGAAGCACAAGAAATCCATAAGGTGACAAGTATTTTTTCCACAGCTTTGTAGGTCTTCAAGAAAAATCTGAATTGACTGTAATCCCTATTTAGTGTAAAAAGTTAGTTGTTAGAGATTAAAGATTAGTATCATTAGTATACTAGAGAAATTGTGGAAATTTAGAAGGAAATAAACTTAGCGACCCTTATTTACATCTCTTTTACATCAAAACCATTCAGAATAATAAAAATTCCCCCTTTTAGTCAAGAAGAAAATAATCGATATCTAGTTTTTAACACCTCAAAGGGTGTTAATAGAAGATGTATTTTCATTCTGACATGTACTAAACAGGTGTCACTGTTTTTTCCTCTCACATACAGGCAGGTCTCCAGATGTTTAAGGGGACTGCAGCCCACCTGTGTTTGTACTGGAGGGCTGTGTACCTGCTGGCTGCAGGGGTGGCGCTACCGTCCGAATCCCTCTGGCTGTGTCCACCATCCTGTCGCTGCAACGCCGCTGCTCTGGAGGCAAACTGCTCCGGCGCTCAGCTCAGTGCCGTGCCTGACGGTCTCCCCCAAGATGCCGAGCTGCTCAACCTGACCCACAACACGATCAAGACTCTGGTGAATCAGCAGTTTCACAAACTAACTCAACTTTTACACCTCGATTTAAGTGACAATCTATTGGCGCTGATTGAAGCGGAAGCCTTCCTTGGCCTGCAGAATCTGCTCACGCTGCGTCTTTCTCGCAATCACCTCAGGATCATCTCCGTGGGAGTGTTTGCTGGTTTGACGAACTTGCAGTTGCTAGATATAAGCAGCAATAAGATTCTTGTCCTCTTAGACTTTACCTTCACAGACTTAGGATCTCTGCAGGTTTTCCTAGCAGACAATAACGACTTTGTTTTTATCTCTAATCAAGCCTTTGCTGGGCTGAGTGGCCTACAGAGGTTGGATCTTGATGGCTCTAACCTTACTGTTGTGCCAACCGAGGCGCTCACTCAGCTGATTGTGTTAAAAAGCCTTCACATTCACCAGCTGGACCTCAACTTGCTGCCAAACTACTCTTTCTACCCCCTGCTGCACCTAAAGGAGCTCGTTGTTGCACATTTCCCCAGGCTGGAGACTCTGTCAGGAAACAGTCTGTTCGGCCTCAATCTTACATCCTTATCCATCAAGCACTGCAACCTTAAAGAGGTGCCATACACTGCTTTGCATCACCTTGTTTACCTCGTGTCCATTGACCTTTCTTTCAACCCTATAACCCACATCCATGGGAACCTGCTTGGAGACTTACTCCGGCTCCAAGAGTTTCATCTCGTCGGTGGCTCACTGGCAAGCATCGAAACTGGAGCATTTAAAGGTTTGGGATATTTAAGTGTGCTGAATGTTTCACGAAATCTTCTCACTACTCTCGAGGCAGGGTCTTTCCATTCAGTGGTCACCTTAAAAAGCCTGGGGCTCGACAACAACCCCCTCGCTTGTGACTGCCGCCTGCTTTGGGTGGCTCGAAGGCGGCTGTATGTGAACTTTGGTGGGTGTCTGCCGACCTGCATGACTTCCACCCAGCTGCAGGGCTGGAATTTTCTGGAGTTCTCCGAGGATGAACTACCGAGCCTGCTCACCTGCCGGCAGGCTCGGATTGTGGACCAGAGGCCTCAAGATGTGAGAGTGAGTCAAGGACACTCTGTGGTGTTTTACTGCAGCTCGGAAGGTGACCCCCAGCCATCTGTCAGCTGGCTTAATCCCCAGCTAAGGCAGGTTTCACCTGTGGGCAGGATACGGGCCCTCTCCAACGGCTCCCTGGAGGTGCGCTACGCTCAGCCACATGATAGCGGCACTTATATCTGCGTGGCGTCCAATGCAGCGGGAAATGAAAGCCTGCGCGTCAGCCTTCATGTCCAAGCCTTGCCATCATCTCCTAAAAAACGCTATCGTCTTAAAGGCTGGCCTGCCTTTCCTTCCTCTCCCCCTGGAGTGGATGGAGATGAGAAGCTCCCGTTTGATGTGAAGACTCTTCTGATAGCAGCAACGATCGGATTCGTCTCATTCTTCGGCTCAGTGTCCGTGTGCTTCGTTTTCATGTTCTTCTGGAGCAAAGGAAAGGGGCAAATCAAGCACACGGCAACGATCGCCTACGTGCCACGCAGCGCCATGTCCAACAGCAACACAGGGACGTCAAACTACATGGAGACGAGCAGGTTCACCATGAAACTCTTATGAGTCCGTTTGATAAACCGGAAAAAAATGTGTTTCATAAGGTGTGGCAGGATGAGAAGAAATAAAATGCGTTTGACTATTTGAAATGTTTGGATTTAATGTAAGAAATTATTACCTTTTACTAACTGCTACGTACTTTTAGCAGTGCCTGATAACTTTAATGAATCAGAGCATGACATATTACACACATTGTGAGGATTTTAAGTTGAGTTTCCAACAAAATCTATATTGACAAGGATTCTTTTCGTTCTTGTTTCCTCTTGGAAAAGAAAAACACTGCATGCCATTAAAAACCAAGCAGCACTGACAGGGAATAAATAAAATGTGGAAAGATTAAGACATAAAAACAAAAGATGTGTCAATCAGATTTTTTTCTGGCTGAGACTTATTTCTGGTTTACTTTCAGCTGCCTGTCCTGATTTTTGTCAGATTATGTCTGATTTTGAAGACAGTTTTTTTCTCTCATTATTTCTGCCATTTAGCCAGTAGACATCATTTTCGTCATTCTAACTGACCTAAAACAAACAAAGTTTGGTCTGATTTAACTCCAGACAATGAGACAGAAAATAGTCTTTTTACTCAGAGTAAGTAAACTTCTGGTTTCAGCTGTTAAAGAGCCACTTTAATTGATTCTCAGGTACCACTGGATCCTGCAGTTTGTGTATTTTATGCAAATACTATAAAATGAATAGCAAGTCTTTTAATGGATTCTTTACTGTTTAAGTTAATTATAATGCTGATTAACTTTTCATCCAACCTCCATGACTTCTGTTTGTAAGAATATGCTATAAAACAGATGTGGATCTGTCTTAGCTGCCTTTAAAAAATGGGAAACGCAGGGAAACATGTCATTCAAATGAGCCACTTTTGTTAATATTAATAAGTCAGGAAAATGGCTACAAAACTGTGCCTAATCTTACAAATACCTCCAGTCAAAGTTAAACATTTAGAACTGGAACTGTGAAATGGTGCTGGAGTAAGAGAGAAATTTATTTTAAGGCTTTTCACACATCTTTACCATTTCCCAAATAAATATATAAACTGTCAAAGAAAGAAAGATTAACTAATACAATGGTTTGCTAACTTGTGTTTTTGCTTGTTCTTTAAAGGAGGAGTATAATGGCCAATTATGTAACTTGTGATTCTTTTTAGACCTTGGATAAAATGCCAGCAGGGATCCTGGCCTTATATTAAGGTTATGGTATTTCTCAATGATTACGGTTTGTTTTATTAATATTGTCACATGCATCGTACATTATTCAACATGTTTATGGAACAATGTTTCTTTTAAATACCGGAGGGCTGCATGAATTGAAATGATTATTCACTGAAAAATATCGATTTGGGTCTCTTTCCACTGATGGACATTTGAGTTTCAGAGTGAGTACTGTGGGAAAGAAGACGTTGCTTTGCTCAGCATCCAAAGGGTAGACAATCGGTTCTGAGCTTACAACTTTCAATTTCTGCTCCCATTTTTAGGACATGTTTTACTACAGCAGTGATCAGAGGCGTCCACCAGAGAGTGGAGCTAGCTGCACATGCTGTGAACACAGAAACACTCCTTTAACGACACACATGTGTTTGTGAAAATAAAATAAATGACTGCTTTTAACAACTGACTGGTGATGCTTTTCATTTACTATCACAACCACAGCCCATGTTCCCGGCAGCTTTTGTTTCTCTGATGTTGGAAAAGTGATGTTGTTGCCATGACAATACAGTAACGCTGACAGAGTCAAGCAAGGGGCTTAGAGAGAAGAAGCAAGTTGTTTCCAGAGTAACGTTCAACAGAGGCCTCCAGTACAGTAGAGCTAAAAAAAAAAAAGCATCTTGCAGTGAAGGTTGAATGAACACTAAATATTATAAAAATGTTTAATTTTTATTTTAACACTTTAATAAAATAGTATTTTGCACTGAAGGTTTTGGAGTTAAGTACAATAAATAAGTAAATAAATCTCAGATAGTGATATTTTTAAACTTCTGGATACCATGGGGTTTGATTTAAATAAGTAACCTGCTCGGCAAGCCTCTTTTTAAGTTACAAAAAAACTGCAAAAATTCAAATGGAATAAAACGTTATTATTATTATTTTTCTTTTGATATTCAAAGCCACAGTGACTTTATTTATTACCTTTAATAAGGTAATAAAGGGAATCAATCAATTTGAAACTATTGTATTTACATTTTCAGATTGTTTTAGGTACACTGTCAGAACAGTCCCATAAAATAAATTAGAACGTTATTGAAAGGTATACATGTATTTCAATAATTATTTTACTAAATGAAACATTATATATAGATTAATTACACACAATCTGACGACTTTAAGTCTTTATTTTTGCCTATTATGATGATTATCCGCTAATATACGAAAACAGTATTTAAGATATACGAGATATTTATAGCACATTTATATTTACTATGATAAAGACATAGAAAGACATGCAAACTTTCCACTAAAAAGTATGCTTACTAACTGCTTGGAAGCTTTATCTTATTTTTATTTATTTTTTATTTGACAAACGAACCTCATCCATCAACCTGTGGCGCATATTCTAATATTTTGAATTAGAAAATAAATCAGCAAGGTCCAAAGTTCCTTTATTTTGAAGACCCATTGATCCGGTAGGCCTGACGTACACAGCGTGTCCCGGAAGTAAAACTTTTCTGCTGCTACGGTTGGGGTTAGCAGTTAGCACCCTGTTCGATAGAGTTTTTCTAATGAATAAATCGTGATTTGCCTATTTGGTGAGGTGGACGTAGGGTGGTAGTATATTATAAAATAAACATGGTAACAAAAATATTAATTTAGTTTATGACAGCAAAACGAGCACACATTAAGGAGCAGCACAAACAGAAGCTAAGGTCGGTTAGCATTGCTCGGAGCTATGAGCCTGGCAGTTGGACGCGAACCGAGGAAGACTGCGGGGAACCGCATGTCCAAACTTCTGGACGCTGAAGAAGAGGATGAGTTTTACAAAACGACATACGGAGGCTTCAACGATGTAAGCAGTTACACTGAAAAAAAAAGAAGATAAATACCTCATAGTTTAGAACTACCCAGATACGGAAAGTAAACATCTAACTGAGGCATTTTGAAATAGTTTGTATTTCAAACAAATGCAACAAATTTTGCTTCCTTCCTATATGAGAGTGTAAGAGACTATAGGTAAAGCATAAATTGATTCATAGCGTGTATATATTGTTTGGAATATTTCCTATATATTTTTATTTGTAAAAGCCCCCTCCAAAAAACATTTATTTACACAGACGATTGAGACAGACATGTTTAAACAGATATGCAAAATGGAGCATAAAAACATGAACGTATAAATTTAAACCAGTTTTGAGCCTCATGAATGTATAAAGATAGTTAGTAATTTACTTGTACATAAAGGTATAGCTCAGATATCAGTATTTAAACAATAATGCTTTTCAGCCTGCATGTATGAATCTGAGTTGTTTATTGAACATCTGTTGTTTTTTCATTTGCTGATCATTCATTCAACATTACTTTTGACCACATTTTAATCGCGTCATCGCCTTAAACCTTGGAGAAGCTTAACTAACCTGAATGAGAAATATATTTTTAAAATTCTCATCATTACTTCTCATCATGTTATCTGGACGGCTCCGTTTGTTTGCTCTCAGGAATCGGGAGATGATGAATATCACGGAGAGCACTCTGACACAGAGGACGAGGTGGACAGCGACTTCGATATCGACGAGGGCGAGGAGCCTGACAGCGACCAGGAGGAAGATGCTCCTCGGAGGAAGAGTCGGGTTGTCACAAAAGCTTATAAGGTATTTTAGAAGCTTTCAGCATTAAGCCTTGTAAGTCATTTAAGTTGGTTACAAATGAAACATTCTGAAAGCATTTTTAAAACAAACATTTTTACGAGCACTAACATAGTCTAAAAGAGTGACTTGAATATAAAAACAAACTTTTTGCCTTGTGAATATGTGTTGACACAGCGACTCATATGATTAATTAAATTAACTGTAATTTCATTGTGGTGTATTACAAATGACATTCCACCAAATGTTACAGCATCTCTTTGGGATCTTTAACAGATTGCTGTGAAAAAATAGGAGTATATATTAAACAGGCACTAGTGCAACAAAATGAGGAGCCTGCTTTAGGTCAGGATTTTAACAGCATGGCGCATATGCTACTATCAGCCATCACTATCATGTGCAGGGCCATCTTCTCTACTATATACTGGTGAAACCCCAAGCAGACATGCAGCATGTTCTGTTTTACGCCTGGGTGTTAGTAATCAGTATGGTATATATTTTATGTTTATTCCAAGGAGCCTATAAAGGTGGCAAAACCCAAACCTAAAAAACCCAACGAGGAGCAGAAGAGGACAGAGAAAACCAAAGTGGAGCTCAAAAGGAGGATTCCTCAAGAATTTCACGATTTTGCTGAATGTAAGTTGCAAAAATTATTTTCTTCCCCTCAAATTATGTTTAATGGTCCAGGTTATTTTAGTAAATAATCCTAGTAAGTAATCATTCTGCAAATAATTATAATAAGCACATGATTATTGTATGAGGATTGCTTCAGGGATTGGGTTGGTTTTGGGTTTGTAATGAAATGATGTCTCTGCTGTTCTGTAGCTCGGAAGTCTGTGCGACAGTCCACCAGTGAACACACCAGGAAGACCAACCTTCGCCTACAGGAGCGTCAGGATGCTCCTAGGAGACGGAGAGGGGCTCACCGGGACCGACCTTTGACCCAGGAGGAGCTGCTGGCTGAGGCTAAAATCACAGCTGAGGTCAACATTCGGTCTCTGGGTGAGAACCTTTTCAACAACTCGGTATTTCCTGTTGTGTATTGAGAGAGCGGGTGACGAAACTCTGCAGGAGCAGCAATACGAATAGATGAAAGTAATGGCAGGAGACATGCTGCTTAATAAATTATATTGAAATATTCCTTTGGGTCTTGCATTGAAGCAAATGCTCCATGTGCATCTTAATAAATGAGAATTTATCCATCCATCCATTTTCTTCCACTTTATCCGGGGTTGGATCGCGGGGGTAGCAACTTAAGAAGGGAGGCCCAGACTTTCCTCTCCCCAGCCACTTGCTGAAAGTCCTGAGCTCCTGGACTTTCAATTAAATGAGCATTTAATTGAAAGTAAATTTCTTCCAGTAATTAGCTTTAAAAAGTGAAATTCCTACAGATTTATGACACACAAAGTGATATAAACTTAAAGTGTTTACCTCTGTTAATTTTGATGGTTATCGTTTTCAGGTGACGAAAATTTTAAATTCAGTACCTTCCCGACTGGAAATGAAGTGGAACAAAAAGAATATGATCCAACAAAAAGGATAATAGTAGTTCTTGAATAAAACAAAACAAATAAAAGGTCTTCCATCTCCTCTGGACTTTTGTAAAAGAAAATATTCAAAATGCTATGCTGAAATTAACTTTTTTTCTTTTCTGAAAATAGTCCCTTGGACCACTGAGCAACAGTTTGGTCCTTTTTCTCATTAGCTCATGTTGTTGTCTGTTTCATGTCTGGCTCAATGAGAAATGGGCCGGTTGTAGTCCATGCTCTAGATACGCTGGTATGGTTGCTTTTAACGTAACAACAGTTCAGCCTGGTGAATTTCCCCCCGGACTCTTGAGTTGGCTTTGTTTCACAGTCCTCTTAAGCTCGCTGCTATCCCTGTTTGTGATGTATATTTATTATTAATTAAATGTTTTTCTTCCACCCAACTTTCCATTGATATTCTTGGACACAACACTTTGAATAGCTAGCTTCTCTAGGACTGTTTTAGGACATCTGTGATCGTTTGAGTGCTGATATGACAACTGTCAAGTGACCTCTGTTTGTGTACTGAATTTCTGCAGAGCTTTTATTTAAATTTTTTTTTTAATATAATGTCTAAACTTAAATCAAAATGTTATAAAATCCTAAATAACCTTTGGGTTATAAATGTGTATATTTTTCAGTTAAATGATGTTTAGCTGTAAACCATAATTATCAAAATTAAGAGATAGAATATATGTTGAATCTATAAGATGTACTGGCTCTTCTTCTTGATTTACTGACAAAAACTATTCAGTTACATTTAATTTTACTTTGGGATCCGTAGCTTATTTTTGAATTGAATTTACTGTTCTAAGTTACTAAGATTTACATGGATCTTGCTCATATTTTGTAAATGTCTGTTGTGCTTTCTATTAAGTCAATAAAATGGTGGATTCTCATTTTCTCAGGCCTTTTGCCTACAATCCGAATCCTAAAGTGTTTCCGGTTTCTCTTTGTAGAGAAGTACGAGCGTCTGGAAGCAGACAAGAAGAAACAGGTCCATAAGAAGCGTCGCTTCGAGGGGCCGACCATCCGCTACCAATCGGTCCTGATGCCCCTGGTCTCTCACTCGCTCCTTAAAGAAGAAAATGTCGACGTGGAGGGGTAAGTGTGGCCACCAGTCTGACTCCGACGACCTCTAAAGTGGATTTGCAGACATAAAGGCGACTCCTTTTTAATATTTGCATTTTGTTGTCTGCATCAAGTATAATCTGCTCCATAAATATTTAATCTCCTCTAGATTAACGTATGCCAAAACATTATATCATGTTTAGCTGTTATGCAATTTAGTAAGAAGATTTATTACATTTTTTATTTTTTTATTTTTAAATCTCCTGTAGAAGTATCTGTTGGGATTTCATCAAAGCAAGAGATAAAAAAGAAAAATTTAAGTAAATCCTGGTCTTTATAAATAAAGTGCATACAGCAATTATTGATTGTCATAATCTCGTTTTCCACAGGCTGGATCAGGATGTCTCTCAGACGGCACCGCAGATTCCCACCACGCCATCCCAGCAGCCCACCGGAGGACTGTGCTCCCGGACTTACATAACGTTCAGCGACGACGAAGCCTTCGAGGCGACCTTCCCTCCCGCCGCTCAGCCCGGCCGTCAGATTCCCGTTCAGGAGATCTGCCCCGTCACGCACAAGGCGGCGCTGTACCGGGACCCGGTCACGGACATTCCCTACGCCAACGCGCGAGCCTTCCGCATCATCCGAGAGGCGTACCGCAAATACGTGGCGGCTCACGGGTTTCCGAGCAGCTCAGCGGGAAGCGCGGGAGGCGACTCCTCTTCCATGAAGGGAATCCGTCAGAAAATGGTCGTCAAGCAAAGTGGATTTACCACATAGAGTAATTATTTTACTCTCAGTTGGTTTAAGGTTTGTTTTCTATTTGGAAGTCAGCAGATATTTTGTGTCTGAGCAGAATTTAAACTGTCTACACACGATGGGATGCGCTGCCTGGATCGAAGCGCGACTTTGACTCAATAAAGTTGTTGCTTTTTTCTCCACTCTGCAAGAGTTACCTTAACGGGTCTCTGTGGGAAAAGTACATTTCATTGATATTATTCATGGACGAGCAGCTAAGAACAGCGCAGGGTACCAACAGAGTTTGGAAAAGTCTGGAATTTTATTGAATTGTTTTCAACCTTTAGATATGTATGAAAAAATACACGTACTTCCAGACTTTATTCCCTATTCTGTGTATTTCATTCTAGCTTTGTGTCTTTCTTGTTTGCTCATCTCCATCGTTTCTTATTTGTGTTCTTCCTTGCATCTTTTTTCTTCTTGCATTCCTTGTATCTTTCTTATTTCCTTCCTTGCTGCCTTTGGAAAGCTCAGTCTGGAAAAGTCTAGAATTTTTACAAGAAAATGTGATTTCAGTTTGTTTTCATAAATTTCAATTTTATTTGTCTGTTCAACTTAAAATTTCACCTTTTTTTTTTTTTTTACGTGTAACTGTTTTGTACCTTCTATAAGTGGGATAACTGAGAAATAATAAATAGTTGAAACTGTGATTTAATTGATTTTCTTTGAATGAATTTGGATGTGCACGTTTAACTGTTTTGATCTTAAGTTAAATTTGTTTCATTGACTTTTTTTTATTTACTTGACTATGCTTTATAGTGGTTAGCACTGATTTCTTAAAACAAAAAGGTCCTGGGTTCAAATCCAGAGTTTTCGTGTTCTCTCGAGGTTCTCCGGCTTCCTCCCTCACTCTGAGAACATGACAGGTTAACTGATCTCCAAATTAGCCTTGGCTCACAGTGCGTGTGTGTATGTTTTTTGTCCCGTATGTCTCTGTGTTGCCCTGTGATGGACTGACAATAAGAAATAGTAACAGTTCTCCACCTTCCTACCATCCGAGACCACGCAGGATCTGGATAAAAAAAAGAATCACGACATGTAAACACCTTGCAGAGTTTTTTTCTCAGCCTTCTGTGTCGAGACAAACATATTTGCGATCTACAGCAAACATATGAATGCCTAAGTTCCTCGAGTTCTATGTAAACAGCGGATTGGAAATATGTTTAGAGCTTAACGCTAAAGCAGATCTGAGCAAATACGGTGTAACAGCTGGAAGAACTATAATGAAACACCTAACAAACATGCTATCAGTTGTTTGAATTACGCTTCTTCAAACAATTTATTCTGCAGTTTGTGGCTGAAGTCAGCCAGTCTTCCAACTAAAACCCTGGAAAGTGTTTATTTTTAAAATGAGTCTGAAATGAAAGCAAAGCCGACGTTTAGGAACGTTGGAATGGTTTCCGCAGGATATTCACGGATTCCTTAAACATGCATGAACAAAATCGAGACAACACTCCAGGAATGTTTTTGATAAGAAGATAAATCTGTAACATGCTATAAAGCTCAAAAGAAGCTGATTTTACATAATCCCTCCCCTTTAGAGATATGAGGATAGTACTGTTTGCGATTTTTGTACCTTTCATCTTTCTGAATGTTTCAGCGTGATAGGAAAACATTTTTCGTTAAAGTCTAACCGCTCACTGTATTGCCCCGCAGAACTCTGCATTTAAATGAAGCAGACAGCGAGCGAACATTTTCAAAATGTGCTTGCTTTATGGTTAATAGCAGATAATTGCCTGAGCTTCAGTCCTGAACAATAGAGCTGTGCTGATCCCTCAGGGGCTTCACATTAGCTTTTCTATTTTTGCTCTCAGTGTACAACGACCGAGCAAGAAGGTTTCCCCTCAGCATGATTTCAGAACTGTTTCACCTTTGACCTCTCATGTCCTGACCAAGAATCACTCCAGCAGCTTTTCGACCATCTAGACCAGCTTTAGCCTTCAGAGAAAGTTGGTCTTGAGTATTCTGTACTCTTCTTTCTTTTTGTATCAGAGAGAAATGGTAACTTTTCTTGAAGTGTTCATTAGTCCCGAACTGATGCTGCTGTCAAAATCATCAGAATCCACTTTTAACAGTTTTTATGATGACTTAATTTTGGATTAAGTTGAACATCTGCTGTGGATTTTACACTCTCATTACAAGCTTTACAAGAGCGAGTCCTCCGCAATGATTAAATAAAGATTATAGAGATTACAAACTTGTAGAAAGACTCTAGCTCTGTAAATGAAGAGGTTTGCTTTTTGGCTAACCAGGCAGGCAGTTTGATCATTATGTCATTATTTATTTGATATTTTTATTAGTTATTTTTATTTACAGCCACCCTGGTGTAAATTTGCTGCTATGTTTGGGGTGTCTTGTTGAAAACGTAACTTTGGCCAGACTCGTTCTGTCAGACAGAAGACTTCACATTTGATTCATCACAAATCCTCAACTTGTATGCTTTACAGTTTGCATGGTGTGTTTTTCATATTGCTAAATGTTTTTAGATTTACTTTCATCACTCCAAGGAATCTTGTTTCAGCTTTACAAAGAAAAACAATGCCAGTTTTTGTTACTAGATTCTTCTCAGAGAGACAAGGCTTCCTCTGAGCTGCTGTTCTTTTTTTTGTTGTTGCTGCATTGCCTTGAACTTTAACTCAGTGTTTTACTGAGGTCTGTATTTTGGAGTAGAGCTCTTTCTCTGCCCTGTGTTATTGCTCTTAATATCCCCAACCGTCCTGGAGGAGATTGGTAACTGCTTCAAATGTTTTCAAAATGGAAACGTTTTTCTTTTTCTCTTCAGAAAGTTGGACTTCAGATGGATTTGGACTTCAGGTTAACATTAACCAGCCTAGATTGATGGGCAGCAGCAGCTACTTCTCCAAGATTATTGCTGTTGTTTTTCCTTCTCGTAATTTTAACACTCTAGATACTTCGAGCCTGTTAACTGCCAAAAACTCCTGCTTTTATTTTTCCTCTCAGCAATAATAGTTTTTGATGCAGGCAGCTGGCGTTAAGACAGAGGAAATAAAAATTAAAAGCCCCTTTGTGTTGGCTGCACCTTGGACGGGTTTTCTGTTGCGTTTTTTCATGTTGAGTCAAGGAGGAGTTGGCGCCCCAGCTTGCAGGTGTTTAACATGGTGTGAGTTTTACTGCTTTTCGCACAGTTTCCTGCAGTTTGACTCATGCAGAAGAAGGATGTGGAATTTTTATGTGATTTTATCGAAAGTAAACAAACCTTTTCTGCTCAGATACGAGCAGAAAACTATCCATTCAGTTTTAAACGGGGGGGGGGGGATAATCAATCCAGATCAGGATGTGACTCCAATAAAAGTTAGATGTTTTATTTTTACTAAATTTATAAATATATTTTAGCACACGTTGCAAGTACACTAGATGCTTTGTGTCACTATTGTTCATTCTTCACAGTAATGCATCACACCAGGCTATATTAGCTGAATGCTGACGCATAGCAGACACTGGAGGAACTATTACACCAAACGGTGTTATTGTGGTGTCACATTGCACTTGTTCCAACAAACATAGACTGCACTGAAGGGGGGTGGGGGGGAAATGGAAGATTTTATTATGCCTTTTAAACTCCAGAAACCTCAACACCGGTTATTTGAAAGCAGCTGCCTCCCACACACTTTGTCACTTGCTTTGCTGAGGGATAAAAAAAAGACCAAACGTCTTAATTCAAAAATAACAAGCCGTCCCTTCGAGTGCCTGACGACGAATTCAGCGTCAAGCTGTGCCAACGTCTCTGCCGGAGCGACGAACGCATACATATGCATACATGCATTTAAACATTCAGTTGGTGGTGTTTTTTTGTGTTATAGATGCTTCTCACATTCCTCTAATCCTCTCCTACAAACAGGACGGCGAATGCTTTGTCTCCCACATACTGCACCCTGCATATGGCACTAAATGAACAGTTTGCAGAAAAGGAAGAGAGCGAGCTGCATTATGGCTCTTTCTAGTGTGGTAGTTGCCATGGAGAGGAGTGTAGGTGGTGTACTCCGTGCTGTACTCCTTCTCTGTGTCCTCTCCCCCCTTTCCTCTGTTGCCCACCCTCTCCGTTCTGCTATCTGCAACATCCGTGCAACTTTCGGTCCTTCGTATTTACTCAGAGGTCGCTGATGGCGATGATCAATCCATTGCAGCCGTAATAAACGTGAGACTACGCTGGGAAAAATTGACATAAGCGAGATTAAAACGAGCAGTTTCATTTGAAATGCTAATACAACATCACAACTGTAATGTAAGAGTTAATTGTGTGGAAATGTTGTCATATTTTCCCTTAAATCTCCATAAAAACATCTTAAATTATTATTATTTTTTCCCCCCAGATTTATTTTACTCGTTTGTTCCTTGTTGACAAGGAACAAATACTTCGAGCCCAAGTTGTCCTGTAGGTTGTAATTCGTCAATCCTTTCCATTTTACACAAAGGCTATTCTTTTATCAGTTTCCATGGAGATTTTCAGTGTGTGCACATTGATGGTGACTGAGGGAGAACTGTGAGTGAAAAGAGTAAGGATGTTTCATTTCAAGTTTGCTGATTTATGGTGGAGTTTGGAGAACTGAATCAAGCAGTCGAGTGTCCAAAGAGAGATTTACATTTTCAGGGTTCGATGCCATAATAACAACAATAATAATAATAATAAAATGCCCTCTTAAAAAAAATCTGTTCCTATCTCCATTTTTCTTTGCAGAATACTTCCTTGTCTTTTAAATTATGTGAAAATACCCAGTCAATTTCAATATTTGATCTGTTTTTCAAAGTTTCTTACATTCAAAGAGATCTCTACATTTATTGGCAGCCTTAGTAAAGATGTGTATAAAAAAAGCCTTAAAACAAATCCATATTTTACTCCAGAATAACCTCAGAGTGAAGACACACTGGAGTGAGTTTTGGAGCATATTCTTATGCCTAGTAGCAAAATAAACATAAGACCTCAACCAAAACTTGCCAGGTTTATATTTTTAGTTTGATGGTAGACACATGGATATTTAAGTAAGAAGCAGTTTTCTAATTATTTCCTGATATCTTACAACAAACACACTTTTTTAAAATTGAAAGCCAGGCTTTCCTGTCTTTTCCATCATAAGGGAATCAAGCCTTTGTCTCGCAGATATACCCAATAGAAATGTGAACGTACAGTTTTGTAATTAAACTAAATGAGCACTCTCATCAAATCAAACACTAAGTTTATATTAAACAGTCCTTTCCTTCCAATTATCCAAATTTTGTTAAAATAGAAATTGTAAAACATGTAATCACCCTTGTCCCCCAAATAAATACCAAACAAATTCAAATTAAAGGTTAGACTTTTTTAAAAAAAGAAAAAAAGTTACTAAAATAAGAGTGTTGTTTTTTAAGGCTTTCAAAACAAAAATAATAATACAAACGTACTTTAATGTAAAAAGATGTAGAAATTGATGAATCTTACAATAAATATTTTCAAAAATATATTTTTTTCTTTTTTATTCAACAGGTTAATGGCAGTCTGTATTTTTATTTATTTAAGAAAAAATAAACAGATGATCTCTATGAAAAGGAATTTTTTTTTTTTTTCAAAGCAATTTCTTAACCTTCTTAACCTTTTTTCAACCTTTTTCCCTACATCTTTAAATTTGTATAAAATACCATAATATTTCTCCGTTTTCTGACGAGACATTATGCTACTACAATAAAGGATGAATGCATGGCGTGTTTGATCTCGCCTGGAAATTGACTTTTTTTATTTTCACATGTTTAAAACAAAAGAAAAATAGGTGAAATATAGCAGAGATAATTTGTATATTTTGTGGCTTAATAACATTTTTATAAACTGTCTAAATAATCTCTGCTTTGTGGTTTATATGAATAGCCGTATAAAAGGTAAGCAAACAAGACAGTAGAGTTAAAATACTGACTTTTCACATGGGTTTTCTATTAATATCAGCTCTGCAATTCACAGATTTATTTATTTTTCTATTTTTTTTTCTAGATTCAACTTCTAATCGTTGATTCAAACCTTCCCAACCATTTACCAACAAGGAGTGTCATTATTGTCTCACATCCATAATTATCGGTCACATTTTGTTTGTGTTATAAATGTGGTTAAAAAAAAATAAATAAATAAAATAAAAAACGCCCTAATGGGGTTGCAAATTGGTTTCCAGGGATTTATATAACACCATCTTTACATATACCCACAAAATGATCTCTGACATCCTGAAGATGTGACAATTACTGGCAGGTATTTATGTAACGTGTTTACATAGCAGATGTCAGAATCGACAGCAGAACAATTGCTGTTGCCTCCTCACATCTGGACCTAAATGGACAGCTTTGTTCTTTCAGTGATGAGAACAGAAACCCATTAGACTTTTCAAAATGAGTCACCCACAGATATTCATTAGCAGTCTGTGTTTGGGCTGCTGGGATTCTTTGAACTGCAAAAAGTGAGTACTTAAGGGACATATTTACATTTTTCAGTCCAAACTCATCCTTGATAGCAAAGATGTGAAAACATGTCCTCAGTGGTGTTTATTTAAAAGAAGCCTTGCATTTGCTGGGTCTAAATGGCCTTTTTGTGTTGTGTTTTTACTGCACTTAATGCGCAAATTAAACAGGAAAGTCCCACTCCATTTAACTTAGACTGGTACAGCGTCACATCATTTTCTCTCCCTCAGGTTAAAGGAACATTTCATGTCACGTTTATTTAAATAAAGAATTGTAGATCCAGGAACTGGTTTTGGTTTTACTTGCTGGTTTTCTAAATAGAAGTACTAAATATGAGAATATTGTTGCACACACTGAGCACAAACTTCGAAATCTAGTGCTTTATCCTCTGGTCATTTTCATTTCACTCAGATACTGGACATTCTGGGCTCCCAGCTGCAACAGACTTAAGGATAATCCCCCCCAGTATTTCTAGCCAGCTTTGTCTGATTTATGAAGAAGTGACTGGTGCTGGATCTGCACACTGGCTCTGCAGAGACTGGAACCAGTTTCTCTACCCTCATATTAAGGAACTGAATTGATAAAACACAGCGCATAACGAAATATTCAGATTTTGTCTGAATATTTTGGTATGAACCACCAACTTCAGTGCATATTTTGGGCACTAACAGACAGACAGTGCGGCATAATTGTAAAGTGGAAGGCTAAATTTGAAAAGTATAGTTTGGCTTGTAGATCCGCTTTTCAATAACATTACAGCTAGTGAATTTTTGACCATTATCTCTGCAAAATACCTCAAGATCGGTCACATTGCATAGAGAGAATCAAATTTAAAGGCTGCTATATGTTCTGATTTGATCTGGACTTTGACTGTGTCATTCTTAGACATGCATATTCTTTGGTCTGACACCATTTATTCATAGCTCTGGCATCGATGGTTAACTTCCATTATAGCCCCAACACTTTAGGAGTTCCTGGAGGTTTTTTACTCCGCTCAGTCTAGGGGACTGAGCTGTTTTGGAGAAAGATTTAGCTCCATCCCTCCTCTCTCTGACCAGCCTTTCCGTCCCTGTAATCTCAGTGGAGTTTACTGCACATAAACAGCACATTACTGCACTTTAAATTATTCTGAAAGTGAACACTGTTGCTAAATGCTGTATGTTGCTGAGTCCATTTTCCTAAATAACAAACATGAGATGAACTCACGACAAATCTTTTTTTTTTTTTTTTAACACTGTGAGCCTGGAGCTTCCCAGCTCCTTGGGGATCTTGTTATCAGAAATCAGAAGTGCCTACTGACTCACAATGGGTTGTTTTAGTCCAGTTATTTCCCATTTTGTCGCACATAAACGTTTAGGCTGCCGATGGCATCGACTTGTTGGACTAAGGGGAGCTTACGAGAAAATTTGAGCAAAGTTCAGGTTTCACAGAACTATAACAGCAGTTTATTAAAAAACAGATCAATTCTGGTGCTTGATATTAATGATGGGGTGGATAGGTGGATTTCCATAAACACTATATATATATATATATATATATATATATATATATATATATATATATATATATATATATATATATATATATATAATTTATTTGAAAAATAAAAAAATGAAACAAATATTATATAAATTTTTTTACACAGAATTTAAGAATTAACTTCTGTTAGAATATTTTAGAATAATATTTTATGTAATTATTTGTGGGTGTGCATCAAACTCATTGAAAACATAACTGTAGCTCATCATCATCATCATCATCATCATCATCATTATCATCATCATCAACAACAGTTAAGTATTAAATTAAAAACTAACTCATAAGTAAAACCCTCTATTATTCCTGCTGCTTCCACCACCACCATTAACAATGATAATAATAACGATGGTGGCAACAATAATTTTAATTTAAATTATATAATGAAAATATTTAATAAAAAAAGCCTAATAATAAAATAGCTAATACAACTTGCAATACCATCACCTATACAACAACAACAACAACAATAATAATAATAATAATAATAATAATAAATACATAAAGTGGTTGAGAATTTTTTTCCTTTCCAAACTTTCTCCTTCCACTCAACTTTCCACGTGTCCTTCCTTCTGTGACCTCTCCTCCTTGTGGAGGGTTTCAGTGACTGTTGGGCCTACAGTCAAATGATTAATCTTCCATTCACTGGCCATAGCATTTCTGTATTAAAAATTGTTGTTTTAATGCAATGTTTTTAAGAAAACGTATTGCCAGGCTTTTATTAACTTTATGTCACAATCACCAAAATGAACAAAAACAATTGGATGAACTTTTTACTGATTTTCTAATGCACCGGTCTCTCTATCGACGGCTCATTTAGTTAAACTTCAGCTATTCATTTTCTACCATAAATGTTTGTTGCGCTTTGACAGTAATTAAAAATCTCTCTACAGCTGGTTCTGAGTCGGGCGGACTCGGTTCCTTTTGGAGGCGTTGCATGGTTCCTGCTCACTATCTCCACCCTCCGGGGGAAGAGACTTCTCCGCGCACCGAGCAGTTTCTCCCCCCTCCTCCCTCCTCCCTCCCTCCAAGCTCCGCCGATAAATCTAAAATAGGTGTGACTGCAGCGCTCAAAAAGGCCAGTTCGGCGTCAATTAATATCAAGATTCAACCCGGTTCCTGATTGCAGCTTTTTTGGATTATGGGGACGTCGGTGTGTGCCAACTGCAGACGCTTGCCAAGATTAAACCATCATCCGGAGGTAGAAGACAGGATCACGATTTAGAAAAACAAAACAAAAAAAAAAAACAAAACAAAAAAAACAAACAAACCAAAAAACCCTAATAATACGTGCGTGAATGCGATTTTCTTTGAATTTTTCGGTGCGCGTTTTTTCTGTGAATCTTCTCCGTATATTTGGACGCGTTTTGAGGGTTTGGAGCGCGCGGTGAGCGGTAGCAGCAGCAGCAGGGCTGTTTCCAGCTCAGAGTTATTGGCATACCCTGCAATCATCATCGTCACCGTCATCATCTGATTGGTAACATTCATTTTAATATAACTGGCATGAGCAGCTGTCACAGTTTCCTCCCGTTTTTTTTTTTTTTTAGCGCTACGGTGTGTGAGGAACGGTGAACCAGTCTGCTGCTGCTGCTGCTGCTGCTGTTGTGTGTGACGAGATTATTTCCAGATACAGAGGGGCAGTTTGGAGTCTCATGCGTCCAAATCAAACAATTAAGATGACAAAAAAGGGTGATTGTCTCCATTACCGAGCGAGCTGCGTTGGGATTGCGTTGCATTTCGTTGGGGGACAGAGAGCAGAGGAGGAGGAGGAGAGGAAGGAGAAGCAGAGGAGAGCAGCTGAACCGCCGCTGACTGGCAAGCTGTGGCTTCAGTGATGGACTGATCTGGAGGTGAAGGGATCCCAGTCACAGCCTCAGTTTCATTTCTTCCCTCCTCCCTCAGGAGCCTTCATTCTTTAACAAAAACACCTCTGGACACTCTGCAGCACAGGTGAGGCTGCAGTGCAAACCCAACGAATTGTCCTGATGACTGAAATACTTCAAGCTTTCAGAGATCATACCTGGATCACTGTCTCTGTAATGCCTTCACAATCTGATTCCTTCAGCGCACCGAGACGGCATTAAGCCTCACAACGCTCCTCTTATACTAAGTGCCCTGGAGACCCACCTGGATCCAGTCTGCACCCCCAGATGTTCTGATTTCTTCTCCAGAAAGTCCTGTATTTTTGGGTAAGTGCCAACAAACGTGGGTGTATTAAGGAAAGAAAAAAAAAAGTGGCAAGCAGTAATGCTTGGTCTCACTGTGAAGTGTTTAGGGAGTGTTGAATTCAGCAGCTCTAAGGAAGGTGTTAAACCTTTCCAGCCTGTATGTGGACAGCGTAGGTAGATGGTTTTAGACTACAGGTTAATGCAGAAAAGAAACCGCCGAGAGCCGTATAGAAATGTCCAGCAGCTGCTTTATTTTTTTCTGCATGACCTTTGCTTTCCCAGCCGTTCAGCTTACAAAAATATTCTTTTCTGTTGTTTAGAAGTCTTCAGGCTGTAGCTTTTTATTTTAGACGCCTTCTGTTGTTGATTAAACACATAAAGCCCTATAATATCACAATCAACATCAGCTCAAAACAGCTGACTGGGATAAGCTCTCATGTTTTTGTATTAAGGTTGCAGGAGGATCTGTTGCTGCTCTAATGCCCATTAGGAAAATTTCAAGTAAAGTACTACTAACTTGTGATTTTTACACTATCACCAGAACAATAACATCATTTTGTTAGCTATATGCTACGGAGAAATAAAAAAAATTTATATTTCATGGTTGACACAAATAGATTTATTTCTGTTTACATGCATATTAGTGCCCATACTGCAGCACAGCTAGCTGGCGCAGGGAGTTAGAAGAGTAAGTGGCCATGCGCTGTTCAATTGTAAAATGTATTTTAACATAATTTCACCGTGACCACTTACGCTAGCATTTTCATGCTAACAGCAGTGTTAGCATGTCAGTGTGGGTTATTTTAGTGCAACTTATTTTTGTAAGTCATGAAGCTCTGACTGACTTCGGGTCACAACTTCTGGACATGCTACGCTTCATGAAAACAAAACGCCACCTTCTTTGGGTGTTCAGCTTTTGGCTCTGATCATTTTCTTTGTGCCTGATTTATGATCCACAGTTCTGCCATGTTTGTAGTTTTCCTCAGATTTATTCTCTTTTGTGGTCTGCTTATTTATTTTAGACTGTTCCTATCATAATCTATTAGTGCTGCTGTTTTGTTTCCTTTTTGTGATTATTATTCTGGTTATTTACTGAGTTCATCACATCCATTTTGGGTTGGTTTATGTTGTTCATTCCTCTGTGTTCGTTATCATTTAGAAGGATTTTGCCATGTAAGTTTTCCTTAGCCTTTGTTTATTAATTTAATATGCTACGTTCGTTTGCATGTTTGTATTTCTTAGATATGTGTTTTTTTAGGGGTAATTATCTACTTGTCTGCCTGGCAAATTTTCTGTTATGTTTGCATGTACTGTGATCTCCACGTTTCAGTTCAAGTTTACATTATTTTAACCTTTTTTACTTTTATGAAAATGTTCAATGCTACACCCGAGTGGCTGTCTGTGCTTTGGCGTCATGCATTACGATGCAATGGTTATCTTCCAGAGCAAAAACAGATTAGACATTTGGGAATTTCAGCTGTTTTAGTTGAAATGGGATGATATGATGATAGCTGCATCTTTATCTCCCAAATATCTGGAGGGTGACCCAAAGAAATTGTCTCGATTTAAGTAGTTTAGCATATTATCTGCTTGACAATTTTACTGTTACAAACAAAGAACAAATGAAAAAAAAATCTAAATTGCTGGGAGCATAATAATTGTTAATTTGACACCGTTGTTTTGTTGAACGTGGATGATATCACGGATGAAAAGACCTTGAAATCAAGAACCATTAAGTTATTACTTGTACAAGGACAAACACTAGAATTATTTTTTAAAATTAAATATAGCTGATTTTTTCTCAGCAATATGTTTCTTTAAAAATGCTACATATTTTGTCCTCCATCTGCTTTCAGTTGACAAGAAAAAGTTTTTTTTCTGTGGTTAGTTGATGGAAAACCCATCACTTTGAGCTCACTTTGAAAAGCCATACCTGCTATGTGATGTGCAACCAGTCTTCACAGTAGGAAGCGTCTGAAAAAAGTTGATAAAGTCAGAATAGGCGTCACTTAGCCGAAGCGGAAAGACAACAAGCTAATGTCGACCCTGGTTTGTTATTGTTCTGTCATCAATCGGACCTTACCCGACTAAAGCAATGACGCAGAGAGGGTGAAACAGAATAGTTCAGGATATTTGAGAGACAAGTACAGTTTGCTGGCAACTAGTTAACCCAGGAAATAAATTTGTGCCCATGCACTACGAACAACCGGTTCATCATTTGAAAAGTTGTGTGCATTCCACTTCCACGGTGTTAAAGTGCTGTTGTATTCTGTGCATAGTGATAGCTGTGTACATATCTGATGTAATGCTCAGGGCGTTCTTATTTCTTGATGCTTAAAGTTGACTAATTAGCTTTCTTGGGGGGCTCCACTGACACCTGCAGGCTCCACAGGGGGCCTCCGCCAGCTTTATAATTAGTGGAAAAGCTGACTCACACAAAACAACAAAATGTTGTTTTCAGGATTGTTTTAGTTGTCCAGCAGGAAGCTTGTTGTCATAATACATCCTGGCAATACTTAGGTGAGAAAGATTAACCATCGATTGTCAAAATGTTCAACCAGAAAAGCTTCTTGCATCGCTGGATGGATATTACTGCAGATACCTATTCAGTGAATTATTCAATCTCTGCTGTGACAGAGTCCTTCCACCTCAGCTGGCGTCAGATGCAGCGAATGTTTGGGTTTTCTGAATGGCCACAATCTTCATGGCCCATTGTGTTGCACACAGTGGGCTTTCCCATCTTTACCAAAAAAAAAAAAAAATCCCCAGAAGGAAAAAGTACTAATGAAACATCAGTAGTTTCACTTTTAATGGAACAAGATAACTCCTGATTGCTCTTACTCATTCCCCTTTGCTTCCTCTTCCTCTCCCTCATGAAGCAGCTACCAGCATGCCTCGGTGATTTTGTTGGTTGAGCTGCAATAAAAACACGTGAATCACCGACATCAATTAATTTCTCCCAATTCGTCGCAAACTGTTGAGAATCTGGACTGCTTGCTTCTCTGTCGCAGTTGTCATCTGAGAGTCTGACAGCCGGCAAAGCGTCGACTTTCCTCCAGCACTGAGTTTCCGTCATAATTCTCCCCTTCTTCAGCCATTGTCAGTGTAACGCATGGACGGAGCTTTATCGCTCTGCCAAGAACAGAAAGGATCTGTCAGTCTGCTTAACTTTCCTCTAAAAGTGTAGAAACCTATTTGAACTCATTTCCGTCCTTGAGTTTGCTCAAATTGTTTCCTCTTGCATCCAACTTTATTCCACCTCCCATCAGCATTCAAAAAAAAAAAATTGACCCAACAGAAAAACACAAGATTACTTTTGTCGCCATGTTTTTTGATTGAGTAAAAAAAGTAGAAAATCCATGAAATAAAAGGGTAGGGGTTTTTGATGAAGGGAATTTATTTGTAAGCAAAAAAAAAGAGGCTTTACTGTTATGAAACATTTACAGGCCTCTCAGGAGAAAAGGGTTTCATGGAAAAATGTCAGTGTGAGGTGGAGAGTCAAGAATTTAAGGTTTCCGCCTCACCTTTGACACTGAAACCAGAAAAACACTTTAGCAGAAGAAACCTTGCTTTGACCCGAGTCTTATTGTCCAGATGCAACATCTTGACCTGTGATTCTGACGTCTTGATTCTCGGCCTGCGTGATGGAGAAATAAATCTCACTGCAGCTGTTTGAACCGACCTAATGATAGTGGCTCTTTGTCCGCTGCTGGATGTTGGAACTGTTTCCCATTTTGAGTCGCTTTTGTGAACTAAACTGAGTAAACACAAAATAAAACCTGGGAATATTGGAACTTCACCCAGAAAAATAGATGAAATTATCAAAGCTTTCCTTACAGATAAAACATTTATGCCTGGTTAATTAAGCTGTGGCCTGACTCAGTTTGGCAGCGTCTTGCTGCTCGTGTTTCTCTCTGTTTGATTGTGAGAAGTCGGCTACATCTTCAGTAGAGAAGGAGTATTTATGAGGTTGTTGAAAATGTGTGGCCATTTCTCACTTTTCCACCAACAAGGAATATAATCTATTGCTTCCTCAATTACATTCCTTGAACAACAAGAAGCAAAAATGTAAACAATCTCTTATAGATAAAAAAGGCTTAGCTAAAGCTAATTCACATGCAAGGGTTTCAACATTTAGTCATTATATTGGGTTTACCATGTTAGTCATGTCAAGTGGTGACTAATCATGGATCATTTTAAAAAGTGCTACTTTCAGACAAGCCTCTTTGAGCACAACACTTCTGAAACATTTCTAAATTCATACATTGAATGTTCAGGACAGCATCGGGGTGTGATGAGAGGTCGTTCCAGCTAAATGCAAGACCATATTGTAAGATCTAGTTGAGCACAGATAAATGTGTGAGATGTAAAATGTGGTGTGTTTGTAAACATTACAATGTAGATTTCAGTCAGAATTATGTCTCTACTCCTGCTTTTCCGCTATTTCCTTGGAGAATGTTCACCTCTCATTGTCAAGTGCAGAAGCTGCACCGGAGCTGCAAAAACAAACAAAAGAGTGTTCATTGAGTTTAAATAAAAGCTTCTCGGTTGCAATGCAGATGTTTGCATCGCATCATCAAAGTAAGTAGACGTTTAAAGATGCAGTATGCTATGATCAAAATGAATATTCAGACTTTAAAAAGAGTGACAAAGCACGAGCAAAATCAAAAAGGTTTTCCACTTAAGCACAATCCGATCCTCTGACTGCCCTCATGGCCACTACAGTCTGACAGGTTCTCATTTTTTGATGTAAATGTGTAAAAAAAAAAAAATAATAATTGAATTTTAATAACCTAAGCAATAAAAAACGGATTATTTCATTTATTTGTGCCCATTCTCCTAAAGTACTTCACAGGAGCTTCAATTTTTTGCTAATGTACTTCAGATTTTAAATAATAGGTTTGCAAAGTCTTGACAAAGTTGATGGTGTAACTTCAAGGTGAAATTTCTCCCAAATATTTTTCCCAAAGATCTGCTGGTATAAATGTCCTGTAAGATTTTTTTCTCTCTCTCTCTTTTTCCCCTTTCATGGCCTCAATATGTGCAATAAAATAAGGTGATTGTGATTGTTTTACTAACAAAAAGTGCATTCTGTGGAAGGAACAACTTAGGACAGCATCACACATCTAGTTCTCGCGTCGTCTTTTTGAAGCTGTGCTGTTGTAATATTAAAAAAATATGCCAACATGTCATCTATAATGAAATATGTGTGGATATTCCTGGTAACAAAGCCGTCTTAAAGAGAATTCATTTCGTCTTTCAGCAAAGAGTGACAGAATTGCTTCTCTTAGGGCCCTGATGCTTTCCCACAAAGCTTGGCACTTGGACCTGTTGATGATAACAGTCCAAATGGTCCATTTTATTCTGGGTCTGGAGAACTTTCTGTCCATGTCCTTCTAAAAGGACAGAAGAATGCAGATACAAATCTCCCATGACAGAAATCTTTTTCGAAATGGTCCAGCGCTGACATGACCTGCACCTTTCTGCGGTTTTATATGATTTTTAAATAGTTGTCGGCCAATTTTAAAGGACTTTGCTACTGTGTAGGTTTGTTCTGAATCCAGGATGCTAGTAACTGATTCAGTACAACTTTGAATAACATAAAAATAAGTAATAAAACGTTAATGACTAGTAAGCCTTATTTTTGTGCACAAAATGCTGAACTCGGTGGAGAATTGTTAGAATTTATGGATTAATAATCCCACTTTCTCAACTAACAAGATATTGATCCAAATCCCAATTTGATGTTAGAAGACCTGAACTACTTTACACTGATATCTGTGAGAATTTCACCGGTGAAATGTTCTCACCCAGACACTTCTGGTCAAATAAAATGATTTCACTCGGTGCTGCTTAGAGATCCAAAGTCTTCTGAAATTCGCAAAAACACTCTAGACACAAGAAATATTCGGCATCTAATAAATTGATCATGGTTTTGGATTTCTCAGTAGGCAAAGAGAAGAATATTGCATTTTAATGAACTGTTTTTAAAGCAAATATTATACCAGATTTAAGTGAAAATTCAAAGCAGAGTGTTTTCCCGCACCTGCTAACATGACTAGGAGGGAATCTCAAAACGCTGATGTGTCTGTAGGAATGCTTATCAATTAATCATGGTAGCAGCTTGTGGTTGAGTAGCTTGGTGACATTTAGTTTGGAAAGGGCAGCTATAAAAGGCTGCATGTAGAAAAACCTCCATGAAAAACATGATGTTTCAGAGTGCAATCAGGACTGATGATACGTCATTTCATTCAACTCACTCAGATAAATAGTGGCTTTTCTGAGAGGAGCTTTCTGCTCACTAGAAAAAAATTGCAAATTGCAAAAATTAACATTTTCATATTTTGTTATTTTACAATCACAAACTGTTGCATTTAGAAAATTATATGTGAGAGAACACAAAGTAGTGCTTAACAATGAAGCGGAAGGAAAATGAAAAAAAATGCACCGAGGATTTTAATAAGTTTTGTTTTGCAAAATAGCTAAAGTTCAGACATCAATTTTCAGGTTGTCACAGATTTTCTGTTGGTCTCTTAATGCAACATTTACTGCTGCACACTTTTTAGTTTTTCTAATTTCTTTGTTTAGATGTATTTGAGTAAAATAAGCACTCTAAAATTCCCTGTTTGATTGCCCAATTACAAATAGTAATAAAAAAAAAACTGTTCTAAAAGCTTAAAAAGAAGTGAAGTGTAATTAATTTTTAATCTAAAGAAATGTTCAGAACCTTAATTTACTCTCACAGCTTGCATACGTTTTGCTTCTCCAACTCCAGCCACTCAAAGCTACTATTTTTCTTTTATATGCATCCCTGTTCCAACATCTGAATAAAATGAATGAATGATTATCTGGTCTGTAAATTAGACACTTGATTCAGGTGTGTTTTTGAGCCGGAATGCATCAAAACGTTGCAGGAATGTGACTGAAGTCGGAGATCCCTGGAGAAGCCGTTCGTGTCTCCAGTCTTCATGTTCCAGTGAAGACGTTTCTCTGCTTTAACACACTTGAATCTAATAATGGAGTCATTAGCAGGACTGTGTTGAACTTGATTGGATGCTGAAGAGGTAATCAGCGTGGTGTGTTGAAATGGGGACCGGTATCCTGCAACCATCGACAATGAGTCTGACACCCTCTGATATAATCGGCTCCGATCAGAAATATGTGTTGGAATGACAGAAAAACAAAAGCAAATGGGAATCCCATTACGCAGTTGCTGATATAAAAACTGTTTGTTGTTTTATTCCAAACATATACCTGATTTTATTGTTTTTCTTGATGGTAGCTGTTCATTTTGGTTTTTTAATAATTGTCCCCGCCTCCGAACATATAAGTAGAACGGCTTTGAACTCCGCAAGAGTCTTTTGGATTAAAAGTCCAGTTTTCCATGACAACCTTTCTTATTTCAGAGCTAGCCTTTATAAATTCGATTATGGTATAATTTTGTCGAACTGGTATTATTGTCACTCGCTGCTTGCTGGGTTTTCTCTCCCTTTGTGTGCATTACAAAGTATTCACTCCCTTGAATATTTTCCCCTTTTATTGCTACATATCAATCAACAAAATTTGGTTTTGACAACAAAAAAAGTGAAAACTGATTTCTACAAAAATAATAATAATAATAAATATTTAACATAAAATAAGTAATTGCATAAATATTCACCTCCATATTTAGTATATCTTCCTTTGGCTGCAGTTACAGCGTCTCTGTGTGGATAAGTCTGTCAGGTTTGCACTCCTGCTCGTAATTCTCCTCAATTCTTCCTTGTAAATCTTTCCAAGCTCTCAGGTTTTGTCGGGATTGGCTGTGTGAACTGCCCTGGACAGGCTTAGCCACACATTCTCTATCAAATTGAGGTCTGAGCTTTGACTGGGCCACTCTAGTACCTCCACCTTGTTGTCTTCAAACCAGTGTAGCTTCAGCTGGACGCTTTGGCTCACTGTCTTGCTGGAAAATAAATGTTCTCTGAAGCCGCAGTTCTGAAGCAAATTATCCTCCAGGATTTTCCTGTGTTTTGCTTCATTTGTTTTATTTTCTACCGTTCCAAACCTTCCAGGGCCTGATGCTGAGAAGCATCTCTGCATCATGATGCTGCCACTACTATGCTCCACTGTTGTAATGGTAGCGAGGAATACTAATTGACAACTACAACTAACATCACTTGACACACACTCACTACACTCAGATGATCTTTATTCTTTATTCTCCATTCAATTGGCTGAACCTCAGTCGAAATTGGTCAGTCACTTTGAAGGAGATGAATGTTTATTCAATTATGTTTGTCATTATTTTGAAGAAACCAGTTTTCACTTTGACATGAAACATTTTTTTGTCTGAATGCTTTTTGTAAACATTGTCTATGCGCACACAGTCGAACCAAACAGCCATAACTGAGCTGCTGTAAATCTGGAAACTGTTGCTCGGCTTAAAAGTAACTTCCAAGATTAAATCACTTTACAGATTAAACTGAAGCTGTTTCAGCAAAATCTATTCATTGCAGGATCCACAAAAAATGAATTTTTGTGAAGATCTATACTATAGTCTAGCAGTTGGTGACCTTTGACCCTGACCAGTTCATTGTAGCTTTGGCTATCTGCTCCAGACTCAAATCTTTTACAGCTTCCTGTCAACTCTGAGCTATTCTGTTTTTTTCCCTATTATTTCTGTCCCTCCTAAAGATACAGATGCCCACAGCATGATGCTGCCACCACCACCATGTTTCATAATGTGGATAATGTGATCAGTGATGTGTGGTTTTAGTTTCCATGGAGGCCAAAGAGTTTAATTATGGTAATTATGTAACTAGAGCAACTTCTACCACATGAGAATTTATCATTATTTTCTCTCAAAAATTGGTTTATTTAAAAGTTTAACCTTGACTTGTCTGCTGCGTTCCTCGGTTTCCATAAAACTGTTTGTTTATTAGTGCTTTATATGCATTGTTCTATTATTTTTTGATCATTATTTAGGGGTATCAGAGTAAAGGGTAGTGAAAACAAATGCACATTTCAGATTCCTAAAAGACTTTGAATGTAAAAAAGTATGAGAAGATTTTGCATTTTCCTCCCACCTCACTACTACACACCACGTTGTTTATTGATAACGTTCTATTAAGTTTATGATAGCATAATCAAATCTGCCAAGGTTCAAAGGTGCATTTTAAAAAAAAATATTTTCACATTTCATGTGTTATTTATTTATTTTTTGCCTAACATCTACTGTATGTGACTGTTGAGGTTGTTGGTTCATTAAAACTGAAAGTGCAAACTCTACTTGTGTCTGTGCCGTATAGCTGCATGGACACTTCTTCAAAGACGTGGCTGCCGCATCAGGGTCAGTTTGGCTTGGTTGGTCAAGCGGAGGTTTGCTGTGGTGGACCGGGAGTGTTGACGCCAAGTGAGTCAGTCCAGACACAAACCCGTCTGCTTCTCTGCTCCTGTCAGCTTTGTGTCGTTGCCCAGCCTCGTCCTCCAGTCCATGCCTTGTGGTCCGCTGAGGTTTTCTGTGTTATCTGTGTTTTTTATATGTATTCGCAAGGCTGTTGTTTGCTCTGTTTTCAGTGGTGAAAGGTTTTTAATGCCCGTCTGACTTCTGCTTTTCATGTCATGACTTTTCAATCCTTTTTTTCAGAAAAAATCCCTTTGTGCACTGAAGTTGTTTTTTTACCCTTTTCCCTGTATCCTCCACTGGAGCGTCAGGTTTCCTCTGAGCCCCGCATTGACAGACTCCTTCTGTTTTATGTTGCCATCCTCTGGGTTAGATAGTGCCATTTCCTTTTTACACTCTCTTTGATAGACTCCAAGTCTTCCTTCTCCCATCCGTGGATTAAAACGTCTTCTTCAATTGGCTCCAGGACAGTCAACTCGGCGCATAAACCTGTTGTTTTTTTTTTATATCAAAACATTAAAATAACAGTTTAAAAAATGAAAGGCAGAAACAAACTAGAGACTGTTTGTTTGCTTCCAGCTGCTCTGGGAATTTACCTTGTTTGAGCTGCATGTCAGTGATGTAATATGGATGTCGGGGAGCTTCTAACTCACACCAGAGTTTAAGAATCTTAATACCGGTGGCGCCACCTAGGGGAGGGGGCAACAACAAACAACACAATGCTTGCAGTCAAAAAGAATGAACAGCATTAAAAACATATTGAATTACTTACAATAAGACTTTACTTTGCACATCGGAGCAAAAAAAAAAAAAATCTGTTTCTGGGTGTTCACTTCACCCTTTCTGTTCCTCTCTGCTCCCCATGTTTCACACTGTGATTTGCAAGTTAATGTTAGCGTAGCTATTATTACTACTTAATAAAACATTCGAAATGTTATTGTACTATAATGATGGCCGAGGTGAAATGAACATATTTGTGATTATATTTGTTGGTTCACTTCCACATTGCCGGATAAGAGAAAAATATGCGTTAAAAAAATTAACATTATGGAGTGTTAATGTCCTGGTTAATTAATTTAATTTATTAAATAATATTTTAAAAAAATGAAGAGCGGAAGACATGAGGAGACCGGTGTAAAACTCGCCTTGACCTTTCATTTTTCAGACAAACATTAAATGATGGAACAAAATATTTATTTAAAACACATCAGCAAGAAATTCTAATAAACAAAATCTATTTACTAAATGCATTACATATTCATGGGTTAAAGAGAGGCGTTTTGATGTGTTGCACAATTGATTGGTTTATTATTTTATGTGTTGTCTATTTCTTTATCCACTTTTTAACGCTCATCTCCGTGTAACAGTATAACTCTGTCGATCTGTTACTGCTTTTAGTTTTGAGGTTTCTCCTCCAAAGCTGCCATTGGCTCCCGTATCTGGTCATCCCCTTGGTGCATCTGCAGAGTCACGCCTGCTTAACTCTGGTTATTTCATTTGGCTCCATCCATTCACAAGCACAGTAATGACGCTTCTAAATACATTAGCAGAAATGAAGGTAGTTTGATGGAGAGCAGTGCACACGCTAGCAAAGATGTTCCTATGGTAACGAGGCCACACTCCCCTTTGGCTAGAGCTCACACACAAGCACAGAAACGGGCAGGAGGAATACAGGAACGCTGAAAAAACACACATGACGGAAAACAAGTTCTGCTTATTTATTTAGGCTGTTGTTGAGGATTTTCACTGTAGCTGCTGCCGGTCACAAAATGCTGGAAGTCCAACCTTTTTTTGTGTGTGTTTGTGAGCTTAGCCGGTTTTCTCAAAAAGCTTGTCGGGATTCAGACTGATTGCAGTTTTTTTTTTTTTTTGTGGATCTCTCCTGCCCACAGTGCCGCTTCTCCCTGAACCCCTCCACCCACCACTTTTTTAAAATCCCGCTGCTCTGCCTCTTCTGTGCAGTGTGCATTTACCTCGTTACAGTGATGTTTCTAAACATAGCACCGGAGTGGCTCTGACTACAGCCAGAGGTGGACCTTTTTTTAAATTTATATAAAGTAAACTTTCTTTAAAAATCACTGTACAGCACGCTCCATGCTGTCAATATCATGTTCTCTTTTGGCACTAGAGTAGCATCTAGTTTTCTACTTGGTTTGAGCACAGAGTTAGGATCATTGACCAATCCTGCTTTCACAATCTCTTTTGATTTATTTATTTTTTTTGAATATTACGTCCTTTATTATGCTCATCTGATCTTGTAAGTTTTCTACCGGACCTTGGTCTGCAAACTCAGCCTAACCTTTAAAAAATGTTTATTATTTCATAGTGAACCACTTTTGTTTGGCATCCTTATTCTGCGAAAGTATTTAAGTGATCTATTTTCTATTTGCTGCTAAAATCCTTCAGTTGTCATGAAAATCTCCTGGTATTTCAAAGAGTTCATGATCCTTTGAAACTATGTGTGACAGTTTTATGTTTTACCTCATCATACTATTGCACCTCTGTGTTTTGTTGGAAGACGGTTATCACTGAACTGGACACTTAAGATGTTTTTACATCCGTGTTTGTTACCCTTTGAGGGTTTTTTTTTTACAATCTAAAAGGCTCTACAAGACGCAATCCCTTCGCATTTTTTCCTATAAACGGCTACAGCGCGATTGGCATCCACGATTTCATTTATGTGTTTTGTAAATCGCAGCTCATACTAAACCCTCCTGGAGTGTTGCTGCTGGCCTGTCAAAGAGCCACTAAGTGGTTGCCAGGCGGTTGTCCTCCTGTCAGTCATGCTGATTGTTTGGACAGCTCTGTTCATGATGTGGTTTTAACTTTCAGCACATTTGACCTATTTGGTGGTTTCAAATGGTAAAGATTGCTGAGGTTAATATGGAGAATAGCCACTTTAGTCTGAGTTATTTAAGACTGGAGTTCAGGACAAAAATCCCACACAAGTGGAAAACACTTTTATTCTTTGTTTTGTCCAAACTTCGTGGTGTCTCTTCTAAAACTTCTGCACCAGAAGTACCTGTATAACACTTTTTACTGTGCTTAAGCACATTTATTTGGATACCTGCAGTTACTACCCACTCAAACTGAGAAATAACACCAACCTGTCACTTTGAATGGGCCAACTTGGTCTAAAAATATGGCTTGCAGTGAGCCATTCAGATCCGAAGTGGCTCAGTTTTGACAGGCAGAGCTCAGACAGGTAATCTTCAGCCTTTTTACTTTTCCATGTCTAGCCAAAGCTTCGACATCATAACACATCCAGATGTAACCCGTTAGAAGTAGGAACTTCAAATCATTACTAGTCTTCAAACAAAGTAAGTTAACAAACTGCGTCCAGGTGTGTGCACGTTAAGTATTTTAGCTGATAATTACTGTATTAATTATCGAGAACCTAATATCCAGCAGAGCTGTTCAGGTAAAATCTATAACAATAGAACATAATTACAAAGCATTTAAAAAAAATCTCTATAGTGATTTTCATTATGTTATTTGACCTCCTTTCAATTCTAAAGCTTCGGCTGTTTGGCTTGAATCTCAGGTTTGAATTAATTGTCACAAATTCTATTTTGGCTTCATTTTTGTTTAATAAATAATCACAGCGTTAGAACCTTGTGAAGCCTGGATGAGTTGGGCTGTAGACCACTACAATAAGAATAGGTTGTAGTTTCTTTTTATATCATGAATGTTTGGAAAACACTGAAATCCTAAGCATAAAACTTATTGTCATTGTAGCGAGACAAACTATCACATCAACACAGCAAGTTCTGATGAGTTTTAAATTTTTTTATCCTTATACCCTCAGAGGATTAAATAAATGTTTAATTAACTCATATTAGTACACTAGAGATCTGATTATTGTGGTAACTAAAGTACAAAACATAGTTCTGGTAATAAATAAAGCTCAGTGTACAAAAAATCTTAATAGTTTTTTCTTTCAGATTTTATTCTGCTTTTGGCTTCGTTTTCTATCTTTGATTCTCACAAACTCCTCTTTTGACCTTACCTGGCTCGGTGATATTAAAGATTTTTGAGATACCTTTGCTACAAATAAGCTCATGTAACCTAAGAAAAACATTACAAATGCAAAGGTACTTCCTTTTTTTGTTACAGAAGCTGTTTACTGGAAAGACTTTATACTTAAAAAATTGACATTGCTCACTTTTCATCTCTTGATTCACTACAGCGGAGTCTTTTGGGAGAACGGCCTGTATCGCCTTTTGTTAGATCTGGTCTAAATGGCAAAGTTCTGCATTATCCGATTTCAGTTTCTCAACATTAAATTTACTGTTTCACAGTTTATTTTAGTCATAAAGTGCTGAATCATTTTAGCAATAACCTAGCAGTAACATTCACACACCTGCATTGATTTTAACACCTTAGACTGTTGACTGAATTCAGGTTTAACAGGTTTTTTTTCTTTTTTCTTCCAGTGACAGTCCAGCTCTTCCAACGCTTTTCATCAGACTTTTATTTTACATAACTGGTGGCAAGAATCTGGCTTGGAGAGAAATATTACGCTGCTGTGCGTCGCCTATCTGCAGAAACTGTGAAATGGACTTGATAAATAAGTGTTCTATGTGCTTTCTAATTTTAGCTAGGCCATTAGCAAATTTATTATATTATGAGACTGAAGTAATGCTTATCTTGCCACATGCTGGTGTTTCTGAAAACTTGCTTGACAGCAGTCTAAACTGGAGCTAAATAATTTGTGAAAGATCAAGCCCTGTTAGATGACTGAAGTATGTGTACAGATAATTAGTGTGTTACTTGCATTGTGTGTGTAATTTGATAGGGGTGTATAGCTGATTTTGTGCTAGAGATCTAGGAAGTTAAGTTTAATTTTGATGCCACATTTTTCTTTTTTTATCATTAAAATTGCCTGACCATCTTCGGATAAAACTTCAATACTCTATACACAGTTTATGATTCTTCTCAATTTTTATGAGTTATTTATTGAATTAATTATTAAACAAGGCAGAGTCTGTCATGTCTGTGATATTAAGCATTCAGCATGGCGAGGGGAGTAAATCCTCATCAGTGCAGACCGAGTGTCTGCATAAAGATGAATGAGATTAAATCATTTCATTGGGTCGTTATAAGTCACTTAAAGCTACTGATACACCAATAAATATAGGACAGATAGTGTGATGATGCTATAAGTATTTTTATATCTGGTTTGGGTTTAGCTGCAAAATCTCCCTCTGCTCTTTTGTTGCAGTCTGTTGTTTACATACAAGTATAAGTCTGTATTATAGAGCTTAAGAGGGGCACAATTCACCTCGCAGCCTCTCAGGCCACCTAAAAAATGGGCAACAGTAGCTAACAGAATCACAAAGAGAAAGGTGTATAATATTTGCGCTATTTTAAAGCAATGAATTAATACTTATAGTTGCAATGAACTACAATTCAGTCTATTCGTGGATAAGAAATGGGTACGGAGAAAGTGTGTTCAACCGTGGTCTCCAGTAGGCGTTTAGCTCCCGGAGGAAAATTTGTCAAACATCCAAGAGGTGGGTGTTGCTGGCAAGTCTCATCAAAAACCAACAGAAAATCCAACATAATTTATCAGAAATGGGGGGAAAAAAACCTCAAGATTCTTAGCTGTCGTGCAAACTCAGCATCTGGCTAAGATATGTGGGAGTCACTAAGGCAGCAAACTATATGTGGTCAGTTTTAGTAGGCGCTAGTCACAATGTAGTTGGAAAGAAAACCACTCATGTGACTTTTGTGCCTCGAGAGAACGTTTGTTGTCTCGAGGCACTTTACAATTATTTATGGCTTGTGTTGTCATTTATTGCTTTTGTCTCAGTTCATTAATTCTGAGAGAACATTGTGTAATGTATATGATTCCAAAAATAAAGAGTAAAAAAAAGCAAAGTTATGCATCTGTCAACACTGTGATTCATAATAGCCAACAACATATAAATATTTGTAATGGAATCTAATGACAAAATGCGTAGCAGATGCTGAATTCAAACAGTTTTCCTCATACAAAGAAATCAAAACGGAATAGCTTCTAAATCATGTTTTGTGTAAAGTGGAACGACACAGAACTGAACACAATTTATTCTACAGCAAAGCCTCTTTTGTTCACTGATCTTTATTTATTTCCATAAATTTTCAATTGAATTCAAGACACGTTATTGACTGGGAGAGTCCAGCAGTTTTATTCTCTGAAATCAAAAAAAGTTTAAATTTGGCTTTTGGATTCTTATCAAGACTGTCCCTGTACAATTTTCTCTTCAGCCTTCCTTTAAACTTTGAACTCTGTCACTGCGGATCAGTGGAGAAAGTAGTTGTCCCATAATCTAAAAGTTGTTTTAGTTTCAGCTTCATGTCACATAACAGTGAGCCTTTGGGCACTCAAGTTGCAAACCGAGCTTTGCATCATGTGAGAGTAATTGTCAATTCAACTGGGTGAAAATGACACTAGATTTAAAGCACTAAGGTTCATAAGATTGGATATACATTATGTAAATTCAGCTGGTGCCCCACTTTTATATTTCCTGATTATTTGACCAGACTATTGCATATTCTCCCAATATTTCTGACGTCTTCTCAAAATGTTGTGTAGCTAACTTGAAACTAGCTTCAACATAGTTTTTCTACAGAAGTGGAGTTTTGTGCAGTGTGCATAGAAGTTGTAATTGTTTAGTTCAAATGCAATACTTGATAATTCTGGGTCTTTTTGCGGCTCTACATCAGTGGTCCTTTGCCTTTGGAGCTATGGATAATAAGACCGATTTTTTTAAATTTTACTCTTCTGTCAGAAGCTTTTCCAAAACCACATGGGGTGAGAAATTTTAAAATATGACCATGACCAGTCCCATCAGTATGTTTTGCAATGATAAGAATTTTGAAGGTCTTGAGAGTAGTCTTTGCTTTTAATCATAATGAAATGCTCCTTTTGTGAAAGCATGGTAATGAGAAATCTTTTTATAGCCCATCAGACTGAGCTGGGCGACAATTTAATTTGTATCTGCAAAATAATTTGCAGATGAGAGCAGAAATACATTAAAAATACGGACAAAAATCAGCTATTCTTGGCTTTCTTTGCATTTGTAGAGCTTGTTTTGTTATGTTCAGTATTACCTGCATCATTCCATTATTAAACATAACCTAATTTAATTCAGTTCAGTTTATTTACATAGCGTAGCGCTAATTCAAAACAAATGTTATCTTGAGGCACTTTACAAGCAAGTCATTTCAATTCAGTCAGTCACACATATATTATAATTAATCCCACTTATCAAACATTTCAATATGTTTGGTTAATTATTTAAATTAGTTTAAGAAGTTTTCTATCTATTGAAACCCAGCAGGTTGCATTAAATTTTGTGAATTTCCGATTACACTAGCCTAACCTTAAAGTAACAAATACATGGTTCAGTTTTTTCCAGTCACTCCTGGAAAAGATAGTTCTAAAACTGGCAATGTTCCTTTTAATTTATTCTAAATTTATAGATGTATTTGTTTTGATTCCTGAGTGGGTTTTCCCTCGGGTCATTATCAACATCTGGCTTCAATTTCACGTCACTATCATCAAGAGAAATCTGTTTACTGACAAAATCAGGTTCAACAGTCACTATCTTTGCACTGTAATTTGAATTCAAAACATATTTTACCAACTGTAGATGGATAGAAAATATATTTTAAGGTAACCTAATTGACCTACATTGCAGATTGGAGCCATCAGAAAAAGAGCAAATGCAAATTGTCTTCCCATAATTGCTGGTTATCTGCTGTCATGGACTGTGTTTACTGGATGGAATATGGCAATTACAGACACTTCCATATGACATGAATGCAGTATCTGCCCCAGCAGGCCTGTCTGTGAATCACTGGAGGCCTGTTGTTGTCAGATGCTCCAGACCAGTCACACTGAGATCCCATGTTTGTGGCCTGTGACTGGAAATACACCATTCAAGCTAGAGTGCAATATCAACAAAACAGGCAGCCACAATGAAATCTATTTCAGTCTTACTCAGATCTATCACCTCAATAGCATTTACCTAAGTTTAATTCTTTAGTTTTTTGGAGTTAAAGACATGTAATGCATGTAGCTGCTTGACTGCACTTTGCTGAAATGGACACATTTAGTTGAATTTTGTCTGTAATAACCCAACCCAGCTGAAACCTGTCTGTTTTTCTCTGGGACTTTGGGCCAGAATTTCATTCTTGACTGTGCAGTTTTCTCCAGAGAACCCACAACTCTGATAACACTGTGAGCAAATGAAACGGAGAGAGAAGGTTAACAGCTTCTATACTATGTGCGAAAACTTGATCACGTTGAATCTTGGGACTTGTTTTTAATAAGACCTGAGAACAGGGACTTCCTTCGCCACTTTTGTTTTTTAAAACCCCCACTCCTCTATACTGATACTCTCCAAATACCATATTTAGTTCATATTAATATGCCAGTTTTTGTGGGAATAGTTCTCTAGGGATTAAAATAATTGGAAAATCAACTTTGCATGTTATTTGCAGCTTTTAGCACCACTGAAGTTGCTAAAAGAATACATTTTTACACAGGCATATTTGCATAAAGATTGTAGTACATAAAGCTTTGACCAATTTTATAGTTATTACATATATATTATGTATATGTGTATATGTTAAGATTAAACGGGTTCTGTCTGCCTGAAAGCATTACAAACGAAAGTTGCCTTTTTGGATCAAACATTTAACTTTAAAATATTTTAATGAAGTCCAGCTGCTTTACCCAAATTAAAGTTTAAATAACGTTTCTGCCTCCTCTACAGGTATTACAACATATTTTGGATCAGAAAATACCAGAAATACAATAATCTTTGCTTTGGTTCTTTAACTGTTTGACTTTGAGCCTCTATTGAATGATTGATGTTGAACTGTGTACATTACTTTTTAACAGTATAATTTAATCTAACAAGTTTATGTTCCACATTCCTGTTTAAATTCAATTAACACCTAAATGTCAAATGTCCGCCTGGACATTTTTGCTTATTTTAATTGTACACAGTTCTTTAAATAAGATAAGATTTGTCATTGTCATCAACAGATTACAACGAGATTGAGATTTGCTCGACTCGAGTTAAAATGCAGGTTATGTGTATATACATAATATACAATATACATATACATACATACATAAAAAAGATAAAGAAATAAATAAATGTCCTGTGATTAAATATATTTGCCTATTTATACATAAAAAACAGAACTTTCAATATCTAATAAGTTATTTTTGCAATTTAGTCTTTATTAAAAGATTGCCCCTCAGATTACGGTAATTCCACTCCCTGCTACTGCGGGGGTGAAATTACCGTAATAACTCGATATTTGCTAGAAACCGCCAAGTCTCCCCTTTTAGAAACCGTTGGAACTTTTCAGATTGCGCAGTGTGGTGGAATTACGGTACTGCAAATTTGGCCGGATCTTCGGTGCTACGTTTGGTCTAGAAGGGTTAATAATATAGAGAAGAGAAAATCAAACACAAAATAGGCTGTATAATAATTAAAAAAAATAAGACAAAAATAAGAGCACAAGTGCAGGGACAATAGACAGTTTATGTACATAATACTAAAATTGCATGGCTGATGGTAGCATGCATAGATGACCAGAGCTCCTTCTTCTTCATGTTTGCTTTATTCCCTACATGGCTTGTGGAAAAGTACAAACAGGACTTCTTACTTCTTCTTTTTAGCAATGAAAAGAAAAGGTGTCACTTTTTCACAAAGGACAGATTTTGTGGAGTTCACAGGTAAAAGTTCTCCAATCAAAATACTTGCTCACCTGAGCTGTGGTGCTCTGCAGCTACTCCAGAGTTGTTGTTTTTGTTGTTGTTGCATGTTTCTGGTCTCAGCTGATTTCATTTGATGCTCCGAGATTAAAGAATATTAATATTTTGCAAGGCACTGCACAATCCACTTGTGCCTAAATTTAAATAAGATTATTCTCATTCAAACCCAATCATGTAGTCACATTATAATCCAGCTACGTAAGGATCCTAATTACAATGCAGAACAATTAAAAGTAATTTCTTGGACTTTATTTCATAGTAGCTAAAGTTCTTATGTCTTCTATCCTATTAAAAATTGTGGAATCAATATCTGTTCATGCACTATTTAAACACAAAAGTGTCAAAAATACAAAGTTTCCCCAACATTTATTAATAGATATGATAAAGGTTGACTATGTTTCTTTAACACCCACTCTTAGTCTTTCTCTCTCCGTCTTTCTCTCTCCGTATCATAGCTAGCTAGAGGCTGTTGCCACCCACACGCTCCGTCTTGAGAGCAATTTACATTCAGAATGGCTCGACCGAACACATCCATCTGTTCTAATATGTCACGTCTACTTTAATCCGTCCTCACTGTGAGCGACTGTAGATGCACGCAAAAAATCCCCCCCCCACAAGGTCATTCAATTGATTTGCTGTGTTGTGATTTAGCTCCATGTGAACACACTCATAAAAATCTGAAGTCTTTCCCCCAGCTGAGGGTGATTGCCCCTCAGAGCCTGCTGATGACTCCTTTCTTCACGTCTGGTTTGAAGAAATGCAACTCTCTGCGCTGTGTTGCTTGGTGTTTTTCTATCATCGTTGCTGTGCAGCTTTTTGTGCCAATATCTTTTACACTTCAAGTAGAAGCCCTTGGAGTTGTTTCCATGGGTACCAAACAATTAGCTGTGATTCAGAATAGAACCTGAAGAGTAGCCTACTTACAGGCACCGAGAGCGAGGGAATCAAAATCATAGGATGACGGCGTGTCTTGATTCTCTTTGAGAAATAAAAAATAAAAGAAGGATGAAACGGCTCCTCAGGGTAATGGCCAAGTTCTAAAAAAAAACCCCGAACAGATCAGTCACTGCCCAAAATAGAACCGTGGAGTGAAAAACAACATGAGACCTGCGTCTAGATTAAAAAAAAAACAAACACGACGCCTTACAGATCAATCTGCACGTTTTATTACATAACCAGAATAATCCAGGTGTAAAACTGCAGGAATTAAGGAAATGCGTTACTTTATAAGAATTTGAGCTTATACTCACATTTGTACTTAATAGGCTTATTTGTGTTTCATGGCAAATCTACAAAATATATAAATAAATCTTGAAATGCAGATTAAGTGACATCCATTCTGTTCAGTCAATTAGCTCTACAATAGTTAAGTTAAAGGCCCTCTGAAATATTTCTAGTTCCTCAGTAATTGTGACCAAATAGGTGTTATATATAAATATAATTGACTGCCTTGCTAAACCACAACTTAAGCTGATTAATCACATTTTCTGGTTTGATTTCACAAACCACACTCAGTCCCCCACTTTGGAAAACGCTGTTTTGGGTAACCAGAGATCAGAAATACTGTAGGGGCCAGCATTGTGTCCAGAATAAAATTTTTTTATTAATATTTCTGTTAGCTGGAATAATGAAACATCTGTCTGTGTTTGTGTAGTTAAACTGTTTCCCTTCCTGGATTCCTTGCAGATATTTAGAAGGATGCATCATTTACTGTTTAAAGTGACATAATGGACTTTTTTTTTTTTTTTTTTTTTTACAGTTTTTAACTGTTTTTTTGGTGGAAACATTATTACTTTTCAAACATCTTAAGGATTTACTGTCATTAACATGGGAAGAGAGGACAATAGGCAGTGTTGGGTCCAGGAATTATTTGTTATCTCACATTTATTAAGACTTGTGCCTTTATTGATACTTGACGTTATGAGAAGAAAACAGTTTCTCACATCTGATGAGTGCAAAAATTCTACTAAACAATAACAGTAAAAATGGTAAAGAGAAGGACGGAGATTAAAATGTACCATATTCCACAATGTGTGGCAGAAAGAAGCAGCATCTTAAAGTTCACAGTAAAATAATAACATATTTTACCCTTGTAGAGCTTTAGTAAGTGTAAGAAATACTCACTACTGTCTGTACGGTTATCTTTAAAGTCCTGCTTAGGTCAGCCTTTAGACAGCAAGGAAGAGAAGAAATAAAGTTATAAGTGAACAGGGTTTGCACCCTCCTCATTTAGGTTTACGTTGACATCATCTTTCTTGGCCATACAGAGAAAGCGTCAGCTGAGATTTCCTAAAGATAGTTGCTCATACTTTCATAGATCCATCACCATGTTGCTGAGTTTGTGCAAGCATAAGGACAGACTAAAGCTATATGTATCCAGATGAGTCATCACAGACTGTGGGCTTCACCTCCGATATTTCTCTTGCATCAACTTTTCTTTTGCATACTTTTACACTAAGCTGTGCAGTTCGAAACATTTCCCAGGCCAAATGTTGATCATTTTCTCACAGTCGATATGTACAGCACCTTTTGATGGCTACAGTTTGCTTTTTGTGTCGCGGGAGTCCTGAAGCTGCACAGCAGCCCCAGACCATCATACTACCACCACCATGTCCGACTGCTGACTTGATTTATTCTTTGAAATGCTGATAGTTGTACCACAAATGTGAACTTTTATATTCAGCCCACTCTTTCACTGTATGTTTTTGTTGTATTTCAGAGTGTTGCCAAGAAAGTTTTTTTGTACCGGCCCGCCTTGTGCATAGAATGGCAATAAAGCTGTCTTATCTTCTCTGTCTTATCTGTTTAGATGTGGCTGTGTTGTGTTCCTTTGAGATTTGTTGGCCTGCTTCATGTTGTCAGAACAATTTGGATGGTTTTCGTCATTGTAAAGTTCTGGCATAAATTAAAGCTGGGTGTGGTTCCTAAAATTTAACTCAGCTTTGCTAAAATCGTGGCTAGTGGCAGCAACTTGAAAAGACTTTTTTCTGTATTTGGAAACTGTTGAAGTACATATATTTATGTTCTTTGTATTTCAGAAATTGCAGACGGACGCTTTATGTTCAATGTAATGAACAATATAGTATTCACTGATAAACTTTCCTTAGTAATAGTCAAACGTCATGCAGTTCAACAAAGATTGAATGTGGACAAAACAATAAGGTCTAACACCATAAAATCTTCCACTGAAATCTTCCAATCATGTTGACTGTCAGAATTAAAATATGTGGTATCTTAAGACCTTCCTTTTATAAATAAGATTTATTCTGAATATAAGATAATATAGAACATTAAAGAGCACAACTGATTTGTTAGACAATGTAAATCTTATTCATGACTGATTTTCTTGCTTCCTTTTTCATGACATTGTCCTCTTGTAGACCAATCCCGCAGGGCAAGTTTTGCCTCTGTAAGACAGTCGAGTATGGAGACTCCTCCTAACACGAACCCTCAGCCCTTCAGGCAGCCGGTGAGTTCAGCAAAAACACCAGAATGTGTTTTTCTGGTACAGACCCATTGAGACTTTTATGGGATCTTTTGTTTGTTGTGTTTAATCTTTAGAGTTTTCTCAATCGGAGGCTGAAGGGCTCCATCAAGAGGGCGAAAAGCCAGCCGAAGCTGGACCGGACCAGCAGCTTCAAACAGATGATTCTGCCCCGGTTTCGTAGTGCTGACCAAGAGAGGTAAGTCATGAAACGAAAGCCCCGAAACTGTGAAAATTTTGCAGGCTTTACTAGTTTGGCTTGTGGAAACAAAAAAATCGATACAGGTTTTTGAGTTTTTTGAAAACATTCCCTTCACTTCTGGCTTGTTTTGGTCTAGCCCAACATAAACCAGCACTCAGATGTTGTTTGATTGGGCTGCGACAAAAACTCAAAAAAGTCAAAAATGTTGTTAATACTTTTTAAGAGGCAACATTTACAGTGGCACCTAAAATTATTCAGCCCCCACTGCTAGTTAGATTTCTGTGCAAAATATATATGCTAGATAAAAAAATAAAAAATAAAACAAGAACCACTTGACTAATTCTACAAATGCTTTCTTCAAATTCCACTCAAAATGTCAATTTTAAATACCGGCCTCATATTATTCAACCCCATCAAGATCAGCATATTAAAAGCTCAAAAGACCAACCTTTGGTTCCTTTGACCTGCTGCAAATGTGATTCATGCCTGGACTGCAAAGTCTGGCAGGATCTCTGAGGAATCTAAGCTCACTAGATGCAGGTGAATGGACTTCAGTTCATTTATATTCCTCAGTTTCTGTGCTGTCACAACCTTTTTCCAATCCCACCAGAGACTTTCAGTAGAGTTTAAGTAAAACGACAATGAAAGCAACACTGGACGTTTTCTGAAACTGAGCCTTGATGAACTCTGAGATAAGCTTGGGAGCCGTGGGATTCTTGTTGAATCCATCTGCTTTACACTCACTGCAGGCTCCCAGTACCAGGGGAAGAAGAGAAATCCCAGAGCATCAATGTGTTTTACTTTAGGGTTGTAATTCTGTTCAATGTAAGCTTTATTCGTCTTCATCCCGGCATACTACTGATAAGGTCTCGCTAAACGTCTTTTGCAGTCAGTCCAGCGTTTTTGACCAGCTGGATTCTGGTAGCAAAATCTGATGCCAAACAAACAACATTACTTCTCTTGGCCCACATCCAATGGGATGCTGGAAAAGATTATTGTTGTGTCCAAGTTGTGCTAAAAGGAGCTGACCTACCACCAAAGCTGCTCAAACCTAAAATATAAAACATGTTGCAGCAGCACGGACGTCCCCAACGCTAATATCAGCATTCATAGTCCACATTTCAGAGAAGCTACATCAATGATCAGGTGTTTAAAAACAATAAATATCTTTGTTGTTGAGCTTATGTGTCTACTTATCCCCCCACTAATGAAGCCTTTGAATGTTTGCATTTGATATGCCTGAGACTACACCTGATTTACAAATGTGCGCTCTGATGCATAACGGTAACCAATGGGTAAACATTGAAACTAGGATTTATTGTTAAGTTTGGACAAAATCTCTCCAAACTATTTAAACTGTTCTTTTGCAATTTGTTTATTGCAAACATCTGAACTAAATGTGGAACTAAAACTAGTTTGCAGTGGGGCGGTTAAATAATTTTGTATGCAACTGTGACACATTTTGTCTTGATAAAAGAAGTTTAATCAGTTATGCTTTCATAATGAAATTTAATTTAGTAAAAAAAACAGAAACAAAGTGAAGCTCTAGTGATACCAGAGGAATTGTTTTCACCACATGCTTACATTTATCTTGTCTGAGAGACTTTTATTTATTTAGCCCTTTTTCTTTTTTTACATTTTGTCGGAATGCAGCAGCTCGCAGCTTTGGAGCGTCTCATGACAGACTTCTTTTGTTTTGTGTGTGTGTGGGGGGGAGAAGGGGGAGGTCACATCCTCAGCTGGATCTTGCGCTTCAAAATTTTATGCAACCTTCACACAATCCAGTCACGAAGCCCATATGGGAAATACAAGAATGTCAAGAGGGAGTAAAAATGTATCGCTGACGGCACACTTTCCCGTCACAGCAGGAGGCGCTTTGCAGACATATTTGGGGCTGGTGTGGATGTCCGACATGGGAGAACGAAGAAAGTGTCATTTAGCAGAGGATGTGGGAAAACCTCGTGTGCTAGAATGCAATGTTTCAGATGTCGAAATAAATCATAAATTAACCCAGTGGATTGTGTGGGGGCAGCAGGGATGGAGCCTGTGAGCGAAAGCTAAATGATGTTGGGGTTTGAGTCGGCGCGCCCCTCTCACCGCTGCCTCAGACAGCTGCCCGCACAGCTCGCTTTGAGTCCTGCCCACACACGCTTAATTCACTCGGTAGCATTAAGTTGACTTTCCTGTAAACCCTCGGCATCCAACTTCACACTCGAGCTTTTCGACGCAGCTGCTCTGGCTCGGCTGCCAAAGTCTGTTGATTTTATCAGAGCACTTTTTATGCGCGGCGGTCATGATTATTCAGTGATGATTGGCATTAAATCTGCATATTTATCAACTGTTTTATCCGGTATTTTTTGTTTCTGTCAGTCCTCCTGCCTTTTTAAAAAAAATAATCCAACTTAAATTTCAACATTTTCACAGTTTCAAATAAGGAAACACGATGAGGGAGAAAACATTCCATTATCGTAGTCTGTGTGAGATGGAATTGAATTTCTGAAAACTGACCAGCCTTTTTTTTTTTTTTTGTACTGTATTCAAATCTGTGTGTGCCGCCAAATCAATTTGCCGCTTCTTATTTAGCTTCAATTAGATTCACCTGACCCTGAAATGATTCGGGAGCCAGTGATGGAGATGATAACACTCCCATCCTTTCTCAACAATAAGATTTATTCTCACAGAGTGCTTCAATTTGGTTCACTCTTGTGCATCCACTTCCACCACAGAGATTAGACCAGTTTTTTCAAGGCATGTACCTTGCGGTATATCTTCTGTGCACCAGTACAATTTCTAGATCAAGCTTCAACAAAAAAAAAAATAACAAAGTGTCCACTTTAAAAGATTACAGGAATGTCTCACTGCTTTGAAGAGAAGATGCTAGACTTGACTGTAGAACCAGTTCAGCCTAAAATGCACAATAGAGAGGATTTCAGAAACATCATTTTAAAATACCTAATCTTACCTGGATGTTAGTATTTAACTCCAAAAGTGAATGTGGATTTACAAAATGACAATGTTATACTGAAGAACATTCAAGCTTGTTATTTAAACCCTAATGTCAGACTAGCCCTTTCCCTGTTTTAGGTCATTTTGGATTACCAAAATTATTTATATTTGTTTCCTTTTTCTCAGAACAGTTTGCTGAGATGTTGGCTCATTCCTATTTTATTTTCAGCTCTACCTACAATTTTTTTATGGAACAGAAATCAAGGTTTTGTGATGATCAAACATTGAGTTTATTTTCCTGAAGACATGTGTAACAAACTGGACACTGAGGGATCATTCCTCATTTGGAAGACCAGTTTGCATGAAAGCTGCAGCTCTCCATCTGAGATGTTGCTTCAGTATTTCCACAAAACGGTATTTTCTCTTGATGCGATCTATTTGGTGAAGTGCACCAGTCTCTCCTGCAGCAAACAGCTCAGCAACATAATGCTGCCACCCTCACAGTTGGGATTGTTTTCTCAGCTTTGCAAGTTTACCCCTTTTTTGTCCCAATGAAAAATGGTCAACAAATAAACACTTTAAGTTTAGTTTCACCAACTAAAAGCTAAGATCAGGACTCCACAGCTAAGATCTATTTCTCTGAGTGCATCTGCAAACTTCATTATATACGTCTTTTGGATTATTGACTATTTCATCAGGGAGTGGCCTTTGTTGGCATACGAGTGGATTCAATGTTTATAATTGTCCCACTCAGGTATCATTTTTAAAAAAAGATGAGCATTCACACCAGACTAGTCGGGGTCCAAAATATTCTTTTAAACTTTCACCTTGATTTATTTAGATTTTTCCATGTCATGCTTAGTATGTGGTCTGTTTGACATGTTGCTTTACAAAAACATTAAAATTTGTGCCTCCTTGTCTTTCAAATGTTGTGAACAAGCTATTAGAAGCTTGTGACATAATTATCAGCTTTATGTCTCCATCTTTAATGTCATCTCTCTCCAACCTTTCAGTTCATTGCTGTTTTGTTTGCAGAGCTACTATTAGCTAAAATACAAACATTTTGTTTGCCCTTAAAAGAGAAAGTGGGAAAGCAAATCAGAGAAGTGTGTTTTCCAACCATCAGCACAGTAGCAGCCACTGCAGGCTATTTTCTAGCACTAAGCATCAGCCACCACAATAACTCATTCTGCCTGATATTGTGTAGGTCTACCTCGGAACACCTCTTACCCATCAGGGCATCCTGCAGTTGTGCTATATTCTGTGTGAAATCAAGGTGTCTTTGTTATGATTCTGCTGCTCCAGAGCCTTTTTATGATGCTGCAAAACTACATTGTCCTGCTGAGGATATGGAGCAATTTTAAAACCAAGCAAACAACCACACACACACAGGCCCCCACGCCCACCCCCACACACACGCACACACACTGCAGTTAAACTTTGTCGTTCATTTTCTCCAACATTTCATGTCACACCATACATCGCTTTATTTCTGTTTTGTAATTAGCCTGTTCTAAAATGGCACACTATATTTAATCACTAGGATCATTTTAATATCAATGTGTGCAACATCAGAAACTATAACTTTCAGTATGTGGCAGGATAAGATTGTTTATTTGTTAATCACTCCCTATTTCACTGTGTTTTCTCCCCAGCGCCAGTTTATTTTAGTTTTCAAGATGTTAAAGTTCAGAGGTAGAGATGGACACATTGTTATTGCAGAAAAACAATCTTTATTATTTGATCCTAATACCAAATGAAATATATTGAAGGTTCTGAATGTCATGTGGGGTGTTAATATTTTTTTAAGGGTTTGTAGGTGTTGATGGGCGGTAAAGTAACATCCATATGAATCCCAGGAACCTGAGCTTCACCAGGCCGGCCAGAGCATTGATGAATTTATTTTCCTTTTTTTCTACTGTTTTTAAACGTCATCCCCGATGAAATGATGCAAGCACAACATTCAAAGACATCAATTTTTGCATGTGTTCCAGCTCCAAGTGGTATAAATAAATCAGCAGGCTAAGTGAAATTTTCTGAAATACACACCAACACTCGATGATTTTCCTTTGCTGTGACTCACGTTGTAAAAACATCCATATGAATTCTGAATACAAGTCGATGTCTCCTTCTCTCACCAGGACTCGCTTGATGCAAAGCTTCAAAGAATCCCACTCCCATGAGTCCCTCCTTTCCCCCAGCAGTGCTGCAGAGGCTTTAGACCTAGTTCTGGATGAAGATGCCATTATCAAGCCTGTCCACTCTAGCATTTTAGGACAAGAGTACTGCTTTGAGGTGTGTTAATCTCTCTAACCTTTTCCTTTTCTGTGTTTTTTTTGCCTGCCTGTCACTTTTTTTCTCTTTTTCTCCAGCTGAAATTATGTAACATTTGCGCTACGACTGCACAGCCTCTTCATTTCTGTCTGGAGCTTATATTTTTTGATAAATATAGTTCATTAGTTAATTAGAGCTAATATAATGAAACAGATTATTGGAGTTACAAGTTTTGTTGAGAAGAGATATTTAACGATTAAGGCTTGCAGGTTTGGGGGTTTGTGTCGTATGTCATCTTCGAAAAACACGTTATAAAATAAACATATTTAAATCAAGTGGAATTCATCCCCTACGCCTACTAAATGCATGACGTTTTGGGGTTATTTGCAGGTTGCCAATCCATCACAGGGTAATACAGACCCCCTCTGGGCTAATTAAAGTGGTTAATTATTCTAACGTGCATATTTATGGACTGTGGGAGGAAGCCAGAGAAGCAACAATTTCAAAATGCCATTAACGAAGGCCTCTGACTGGAATTCAACCCCAGCACCTTCTTTCTGCAAGGCAACAATGCTGATAACTGTGCAGCCTAGATGCAGCACAATGCAGTAAAGTTCGGTTTATTATGCCAGCATTTTGTTGACATAGCGATCAGTTTAGGGGCCAGTATTGAAGAATAGGCTTCATTAATCTAATTTTAGAGAAATTCTATTCATTTTAGATTAGTCTAGATCAGCTCTTTCCCGTCTGAGTGCTCTTACCACATTTGTGCTTGTCCCTGAGGTAAGAGTGGCTTTTCATACTATTTTTAGTTCAGCAGAACAGCTGCATTTCACTCAAGAGATATACAGATTTCACTTAAGCCTCTTAGGAGGCAAAAATTGGTTTATACTTTGTATAATCAGAGGAGGATAAAAAGAAAAGAACTGAAGTGAAAAACTCAAGTGAAAACTAATAAGCCTGTCCTCCACGGAGTGTTTTAATTTAGTTGCAATCTGCATCTTTACCCCTAAATGTTTCTGAATCTTACAACTTGGATTGGAAAAACAAATCAGTCGCAAAGAAATCAGTGTCATTAAAAATGCTTCGTCTTCAGGTAACCACCAATTCAGGGACAAAATGTTTTGCCTGCCGATCAGCTTCTGAAAGAGACAAATGGATTGAGAATCTGCAACGAGCGGTCAAACCAAACAAGGTATTCTCAGTGGATTTTTTTTGTGTGTGTCCAGTTAAGTTTAACATTCAAGCCTCCTGGGTTGTTTAACGCAGTTATAGCACTCTTTTCAGGACAACAGCAGGCGGGTGGAGAATGTGCTCAAGTTGTGGATAATTGAGGCTCGAGATCTTCCAGCTAAGAAACGCTACTACTGCGAGCTTTGTCTGGACGACATGCTGTACGCGCGCACCACCAGCAAACCCCGCACCGACACGGTCTTCTGGGGAGAACATTTTGAGTTTAACAATTTGCCAACCATTCGTAGCCTTCGTTTGCACCTTTACAAAGAGACAGATAAAAAGAGACGCAAGGTAAGCATTACGTTTCAGCACTTTTTATATGTTTGATCTAAAAAATACAAAGCATATCAGGGTTAAAATCCGTCTTGTTTGCAAATTAGGAGAAAAGCACATACATCGGCCTCGTCAGCATCCCAATATCCAGCATCACGGGCCGACAGTTTGTTGAGCAGTGGTACCCGGTGATACAGTCCAGTGTTTTAGCCAAAGGTGGCGGCGTTGGAAGTGCCAAAGTGATCAATGCTTCGCTGCGTGTCAAGTCGCGCTATCAGACTATGAATATTCTCCCAATGGAGCTGTACAAGGAGTTTGCCGAGTACATCACCAACAACTACCGAACACTGTGCGCGGTGCTGGAGCCGCTGCTGAGCGTGAAGAGTAAAGAGGAGGTGGCGTTTGCTCTGGTGCACATTCTTCAGAGCACAGGGAAAACAAAGGTAAATAAAGAATCAACCAACCAAATATTTGGGCTGTGTTTAGCAAATATCGTTCAATAGACGGTTTATTAGCAAATCAACAAATTTACTCCTGTAAATATTACTGTTTACGGCAACTTTTCTTAAAACTTCCTAATAAATAAATATCTTAGTCATTTATTTATTAGAAATTAGCATTTTAAATGCAATAGTTATGTTTTAATATCCATCCATCCATTTTCTGTTCACCCTTGTCCCTAATGGGGTCGGGAGGGTTGCTGGTGCCTATCTCCAGCTACGTTCCGGGCGAGAGGCGGGGTACACCCTGGACAGGTCGCCAGTCTGTCGCAGGGCAACACAGAGACATACAGGACAAACAACCATGCACACACACACTCACACCTAGGGAGAATTTAGAGAAACCAAGTGACCTGACAGTCATGTTTTTGGACTGTGGGAGGAAGCCGGAGTACCCGGAGAGAACCCACGCATGCACAGGGAGAACATGCAAACTCCATGCAGAAAGACCCCGGCCGGGAATCGAACCCAGGACCTTCTTGCTGCAAGGCAACAGTGCTACCAACTGCGCCACTGTGCAGCCCATGTTTTAATATTACTCAACTTTTTTTTGCAATGTTTTTCTTTTAAATGTATTTTTTTCTGACAGCTGTAGCTAAATTACCTTTGAGATTAATGATACTATAAACTTCCCTTGCTTGCAACTTTTCTGTTTTATTGAACTTCACGTTGTGTCTCCTCGTAGGAGTTTCTTTCAGACATGGCGATGTGTGAGGTAGATCGATTTATGGACCGTGAACATTTGATCTTTCGGGAAAACACACTGGCTACAAAGGCTGTGGAAGAGTACCTCAAACTAATAGGTCACAGATACCTCAAGGAAGCTATAGGTAAGACCGCCAGTAGCTCCGGTGTTAAAAATATCTAATTTTAAAAAATGACCAAAAATGAGATGATCGCTTACAACATGGTGGCGTCTTCCTTGTATAGATCCCTAAATACATTCATTAGTTGCCATCTGATTGGTTAAGTCACCATTTGTGTTTACAAGTAGCTTAAAAGGTGTATCCAATAAAGACTGTTGACTAGATCTTTCAAAATGTACTATCTCTACTTTTACTTCCCATCTAAGTTTTCTAGCCATCTTAGCAGATGTTTGACAAATCTCATACCATTTACTCCTTAGCCTTATTTCAAAGGTAATGCTCATTTTCCACCTTACTGACCTCCAGTAAGAGATATTTTCCTTATGTTTTATTATGTTGAGAATAATATTAACAGTACTATTCAGCCTTGATTCTTCTGGTTTACTGACCAGATGAAACTGATTTAAGTGAGACCGTTCATTTTTTTTCTATCTACCTTAGTCAGGATTGCAGTAGCTTTAATGACTTGGCCTTTGATGTACTCTGAAATTTGATGTTCTGAATTTTAAGTTTAAATACGACAACAAAAAAAATAACACCTCCCTGAAGTCATAATTCTGATTTGACAATTGGGGATCCTCAAGCAAACCTGAATTCAGTACTAAATGTGGTTGACATGCATGTCAGATATTGTAAGAGTTGCAGGTGCTACTTTGTCTCTGATGGTTTGCATTTCATATGAGCAGAAACACAAACAGCACTGTATGGCAGTCTTTGTAAACATTTGTGTTTTGCAGATTAAATGGATGAAAAAACTCCTCAGGTTGTGTTGCTAATAGCAGTAAGCAATCCAAAGTAAGCAAAAGACAATGTTTTATGAATCTTTGATGAATCCTACCTATGAATCCTAGACCTAGTAAAACGCCTTGTTCCGAACTGAGTTAGCCTTAGTGATAATATATAAATATATATAAATCCTAGAATACCTGTCTCTGTACATCCTCATTATATCTATCAGTAAAAGGTGAGAAGAGGAAAAAAGAGGATTACTGATGATTTTTGGCTGGAGTTGGTGGCATTTTTCCATGCAAGCTGGACAGGCCTGGAACCCCCTGGTTGTTAAGGAAAGATTTATGAAGATAAAATTTGACTTGTAGGAGAAATGCAATGGGCTGTTTTTGCACTGTGGCGAATTGTGTACCTGTTAGTACTTCATGGGTGATCTTTTACATAAATTCAAATTATACCAAAACGTCCTTTAAAAACCAATGCGTTTTGCCCTTGAAGTGTAAACAGTGGGGTTCATGTTGCCTTTAAAGAATGCCGATGTGAGGAGACTCCGAGACCGAGTAATTTTAATAAAATAAGGATTTATTTCAATCAAGCCCATCACCCAGACATTGCCATTTTTGTCATTCTCCACTCTTCAGGCACGATCAGGCATTCCTTACCAGGCATTTTTTAGCCTCTCTGCATATATCTTTGGGTTAGGAATTTCCTCTAAGTCCCAGATCTCTGTTGTCCACTTTCCAGGTGATTTCATTCGAGCCTTATACGAGTCTGAGGAGAACTGTGAGGTGGACCCAATGCGTGTCCCACCGTCAGTCCTTGCTGACCACCAAGCCAACCTCCGGATGTGCTGCGAGCTTTTACTCTGCAAGATCATCAACTCCCTCTGGTCAGTTCTTATTCCATATTCATTGTTGAGGATAAATTTATGATTATTTGCATTTGAAGACTCTGTGACCATGTGCTGCACTCTCAACAATTCAACCCCTGAAAATCTGTAAAAAGCCTCAAACTTGATTAATCTTTTGTCAAAAATCCATGTAAGGCAATATGTATTTTACATTACATCATATGTACAGAAGCACAAATAATTAGATCTTTCTAAAAAAGTCTTAACATTTTTTTCAAACACCAAATATATCCTAATACGTATGGTGAAAATGGAAACTGTCAGTAAAAGCTAAAATCCACAGTCTTCCTTATCTCTGCTCTTGGCATTACAGCAAATCAAAGGCAACAAAAATGTCAAGTAGCAGTTCACCTCATTATTCATGTTCATGTTCATGTTGTCAGACTGCTTCTGCTTAAGTGATTTCATTTGATTTTTTTTTTTTCCCCAATTCCAGCATTAATCAGAGCTGGATGTGACTCGTAACGTTGAACTAAGAAATTGTGGTTAATTACAATTAATTCTTAATTGAATAAGGGGAAATCTGTTAGGGAGAAAATACTTTTTTCACTGCACTTTAGGTAAGAGGACCTGTGCTCCACCTCATTTTCACATGTCAAGGATACAGAAAGTGATAGATTACTGGCTAAAGTTCACTTTGATCAAGTGTACATTAAACAATGGTTTCAGCTACATATATTTTTGTTAAATTGTGAAATTACAGCTATTTCCTTTGAATATGTGTGCTCAGATTAATGTTTTGTTTTTATATAACAATTGCTTTTACTTAAGTTGGGGTAACATTGATTAAACACACCGGATGCTGTTTTGATGTTGCATGTTTCAAGATAAGGTTAAGAAGTCTGTTTGATTTCAAGTGAAATTGTTCGTCTGTGTAACAGAGAGGTATAAAAAACAACAGCAGCACAAGACTTCACTGTAAAAAAAAGAAAAGAAAAGTATTCAACAGAAATGTTTCCTCTTGAAGAGAGTAATATGGTGGGATAACTTTCTATAACTTTCAGTCTCCCGGCATTTCCACCTCGCTGTTCTCCCTGACAGCTGCTGTAATAAGAACAATGTTCTTGTTTCAGCATCTTTCCCCGGGAGCTGAAGGAGGTTTTTGCCTCTTGGAGAGCCAGATGCGCCGAGCGAGGAAGAGAGGATCTCGCCGACAGCCTCATCAGCTCCTCCCTGTTCCTGCGCTTCATGTGCCCGGCCATCATGTCACCGTCCCTGTTCAACCTGATGCAGGAGTACCCGGCCGAGCGCACGTCCCGCACGCTCACGCTCATCGCCAAGGTGATGCAGAACCTGGCCAGCTTCACCAAGTGAGTCTCCTCGGCTCTGCTGTGCTGATTCGATGTGGTTAATTTTTAGACCTGCAGACGCTCGGGTGGGATGGCCTAACCTCGCCGAAATAGAGGATTGCAGTTTTGCCTGCGAGGGTTTAAGCTGTTACTCACACGCAGTGAGCTCAGAGCCTCTCTGCAGTGACACATTTCTTTCAGTTTGCTCTCTTTACTGACACTCTGATTAAAGCGAGAACACCGATGTGTTTATTTAAACCTCTGGCTTACAGAAGCACCGGCTTCAACAATCTAGTTGCACGTCATCAGTAGAATTTATCCAACTCAGTCGGAGGACATTGAAACTTCTCCTCACACTCATCTTATTGTGCTTAACTGGATGCTCACTAAACAAAATGTGATTTTAAGGATACAGTGTAGTAAAGAAGTTATTGCCCTGATTTCTTCGGTTTTTGCGTTTTTGTCACTTAAATGTTGTAGTCAGAGAGAAAAACTATCCAAACCAAGCCAATAAAATTATTGTATTATAAACCTGATAACGGGCTTGGTGCAGCAGCTGCATCAAGTGTTTATAATAACTGGTAACGGTGTTTCACATCACTGTGGAGGAAATTTGGCCAACTTTTCAGAGGATTTCTTTTTGAGTCAGCCACATTTGTGGGGTTTTGTGGCTCAAATGTGGCCACAAAAACCCTCAAAACCCTCAGGGCAGCACACCCAACAGCCCTTCAGATGCCAACTGTTGGGTGTGCTGTGAATCTTTGTGCATGTCCTTCAGGATTTGCTGTCTCAGAGAAGATTTCATGATTCTGATAATAATCAAAAGACATCCAGGTTAGGAAGCAGCAAAGCAGGATCAGATTATCACACTACCACTGCCATGCTTGATTGTTACTATGATGTTATTCTTCTGAACTGTTATATTTAGGCTCTTATATAACTGGATACATAACTTCAAAAAGATTTCACTTCACCTCTATTTGTAGAAAATGGCTCTTTTTGTGGTTTACTGGAGTCCCAAAGCCTTAAAAATGAACTTTTCCAAACAGATAGATGCCAGTAACTTGTTTTCTGATCTGGTTTAGCATTTTCTTTAAATCTGGTTATGACTTGCTTTCTTCTTTCTCTTTTTTATTTATTTATATTTTTAGATCTTTTTGCCTACTTCATGTTGCCAGACAAGTTCTATTTAATTGATATGTGTTCTGCAGAGCAGGTTATAGTCTTTAAATTTAACGATGCTAGTTTTTCAATTATGGCCTGATTGGTTATGACCAATTTTTACCCCAAATACATGAAATCCTCATTGAAAACGGCCCTTTCCATTTTCCTCTGGTTATCTTTGTTTGATACTAAAGAAAGTAAACAGAAATAACATTCAAATGACTTTTGACAATGCTGCCTACTTTATATACATCCTACATTTGCTTTAAAGGTCCTTAAAAATACTTTTATGTCCAAGCAGTTCTGACATAAAGTTACTGCAATGTCATTGGTACTGCAGTACTCTGCAGTACTATATATAGTGCAGTATTTAGATGTGAATATGTTTGTTCCTATTGAGCCAAATTCAGTTGAATTCTGCTCAGTTTAGTTGAATGTATTTTTCTAATTTAAAACAAATGAATCTGTAGATAAAGCACTTTAAATAAAGTAAATAAACCTGATTGAGATCCAGCTAAATACAATCTCATCGAATTCAGTTGTGGTCCGCTTCGGTTAGGAATAGCCTCATTTAATGTATTTATTCAGTAGTTTATTCAGTGAAACGGCAGTTTGAAAGTGGAGGGATTGTGTGAATCATCCCTTCGATTTAATATCTCATCCTGAGGGCGCGCAGCGAGGCAGAGTGGGGGGTAGGAAGGAGAAACTCACTCCAGCAGAATCAGAAATAGCCTCTGTCTGTCTTGTCCACCTGGGAGGTGAGAGGACAGAAAAGACAAACAAACAAGAACAAAAGCACCAGGTTAGAAATGCCTGGTTGCTTCCAGCACAGCTGCAGGAGGTTCAAGGTAATCTGATGGATCGCCAGTCAAGACTTTGGGCTTCATAAATGTTTTTGGTCTCTTCCTAAACACAGGATGGTGGTACTTTTTAATCCAGTTACATGCTAGAGATTTGAATTCTCTGAGATGTATATCTAATTAAATTAGGATTATTTATTCACCAATAGTGAGGCTCATTCTGATATGCCACCAGAGGTGGACAGAGCAGCCAAAAATATACTGTCATGATATCTCTCAAGTAAAAGTCAAAATTATGGCGCAGTAAAAAAAACTCCAAAAAGTATTTTTCCCCCAAAAAAGTTAAGTAAATGTAACTGTCAAGAATAAAAGTAGCGTTTGACAATAGCAATTTGTAGGCAGCTATTAAACATTGACTTTTTATTAAGCTCACATTTTTGTTTTTATCTTTTTTTATTACTCTGATGTAATATTCTGATCTTAAATGTTTTGTTAGCAGAAAATCATCCTAATTAACAGAAATAAGGACTCTCAAACACCCATCCATCCAGCAAAAACACAATATCTGACTATGTACTTCTGTTTAATTTCTAGTGCAAATATCTTTGGATGCTTGAAATGGGACAAAACTAACTTACAAGTAACTTTTCATCTTAATATAGCAGCTTGTTTAAACTAAATAATTTCTTTATATTGATGAAAAAGGTACTAGTTAAAAATGTAAACGCAATATGATATCGCTTTTATTCCTTCACTGCTCTTCTAATCATTGTCTTTTCAGATTTGGACCCAAGGAGGAATACATGTATTTCATGAACGAGTTCCTGGAGATGGAGTGGGGCTCCATGCAGCAGTTCCTCTATGAGATTTCCAACATGGACACTGGAGGAAATGCCGGAGGCTTTGAGGGCTACATCGACCTTGGTAGGGAGCTGTCCATGCTGCACAGCTTGCTGTGGGAAGTCATGGGACAGCTCAGTAAGGTGGGTCAAATTTTATTATTAGTCAACTGTGAAGGCTCACCACTGTTCCGTGTTTGTTTGAAAAATAAAATAAAGTAGCACAAAATGTAAAAGCTCACTGAATGAAGAATTTGAATTCTTGTTTATTGCTTTGAGCAAATAAAAATATCTTTCTTCTTAGACCTGTTTCTCGAACTGATAACGGCATAATATTAACTTATTCATTTCTGGTCATGCTTGTTCATGTTTGTAGCGCCAACAAAAGGTTAAGGAGTGTATTTTTATTTTTTTTAACTTTAAAAAAAAATAAAAATCTCCCTGCAGGATGCAATCCTCAAACTCGGACCCCTGCCACGGCTGCTGAACGACATCAGCGTCGCCCTGAGGAATCCGCAGCTCCACATGCCCACAAACCACCAACCGGAGAGACCGAAGGACAGACTCTTCTCCCGCCCATCCTTCAATCGCCTTATGTCCTCTGATTTCCAAAGCCTTATGATGCGTGATTTAAACAGGTATCTTCTCATGGCCCCCTGTCATTTCCCCACATTTTCTGTTGTCATTACTTCTGGGCACGAAACTTGCATTTGCATGTCCCCGAATAGAACAAAGCGCCAGCAGGATCGGTCCCCGCTGTGGCTCTATAAAGACCCGGCGCATGGCTGTGATTGCAAATGTGCACCTAGGCTGCATAAAGAGAGGATTTACAGCTACACAAGGGTGTTATTAACAGGGACTCATAAAAAGGCCAAGTGTACACAGGAAGTGAGAGTTCAGCAGCTCATAACAACCCTGGTGTATTTCTAAAAGCCCGTAATGCTAATGCTAATGCACCTCAATCAGCTGTCAGAGCGTTCATCATTCCCTAATTGCCAGCACCATCTGTTTTCCCAGAGTCTTTTCTCACCTTGTTTTTGATTCTTTAGTTCTCCAGAATTGTCGGGAGACATTGGACTGGGTTTTAATAACAATAATAAAGGAGATCATTTAGACCAGGGTGCTAAGTCGATCGCGGGAAGGTTTTCAGTCGATCTCAGCAGTAGGTGACAAACTGAACGCCGCCAGGAAGCTGAGACCAGCACTTCCTTTACTGACAGGCTTATCAGAAATATTCACCAAGATCCAAAACGTTTGTAGCTTCATCAAAGAATAAAAAAATAAAAATAAAATAAAAATCAATAAAACGTGTTAAAAATGAATAACCTCAGTAGTTACTGTTTCAACTAGGTGTTGCGCAATTTAGTGCGTTTCGGCTCCATTAACAAAAGAAGGCGAATCAAAGACCGACTGACTTGTTAGTCAGTCGGTCTTTGATTCGCCTTCTTTTGTGCAGTCTGTAGCTTCTCATATTGACGTCATCAAACCAAATTTCAGATCTACCATAACTGACTGACAGTTATGCAGCCAGCTTCTGACTGAGAAACCAGTAACCTCCTCCCAGTGTCAGAATCTCACTGAGGAAGAAACTGCATTAGGTTTTCTATCACTTTATTATTTCTGCTATAACTGATGTATATTCGCATATAAAATAAGTCAGTAGGGTTTAACTTACAATTTTTATGTCTTCATGTCATGAGGTAGATCTCAGCCGGCTGGTGAGAGAAAAAGTAGATCTTGGTCTCAAAAAGTTTGGGCTCCCCTGATATAGAGGGTCAGCATGAAAGGATTACTCAGCACTTTACTGACGCAAATCTGGTGCAGGTGGAAAAGTGACGGGTAATGCAAGAGTGATGCCGTCTCACTTTGTTTGTTCCCTCTGCCCTTGTGTTTTCAATTCCTTACTTGTGTCCTGTCATCCCTTATTTTTCCCAATTTTATTTTTTCCCTCATTTCTATCTCTCTTCCTTCTTGTACAGTTCTTTTTTTAACCCCATCTGATTTCTTTTGTCTTTTCCCATCATACTTGTCAATTTTCTTTGGCTATTTAGTTTTTTTCTCCTCTCCTTCGCCTGTCTTCCTTTCCTTCTACCCTTCTTTGTATACTTCTTCTTTCCTTTTTTCCTTGTGTATTTCTTGCTGTTTTGCTTCACTCCTTTTTAGTGTCCTGACTCTCTTTCTTCTGTTTCATCTATCCTTCTTTTTATGCCTTTTTGTCTTTCCTTCCTTCACTGCTTTGTTGTGGCCTACTTCTCTTCCTTCCGATTATCCATTCTTTCCTTTATTCCTTGCGCTCTTCCTTCTTTCCTTCCCCTTTTTCTGATGTTTTTCCCTGTTCCATATGAAAACCTTTCTCAGTCTGCCATTTATTCATAGTGAAATAAATATCAACTACTGAGAACTTTAGACAGTTGGGTTTTGAAGGTCTGGAAATATTGTGCATGAAAAATTGTGTAGGAACCCTATTACGCGCTTGTTATATAATCACACATACATCGATGCATACTGTGAAGCCTCACAGATGAGTGTGTGGGATCAAAACCAAGCAATTCTTCAGCCTCAGTCCCAAAATAAGTGAATAACATCAAGCTGCACATAATCCATCAGAGCTGAGGGACATCCTTCCACAGTATAGTCTCTTCTTCTGCCTGTCTGCAGCTCGATAGACATCTCGCGCCTCCCGTCGCCCACGACCGGAGTCTCAGCTGTAGAATCCCTCTCCTCCAATCTGAACATGAGGCGTCAGGCCGAGCGAGACCTCCGCTCTTCGTCCAGGGAGGTGTTCTACGTCACCCGCCCACCTCTGGCTCGATCCAGCCCTGCGTACTGCACCAGCAGCTCGGACATCACAGAACCCGATCCGAAGGTAGAGTGTTTATTTCGTCAACTGATGGCATGATGGTGTTTTAACTCAAATTTCAATAAAAATGGCCAATGTTTGCACATGCTACATTATAAAAGATAAAAAACAGGTGACATTGAGAAGTAATTGAAAGTCGATGTTTTTTTAAAATTTTGATTAAGTTAAATTGCATCCAGATCTTTGCCTTGTTTTTATTTGGCTAGCCTCATTGGTTCTTTAAAAATCTCTGATTGCATTTGAAAAGAAAGTTTCCACATTTCTCATGACCGCTGAGGCACAGCGGCTTGCTAAAACATTCATCCTGTTTGAACGTTTCCACATTTTGTCACCACACAATGACATCAGTGCATTTTAGTGAATGACCAACACAAAGTAGACCCTCCTTTCACTTTCACTTTAAACTTTAACCTTTAACTGCTTTAAATCTTGTGTGAAAAGGCTGGAACAGAAAGCACATTGAAACATAAATGTTTTGCCAATTCTACTTTGCAAAACAGTCCAATCTCCTTCAGATTGGACAGAGTACGTCTGTGGGCTTCAATTCTCCAGTCTTGCCGCCAATTCTCAATTGAATTTAGCTCCAGACTTTCACTGGACCATTCTAACATGAACACACTTTTAACTATTCCATTATAGATCTGACCGTATTGCATTCAACATTGTCAAACCTTTTCTGATGTCATGTAACCAGGACATTGTCTTCCACAGATTAATTGTAATCCTTGTGTGGCTTTTGGCAAGACGCAAATGGGTCTCATCCTTCCATGGCGATCAGATTTTTGGAGTGGATGACTAATAAACATTAGTTTATAAACCTGGCTTTGACAGATTGTCAAAGCCAGGTTTTGGATCTCAGTGTTTCCTTTAGCGGTTTCATAGACCTCCAGGCTTCTGACCTAATTAATGCTCTCCTGCAATCAATGAATCAGCCAGTCAATCAATTAATGAATGATTGCTTACTGTCCAGGTCACCATGACCACTCCAAAACTTCCTGTTGCACATCTGCCTGTCTGCTCCATATGAAGTGGGCTGTTTTGTTCACACTGTAAGGAAATATTGGAGAAAAGTGGCTTACCCAGGGTGCCAAGTAACACAACTGTAAGTGGTTGGTGTGCCACATAAAATCTTGATGAAATACATTTATCAAGAGTCTCCTCATTTAGAAACAAGAGAACGGTGTCAGAAAAAATCGCCAGGCAGCAGTTTACTTTCCAAATGAAGAACTAAATTAGAGCCCAAGAGGTTTCAACACAGCACTGTTTGTAACCAGCTCCGTTACCTGTTTTAATTGGAGTTTTCTCTGCAGGTTATAAAGTTTTAGCATTTCTGAAAAAAAGCATTTCAGTGATTCACTAAGTTTAATGGCCCAATTTGAAGGAGACAAATAATAGTAAATGATATTTTGTAGCATTGTGTGTTACAATGCTGGCATTATAACACACTCCAACCAGCAAGAATTATTTGTCTAAATGTTATAATTTGTTTGAAATTAGAAATTACTGTTTTTGTTTTTATTTATACATTTTTTAAAACATGGAGATGAGTGAAGTTTCAATAAATATTAATGTATTAATGCCTGTGTCCCTAGTTTGGGTTCCTGTTACATGAAACCAAAACTTATTTCACTAGGTTAAGAATTCAGCCTAATGAGGAGAAAATGAAATTTATTTTACTAAAATTCAAAAATATAGTTCTTTGATTTTAATTCATGAGCAAGTTGAAGTTTCAAACTTATCATTTACCAAAGTCAATTTCTTGTAAGAAATTTGATTTAAATTCCAGGTAATTATGTTTTTAAAGAAGTTAGTTCATGTAAGTATTTTCTCCACTGTTTGTTCAGTGGAGAACAAAATCTTTTCATAAAACTCTTTTCATATTTTTGTGAAAATATGAAAATGTTTTCAATACATTTTAAAATGGGATCAAATGCAGATATAGTGAGCAATGTAGACACAAATTGCGTTTCTTTAGGTGAAAAGTAATAAATGGTTCTTATTGTCACTTTCACTGTTATTACAATTCTACCACTAAATATCTTATATGTAAATATTTGTGTCTATTATTTTGTTGACAGGTTCATATAAATAAGTGCCTTTGCTGCAGATAGAAAAAGTGAACATTCATTTTGTTTCTCTCTCAGGTCCACAGTGTCAACAAAAGTGTCTCCATGATGGACCTTCAGGACTCCCGAATGAACAGCATCTCCAACCTGAACTCCGTTGGAGACATGCTAGCCTCCTCTCAGGCCTCCATTGCTGGCCTCGGCCACAGCTTCGGGAACCTGGGCGCCCCACTTCGTATGGGGGGCCACTTGCCCCCGGGGTCATCTGGCTCTGGCCTCAGACTGAGCCAGATGGGCCACGTAGGGGCCCCAACAGAATCCATCTCCCAGCAGCAGCAGCAGGCAGCTGCAGCGATGCATTTCCCCCTTTCTTTCCAGAATCCTCTATTCCATCTGGCTGCCCAGAACTCCCCGGCTCAGTCCCAGGCTCCTCCTCCAGCTGCCGCCCCTCCTCCGCTGCTCCTCACCCCGGAGGCTGAGAACGGCCACCCCGACTACCCGCCCGCCTTTGGCAACAGCGCTTTCTCCCGCAGCGAGGACCTTTCTGCCCTGCAGTCGCAGAGCAGCCTGGTGCAGCCCAGCATCGTACATTCGCACAGCTACAGCGACGACTTCACCCGGCAGAATCAGAACCACGACTACGCCTGGCACCAGCTGTCTCTGCAGGTGCAGGTAGGAGCCGCTCCACTGGTTTCACACATGGAGAATGATGGTTTGATGCTGTGAATATGTGTCTGCATTCAGTTTTAAACATTTATTACAAGTTATCTACTTAACTGACACCATTAGAATGCGTACATTTAATTCAATAGATCGAGGAGGATTCAGGTGTAATGATGACAGTAAAGGGGTTAATAAATAAGTTAAATAAGAACATCACTTTAATTTTTTATGAATAAAACCAGTATTTACAGATGTAAATCTGAAACAATCCATTTAATACTGTAAGATAACATCAATTCTCTCCGTGATACGTAGACTGTGGCACACAACATTTTAATTTTTCATTAAAATTATTTTTATTGGTCTTATGTAATATTCAAATGTTAGTAATAATCATCAAAATCAGAAATAAAAGCTTGAATTGTGTGTCCCAGTGTGTGATTGATCCACATTAGAAAGCAGTCAATTCGCATACCTTTTTTTTTTGTCACTGTATGACATTAATTCAAACTAAGTCATTCCTATTTTAGCTCAGCTAAGATTACCAAAATTGCTATTAACTAAATGCCAAAGTAATAAGAGTCTTTTAGTTTTAATTCGGAAGTGAGCACTGCATATGTTTACTCAGAATTTGGAAGAATTGCATGTTAAACTGTATAATGTTAGAGATTTTTTAGTATTATCATTTTATTTTCGTACTCTAGTTCACATTAAGTCTATAGATAAATACCTATCATATAACTTGGGCCAAAAGTCAACAAGATTGTCGAAATAGTTTGTTTGAACAAAACAGAAACTAGTATGGCTTGGTCAGGTCTGTAGGCCACCTTGCTCACACACCTTTTCAGCTCTGTCCACAAATTGTTTATGGGACCAGACATTCAAAACGTTGAATTTGGTGTTTTTAAATCACTTTAAACAGATTTAATGGTATGATTATTTCTATTTGTGACTAAGCTTTACCTTCCTGGCTCATGTCTTGAGACATTGCTCCAATATTTTTCACATATGGTTATTTCCTCATGATGCCATCCATTATTTTGCATAAGTCCTACTAGCAGCAAAACACATTAGCAGCATGATGCTTCCCACACCGCCCCTGTATTTAACAGTTGTGATGGTATTCTCATGCTTAAATCTTTAGAAATAATGACTTCTTCCTTGTTGAGCAGCCTTTTAGCCCATGTTGTTTTAGCTCTTATTTCACCGTGGATAATGATAATGGTATTCTGTAACAGCTTCAGCGAGCATCTTGACAGGGTTTTATTTTTTTGTGGGGGAGGAGGGGATTGATGCATACATTGCACCAAAACATGATTATCTTGGAGACACAGGTTCTGTCTCCTTTCTGAATTATGTGAAACCTTGACATTTCCACACTGTTTATACTTGCTAAGTATATGACAGATGTTTTGTTTAGAAATTTTACCCAAGGATGAATCAGACTTTTGATTCGTGATTCTCTTCCAGATACATCAATGTTTTAAATTGATTCATTATTGTTAAAAGTTTCTAAACTTAAAAGCATAGTGATGTTACAGTAAATTGTCAATACAAATATTGTTATATTGTCTATGTAAATAACTGTTTTCAGAGTCAGCAAATATGTGAAATTTACTTTTTTTAATGGAAAAATTGTAAAACAACTTTTTTTATGATCTGCTGAGATGCACTAGTATATGACTCAGCTGTTTAATACAAAACAGTCCCAAAATTATTTCTGTGATGAGCCAAAAAGATAGTCGAGAGATGCCGAGTGCACAGAGAATAACATCAGAAACATGCACCTGATGAACTGTGCTAAATGTATCAATGGTTCTGCTTCCATTCAAAACATGTTTTCATGCATCTTTTACAGTTTTTGGTCATAACTTGCTTTATTTTCGACTGAGTTTTTTTGGTCAAGTTAAATCAATGAAAACACACAGAAGTACTGCAGTTAACAATCCAGTTACATTATTTAAAATTTTGTTTTACACTATTTAAAGCAGTTTCGCTTGATTTTATGTCTACACTAAATGTTTGGGGTTGTTAATAGGGTACCTATTTTTGCATGTTGTTTTATTCAGTTTTAATTAGCTCATTTTATTTCCACAAATCTACACCTATCTAAAAAAAAAAAAAAAAAATGCTGCTTAAACGGATCAGTTTAAGCAGCAATGATTTCTTCTGAAATCACTGTAATATGCTTATGTAGGAATGTTGTGGTTTTCTGTTGCATAATTTGGCATTTATTAATCACAGAATAAGTCGGCTTAAATTTTAGTGACTGATATCTGCAGGGTTATCAAACACATGAAGTGTTTGATCAAGGACCTCTGATTGAGCAACATAATAAGCAAATCCTACTGTAAAGTTAGAGGCTCTCGTTGTGCTGCCATCTGAATCTAGACGTTTGTCCCATGCCCGCTTCATCTGGACTCTGTGAGAATGCTTCACAGCCGCTGCACTGTGCGTCCTTTTTTTAACAGTTCTGGTTATTAGCTGTCGGCCAACCGGGCAGATAACAGTGTCGGAGCTGCTGATGCTGCATTATCATTATCTTTCTTAGCCACGCATGTCATGTAGATGTGGTGCAGCTCCTCCACTAAAGAGTAAAGACAGAGAAGTTTCAATCGGAAAACGTTTCGGCGTTAATTAGACTGCTTGATGGGGTCAAGAGAAGCGTGTGTTTTCTGATGCATGTTTAAATGAATTCTGCGGCTGAGGATTGGTTGGTGTGCACTCGGGCCGTTGATCCGTCAGGCTGATGAGCTTACTATAAGGCGTGGATGTAAAATTACGGTGTTTAATGATGCTTTTGTGTCGTATTGAGCTATTTTCGTCCCGCTGTGTGGGCTTTAATGGAACAAACATCACAAGCCACCTGCTTATTTATACAGATGGTGCATTCAGGAAAGAGCTTTAAGAATTAATGATTAATCTATCCATCCATCACATATGATTGCAGTTATTTAGGATGCTAATCAAAACTAAACTTGCAAATTCCTTTGCGTTTACACAAATATGAGAGCAAAATAGAGATCATTCTTAAGTGGTGTCATCTTAAATTAGAAAAAAAAAATCGAAAAGGTTGCGTCTCCATGAGCATCTGCTGACCCAGTTGTCGTCAACTGTGATTGTGGAACAGATGGAGGGTCTCAGTCGGAGGCTGCTTAAGGTGTGAGCAGCTTATAAGCAGGTGAAAGATCTTGAATTTTGAATCATGTTGCTCCGTCTGGTGGAAGTATTTCTAACACTTTTACACTTAGAGTAAGATACACAGAAAGGGTGAACTGACTAGGGTATTGAAGCAAAACTGCTCCATCCCTCACATTAAAGATTAATTTTGAAAAAATGGGGCATACCTTTAAACATTAATTATCACTTTGGCCCTAATGGGTTTTTTTAGGAAGCAAAGTTTTCTCTTTGAAAAGGAAAGAACTTTCACATCAACAGTAACCTTTTGTTATTGGAGATGTGTTTTAGGATCTTGTGGTCTGCTGTTAAGGGGAACTTGCTTGGAGCAACAACTGCAGAGTGGGGTTGTTTCAGATTTCCTCCACTTGCAGACCGTTTTCAAATGATTTTGATACTTCTTTAAATGATCAGCTGCTATATTCTTCTTTTTCAATAATCAGCTCTTTGTTGGATCTCCCCATGGAGCTCACTTGCATAAAGACCACACCAAACTTAATGTCTGAGATTTAACAAGGGAAACCTTCAAAACTCACAGACCTATGTTTGGTTGCAGTCATTTTAAGTGACTTAATCTATTACTTACCAGAAATGTATTTTTTGAAAATGACATTTTTACAGAGAATGTCAAGATTATTATCATTTTTTTTCAATTGATACCTTGTGTTTACATACTTTAGAAAATACTCAGGCTGTTGTAGGTTGTCCTATTTCTTTTTTTTTTTGTCATGGCTGTATGTAGGAATTCAGTGCCACAGCAACAAAAATGAATACTCCTCTCAAAATAGACAGATAATCTTTCCCGCGTTGTGACTCATACTGTTTTCTTTTTTTTTTTTTTTTGCATCCATTTCCCTCTCAGGAGTCTCTGCAGCAGCATCACCTGATGGGAGTCACATCTCAGACAGGCACCGGCACAGGCACTCCTGCTTCCTTGGCTACACCTCCGACGACAGTTCATCCGTCCCGCCAGTCATCTATTGCTGCTCAGCACCTCAAGTCCCAGCGCTCCATCAACACACCTGCCACTGCCACGCCTCCAAAGGTTCGTCCACAGAGCAGGAACCTCCTCCTCAACTCCTCGGATGCGAGCTTCAGCGGCAGTCAGCCAAAGTCCCGCCCATCGAAGCAAATGACACAGCAGCAGCAACAGCAGCCGCCGCCACAGCAGGACGGGCAGCTGCTGGTCACTGACAGTCCGGCTCCAGGGCTACCCTTCCAGACAAGCTCCGCTAAAGAAAACCAGGCTCCGGCAGCAGCTGCAGAGGAGTCCACAGACACGCCCACAAAAAGCAGCAAGAAGCCTCAGCAGTCACAGCTGCAGCCGCCGCAGCAGCATCTCCTGAAACCGGTCGCAAACAAACAGGTGAATGCTGCAAGTCCCTGAACAAAAACAAAAACAATAAAAGGTCTTTAAGCTGAAACTATTTAATGGTTAAAACAGGATTTGAAATCTTTTTCTTTTTTTTTCTTGATTGATGTTTCAGGGTAACAGCCAGGGAATGAACGAGCGGACGGTCGCATGGGTCTCCAACATGCCACACCTCTCTGCCGACATCGAGAGCCTGCGGCCGGACCGCGAGGGCCAGCTGAAAGAGTACTCTAAGAGCATGGATGAGTCACGACTAGAAAGGGTCAGCTGCTTTTTTACCTGTCAGAATATTTTATTATTGTTTGTGATTAAATAACTGTAATAATAACTGTGTTTTGAATGACCTTGATTTTAGAAATTAGAGACAAAAGAGGAGCCTTATGGGGTTTTAGTCAGATAGGTGTTAGCTTCATGCATGGACTGTTGCAAAAGTATTTAAACTTGGGATTTTAAGTGATACAGAGTAGCACATAATTTAGAAGTGAGATGAATCTAGCACATATTTTTAAATATCTTCAAACACACAAATTGGAAAAGTGTGGTATTTTCATTTTAGGATCTCATTATTTCAGTATCTCAGAAAAAAAAGTTGTAGAGAAAGTTAAAACAGGGCTAGATAATAAAACAATATGCCAAACTTACACACCACCAACGTCCTCACAGTGAAACATGGTGATGGCAGCATAATGCTTTATGGGCACATTTGTTATAATTCTTCAAGTTCTTCTGTAAGATAGCAGTATACTGTACTTTTTTATATGTAAACACTTCCATTTCCAGAAGCATGAATACTTTTCCAGTGCAATGTTTTGGTGAAGTCATATTTGTAATATCTGGTTCACCTTTCAGGTGAGGGAATACGAAGAGGAAATTCACTCTCTGAAGGAGCGGCTGAAGATGTCGCATCGCAAACTGGAAGAGTACGAGCAGAGGCTTCTGAGCCAGGAGCAGCAGACCAGCAAGATCCTGCAGCAGTACCAGAACCGCCTCGATGACAGCGAGCGGCGCCTGAAGCAGCAGCAGCTGGAAAAAGACTCTCAAATCAAAGGCATCATCAGCAGGTGATTAGCTTTCAGGCTCAGCAGGCAGTCATATCTGGTTTCTTCTGTTTTGTTATGTTTGCTTCACAAAACAAACGTGCATTTGTTCAGGTGAGTGTCACACATTGTTTGCCACAGCCAAGATCCACAAAAATATCCATATCTAACTACTATGAGGAGTGTTAAACATAAGATTTCATTTTAATCCTGCAGAAACATAATCCTTTTTAATGCCGCTCATAATCACGCAAGAAGATAAAACACAAAACCTTATTTGTTAATTAAACTCTGCACCTTTTAAAATTTAAATGTTCTATTTACATAAAGTTGAGGGAAACATATCTTAAGAGTATGAAAACACAAAAAAATGCATAATTATACAAGTATGAGCTGATAGCAGAATATTAGAGTTTTTTATTAAAGAAACTGATAGAAAAAGATCGCAGATGTCGCTTTATTCATGTCTGACGGCTTGGTAATGTGTGTGAGAGACATTGTGGAAGAAGCACAATCAGTGTGGTTAAAGTGCCTTTATTGAACCTGTAGTGGCTGCCAGTAGGAGAGGGGAAGCCATGTAAGTGTTCCCTGTTGAGAGGCAGAGGAGAGGAGAAGGCCAGCTTGTGATGCTCTAAAGCCTCCTGCTTTTCTACTTCAGTGCAGCTGAAGGTCATCTCTGCTCTCTCATTGGAGAAGCAGTGGAGCACAATGAGCTGTTGTATTCAGCTTGTTTTTATTAGAAATCCGTGTGGAAATAGAGGGCAGGTTCTATTGAAGGCCGCTGTTATGTGTTCGGTCCAGGAGAGGTCAGCAGAGATGAAGAAACGCAGGATAGCTCTGATTTGGCGTGTGCTGATGTGAGAACCTGAAGGCATCATTTCCCTCTTCAGAATTATTAGTTGTCATGTATGATAGTATTAAAAATACATTAAAAATATGCAATCATGTTTGATGAATAAAAATATTCCTGAAAAGTATATTTATTTCAGTAGCTAAATTCATATGAAACACATAATTACACACTGACTGGCTTATTCAAGACTTTAATTCTGTTAAATGTAACGAATTCCAGCTTACTGTTAATGAAAACATTACATTTAATATTAGAATTTCATACCAGATATAGAAAAAAAATATTTTTACTAAAGGAATAAGGGATGAATGTGTTATATTTTCAAAAGGTTCTTTTAACCTTGCAATCTGAATGCATATCATAATTTCTTGAACATGACTGTATATTACAAATCTCCTTAAAATGTTCAAATACCATTAACTTAACTACTAAAATAATACTTACTGACACACACACACAGATTATTAATGTAGCTTTTTTAAAAACTGCAATGAATAATATTTGCGAATTACAAATTTCCTCTGTTTTTTGCCTTTTTGTCACAATCGCAAATGATTGTTTCTGATTATTGAATGCTTTCAATAATCAGAAACAATTATTTGGGACAAGGAATGTTCATGTTGAAATGAAAATTTGTAGCTAGAAGAAGGGTATTTAGTTTAGAATTGATTAAATTAGAAGTAAGTTCCTATGTGTTTAGGATGTATCAGTGAAAAGTGCAACATTTGACTCGGGACCTCATATTTGTAAGAAGAATTTTGTCTCTTGTTGGACTGAACTGCATTTATAGAAGAAACATATTTAGGGGCTCAGCTAATTTGTTGTGGAGAGCTGAGCAGGCGGATAGAGGAACATTAAGAACCTATTTACCCAGAGGCAGAGGACTATCAGCCGGCTTACCAACAAGAATGTTTCAGATTATGTCGCCAAATGTTGAGCTACAGTCATTGAAAAGCATTTACAGCAACAAAACTCCCAAAGCGGTCCAAAAAGCTTGACGAGCTTTGGATATGGCTTCTTCAGTGAATATGTTTGTCTTCTTCAAAAACTAATGAGGATCAAATGTGGGAGGGAGGCTGGCTTTGATTAGATGGAAAAAATGGACTCTGAAGGCACTTTATGGGATGGATGTGTTTATTTGCTGTCATTTCAGTTTTTTCTTTGGGTGTGCAAATGGGGTTGCAAACTTCAGGGAGTCTGGAATAGAGGTTTGTCTCAGGGATGGAATTACATGAACATGTAAAAACGTGTGTGCTGAATCAAGGTTCCAGCTGGAATTAGCTGACATCTATCATCTTCAGGGTCATTTGGGTGAATATGTAGTTTTCAGCAGTTGCATTGAGTCGCAGAAGTATTCAAATCCCTAGAACGTTTTTTTAAACGTTTATTGCGTTACAAACACAAACATTATTTCTTGTTGGGATTTAATGTATTAAAGCAACACAAAATAGTCACAATATTAGGTGTCACAGGTTCTATGCTGGATTTTGATATAAACTTTGACTGGACCATTTTGACACGTGAATATATGGTTCAGTTAAAACCCATTTCATCGTAGCTCTTGTTGAATGTTTAGTGTTGTGAAATCCATCCTGGTCTCAAGTCATTTATAGGCTCTAGCAGGTTTTCTTCCAGGATTCAATCTGTAGCTCCATCCACCTTTCCATCAACTCTGACCAGTCTCCCTGCTCTGCTGTGTTTCATCATGGGAAGAGAGTTTTCATTTTGATGTCCTCTGTGTGGCTTGCAGTGTTTTTCATGTAATTTTGGTCTTATTTGACCTTCTTTACTTACTGTGTCCATAACTGAGGTGTAGAAAACTGGGATCAACAGTTCTTATAATCTTCTTTCAATAATTGTGTTCATTTTGCCACTCAGTAAAGGCCTGAAATGGTTTGTTTGCCTTTCAGCTGAGCCGGTTAAAAGTGTTTGGAAGATAGATTTAGATAAATACTGAACAGCCCTGGAAGAAAAAACTGTGCAATACTTGAGACCTTCCAGCAGGAACACGACCCCAGACTTCCTGACAGAATTACAATGGAGCAGTTCAGCTCACACATGCCTAGTTCAATGAATCAAACTGCTGAATTAGGTTCAGCTGTAATGTAACAGAGTAACATCTAGCAGCTTTAGGACACAAATCCCAGAGGACTAGAGTTTGACATCCTTGGTTTAGATCATGTTTTGGAATGGACCAGTCAAAGTCCAACCTATATTAAGTTGTAAATCTGTGGCAAGACATATTTTATATTCAGATGCATATTCCAGACAAATGGGCAAAAATAATTAACATTCCAAATGTATAAAGCAGAGAGACACAGGCTAAAAGACATGAAGCTGAAATTACAGCTAAAACTGGTTCTGCAAAGCCACTTTTCACTTTACAGTAATTGACAGTAATTGCTTATTTCATGCTGGCTATCACACAGAAATTCAAGGGTTGTTACTACTTTTGTGTAGCCTAAAGTCAAGGTGACTTGTTGTTCTGCATCCCAGTAATCCCACTGTCAAAAACATTCTGAAGAAAACCAGTTTTGTTTTTCTTTTTAATAACATGTTCATTCATTTTCAACATGATGATTTGAATTACCTTCATATTTTGTTAGTTGTCATTGACTTTTGTATATTTATGTTGTTGACTTTGTACTGCCATAAGGAGAAGACTGTAACATCTAGTCTTTCACTTTAAGGGTTTTCAATGGATTTTTCTTTTTTTCAAACAGAATAATCAGTTTGAATCAACTAATGAAGCTGAAATTGTGGCCAAGTCTCTAATGTAAAGTTAAAAATAAAGATTATCTAAACCTAGACAGGCTGATTGTGACAGAAATTAATACTTGGAAGAAATTATCATAATAATAATAATAATAATAATAGTGAGCAGACAATACATGACCGTACACTTCACTCATCCACAATTTCATTTTACATTTTCTGCACCTGAACAAAGATTAGATTCACTTTTGGGCACCTCACAGGATGCCCAGGAACACTTCAGGACCTTAATATCATCATATGGCTACACAATCTCACAGTACATCTGAAGAACGCCGGCTTCATAACTCTACTTTTGTCAACCGGTCTGTTTGTTTCTATTTCCCTGTTGTCAGACTCATGGCTGTGGAAGATGAGCTGAGAGGGGGTGCCATTCCTGATATTAAGCCTCGAATCCTCACAGACCAGGTTTGTGCCTGTGTCTACACCACCAGTCATGTCCTAAATCATTATTGCATCACATCCAAGAGCGTTTTTTGTAGAAACCAGCACAGGTTGAGATGTTTGCAGCAGCTTCCACATACGTCAGCCACCTCCATCGTTCAGTCCACGCTTTTTTGTCTGATCAAAAAGCAACATTTCACCGCATCTTGCACACACTTGGCGGGTGGGCATAAGGATCAGGCGAAGCAGAAATCACGAATCCTAAAAACTGCGAAGGAACAGCAAATCTTCCGAGCAGAAATTAGATATTATTTACCTCGAAGAGCTTATGATTCTCTGGAATGCATTTATCACTGAGGAACTGTGACTCACCAGCAGCGTCAGTGCAATTCAAGTTGCTGAATGCAACATGTGGGATGATTGGTGACGCAGGTGAAGAGGCTGTTTGTGCTTAAATAATATAGAGAAATTTAAAGGTGCCTAAACTCATGGAATATATAAACAAGGAAATACACGACTCGGAATTCCTTCTGCTCATAGTTAGACGGGAAGAGATTTTAATGCACATCTGCGGAACCAAAACATCCCATTCACATCGTTACAGAAATCCAAAATCTCTTGACTTCTACTTCTGACATCAGTTTTTTATAGAGTCCCAGCTCTACTGGTGTGTATTGGGAAACTTTGACCAATGGCGTTACTCCCCTCCATTTGAGTAGCACTTCTGGCTTGTTTTACACTGGATGTGTATTGGAAGTTCCGAGAATTAGGAGTTGACCTCCTGGAATTAGAGACGTCTTGACCTCAACATCTGCTCCAATTCAGATGAACTATTAGTCAAATTGTTTGTTCCTTATCTGTCCAAACAGAGGTTATTTCCCAAGTCTTGGGCTCCGGCCCGGTTCCTTTGCAGGCGAGCAGGAGAAGGGTTCGGTGCCAGAATTTTCTTGCACAACAGCTTAAAACTAACAACTTTCCTCTCTTAAGTGATTGTTATTCCACAACTCTCCAAATCTGAATTCCTTCCTGACTTCTAGGTCAGATTGACCCAACCATTTGACACAGTACATTTTTTTAGGTTAAACATACCTTAGTGCGAACCAACCAAACAACATAATTTTTAACTATTAATATAATTATATTTCTCTACAATAACTCAGAGGAAACATTTGCTATCCTTGAAATATACCGTCACCTTCTCTGCAGCTCCAAGGAACACAAGCAAACCGATCAAATTGTGTCTTGAAAGACAGACAAATATGGAAACATTTCAGCCTGCTGTGAAATTTTTACACCAGAAACCTAAAATAAATAAAATGTGATGGGATTAAATGTCCAAACTGTGCAATCTAATTTGGAGTCTGGCGAGACTTCTGCTGGATTAGCCTCCAATCTTTGGTTTAAAGTCCTGTCAGAAGAGGAGTATTGTAGAATTAAAATCATCCGTCATTTCATTAAGACCTTTTAAAGTTCTCTTTTTCATATTAAGTTAATATTTTTTTATTATTATTAAAACACTCAACCTAAAAAGATTAAATCCTATTTTAACCCTCACTTTCCAGACACATAACTTCAATAACTTTAAAATTAAATAATGGCTTCAATATAGATAGATTTCAAAACCTCACCGTTTCCTTTTTATAACATCATGAAATAATCAAAAAAATTGGAAAAGATATCACGTAGAGAATTAAGGATCTCCACAAGTTTGGTTGATCTTTGGGTTTCCAGATGCTTCAAGGTGCGACATACATCATCGAGAAATTATATATTAGTATTAGTACAGTATTCTCCATGATGTTTGAATTCATGAGTCCTGAGACTTTACCCTCACATATTCCTACCCAATCTCAATGCAAAAGTAAATAAAAAAATAAATGTACTGCTGTTTGGGATTAGTTGTAGATTAAATTTATTTATCCTCAACTGAGAAATGTGCCTTTTAAAATAATATCACAGCACATTTCTTGTCATATCAAAACCATGTTTATTTATTTCCCCATCATGTCATTCCATTCTGTCTTCAGAGTCTTGCTATTAAGCCCTTTAAGCCTCTGTTGAGGGGTTATGTTATCAGACATTAGGCCAAGATTTTCCAAAAAGTAAATTGGTAATTTTCATGTCAAGTTAAAATATTCAAATATGTAAAGGGATCTGGTGATCATGTGGACTGGAGAATAGTTCTCATCAATGCTAGGACTACAAAAGAGAAGACCTCTCTGCTTCTTTGTACTGACAGAAATAACCCATCTAATTTTTCATTATGGCAAAGTGTAGCACACATTAAGATGCGACTTAAGATAAAGTTTTCATGTACCTCTGATTTTAAATATTTTTGTCTGAATTTAGCCTTTTTAACTTTATTTAAATGTGCAAAGTTAAAACAGGGGAACACTTTTAAATATCACAGTAAAACTAGGCCTGGATAAACTTGGAGAACCCTGAAGTTTCCCACATGTTCAGTTACTGTAAGTTAACCAGCTGTTATGTCTTAGCAACACAGTTATTCTACTGTCAAATTTAACTTAATATAAAAGAAAAACCTCATTTGAAGAAATATTAGGCTAAGATTCTGAATGTTTGTCACCTTTCAGCTGTAAATGTAGAAAAATGGTAATTGTATTTATTTTGTCTTCTGCAGTCTCTCAGCCAGGTCTATGGGGGCCTCCCTGGATCCTGACTGCTAGCTCCAAAGTGACCAGAATTCATGATGGTCACTCGGGTGTAAGAAGGTGGATAAAAACGGCTCCTACAGACTGACTCGAGTCAAAGGCCTACAAAGGACCAACGATGGTGTCATCGCACAACATTATCCATTAAGAAATATTTTCAAAGTTGTTGCAAATATTAAAACTAAGCCTGTAACAGAACTTGACAATCAACTCAGCAAGAGGACCAACGTGTGCAGCAAATGCTTTGCACGGTTTGGTTGAAATATAAGCCAGTGCCACAATAACGACAATACTGTTCCTAAAGAGTTTTTGTAACTGTGGTGAAGAAGTTGTGGAAAACAGTGGGATGAAGACGGATTTAAGATTACTTCCCCTCTTCTACAAGAAGCTTCCCACTTCAGTGGCTGAGGATAAAATGTATAGAAGAGGATTTTACCAGGCACAATATTCCTTCATGGTGACGCCTTCAACAAGCAACAAGCATGTTGTTGAATCATCAAATATTTTCTACTTTAGATTTAGTAGAATTTAGCTTTTTTATTTTTCTTTATATTATAGCCATCTCATCTTAAAAAGCCAGACAAGTTCTACAATCAGCTGATTTGAGTACAATCTGAGGTCTGTGATTTAACTTTTTAAGTTTGAAAGATATCGCTAAAACTTGACTTTCAATGTGTATAAAAATGTATTCGTAAATATTCTAAATCCATTTAATAATGGGGACACTTAAACTAATCTAATTTTATAAAAGTGATGGATATAATGACAACATGGTGAGTTTTCAAAACAGTGATACAGATTTTTCTAAGGAAAATTCTGGGCAAATTAAACACATTACAGTATTGTAACAATTTCATCCAGTACTAGATGTAAGGAGTCTTGGAACCAAAGGTGGGTTGAATGGCAACCAAATTAAAATTCATGTCTGTCCTTGGGTATTTTAAAATATGGTTTGGGTGATATAATGTAGGCATGAGGAATCTGTATCTAAACTGTTGTATGCATTTCTCAGAACAGACTCATTTTGGAGTATGGGGGAGAGATTCTAATTGGAGAATAAAGATAACACAGCATCACAGAAATGGGCCAAATCAATACAACACATACTCAAATCTTTTTGGACAGGTTAAGTGTCAAATTTTAGTAGTTATACCCTGCCCCTTTTTTAATTAGATGTAAACGCCACCACCTTCCAAACCAAACAACTCTCTGAGTAGCTGCTAGCTTGACTTCGAGTAGCTGCTAGCTTGACTCCGAGTAGCTGCTAGCTTGACTTCGAGTAGCTGCTAGCTTGACTCCGAGTAGCTGCTAGCTTGACTCCGAGTAGCTGCTAGCTTGACTCCGGGTAGCTGCTAGCTTGACTTCGAGTAGCTGCTAGCTTGACTCCGGGTAGCTGCTAGCTTGACTCCGAGTAGCTGCTAGCTTGACTTCGAGTAGCTGCTAGCTTGACTCTCAGTCACTTTGTAACGCTGTTTTGAAAATGTGCCATAAGATTTTATGTTAATAGCTTTGACTATAAATTTACTGTGTCCCTGCTTATAGCTAACACATTAACAAGCATTGGAATACTCATGTTTTTTTGTTTGTTTTTAAATGTCTCTGAAGCATACATCTGCAACAATTCTGCATGTGCTTTTGGTGGCAAGAATAAGTAAGTCAGTAATTCTATGATTTTGCTACAATTATCACGCGTTGAGACAGCTTTTCATTGTAAGGCATATTTTTTAAGCTAACCTGTCAGCTCCTCCAGTTTTTATTCGGAAGAGTGTGGCACTGAACCTTTTGCATAATAGCTACAATATGACGGATGGAGAGAAACGGATTGATTAAAACATTAAAAGACTAAGAAACAGGGATATGTAGTATATGTGCATAAGATTTGACTGCCTTACAGTCTGTAATACAGGGCCCAAAAATAACAAAACCAATACAAAGAAAAAGGAAAAAAACAACAACCTGTAAACTTTGTATATTAAATGTACTTTTTGTAGTCAGGTGATGAATTGATAAGCAGTGTGTTGGTTAACTCTATTAGAATCATTTACATTACAAATTTCATGGTTGATATATTTTATCTTAACCTCTTGCCTTTAAAAATACATTTTACTTCAAGATAAATTATAAAAAATTACATGTTTATGTTACCAGAAATGTATAAAATAGCTTAATGTATATCTATTCTTATATGTAAAATGTATTAAAATCAAGGGTAGGCCCTCAGGCATGTTAAAGTTGTGGCAAAAACTAATTCTTATATTCTATGATGACTCTTAATGCTGCAATCCAGAAACAACAGTTGCGGGCGGAGTGTTTTTCTTTTCTTCCGGAGGAATTGATGATTATTATACTAGCTCGCCTGTGTTGTGTAACCAAAACAGTTGTGGTGCTTTCATCAATGCTGGATTGCAGTTTTAAGTTCTTTTTGAAATATGTATCTATTTATTTACTTGGCCTGCATTGCAATACAGTATTCTAAAATGTTAAATTTCATATCTGTTTTTATTTTTCTGGACGCTGCAATCCTTGGTCTGTGAGAAATGTTTTCAACGAAAGCAAATATAAACTATTTAAAGTTATGCCTATATATTATTGAAGGTTTATCTGTGTTGGTTGCAATGGGCTACCTCTTAGATAAAGCCCTTGCCAGTTGTCTGCTTTATACCATACAAAGTAAGGAAATATTTTTGTTTTATTTGGTTAGAACAACTTGGTTTTTTTTTTTAAATTACCCCAAGTACAAACTAGTTAACACTTTACTACTAACCAAATAGGGAAATAAATCAGGTTCAGATCTTGGTTGCTTGCTTATTGCTATTTCTGGATGCTCCACGCTTTCTGAGGTTTCTCATATTTAAGTGCCGTTACCATCACAGTCAAATTAATATTATTTGCATTCCAAAAATTTGTCATACTCTCAGGTGTTATGATGAGCACAGAGGAAACAAAACAAATATTGCATTTCTATTAAATTAACACAGAGGGAGGCATTTCTACATTTGGTTGACCAAAAAAAGTTGATCTTTAGTCACTAATCTAGAGCTAAAAAAATTTCATCTGTCATTAAGTTTGCAAAAGCTGAGGAAGGTCTGAGGAAGCACAAAAACTGAGACAATTAAAAGGAAACTGTATTTTCAGTCAAAATGTCTGCCAGTTATGCCAGTCAGAGCTTTTAAAAATCTGAAAAGGTAACGGGCCCAAAAAGCTGCAGCTTGTTTCCTGCTACAGAACATTCAGAGACTTTTTGCAGATGGGAATTTTGGTTAATCCAGATACCCATGAATATGAAACCCTTTTACTTTCCGTCACTCTTTGTGCTCTACATGTCCATTATTGTGATGAACCAGAAGTTGAATTTATATTTGGCACACAAGTTCACCAGTAACTGAAGAAAGACCCACTGTAATAACGTATTAAAAGAATTTATATGGAGAATTCTATTGAGAAGTGTTTGTTTGCAAAATTGTGAAATCTTAGATAATTTATGAAATTTTGTGAGATAAAGGGGTGGGGGGAGGGAAACTGCCATATTCCTGAAGGCAAAGCAGGACCTAACAGAGTAAGATTATCTTATATATTTTAAGAAAGAATATACAACATCAGTCAACCTATTCATGTTTCTAAAATGGATGTATAACATTATGGAGTGGAAAAATTATTTTTTTCTTGGCAGCTATTACTCTGCACAATTGATCTACTGTGTCACAAACATATTGCTGGTGGGATTTTTGACTTGAATTAGGCCTCCTGGATGTAATACCTTAATTTACTTGAGGTTCCTTTTGAAATAAGCCATGCCCCATTGATAAGCCATACCCTCCAGACCCCTGATGTTGTGTGGTGGATGTTTAACGTTGGTAATTTTATTTATAATGGTAGTAATCGTAGGTATGATTGCGCTTGTAATTATTATTAGTGTAAGTATACTTGATTGATATGACTTGTTTTGAACAAAGGGAATGTATTCATATTTCAGGTGATTTTTTTCCGAGTGATTTAAATAAATTATTAAATCCCTAATTCTTGATTATCTCTTGTTTCACAAGACAAGCGTCTGGATCTGGGCAATTTCGCCCCTTTACAAATTTATTTCCCTATTTTGTATCTGCATGTTTCCATTCGGTCCCTTCCTACTTCTATGTCTTAACTATATTTAGCCATAGGCCGTTACTTGGTTTCAAAATTTGCTCAAATGTCACATGTATTTTGACTTTACATGTTATATTCTGAAATCTGTGTATTACACCTTTTTTATATTAATTTTGTTTCTGATTTGCTGCCATCTGATTGTTTCTGTTTTCTTCCGTTATGTCATACAACACATTAGCAATCCTGATCAAACCAATATGAATGTAAGTAGATTGCATTTATGTTGAATTATTGGTAGATAATGAATTTCTCAAAGCTACACTTCCCTAGAGTAGAATATAAAGAATGTAATTAAAATGTTAAGGCAGTTACTATGCATTTCCTTTATGGGTACAAGTTATCTTTTCTGTATTTTCTAGTTGAATACAGAAAATGCACTTTTTTAAAATCTTTGGTACAAAAGATTTTAGGGCAACTGCTGGTATTCAGGTTGACTTTAGATAAGAGATATTACAGTAGGCAGCATGTAGACAGCCATTTGTGTTGTCTGGCTCCAATTGAAATATTTAGTTAAAGTCAGCAGAATTCTGTTTTATAATATATACTGGAAAATCTGATTAATTTTAAAGTTTAGCTTGACGACCAGTCAGTCGGTCAGTTTTGGACATAAGAGGCAGATTTTCTGTAGACGTAGTCGGTGCCTATTTTTACGTTTTGTAATGAACTAAAGTCACTGGTTGGAAGTGGTCTTACCAATTTTGTGCAAAAACGTGTGCAATACGGTCACAACCTGGTAATGTTGGTGTTGGCCGTTCATTTCTGTTTACAAGAGGGATGGGTCCCAACTCAACCCTAAAACACAGCCTGGATCCCACTGCAGCAACTAAACACCTCCAGTGATTCCTTGTTTTACTGCTGGAAAACAAAGGAATCGCAAAGAGGCTGTTCATTACAAACAGCCTCTTTGTAATGAATGAAAAAGTGATGAAACGCCACCAAGCATATTTCCTCTATCAGCTCACAGCTTCGTCCTGTGCCGCAGCTAATCAAAGCCAGCACAAGTCACTCATCCAAACGTGGCTCAGCATTCAGTAGCATCATCTCAGTGGCTGTAAGGATAATGAGATGTCAGCTGTTTCCCATCAGAGATCTGCACAGAGACAACAGATGTACACCAGCCAGGACTCTGACAGGCTTCGAGAGGATGAAGAAGGATCAGTTTCATAAATCTTACTGCTCTTCCTCAACAGCAGTCACACTCCATTATGTGTGTTATTTAGGCTTATCAGAAAGAAATCTCTATACACCTAGCAATGTTGCTGCATTTTCTCATAAAAATTAAAATATAAAAACCGTTTCATCTGAACAAATTTCAAGTTTTGCAAAAAAAAATTATTTTAGAAATCTGAATCTTATAACACGACAAAGCACAAAATGTACATACAAAAATGAGAAATTAGTCCTACTGAGTCAATACTCCCCCTCAGCATCATGCAACCACCATCTTTTGTTTCTGTGTATAAATACATTTCTAGAAGCTATGTATTGTTTACAATTAACATATAAGAAGTGACAGATCTTTTCAAAAAACTATTTTCATGTGGACAAGACCTTAACTGTGATGTCTGAACACCAGGAACAATGAGCTGCAAAACAATGAGGAAAAAGGCACCAGACATATTAATTCTAAAATATATATTTTTAGGTATCTTATTGACAAAAAATCCGGACTGTTAATTACAGCCCCAGAAAAATAGAAATGATTACAAACTAATTTGCAAATATCGGTTATACATGATAAAGTGGAATTACAGAGCTAATAAGAACTTTACACATTATGCAAATAAGATAAGAAAATGGCTGAAATGTGTTACAGTTTTTAAAGCAATCCTGCCCCCTATTGATAAATAATGTTGCCTGGTATAGTCTTTCAGAGGTGCCAAAGTTTAGTACTCAAGAATTATCTTGCAACTTGGATGCATCCCTGCTCTAACACATCTGAATCAAAAACTGATTCAGTTTTTGCTCCTGAGCTTTGCTCCTTTGCACAGGAGCTTTGCAGACTCAATCAGATGATTCAGCTTTGCAGAATCAGATGATTCAGCTTTGCAGAGTCCTGGTCCTGGTAATGAGTCATTCATTTGATTCAGGTGTGTTGGAGAAGGGATGCATGTAAAATAGTACACAATAATAGAGCTGAAGATCAAAGTGTATAAAGGAGGTCACCAGAACCTTCAATATTTGTATGTTGTTGTTGTTGTGGAAGTATGGGTCAAGTCACACTCACTCCCAAACAATGCATTTAGTCAATTATTTTTGTATAGGAGACCTTTTAGAGTTTTCATTACCAACAAAGTGTCCACTAAGTACTGAATACATTTCAGTACTTAGTACTAATTTGAGTTAGTACTAACCTAATTTGAGTTATTTGTGTCTATTTCTCATTTGTGAATAATTGCTTAATTACAAATGGCTTACAATTTCTTGTCAATAGGTCCCATGACAAAAATTTGTACAGTTAAATACTTATGGTCTTGCAGTATTACTGTAAAAACGCCAAAGTTTTGAAAATGGAATCCACAAATAAGCACAGATTCTACAAAAAGTTATGATAAAGAAACATAATACATATGTATGCAATGTACAAACACAAAGTAATGTATAAAAGTCACAAAACACAAATGGTTTGACCATAACATTACCAAGGCGACCTGCTCATTTACCACAAAGAAAACACAAAAGAGACAGAGTAAGACAAAAAATAATAAATACAAAATTGGTTCACACATACTGTCTTGTAAAAAAAGAAAAACAGCTATGCAGATTCACCAAGGCTAATGTAACCACGCAAAGTTCCAGACAAAAATATGCAAGTTGAGAAAAAGCCACTAAATAGTCATTGCTTTTCTAGTTCACATCTTCCCTGACTAAAAAAGGAGTATCAGCACCATCTTGTGGTGTATTAGAGGATATAAATAATGGCTGAGATTTTTTCAAAGTTCTAAAATATTTCTCATTGTGAAACTTAAAAAGTCTCATAAGAGGACTAAAACTCAAATGTGCATTTTGGCTCTGTAATTATACAATGCAATTAATATTTTAACGTTTCAATAATATTTGACTGACCAGTTTTGTTCTCTTCTTCAAAGAGTTAAAAGTTGCTGATGCAAAGTGTAAAGCAAAAAACACAAAGGATGAACAAATTGTTGTTTACGTTCAGTTGGTTTTATTTTTAGATTTCAATTCAACATTTTCACACTTTACACTGAAATAAACAAGCACAACCACAATTAAACTGTTCCTGCAACAGCAGAATACAAAAGAGGAGAGATACTTTTTTTCCCACAAAAGTTATCAACAACTACAAAATATTGTTTATTCTTTCCAATCAAATAATAAAGAAGAAGGAAAGAAAAGACGCTGGCACAATATCTTTAGGTAATATTTTAGCATATGCTACTTTGAAAATTTTTAAACATTTACATTTTTATGCAGAAGCACAGAAGCTAAGTACCTGCATCAACATGAACATTCTCATATAGACACTACTGACCATTAGGGGGAAAAGTGAAATGTTTATACAACGTGCAGTCAGAAGTCTTAAAAGAACAGCATGACTTTCTTTAAGGGAGGCTTTCTGGAGTTCATATGGAGCAGTCAGTGTCTTACCTGCTGTAGGTAGCTGAACAGTCTCAGTTCAAGACAAGACATGGTTGTGAATGCATAAAATACAAAAACATGTTTTTATTGTCTGGTATTACTAATAATGGTTTTCCTGGTAACAGAGAAATTCCTTCAGTACAACTTTGCATTTCACCTTATTGGGTTAGTGTGGTGTGTGGTAGTAGCAGAAGGTTACTTCTGTTTACTGCCTGCCTTTGTTTTTCTGCCCTGCACCACTTCAACCATAGACAACCCTGATATGACACTGACTGATGGAATCATCATAAAAATGATGGTGAGAAACAGAACTTTGAGGATAATACACATTTTTCAAAGCTGATATTGTTGCCTTCTCAAAAACAATTGCAATTGCTTGCTTTTCAAAATTGAGTGGCTCTGTCTCAGACTGCTGCTGCAGGCAGGCAAGATACTATCTGCTCCTAATGTCCCCACAGAACACAAACGATACAAACCCTCTCTATCGCAGAAAAAGACTGAGGAAACATTGTGTTGAGACTTTACAGTGGTGATGCTCCAGCTGGAAGTGTTGTCAGCGGTGTGTAGCCCCTTGAGTCAGTTTGGCACGTCTGGCTGTAGACGTTGCTGAGAGGAATACCAAGCTGACTACCTTGCCCTAAACCCTCCTCGGAGTTAAGCGCATAAGGCATCTTGGAAATGATGGCCAAACTCAGCTTGAAGAAAACATTACGCAGAGCTGTGCGGTATTCCTTCCTGACCAGACAATAGATGACAGGGTTGAAACAGCTGCTGGTGAAAGCTAAACAGTTGGCCAGAGGGAAGAAGTACGTCTGAGCAGTGTAGAACGATTTGCTCATATCAATGATGTCAAGCTGTATCAGGACGCTCCAGAGAGTGAGGATATTGTAGGGAAACCAGCAGGCACAGAAGGATAGCACCACCACAGCCACAGATTTTGAGATGTCGGCTTTTCGCCGAGTGCTGCTGCTGCCTTTCAGTTTGTGCCTGCAGAGGAATCGCAGCAAGAGCAAGTAGGAGAGGATGATGATGGTGTAAGGTAGCAGAAATCCCAGAACCACTCGCAGGAGTTGGTTTATTCCGAGCCAAGCCGTGCCTTCTGGGAAGCGGAGCAAGCATGCTGCGTCATTGCCGCTGCCCACACGGCTGAGGTCTGCGAACACGGCCCTGGGTACCGCCACGATGAGAGCCCCAACCCAAATGATAGCTGTGGTTACCGGGAAGGTACAAGATCTGTTGCACAGGGACGATCCAGGTTTGAGAGCTGTTGCCACATAGCAGTAGCGTGTCAGACTCATAGCTGTCAGGAAAAAGCAACTTGCAAAAACGTTCAGTCCAGTTAGTAAGGACACAGCCTTGCATGTGGCTAAGCCAAAAGGCCAACTGTAGTCCAGAGCAATGTCCACTGCCCAAAACGGTAAGGCAAGAGAAAACAGCAGGTCGGCCAAAGCTAGGTTGAAAACAAGGAAGTTGATGGTGCCTGTGGTAATGGTGTGAGTTGAATAAAGTAGGAACATGACCAGCAAGTTGCCCAACACTCCAGCTGTAGCCACAATGAAGTACACCACAGAGATGAACACTCTCAGCGTTCCTTCATCCGGACTCTCCATCCCACTCTCATTGTTTGAATTGTGAAATGACAGCAGAGAGTTGTTGCAAAATGCACCCAAACTACAACTGCTCAGGAGGTTGTAGAAAACCTCGAGCCTCTTCAAATCAAGATTTGACATGTTTTTAACCTCTAAAACTCACGTTTTTAAGGACAGCTTGTTTTTTTTTTTTTAGAGGTGGAGGTGTTTCCGCTTACCCTCTGTGAGACAACTATAAATCAGATAGGCAAGTTCCGGCTGCGCGTTTATTAGATGACAATCGTCTGCTCCTGCGAGGGAAGAGGAAATTATAATTACATCATAGACGCAGCAGTTTATGAGTAAATAAGTGGATTAGCTTGGTCAGATAAACTAATTATACTGAAGTGTCAGCCACAGGGTCAGATCGTGCTGCCCAGATGTTAATGAAAGAAACAAAGTATCTAAATTTTTTATCAAAGTCTTGTGGTTGATTTCATTGCCTAACAGAGGAAACATTTCAAGATTTGTTCAGTATAATTTTTAACCATACTTGCTTAAAAAAATTCATGACCACACAGCATGTACAAACATCCATCCTCTAATAACTGATTATGATGTTCGATTTCAAACTAATCGCATTATTTGAACAGGAGATGATCTGCCAAGTAACCCAAATGGGTTTTCCTCAAAGATCTGCCAGATAAAGAATTCTTGACTTGTAGATGTTAAATTAATATTAATATTGAAATCTATAGTTTTTTTGTCTCTAATTTTCTTCTCTATCTTTTGCTTGTTTGAAATTAAAAAGGCAAGGAACTTGGAACTTGTGCTCAACCCTCTAACATTACTTACTGCCTTATTTATTTATCGATCCAGTTTTCATTTATCCAGCTGTTTATCTAAATTTCTCCCAGTCTTAAATCTACCGGCTTTATTTAAAAGTCTTGCAACTTTGAGCAAGACTTTTAAATAGAAAACACAGTTAATCACTGACATAAATCTGTTACTTAGGCACATCTAGTGTTCGTTAAGTACTGAAGACCAGAATCAGTTTAAATTTCCATTTATTTCAAATAATTTGACTAGAAATTAAATATTACATTCGAATGTAAATCAAATGACAAACCTCACAAGCACAAGCTTTACATCTTCCTGTAGTTTCTATTGCTATTTTACATGAAAGAAACAAAACAAATCTTACCTGGGAAATGAATGATGGAAAACCTTTAGCTGGGCTTACTGTCATCGCTATGAGCTCTGCTGAAGAACACGGAAAACAGCAATATTCATTGTCCCCTTCCCTTGTTTTAGGCTCCACCTTCTAGAGAAGGATCAACAAGGGTCTCATAAATGGTTGATCATTAACTGTAGGAACCTACTAATATTTAAGTATCGACAATCATATCAGTCTTGTTAAATAAACAACAAAAAAAAAACTATCAAATGTCAATTTGAAGGGTAAATCCTTTTTGTCTGTGAGAATTAAATTTTTTATAGAAAGGAAAACTAACATCTAGTTTTCAAAATCAAACATTAACACTTCAATTGGAACTGATTAGCTATCTGGAGCTAGTCTTTAATTGAAGATTAAGCTATTGGTAATCACTACCATGTTATAATGACTAAATCAAGACAGAAGAATCTACCATAAACAAACAAGAAACCGTATTACTTAGAGGGAAGTTCCGAAATTAACTGAGAATGAAGGTTATCTTTAGCGTTATCAAACTGTGGTTCCTTTGTGACATAATTTGTTGCTACAATTACATGGTTTGACATCAAGGAAAGGTTGGAGAGTAAAGATGAGGAAGGCGTTACCTCTCTCACTCTCTGCTAGATTGATATCCTGTAGCAAATATGTACAAATACTTAAGTACTGGTTCGCTGTGCTGGTCTGTATGCACTTCATTTCACTAGATTATCTGTTATGCAGTGAAGTTTTATATATACATAAATATTTGTATTGCACTGCACGCACTGTGACTGAGTTTTCAGTTGTATGTTTGAAACAGTGTTGCAATACATGTGTGGGGAATGTGCTGTTAATGAAAAGATCCATGTTGGGATCTGCTCCACTGAATTCTTTCATTTCCAGGAAATTATAATGTGGCATTATTATTATTATTATCATTATAGTCAGAACTGTAACTATAATAATAATAATGGAGGAAGTGGGTTGCGGTCTAAGAGAGAAATTCAAATGATTGACTTTTTTTTTTTTATTCGATCAGCTTTATTGGAAGTGGATGGAAAACAGTGCACTGATGTATTGTTTTCCATCCATAGTTACCAACAGCCATCGCTGCATCTTTTTATTTATTTTTTATTTATAAACTAATTCATTAAACACCAGACTTTTACCACATGTGCTTTATTCTCCTGCACAGTTTAACTCTATGTATATGTATTGTATTTGTTATGCAGTATTTTGCCTACAGTTAGACAATGAATGGACTGCAAAAACACAAAGTATTATTGGTCTAGATTCAAGTGCAAAGTTTTGGGACTACATAAAATACGACAAAACTAAATTAAAGTACAATTTCTGACCCTAATTAAAACACTCCTTCCAATCCTCATTCTCACCTTCCTTCCAACCCTCCTTCAGCATTCAAATAAATTCTAAAATAAAGTGTAGCAAAGTATAACAACTCTGATTTGATTTGCATTTTGTTTATCTCTATTTATATGAAAGGCATTATTGCTTTCAGATTAGACCGAGCAGCAGAAATGATTCTTCATTATAAAACCCTGATAGTGGAAAGAACATCAGCAGTGAATGACTAAATGAGATTAGGATGCAAAAGGCGGAAGAGTGAAGAGTCTGATTTATACTGGTCTGCATGCACAGAGTTTTCATAAATGGACTGAAAAACACATGCCACTCCCTGAGCTTTCTGCCGGCAACATCCCGCAGAAACACGTTTCCAACATTAGACGTGCTGTGTAAGAAAAAACAAAAATAAGATATCTGACATCATCTCTATCTAAGTGCTTCTTGTTTGATTTACAAAACTATGTCTATTTGCTAAATGTGAGGATATTTAGAGAAATTATTTTAAGACATGCTGAGATGATTAAAACTCTAAAAGATCAGTGAAGTCCCAGGTGATAAAGTCAATGTTTTTAAGGTTCTGATTGAGGAACTCCTGCTGATCTGTTTTAAAGTAACACCTTAAATATTTTTTTTTCTTCACATTGAAAAAATCTAATTAAATAAGCCAAAATAAAGAGAATTATGGACCTTCACATGTTTGGGTTCAATTTCCAGACGCCTGATGGTACCATTTCCTTCTGCCTATGCAAGTAGGCATAGACCACTGACTATTTTCAATGGCTTTCAATGGCTTTACAAAGTTACTGTCAGTGAATAACTAACATTTTTTCAATCAGACAATTCCTATAGTTTAAAGTAATATAATAATAGAGAAAATAGTGGAGAGAACCGTTTGCAGTGTGCATTTCTCAGTATGACGTTGAAACAGGGAATGGTTTTGTACGGAGTAGAGCGAACAAGTGACCAGACTTGTTCGCCCCTGAAGACCTATTTTAAGATCAGCACTTCAACATGAATTTTTGCTAATATTACAATTAAATTTGAGAACTATAAAAAATGATTTGAACTGCTTAAAGAAAAACATGTCAATTTCTCTTTAGTAAAAAGAAAAATTGTGAGATGAAACAGACCTGAACCCTAACTTGGTAATATTTGTTTTGGCAACAAATATGTAATTGGCATGCACTATATTACTGTTGTTTTAGATGTTGGCTGTAACATCTAAAACAACAGTAATATAGTGCATGCCAATGACTTTTCTGTAACTCCTTTATCTCTGGTATCTTGTCTGTGACTCAAATAAGATACAGTACAGACCAAAAGTTTGGACACACCTTCTCATTGAATTCAATGAGAAGGTGTGTCCAAACTTTTGGTCTGTACTGTACCTACTTTCTGAATGAAAGGTCCTGTCTGCTCTAAACTTCAATTTTTCAATGCACAACAGTGACACCCACTGGCTGTTTTTGTGTAGGGTTGTACACAAAACTCAAAAATGGCTTCCTCAAATGGAATGAGTTTCCTAGTTTGATTGCCAAGCAGAAAACTTCCTGAAGGACTATTAGTTTAAGGAAGCCATTGCTGGCTCACTAGTTGACTTTAAATCACACTGTTAAATGCAGAATGTAAAAAAAAATATTAGGCAAAATTAAACAATCTGAAGCAGACCCCCAAATGCTGAAGCAAAACTGAGCTCACCTATATGACAACTTAAGAAATCAATGGAGATAGCAAGGAGACTGGACAAAAACAGCAGTGGAATAGAGTGAATACACATATTTTGTGACATACTTATGTAACTTGTTCTACTTCTAAATAAACTACAACTACTTTCTAATAAAGCAGTTGTTTGAAGCAACCGCCACGTTACTTCAAAATGACACCAACACCACAGTATAGCCAGAAGAACAATCATCTATAATTCTGCATGTACCTGGTGTGATGTATGACAGAAATGATTTTGAGTTCAGATTAATGAGATTGACTACAAGCACTGAGAACTGCTAACACGTCTGTTAACATGTCTGCTGACATTTACATATTTTATTTACATCATAATTTTTAGACACCCAGAAATTGAAAATACAACTTAATCTACAAATCCACTTCAACAAATAGAACTTTGCTAAATGTAGTTTTTTTACTGTGGTAATAATTGTAATGATACTCAGTTTATTTGGTCTTATTTATGTATTTAAATAATATTTAATAGACAGAAGAAACTTGTCTTTGCGTGAAGCGCCTACACGTTTAGAGAGGTGGAGCTAATAAAACTCTACTTATTCCTGAACTTTATCTGAAATCTGTTCAAGTATAAATACATAATTTGTTTATTTAAAAAATGTTTCTTTTGCTGTACTTTCAGCAGCATCACTCAACAGCTGTGTACACATGGACTTGCCAGATGTTTTGTTATTATATGGTGTGCTCTTCCTAACACGACTGTGAGCCGGAATTAAACCAGCCACCTAATTGAACTTTCTGTTGAAGAGGGTTAAATTACTTCTGCTGTGATCTGGCAACTTAATAGGAAATAACTTGATCTTCAACAGAACCCACTGTCCCTCCCTAACAATATTAGCTAATAAGGAAAACAATAATAATAATAATAATAATAATAAAAATAAAACTGTAGGAGATAATAGATACTCTTTCAATTATTCATTAAGTAACTTTATTATTTAATTGTAGCATAGTTGACCTTCAATAGTGCTCAACATTCTTTAAATTTGTTTTGTTATTTAGGGATCACATTCATGACCTCCTAATTGAAGGTTGACGACCCCCAGTGGGATCCCCACCCCATGTTTTAGAACCGCTGTTCTAAACTAAAACTACCTTAATCTAATCTGAACCTCCGCGCACGCGCCCCCCCCCCCCCTCCACACACCCCTTCCGCCCTCCACACCAGCGAATGGGACAGACCCGCGCGCTCACGCACGTATCACTGTTGCTCGTTAATAACGTTAATAACGTTACCTCTCGCGTCACTCACGTCCCCCCCCCCCCCCCCTTCACCCTCCTCCCAACAACAACGGTCTGCCGCTGCCGCCGCGGAGCCTCCTGAGGACGGAACTGCGGTTCAGGTGCACCGCTGTGATTTAAATAACAACTCAAGTTTATGTTAGCGTTGCGAGAGGAGAAGGAGACGAGGGGAGATTAGCACAGTGCTGAAAGACAGCTCTCTGATTTTGTCGACAAGTGTTTATCCGCTGAAGGGAGCTCGCCATTGTTTTATCTGTGATGGGATTCCTTCAGGAGCAACCTGCCGCCTGACGTTAACTCCCCCGCTGGAGGTAAGAGCTGAAGCTAGGCGACAGTTAACTGACAAAAACACAGTGTTTCCTTGAGGCGCAGGACGGCGTGCTGGCTGGGACACTTCGCTATTGGAGTTAGTGTCGGCGAAAGTTAACTACAACATCCCATCTAACTATTATGACTGTCAGTTCAGTTACCAGTGCGGCACTCGGCGAAGTCCCACTTTATAGCCCACTCAAACAGCCGTTGCAGGAATAATTGGCGATTAATCACACGTTTGTGAGCGTCTTTGTTGCACCAGCAATAAGCGAACATGTTCAACGCTGCTGAACGTGTGTTAGGTGAGCGCAAACGGGACAGACAACAAGGCTGCCATTGTACCGGATCAGAGGCGGATTAACGGAATTCCTTTTCTCTGCACTGTCTGAACGGCCTCCAGCCTCTCTCTCTCTGGTCTCTGTCGGTGCTGGATGTTTTGAGAAGCTCTCACCTCTTGAACTTTTTAGAAACTAAACTTGAACTCCATCAGCAGATATGCACACACTAATCAGTTGATAGATGTCAAAATGAAGGTGTTGGGGAAACATGTGGATGGGGACAATGCTTTTAAAAGGCATTAGCTTCCTGAATTGTGATCCAAACACAAGAAGACTTACAACTGTAACTTAATGTGCATTTTTCTTAATTGGTAACTTATTAATAGTGTAAAATACTATGTATAACTATACATAGTATAGTTATACATACTATGTAATAATGTGAGGGATGTTTATAGAGTCTTCAGGATTCAACAATAAATATCAAACAACCAAGAACATGTAGATTTAGAAATAAAGTTATAGTATTTTCAAATTCCTGAAATTCTAGGGTTTTTGTTTAAAAGGTTGCGATCCAAAATAGTATATTTATCACAAAATTGACAAGTTTTCTATATATTTTAAGATTTTTGCCATGAATCACTCAGCAAATATTCTTTGATCAATGTTCTTGTTTTTTCAGTGGTTATATTAAACTGTTAACTGTTTTCTAAAAGTCCACCATTGATGCAGAAGGTCAAAGTTTGTCACAAATATGATATTTGTAAATTGTGCTGCTATCTTGCCAGGTCCCTCTTAAAAACACTGTAGACTTCAGTGAGGTTTTTTTTATCTGGTTAAGTGTTATTATTAGAAAATTGTATTTTCACATTTTAAAAACAGGAAAAGAGAACTTGTATAAAACAAAAATGCTTTCTCCTTGGATCTTTTTATAAGAGCAAACATTTTAAATTGCTACCTGAACAGTAAGTGTCAGAAAAGTGAGTGCACTGAAGCGACATATTGATTGACTTGTGGAACTTAAGTTTGGTTTTAAAAAGTTTGATTTTGTGCCCCAGCTACGACAGAAAGTAAATAATTTAAAAAATGAATTCTGAATTCCTATTTTGTTATCATTCACCATACTTAAAACTTTAATATGCAAGTGTTCTTGTTTTTAGAATAAAATGAAATGAAATGAAACAAAAACTGCAGCCAGCGACTCCGTTCTCGTTTAAACAGAAGTGGTTTCAGTGGAATCATAACGATTAGTTGCTATCCAGTCGCTGATTTACACGTCTCCAATGATTGGAGAGTCTCTGACAACGTGTTTTCATCATAAAATTAAAAATGTCTTAAGTAATTCTTGTCATGATGCTCTTATAAGTTTGTAAATGGTCTACAGAAAATAACTGCTTTGTATTCTTGACCATTTGTTTTATCTACAAGGAATAGGTCAGGCTTTTTAGCATCAGTGAATGACTCTCTTGGTGTCTTTATTTAGCATAAAGCCAGAGCAATGTGCTCAGAGGCTGGAGCTAATGACAGGTCACAGAGGGGCCAAGATCATCGTGAACTTCTACCTGTCTTGAACTTCAAAGTTTGAACTTCACAAAGTTTTTTTGTCACAGCTGTTTAATGAACCTTCAAACCATCAATATTTTTGCTTTATTTTCATTTTACATAATGTATTCTCTTTACCTGTTCAACACAGTAATATCACTTGTGGCAGACTACCTCCTATCTTAATTTCCTATGTCAGTAGTTAAAAGTTTCTTTGTAATTAACGTGCATATGCAAACTGGAGTGTGATCATTAAAAACAGTTTGCATAATTTGAAATGACTTTTTATTTGGATTGGAATTTGTTTACAATGGTAGATTTCCACTTTCATGTGGACTAACTGTTCATTTCAGCCTCTTAGACCTTCTAATATGGATTTATACTAAATGAAGATGCAAAGAGAGTTATATACAGAAGGCAAGATATTTACTGATATTTGACTTAGATTCAAAAATCAAAAGTTATCAATTTATTGATATAGTTTTAATAGGCTTTAATATTGAATGCATTAAAAAACAGGTTTCATTTGTTTTGTTTCTGGCTGTTGCTGTTTTTCTTGGTGCTTTAAGGCTTTTTTCACATAATTATGAAAAATGTTTTTATAGGAGTGTAAAAACTGACATGTTGCTTCCATAAACATCCAGATGTTATATTAGTTGTGGCCTTTTACAATCCACTACTCACTGGAAATAAACAAATAGGCCCAGATTTTTCGTTTCTTACTCCTCCTCCCTTCCCCTGCGTAAATTTGCACAACATGCACCATCCCCAGCTCTCCCCTCCTCCCCTGCAGTATGTGGCTGACCAACATGTGGGGAGGTAATCCCAGCTATTAGGGTAATCTCCTCAGCATGACGATCAATAGGGGAGGGTGTGCTGCCCGACTACCAGACAAGAGTTGTGGTGTGGGGAGGGGGACAAAATTTGTGCTAAAGAAAAATGATTTAATCATCTAGATTAGGTCAGGAGACGAAGGGGCTGGACAAAGGGGGAAGGGTGCAGACAGAGGCGACAGGAGGATGTGAGGGGGTGAGGCCATCTCGACTTTGGAACAAGATCTATTTGGTGACAATGGACTGAAAAATTCTGGTTTCAGGAGCAGATGAAGGCAACAGCAACTGGCAGTATAGTGCTTGAGACAAGACTGCTGCTACAGATACTGGGCAGAAATGTTAAAAGTAAGAGTTAGCTGTGTCTAAGTCTTTAAAATTCTAACTTAAAGCTAAAATCCTAATGGAGACAGCTTCAATAAAAGTAGATTTAAAAGTTGGTGAAACAGACCAAAATATTTCTTTGAGTTATTTGCATTGTAGTTCAAATATAGGCTGCACTTAGGGCTAATTTACAGAGTAAATCAAAATTAGGCAAACTAGCCAGACTGTAGTTTGTTATTCTAAGGAGTTTGACCTCAAAAAGATATGAATACATTTTTTAAAATTCTAAACATGGCTCCATGTTGCTTTACAAATTCTGAATTATTCCAAAAATCATACTACCTTCCTTAAATGTGGTTCCACCACCGTTATCAGGTAGGCATGGACAAGTCAAAATATAGCAAGGTTTTAAAGATTTCAATACTATTCTGATAGTTTAAAGTCTTTTTAATGAGATTCCAGAGAAGGAGCTGCAGTGACTGGAGCTCTCTCCAAACTGTGTGGAGCAAAGCATAAAGCAGTTCTACCCCTCCTAAACCTGCTGCTGCACACTACTGGTTAGCTTACTGAAGGAACACTATTACACCTTTCCCATGCTTATAAGACAGAAATGGTGTTACTACTTTTGGTGTGTTTTGTGATTTTTTTTAATGTTTATATTTCTGATGTTTGTGTGCAACACTCTGGGGTAATTGGCATAATAAGTTTTAAACCATTATTAAAATTGTGACCGAGTTGTTTTCTGACAAGAGGGAGTTTGGAAATGACTTATTTCCCATCAGAAAGTTGTTTTCCCCAATGATACAGACACCAAATGAACACTGTGCAGGTCTCAAGCAGAAGTGGGAGTGCTTGATTAAAGAAAAAAAAAGAAAAAACACACACACACCACTTAACAGTTATTGGTGGTATTCATTATAATATTCTATAAGAATGATGCCATAATTTCTTGACATCAGGGTTATGGAAAATAATGGAAAATTGAATTTGACTTGGTAAATCTCTCTGTAAAGTGGCCTGGTTTGACTTCTGTTTTATAGCAGTGCTATAAAAATAGAGTAACTGAATTTATTGCTTCATTGTTTTACTACATCTGTTTTAAGACAGTAAAAAGATAATAAACATCATACACAAACCAAAAGAATCACTTTACTTAGCACATCTCATGCAACATACATCCAAAGAAAAATACCAAAAATACATTTTAAAAAGTTAAAATAAAACTAGAAAGAAAGGTTTCTATCCAGGAATTTCATTGAAATATACCAGATCAAGATAAGTATGGAAAAGGAAAATAGAGCTTTGTATTTGAAGATGTCATGTATTTCTTTCCATCCATCCATCCATCCATCCATCCACTAACCCCAACCACTCTTGTACAACAACACACAACAACTTCAAGGAATTAATGGTGTTTCCCAGTTGACTTTTTTCTTAAATTTTAACATTATGCCCAACTTAAACCTGTTTCCTTTGGAAAGCGATTTGATTTTCCAAATGTGCTAAGCAACTGGCACATGTAAAATAAGAATACATAAAATAATTTCTTCAAACACAGATTCAACATATCAGTGCAATACTACTCATTTGCACTGACTAAACTAACAGAATGGATAATTCATTTATTACATAAAAAAAATCGCAAAGGTCAGTGCTGGTGAGGAACTGAAAAAGATCAACATTTTTCATACGCATTTTTGAAGTATCACATTAGAAACAGTTGATGAAAATGGCAAGATTGGAAAAAAAAAAGACTTGCTCAATCTTGCAAAGCGTTTTTATGCTTGGTGGCTTTTGGCTTTTCCGAAAAACAGTTAATTCGCAAATTTGTGTAAAAGAAAAGAAGGAAGGGGAACTTCCTCTTTAAGTCTCCAGCGGAGGAGCTGGAGTTCAAACACTGGCATAGTGTCCAGATGGAAGATGGAAGGGATGAGTAAGGCGTTCACAGATCCCTTCTGTTTGGTCCCATTGAGACAGAGGGAGACGAGATTGGATGAGTCTGAGGGAATCAGGTTACTATCGGCCCATTCTATTCCAGAGAAACGCTGGTGTAAAAGATGCAACACCCCGATGGGAAACCTAATCCGGACCCTCCTGCCAGCTGTCATTCTTTTGCTCTTGGGTAAAATCGCAGAGTAGCTATCACCTTACCTTTCTTAAAACCCTACTTTAATCATGAGCGAAAATGGGAAATTACTCACATGTTCTTACAGATCAGCATTTACTTTGTAACTTGAGAGTTTTGAGAGAACAATTTGCTGTATATCACAAGTACAATGGCTTGAAAGTCATTTTAATCCTCTTAAGACACAAGCGTGAGACACTAACTTGTTTTTCATTTATGAAGGAACTGTGTGAAGCAGCACTGCAAAATATAGTATTAACTTAAAATTTGTTTTAGCAAAGTTCAGGAAAACCATATTAGGCTGAAAAGAAATGAGAAATAAAGTAAATGCTAAAACCAAAGAGCAGACAGCGAAACTTAAATTCACAATAGTAAAGGGTTAAAAAAAACAGATTTAAAAAATTGTACTTAAATTATTTTGTATTTTGAAGTTTTCCCCTCCATTTATTGCTATTGTAGGACTCGGTTTGGGGTTCAGGGTTGCAGAGGCTGCAGTTTTGAGTAATCTGCATGTTCTTTTGCATGCAGAATAACAGTTAATCTCAGTATAGAGCTGAAATCAGGGCCACAAAAGAGAGAAATACTTTAATGGGATTTAGTAATTTGCAAAGCAAAAGCCAGCATCTCCTGGTGAACATCAGGCATACAAGAATAAGAGACAATCATAAATAACTCATAAAAACTAAGTTAAAACTGGAACTGTCATAACTAAAGAAAATTTAAAAAAACAACAGAAAATGAATTACTTGTAAACTGTAAATATCATACCTGGCTAAAGTGATGTTTATATATGGTTTGATTTTTTCAGCTTCACTTCCAGAATGGCATGTAACTGAGTTTTATTTGGACATTGAAAAAAGAAAAAAGTGTATTTTAGATGGTTCATGTTGTTTATTGATCTGATAGTTTTGTTGATCTGAGAAGCCTCTGTTTTTGCTGAATTTGCTGTTCAGTTTCCTGTCCGTCTGTCCTCAGTTGTTAGTGTAGGGAAGAGCTGCACAGAGAGCAGCTGAAACTAGTGTTTCAGCTGCACACTAGTTTCAGCTGCTCATAAATCAGTCATAAGTCTTATGATTTATGACTGTTAAATCATAAGATTTAACAGTCATTAAATCTTATGATGTTGAAAGGAAAGTGTTATGTTATTAAATCTAAAATTTTTCCCCAAGGCATTATTAAGAGGAATTATGCTGAATTATCTAGACATAAAAATATGCATATACATAACTGATGGTACTTTAATGACAAATGTTTTTGTACAAAATAATTTATTAATATACTTAAATGTTTACCTTATGATTAATCTTTATATTGTCGAAAAATGGGGAAGTTGTAAAAAGACAATAAATTTTTATTGCCATAGATAAGTTCAAGGATAAATTCTGCTTACATTGTGATATCCATTCTGTAATTTTAATCTTTGGCAGGTTCTCTTTGTTTCTCTAACATTCACATCATTTATCTTAGATGAAAAGACTTGAGATTTCCTCCTGAGGATAGGAGCACAGACGATTGTGTGTGGATGTGGTGGATTGGGGGTGGGATGCTGTAAAAAGACACAAACCAGAGTGACAGAGACACATAAAGGGAGACAGTGTGAGTCTGAGTTGACCTTGGCATGATAATCTAATCCCTGTCGAGAGTGCTTTTTTTAGAGAGCAACTTAATGCTAGCAGATTATACTCCAGTGTCTCCCACACTAGCCAATACACACAGAAAACAGAATAGGTCCACAGTGGATCCCTCAACCCACCACAGGTGAACTCTAATATTTGAAAATACCCTTAAATATGTCATCCTTCCATCTTTTCTTTTCTGCTTTCAGAGGCAGTCCTTTGTTCATCTCTAAGGTCTGTAATCTACATCTGCATCAGATATTTGGCTATCCGGTCTAACCTTTGCAGTGAGTATTTTCTGTCATTTCTTTGTCCTGTTATGGATACCTCTTAATGCACTACGGGGGCATCCATGATAAAAGGCCACTCATGGAGCAGCTCATGTCATGCAGTGAAGAGTAATCCCTATATATGTTGTGTAACCAAGCAGAGAGCTGCATGAGGAGGGGGATGGGCACCAGCGTGCACAAGTTTGTCCGTGCCTGTGACTGCTGAGCTCATGGCTGTCTAATCTTTTAGGTACATTAGGCTGTTCACCAACAGTAGACTATTACTTCACTGTTTACCTTTCAATTACAGGAAGTCACTCTAGAAGCATTGTAAATCTTCAGTAAGATTTACTTCAGTAAGATTTTCTGTGATCAGAAAATTTGGGTTGTGCTTATCAAATATGTTACAATGCTTACCTGAATTTTGTACAGTGGGATGCTGGCTGAACAGAGAAAGTATCTTGTTTCTATGACTTAGTACGCTTTTGATGTATTTATAAGAAAAAAGCTGTAGGAAACATAAGTCCTGTTGAAATCGTAGGAAAATCCCTCATTAAACTGGACGTCACCTCAAATATTTAGCCCATTACCAAGTCTTTTGAAGCATTTTTGTAGTTCTTGGGCCTTGTGACATGTCAGATATGTGATGTTGAACACAACTGGCGAAGGAACCATTATTAAACTCACTTCTTCTGAAAGAAGTGAGTTTAAAGTAGGCCAGCTAGGTATCATGAACTGATACGCCAAAAAGATGCACTGCATTTACACATCTTGGACCTTTACTATGTTGTCCCATTACAACCTCAATCTTTTATTTATTTCATAGATTTTATGTGATAGTCCAGCTCAAACTATTACCTGATTTTTAAGTAGAAGAGACCGATGGTTCGCAAAAGCATTTATAAAAACCTGAAGAGTGGTTAGCATTTCACTCAATATTATTTTTCTGATATCCTTGAATAAAACTCAAGGCAACCAATTATCTTCAAAATTTGCTTAATTAGTAGATAGTGTGTAATTTATTGTTAGTATAAATCCAGCTGTTGCATGAAGTCCTCTGAGAAGTATGTTTAATAAACAGCATCAGGAGTGTGAAAGGATTCCTCTGTTTGTGCTTTTATGATTTAGCTTTTCAATTGAATGTTATTTTGAGACAAAGATATATTGGGTAAATCCAAAAAGGATGTCTTAAACAAAGATTTAATTTTTAAATGAATCAAGCTATCCAAACCAACACAATGTAATAAATACTTCCCTCCTAAACGTAGTAAATGGTTATATTATTCTTGGCGACAACAACTGCATGACCTAAGTGCTTACAAACTGACAACAGATTGTAGGAGACTGACCACTCCTCTGTTTGTTACCTCAAGACCTGAAATGCTGTTTAATACTAAATGTATTGGGACATCTTGGGGATCATTAAGGCATTATTTGGCAAATGTCACACAGGCTGTTGTGTTCTTTTTGATTAGTAGTGCCTGAGCACAAAACCCGATGATGGAGATCAGTTTGGTCTTCTCTCTGTAATAAAACAGCTGTGACTATTGACCATAACTGAAGCAAGTGAGGTATGGATTTAGATGTTGTTCTTGGTTCTTTGAATGAAACTATTTGCCAAGGAAGATTCATATTTATTGTTCCTCAATTTCTTTTGATCAAGACCTGTTGTGTTGGTATTTAGGATATTTTAGCCTTCTTTATGTTGCCAGAGATGTTTCTTTATGTCATTCTTTTTTCTACAATTCTGGCAAGTATCAAGCATGAGAATGGCTAGCAAAATTTAACTCAGTTTTCAAAATCTTTCCCTTAATAAATAAGTGTCATCACTTGAAATCAGAGTTTTCTGACTCGTATGAAAAAAAAATATCAGAAAATAGCAATCAGTTTAGTGTGACAAAAGCAAAGACAGAAGAAATCTGTAAGCAGGCTCTTTTCCTTCTGAGGGTGGATGGAGTGCAGTTTAGAGGATTTGCCAAATTTGAAAAATTGGACCTTAAAGTTGGATATATAAATCTAACCTTCACTCTTTGACTGCTTTTAGCAAATACTCACCCTCGGTTTATGTGCTGGTTTTGTTTGCTGCTTCAGCTGTGTTAGTGGAAACGGGCAGGATTACTGGACACAAAGCGTAGATGTGAGGTGAGGCTTAGTGAGCGACTATGGCTTTGAACACTAGCATAAGGACAGTCACATGCTATCTCCAGTCAGGGGTATGTTGGCACCGACTTGTGGATGTGAATATTTGGACGACTTCAGCACAAACACACAGGCACTGAGACAGGCTCATTCTGGGGGCATTTTAGCAAACATTTGCGCATCATTTTTTCACTTGTATGCCAATCCTGGGTTAAATAAAACAGAGACATTTATTTTAAAATCAAATTAAAATATGATTCATTCATTCTTGGGAGTGTCACGCAGAATAAGGGAGATGCTATTTTCTGTCCACAGCAGCAACCGGACACACAGGCGGCGCACAAACATACGACCCACCGAAAGCGGATATTTTCACACACATCGCAGCACACAGGCTCTCAGCATCCATGCCCTGACCATAGGGAGTTTGTGCTGAGCTGGTTGGGACGTCAGGATGAATCAATGCGAGGACAGCTGACTGGACATGCCTATTCATCTGCCAAAGAAAAGAGAGAGGAAAAAAAAGGGGGAGCAAGGGATTCTAAAAGAAATGAGCCGAGCCCTGAAGCAACACGTTTTGTGTGCATTACTTATTTTATCCTTCAGAGAACACTTAATGTTTTTGGAGTGGAAAGAGAGGAAGTGGACAGTTGAATAGGGTTTTTTTTTGTACATGTAAATGTGGGCTGCTGTGACAAAGACATAAGGTCCTTATGTTATACTGTCAATGCGCCTAACGCCATACTGATGGCCCGTTTATACCCATCTGTTGCCATCAGCCCTCTGACTTTATCCCCATTGTGTTAACTCGTTTCATTCGCCTTAACATTAAACCCTTAATTGCCGCCCCCCAGTTTCTCTTGCACATGCCCCCCAGTGCTCTTATAGACAGTGTGCCGCATTGCCTGTGCACTAATCTGGTAGCGTCTGCCTACAAAACACCTGCCATATCCAAAAAGACCCTCTGAGCCCCTCCATCCACCCATGCCAGTGTGAGCGGATCAGCATAGATGACAACATGCATGTAGGCAGATGCGCCTGTGGATGCAGATAATAAGACAGCCAAATGACTTCGAAGTTAAAATACAAATCTTGTTTTTTTTTTCTCACATTTGTGAACTGAAATAAGAGTTGTTGGGGTTTTTTTCGCCCCTCCTATTTGCTCAGACATATATTGGAAGAGAGTGACGTAGAGGCCCAGGCCTCTTTCATTTAACAATAACTCCCTGGACCCCCTAATGAGGGTTGAGGGCCAGACTTGAGGCGATGTGACAGTTCTGGTGCTGCCAACACAATAGCAGGTTTCTCTTTTGACTGCCTGGTTGGCTGTACACCACAAAGTATCTTCTTTGACTAAAAGAGTCCAACAAATGCTGATATTTGCATAAAATATATGTCTGACCCTGCCTGTCGGGGTTAGAACTTTTCTTGTGGAGTACGATAACGGTGCTGTTCCACTGTTCTGTGATTAGAGGATTTCTATGCTGTAATTCTTTGAAATAAAGACGTTTAGTAAATAATAAAACTAAATGAATAAAGTTAACGTTGGTCTTCATGAGTAAGTCACTATTTCACAGCAGTTGCTCCAGAAATATCTCTCTGTCTCTGCCTGTTTTACTCTGTGAGTTTCTGAAATCAAGTTTGTTGATAGCGGTTTATTGATTGGGAATTAGAGTGGATGGCCCCTGAGGGTTCATCCTGGTTGGGCCAGGAATGAATACATCTCTTCATGCTTCACCTCACACACTCAATTTAGGCATAGGAAACCAAAGGACTGATAGACATGCATGTTGAGACACTGACCCGCGCTCTAATATGTACAGACAGGCATCGTTCATCTACTGTGGGACAAAAACACTGTCCCAGTATCAGTTGGATGCAGACGCATGAAATTGCTTTTGTCATTGTTGGGGTGTGTTTTCGCTTAAAATAGAGCTGTACACTTGCTGGAAAAGATGTAAATGCAATACTATTGCTAAAAATTGCAATAATGAAACTGATTGTGATTAAGCCTCATTTTCTGTAGACATTTCTTTCTTTTCTATTACACAATATCCCCACAACTCTCCATAAGCTTTAGCATGTCAGTCACTAAAGAAACACCTGTGTTGCTGCCATTAACCTAGGGCCATTCAAATAGCTAAATACACTGTAAACATCAAAAGCATGACTTCATAACATGTGGAATTACATGTCCTAACAATTATTACATCCAAGCAGTTCTTTGTGACTGCTATATTTACCACAGAGCTTTTGCAAGGACAATTGGGATTTGATATGTTGTGCAGCTCTGCTCTAAAACTTTGCATTAGGAAAAGGACCCAACCAACAATTCATATGTGAATCAATTACATTGTTCTGTAACTATTATCTAGTAATACCAATATTATTATATACTTTTTTATAAGTAACAGTAGAAATGTTTGTGTATGGGACTTCTAAAACACAAATGTTAATTTTACGCTAATCATATTATTGAAAACTGCAAACAGCTGTGATTTATTTATCTTTTTTACCTTATGGTGATGATAATGCTAGTGATGAAGATAATCATTGGAAACACAGTGTTTTGCACATTTTATCAAGTTACTTCTACTTTTATACAAATCTGAAAAGTGACATTTGTATTCACCTTCAGATTTTAAGATCTGTCAGGTTGTTAACATTAATATTCTTTCATTTTCAGGTAAATTACTGGAAACATACTTTCTTCAGAGGTCGGGATGGACCTTAAAGCAGAGTCTTTTTTAAGATTCCAGATGCCAGCTTTGAGAACTTGATGACTTTTCTGGGTTAAACGTTGACGATTCATCAGATTAACTACACAGCTGCTAACCCGTGAGATTTTTACAAAAAGTAATGGAGACAGAGGAGAAAGAGGATGTATCACAAAAACAAGCTTTAAGTACAAAAGAAGTGGAAGAAGATGCAACAATGTGCCACACATGTGGAGTGTGTGGTCGTAGTTTTCCTCTGCTCAGCTCTCTCTCTCAGCACATGAGACGACACACACGGGAGAAGCCGTATAAGTGTCCCTACTGTGAGCACCGGACAGCGCAGAAAGGCAGCCTGAAGGCTCACATCCGAAGCCATAAACTGGGCCTACTCAGCAAAAACTCTGGAGACAATGAGGTGAAAGAAGATAAGGAACAGAAAGATGAGCCTGATGTTCTTGACCTCCCTGAAGTCATCAGCACATCTGACAAAGCTCATCACATCAATGGGAAGGTGAAGAAGAAAGTAACAAAGAAAAAAGTTAAAAGTAAAAATGGGATTGAGTTTGGAGACAGGCCTTTCTCCTGCATCTTTTGCGGCCAAGTTTTCCCTCAGGTATTGCTCCTTAAATCCCACATTAAGCTGCACCACGGTTCCCATGATCATGGATGCCGCATTTGTGGACGACGCTTCCGCCAAGCATGGTTCCTCCAAAGCCACATGCGCATTCATCGGGTCAAAGCACAGCTTCAAGGCAGTAAAAACAATGAGCTGCCTGCCACAATCAATGGGACTCCTCAGGACCCAGCGTCACTGATAAACGAAGAGTGCCTCTACGAGCTCTGCGCCGGCTGCGGGAACTTCTTCAAAGACCGCACCACATTGCGGGTTCATGAAAAGCTGCATAATCTGAACCCAAATCCAAAAATTGAAGACCTGATGCCCTCTGAGTTGCAAGTTCATAAGAAGCACTTTTTGGAACTCCTGAACCTCAAAAGTGCTAACTCTAAAGAACCACCAGAGGAAAAATTTCAGGGTGGAAGAATTCAAGAGCTAGACCCAGTTTGTAGTTACCAAGCCTGGCAGTTAGCTACAAGGGGACGACTAGTGGAGTCCTCTGAAAAATGTCTGGGCTGGGAGGAGAGACTGGCTGATGCAGAAGTGGCATATGACACAGAGAAAGGAGAATACGTACCCCTGAAGCAGGAAAAGAAGAGGAAACAAACTGACAGCTCCAACTCTAGTGTCAAGAAGAAGAAGGGTGATACAGGCTACGATCACACCCCTAACACTCTGAATCACGGCAGAAGTGGAGACAAAAAGATTTTCCAAAAAGACCGTATCATTTTGAATGGACTCGGTCAAGCGTTTTATGAGGCACTGCAGACAAAGAAGGTCAGAGAACAATCATCTAAGCAGAGTAAGAACATCAGGAGCCAAGAGCATGGAGGTGAGCCTAGAAAAACACTCACACTGTCGTTCTGTAGACCTGAAATTATGTTTGCAAGATTAAAATTGGAAAATTGAAAGCAGACAGCTGCTTAAAAGAAATGTCTTTGTTACGCTGCTCTCTGTAAGGTTAGGTTAGAACGAGACACCCATCAAGGTGAAGTTTCAAAACTCAACCATGGTGTAGTCTTTTGTCACTAAAGGGGTAGTCGCCCTCTAGTGGATTTATAATTGAATTACACCAGCTGTTGCAGCATTGAACAGATGGATTTGAGCCTATTTTCAGAGTGAAACAACAAGCCTATGTTATTTTTGTTGTAAGTTTGAAGTTAATACATGGTTCTAGATGTTTAATCCCTTCATTTATCATAAATAGGAGGCAAGTTAAAGTCATTGGTTTCCTGGAACTGACTTGGTTTTAGGCTTATTATAAAACTGTTTTGAACTTCTTCTTCTTCGTACAGATAAAAAGTCCTACTCCTGTGAGTACTGTGATTTCCAGACTGATGACTCCTCACTGCTCAGGTCCCACCTATACAACCATCGCCTCGGCCCCTGCAGCAAACAGAGCACCACTACTGGCAACATCAGTAAAAGTGGTTCTTCGAAATATATGGACTACCTCAGGAGCAGGAGTGTGTTGCTCAGTCAGCCATATTGGAATCAGTACACATATCCTCCTGGTCAGAAGTTTGCAGAGGGAAACATTAAGATGGAAAACTCAAACGGGATTGAGATGAAAGAGGAGGTACACACTGGTGGCGAAAATTTCAGTCTTCTTAATCTTTCTTCATCCTCTGCTGCTGTTGAAAATTCAAATTATCTGGTAAAAACGGAGGGCCTGGTGCAACATCAGTGTCTATACTGCTCGCACACTAGCAATTACCCAGAAGTCCTGTGGATTCATCAGCGTGTCACCCACAGGGTGGATGGCAGCAGCTCTGTAGCACCAAAGTGGGCACCCTGCATTAGCATTTTAAAGAGTTTGAAAGCGGGTTCTTCTCAATGGAGGCGCACAGGACCTCCACCGTTCCTTGAAGGCAAGGACTGCCCAGCTTTACCCACTCCACGAACACAGCGTACACAACCTCCAGGTGTCACAGCCCAAACCAGCAGCAAGGTCTCATCCTCAAAAATCCAGTCAAGCATCCCAAAGCCCAAGCGTCACCCGAAGGACTCACATTCCTCAGATGCAACACACTCTCGTGGGAAGGTTGTGTTCCAACCTCAAAGGAAGTCTGGTGAACATAAACGAGTTGTAGATAGTGTAAGTAAAGCCTCCATTGCCCAGGTTACTTCTATAAACAGTTCTGTGCACACCAAGAGTCTCTCGAACTTCCAAACTTCAAGCAGCCCCAAGCACAGAGGCAACAGAGTTGCTGTGGAGGGTGTCTTTCCCCAGGAGGGTTTGGGGTTTATGTTAGCAAGAAATCAAAGTGGGACTTCTTCTAACACAGCAGCAGACAAAACCTACTCCCGAAGGCAATCATGGGACTTTTCCTCTGGTCTTAAAGGCCCTGATCTTTGGGCAGCCATGAACATGTGGGGGCTACATGGTGGGAAAGCCTATTTAGAGCCACACCTTTTTGCTCAGGGAAAGAGTGACTCAACAGGAGACACCCCTAAGGAGATGGACCTTTTAAGTCTTTTGAAGCGCTACAGTCCCCATGAGCTGGCAGCTCTTTATCAGCACTGGGGATATGTCGATCCAAGACTGGATCCACAAGGTAAGAGTTTTATGAGCCAAACTAACTAGAATGACTGAGAGATGGAAAAGAAAAAGGATTTATTCAAAATATACTGTCTACAACTATTCACTCGTTTCCTCATTTGTCATAGTAACAAACTTGAGTTTATTATAGTGAGATTTGATAAGCCAGCACAAATTAATGCATAAATATGAAGTGGAAGGAAATTATGTTTTACCAAAACAATCTGTAAAGTTATACATTTGTCTTCAGCCAAGTACTTTGTAGCATCACTTTTTGCTAGTCACAGCTGTATGTCTATTGAGGTGTGTAGAACTTTGCACATCTAGAATGAATTTTTTGTCAATTCTTGGCAACACAGCTCAGACTCAGTAAAGCTGGATCTGTGAACATTGACTTTAAACACCTACTGCTGATTGCCAACTGGAATTAAGTCTGAATTTTGATGACCATATTTGAGTTTCAACTCTTAACTTACCTCTAGTAGGTCACATCAGATGACCACTCACACTCAGGTTCTCCTGGAGGTTAAAGGGGGTTTCTCCTCACGACTGTCCCTAAATTCATCCTCAACATGTGGGATTGCTGCAAAGTTAACAACTTAATGCAACTGACTGTCCATTGATGGTACATGAATGATTGCTAAAACTCAGAGGCTCAGTGGAGTCTGCTAGGTTTCTTCATATAGAAAACTTTTTACCATTTTTAATATTAAACTAAAGAAAACACAATCAAATTAGAATGTCTTTAAATATATTGGTACGATTGGATTGATTTTATGTTTCTGTAAAAAAAAAATTATATGTGATGTGCCATGACGCAACATTTGATGTGAAATGGCGCTATATTGAATTTAATTGAATTTGTTTGTAAAGAATTTTGAAAAACAAAACTCCCTTCCCCTTCACAATATTAAATTTTTTTGTGTTCTATCACACAAAATCCCAGTAAAATGGACCAATGCTTGTGACCATAATATTTGGGGTAGGAATACTTTTGCAAGACACTGGGCTAAAATATTACAACTCGTTTTGTTTGGGGTTTTTTAGTGTATGCAGATCACTATTAATGTCTTATGGTTTGTCAGCATGATGCCTTTGCTAAGTTTCTGAACCATGCAGGATTTGAGATACAGTATTTATGTTTAATTGCTGTTTTAAAATCCTTTTACAGCAACACTGCAGTTGAATGGAAGTTTTGGGAATGAAGTTCATTCTTCCACTGAATCTTCCAAACAGGTATTCCAAACTTTTCCTAAACAAAAACTCCTTAAATCTAAATGTTTTAAAAATAAAACTGTTATTTAGAATAGAATAGAGTAGAATAGAATAGAATAGAATAGCACGTCAATTTTACTTGACGTGCTATATGTCAATTGTATTCAAGAATCACTTTTTGGGCTCAGTCCAAACACAATATCACACCATTCAGGTAGAACTTTTTCTTAAAATTAATTTTACTTTTAAAAATGACTCATTAAAAAAAATCTTCAACTTATATGTTCCCAATTGTGTAAAAAAACTGTACTACTGTATATAAAAACATAACACACTGACATTGGCATAAGAGCGGCACAACTCTATGGCCATTGAGATCATGCAGACTGTGGATTGCTGTGTTGATCTGATGACGAGGGTTTAATAACTGTGTTTAGAATAATAAGGCACTTCAGAAAGATTGAAGTGGCACTGGTGGTTTTGACTCCTCGGATATTTTTTTAAGGGTGAGCAAACATATCTGTGCTTTGATCCAGTGTGAATTGTTTAAAACAATAGTGTAAACTGAAGTTATTTCTTGTCCAAATTATTAAATTCATTATAATAAACCATTTTTAACTTAAATGAATGTTATATCTGGGCTTGCAGGGCATTGATGATTGTGGAAGTAGCTGATTTTGAAAAGCACAATCCTTTTCCCTGAGCAAATATTGAAGATGAAAGTCAGATTGCACATTGCGTATCACTAATTTAAACTACCGATTATAACCGAGTATCAAAATAAATCAGATATGTTATCATTTTTGTGTCATATGTTTTGCCTTCTAAGACATCCTAATCATTTAGGTTCGAGAACAGCACAGAAATCCCTAATTTCCTCAAACGTCTCTGCAGCAGCACTGTGTGCCTGCTCTGCTGTCTGTTCTTCGTCTCTGTCCGAGTACAGCCTGTCATCCCCGTGCACACTCGTGTCTGCAGATGCACTTCTGTCTGTGTGCGTAGCTGTCAGCTCTTGCAACCTGGCTGCCGCTTTCCTTCACCATGCGTAAGGGAGGCTGACAGGAACGAGGCAAACAAATAATAAAAAGACATCGTCGGTCCCCCCTCGGGGTAAAGCTCACCCGGCGTCTCCATATGTTGTGTCAGTTAGGCCTGTCACTCAGGCCTACCGTCATGACACCTACAACTGCTTACTTTCTCCTCTGTTCCCTCTTTAAATCAGTTTGTCTCAAACTTTTCAGCCTTTGCTTCCACTTAAAGGCAGACATTTCTCCTAACCACGCTGCCTTAACAAGACCACACAGATGGGTCAGGTTTCACTTTAATTACAAATGAATAAATAAATCATTTCTCTGTTTTTGTTTTGGCTTGAGAAATGTGGGAGACTGAGCATTTTTTCAAAAATAATAATTATTAAATATTAGAACAATATGATGTACAGTATTGTAAAGACAGCTTTTCTCCTTCATAGATTTCATTTTTTTTGTCACACATAAATGTTTCAGATCAGCTATCCATGATTTATCTGTACCCACTTATCCTTATATGGTCCCTAGGGGCCAGGTTGCCAGTCCATCACAGGGCCACAGAGACACACACACAGAATAAATGACCACACATACCCATAGCAAGCGTTTGAGATGATAGATTTTTTTTTTTACCGTGGAGAAGCTTTAGCCCTCCCTTTTTTGCACAATCTTTTCTTAATTAGGCAGTTAATTAAGAAATTTCCTAATTAATTTCTTAGGCAGGTTCGTAGGAAAACTCTCCAATATATTGAAGACTTACACAGACATAAATAGCCTGTGTATAACGTTATGTTTCAAGCTTTGAATTAGATATAAATTCAAACTTTGACTACGCCAATCCATCCACCTTCATTTAGATTTTTGAGCCCCACTTTCAGTGCTGCCTCATTTAAAGCAACACTTTCTTTAACGTAGAAATACATGAGCTTTTACTCAGAAAAGTCATGTAAGGTGGTGAAAGGGTATAATGTGCAGAATTAGTATGCTGGATTTCCAGAACCACTGACATGTCTATGGCCTAGGATACACACTCCACACTCTGAGAACCGCTACCTCACAGGAACATGAAGCAGTCTTTGCCCAAACAGCAGTAGATGTTGTACTTTTAACTTTTACTTTACAAATAAATAAATAATAATAAAAATATATATATATATGTATATATATTTTTTAAACGACAGTTATTCCAACACAGGTGTGTGTGTGATGTAACCTCTGAGCTTTCTGTCTCCTGCAGAAGAGCAGCCGCTCCACTCCGTCTTCAGGATCTCTGCATAAAGGAACGTGAGGTTCTGCTGCTGATCTCCGCTGCCACCATCCTACCTGCTGAATATAAACATATGTTGTTCTTTGAAGGAAGCAGCTAAAAATGCAGAGGCAACTGTGAAAAATGCACAATTTATTGGAAGCAATGAGGTCAATTCTTTACTTTGCAACATGATTATTTTATTTGAGGTCTTCCGCATGTTTTCTTTGCTCGGTAAACCTTTAGATGATGATAGCTGATGTGCACACATGGTGAGGTGTTTGGAAACTTTGTAGAGATAATGCTAAAGTCCAGATGGAAATAAAATGTGTTGCTTCAGTCGTGTAGCTACATAGAAGATGTCTTTAGTTGTAGTGATACTGTAAAACGGATCCGTCAAAACAACAGAAAAGGCGTAATACCATGTAAGGATTGAAAAACACTCTTACTGCAAAAATGTATTATTCATTGTATATCACTGTCATGTTTCAGTTTGTTGTTTCATCTCCTGTAAATGTTTTTGTTTTTAATATTATTATCTTTGCTAAGTTTGTTATTGTTACCACTTTCAGAATTACAGATAAACTAACATCACTTCAGATTTGAACCTAAGTCCACCAATAAACTCTGACATGAGAGGAGGGATGTGCAGCTCAATGTGCCAGTTCATGATTCACTTTTATATGAGGCATAGTTGTGGTACTGTATGGTTTCTATTTTTAGACCCAATCTGTTTAGATTGTACCCATAAATTGTTGCCCATCATACAGCTAGTCTGTAGCGTCCAAAAAGGTGCCCGCCGTTATACGTTCAGATTTAAATTACAAATGCAGTATTTGCCTCTGTGTTTCAGTTAGATTGATTCTGTGAACATCTAGTCGTCTTTCATACTTTGTATGTGACGTAGCGACTGAATGCTGTGATTTATTTTTCTAGAATTAAAAATGGTAGTGAAAAACAGTTTATACTGATGTGATTCCTACAAGCCTCCGCTAGTTAAGCTACTGAAAAAAAAAAAAAAGTATGGTATGTATTCATTTTTAATAATTCACTTTACTCTCCTTTTGTGTTCCATGTGTACTCTGTTTGCTGGTTTCTTCTAGTATGTTTACATTTTAGTACATCTCATTTATCTTATCCCTTACATAAAATGTCTATGCATTTGACAAAGCCATAAGCGTATGATTGTTGGGAGATCCAAAGAGCACACAACTATTACAATGAGTGTTAGCAGAAAATATATTCTCCTTGTTGATAAATATTGTAAATGGACTTTTACTTTAGGGGCTTTTTCTTTTCTAAAAGTGAAATTTAAGAACCCATAGATACTTGATATTTGTAGAGAGAAAACAAAAATTGTGGAGGGCCGCTTTCTGAAACAACAGGAAATGGTGAGCCACTGTTTTTCATACAAATCCAAACATTTAGCAAACATCAAGCTTTAAATTGAGCTCTGAGTGGTTTCATTTTTGTGACTGTAAACATGTTTCGTAGGTAATTATGTTGGTATCAGAAGGAATATTTTCAACAGCTTCAGTGTGTTTGTAAAATTATTTGAATAAAGTTGATTAATGTTGATTTATATACACAGTGTTTTTGGTACGTTTTATAATACATCTGTGTGTCCTTTTTTGGGTAATATTAGAAGAGCAAATGCAATAGTATTGTTTGTAGTGCAGTGTAAATATGTCATGTCAATATCTTTTGCATTTAATCACTATTTGCGGCGAATTCTTACATGACCAGATTAAAGTACTACATGTGCTAGTAACATAACCCAACAGTAAATTTTTGTTTTCGTCTCTTTAAAACCAAAAAAGAAGCAAAGATATATATTTTCTATAAATAAAAAGTCGAATTGATGGATCTATCCACATATCCATGTGGTAGCTCATGTCGTAAATTACATAGTGCGGTTTTTAAATTAGAAATCAGATTTAAAAATCAAATTGTTAGAGAGCATATATCAATAATTACTGACTTACTAATAATAACTGAGGATTATCTTGTGCCTTACTTTCTGTTTTACATAAGCTTAAAGGTGTTAAGATGATAGTAATGATTAGGAGGTTCATCCTTGTTGCAGTTTTACTTCTACCAGCAGATGGCAGACTACATCAACAAATGAGGCAAAAGCTTTCCAGTTCACATTGCACTCAGAGTTTAGGTATTTTTCCTTACTTGGTCTTCATCTATGATTTCAGTCTTCTTTGCTCTACAGTTTTGTGAAAACCGCCAACTTTAGACCTTATTCAAAACCAAATCAACATCGACTCCCTCAAAGTTGGTTTACAATGGTACATTTAATCATTTATGTTCAGCACCTGTAGTTGCTTAGCTCACAAGTCATGGTCCCACACATGACTCACATCCAAGTGCAGCTCTGAGCCCACTGGTGAGCCCACATGTCCCTGTCACCATGCATTTGCCAGCTACTTGTGTTATGTCTTGCTGGAGTGACAGCATCAGTTATGCTGCCTGCGAGACATCACGGATCATGTTCGCTGTGCCACCAGCAAGAGAGCTGCGACGCGGAGACGGCCACAGGGTCTCGGAGTAGATAATGTCAGGCTACTCGGAGCGGATAGAGCTGCTGTGGGATATGCCGTCTGACAGGGAGACGCCTGCACGTCACCGAGCTGAGCGGGGAGACGTTCTGGTGGCCGATGGGACTGACGGCTGTCACGATCCATTCCCTACATTTTGTATTTCTGCAAAAGCAAAAGACTCGGTTCAAGAGTCAGTGTTTTCCTCCATGCTGCAAGTCATTTTGATGTTTTGAGTTCAAATAATATTCGGTGCACTCGTTAATATTTGTGGAACAAAACTGTGTCAGATTTGATTAAGCAAATTAGCTTTGGAGTGACACTGTCTCGGTTTAAGATCTTTAAACATCACTGAAGCTCCAGCAAGAACACAGCAGGATAAAAACATTCAGGGTCTCCTCAGGCAGGTGGTCAACAGGAAGTAGATTTCACCGACCACACCATGCAACTGAAAATCCTATTTTTAACACCCTGACGGTTAGAGCAATTAAAAACACATTTATGAAACATAAAATACTAACATCAGCAGGATATGAACATTTTTACAGTGAAGAGACTATTTCTGTAAATCGGTGGTGAATTGCACATGAAAAAGAGTCGAAATAAAGAAAATATTTCAACTTTATTTCATGTGCAAGTTCGCCATATTGTCTATGGCTTATGGTAAGCAAAAAAGGGGAGTTCAAGTGTCATTCTCTCAATTGCTTTCTAGCTGCTCTAAATCAAAAGGCCAGATTTGTGGAGGCGATACACTAATTCTTATTCCAGTTGACTTGTGAATCTCTACAGCTCTTCCAAAGAGCCAAGAGTCCCTTGGCTTCTTCTCTAACTCTTCCTGTCTTGTTCTGTCTCAGACGTTTTGCAGTTGTGCCATACAATTTATAGTTTTAGATGTCTGTCTGCTGTGTTCATTCATCTTCATGATGCTGTTTGCTCAGTAATTTTCTCTCACAAATGCCTGATATTTTCAGAGGACAGCTGGATTTATACCGAGATTTATTTACTAACATGTGGTTGCTCTGGATACTATTTAGAAGTATAATAATACCATTGCATTGCAGATCTTTATAAAGTAACTTGAAAAATATGCACAATTTTCTTACACTTTATAACCATGTGCACTGTTAAGTTTTTTACATTACTAAATGTAAAATACTTTTTACATTTACACACAAATATGTAAAATACAAATATATGGATTTTATAAGAATTATTTGTGTCATTATTTTATCAGTTAATGCAGACAAAAGTCTGCAAAAAAAATAAATACATCAAAATAGAAAAGCAACAACTAATTTACAAAATGTCAGGAACACAATATAAATCCCTCAAGATTTTTAGTAGAATAAAGCATTCAGCAACGGCTGCTTCTCCTTTAATAGTTCGATTTGTAAATTCGTAAAAGAAAACGTTGAATCAAACAAAGCTTGACCAAGGTTAGGCTTAGTGGAGATATTGTTATGAAAGACATTTATATGCAGCAACAACCCGCTGCTGTGGCAGCACGATCAGAGCCAAGCAGGAAGAAGCAGGTATATCCATCAGATTAACACACAGTAATGTCTTCCTGCTCTGGCCTCCAGCATCAGTAATTTATCAATGCAAAGCTAATAGCATCAATATGAATCTAACTAAAAATCAATATTTCATTATCTAATTGTTAGTGGGAATGAAGAGGGATGATTGTGGGAGAAAAAGCGTCAGAGAGCATCTGGAGTTCACAGAGACATCTGGAGGACAAACTCATACCGGAGCTGCACTCTGTTCCAGGCACGAGGGAAAGAGGAGGAATTACTTTGACTTTTCTTTAAAAAAATAATAATAATAATAATAATATCAAATATTTAGTTGTACAATGCTCCTAAAAGGTTAAAGTTGTGCTAGGGAATGTGCCAAACAAACAATGCTGCAGTCTGAGCTGGAGCATTAAAAATACAGACACATGAAACTGGCACAATCATCCCGGGCCTCTTACATCCATAACTTATATGTTGGGAAAAGTCAATAGGATCCAGTCTGGGAAACCAGCAGAAAATCCATTCCGTTTCATCCTTTCTGTAGCTTTTACGCCGAGCATTGGCAACCGAAAGAATCAGAAACAAACAGTGTATGTATTTTTTCATAAAACCTTTAGCCAGAAGTGCATCTGATTTTTCTTTTACTAAGGTTTTCTACTCTTCCAGCCTTTGTCATGTTCAACTCTCTTAATTGGGTTAGTTTGCACATGAGATAAGAGGCAGGAGGGCACCTTTAGCATATGTAATTAAATGCAAAATGGTGACCATCAAATCAATTTTTACTTTATTGATGCGACAATAATAAGATTATTGATGAGATTATTAACTCAAACACAATGCTGAGTTAATTCCTTCCTGGTCCTCCCTTATGACTCATCCTCTTGTTGCATTTTGATTATTTTAATTAGTATTCAAAGTCCTTGAACTTTTCACAAGTTATAATGTTACAACTGTTAACTCGAATGTGTGTTTTTGTGCAGTAGACCATCAACCAGAATGATTTTGGGGGTTTTCTCCGCTGCCTTTGCACATCTAGAGCAAAATTTATTCCCAGTGTTCTTTGCAAATACAAATTCATTGGACTTAGGTCTGGACGTTGACTGGGCCATGTTGTTGCCCTCAAGTATTTCACACCCTCTTACTGTTTTTCTTCCAGGATCCCCTTTTCATGGAGCTCCATCCATCATCAAACATCTTCTTCTACATGCTTGCTGTGTTTCCTACATAGTTTATGACAAACTGCAACTTTACTCTTCCATAAAGTATAGATCTTTGGCGTGCAAGGCTAATAGTTGTCATGTTAACAGACTTTCCCTGCTGCCGTCCCAGAATTTGTTTGGTCTGTTTGGATGCTTCTCTGATTGTGCATGTTTCAGAATAATCCTCTCCTTGCTCATGCAGGTGGCTGGTCATGTTTTGGTTGGACTACCACTGAGCCACGCCCTTTCCATTCTCACATAAACTGAATTCTGCTAGAACTTTATCCCTGATCCGACTCCTCTGTTGTTCATCATGCCGTTTGTTCGGTTCTGTTTTCTAAGCTTTTCACAGAACAGCTGTACTTGTGCAGAGATTTAATTACAAATAGTTTCACTAATTAAGTGATATCTGAAGGAAAATAGTTGCAGTGATTTTTAGAGTAAGGTGACCTGAACAATGTATGACAAGCTTCGTGATGACCTATCGCATGAAATCCCAATAAGATACATTACAGTTTTTGCTTATAGCACGACAAAATGTAGACAAGCTCAAGGGGGATCTGCAACTAAGATCAGATAAGTTTTTGCACTTGTGGAAGTGATGTCGGTTGGTTAGGAAAGGAATTATATTTGTTAACTGTGATGGTTTGTATTAAGGACTCTGCAAAACATTAAAGTTGCATTATGTTGTTCAGGCTCTGCAAACATACAAAATAGCACAAAAATGTTAAGTTATGTTATTGTTATGTAAAGCTCAAGGAGAGTGTGTTTTCAGCATAAATTCAAGATTTTTCTGTTTTATTTAAATAATTTTACTGGGTTACTTGAAGGATTTAATCTGAACACACAGTGACCTCCTGCTAGTATTCTTTGACCTCACTTGACATCCTGCAGGGATTTCTAAAAATATAACACTTAGAGGTAATCCTGTGCACTGACATAGGCTAAAATCAATTCCTGCCAGCGGTTACACCTTTTAACAAGTCAAACAGAGCAGCAGGTTTGTGCTGTTCCTGCTTGAGCTCAGAAATGAGAATATAGCTGAGCTTCCTGGGATGCCTGCTGTATTCATCAGAAACAGGACTCATGTAAAGCCTCTTGGTACCTCGGGATATGTTGTAACAACATTTGGTTCCTAAAGGTGGGGAAAGACATTAAAATCCTGGCTGTGAGTATGAACGTAGGAGAGAGACTATCTGCATTATACAGGTCCTTGGAGGCATCATAGCTGTATACTGCAGTTGTTTGAAAGCCAGAGCATAGATCTCTGAGGTAAAGGTGTTATTTGTTATGCTAGGGGAGCCCATCATGCTCCAACACTTGTTAATGTATGTTGTAATTTATGAAATGGTTATTTACAGCCTTTAAATCTGGAGCTTAAAGAGGAAAGAGGGGCTTCTGGTATAATTGCTGTGGAGCAAAGTACGTGACAAAGCCGGGGAACTGGAAGGAAGCCAGATCGCTCTTCTGTCAGGCACTAATAACACATCACGGTGACAGAGACGGGGCCTCCTCTCTACCTTGCTGTATTGATCTCCCATCTCTCTGTTAATAGTCCTGTTAAACACCAGCTCTCGGCTCTTAGCTGTATCCAAGCCCACTTAACAATGAAATTCCCAACCCCCTCACATCTCGCAGTTTAAAATGTCTCTGAGGCAGAGAAAACAGCCGGGGGCGAAACCGTTGGATTTCAGGCTTGGAAATTCACCTTTTACCGCACTATAATACGCTTTGCCCTCTGTATAAGTCTGTCTTCATTTTAAGGTAAATCACTTACAGGAAAATCAAACATTTTATAATAATAAACAGCTGCAAACAGCACAGAAACTAGAGAGCATATGTGTGTACAGGTAGGAGAATCGTTGCTGGACCGGATGGAGGAAAGCCACCATGACGCACCAAATTTACATTAAATTTAAAGCAAAATAAAGGGTGTGAGGCTAGAACAAAACAGATTTATAAACTATTAAATAAAATCCTAACTACCAGATAAACCACAACATTTTAAAGAAGCGAAAAGGGATTGTTTAGTACTCTGCAAAATGTCTTGGTCATTTGGGAATTCAAGATAATTGTAGCAAACAAAAATCACATGTGGGGTTCCTCAAGGATCCAATCTGGGGTCTCTCTCATTCAATATAAATAAGCTCCGCCCAACTCAGGTCATGGGGACCACAACTTGTCTTACCTAGAATTTGCTGATTCCACTTAACTTTATATCTCAGTGTCACTATGTAACTTAGTCACTTAATGTGTCATATCAAATAATTGATTAATCAGAATTTTCTCCAGCTTCATAATTTAATATTTACAAATTATTTTTGGGCCCAGAAATTCAAGGACTTGGTTTTGAGCTGACAGATTTCACAGCAGAGCTCCAAAAGGAGCAATGACACCAACTCGCTCACAAATAGATTCAAAACAATCTTCTCATAAGCATCAAGCCTAAAACCTGTCTAATATACAACAAATGAATATGTTTAGGCAGTAAACTTTGCATTAGATATTTGCAGAAGTGAGAGGAGGGAGCAAGTCTAAGAATAATCAAAGATGTCCATACAGCACAAAGTCCAGAGGGAGTCCAAGTCTTTAGTCAAGGACTTATGTTTTATTAGTTGAATGATATAAAACATGACAAAATGCCTGCTCAAAAAGAATCAAAGACTCTCAGCCTTTCCCACAAGGGCGTCTATGTAGGCCAAAAGCTCCTCCTGGTTCTCCCTGCATGTCTGTTTCTCTCCTGTGCAGCGGAAGCTGCTTTGGAAACAGACTAAGAAGCTCCTCCTCCAACAAGACTTACTGAGAAAATATTTCTAATGTAGCCGTAAAGAGCATCTTTAAATTCCTGATTTGTGCCTGCCTTTTTAAACCACGGTTCAATCCATTTAGCTGATCAGGACTCAGGTTTTTATTGTAGGATTTTAATTATCAAAGATAACACTTGACGTCAATCGGAAATTAAGAGAACACTAATTTGTCACAATTTGCAACCCTTTTAAGAGAAATCAACACAACAAAAGCAGTCTCTGAAACACTTGAAACAAAAGGGAAAAGAAAAGCTGAGCGATTTTAACTTTGCGTTTGTAGTTTGAAACTTTTTATGATAATGCGTTTGCTCTCCGACAGCAGCAAGAATTTTTCCAGAAAAAAAAAACAAAAAAAAAAAACCTCACACATCTTTGTAACTAAACAGGAGCATAAATGTGATGCTGGTTGTTTTTGATTTCACCGATGCTTCAAGAAGGAAATTCTGGCTTTGGTTGAGGGGCTTTGAAGAAAGCTTTCTTAAAGGTGTGCAATGTTTTTCTCCTCTCAAAGCAGCATTTGATTTTTATTTATCCTGCTAATGTCAGACAAACACGCACACACATCCACACACTGAGATCAGAGGAATCTTAAGACACAGAATGTGGTACTCCAGACTTTCAGACTAGAAATCTTCCTACACAACAGACGGAAAAAGCAACTAATATTTATCAGCTATAGATTAGCTGAAAGTGTTTCTGAGAGGGAAGAATGCTTCTCGTCTGTACAAAGGACAAAAGTACATACTTTTTATAGACACTAGTTTTAGTGAGAAAGTGAGCAGCAGCATGCTGGTGATGTATCAACCTTCCAGACCCCTCAGGTCTTCTGGTTCTGCACTGCATCCACAGAACCAGAACCAAACATGGAGAAGCAGCATCCAGCTTCTGTGCGCCACAAATCTGGAACAAACTTCCAGAAAACAATGAGTTCCTTTAAATCTTTACTAAAAATCTACCTTTTTGTAGCTGTCTTTGATTAATAGTAACTGGAACACTGATTAATATATCTGATATTTTTGTGATGATAATTATTTTTAATGAGTGTTTGACAAAATGTATTGTTTGTTGTTAGTTCACAACTGGTTACAGTGTTGTGTGTTTATCATGTGCAGCCCTTTAAACTGCTTTGTTGCTGAAATGAGCCACACAAATAAAGTTGGTGTGACTTAATGACTGAGCAGAAGCTCACTTAAAAATAATCCAAGTGAAATTAAGGCCTTGAAGCTTCGACGGTACAGTCGGAATCTTTGTATTTATGGAGACAAGACTTTCCAGCTACAAAGGAATAGCTTTAAATCTAAATGTTGCTGAGCTGTAATCATCCATTACAGTTTATGAAAAGGTAAAAGTTTATTTCTTGAATAAAGCAGCCCTTTCACAGGCTATTAAATGCAACATATTTCCTTAAGCCTTGCTGGGCGTTTAGTTGGTAGCTTTGGCACTTTTAGCAGGTCTGCAGTTTCTGCATGGTGATCTCATGCTCATATGCACCGTTTAGTAAATCTTGTCCAAGTGCAAACATTTTCTGGTATTATCCTCTGAGAACATAATCACTCGCGGTTAATTTGGCTGCAACTTAAACGCGATTAAATTAGATCATTTTTATTTTTCTCTTTTACCGTTGAAGCGATCAGCAGAACATTTCCTTTTTGTGCTGCAACGACATTGCCGCATATGCATTTTATCTTCCGTTTGTGGGCTAAACATTTGTCCCACGTATCTGCGATAGGAGATACTTATTCACATGAAGACCAGCAGACAGAATGCATCTAAGTTTTGCTGCCAGCTTGCAGACGACTCTTTAGTGCTGTAATTCAAACCCTCATTTTCCCAGTAGATTTTGTGCCCACTGGCATCCAGCATTGTGTGGTTAAAGCCAAGGTTTTTTTTTTGGAGCTATTCTAAAAGCAGATGGTCTCATTATTTTAAGGCTTTTGCATTGTGCAATCAGCATTCATGTCCTAATGACAAGTTAAAGGGGGCGGAGGGACACGTGTCCCTTTACTGTGGAACACACACAAATACAGGAGTTTATAACATCTCAACCCCCAACTTTGCTTTTAAATGCTTTTCTATTTAAAGTGTTGTACAATACGATTACATTTTTCCCCCACTGATGTGAAGTATTCATCACAGCGGCTGTAAAACTCCAGCGCTCTGATTCTGTTCCTGTCGTGTTGCCAAATGATTCATAAACTCTGCTGAGCCGGCAATTTGCTGCAACGTGAACAATTTTTTTTTTTTACCCCTGAAATGTGCGGCATAACGGCCTCATTCTGAATTATGGCGTTGCTGAAAGTGGCAATCATGTTGCCGAATTACTCATACCTGTTTGAATGAAAAAGAATTAGAGGACAGAGAATGACAATGCACGTCTCGGGTTTTGCAGGAAAGCAGCAGCTGCCTCCTCCTAACTCTTCTTTATGAATTTCCTTCCTCTGGAACTACGAGATTTTGTGCACATCTTTCTCTTTGTCTCGTGGAAAAATCTGTGAACCATTTCTCAGAGCAACAGCAGATCAATATCTTTGGCTGGAGGGAAAAAAAACAACAAACTATCAATATGAAAAGATCCAGCAGCTGTAGATGATCTTTTTCTTTATTTTATGGAGTTATTTGAAAGGACTGAACAGAGAGATGAAAGATAAAAAATAGGGTTTCTCACAGAGAGGGCCCCCGAGGCTCAGCGTTCGGATCCTTTGCTGCTGCTCAGGACTCGTCATGCTTGTCATGTTGATGTTCCTGAAGGTGGCTTCATTGGAAGGGCTGGGAGGGAAAAGGAGATGAAATATTCACTGATAAAGTTCTCGCTGTAAAACAAACCTGCATCACAAAATACACTGCTTTGCACAGATATTAAGAAGGTTTTAACCCTTCCACAATTTGTCTCGTCACAACTGCGGATTCTTGATACATATTATTGAGGTTTAATATGTTCAATATAAAATTTCAATTTATTCTGGTAGATTACATGTGCATATGTATTCATTTCCCTTCAGCTCTGAAGCTGACATCGTTCACAGCAACTTTGGAGAAGCTCAAATGAGACCAAAGTGAAACTTTCTGAATTGTATGCAAAACACTAACTGTGGGAGAAAACTAACACACATCTTTCTGAACACATCACCCTTTACTGTGAAACACGGTGGTGGCAGCATCATGGTGCAGGAATGCTATTCTTCAGCATGAAGAAAGAAGCTAATCGGAGTTCAAGGGAACAGTGACACAAGTAAACAAAGAAATGTTGGAAGAAAACCTGGTATGGTTTACTTTGTGTTCTATCAGAAAAAGTATTAATACAATACTCTAAAGGTTTGAATTAAGAGCAACAAGCAAGGATAGTTTTGAAAAGCTCTGAATAAACATTTACTGCAGTATGTCTAAAAAAAGCTGGTAATCCTTTCAACCTATCAGAAAGCTGGATGCTGATAATGCTGCTCTCATTTCCATTCTCATCAGATTCTCATTGCAACTTCCTCTGTTTAACATTTAAAATGATCAAAAATCAAAAAATGCACTTAAGTTCACATAAGAATTTTTATTGGTATAGCAGATACATTTTAAATGACATCCGAGTCATGCAGCTTTCACTAACCAATAGTGATTTTGCCCAGTTGAAAACATCTGTGTTTAATACTATTGTTTTGTTTTTGTTTTTTTGCCTGTGTGGAGTGTAATATGAAGTGACATTTACCTACAAAAGTCTATAAATCATGTCTTAACTCAGCATACTGACTAACTTATAGCCATGCAAATAAAACTCTTCAGGATATTTTCCCGTTTATTTCTCATTGACTTCTAAAGTCTGAATAAAAACAATAATATTTCAAATAATGGTGCGATGTTGTTATAGGATTCCTTTTTAAGAATCTCCAATTCATTCTCAAACTTTATCAGATTAAAAACAGAAATTTTTTAAAACTCAATATCAATACTGAATAAAAATAGTGCACTGAAAAAGTAATAATCCCACACAAATTTCTAACTGTCAAACCTATGGCCTTACCTGTCAAATCATGAATTAATGGGGATTAACTACATTTATCATTCACTTTGAACAGATGTGATTTCTGCCAGACCTGTAGAATCAAGATATTCCTTAAGTTGGACCTGTCTGACAACATGAAGTAGGTTAAAATAAAACACATCATGACCATCAGTGAGGAACAAGACACACATTCACTCCTCCACTTGAGGCAGAGACTGACCTCTGACCCGGAGCGAGCCGTTCTGTTCTGAGTCACAAAGCAGCACAGCAACTCTTCTTGTGCTAACTTTATATCATGTTTCGCAGTCGTCTTTCAAGCTGTCTTTGTAGGAATGTGCAGAGCAATTCTGGTGCTTTCCAACCTCCTTAGTTCCAACTGATGGAAACATTACAGAAGTATCCCCTGCAGCTGTTGCTGCAGTTCCCGCTGGTCACCAACAGGGGGCGATAGCGTGGCTTAATGCCCTGCGCGGCACATACTGACAGTACCAGAAACAAGGAAAAGTAATATGATATGTACAATCTGTTACGTGTCCTTTGCTGGTTCCAATCTTTCCCCAGCTTTCTTTAATTGTCTCTGTTTTAATTGCTCCCTTGTCTCCCTCTCTACTCTTTTTGATTCTGTCTTTTTTTTTTCTTCCTCTTTCTCCTCAGCTCACCCCACCCTGTCCACATTTCCTTTGGCCTGGAGTCAGGCAGGGCAGCTGCAAAAGGCCTCTCCAATGCAGGCTGATGAGAAGTGACAGCTCTCTGTATCACTCCCTGGCACTGACAACTGACAGATGGATAACACTCACACACACTGCAGGGGGAGAGGGAGGGAAGAGAGGGAAGCGCCACAGAGGAGGATGGTTCTCCGGCGTTATTCTTTTTCCTCATGGAGCGGCTGCGTGACTGAGGACTGGGTAGAAAAACAAACCGTGCCAAACCTTAAGCTCTTTTATCCTCACAGGCACAAACAGAAACGGGGCTCAAGCACAATGAAACTGCTTGCATGTACAAAGAAGAACACCTGCACTAAAATCCTGACAAAAGTAAACAAATCGTCAGTTAGCCTGTAACTTAAATTAGAAAAATACAATTTCAGCCCGTCAGATTATTATTTTTTCCCCCACTTCTAAGGTATCATTTTCCTTGCATCCTTGCAGTCTCAGAGGCTCTCTTTGTTTTTCTGATCACTCACATGCCAGATGTTTAACACATTGTCACGGCTGTGAAAATGCTGCCTGGCGGATGCCATCACATTCGACTTGTGAATGTGAGGATATTTGAGTTTTTGACACATTGATGAAGTAAGATGAACCATCACGGCTTTGTAATCGTGTTCCATATTGGGAAAACAAACAAAACTACCTGATATAATCAGTTTTTTTTTTATTATTTAAATGTTGATTAACATGGGAAAGTAAAAAGAAAAGTCAAGAGAGATTTTTGACCATCCTGTTCAGGATCTCAACTTGGCAGATTATTAATTAAGGGTGTTTATGCAACTGGTTTTTGAGATATACATGCTGCATCGACATACAAGTAGTTTTAATATGGAAGGAATTGCATGTGCACTAAATTGTGATCAATACAATTTTCCCATATGCTGAATAAATTAAAAAATGTGGTACCGGCAATGTCTGTGTGTGACGGTGTTAATAATTGTAGATGCTGTACTTGTATATAAGACTTATAACTTTACTCCTCCATTCACTCCCACTTAGTGGAAAGACAACAATTATTTGGTCATTTTTCAAATCTAAAGGGCCTCCAATCAGTATACTGATTTGATTTGGACTAAGATAAAGAAATGGATATCAGTAATCGCATAGTTAGATGAGACCAGAAATGAAACTTTTTCCAACACATATAGGCATTAAATATATGTTTACTTGGGTCGTTAGTTTTGGTTCAAGTTTTACTCTCTTTTACTAAAGTGTGTAGAAAGATTTGATTTGAGGTTTGACCAGTATATGGAGTAGTACTTAGTTCAGTCTCTGATGAGTCTAATACCAATAAAGCATTGAAAATATACTTTTGTTTTGTTTTTATGCATAGAAAATGTCTTTTTTATGAATCCCCAATGATATTTTAAATAATCTTTGTCCTGTGTAACATAATCCTAATGAGGTGTAACTATTTTAAACATGTAATATTTTAACCAGGCATGGTCAACCGCACTATGAACTCTACAAATCTGGAGCAATCCTTTAATGTAGTCTTGATCCTGACATCATCTTAACAAGGACCCACCGTTGTATGAAGGAAAGTATAAACAGAGGGGAAAAAGAGCTGAAAAGTATAAGGTAAAAGGGAAAAGATTACAACTGGAACACAATGTCCATGTTTTGTTTTGTTATAATCCAAAGACAGAACTTTCATTGAACATATGTGATTTTAGGATCAATCTTGGAGTATTCCAGAGAGTTTGTAGCTTCCTGGATATAATTTCGTCTCATTCTTCAGGAAATACTCATCATCAAGACCAAGTGCCCAAAGACTTCAGGCTTCAATTTGAGGAGGAGACGTTTTTCAGCGCTCACCTGATCTGAAGATAAATTTAACAAAAGTCAAACAGGAGACCACAGTCAGTTTGACGACAGAACTTGACGACAGCTTGGGGTGAAGGCAGCTGGGCACAGACCAGTTAGTCATTATAGCTGATGCTACTAAGCGACCTACAAATTGTATGAAACGCACTGACAGATGTCAAGTTCTTACTAAACGTTCTCATGTTTAGCAAGAAATGTTCTTAAATGCCATCTTTTCCAAAAAACTACCTCAGTAGAAAGGAAAAAAACAAAAAGACTAAAACATTGATTGGTTTGTAAGATAAATATCCATTCAAGCAAAGACTCCTTTAGCACAAACCACATTATATCTAACGAGTCCTTTGTTTTATGGTTGTGTGCTGCACTGAATAGTCTTGTAATTAATACGTCAGCCCTTCCCATCAGATCCAGTGGGCAGGGTTAGCACTTGCTCTGGTCAGGGAAAGCTTTTAAAACATGGTGGCTGCCTTTATAGGAAATGAAACCGCCCTCTCAGTTTTACTCTTACTCTAAAATAGAGAAGCAGCAGCTTTTAATAAACAACAAATAATATATGAGCGTGTTTTCTATTATCATTCTGCTTCTATCTGCTTTGTGCAGCACACAATGCCAATTTGAGTCTCAGTTCATTTATTGGGCACATTTAAGTCATGTGAGCTGGATCAAAGTGCATTAAAATACATAATTAAAGTAAAAACTGGACAAATAAACAATTCAATTTGATCTCGCAGATTTATTTTTCTTCAGTTTAAAGTTTTTCTTCCATGTTTGAAAAGATTTGTATTTAGGCTATCTGTAGTGACACTCAGAAATTTTGGACTTTGACTAGAATCTCCAAACTTCTTCTGAGACATTCAGAGATCGTGTTCCTGGGGTTCTTCAAAAGCTTTAGGCACAAACATACGAGCTCTGGACTGACACAACCAAACGTTCAGTCTGTCATCGAGATGTCGTACTTTTGTTTTTTAAAGAAAAGTGTCTAATTCTTGGCTTAACAAGGAGGATTTACTCTCATAAAGATAAAACCCAACACTGATATGAATCACCTTTCCTTTATATGACAACAGCGGTTGATAATGACTCTCTAAATGCTGCTTGTGTTGATAATAATATGACATGCATCTAAACGCATTCACGGTGGCAAGGTGTGAGAGCGAAGCTACATCCAGTTCAGCAGAGAAGAGTTTCGAGCAGTAATCAAACCACACACACACCCATGCACGCCTACACTCCTCCCTGAAAGAAATCAAATTTTACACTTAACAGACTCACACGGAGATTTGGCAAAGTTGGCTTTCAAACAAAGCGAGCCCACACTTGATTTTAAGTTGGCACTCACTAAGCATCCACGCTGAGTCTGATTGAACTAATAAGCTCATGCCTGAAACCACAAGTGACACTCTAAAACAGCAGCAGTGTCATGTCTGAAACAGGCGGCGCCACACCGAGGCAGCGATGACACAAGCATTGTGTACAGGGGGGTGAGGAGTATGGTAATGTTGTCAGAGAACCCCGGAGGCTTCAGAGCCATCACACAGCAAAACAAGAAGCCTGGCAATATGCTGTCTTGTTACTGGCTGGCACATATTCCGTCAGTCTTCCCAACGCCAGCCTGCTCCTCCGATTACTTCCTCTCCACTTCCTGCGTCTCTCTCAGACTGTTTGACCCTTTCTAATTATGTAAAAAGTTATTTATTTCTGTCTGGAGGGCAAAACTCCCCATTAGATCATCATAAATCATGATCTTTTCTAAAAAAGTATGATTGTTTATGTGTTGATCCCTATAGGCGGCTTGCTTTCTTGAAACAGAGGCCAGATTTGCCGATTTTGACTCTCAGCCAGGAGGACTGGACTGTGGAGCCAGGGGCCGCATGGCTGCCAGGAAAACCTGGAAACAGACAGTTTGATCGGACGCTGCAGCTTGTTCCTTTGCTCTTCCTGGAGTGATAGAGCTGGACTTATTTTAACAGTTTCTACATTATAAACTAAAGTGTCATCAAAAAAACCAAACAATGAAGCCACAGTAGTTTATAGAGTTGCATCATATAGAAACACCCATCTTACTAAGTAGCATCCCAAGTAAAGATCCCTGGACATAAAAAACATGAAAAAACAAACAATTAAAACAGTTCAATTTTGTAGATGATTTCATAGGAGTATTTTGGAGATTAAAATGTGACTTTTTCAGTTGTTTTAATTTTTGTACACAGCAAAAGGACAAAATCTTACCAAGTATTTTTGGATAGTCTAAATATCTCAGTGCTCTTAAAATAAGACAAAAACTTGCAAATAGCTTTTCAGGAAGCTATAGGATTTTCCTTTAAGTCAATAATTACTTAATATTAACTTTTAATAAGTTCCACTGTCAGATTATTTCACTTATAACAAGACATGTTTCCCATGTTGTAAGTGAAATAATCTCCCAGTGGAACTTGTATTTTTCTCCCATATGCAAATTTCTTACATGCAAATTTCTGATCCAATAGCGTTAATTTTAGACAGTAAGAAGCAAACAAAAAATAATGTACTGTGTCCTTTTATACACCGTTTCTAATATCTGGTTACAGTGTATGTTGCTTAAAAACTCAAGAGAATATACGGCGACACAATAAGCAAGATTTGGTCCTTGCATTCTGAATCCTTGTCTGCAGTAAAACACAACAAGTGTTCCAACTTAAATCCTGAAATGAACCTTTCCTTTTGCATTCAAACCCAAACGCACCCACAACATGAACAAAGCAGAAATCTCCCTCAAAGCTTAATCACAAAAGGTCAGCTTGTGAAGTGAGAAACAGATTAAATTAGCATAGTATTAGACATGTAAAATGATTCCTGTCAAATCAAAGTGCAGCACAATTATAATATGTTAATTACTTATTTCATTAAGGGAGCTGATTGCAGAGCGGCGAGGAAATCATGCGGCCAGACACACCTGGAACAGAGGTTATGGAGCTCGAAACATACTCTTCCTCTTTTGTCCCTCCTCTCCAACTCTTTTCCTTCTCTGCTCGTCTCTTCTCACAGATTCACACTTTGGATTTACGCGCACAATCATTAATTGCCTGACTGTGCCGCACAAAAATGTTTCAAAGGGCGAAGGACTTCTCATTTGTTCATCAAAGGGGAGCTGATGAGCAGTGTGTGATTATATGACCTACCCACAATTATCCTCAAGGGAACAGAGCGGCAAAAACAGAAAGCAGGGAGTTTTTTTATACTGAAAAATAAAATCAGATTTTACCAGTGAAATCCAAAATTACATTTCTCTAGGGATGCAAAAATTAAACTGTCAATTCTAAGTAAAATAATAAAGCAAAGTGATGTTTGTGGTTCTTTCTTTTTGGAACTTATAGACAAATTATAGACACACTTTGCTTTGCAAATGGAAATTTTGATCATATAAAGAAATTGTGAGCAAAAATCCTCACCTTAAATATTTTGTTTTTTTATATTGATGTCCATCTGCCTAACCTGCTAATGCTGGTAACTCAAAATTGTATGATTCTGGCATTGTGGTAGAGAAATGTCTAGTTTATATTATAGCTTATTCATGTGTCTGAATGAACTACAAGTAAACATAATGGGGTATTTACCTTTTCCTTCTACAATTCACTTACACTTTAAAAAAAAATTGCTGATAAGAATACAGCTATAGGCACTTCAAACTACTTAAATAGTCAGAAATAATTACCAAACTACCATGCATTTACACGTAGTGAGTAAAAAAAGTGTGTTAGTATCCTAGGAAACGAACTATGCTAGAAACTTTTCACAAATATTTGTTGTCTGCGAATAGAAGATCTTGCTTATGATCCCAAAGCAAGCATACAACGTCAACAACTCCTACATAGCTGGAAGAAAAAGAGCTTGGGAGAAAATGTATCTCAAAGTTTGATCCGACATCTAAAGTAAAAACATTATATATTTTTGTAAAACTCCAAAGGGAAAGCAATATATCAATATACTGAGGTCATAGGGAGCACAGTTTGCAGAAACAGCTTTGAGTCCTCAATTGTTATCCACAGCCGGATCTCAAGCACTTCAGCATGAGGCTCATCAGCAAAACCGCTGTTTGTTTTAGAGTGCAACAATTATGGCAAACAAAAAATCTGAAGTTGTAAACTTCGAGTTGTAACCCTAATTGAAAGTTGCCTTCATCTCCTTCTTGCCAAAAATACAGTGAAGACAGAACTCCCTAAAATAAATGTTAAACATTTTAAGGTAAAACTAAATACACAGGGGATACTGCTTGGACGAAAGCACACAACAAACCATTCAGTGAGTAATGGGAAACTAATATGAGTCACAAGTACTTCCCATGTATCAAATAAGTGAATTATGGTGGCTACTGTTTTTTACAGTAGTAAAAAAAAAGAATACCTAAAGCAACACCGGCATTGACACAATCAGTACTACAATAATTGTTCTAAGTAGTTGATATGAGGAGAAAATCAGTAAATAGATCATGGTCACTCCAACAACTTTTAAGATGATGCCTCGTTAAGAGTTTTAAACTGCTACTTTTCTGACTTCCTGCAGTCACTAGCTGTGCTGCAATGCAAAAATGTACAAAATTTAGAACACTCTTTTCTCTATCTGAGCATTTTCCAACAGAATATGTTAAACTAACCTGCCGATGGTATTGAAGACAGTCTTTAGGATTCTTTTGGGTACCGTTATAGTTCAGGTAAAGGAACAAAACATCACGAATTAGTGTGCTTCACAAAATATCAATGTTTTCAATCCCTGGGAACTAAATGACATGGTAAGCAACCATGTTTTATACCTATAGGACAGTAACTGTTTAAGACATTTAAGCTTTAATTAATTAGAGAAAGGATTGTGTTCCTCTGGATTTTGAGAAGAGACACCTTCATATCTAGGGTGAGTAATCTTTATTGTAGTCCGTGAGTTTCTCTTAGCTGTTCTTCAAAGTTCCTGATTGGCTCAATGGGAAACAAAATCAATTCCTTTTGGCTTTAAGGTTTTTCAGATTTACTACAATGAGCTCCTTCAGCTGCAGCTGCTAAAAATTACAAATGATTTTTATTTTTAAAGTTGGCAATTTGTAGATCATTCAAGACCCGTATGAAACAGGATAGACATTAATGAACAAATAAGATCTGCGGCTATTGTGTGAAAAAATAGCCAAGTAAAAAGTATCACCACCAGCCTCTCTCTTCCCAGGATAACACATTTAACACAGCAGCGTAATTAGTCAATTTTTGTCCGCGGGATATGAAACAATAGCCCTGTTTTTTTTTTTAAGTGTGCCATGTAAATTCATATGGTTAAATAAATGCTTCAACTTCTGATCATGTTGTTTTTCAGGGCACATTAAATGCAGGTTGATTTGGCTGCTAAAGTTTGAAAGAAATACAAGGAGAGATAATTTTACCCCCCAGATGAAAACTGCATGAGGAAAAAGGATCAAAAAGTCAAAGTTTTTTTGGGTTGACATTTACTTAAACATTTAAAATATATATGATGACGCACAGAAAATGCTACTACTCTTATTATAAGTGCCCTTTAAGTATATAAAATAGAATAAAGAACAAGATGTTTTGGACATAGGGTATGTTGAAGCCAGCAGAATTTGTCCATGTGCAGGCACTGTTCAGTTCAGGTATTTTTATCTGAACTTGAGTACCCAATACAACACCTGCTTATGTAACTGGGAAGATTAACAGAGATGTGAGGCAGAGGAGATGTTGATTATAGAGGTTTTTAAAATAATGTAACTCTTTTTTTTTTACTTTTCTATGTGAGATTTTTGTTTAAAGTTGGATTTCTTTAAAATCAGACTAAACTGAGCAACGCATCATAATAGAGATAAACAGAAGGTGCAAGTAAGTGTAAGTAAAATAATTTCATAACTGGTAAGATAATAGAAAAATAAAATAAAACACAAAATTGAGCTCTGACAGCTTTCAGTCACTTTATAATCCATCAGCAGATGTTTGTGTTTTCGTTTTTCAATTATTTTACGTGAAATGATTATTCTCACTATTTTAGCTTTTACACTAACATTGGATCTAGAGTAAATGAAAAATATTTTAATTTGCATTTCAGAGACGTAAACATTAACAAGAGGCATAATTATAATAATGATGTCAACTTTCTTCGGCGTCAGCAGACATAGTTTGGAAAAGCTAGAATTTTTTCTTAGCACTTCATAAACACACTTGTGTGACATCATGGGGGAAAAAAACAAACAAAAAACGCCAAGATGGGAGTGAACTGTGAACCTCCATAATTCTGCTTCATTCTTAGATACAATGTCCAGATGCCTGAAGGTGCCATATTCATCTGTCCGGACAATTACATGCCAGTTTGAACAGTATCAGTATGTGCAGCCATCAAACTGGAAGGAGATGGGCTCTGATGCGAGCATGAGTCCGTGGGGGAAGTGCATATCAGGTCCCAAAAAAAAACAACTAAAGATCTTGTGAAAATACTGACAGAAACTGGTAAGATAATGTCAGTATCCACAGTAAGATGAGTCCTGTATTGACACGTACTGAAAGGGAAATCAGTGATGAAGAAGCCATTACTCAAAAATCAACATTAAATGCCAAATCACAGTTTGAAAATGCACTGTTACCTTTATTCTTGGAGACGCATCTTGTTGTCTGATGAAACTAAAACTGAAGTGTTTGCCCATAGCAACCTTCATTACATTTGGAGGAAGAAGGGGGAAGCTGGCATGCCTGAGAACACCATCCCAACGATGAAATATGGGAGTTGGCAGAGACATCTTGTCACAGGAGGGACCAGTAAACTTCATAAAGTAGATGGCATCATGAGGAAAGAACATCAGGTGGAAATATTGACGTAGCATCCCCAGACATCAGACAGGAAGTTAAAGCTGAAGGATGCAACTTTTATAGATTGTTTTTCTTTTACATATTTGTTGAAGCTATCACTATGTCCTGACAGTATGGTACAAGATCAATAATCTGTGTAAAAAAAAAAAATCAAGCTCCTCTGCTTTCTCCCATTGCTCCCAGTGCCAACTAGAAGCAACCAATCAGAGTCCAGAGGCAGGTCTTAGTGTTGTCAGTCACAATCTTGTGTGGCGCCGCTCATTCCCCTCCACCTTCCCGATGGCTCTTTGTTAGGGGGAACCACTACGGCTTCTCCTAGTCAAGCAGATCCTGTTGTGAATGCTCCGGCTAGTTAGCATGCTCACCGATGATAGCGGATAAATGTTTTTTCTATAAAAGGTTATTTAGTCAGCCATAGGCACATTTAGCAGTGAATAAATGATGTTGAGTGACAGCGTTAAGACCTTCCTCCTGGCTCTGATTGGTTACTTTTGGTTGGGAAAGGTCCATTTCCCAACCAAAGCAATGGTAGCTCAGAGAGGAGGTCCATCTTTTCACAGATTATCTGTCTCATATTATACTGTCAAGACACAGTGACAGTAGTAAAAAACATTATTTACAGACGTTACATACTGCACCTTTAAAGGGGGTCTGCCGATCTACATTTACCTATAACATACTCCCAAGTTGGTTACTAAGTGGCCATGACAAAGTCCTGATCTCAGCTGCATCGACAAATTTGTGAACAAAGCTTAAAGGGTATGTGTGAGTAGAGTGATCCATAAACCTGAATCAGTTGAACAATTTCAATCAGGCTTTGATGAAGTCAAAGTTTCCCAAAAATATTGTAAAGAGCTTGTGGACTGAGATGAAAAATATTTAACCCAATTCCAACAAGATTACCATACACTAAAGTAACAGATGTAAAGATCAATGTTTGATAAAGGTGACAACTAAAAAAAACAAACAAACAAAAAACAACAATTTTGTTAATCCCAACTGATTTATATCAGGTACATTTAAGTCTGGTTTAAAGTAAGACACATTTTGTGTGTAAATATCTGGTAATAACTGTAGCTACATTACATCAATGAGCAGGAAAGGTTTAAAGTAAAGAGTGCATTTGCTCTCATCCCAACTCCAGGAGGCAAAATCTTGCTTAAATAAACAAATATGGAATAAAATAAAAACAGCAAGCTTTCTGGTATCCATTTTCCTTAAAATGTATTTGGTCTCTACTCAGTTCTGGGTGGACCTACCCAGTACAGTCCTTTTCTAAACCTCTAAATCATTTCACAAAGTCTTCAAATTGTTCCAAATTGGAAGCATTTCTGGCATAATTTATTATCTAATCAGCAGCCCGAAAACTTTAAGCCGATCCGAGTCCTCTTTCTCTTGATTGAAAGACTGACTCGTCTTGTGCGAGTCAATGAGAGACTGAGATGATGGCAGTGCTAAATGACACTTGCCGCTGACAAGTGGCAAATAGAGAGGATTAACATAAGCCAATGAGCTACAGAATGAATATATGTTCAAACCTCATTTGAAGTGGCATCTGTGACATTGCCATGCCAATTTAGTGAGAATTCAATCTGCTGGCATCGGCGCTCCGAAAGTGTGATTGGACTTGTGAAGAGACCAATTTGTTTCTAAATGTGTGCCGTCGGGCCGCTTTGTGATTATGATACCATATCTGCATCTATTCTGGAGCTTCAGCTGTAGTCTCAGCTCCATCACTGCTCAAATTAGCCTTTCCTATTAGGTTTTTGAGCCAAGATTAGAACATAATGCAGCGTGTCATTTGAAGAGGCAGGGTTAATGTTTGCCGGGATGTTTGAGAGGTTATCGGCTGTCAGTAGAAGTTGCTAGAAAACTTGATGAAGCCTGTGTTTCATTTGTGACCAGTAGCTAATCCAATGAACGTGCTAGTATTCAGAGATGAAGTATTGCAAGTATGGTTGAAATTCCTTCTTTGTGTCAACTTTATGCATGTTCATAAATATGAATGTCAATGTCCAAATTTCTGCTGAAAAGCTGCAGCTTTCCACGTTTTCCTCCACTGCTGCGTTCAAGGATGTCTGGACAGTCTGTTCCCCTCCACACTGGTACATCTGAGTCAACTTTCCTACAAATTTAATTTCAATAATCTAAATAGGGTCAAATACATTCAGACATTTTGTTGCTTTTGTTAGATGACGTTGTAGTTATACGAAGGTGCCAACAAACTACTGTTTGGGTCCAAAGTTAGTTCAAATTCAAATTGAAATGAAAAAATACTTTATTGATCCCAAAGGGAAATTAAATGTCGTTGTAACTCATATTAGTTCAAATTCTTCTAAGAGTTATAGTAAATATTGATTGTAGCAAAAAGCATTATTGGGCATAAATATCTTTTTTAATAATGCACTTAAATGGGTGTTTTCTTGGTATGACATTATAATATCCAGTACTTTATGAACAAAATATTTCCTTGTGGATTTTTCCTAACCAACTTGCCTTATAGCAAGTTGAGCCACATGGTTTTTCTAATGATAAACAAGCTGTGAGTTGTAGATTCTCAGTTGGAATTAGGTCTGAATTTTGACTGGGCCATTGCAGAACCCAAATAGGATCTAAAGCATTTTCTTGTGGCTCTGTTTTGAGTCATTACCAGTTGACAGGTGAATTCAGACCTAGTTTCATGTCTGCTGCAGCATTCAACATGTTTTCCTCCAGGACTGTTTTGCATCTAGCTCCATCCAGGTTAACTCTGACCAGCTTTTGTCCATGCTGACAAAATACAAACCCTTCACATCTGAAGGCAATTAGCTGAACTGGACTATTTAGTGATATCAGTGCAAAGTGAGAGCTGAATGAAGATGCCTGGCACACTTTCCAGATTGATATTTTGAAAGTGTTTTGAAAGCAGTTCACCAAATCCTTCTACTTCACAGCTATGTACAACTTTGTAATGTTCTTTAACAAAAAATATTCATAAAATGACAAAGATTTTGGTCTGCAAACTGACAACCTATAAAAATGTTCAACTGGATGTTTCAACAGGACAACAATCGCAAACTAAAATCAAAAATGGTTTTGGGTTGGATAAGGCGAGCTCAATGTGTTTCCGGAATGGTCAGGAATGTTACAATTTTGGAGAATAATTTGAAACGCTGGGATTATGTGTCAAAAAAAATTAAGATAAATTCATCCAATTCAAGCAAAGAGTGTACATAACACATCTGAGCCAAATGCACATTGTTGAACTGCTGCAAACTTGAATGTTCCAATAATTTCAATAAAAGCACAAGCTCTTTTAAACATTCAGTTGGACCGAATGTATGAAGTCTCTGTCAAATGCATGACAATGATAATCAGCTGGATGAATTTTATTAACCAGATTTGCTCTTTTTTAATGTAATCTGCTATGTTGTTTTAGATGCTAATATTTTCTACAGCAGGAAACTATAGATGAACATTAACATATAAAGGTAAACCTCTCAGAAAATAAAAAAAACTTCAGAAGAAAAAAAAAATGTTCTAGATTTAGGGATTTGACTAATTGAAACATACTAAAATCACAAAGTTCATACTAAATTACCGATACTAAGAAATCATATGTTTTATGGCATATGATTAATATTGATATTGCTTAATTACTGCATCGGGCTTTTTAAATAATAAAATCCCCAATGATTTAAGAATGATGTTTTTCTTTATGGCAAAAGGAAGCATCATTCTTTAAAAAAAAAAATCACCATCTATTAAATATATAGAATTATTAATTAAATTAATTTGTTATCTCTAGTTTTAATATATAAACGGTTTTAGTGGATGTTATAAACTGCAGCTCGTGCTGTATGGCATAAATGTGATTTCACCTACTCTAAGTGATATAAATGGGGTTAATGAGACAACAACAAAAAAAAAAATAAACACACAAAAGGAAAAAAAAAATCTCAAAGTAAATTAAGTTAAATAATTAACTCTTTAAATTAAATAACACTGCAATTAGCCAAACACAAAGTCTGGGTTCAGATGTTACAGGAACCTGAATAACACTGTGTGTGTGTGTGCATGTGTGTGTTTGGTAGTTTGATTATTATGATGGATTATTATCATCTGTCTGGCTCTTTGAGGGCGGCAGAGTATAGAAATGGCCAGTTTCTTAGACTATTATCGCTCATCAGTTTGTGTAAATGGCACTTTAATGCTTCAGAGATATGTGATTAAAATTAGAATAAGTGGATGTGAAAGAGGAGGTCCACTCTGGTGAGGTCTGCTTTTAAAACAAATCGTGTGTGCACGATGGTGGGGGTGTGTGTGCGTATGCTTAGGAACCAGAAGTGTTTGTGTGTGTTGTGTGCGCAGGAGAGCTTGTGTATGGCCCTGTCATATGATAAATGTTCTCTCTCCTATAATCTATGTGCTTCAAAATATGATGTATGTGAGGATGAACTTTGAATTATAACCTAAAGAGTGACTCATTAATCTTCTGACTTTGGTGGGGAGTGGACCAGAGGAATCCATTTTGCCTGTTTATGTTTTATGAATAATGCAATATTGCAGCTGGCCAGTTGGATCCAGGCAACAATGTCCAGACACACAGAAGACAAGAAACAAGCAAACAGCTCTGTTTGCTGGAATGTAAAGGAAAGATGCCTGTTGGCATTCACAAAGAAGGTCAACAAATCTTATTGAGGTTTCACTGGACGGTGATGCATGACTAGTGTCTCCTGGAATTATGTTTGTGATCAAAGTGCTGCTTCTTTATTCCTTAGACTTAACTTTACAACTTTGTGTGATCCTTCATGTGTTCTGTCTCCAGCAAGCTGCCAAAAACGTTCCCACCGAGACTCTGCACTGGAATTTCTACTATCCTGCTGCCAGAAGCACTTGCATACCGTTCAAAACAGATATTTACAGAGACTACTAAAAATGACATTTAACCTTTTCTCCTCACTGCCTGACATTTTTTCAGACTAAAGATTTCTTGTCTTAGTCCAGTTAGTACTATCAAAATTATTTCTATTTGCTAAATGTCAGAATAATTAAAAAATATATGATTTTCAAGGACGTCTTAAATTACTTTCTTTCATACAGTTAGGTCGCCATACCTTAAAACACTTTGGAAAAGTAGGTGATAATATCATAGCTTAGAAATTGTTTACTAAGATTTTCACACATTTTCCATAATTTTTTAAGGCTTTTCTTTTTATGTCTCTTTTTTTATTTCATTTTAAATTTACAAAATACAGAATATGCAACTATTTGACTAATATTGAGTCTTTTTCATTTGTAATGTAATTCTCTTTGCCTCTATTCTGTTATTTTGAATGATTTTGTGCATGAATAGTGTTATCCAAATACAATGGCAATGCCCATTTTGCTGCAATGATAAGAGCAATCTTTGTAGGAGTCTACATGAAGCGTTTAATCATTTAAAAAGTAGATAGAAACTGGTGCCTTAGCAGGACAATGTCCTCAAACCACTAAAACCTGGTTTGATATGAAATGAATGAAGCAGACTGATATTAATGCAATTGAATGACCTTGAGCTCAATGCTGTGGAAAATTTAGACTTTATGCTGAAAAACTAGATCTATGCCAGGAAACAAAATTAACTTGAATGAACAGTTTTGCCAAGAAGAGTGGCACCCAGTTAGATTTACTGTAGGAGTGTTTTGATGGCTGCAAAAAACATGAGGCCAAGTATGAACTTACTAAGAAACGTTTCACCAGATATTATGGGCTTGAGTACATAGTTGAGCCAGGAGCAATCATTTTGACAGATGCAGATTAGAGAAAATCTGCAACAAATTCTAAGTTATGGTCACTCCAAATTTATCAATATTGCAGTTTGACTAATTATTCCACCATATAAGAAGAACTTTTCAAGCAAAACACCGAAAACCCAAAATTAACACGACATTAATGTCATAGAAGTGTGTATGTTCAACCATGACTTTACATTTCCTTACCCTTACTCAGCCCAAACTGTTTTGATTGTCAAATTCCAACAAGTTAGAAAAAATTAGCATCTCTTAAGAATTTCTCAAACCACTTTTTTCATTTCTATGCCATGAAACAGGAGCCATCTATTTGTTTAGGAAGCATTTGCTGTTAAATTGTGCTATAAACAGGCAATATGAGGCCTGCAGAGCTCATTTTTAACAGGAATATGCTTTGCCACAGTTTTAAAGGCAGATGTGCATCTTCTTAGTCAATTATTGTTTTCCGCAGGGATCCATGATTGTCTGCGCTGCTAGTCCAAATAGTCATTAAAGGTCTCGAGTCCCTGGTGGGGTCCTCAACTAGAGTGACAAAATCCTCTTCGCGAGGAAATGTAAAAGCCTAACAACTTATCAGGTGAGTGCAGACACAATGTAAGAGGTGATTTACTCTGAGCAGGCTACATGTCACTAGGGCTTTCTTCGTGTCCCTCAGGTCTGATTTGAACTTAAATTGCCTATGTGAAGACCTGGGTTTGCTTCTCATTATCTTACCTCTCCTCCTGCTCAAATATTAAGGAGCCCCATGTGTTGCACTGCAGCGCATTTGCAACTGGTAATGTCCTTATTCTGTACCTTTTCCAACTTTACAACATCTGCCATCCTGCTATGGAAGATTTTTAAAAGTCTTGCTCTCCTGTTTATCAGAGAAAAGAATTTGAAGAAAAAAAACTGAAAGGAAAAGTTTTGAGATTGAGAAAAACAATTCTCAATCTAACACAGATATTTTTTTCCTCTTACCTGATTTTATGGTTTAACTTTGAATGAGATACAATATCTTACTTGACGACTACTGATGACTTTTTTCAGTGTAAGAAGTAGTGACAAAAAATTTGCCTAAAACTGTATCAAGTAAATTAGTACATAAAATTTAAATTACAACAATGAAAGCATTCAAAAATAACTTAATCAAAAGTAAATTATTTGTATCTTGTCTTTCACTGTTACTTTATTTGATCTGCTAACCAAAATACAGCCACAAAAACTTTAATTACAATGGTAAAATCTGTTTTCAGCCAATCTAACGGTCTCTCTTTATTAGTTGACTCTGTCCCCACAACCTGCAGTGCAGGAACTATTTCCCTTCTTACGCCAAAATAGGAATCTCAAACATAGAAACAGAATATCGAGATGAAAACCGGGGTTCATTAAAATGGCTTAAATCAAACTTCACTAGACAAAGTCAAACTGGATAGTACTTCAGAAGGCAGGTTTAATTTGACAAAAATCATAGTTACTCCCCTCATTATGAAGCAAGAGGAAAGCAACTGAAAAATGGACACAAATGAACAGATTGGGAATATGAAGCAGATGTCAAAATAAGTATTTAAAAAAAACTACAGATATCTAGAGATAATCACAAGAATCAAAGCTCTAAGCAGCCATAAATGCTGTGCCTTAGAGTTATAACCTGAACCCCCCCTTTAAAAAGCTCCTCCACAGAAACCTTTATTATGTCTATATTAATATTAAATACATTTCTTCCCCAATTTCCCAGCAGAACAGACAACACACACCTCTACAGACAATATTTCACAACTGTACAGACGGCTGACCCATCACAATCATGCGCAACAAGATGGAGAAGGATATAGGAGCAGGAAAGTCTACATTAACAAACTTCTAACTGCTGGCAGAGCGACTCTTCACACTTCCTGCAAGAAGCCAGGCAGCCACAACCAGATGCATCAGGCATACATTACATCCCTGTTCCCTGTGTATTTACTCTGCCATCCAGTCAGAAAGATTTGTTTAGCTGCAGAGTTGATTTATGGACGACAAAAAGTAATCCCTTCTTGTCTTGCGTGCTGTAGCTGGGCCTCCTCCTTTGCCATTGAGCCAAGCTAGCACAGTCTGAAAGCCCTTGATACCGTGTTCGCCCTAAGGTGTAATGTTTGATAATATAACTACTGCTTCTGTCATCCAGACCTCCCCGCACCCTCCACCCCGTCTGCACCCACCCATGGCACTCCTCCCCACCCCCACAAATACATTACAGCCCCACAATGCTCTGAGATTTATGAGGGAGTGGTGGAACAGGAGAGAGGAAGAGAGAGAATATGCATTGATTGAAAGCCAAAGATAGTCCCATCCAATCCCGCCCCGAAGAACATCAGTTATTTTGCATCCTGACACAGCGATTGATAACTCGTAAATGTGTGCGGGGGGATGACGAATGCAGATGGAAACTGACTCTGACAAAAATGATAACGGCATCGTTCTCTTGGGGGGTTGACAGAGGTGGAGGTGGGATGCTTCTTAAAATATTTAATAATTGATACGGAGGCTCTGAGATGTTGTTTGACCCTGGAGGAGTGTGAATGTCACAGAAAAAAAGGAAAGACTTTGAAGTGAAATATATTAATAGGGTATATATGAGTGAGTCTGATAACAAAGAGACCAGAGCTTGGGGATTAAAATGGCCAGTAAACTTTTTGTATTACAAATAAAGTGGTTATGTTCTAATCAGCAAGTCTTCAGCTTCTGTTTTTGTCAATTACTCAATTTGTGCTGCACCATTTCCTCCAAAGCTTTTATTTGCTTCTGTGGGTTTCAGTTTGAAGAATCTTTATCGTTAATAAATTAAAACATTTCCAGAATAAGATGCATCTACTTCTTAAATTATTTTTAATGACAAAACTAGACCACAATGTGAAACTTTAGGCATGAGAAAAATGTTTCATTAACTTGAAGATGAGTAATAAAGAAATTCTAATAGGAAAATCATTATACTCTACTCCAGTCTCTCTCAGTTGGTGGGTTCTTACATAAAAGTGGGTTCTGGTCTTCGGTAAGAACACAGAATGCCAAGACAAACACTATGGATTCACATCTATTTATACTCGGTAATGATAATGCCTTGGAGTGCAGAGTTACGCTCCTTGATTCACACCAAAGACAAAAGACACAATGTTTGCTTATGATGAGTTTCATGAAAGGCAGGTAAAACGCTGACTATGTGATTCTGATTCAATGAGAAACTAAGAAATGACAACTGTGTGAACAATACCTTCAGAATGCATCATGTGACCAGATGTTGAGATTTTCGGAGGTTAGCCTCTCGTACTTCTTGTGATTCACTGTGATGTGCCGGTATCCTTTCCTTGCTACTTTCCCATTCAGCTCCACACATCTCTGTGAGTGAGTGTGGCTTCTCAGCAGTGTCCTACCTTAAGATAAAACACAGAAAACAGAAGAAAACAGGCTGGTCATTGAGAATGAACTAAAAGCTGCTTTGCTTACAGTTATTTCTATTGAATGTTATAAGTGTTAAGTAGATTGTATTATTGTTTTTATGTCATTTTTTGTGATTTATCTGACAGGACTGTTGTAAATGAGACAATGAGTCTCAAAAAATAATTTCTGCACAAATAAAGGATTAAATATTTTGATGCTCTCCTTGGGACCACAAAACATGCTCTATTTTCACATTAACTCTTACAACTTCAAGTATGTGATGGAGTTCCACCAATGAACCCTAAAAATATTTAATTTGGTAAACTCGCATGCTTTTAAACTGCACTTTTCCCCACATCATTAATTTTTCAGGTTTTTAGCAATAAACTGCTACTGAAAAGTGTGATTTCTTTCAACAATGAATGCCTAAAGTTTCAGACGGAGGATTCTTAGCTTAAGTTACACTGTTTGAGTTTTAGGATCTGCAGTTCCAGCTTCGAGTCTTTACAGACTTTGAACGTCTACAGATTTATTTATCCCAAAATTGCTCAAACTCAGTGAGATGTTTGACCCAAAAACATGACTTTGGGGTCTTGGGATCATTGCCCTCCTTGAAGGTAAATTTCCTCCCTCTTAGCAAATCAGTTTCCCCTGATGACAAAAAGATGTGGTGTAACAGTCATATATAGTGCAGATTCACTCCATAAGTAGTGTTTGCATGCATGCCAAGAAGTTCTACTATGGTTTCATCGGTCACACCATCCAAACTATTTATACTGGCTATGCAGCCAACATGGCATGAGGCGAACTGCAAACATGACTTCTTTCAACAATACTGTTCTTTTTGCCACTAGTGGCATTTAGAGAAGTTTATAGATGACAAACTCCTACCTGAGCTACAAATTTAAGCAGCTCCTCCAGATACTCATGTTCTCTTTAAGTGACCAGTCTGCTGGTGGTGGCTTGGTGGGTTTGCATCTAAGCGTTCATGTCATTCTCTACTTGAAAATTAAAATGCAGCTCCAAATATACGTGCAAATCTAATGCCTCGGAATGAAAAAAAAAAATACAGCTTTTATAGATAAATTAGTGTTAATAGAAGGCAGGTTTGCAGTTTCCACTTTTCTTGGTCCACTGGTCTGTTTCTGCCCATCTTGCAGGTTAGAGTTCTCTTTCATGTAGAAACAGAAACAGTGATGAACTTTAGATTAAACAAGGAATCCAAAAATATCTCAGTAAAACATCTAAATCCCTGTCCATATGGTAAGCGGCGGACCCCCGCGGTGGACACAGTAGGGAGCTGAGCAGTCTTGATGCCATCTCGTCTCATACCTCCCAAACAAACCTCAAAAATCTCTCTCCCATCTAGTTTGAGACAAATCAGTCTCAAACGTGCAGTTTGTGAAGCATTTCAATCCTCTTACAGGAGTCTGAAACATCAGACAGTTAAGAAGGCCCAATTAACAAATGCAGGAGATTAAGGATCACAGTTGATAAAGTCTAATATCATTATACAGCATCAACAGGGGAATAGAATCTGCTTTAAATCTTTACTGAATAAAACTAGAATAGTCATAAAGATCTATGTGCACATATGCAAAAAGTCACGATGCAATAAATTATTGGCTATTTTTGCTATACGTAAACCAAAATCAAGATACTAAAATACAGCAGAGGTATTTCTTGCATCTCTTTCTGTTTGGCTCGCAGTAAGTCATGAGGAAGCTGCTTTTCTTATACTGCAACCATGCTGAACGCTTCTAATAGAGGAAAACTTGGAGTGACTCGCTCTGCTGTCCTCTGGGAATTCAAGGTGTTAAAGCAGTTTTCTGCAAATGCCATCACTTTAATAAATGAACCTCTCCATAAAGCTGAAGAAATTCTGATTAAAGTTGGACTGATGTTCCCCAGAAGTTAGTTCAAGCACCTTCTCCCCCCCGCCCCGGTAATACGCTTGACAACGCCTACCTCCAAAGAGAAGGTGGAAGAGAGGGAAGAAGCCACAGAGAGAGAGAGGAAAAAAAGAAGGACGACAAGAGCAGAATGTGAAGAGACATTAAAACATTTCAAATGAAAGGTGCGTCAGAGGGGCTTGTCAGTGCATTACCGCCAAGATTAAAGGGGTCTCGGTGTCTTCTGTCGGGTTCAAGGGAGACTGCATAAGGATTTGGCTCAGACTCTTAAATACTTCTGTCGACTAAGATTCAAACAAACACTTCCACAATAATTACATGTTGACTTTTCTTCATTTCAACAGGAGGTTTCTTCTCTCTTTTAAAAAAAAAAAAAACTCCTACATTGTGATCATAAGCACTCAATTTGATTCGTTTTCTTAAACACCGCCATTTACTGATTACAGAACACAGTATGGGAAATAATATAATAATGCTTGCACTTTATAAGCCTTTGAGGTTCAAGAGGAGTAAGGCATTTAGTTCAGGTATTAGTTAGGGAAATGAATGTGTCATAGGTTGTCGTCAGAGTAAATTGGCAGCCGTGCCAAAATTGTTTCTTCAATGTGTCATTCTGCATATTTTGCACTTTTAGCTCTTAAATTTGAGCTTAATGCATTTTTTTTAAGTACAAAAAGTTAATACCTGAAGAAGCTGTCAAACCTGCTGCAACTTTTAACACAGCCATAAAATTAAATCTCCGTCCAAGTTTTGATTTAAATTAGTAAAATAATGCACAACTTTACACTGCTTTGTTACTCGAAAATCTTAAAAGACACTCGCTACTCATCCTTGCTCCTTTAACCCAGACAGAAAACCATTTGGATGCTACGAACTACAACTGTCCTGAATATCAGCAGCTGTCAGAACAGACATGGAGACTGACCTCTGGATGTGGTGTCATATGTCAGAGCATCCGCACGCATCTGACACGAATCCAAACACGAATAGCCATTTGTACAAACCCAGCAGGTCCAAAGGTGACTGTCAGAATCCTATCAGATCTATACTTTCCTACAGAAAGACTGGCTGTTTCAAAGCATTCCCAGAACTTTTCTAAATTTTAATGTGTAATTTTGCAGAATGCTGCTGTATTTGCTCAGGGTCTATAACGTTTCCTGGCATGTTCAACCAGGTGAAGTCTGATCGGAAGAACTTACTCTGGTTCTGTTTTTTTTTTTTTTTTAACTCCTTACGTAAACAAAATTGTTGTCATAATTAGGTGTATATAAGACCCAAGTGCAGAGACAGTCTAAAGTAAAAGTGAGAAGAATGACTCAAAGAACTAAAAGGGAAAAAACAAAGAAAAACGGGTTCAGAAACATCAGCAGGGCAACACAAGGACCAGTGAACAACAATGAAAAACAAGGAGCTTACATAAAGACGCAGGGCGGAGAGAGACAAAGAACCATATCAGCTAATCAGGGGAAATGTGGTACAGCTGTGGCTGGAGGAAAGCAGGGGAACTGAGGAGGGAAGACTAATTAGCACAGAGGAAGTGCTGAACCAAAAACTGAAATCAAAAGAGGAATGCCTGGAAATAATCTAAGAAAATACGGTCAAATGTAACAGGAGCAGAACACAAGAATAAACTAAGAAAATAAATACACTTATGTACAGCAGCTTTTTAACAATAATAAATACAATGAACTGAATAGAATATAACAAGACCTATCTGGCTATAAACAAGGAAATGAAAAAAGTACAAAGACAAACTATAACCGAAACCCAAACATTCCAGGATAGTGACTGATAGGTTTATTTTAATTCCTAGTAAATGAACTTAAATTAATTTTCTAACAGTGACAATTGTTAGCATTTGTGTTTTAACCCTTAGCCCTGGAAAATACGCCCGATAAACGTCATGTGGGCATTGCGATGCATGTTAAGAGGTTAATAAAAAAAAGATTAACTCTATCTTTATGGATCTGACTTGTGTTTCTTTTCTGTAAGTGCCTCTGACCTGGTGCTTCTTTGTTAACAATGTCTCTGTCTTGGTTGGAGCCTTTCAATAAAGACACTACGGGCGCTATCTATGTGTTTAGGATTACTTGTGTGTATAATATTAGAGCTTAGATCCGCAGTGAAGCAATTGGTAGCACTTTTGTGTTTTTTGTGCACTCTGTTGTCCTGTGATGGACTGGGACCCCAACTCTTGGTCAATGACTGGTGGAGACGGACACCAGCGCTCCAGGGGATCCTACAACAGTAAGCAGGTATAGACAACATGGAGCAATGATGGATTAGTTCTGAATTTTCCTTCCTATAAATATCCCTCCTGTTTAGAGTTAATTTGCTAGTGACAAATTATCTCTAAACAAATGACAAATGTAATTTATAAAGAATTTGGCATAAAAAAGTAGTCTGACCTGGAGATGGTTTTCATGCAAATCTTCTATGAAATGATAATAAATGTGTATTTTTATGAGATAGTTGAGGCTCCACGCAGTTGGGAGAGGCGAGGTGGTTTGTACATGTGCAGAGGAAAGATAGTGTACATATTGGACACAGGATGTTAAATATTGAGCAGTCCATACGGAGGAAAAGAAACAACAGAAGGTTCATGGATGAATGTGTTTAGAGGAGGATACTAGAGACAGGCTGAGATGAGGCCAGATGATCTGCTGTGGCGACCCCTAAAGGGAGCAAGCAGAACCGGCTTCTCACACAGTGCAGTTGTCCTGCATTAGCAGAACCTTTACCGCCAAGACATGTTCAAAAGCAATACATATTACCAAGCTGCTGATGCATGTTACATACTCCTGACTGCAAAGTGTTACACAGCCTGAGTTATATTCGCTTTGACTTTCTTGTCTGCTCTAAACAGAATCCTTGCTATGCATGATTCCAATAAAGCAAAGTGCAGTGTGTGAATAAATCCCCCGAAACAATTTCTCTAAGATATTTACATGCTTTATTTATTTATTTATTTTAAAAAAAAAGAAAGATGAACAAAATACTTTAAATGTCAAGGTTAGCAAAAGCCTTCCAAAACAAATGGGCATATCTTTGTCAGAACAAGAAAGAAAAATGGCAACAAATAACAACCTACTGTGATGCTAAGCTACTTAGAGGAAATTCTGCCCTGAAGGAGAACACTGTGCTCCCCTTATTTGTCCGGTGCAAGTGCACACATCACAGAATGAAGACAAAGAGTGAATTTCTCTCTCTTTAAACAACAACAACAACAACAAAAAAACATATATATACTGAAACAGAAAGGGATGAAATTGATTTCAAGTTGTGTCAGTGGTGGTGAAGAAAACAGAACATAAAAACAAGCTCGCTCTCGTCAGCTGCCTTGAGAAAACAAAACTGTGCCATTTAAAAAAAAAATAAATAATAGGATTATCGTTTCTGTTTGTTTGTCACGGTGGATCAAGAAAATTACAGTTAAGAGAAGAGCTTAGAGCCACATTGTTATCACCACTTCAGAAGAGGAGGCACAGACTCACAATATTTGCATATTCATTTACCGCTTTTTGAAATGCACCTTTTTTTTTTTTCTTCTTATTTTTTTAATTAGTCTCCGCGTAGCAAACACTTAATATCCGCGAGCACCTTGACACAGCGAGACGCCGCAAACAAAACGTCCTCAGCTGCCGCCGAGCACTTAACTCGGGGATCATCAAACAGCGCGAGGCCTGATGCGTGTCAGAGAGACGTCTGAGTGGGAGGAAGAGGAATGAAGAAGGAACGGAATGAAGGCTAACAGTCAGCCGCGAGGTTGTGGGAGCTGTGATTGCTTGTTTGTTTTGCTGTTAGCGCCAGGAACAAAAACAAACAAAAGAACGAGACAAAAGCTTGTGAGTCTCTGATTTAGATCATAGCAGCAAGTTGTATCGCTGTTCTGTTTTTTTGTTTTTGTTTTTTTTCCCTCTTAGGTTGCTCATGTTTCAGAAGGTGGTTGCTTCAGAGGGTGACAGAAACTAGAGGGAGGTTTGTTAACATTGCTTTACCTGTGACACAATGTGACCATCCACTCCTGCCTCTGCTCTGGTGACTAGCAGCTTGATGAGGAAGACAAACAAATGAGTATCTGCTCGATGAAAGCTGCTTCCGCATAGAACTATATTACCTAGACACGCAGTGCTTTGTGTTCAGATACAAACAGGTGTGTAAATCAATGACACTCTACACTTATGAAACAAACTGTTGGAAAATTAACCTCTAACAGTAGTATATTAATATGCATTCATTTTATTAGGGTAACTTTTCCCTGATTAGCCTGAGTCAAAGTTATGTAATTTCAATCGATAAGAGAAACTTAAATATCTATCTAATTCTTAAACAAGCTAGTCATGCAAAAAGGGTCTAAAATAGACTGCAAAACACAGGCTTGTCCCTTCAGGTGCAAAGAACAACGCTATTTGTGGTTGGACATTTAATTTGTACTCCTCATAGGTTCTTCCTATTCCAGCATTTGGCATGGTAGAAATCACAGCCACTTCAAATTTCTGATCATTTGCACAATATTTTTCTGACAACACAACATAACAGAGCTCTGCCCAGAATATGGGTCAAGACCAATCTGCAAGAACAGAATCATATCCATGTGGGAGGCTAACAAACTTTATTCCCCTCAGACATTTTATTGTGCAAGTACAAATAATTTTGGCTCATATTTGGTCCAAGTTTATATTATCCTGAAAGTTCAGTTTTAACATCATCCTTACACTTCAGCTTAGAATGATAAAATTCTAACTCAACAGATTATGACACAGTTGCATAGAAAGTCACAGTGCAGAGGCACAGAGTTTCAAAAGTGATCAAATTAATTTGATTTCAGATATTTTTTAACATCACAGGGTTGAAACTGACAGCTGTCGGTCCAGCTGTCTCATACGTAATCCGCAGCAGTGACAGACGTGCAGTTATTGAACAGAACTGTTGGACACAGACGCCCTTTGAGTCATCACATCTTTGAAGAAAACACCACTTAGTTTTGGCAGACGCTTTGTCCGTTAAATTGATATGCACCGCAAAACTGACGAATACAAACACCGTTTACAGAGCTGGAGGTTTAACAGTGAAAGAATATTATAATTAGTGCTTTTGTCTTTGCCAAATTATACTTTTGATCAACAATTTACTAAATTAACGATGATCAAAAAGTGATTGTGATCATTGAAAAAACAAAGAAAACTTTTATAAACCAGAAAGCCAATCAGTCAATCCCAAATAGTTCCTGGAATTATTTGGGAAAACAGTCAAGTTGAATAAAGTTAAAGTTTATTTATATAGTGCATTACAACTACATCAGCTGACCAAACTGCTTTACAATAAACAGGAACCATCCCAAACTGTGTTGGAGGGATCTGCAAACCCAGACAATGTTGCCAACAATTGTAATGAGCACTTTGAAGATCTCCTCAACCCCATCATCATGTCCAAGGTAGGCAGAATCTGAGAACTCAAGTGAAGTTAAGTCTATTACCATGGGAAAATTTGCTGAAATTTTTAAAAAGCCTCCGTACTGACGGGGATCAAGGGGTGGATGAGATTCATCCCAAGATGAAGAAAGCTCTTGACTTTGCGGAGATATTGTGGTAGACATGACTCTACAAAGTTACACTGGAGATCTTGGACACACCTTATCTTTGGAAAGGGTGACCAAGGACCATCCTTCAACTATTAAAGAATACTTGCTTTAGGGTGTAGGACATTTGGCTCTGACCAATTATTATATTTTGGATCCAGGATCCAAAGGTGTGGCTTTTATCTTTGCTGAGAAAAATTGGACTGAATCTTTATCCTCACTGAAGTGCTGAGGGGGTTCTGAGAGTTCGGTAGTCCACTCCACCAGCACTTTTGTGGACCAGGAGAAGGTTTACAGCCATAATCCTTGAGGAATTTTATGGGGCTTGCTGATGGACTGTGGAGAGCCGGGGTTGTTTTTCAGGAATATTAGGTTTAATCTCATTGTCACTGACATGCTGTAGCATTTGTGACAAGGATCTCATTGCATAGAATTAGAAATTAGGGTGCCTACTTTGAGAAATCCAAGGTCTTACCCTTACCTACTGTGGATAATATGCATCCATTGCTTTTCTTCATGCCAAGACCCACGGTGTGCATGAATTACACTCACAACTGGGGATCAATCTCTTCCTCAAGTTGAAGTTTCTTGGTGTATTGTTCGTCAGTGGGGGTAGGAAGGAACGAGAAATGCATTTCCAGATTGAAACCTCGAGTGTGGTAATGTGAGCATTGCTGTGGTAAAAACTGAAGATGGTTCTTCCATTTCCCAATCCTCACTTGCAATCATCAGATATGGATCAAGACAGAAAGATCCCAGATGAAAAATGGTGAAACAAATTTTATCCATTGGGGTGACGGGACTCAACCTTAGAGTGAAGATCAATAGAGGATTTAGAGTAGAGTCACAATTTAGATGCTTCAAGCATCTGATCAGGAGAACTTAATTTGAAGCTTCATAGATACTTTCACTTTGGAGGACACCTTGGGATCCCCCAGGCTGTGAAATAGAGATGGCTGGTTGGATGGATGAGCTAACAGAGTTAGATGAGTATCAGTCATGTGTTTTTACTCTAGTGGTGCTTTTGAAAATTTGTTTTGACAAAAAAACACAATCAGACTGTCATCTTATGAAAAGATGATGTAGTTTACCGTAGACGACTCCACCCCATGGGGCTGCATTTGTTCAAACTATCTCAGATTAAAATGATATCCAACTACAATGGAAAGATAAACTGACTGACTTTCCTCAAAATTGTGGAAGCAAGTGAGAAGCTATCCTCCCACCACTTTGTGTCTTTAAATAATTCAAACAAAAAATGCTTTTAAGATCCCCTTCTATTTCCATCACTCCCGCAGATGGCAGCTTGGCTCCTCTGACTGGCAGTCAGGCTCAGATGACATGACAGATGTTATTTCATCTCTCTGTTTCTTGTTTTTCTCTGTTTGGACAAAGAATAATAATTGGATCTGTTGAATGGGACTCACAGTTTTGGCTCCATTTTGTTTCTCGGTTGCCATAGTTTTTATTTAATTTTTTCTTTCTTTTTTTTTTTTAAAACAGACGCTGTGCCTTTGATTTTGTTTGTCTTAATCTATAATTTTTTGGGGGTGAGGGGACGAGAGCCATAGTTTGACCAGAATCTTACTTATACTTTCAGTCAGACTTAAAACGATTCATCCAGGTTTTTCTGAAGTACTCGAACTTCCTCATCCGTCAGTCTAAGAATTCACTGCATGCTGCCTTTTTTTGGACTGTCCCCGTCTCGGTAGAGCGCAGCTAATTGACTCTATAGCATGCTACCAAACCTGTTTTATTCCCCCTTTCTGACATATCTGATGTGTTTGCATGTCTCTTTGTGATATGTGTGTACATAAATAACACAACTCTGAATATCTGTGTGCAGTAAGGAGGGCTGGTGGGGATGGGAAAGGGAGAGGTGGGCAGGCGGATGTTCCTTCCGCAGCAGTGCTGTCGTGTCGCCGCATTTCTTGCTGACAGGTCTGATCAGAAAGTGATGACAGCCTATGATTGTCAAAACGCCCGCAGCTGAGTGGCAGATCGGCTTTGGCTCTGCCTTATTTTCCCACTTCCCTTCCCCCTGGTTTTGTCACATCTCTTTCCCAGCCGCGGTGTTGGCTTAACTCGGAGTGAAGGTAAGAAGTGACGCGCACAAGGCAGCATGAGGAACTCAATCTCGGCGTGTTGTGTTAGGGCCATTGTAGATGTCATGCGTTAATACTCCCACGGCTGTGGAGAGGCGAGCCGGATAGTGACAGTGTGGGAGTTAAACTGGGAGCTGGAGAACTGAGTTTGGTGGGGATCTTGACAAACAAAGCAGTGCGGCGCCTTTGCATTGTGTGTTAGAAAGGTATGACAAGAGCTGTGCGTGTAGTTTCCCTAAAAGACAGCCTGAAACAGAGGCTTCAAATCACGCAACAACAGGTAAATTCACAAAAAACTCCCAGTTTTAGCACTCGAAGTGGTCAAACAAGTTTAAACATGCATTTTCAAGAAAAAACTTTTACTAATAGTGGTGAAGCCCAATATCCATTTGCTAAAACATGGAATTATAATTTCATGACGTTTATTAGATAAACATCTCATGAGACTGAGCATCAAATAAAGCCAAGATTAAATATTTACTTTTTCCAACATAATATACATACACGGTGGCCATCTTCGATCACTAAATAATAGACCTCTGGCCTTTCCATTAGCACAGTGGGCTAAACTGAAGTTAGGATTTAAAATGCAAGCTTAAAAATATGTTCATCTTTAACTGCGAGGACAGCAGCAAGTACTGTAGGCTATAGTCAGTTATGGTATTTTAAACACTTGGATTTAAAGCCATCAAATATTTCCATCATACCATCATACTTACAGTTTAAGGTCATTTCAATAAGAAGCAAGGCAAAGTGCCGGAGTGATTTATGACTTTATGGAGCATGGAGTAATGCAGCATTGACCCTTCCCCACACATTGCTGTACACTGCCAATCAACTGGCTGATAGAAGGCTATTACACTTTGCCTCCCTTACAAGATTGAAAAACTAGCTTGGTCCGATGTGGAAACTAAAATAACATTCCTCTTATTTAAGTAGTCTTACTACAGACTGCTTCTTGAAGCCCACTTTAACATGGTATTATTTGTCTTTTGGCTGTTATTGTGACTAGTACATATTAATTAACCATGGAGATTTCTGTTTTTGAATAAACATGAGATAAAATAAGATTAAGTCTACTTTTGTTGGATGCACATTTGAAGTAAATTCCGTTACAGGTTCCCAATTATGTTCACATGATTACATCAGTGAAGTAGGAAAAAGAAGTAGCACTCTTCTGTTTTAGTTTATTTTTTAGAGATAAATGTTTAAGGTTAAACAAATAAAAATTTTTACATACAAAGTAACACAAAAATTAACCTTTAAATTATTTCACATACTGAGAGGGGGGAAAGCCACACAAACATACTAGACAAATTTAAAAATAGATATGCCCTCTTATTAAATCAAAAATTAACAAATTTCCTTGGAAAGCTGTGTTCAATTTCAATAGCTACACCACAATAGCAACTGTTTGACATGTAGAATCAGGAATTCACTTTGATAGAACCTTTTTAACATTTAATAGAGGTTTAAAATGTCCAAAGGAACACATTGTGCCCTGAACCGCAACAAAAATCAAGAACAGATGAAACACAAAGTCAAAGGAATTTTTAAAGGTTTGGAACACCAGAGAACCACAGTGAAAACCAATATCCTGGATGGAGAAACACACAGCTGATATGAAGGTTTACTAGAGAGGCCTGCCTACCAAAATTATTCTAAAAGTACGTTCATGGCTTAGCCCCCCCAAAAAACCAACCCAGGGCATACATTTAAAGCCCTTCAGGTGTTATTTGTGCTCAAACTTATTTGACATGCAGTGACCTTACCTTAAGCAATTTGTTCATACTCAAAGTGACATTTATGATTGATGAATGGATGGATGGATCCAATTCTGCAAATGACATTGGACATAAGTCACTCCACAGGATAAAAAGACTTATTAGCAATTATAAAAACTTGATATTGGCTGCAGCACCCAAGACTGGCACGATCAGTGACTAGGTGTGAGGAAAATTACTTTTTCACATCAGACCAGGTTGGTTTGAATATTTTTTTTCTCTGTTATCATTTCATATCTGCATATCCTTATGCCAGATATTGGAATATCTATGATGATCTGAAAAATGTAATTGTGGCAATAAAGCAAAAACAGAGAAAATTTGCGAAGGGCAAATATTTATTCACAGCACTGTAAATGGGAAATCTTTTAATCTAAGAATGCATATGTACTGTACTAATTTGTCCAACAGTGCTGTGCTTTTAGCAGCATTAGGCCTTATGTAACGTGATAAACATCTCTATAGTTGACTGCTAATGGTCTCAGATTAGATCTACTCGGATACAGTTGCCCCGTTCTGTGAAAACAGCTGTTTGGGTGTGTTTGGCTCATTTAACTAACTCATCATATTAATGCAGTTTTGCGCAAAGTCCACACTTGTCTCCGTCTCACGGCTCCTCCACCGCCCTCCTGTCATTCCTCTGTCACTCTCACTCCTACTGTGATCATGATTGTTGGATAACTGTTAATTAATGAGATGTCAAACTCATCCTAATGATAGTGGCTTAATTTTGGGGCTGGAAAAAATAAAACACTAATACATCGTGCTGCGGTGCCCTTAACTGGGTAGCAAAAGACACAAAGAGGGTTAGCCTCTTCTGGCTTTTTCAGGGAGCCGGTTGTGTTAACAGATCCAGGACATGGCTCATCCTCAGTGGAGATGTTAGGCAAGACAAAAGTGACAGGCTAACATTCATCCGCCTCCTCATCTTGTCTATTTATAAGTATATTCATATTCATAAGCTACTGGACCATGTGCATTTAGCTTTATTGGAAAAACTGAATCTCAGTCCTTATTCCTGGCAACTGACAGAGAAAGATTGCAGTGCCCAAGTGACAAAGGACTGGCAGTGTCTGGTGCTACATCATCGTATTGACGTGGGCAATGAAAGCAGGATTTCCTCCTTGAACTTGCAAAAATGACTTCACCCATCACTTTGGACTCAAAGTGAGTTATTAGTTCCTCTTATATAAATTTCAAAATGATGGTAAAGACTGAAATTTACAGAGTTCTGGATCCTGTTTACCCTTTTTTTTAAAACAAATTGATGGTAGCGGAAAGATATTTTAAATATCTGTATGAATATTTAAACTAAAAAACTGTATATGTATATGAAACTAGCAAAAATGTAAGATTAAAAATTATAATTATTTTTAGCTTATTTAACAAGCTTCAAAATCCTTTTAGTCAAAATGAGAAGAAAATCCTCCAAACATGACACAGTGCAGGGTAAAGCGAGAAAGTGAATGACATGAACACTGTGATTAACATGCATTAACTAGTGGCATGTATAAGAAGACCTGTATACACTATGAAACTGACCACATTTAGACGGTACAATCTATCTTTGTAGATCTACCAAAGACTAAAATCCAGAACTCAAACTTCAAATAACTCACACACTGTGAGGCCTTTAGTGGTCTAAGCAGGTAGGAAGGATGTAGTCCACCACACTGCCATGACAGCACTGCAGAACTTGATCAGTAATGACACATTCCCCCACAGTGTCTAAACTGAACCAAGTCCAACTCAGAGTAAGTCATTAAAATGCCAGAAGGCACAGGTGAAGAAGAAACACTGTGGTCTCCTGAAAACCGGAACATCAAAGCCCTCGATTTGAGTGTAGAGCAAAAAAGAACAAAAAAAAAACGTAATGAACTCGTTTTTCTCCGTCTTCCTTCACAGACTAATATATTTATTCAGGTAATCATGACTTCCTCTGTTTCTCTTATTGATTTGCAGCTTGTCTCGCTCCTGTTCCTCCCCTCTCTCTTACCCCCAGTCCCCCTGCTCCTACTCTCTCAGTTCTTCAAGCAGTGACAGTCGCGCTGCTCATAGACACTGCTGCCTTTGCATAATGCGTATGCGCCTTCTGTAGGTCGAATGAAGCTCCTTCGACATGTGTCAGAAGCTTGCCGTGTAGGTTTGGACTAATGATGGCATAACGGCCAGCCCACTGCCCCCTCAGCGTATGCCCACTCTCCTGCATGCATGTGTGTGCAGGGGGGTGGCAGGTTTCGTCATGCTGATTAAAAGCAACCCCCCCCTTCCAGCTCACTCACAAAGCCCTGCACAAAAAGACAGTGGGGAACATGAACCACTGTCAGGTTGGCCCAGATGAGGACACAGGATCCATGTCACCTGAATTTACCGGCCTAATATGACAGCCAAGTTGTGATCCCCTGTCTGGGACGTGTCACGTTTGCAGAGTTTGGGCTTATTCTCATGCAAATGATGTCAGGTTTGGACAGAATGTGAATGAGACTCGTCACACTGTCCGAGAGTCTGAATCCCAACCACATGACAGTAGTTCCTCGAGCCAGCGCCGGATGAAATAAATACGACATTTGACATTCAAACCAGGCAACTAGGAAAAAGAAGAAAAAACCCCAGAAATAGTTCAGAATAATGAGGAATTTGAGGGAGGAACCACAGCGCTGAGACTGTAACCTTTTTCCTTTTTCTGAGGTGCTAAATAGCACATGTCCAAACACTGAGGACATGAAGTCTCTTCACAGACTCATACTGGCATTTAGAAGATGCAAACAAGTCTTTGTGGTTTAAATAAAGATAATAAAAGACTTTCAAGTTAATTAGACCATCATGGATTGCATAACATGATATATTCTTTACAATAAAACTGAACAAAAATCAACTTACTCGTCAAGAAGAAAGCATAAAAAATAATCTGGTTGCATAGTTAGACTTATTTAATACAATTTCATCATCATTTGCCCACTCTGGCTAATAAAAGTAATTTAAATGTTCCAGGTCAAAACAACATCTTGTGTCCACCGAACTTGTAAGATTCACTTCTGAACTCGCATCTGACCTGGCCATTCAAAAAATAAATAAATATACAAATAAATCATTTTGTTGAGGCTGCCAGACATCCAAGTCAAAAATTTCGCACACTCAAGCTACATTTAAAATAAAAGTTGCTTTTATTCAGCCAAAAAATTGATTGGAAATGATACAGGCATCGCTCAAAAGAAAGGGCAACAAAAGGTGTAAAATTATTTCCAATCCTGTATAACATACATTCTTCTCAACAGCCTTACAAGGCATTGCAGGAGTCAAACGGTAAATATAATAGCTGACAAGCTTTTAAATGTCTCCAATCGTGTTTCTGATGATTTGTCTTTTATGATAAATTCCAATTTCTTGGGGTTTGAAACAACAAGATGGTATCAGTAAAATTGTTGTGTTTCGATGGACAAAACTGATGACTGACAAAAATGAAAGGGAGACAGAAGACCCCGTTTAGATATGCATGTGTGTTTCACGTTGAGCATAAGTGTCCCTTGAAAGAGAATAGTCAAAAACACAGCTGCACAACACAGCATATGCGTGCCACTACCCAGCTTGATCAGCCCGCATCACAAAAGTGCAAAGTGCCGCCATTTAAACAAAAAACATTATAGTTTTATGTTAATAACCACAAAAATAGCAGCTGCTGCAAAAATGGACTCTTGGTCTTCACTTCTGGTAAACTTCCAGAGGAAAAAGGTTGGGAATCTATAAAGAGAAGACGATCTGAACGAAATATTAAAAGCAGTTGATTATTTGCAATAAGTCATAAAAGCATGAAGCTAATCTGGAATATTTTACAGAATAAATGTCAATTTTACATAAGAAAAACTTTGAAAATGATACACTCATTCCATATCACAGAAACCCAGCATGTTCACCGAAGTGTGGACACTTTTGAGACTCGCTGTAAACATCTCAATTTTTTAAAAAGATAGTTTAACAGAACTGTGATGTGCGGCTCCTCGCACCCGTGGGCCAGGAGGAAGACTTTGATAGATCCTAAAAGGCGCCCCATTCATTCAGAACGAAGGCAGCCGTCATTATTCTCAAAAGAATCCACTTTGTCACTTCTCCATTCTTCAAGCACTTCCGCCTTGGCCTGATGAATTATGGCGTCTGTATCTTCAGAAACAAGGCTCTTCTCCTGACAGGTAACACCACACTTTACAAGACGCCTTTGACTGCTCGCAGATCTCAACAGGGACGAACGTGTCAACAAGCAATCGGATTCTCAACCCTCTGTCCATGATGAGACGTCTCGGGCGGTTTTAAGCCTTCAGCTTCTCTTGAAAACTGCCACTGAGTTCTTCTTTTTTTTTTTAAAGCTATAACTTGAGGTGCTACATTGTCTCACTGTCAGGATGAGTGCAGCAGGAAGAAATTAGTCTGACACCTCAGGTAGATTTATTTCTGCTCTGATCGACACCTCAACTTCTGTACGTGTTCATTTGTGATGAAATGATAAGTTAGATTTACACAGGAGGTGAAACATTTTAACACGTACGACAACAAGAGCGTTTCAAGAGAATGGACCACAAGAAACTGGAAAGATGACTGCAAGACCAAGGTAAGTGGTTTAGATTAAATGCCAAAGGCAGTTACCACAACTGTGCTGTTTAATGGTTGGAAATATGTGCAAAAATGTGCAATAAGTCAAATTCTTAACTAGACAACAACATAATTTGAACATGACGCAAATCTTGTTAAGCGTCACATATAGTTATTAAAAGAAATCTCTTCCCTCTTTAAAGTTTTAATCAGCCAGTTTTACGATATTTAAACTAGTACAAACTTTCTTAATGTTTATGTGTTTTAGAGATAAAAACTCTTATGACAAAAGATAAAATTAGGGAAAACAACTTAGTCTCTGCTCCACCAGAAAATTCACCACTTAAGAATCATATGACTTTAGTTTTGCTTTGAGAAAACAAAACAATAATCAGGTTACTTTTAGCTCATAAGCACTCACCTTTGCTACACTGTGGCTTTCATGGTGGATTTCTAGGATGTTAAGCTTTATGCCAGAGGTGTCCAACCTCGGTCCTTGAGGCCTGGTATCCTATGTGTTTAGTTCGCTCCTTGGTTCAACTCACCTGGTTCAAATGACGGCTCGTTAGCAGGCGGCTGCAGAACATTGATATGCTGTGGAGGTCGTTACCACCACCAGGGAAAGGACTAAAACATGCAGGATACCGGCCCCTGGACACCACTGCTTTATACCAAACAGATGCTACGTTCTGGTGTCCAAATAATTATATTTTAGTCCAATTTGTCCAAATAGCATTACTGAAGAGGCCCTGGTCTTTGTCTTTGTCTCCCTGGCAAACTTTAGGCTACAGTTTCATTTTTATGTTCTCACAGACAAATTGCAGTTTAAATGTGTCTGCTTTGTAAAATCGCATTTTTTGAGCCTTATGTTATAATGCTATCCCCTCATCCCAACGTACTTGGAGTGTTGCTTTGATTCTTTCATGCATGTTTGAGAAATTCTTCAATCTCCTGTGGCAGCCATTCAGGGACAAATAAACCCCAACTCATACAAAGAGCGGTGCATTTCCATTTCCACGAAGCCCCACCTTTGAGCGCCAGTTCCAAGCTGAGCTTCCGCTTCACAGTGCACACCTCCTTCAGACTAGCCAGCAGCAATTAGCATCACCTTATGGAGCTGCCAGTCTGATGAGTTCATCAGATGAACTACTTCTCAGTCCAGCGCTCCTTAGCGCGGCTGTAGACGACGTAACAGAAATGCATTGTGATGATGTGTTGAAGGCGGAGTTTCATAAACAGGAGAACAAAGACAAGTTTCATAGCGTCGAATTTCTTTTAAGTTTTACATTTTAAAACTAAAAGTAATAATTACTTTATTTTCTAGCGATATATGCCTTAAGAATACACAATACTGCCCTTTAAACAAAATCAGAACAAGCAGGTCAAAGATTTGCAAAAATCTCAACACAAAAACTTTATTTGCATCAAATCTATTTTTTTTTCACATCGTCTAGTTCTACAATAAAACAATCACTACATGACTCCACTAGCTGCTTATTCCCACAGGAATTTTTCTCTTCCTTGTATTGTGCATGTTTGTTCAACAACATAATCAGCAGAACGTTGCTCCTGGAAGCAGCAGGAAAGGAAGAGGTTAACTCACTGAATCCTTGCTGTCGACATCAGTGTACTGTCTACACCAACATGAGCTCCCCTCTGACACGTTCTTCATGGATGTACAGATGTTTGTACTCAGTACCAGGACAGCTTACCGTAACCCCAAACCCTCCACGTTGATTATTATAAATGGATAACAGGCTGCGCCGTGACGCCTCTTGTCATAAACAGCCTTTTGTTTTAACATCAGATTTGTGCCGCTGTCTTGTAAGTCTCTGTGCGTCTCGTAACGCTGATGACACGAAGCCAATTTATTTTGGTTATTTATTTATTTTTTTAACACAAACAAGAGTCATGCAAGAACAAACAAAAGACTGACTGTCTTATGCCGCCGTACGTGGAGCTGTTTTGTCTGTTGTGACAAGATGGCTTGTTTCAGAGCTCGCATATGAAGCAACATGCCTATGCTATTTATTTGCAACATACTAATAAATGTGCAGTGGCTTGATGCAGACACTGTAGCATCTGAAATATACTTAAATATAAAGCAATCAGATCAATAGTATGACACAGGATTCATCAAATGTCTGCTAGTTGTGGTATTTTTATTTTTGTAAAGCTGTAATTAAGCAATTTAGGCAGATTCCATTCCAAATTGAATAAAAACAGCATTAAAGAGTTATTTTCCTAATTTCCAACATTTTTTAAATTTTCTCAAAAGCAGATTTTCTTTGTCAATCCCAAAAATCTTAACACGTTTGCACAAATCACCTAAAAAACAACGAGAATCTCTCTCTTAGAAGTGGGATTATTATTGTTTGCACTAACTTGCAACATTGTGCTGTACTGTAATTTTACAGATGGTTATTTACAGCTTGTTAATTAAAACATGTATGCTGTCAATCTTTAAATCAGTCTGTATTTATAGAGCTTGTTTTTCCCATGTACCATAAAGAAAAGACAAAGTGCTTTACATAAGCTATACCAGGAGGCAATGACAACTAAATTATGAGAATATTTTAAAAAATAAATAAATATATTTCTTCTATATTGAAGTTCATCTGTGTAAAAGCAAGTAACCTTTTAATATATGCAAAATAATGGATCTACAAAACTGCTTAGTGTGTGGTTAATGTCAAAGAAGGCCGTGGGAATGTGAAAATGTATGTTGAATTTATGCCTAAATATTTCACTGTTCTCTGTCCGTCAGTGGCTCCTAATGCTGTTGCTATTCTGTGTAGCACAGAGGGACCTTAATAGAGACACATAGAGGCATGGGAGTAATGTCTAAAAGCTGCGACTTTCCATTCTCATATAATTTATCAATGAGAATCTCACAGCAAGGTCAACTGTGCAATATTGGTTATAACTTTTACTAAAACTATCCTGGATCGATACGGAGACCTTGAAATGTAATTCTTTTGTCAATTGTTATTTAAAGGTTTTAAATTAACTTTGATGTTTGATTTGGTCGCATAGGACTTTGCAGAGTTTTGGAGATGTACACCAATGTAACATACTGTCTCAGTGAAATGAAATCCAGTTTTTACCCAGTTTGGTAGCAGTAGGAGCCATTTTGACTGTTTTTCCAACTTGTTGGGTCATGCCAAAGCACAGTTAAGCACATTGCAAAAGTGATTATAACCATCAGGAATCTCACAAACTCAATCATTTTATAGTCATAAAACTACGTATTTTATTGGGATTGGAAGTGATGAACCAAGAAAAAGTGGCTTATAATTGTGAAATGGGGTAATAATAAAATATTTTGAGATACTCTTTATTTACAAATAGATTCTAAAAGTGTTCAACCACCTTAAGTCAATACTTTATAATAGGATTACTCAATTACATGTTTCTAACAAAGAAATGTCACTGGCCAGACATTGCCTGTAACAGATACAGAAATGTGAAGTTAACAAAAATAAATGATTGAATTCTTGTATTGAAAATCCGGTCTTGTTCCAAGACTCTATTAAACAGGTGACCGAGGACGTCGTTTGATTTTATTTGGGGGTATTGGAGAAAATGGGTCTCATTTTTTATATATACATTGGAAGTCATTTTTAAATCTTTGATGTTTTTATGCAGATATCTATCTCATCTAGAAGGTATCTGTTTATTTAGTCGTTGTTTGTCATGAGTTAACGTTCTGCGTGTCGTATGTGAGTAATACGTTGTTCTGTTTGCTCCAGCTTCCCATGCCACCCAGACACAAAAAACATGCTGCAAGGCACTAGAACTTCATTGTTTCTTGAGAGAAATGCCTCAGGCTAGTGTTTAAGAGCTGCGTGGGGTGGGAGCATGTCGACTTAAATATCTTCAGTGGAGACATGTCATGGCCTCTTTTATCAGGTGGCTCACTAGCTGAACTATAAAGCTCAGCCCTGTGTATTACTATAAAGTCAAAACTGGCATTTAAAAAAAATAAACGTTCTATTCTTCTCCTTCTGATGGGGGATTATGCTTGAATTTTAAATGCCTCACACCAGCTTAAATTTAAAAACATCACCTTATTAAAAACTGAATAAGAGTCACACCAGTCATACTAGTGAAAGGAGACACTTGGCTTTTAAAGTCAGAGCCGCCGCCTTTTTTGACCATGGAGCTGAACTCTCGAGCGTTAACTTGAAAAGTAAGATCTTTTAGAAAATACAGGTAAAGAATACAAAAAAGGAAATGTTCATTAGGATTTCGAACACTAAACTATTAGTGAAAAAATAATTGCCGTTTACATTTTATGCAATGCCCTGCGACAGACTGGCGACCTGTCCAGGGTGTACCCCGCCTCTCGCCCGGAACGTAGCTGGAGATGGGCACCAGCAACCCTCCCGACCCCATTAGGGACAAGGGTGAACAGAAAATGGATGGATGGATGGATTTTATGCAAATTTTATAACTAGAAAGTATCAAAAATATTAAAAATAGAAGGAACTGTCGGATTTATTATGGCACAATTTTTGCATGTTAAAACTATTAATATACATCTGTTGGGCAAGTACGATTATTATGAGTATCATAGTATTAATGCAAAATTACACTAAATCAGTTATTATATTGCAACATTAAAGTAATATAGCTAACTGATTATTGCAGTTTTAATAATGTTGTCTGCAACACTAATTTCATGTCATTTTGTTTGATATAAGCCTACCTGTCGAGGGCAAAGACAGGTGAGTGTGTTTACAGTCATTGTTTAAAATCAAGTCACCCTTTTTGTGAACACCTGACTGTTTAGAAATATTTTTCTCTCAGCCAGAGATATTTGTGAAAAAACAAATTTCTACACCAGCCACTCAGAAAAAGTAAAACTATCAGCTGACATGTTAGGTCATTTTACAAAATTTTATATTCATTTTTAAGTCGTAAAAGGCTTAAGAAAATTATTTAGCAAATATCTGCTGAATTTACAGTCATTTGTTTGAAGGTCGAATGTTTTGTACTTATGCAGTTTACAGGGCAACATAGTAATAAATGAATAAGGGAAATACACTGCAGGGTTTTAGCTTTAAAGCCATGAGCATCTTTTCCTGTCTTCATCTATGTAGCCAAACACCCTCATTATGGAGCAGAATAGTTATTATTTAAAGCTCTTTGCAAGTTACCCCAACATATTTGTTTTAAAAGAAATTAGGATGTTTTATTTATAGCTCAAAACGTAGATCAATGAAGAGCAGGTAAGTTAACAGCAAGTAAATGTATTTTTAAAATGTACTATTTCAGCTAAGCATATCACTTAACTCAACTTTAGTTTTAACATGAGCGGATAAAAAAAAAGCTCAAGTCAGACTGGCATTCGCTAACATCTTACTAAATGTACTTTAAACTGTAATTTTATTATAGAACATTTAAGCAGTTTTGAAAATGTAACTTTTTAAAGCCTGGGTAATTACCTTGATACAGGTAATTTACTCATACGTAGTAAGAAGATACCACAATCATTAATAGAATGCTTGGAGACGAGAGAAGGCATGTCCTGAAACACATTCTCAAGAAGGTGGATGTGTAAAGGTGTTGTAGATAACGTTGATGAGATGGATTCAGTGTTTGTGGCATTGTATCAGGTTGACAGATGACATTGCGATTCGTAGCTACAGTATGGAACAAGTAAGTGACCTTAGAAAGGTCACGTTGGAAGGTATCCTGCGGATTGACGAGGAATGAACTGAGAAGTAGACAGGTGGAATCAGCGACAAAAACTGACAGGTTTAAAACCTAGAGTAAACTGTTTTGGAAGCAAAATTGAGGAGGCATGGCTTAGATAGTTTAGGCATTTGTGTAGGAGGAACAATGGATCCTTAACAAGGCAATTTAATGTGTTCGTGTGACAGACGAAAATGTTAGAGATGGTAAGATGAAGGTAGATGATAGACTGCGGGCCACCAATTGACTTTGGCCATTTATTTGATTGTCACATTACTTCAAGAATCACAGCACACTGTAGTTTGTTCCAGGACATGATGTTTATTTTACAACTAAGAATAAAAGGATGCCATTTAGAATAACTGGTCATGACAAAAACCTGGGAGTTTTGAGAGCAAATTTTTTTCAAGCTTATATACAGTCATGGACATCACATGAGATGCCGTTAACTTCATTTTATATAAACCACGTTGAGCGACCAACAATTCACTGAAAAAAAGGACATTTTTGGTCCAACAATATTCTGTAGCTTTACACCCACACCCCTGAACTGGTCTAGAAAATAACACTGTAAAAATGCACACAGTACAAATAATACTGAACTTGTAAGTAGCAAGATATGCCAACATACATTTTTTTTTAATTATTATTTACACATTAAATTTTCAACTTCGTTAACTTTACAAGCTTATCTCCTTCATGATAAATTGGTGGACTACTTAGTAAGTACTGTACATGTTAAAAAGAGAACATTAAAATATTTTTTAATTGAGGAAAAACAGGCATTTGTAATATATCTATGGTATAATGGCAAACAATAATATAGTTTGATTAAGGGCCTTAAAAACCAAACTTGATCTTTTTTTTTTTCAGCAATTTTTTCTTCATTGGTTCACACTCACTGAAAGTGCAGAAACATTTTTAGAATACCATCCAACTTTAGACAAGTATCTCTTCCCAAACTTTGTTCAACAGGGACATCAGTTAAGTCATTCTGAATAAGATGTAACCAGACTTAATGTAGCCAATGCTTTACATGAAAACATGCAGAGCTTCATAAATAATATGCAAGTAATGGTGAAAGATAGTCATTCAAAAACAATTATTCAAAAACAGTGATGAACACAAGAGCATGGGTCAGTTTCAAAACAACAGACGACTGTGAAAGGCTCAGATAAAATGCAGTGCATTGATGAAGCAACAATCAGTCAATGACTGTATAGTGCCATGTTTGTTGCACCAATCTGTAGAGTTTTGTAAGTAAAAACAGAACCTTTACAATCTGTTTTTGAGCTACTTCACTGAAAGCGCTTTTAATTCAAAACATACCAAATGATTAGAATTAGAATATAAGGTATAAAACCTCATGTTTGTGTTAAGAGTTGTGGCACTATCTGTGTTGACAGATTGAGACTTAAGAGATTTAGTGCAACAGAAATATGTCATATTATCACTGATTTCACTGTTTATCTAACTTTTCAAGTTCTCTCACAAAGATGAGATGGTCCTCTGGCGACTTTCCGTGTGTTTTACAAAGGTGCAATTTGATTGCATGTTTACTCACAAATGTCCGGTTGCACAGTTTACACTGATAGGCTGAGCCAGAGTCATCTTCAGTAAGTCCAGAAGATGTAAACGTCTTGTCCTCAATTCTGCTAACTGTCTGCTGCTCAAGTAAGTCTACGGAAACCTTGGAGAGGTCCTTTAAGGTGAATCCCAGGTGGGACTCCAAATGGTTAATGTAGGACGAGGGAGTCCTGAACTGGGAAGCACAGTCACTACACAAAAACAGAGGTTGGCCGGAATCAATATTTTTGAGAAATTTTGTTCCGCCTGTCCTCTTTAACTGGTATTTTACATTGGCCAGCCAATGTGAGATAGTGGTCATGGAGAGACCAGTGAATTTACAAATGTGGACTCTCTCTTGGGGTCCCAAGTCACTAATTATGAACTTTCCCTCAGGCGTCTCTCGAAGACTAGAAGCAAACTGAGCCTGAAGAATCAGGAGGTGCTGGGGATTCCAGTTCGACTGTCTGCCTTTCCTTCTTTGGATAGGAGACAGCTCCTCCATGCTGTCCTCAAAAGTAAAGCCATCCATGTCAGATTTCTCTGAGACAGAGGACGGTGTAGTAGACTTTGGTGTTAAACGGCCTGTGAGATTTTTAACCATGTCTGAAATATCCATCAAAGCATTTTCTCGAAGAGGTGGAGATGATGATGATGATGATGATGAGAAATTTCTAAAAGCTGCTTTGACACTATTTGTGTTACTATTGTTTGGTGTTGTAGGACTAGCTTTAGCTGAACTGATATTGCTGCTGCTTTTGGATTTTGTTAAATCAATGGGCTGATCATATTCATCGTTACGATGTTGACTTGCAGGCTCTGCTTGCTTACTCTGGGCATAACTACTCATCTTATAAAGCATTGCGAATGGGTCCACAGAGGGTCTGGGAACTTTTGTAGCTTTGCCCAAGTGGTTGTTCATGACAGACTGCAAAGCACTGAGAGGGCTGATAAGAGGCTGCTCAGACAAGTGATCGGTGATAATGCTGAGGCTACTGCAGCCATTGCTACCTGTTTTTTGTGGTGAGTTACACCCAGTTTTGATCTTTACTTCTGTTTTGGGCTCGGGTAGCTCTTCTTTACCTTTTAGTTCAATAGAAATGTCAACTGTAGAGCTTTGCATTACTTTTGACAGAGCTTCGGCATTGGCCTTGGGATTTTGCAGTGGTGACTTTGCAGACATACACTTACTCTCACAAGGTTTTTCTTCTTTTTCGTCATTGGTGGAACCACTCCTTGTCACTTTTTCCACCAGCTCCTCCATAGCCAGCACATTGCTTTTATGGCTAAGAGGTGGAGAGGGGCTATTTGGTGAATGAATCAGAGAACCAATGTCAGAGGACATTGCCTTCATACTGGAACTACTGAACAAAGGTTGAACTGATGCACAAGAGGGCAAATTAGACTTCAGGGATCCATGGAGCTGATAAGCAGCGTGAATGCTGGGGTATCCACCCCATGTTGGTGCTCCAGTTTGGGCCTTGCTGATTGCACTTGAGACTGTATTTTCCAAAGACTTTAATATGTCTAAGCCACCTTTAGGTGTTTCCTCCAAGTCCTCTTCTGTAAGATATTGATAAGATCGGGTCTTTACTGGCTTCTCAGGCTTGTCAGTAGGGTCTTCTTTCTCCTCTTTAATTTTTTTCTCAGGTTCTCTCACTTCTAACTTCTCTTCCTCTGTCTCGTTATCTCTCTTTTCCTCACTTCTCTCTTCCGGGCTGCAGGGCTTCAATGGGGAGTCCGACTGTGGCTTACCATTGGGTGCTGAGAGGCGTTTCGTAGTAGGAGGCAAAGGAATTGACTGAATTTTCTCCTCGATAACAGGATCCAAAACTAACTGCTTGCCTTTTTTAGAGGCTGAATTTGTAACTTTCAAAAAGTGTCCTGTGACCATCATGTGGGCTGTCAACTGTTGTAGTGTGTCATGGGAGCTTCCACATTCCATGCATTTGAGAATTTGTGCCTTTCGTGCCTCAAACTGCCAGGTATAACTGGCACCATTTTGGTAGCCATATCGATTGTTAGGAGTGACGTAGGGATTAGCTGCTTTTTGGTCTTTTGGAGAGTCTCCTAGGAATATACCCGAAGACACAGACTCTGGTGAGCTTGGAGACATCAAGTCCTGAAATGCTCTTTTTTTGGTCGGGGGCACCAGTTTCGAGGTAAGGGCTGACATTGGTTCTTTTAGAGGCACTTTCTGATAGTGTTTTGTTTTTATCATGTGAACACTAAGATCTTGCAAGGATTCAAAAGAGTGGCCACAGTACATGCATTTAAGAACTTTCTGGGCATCTTCTTTCCCTTCCATCTCCAACAAAGAACGCTTGCGCGGCTTGGACCACTTTTTGCTTCGATCATCCTCTGGATCCTTGTTGTCATCGCGGTAGTGGCCAGTCTCGTTCATGTGCACAGTCAGACCAACTAAGGTGTCATAGGCAGCACTACAGTCCTTACACCGAAATTTGCTGGCCCCAGTAAAAACCGGCCCATACAGTTTGTTGTTCTGCCTGTAAAGCTGCACGGTGCTGAAGAGGCTTGGCTCAGGGAGAAGTTGGTACGGATTTTGCTGAAGAGTTTTAGCCAAAGCTGCCTGATGCCAGTCATATGCTAATCCTCCAGTGCTTGCAGAGCTGATGCCAGTGTTGCTGTTGCTTGATACTGTTTTTGCAGTTGTGCTGCTGCTGTTTAAGTGAGTGGTGAATGGGGTATCGCTACATCTGCTCTTCGCATGGCTGTTGCTTGAGCTGTGACTATTCAGAAACCCATTGCTGCCTTTGTAGCTACTACCACTACCATTGCTAGCTGCCAAATTGTTCCCTTGTTTACTTTTAAGCATATCCAGGGCAATACTGGACCAGGAGGCATCTGAAATCAAATTTGCATAGACGGCTTTCATTTTTGTCAGACTGTCCTGGAGAGAGAGGCCATTAATTGACTCGGTACCTTCCCCAAGCTTTTCCTCTAGTTTTTCCTGATCGCTGGAGGAGGAAGCTGTGGTCTTAAGGTCCACCAGTTGGTCACTAGTGGTACTGAGTGGTGAAGCGTATCCAGCATCTTGGTTAGTGCCATTGCTAAGTGGAGAGTTCTGGCAGCTATAATGCTCTCTCGGGTCCTCGTCATCGTTAAAGAGAAATTCTGCATCTTGACCATCGAGGGAAAGGCCATCGTCCAGGAGGTGCTCTTCTTCATCAGTCTTCCCTGTTTTAAACTCATCCTCTGGTCCATAAGCTGTAAGACAAATAAGAGGGAATAAGGATATTAGATACTAATATAGGTGTACTTTAATATTTTTGACAAAAACACCCTGAGTCAGTGGTGGAGGCAATAATCCTAAAAAGGAAAAAGGTTTATGATAATAAAGTGGCAAAGATTTACAACTTGACAATGACCTCTCTATAACTAAAATATTCTAAATAAAATATTTTATTAAATTATGTTTTAGTTATTACATTTTCCTGAGTAAAGGAGTACAAGAACATTCTTCTGTTTATTCAAAACAGCAAATAACATAATTGTTCTACTTTAAAGAAAATTTGTCATTGATTCATGAGGTTTTTTACTGTGGATTTTAAGTAGGCATATTGCACTTTTTTATATGAAACCTTGATTATACAATTGCACAAGACATGAAAATGGTAAAGCAATATATCGCTGGGAGGTCTTTCTGTTCATAATATGTTCTTGACTTCACTTTATTTGCTGAAATTTCTTCATGCTATGTATTAACAAGTTAGGAATAGTGGAACAAAATGCCAGCAGTATCAGTCTTGCCAAGCCCCGCTTGGCTGGAGTCGACTTGGCATCAGCTGTGGAAGTCCTCCCAGCGTGATGTTAGGAAACGGCCAGTGGACATGAGAAGACATGTTGTTACTGCCTGTGCTCCCTGTGTGCTCAGACTGCCAAGTTATATCATTTTAGAAAAGCAAATGCCTATACATTTCACAAATATAGCTGTGTTAAAATATGTTTATGATGACCTAGGTTACAATTTTTTTTTTTTTTTACCAAATGAAAATTCATAGTGAAGCTCAATCCACAGATGGCAAAAGGAAGAGGGTTACAAATGCCGAGGTTTCTTTACCCATCCCTCATTAAATGCTTGTCTAAAGTGCCAGAATCAGTCTCAAGTGAGGTGATGGATATGTTGTCAGCTTCAGGCTGCTTGCAGCTCTCTATCCTATGATCAAAATGGACATAATGCCTGATGTTTGCTAGGTGCTCTAACGTCTGTGAAATAAGCTTTAGGTCTTACACCTGGCTGTGTGTAAGGGGGAAAAAAACCCCATCAATACCACTTTCTTCTTCAAAATTATAGTGCATGTCTGCTATGATAATTGCTGCTATGTCTGAACAGTGATGGCTACACCTGGTGAATGCCTGTGTGTCTTCAGACGAGTCCTTCAACAGGAACGGCACAAGCCCTGTTGGCAAATGTCATATTTCATCATTTTGGCTGGTTGTGCACATCTCTATTTTTGTACTTTTATGATCTCACTAAACTGGAAGAGCAAATGTACTTTTACAAACACATACGTAGTTAAATGTAAACACAAAGGCAATACTTATTTTAAAATGCTACAAACACTTTCAAAGGTTCTTAAGTTCACAATATTCTAGAGAAATTTATCTCACAAAGATGTACTCAAGCATTATAGGGCTTTTGTTTTGGTGCTCCTGAATCTCTAGGCTACGTTTGACATATTGATTGATCAACTTTAAAAGTGGATTGGTTGGTGTTATACAATAGTTAATTAGTTGGGATCTCATCTGGCAAAACACCAAACACTTTGCTAAATTTGGCCATTATACATCTGAACAAACAGAGATGACAATGTGGATTCCTCTAGGCTCCATCCTTGGACCACTTTCATTCAATATAACATTTATATGTTCCCCCTTGCTCAGGTTGTAGAGTATAACATTGCTTACATGCGCTGCTCACACATCTTCACATCAAAAAACAGAATTCATCGTTTTTGATTCCAACAGAGCAAAACTAGAGATCAGTGCGCAACTAAACTCAAAGAGGTTCAAAAATCCAGGCAAGAAACCTAGAAGTTTTTATGAACTGAGGATTCATTTTAATTTTAATTTTAAGTTGACTACTATACCAACCAGAAGGAGGGGCTTCCTGCCAAAAAAGGACGCAGGAAGATGATCTAATGTTTTACTTCAATTAGGTAATATTGTAGTAATAGTGCCTTTACTAATCTAAAAAAAAAAAAAACTAAGAAGTTGCAGCTTATCAAAAACTATGTTGCCGAAGTTATGAACAACACTAGTTCAATTGATCATAGTACGGTCAGTGTTCCCAGGACAAGAACTAAACCTAAGAGGAAAGATCTTTCTTTTAACTTAATGTTTTTAGTGCATTTTACCTAGACTCCTCTCTTTACCTCAAAAGCACTTTAGACCACTTTGTGTATAAATATTGCTACTCTCATATACATGCATTGTCCCTTTGTTACACATTGAGAGAATTGATCTCAAAATGTAATCTGTTATTCCAATCTTTTCAAATTTTGCTAAGCAGTTGTAACTCTTTGGACTTGCCTCATCCTCCCTCATCACTATGCAACCCACTGTATTGAAATTGATGCAAAGTCAAAGAGGGAGAGTAAAGACAAAACGGTGAGAGAAACCTGACAGCAGTACAAACACACACACACCCGACCAGCACACCAACATTAAAGTCTACTTTTTTTCCTGCCATCCTCTGTATGTTACCCTGACAGGCATCAGTGTCAGGAGTATGTAAGTGTCAGCCCAAGGTGTCAGTGTCCACACAAACAAGCCAGAAAAGCGATGGGAGGGAAGGAAGAGAGGGAGAAAGTAACAACAACAAACACAAGTCAGCCATTTTTTTTTCCCTTTTCACCCCTGCTCGAGCCTCCTCCTCTTCCTTCACCATCTGTGTCAGAAAAGCTGCGGGTGCCACCGCCGGCTAATAAGGCAATCAGAGATGGAAAAGATGCTGACACGGCGGCTTTCGAGCGTCACTCAGAACAAAAGAGGAAGCGGGTAGAATGAGGGAGAGCGGGATGGGGAGGGGATTAAAACAGGAGGCTGGAGGGGAAGGACGGGGGGAGAAAAGTGTCTGTTGTGGTTGTCAGTCAAAAACGTAAGCCCACTTTGTGCTGTCAGGGAGGATAGGCGAAAGAGAAGTTCTGAAAAGAGAGAAAGAAAGATGTGTTTAGGCTTATGAACGTGAGGTGTGTGTGTGTGTGTGTGTGTCTCAGTGTATCTGACATAAAGAAATCAAACGGTATCAAGTTTAACTGCTCAAAAGAATCTAAAATCGTAGCAATAATTACATCTTCTCAATGCAAGTTCAAGTTTCTAAGAGCACACCACAGGTGTGGTCGATCAGTTGTGGGTGCACATTGCACGTGTTTGTGTGTATTCTAGGTGTCACAGTGTGTCAGGTGCAAGCAGAGCTGCAATGTGGCTGGTGGGGGGGGGGAGAGCGAAGCCATCTGTGTCTGGAGAGGAGCCTGTCACTATTGTTGTGCCCAGAGAGTCCAGGATTTCCTGCTGCAGACAGGTGACACCACAGTAGGACGGCCCCTCCTTCTAGCCCCCCAGCCCCTGTGACATATGCACACATGTACATGCAAACTAGCACGCCTTCTTCCATAAAACTACATTCCTCGCCAAAGGAAGAGTTCTGTTGGGCCTATTGCTTTGAAAAGCATGTAAAAATTTCATCCATCAAAAGTAGAAACAAAATACCAGAAAGAGTGAACAAGTGACTTATTGAGATCCCAGAAATGTACCGAGGAGAGTTTTAATCCCTCATGTAAAGCAAATTTGCTCTCACCATATCGGGTAAAATAAAAAACATCCTCAAGTCCTTGACTTAAACTACAGCACTATCCAATATAGTTTTGATCTGTAAAAAAATCTGACTGTTAAATCAGATTATTCCAATCTTTTCACATTTTGCTAAGCAGTTGTAACTCTTTGGACTCGCCTCGTCCTCCCTCATCAATATGAGTATATTAATTTTCTCTACTATATTAATTTTCTTTTAATATAGTACTATAAAATATTTAGTCAGGCCTGTTTTTGTAGATGGAGTTATATTGCCTGTTAAAGTGGAACCAGCCACGGTTCTGTTTTCTGTATCAAGGTATTCCAGAGTTTTACCAACATACCATTTCAGAAATGCTGCAAGTTTTTGTCATCACGGTTCTGTTGTTGAAGGTCTGTTTAATAAGTTGCTAATAGAAAGTGTCAGTGATATTCTCTAGCTGCTTGGAGAATCGGAACAGAGCACAGACCTTCGCCTTTGCTGAGAGTTGCCAGAGTTACTGCACTTTTCCTTTAAATTTAGTTGCTTGGAAATATTGCTGATTGTAAAAAAAAAACAACTAAACAACAACAAAACAAGGACAGTATTGATGTGGAAATAAAACTTTTACTAAGGCAACATAAATTTAAAATGAGAGTATTAAAGATACCAGCATCATGTTTGTTAAAGAAAAAAAAAGAATAAGGAGCAGCAGCTGACTGACAACAAACCCACCAATATCAGTGTGTTATATCTGCTTTACCTTCCAAAGAGCAGGACAGAAAGACTTCATATGAACTAAAACTTATTAAAGCAGAATTTAGTTCTATATTTTATTTAAGATTTGTAGGGGAGTGGTATTGACTTTTTAAAGATTTATATAATGCTGTAACATCATTCCCTCATCCAACTCAAACTGCATATTGCTTTGACTCATTCATGCATGTTTTGAAGAATCCTTGAATCTGCAATGGCAGCCATTCAGGGTTGCTTTAACGCCCAGTCATGCAAAGCGCCACCAACTTACCCAAAACTCTGTCTTAGCGTCAGTCCCCCAGCAAAGCCCCCAGGCCAAAAACCACCCCTCCCCCACTCAACTCCACCAGACTAGCGGCAGCAGAAATTAGCAAACACCCGGAGGAACTAATATTTTCTAGCACCAGTATCAACAACTGCTTTTGTGTTTTAAATAAAATGATTGAAATCATAATATCAGTTCTCTTAGTAAATCTTTGAATAGCTGCTGATACTGTACTAATTATATTCAAGGTTATGATATTGTGAGAGTTCTAAGGCTCATCACAGGTAGAAAATGTCAATATAATGACAGGAAAGACATGTTCCACAACTTCCACCAAATATTTTTTTCTTTCATTTAAGCACGCCAATGCTTAAGATGTGCTTAAACTCGTGCAAAGTACTTGAATATCTGATCTACATCCTTCAAATTGAAAATTGTCACATTAGTTTATTGAGCTCAATGTTCATTAAGGACATCTGCCTTATTTCAAGAAACAGGGTAACCTGACCGTGACGTGGCCCTGACAACTTCAACCCAGCTTCTTTTCCCTCTCTTTTCTCTTTTGTATACACACACAAAACACACACACACTTTCCCCCTTTAAGCCTTTCTCATTTATTCATGTTGTCTCAGAGAAGAGGGCAATCCCGGCTCTCATTTGCAGTGCTAATGTCCAATTCCAGCAGCCTTCACCCTGCTGATTTACCCCGCGTGCCGAGCGCTTGCATCTGTGGCGGGGCGGCCGACGAGGCTCCCTCACAGCGTTTAGCGGCCCTTCAAAGCGGGAGCTCCGGCGTGGCAGTCTTATTTCTCTCTACCGTTTCGCTTTGTCACCGGTCCCTCCATTCCCTGCCACTCACCTCTGATGGCTTTGGACAGGCCTGATCAGTGTGTGTCATTGACCTGTGCGGTGTGCATGAGTGTGTGCGTGTTCGGGCGGAGAGAAGGCTGTAAATAAAATGACATTATTATTTCCTCTGTCCTATCATGTAGAAAAGCCAATTATGGTAATGCTTAGTATGTCGGGCAATATCTGTCTCCTCCCCACACTCCCCTTCATTCTGTTCATTCTTGCTTCTCCTTTCAATGCAGAACTTGCAGTTGTGGTTTCATAGGACCTGACACTCTCTTTGGACTTCTCTGACGATGGTTCAAATCGGTGCAAACTGGCACAGACCAGCAGCCTGTCCTCAGCAAGATTTATTACCCGTCAAATCAGTTTAATTTTTTCCGCACCCTTTGAGTGGCTCAAAACATTTGGATGGAATCTGCAAAATGCCTATAATGAAGAGGATTTTATTGCGATAAAAAGCTATTTTATGGCATATTTTAGCTGTGACTACATTCGAACATGCTGTAAAGCTGCACTGGTGGAGCCATAATTTAATCCACAACTTCTTTGACCAGACATGTAAAAGCTTACCTTAGAGCGCCCCTCCTCCTCCCCCGTCCCCTTTCCATCAACCCACATGGAGCGGTCCACCATATGGCACAACAGCTCTGGGCTTTCCTGTAGCTCATTGGTGTACAAATCCACCACCAGTCTCCACAGTTCTGCTATGTTGGGGAAATTAAAACAGCCAGTGCAGCCTCATCCTCACAGTGGTTGCTGTACTACAGCCAACTATTCTATTTTTATACAAGCTCACTGCATTGATTAAAAAAAAAAAAATAGTAATTAAAGTTTTAGGGTTTCTTTAAATATTTGTATGAAAGTCCCTGAGAAAATTCACTTTCTGATTTCTGTAATTTTTCTGTCTGTTTTCATGTTCCAACCTTGCAAAACTGCATTGCAGGATGTGCACATTATGTTTTAGATGAAGCTAATCAGTTCTTCCTAACAATCTTATAATTGTTCACCCTTTAAAATGATGTGAATGGTGAAAGAGATTGTATTGGATGCTGAAGCTCCCTGCCATTGTCAGATACACTCTCCGTTATAGTCAATAACAACTACAACATTTAAATCAAAACTGTAAGTTTATGAAGGGAGCTTTTTCTGAGAGTATTGTCTAAACAAGATTTTAAAATGCATTATTAACAAATCAATTGAAAACAGAGTAGAAACATTGCAGCATTAGTGCAGCATGTTAGCAACCTGCTCTGCTGTTTACGATCAAGTAGCTAATTTATCTAAATAAATTTGTCAGAGATATAATCAGTGTGCTTCGCAAAGTTAAAACACGTTTCTAAAATAAAACGGAGGCCCAAAAACTATGCTGAAAACATGAGGAAGATAAAAAATTATAGGAGTACAGGAGCTATGAAGCCATCAACCAAACGCTCATTTAAATTACAAATATCAAATACTAACATCTAGAAAAAATTTACATCTTTAGTTTTGGAAATGAATCAATACAGCAAAGGCATTAAAATGGCTTAAGTTGAGAAAAACAAAGCTATGTGTTGTACATAGACATCGAGAGAGGACATAACTATTTTAAAAGTAGCAATTTGAAGCCAGTAAATCATTACCATTTCTACATCTAAAAGTATTTTCAATGAGAACTGAACACAGGAGGAAAATAAATTTTCGCTGGTTGTATTTAGCCACATGGTAGTTATCTGCTCACTGCCCCTACCTCTTTTTGCATAAGTCTGACATGCCATTTTTAAATTCAACTGATGTTTAGGGGCTACAACACACAAAAAGAGAAACTATGTGCTGCAAGTTATTTGAAAGAGCTTGTACTTTTGAATTCAACAGAAAATGAATTGCTAGATTAGCGCCACTTGTGTAAAACCTCTATCTGATTTTTACTGAACTCAGAAAATGTGGATAAAAGTAGAGTGAAAATGCTTAGAGTTCTTCTGCATTTATCCAATAGGAAACAGAAAATGGTTTTTGCAGTATTTGACCTGCCCATTACAGTTCCGAGCCAATCAGAGAAAAAAATTGGCAAATTAATTGTGAGATTCTAAATAGGAGGGATTTTTTTCCCTAAAGTTTCATTGCTTATCTTTTTTATCTATTCAAAATATAGGCTTGAATAGAAATAATATTAAATCTCATTCAAATAATAACTTTGGGCTAAGCTGAAAATACATGCCCTTTCCTTAATATACACCTTGTTGTGCTGAAAGCAGATATTGTATTTTGCTCTGAAAAATGATGCTAAAAGGAGCGAGGACGTGTCTGGTGTACTTGGCATCATCCTCCTTGAGCATTTATGCTGTTTCAGTCTCATCAGTCTCTTTTATGAGGGGTCTGTGGGTTGCTGCACTACTTTTGGCACGAGAACCTGCTCTCCTTGTCTTTCTGAGACATAATTTTTTATGCGTCTGTATGGGTTTATGTTCATCATCACTGCTGCAAGAAGATTATCAGCTACAAATAAAACTCCAAAAAAAAAAAACCTTTGCAATTATGGAAGCAAATTTTGCTAAAAGCATTTTTAAATCATTCCGACATCTCAGAATTCCCCCTGGATTACCTTCATCAATTACATAGAATTAGAAAGACACAAAACGACTAAATCAGTGATGAAATAAACTACTTCCCCTCCACCTCCTTGGATTGCCAGGCAGGTTTGATGCCCCATGACAGTGACTGCGGTCTATAAATCACCTTCTCCCTGAACTGTCAGTGCCCACTTGTTCTGAGATGAAACAACAGCCGTTAGATCATTGACGCAACAGATTCCAGCCCTTTCTGCTCAACTCTCCTGCCAACCTCCGCTCACCACCGCCGTGCACCCCAAGCCCCCACCACCTCCTCCTGAACGCTGCTCTTGTGCTGCACAGACATTTTTTTTTAAACCATCTGGTTCGCCTTCAAAGCAAAAGTATGGATAAAGCATAACTGCTGCTAATTAACAATGATGCGAGTGTGGTTTATTCAACCTGTGCCAAGCGGTGACTCAACGAAGGCAGATAATATTTGTTGAACAGATTCCTCACCATATCTAATATTTTCATTATAAACAGGCGTCAGGGTTTTGCTTATCCTGCCTTAAATTTTAGCTTGTCTTACGAATCTTTGTGCATTGATTCGGTAGTTTTATATTTAGCAAAGTATGCAGCTCCTTGCTACAGTATTCACACCCTTTGGACCTTTCCACATTTGCCATGTTACACCTGCGACCTTCAATATATTTTATTGGCACTGAAAGCAATGCATAATTTAAATGAAGTTACCTGAATACATAATTTTCAAAAATTCCTTGACAAAAACCAAACGAGAATTATTTCCTGACACTTTTATGCAATACTCTGGAGAGTCAACGTTACGGCTGAAAATCTGATGTGGTGTATTTTTGCCAGTTTTGCAAATATACAGACTAAAAATCTTATTTATTATAAAATAGCTTAAGCTTGGTCAAACTGAAAGGGAAAAATCTTTGACCAGCAATTCGTACCACTCAATTTGATCTAGGTCTGGACTTTGACTGAACCACCGCTAACAGTGTAGTTTGACCTAATCTGTTACATTTTAACCCTGATTGTATGTTTTAGTTGTTGCCCAGGTGGAAGGTGATCATCTGCCCACCTCTCCGTACACCTGTGCCCCCTACATGATTTTTTAGCAAACTTTCAACACACGTTCTTCAGGCTTGTTCCTTTTTGACCCTTTCTTTTGCCATAAATGACTGATAGTAGATGAGTGAACAGATTTTCCCACTTCAGCTGTGAATCTGAAGTGGGAATCAGATCCTCCAGAGCTACTGTTTACATTTTCAAAAGATAAACTGAAAAATTGCTTTATAATCTAACTTCTACACAACTTTCTCTCTGACCTGCCTTTTGTGTTCCTTTGTCTTCATTATGCCCTTTGTTCACTAAACCCCTAAGTCGTCCACCCAACAGCTGAGATTAAATTATAACCAGGTGGAGTTTGCTTACCAAATAGGTGACTTGTGGTTCTAGTTGGCTTCACTGTTTTTAAGGATATTAGTGTAAAAGGAACTTATTATACAATATATATGCAGGTCACACATTTCAGGTTTTATTTGGTGGCCATTACATAAAATCTTAACCATAATACACTGAGGTTTATGGATGTCGCATAGCAAAAGATGAAACAGGGCTGAGGTACTTTTGCAAATTGCTGTTTCTCTGCCTAATGAATGAATGGACATTGCAGGCCTATAAAGCTGTTCAGTCTAAATCAAAAATAAATGGCCCACAAATCTGAGGTACTAACAAAATAACAGTTTCATGCTTTCTGCATAGATGCTGTCTTTTGAATTCACCTGCATTAACCCCGACAGTAGAGCTTCCCCCCGACTAAACAACAGCTGCTCTCATCGCGTAGCAACAACCACTTGATGGATGACCCCAAAGATGGATAATTACCATAGATCACTATGGCGGTGTGGTGAAGAGAGGCAGGAAAATCATTGCAGGGATAGAAAAAAAAAAAAACGGGACGAAAGTCTTAGCTGGTGTGCATAAATTAAAATTAGAAAATGTGTTTATGTGTGTCTGTGTGGGGCGGGGGTGAAGAGCTGTGTGGTCCGTCTGCAGGTTAAAACTAGTTAGGAGGGAAGTGTTTATGACAGAAAAGTCATGAATAAGGGCTATAAAATGAAGTCTGATGGAATGACTCATGGGATCAAATCTGTCCTGGAGGATCTCTGACAAACAAAGTGGGTCAAGGAAGGAAGAAAGAAAACAGCAGACAAAGAATAATGGCAATGGCAATGAGTTTAGAGCAGCAAAAAAAAAAGGAAAAAAGAGCATATTTGTTTGTGGTGAGAGATTGACAGAGGCAGGAGTGTAAGATACAAGAAAATGAAAAAGGAAAAAGAACGCCAGGAGACGAAACCAAGAGGGCACGGGGCCAAAACAGGGTCAAAGCCTAACCAGTTTGGTCTAGCTGAGCCCAGTTGCACAATAAGCCATCAATCAACGTTCTCTGCACTGTCAGCCCTCCCCTCAATTCACAAAGGCCATCCACTTTGTACACCACTGAGGAACAAAACATTGAAAACCAACCGAGACACAGGGGGAAAGGGAAAAAACACACACACATAAACACACCCTTACATGAATGTGATCCTTTACTCTCAGCAGTAAGGAGGCACCCTACTGCCGCAGTAACAGAAAGTGGCACAGCAAGATTTTCATCTGCTCATCTTCATGAGGTATTTGGTTCTTAAGAATAGATGGAAAAGATTAGGAAGCCAATAAACATGTGAGAGTCAGATTAATGGGGTGAAGACTTTCTGTTACAGCACTGATCATTGTTAGATTGTTTGTCAAATGTTTGCTCTTGGAGTAACAACGCATAGAGAAACCATTGAGTTGTTTTAGTTTCTTAGTATTGGTGACTTGCTGGCTTTATTTCGCTCATCAGTAAAGTTTGGGTTTCTTAAATGTGTGCATTACTCAGAATTTAAACAGTACATTGTTATACCAGCAATTGACTTGGAGCTATTATTGGTATAAATATAAACAAAGGATTTAAAATCTCTCAAGACAGTCACACTGATAGTTTAAAGTCGCTTTAACGAGAAAGCAAAAAAAAATAAATTTGAACTGTACAGAGTGTAGCAAGTTAAAGTAGGACAGCGCTAACATTTGTGCACTAAACGTCAACTGCTTGAAAGGGAAAGTCCACTTTACCTCTATCTTTTTATAGGACAATATTTCTGATTGCTAAAAATGTCTATGCTCATAGTTTGTACTAGAGAAACACCGCCGTTCATTTTGTTTTAAAAATTGGGTTGAGACCACATTAGTAACAATTTCGGTTCGTTTCATTTTGTTTTCCGTTTCGTTCATTTGTTACGCATTTGACTGCAGGCTAGCTACCTGAGCAGAAAGCCTCACTAATTGAACTAGTTGCATCAACGTTTTATACTTGAGTTTTCTATAAACAGCCGAACGACATCAAGAAAACATTGCCCTGTGCAACAAACATTCGAAAACTATGACTACATTACGTGACTGTTAAATATTTAGTCTGGATAAAAATGTTTGTTTTTTTTAGATGAAGATATATATTTATGTTTGAAATTTTTGTGTGAATACCATGGCACTGTGGAACAGGGGTATTTTTACTTGTTGAGAATCTCAAACCAATAGAGATGGGATTTACGGCTTTTTGAAAGGAGACATATTTTGTGGGTCTGTTCCTTGTAGAGAACTCTTTAGAAAGACGTTTATATATTTTTAAGAAGAAGCCAGCCTAGGTTAACTAATCTTATCTAGTTTTTATTAATATGTTGGATTTTAGGAAATATTTAGATCAGCAGAAATATTTTCTATGATGAGGCAATTGGACTTATACTTGAAGAAGATATTTTAATGGTAAATACTACTGTGTCAGTTTGTCGTCTGAAAATCCAACTCAAATACACATTTTCTTGACTCAAACTATTTATTTGGTTTTTCTCCCCTGGTGCCTGTTATGTCTCTCTCTGTGGAGTAGCAAAAGAGAGCGTGAATGTGCAACTGTGTGACACAATAAAATAGAAAATAGAGGGGCTCGGATTTTTTGCCAACTGTGTGTGGCAAACACCACTACTCTTGGAAAATTTGACGCTTTTTCTGCTCTGCTGGTAATCAACACAAATATATATAAATATGGGAGTATTTGAGTAAACAGCACAAAGAATCTGATAAATGTGGGCAAACAATGAGAGAGACTGTTTTTTTGCAAACAAATTTGAAAACAAGACCAATCTTTTGAGGATTTTCTGAATCAGAGGGATTTACAAACATTGGTTTGTGCAAACGTAGCAGATGCAAATGCTGAATCTGAATCTTATGTAACCTGCAACTCACAAAAATAGGTTAATTAATTTATACTATATATATAGGAAGTTGGGCCTAATCAGAAGATTTTAAATTCTAGGGAACCCAGGTGTGAGCAACAACAGAACACACAGTGTCTACAAGAAAAGAGCAAATATTTAATATAATAAACAATTGTGGATCCACATTTAAAACAGACAAACAAATACTGCGCGCTTTTATAAAAAATAAATAAATAAATAAATTGAATACTTCAGTCTCCAATGAATTAATTCTTCAGTCTCAAAGTCTCTCAGCTGGTGACCAGTCGGGTCACTATCTACCCGTGCGCCTGGTCCTCTGGGCTGGGGCTCGCCATCCAGTTTCAGGAGAAGAGGGTCTTGGAATCTTTGGCCCTCCAAGCCAAAAGTGTACTGTACAAACTCCAAAAAAAAAACCTGACCTATAACAAGGCCAAAGTAAAACATTTTAGCACATAAGATGCTATTTAATCATTTCTCAAGTTCTTCTTATTTTTTTTCTTTCATGTTGTATAACAACAAGTTAACAGAACACAATTTTTCCAACATATTAGTAAAACTAAATAGATTAGCTTATATGTGGTAAAAAAAGAATATAATATACATTCAATCTTAAAATAAATGCAATTACATAAAACAAATACAACATACACAACAATAACAATACAAAATCTTACAATCAATTTTATTTTATATTAAATTTTATAATTTAATAGGTATTTTAGCCAATTTTCACCAAATTTACTTAACGGTTGTTTCGCAGCGAAACAACCGTCAGCTGTTCTCAAGCGTTCTGAGCGAAGCAACCGTCAGCTGTTAGCTTTCAAGCCTGTCTGCCGCGCTCCGAACGAAACAACCGCCAGCTGTTAAAAAGGGGCGGGACGATCAACCCCATTGGCCGACACGAAACCAGACCGCGCCAGCCATTGGCTGCCTAATCTGTCAATAGAAGCTAACACTAAAAGCATATTTCACATTTTTTGAAGATTTACGTAATTACCTTTTAGCTATTTTGGTAGAATAAGACATTGAATCAACATCTATTATTTTTTTCTTGTGTTTTTAAACACTGGGTTACACTTAGTTTGTATTTTTTTATTTTTTTTTAAATGGTAGATGTGGGTTTTCTTTTACAAAGATCCATGTTTTACTTCTCATACCAATTTATTTGTCAAATTCATCAAATTTTGGCAGGTTTTCCCACAAGGAGGAAATCATAGGGTCCTACTTTATGGTCTTATCAAGCGGGTTCATGCTGAGGCAGTCAAGCAACTGAAAACAGTGGCTTTACTGTGTCCCTGAAAGGAAATCCCCTGAATGTGACAAGCCCACTTAAAACAACTAAATTCACTGTTTTCAAAGCTCTGGACCTAAACTGTTCAAGAGTCAAATAAATAAGAAAATTACGAGTTCCACGCAAAAATGCAGACTCCCAATGTCATGACTACAGTCTAATTTAGCTCCTTAAAACTTCTCATTGTGTTACAGTGAAGCAAATAAAGCTAAATAAGTAGATTTCTGTCCCAATACAGAAGACTCCTCAAATTATTAGTCATGCTTGAATTACAAACACACACACTTTTATTTTGACAAGACACATTACCAGTTTTTCTCCATCCTAATCTTCTTCTGCGTGCCAATCAGAAACAACTCAAATACGCCAAAAGAACCAGACCTCAGAGATTTGATGCCAATCCCTTTGCAGACAAGCAAAAACACACAAAAAAACCAACTTTAGAAACCTTTAAAGTCACTTCTGGGCTGCAGGACACTCTGGACATGCAAACATTTTAGTGCTTTTAGTTGCATGTGTCACCAGGGGAAGTTCCTGCAATTGTGCCCCCATCAAAACCATTATCCTTTACATCGCCAAGTTTTCTTTTTCATTACACCCGCTCCGGCACCGAGTTAGCGCCTGAAGTTTGGCGATCCATTAAAGATAGCTGTACTGTTTCATTTCAGCACTGGCTTAGGATTTAAGTATGATGAATAGCACAGGGGTGTAAAAACAAAATAATAATAATAAAAAAAATAGAATCAAAGGAATAAGCTGAACCAGACAGAAGGTTCACGTATGCAGGGTTTTATGGAGGTTTTACTTCTGATTACCGTGGCAATAAAGTGACAAAAGATAGCAGCAGAGGAGAGGGCAAGAAATAGGGTCCCTTGAGAGAGTCAGTAAATAATAAAGTGGGCTCTTAAAGCAGACTTGTATCAGTAGACATCTCAGCCTAATTGTGTGTGTGTGTGTGTGTGAGAGAGAGAAAGAGAGTATCTGTGTACAATGGTTATGAAGTGAGGCAGGAAGGGAGGAAGCGATCCTTCAACAGAGCACAATATCAGACTGCGGACAGACAACGAACGGCTGGAAGGTTCTGGAAACGAGAGAAAAGCCTGCCTCCCTCACATTTCGGCTCCCAACGCCGCCTCCCAAAGTGCCCTCCATCTAGCATTAACACACACATGCTCGCACACATAAATGGCACCATAACTCTGTATCCGCAATCAATCTCCGCTATGAAGACACATCCATCTTCAGTAATGTTAATGGGAGGGTTCTTTTGGAGGGGAAGGAGGGGGAGAAGGAGGACAGGGGTAAAACAGAGGGTATGTGACTGCAGAGCTTACCTCAGAAGTGTGTGAGGTAATAAGGACTATGGGCGGGCGTGTGTGTGTGTGTCTAATAGAGACAAGGTAAATGAATAAAAAGCGAGAAGAGGGCGGTGTGCATTTGTGCATGTTAGTGTATTTGTCTGCACGGCAGGAGGTCATGTGTGCGTGTGTGTGTGTGTCAGTGGGAGAGAGACTGATGGCTGTCAGGTTACATCTGGCAGAGAAAATAAATTAGGCTTATGAAGAGAAATGAGCCGCCTGTGGAAGGAGTAAAAGGGGGACGGAGGAGGGATCACGACAGAGGGATGGAAAGAATGAAGATCAGGTAGACGTAATGAAGAAGCAAAACAGATTGTGTATATGTGTGAAGTGGCATGGGAAGCAATGGAGTTCATTTTAGCATATGTAATTTTTCATTAAGAAAGGCGGGTCTGCAACTGGAAACAAGACCAAGCTTTTCTAGTTAAAAGAGGAAACATGAGAGTATGTGTGGGAAGCAAAGTTTAAGGTAGCGTTAATACTTGTCTGTCACCTGTCTACACAGAAGAAAGGTTTTACTTATTTTGTCACAAACATCTTGACAAACTTTGTGTCCTTGCTGTTGATGACCAGATGCGTCTTGCCACAAAGTGTTCAATTCAAGAATCTTCAGTTCCACCCTCCAGACCAGTAGGTGGCAGTAATGAATGTGTATATCAATTTTATTTACAAACAAAAAGAGGTCAAAGATTTCTTATTGGAATTTGACTAAATACTTCAGTCAGCAAGTGAAAACAGTACACATTTGAATAGCTCTACAAATACGAGTATTTTTTCCTACTTTGCTAATAGCCATACATCACCATGTTTGGCTCATGTATTAAGTTGACCATCCGGCTCTTTATGTTCCAACAATACTTTGTCTGCACATAAGGAAAAAAGTCAAGAGTGATTTTTTTTTTTTGTAGGATGTTGTGGTCTACTTACGATCAAACTCCTACTTATCTTGGAACGCTGTGTTTGGTGCAAGTTTTACCAACACTGCAAAAGTTGGTGTGCTATCTCATTGGCCTTTTCCCCTCAAGAATACACTGAGAACATATTTGTGTTTTTTTTAAACACAGCCAACTGGCTTTTTTCTCGAACCAAAAGGCAGCTCGGATATAGTGTGTGATTCCTGGGTGAGAGTCTCACAGTGTGCGTTTCCTCTCCTCTCATGTCGTGTCAGCGTGTATCCATGTGCATTCCATCTCCGCAGATTTGTCAGCGTCTGTCCCATGACAAACTCGCCTTGTTGTGAGTGGAGGAGAGCTCATGGAGGGCTTTGTCACAAAGCGGTCTGTTCTCTTCCTGAGGCCTGGCGCCCCCCGTGTGATAAATGACACATGTCATTCCTGTCAGCCCCTGCCATCCGGGCTGGGAGGCCCCGAGCTGATGTATGGCCGCTTGGGCTAGAGGAAATCAGAATGTTTTGGCAGCACCCTGAGAAAATGGCCCCTTATTTCTGGTGTCCACGTTTGTGTCTGTGCAAGTGTGTACTCGCATGTTTGTGCCTGTCTGTCTGCGCCACAGAGAGGATGTTTAATTGTGTGCGTGCGCGTGTGTTTGTGCTTATTAGTTAGTGTCTGCGTCTCCCCAAGTGCGTACATCTTGCGTGTGCGCTCTCAACCTGTCAGGCAGACGGGTGGAGGGAGACAAATCATCGTCATGACCGGCCCAGCTGTTCCCCAAATTTGGTGTGAGGAGGAGAGTAAGGAGAGAAGAAATCCTGCCATTTGAGTTTCAAACAGTTGACGCTTCCCAGAAACGGGAATGAGTGAGAGGACAAGAGGAGCTAAACAGTCATGCAGATGCATAAAGTCAAGCAAGAAGCAAGCAGACAGAAGTTCCTGCTGCAAGCACATAAACATTCACAAATATGCAAAAGTCCAAAACATATTTGCAGCTTGACACACAAGCATGAGGCTCTCATGAAGTTGAAGTATCATGATTTCACAATATTTACAACTAATGTATATGGTGCTTTGATTTTAAGCAGAAAATCAACAATTAGTCCTCCTGCTGCTAAAATAGTTTAACATGTATTATGTTAGCTATAGCATTACCTGTCCTATACTTTCCACTGAGGAGCAGTTTATCAACAAGTTGGGGAGGGGCTCCTAACAGCTGAAGGAAGACCAGGTCACTCTTTAAATTCTCTGTTTTCTCATAAAAAGGACGTTAAACCAAAGCATGACTCAAACCTTTTGCAGTTTTCAAGATGTCGTTTTGGGAAACTTGAGATTTTTTTTCCTGCTGTTTACAGATCTGTTATAGTTTATGTCTGTTTCAATAATATGCAAGAAGGACCATAGAAATTATACCGTAAACTACTTTTGGTTTTGTTGCCGTTTAAACCCTTAGTGTATCTTGATACCAGTAACTGGCCCGTTGCTACTGAAAAAACTGTCATACAAAGAGATATGAATTACCTTAAATAATGTATAATAATAATGTGTTAATCCGGTACCTTATTTTCATCGCAGCTGCAATACTCGTGTTTTAAAAATGCCCTCAAATCGCTTTTAAAACCGATCTCCTGGTCTAGAGACTTTTTTATCTTTTTCCACACAGAGCCAGCACATATACACAAACGTTTCCCTGGTGGAGGACGGTCCCACCTGGAGGTTGTGAACTCTATTCGACCCCGTTTGATTGGGTGCGGGCCGAACTCCCATCCCTCCTCGCCCCCCTCTCCCACAGAGAAGAAACGAGAGAAGGGGGGGAAGAAAAAAAAAACGGCGTCATTAAGCTGTGAGTGATGAGTGGCAGCCATGGGTGACATCCTCCCTCTTTTGCTCTCTCTCTCTCCACTGCTTTCCAACTGCTTTCACTCTGTTTTCTCTTCCTCATTGCCCTGATACTTTTCACTCCCGCTTCATTCACCTCTCTCTCCATCCCTCAACCCCTCAAGTCATTTCTCTTTCACTCCTCTGTTACTTTGCCTCCTCTTTTTTCCACTCCCTCATTCCTCCCTCCCTTTGGCTCCCTGCTTTTTTTTTTGTCTGCTGTCACTCTCCTTTTCTCCTCCTTTCTCCCAACCTCTCATACACCATCCTTCTACAGCTTCTTTTTCTTTCACACATACAATGGTGCTTTGCTCGGCCCCGTCTGGCTCTCTGGCCCCGGTCTTGGAGACACTCAGTTTCTCCGTACATAATTGATCACCAAACAACCAGAGCAAAGATGCATATTTTTATTTATTTATTTATTTCTGAGTAATTCTACTATCTTAGACCACAGGTCATGATTATTCTTCCTCCATTTAAGACATACAGTATATCCACACAGAAAACAAAATATTCCAGAAAAAGCCGTAGTACCATGCTGTTCTAATCGTGATATGATTAACAAGTCAGAATGCAAACAATTCCCTTAACTATATTTAAAGATGCAGTACGCCCTAAACAACAGCAGGTTTTTATCTTTGAAATTATATACTATATAATGTTTTTGCCCTAATCTTACAAGTTAGTTTCAACAAAGACAGCACAAGAAGTGTAAATGATTCATTTTTAATATTATAAAAGGAGAAGCATGTACTAAGCAAACTGTATTGGTCTTAGTAGAGAACCCTGTGGAACTCCATGACTAACTCTGCTGAAAGCAAGAAAAACCTGCTTAAGAAATGTCAGGGTTTTGCACTTCAGTTTGAAACGTTTACAATGTTGAACTAAAATTTTTAGTCAGACTATTCCTACAGTTTAAAGTTATCTTAATTAGATACCAGAGCAAGTGTCAGCTAGATCTTAGTTTTCTAGAAGCCTTGGCTGTAGCATAAAGTAAGGGAAAGCTATCCCTACTGATGATAATACAAATTATGACAGATTCAGATTAACCTTATTTGTCTTTAACTCTTGCACAAAATGCTCCCTAAGCTTCCGCGTTTAGCATTTGAGCCACTATCATTTAAATGAGATGTGGCTGAAACTAGAATGAAAGACTATCCAACTGGCCAGATAGATCACTGGTGTACAGACCGTACAATTGTGGCACGTGGAATATAGAGACAAAAAAAAAAAAACACAGAACAAAAATATTCAACAGCGAAATGTAAAATAAAGAAATGCAAAATGTCTCCCTGTACTCTTCTGTTCTCCCTTCTTCCTCAGTAAGAGGCAAGGAGTGTAAGGCTCCATCTTGTCTTTGTGGACCAGTAATTAAAATCACTGTCCACCAGGCATGCATCTTTGCAGCATTGCTCCATCTGTTTTAAGGCTGTTGTCTGAGGAACAGTGCATGTTTTTTTATGCAAGTGCATAAAAAACTCTGTAGAACAATTATGTTACAGTATTTTTTTTCTCTTCTGAAAATATGTTTAATATTTGATGCACATGCACACATTCACTAAGTCACACACACACGTCATTTGGGAATCACACCTTCAAATCACCTGGTGAAAAGCTGTTTTCTTTTAAACTATAATGTCAGCAAAAGTCAAAGCTGCTCTAACAACAGGACCTATAAAATATTCATAACTGTACACACTTGTACTGCTGCAGTTTTTGAACTACAGAGCAAATAGAGCAAGTTGCTGAGGGACCTTAATTCGGTGGATTCCTTGCCGCCTGCAACTCGTCTCTGTCTGCCTGTTGAAGTTTAAACACCGAGAGGAGCAGAAAATCTAACAAGGTGATGGGCTAATTGACTGAACTTGATGAACGTGATGTTAATCAGCGCGAGCAATTCAGCTCGTTGATCTTGTTTAGTTTGACAAAGTTTAATTAAACATTCCCGACATGCACAAAGTGCTCTGTTAAAAAATAAAAAAACACGTCTTTATTCTCCACCAGCGTCAGATTTTATATTTAATTAACATTGTTTTTTACAGCAAGTGCAGTCGCTTAAAGAAGGCTTTCAGGTTTGTCGGCGTGCACTAGTTGAAAAACTAATCTCAGCTCCTGTTTCTCACAGTGATAAGATGATATATTTAACAAACAAAGCAGAGCACAGACAAATCCACCCAACATCTGCTTTCTTGGTAACTTACACGTGAGAAAAAAAACACATGTTCTTTCTAAGTTTATGTTCAGGAAACCTCAAAAAGCTAAAAGGAATTCTCCTTTTGAAAAGAACAGTGTTCAAAATTATGTTGACTATTATTTCCTATAAAAATTCTAATGTTTGTGTTGTTTTTAGGATTTTATGAAAATGCTAAAAACATTTCATGCATCAGGCTTCATACTACACTTGCTGCTTCCACATTCTGCCAGAAAGTCATTGATTATTTATATTGATTAATTAATTATAGGTTGACACAATCCTTGGTGAGAATCTGACTAAAATTCCGACAGAATTGTTACAGTCCTATTTTTTTATGATTAAAATTTACACATTAAAATTAGCCACTTTAGACATTAACAAAGATTGTTTTTAATATAAATAAGACAGCTTCTTTAAGCAAGCTAATAACTTTCAACCCAGCTTGAATCTGTTTCATGTTTTGGGCTTTGAGAATTTTGCAGTAGTTCTGCAAAATTCTAACTCTTCATTGATCTTTTAGGAGTTTGAATTTAATCCTGAGTGAGATGATAAATATATTTTACAGTGGCTTCCGTCCAACTGTGAAACATGAAGTGTAAAAGTCAGTTAATAAAGCAATACCACATGGGTCCAGATTACATAGAAGTGATGCAAAAACCAGCTGCTCGGAAACAGTTTCCAAACAGCACGCAGTTTCACATCACTGAAATGTGTAAAAATAAATAAATAAACAAAAAATCCCAAATGAGCTAGAAAATTCAAATTCAAAAACTGTTGGCTTTGCTTAATGTATTGCATGTTTCCTCACAGCAAACTAGTCACAGAGTTCAACAGGGTTCTGCACAAGCATCAATATGGTTTGCCTTAAGTATGCTTCTATTTGACATCATTTTAAAAGAATGGCATCATTTTTAAATAGACGTAACAGCTTGGAAAGCCAATTTTTCTTTTTTAAAATATTTTACCTCTTCAACAAAAATCTAAGTATTTCAAAAATAAGAGTTTCAAAATTGCTAATGCGCTCTTGGTAGTGTTTTGGGTAGGTCTGCAACTCTAGGCTAAATTAACTTTCTATCTCATTTGTTTTTACATTTCTTTAGATTGGTGTTTTGCTTTTAGAGAACTTTTAGTCTACTTCCTGTTGCCAGGTAGGATGAGTGATATCTTAACTCTACAGGTCAAGTAGTAGGCCAAAAACACTTAAGGGTGACATCTTTAAGGGGTCAGGTATGTTTTCACAACCTTGTAGGTCTTGTATGACAAAACTTAAAATTATGACAGCTTTAGCTTTGATTATTTATATTTGTGCATTAGTTTTAAAAAGCAAAAGTATTATTGTTTCATTACCTGGCGATTGTTCAAAGATGTAGCTGTGGCAGAGGTTGTGAATACATATTAATAAATTAGATTAAGTTACTTTAATTTAACGAGGCCAATAAGACTATTTATTATGTAATGTATCAAATATTTAACTAGCTTGAAGACGCAAATAAAAACATTTAGAGATGAGATTACAATTCCAATCATGCTGTTAACAATTGGTCATTATAATTTATAGCATTGGTCATAGAATGAGAATATCATGCAGGTTCATACCGACTGAACACCAGACACAGTATATCAGTAAGGCCAACGTGCATAAAAATGTATCACTTGTTTAATACATATAAAAAAACGAAAGCTGGGCTTTCTAGACTTTTAGGGACAAAACAATCCAAACTATGTTCCGTAAACTAAACTTTCAAACAGCATGCAATGAAATGTGTCAACAAAAACTGCATACTTAGCAAATATGCACTAAAGGACCCAACAAACTCATTAAGCAATGATCAAGTGTTGCCTTCAGCAGTCATCACATTATTTATTTGATTACACTTTCATCTTCTAGTGGTGATGCAGCAACAGACATTATTCAGTGGGTGATGCAGTGACTGTTGTGCCACTGGGGACTTTTGTGAGGTAGAAGTCGAAAGGCAGACGGATCAGAAATAGACGCCAGGCCAACGTTTTGGTCCTCACACAAAGAGGGGCAGGTGATCAGAAACAGACATCCAGCCAGAGAGACACTAAGAGACAGAGTGACGAAAAGAGACCCGCTAAGAGATGCGGATGTAACAGAGGCCTCCCGCTGCTCTCTCAGAGCCAGACGACTTAAAGAGCCGGAGCTGGGCTTATACCCCCTGCGACTGACAGTGTCTGAGACAGCGCGGCAGCTCTCGAAAGATTTTACAGGAATTTTCTGGGGCAACATGTGGTGTTGTTGAACTGAGTAGGATCCCGAAACATTATATCCCCCTTTCAGCTGCCCATCAAGCGGTGCATTGCGGGTGATGGCGCTTCAGCGGTGGGTTCCCTCAACTCCCCCCCCCACACAAAACTGCAAAGAGCCCCACTAACAGAGTGTGCTTTCATTTGTTTCCTGTGCAACATGCCGTACGGATAAACTGTCTGTTAAATGGGACAGGAAACAGCTCTGGGAAAATATGTGACAGTCATGTGTTTGGGGTTCAAAAGAACATGACACAAGGCTTTACTGCTTTGTGACCTTTTGGATTGTCACAACTCAGAAGTGTGACTAGAGGAGTTTGCTGGAAATCCTACTATTTGAGGAAAAAAAAGAGGTTTCTTGAAAGCTGAGAACAAGGCCAGCGGGCCTGGGAAAGGAGAGTATTACAGACTCCTTTTCAGATGTCGAGTTCATGTTCTCGTAGCCAGTTCACTGCCTCTTGAGCATCCGGCGAGAGAACGATAGATGAGGCTGAGAGACGGGGAGGAAGATGAAAGAAAGTATGAGCCGGCTGGAGCAGAATTGAGTCAGTAAGATAGAGATTGATGACAGATAGGAAGATGAGAGAGGGCTTACTGGGGAGGGAGAAAGAGAGGAGGTTAGTAATCCCAAAAAACAAGCAGCGAGGAAGAGAGGCAGAGGGAGTAGGACGAGACAGAGATGAAGAGGTAAAAAGTGTTGAGATGGCACTACACCGGACTCCTGCATGACCTTCCTCGTAGCCCGCTCCCAAGGACACAGTGTCATCTGTTAGCTGTATCCAATCCCAGATGGCTTATCTGTAGTAAACTAGTGTCTCAAAAAATAATATTCATTGCTTCTTGGACCACTTTATCAGTTAAACGTTGCTTCAGGGATGGAAAATTCCACTGGTTTCCGACTTCTGGATATGCGATGGTTGGATTTTATCAACCGCTATGCAATAAAAACATAGAGACTTATCTGTGGAGTCGCAGGGGAAGCCAATTACTTCATGTGCTTGAAAATACAGCTCTTCTAATGTTCACACTTGAGAGCTATACATCGCTGCTCTGCTCATCACTGAATCGTAACTTCCTGTGTGAAAGAGGATATGTATTCATACAGACCTTTCACACTATAGACGCCACTTGTCACGTAATCAACACTAATTAAGAAAAGGACTGAACTTGTGTTTAAATTGCTTGTTGTTTACTGACAACAGAGGCATAATGAACCCATCAGTGGATTAAGCTACTAGCTAAAGCACTCCACACCAAATTATTGCCAGAGTGACCAAACTGTTATAGAACAGACTGCTTAAGGTGTTTAAAAAAAATGTCACCAAATCTAACTGACAGTTTCCCATCTTACAGACTTTATATTTTGTGGAGCAGTTGCTGTCTGGAGCCGTTTTGTATGATTTTTGCATGCAAATGTATTTTGGCTTCCTCCCAGTGTACCATGTCATGCATTTTAATGCCATGCACTTTAATGAATTGCAACTTAAATATGACTGTGGTGTATGCGTTACTTTTCATCATACACGTTTTTGCCCCACTGGACACTTTTTAGTATACGCTGGATCAAAACTTCTAAGATATTTTTAATTCAAAGAAAATTTAACAGCATACCAACCCTGTCCTTCTGTGCACATTCTCGCACATTAAGTCCTTTTACTAATAAAGATGAATTATTTTTCGGGTTTTTTGCAGTTCTATTCCTTTGCTTCTGTACTGTAAATGTAAAATAATAACACTTGCATGTACTGTTACACCACTGCTAGACTGTCAGTCATTTACCACTTTAGGATGAGATCTCTGAGGCTCTGTTTAGAAATGACCTTTTTTTCATAATTTTTCCATCACATGACTTCAAAAACAAAGCAGGACATTGAGAAATGCACATAAACTTGTGATGCCTTCACTTCACATTGCCTTTCAAGAATCAAGGTGAAGCTAAAAAAACATGCAGATCTAAATTTAAAGCAGATAAATAGCTTCGTCACCCTTTTGGTTTGCTATACTAAAGTAAATTATCTCGGTTTCAGTGTCTGAGGTTTTTTTTCATCTTAAACTTGGGCCTTTGACCTTAATTTCACAGAAGATAAACATGTTGTGGCCCGGGAGAAATGGAGGATGACTTGAGGTCACAGAGTTACAGGTTGGGACTTAATCCCACAAGGTACCAACTCATCCAGCTGAGCTCTCTGGCATCCCAGCTGTTGGTTGGTGCACAGAATAAATATTTGTCCAACATCATACATTTAATCTGTTTTTGGAAAAACATGCACTGATTCAGTCTGGATAGACTCTTCTTTTTAAAAGATGCAATTTACCTAGATGTTTTTATTATTATTTCTACAGTAGTTGGTTTTGAATTTAAGTGTAAAAACTGGACTACATTAGAGAGCTATCTTGTAAGCAGAGAAATTCAAACAAACCCAACTACATATTCATTTTGCCTATTTTTAAACACACAAAAGTGCCTCATTTGGTGTAACCAATATATCTACAAGAAATTAAATTTCAGTGAAATTCCTACTCATTAGCAGCCCACATAACTGTATAGAAAGTTTATATTTTTTAAATGACAAAACTTTAAAAATACCTAAAAGATGTTACACAAAGCTAATAATGAGTCTTCTTTACTCGGGATAAACTTCCCCACTAAATGCACGCACTAATACCAGCTTGCTTTAGCAACCTTATTATGTTGGGTTTAAGGTCTGATTGATAAATATTGTTACTTTTATGTGCCAGATCTGCCAGTCACTAGTCAAACAACTGTTGGGTTCAAACACAACTGTTAGACATTATAATCTGGAGAAATACAGAGACAGTTCCAAGGTCTTAATTGTCTTTCTGTCTTCCTACTTGTGTACTTGGCTCTACCTGTAAGGTTAAACTACCTGGCAACACCAGAGCCAGTGTGTGCGCTGCATGCCTTGCAGTGGCAGCACAGGCACATAAAATCAGCAGCTAATAAGACCACGTTGGGAGTCGCTGGCCCGGCATAAATCAATGGGCAAAATAATTGCTAATACGCCGGATATTGATTAGAATGCCCGCTATGCACTTATTTTCTGGGGCAACGGTGGCGAGGTGCTAACGGGCTGACAAGGGTAAAGTGCTATTTCTCCGAAAAGGCACAGAGACAGACAGCTGGGCAGGGGGGAAAAATGACTACGGGGTTTCTGCAGTAATTCTTAATTGACACCTGTCAGAGGAACGGCAGCAGTCACAGCTGCTGCAGGCGAACTTCTCCCAGAGTCTTGTTCATCTGTCACTTTTAATACCTTTTTCTTCACAACCCCTCTGTTGTGCTCTCTACCTCACCCACACCCGCGTTCATCCGCCCTGCTGCATGCCAGATGTTCAGGGCTGCTCAACAGCAGCAGCACAACTTCAAGGCCGAGTGGTGCCGCGCGACTCAAGTCACAAGAAAACGCCGTTTGCGCTGATCCGTTTGTGGATCAGAAGACATCTTTTTTAGCTCAGCAGAACTCGGTTATATTGATCTTAATTAAGGGGGAAAAGTCAAATGTAATCCAGAAAGGGACGAAGAAAAAAAAACCCCCATCTTTTAGACCTTTGTAACTATACCAAACAATCACTGTGTTCACATGGTGTGCAGAATCAATCATTCAAGGTCAAACACAATACATACAGTGAAGCAACATGCATAAATAATAAGAACACAGATGCTTTAATAAATCTAGCTCACATAAAAAAAAACAAAAATCATCCAGAAGAAACAATAAAACAGTTCGTACAGGACCTCTCGTCCTCATGTCCCATTAAAACGTATTGCATCCAAGTTTTTCTCGCCCTCGCCTCAGTGTTGCTTGAGATTTTGTTCAGGTACAAACACTTTATTTCTATTTTGGTGTTTTTCTAGTGCAACCCTGACAAACACCAATAACTCCACAGAAGTTACGACGTTGCAGAGATTTCTGCATATGGAAAATCCCTTATCTGTCCCCAACTGTGAAGAACATGTGCTCTTCAAAACCAAATTCAGCTTTTTGAAAGTTCAAAAACTAACAGCTCTCCCTAGTTTGTCACAATCCCATCGAGGTGTTGATACTAGTGGAAAGGACTGAAATGCCATGAAGTCTTATTTTCTTAACGCACACACACACACCCACACGCCCCCAGCCCTGCACGCACGCCCCCGCACATGCACACACACATTTAATTAAAGTCAGAAGGACAATAACCTATCTTTTAATAACTTTGTGAAACTCGGTTGAGTTCACGTTTAAAATGTGTTGTGGAAGAAAATACAGCACATATAGAAGAGCATCACTCATTTTAAGTAACACGGCTTTAAATCTAGATTTGATAAGCTATAAGAGACGTTATTGTCAAGCAGCAGACTGCAGGCTTGCTACCTGAGCACATAATGGAAACTAATTAAAATTAGTTAAAATATTTACATAAATACATGATGTGGAGAACAAGTAACTGTAATATTGAATATGTTGATTTATTTTTGGAGATGCGTTATAAATTCTTGATTTTCTGTTTTAAATTAAAAGAAAATGTACATTTTTATTTTTTACTTTATATTAATACGTTGAAGGCCATGGTATTTTTAGTCAAGGCTGTTATAAGAATCATTCGCTCTCTACTAGATTCACTCATCTCAATCAACTCTTTATTACTTTACTTATTCACACAGGAATCTTTCTCTTGCGTCTTCAGGCCTCTGTGTGGTCACCGTGGGGTGGTCTAACCTTCCTACGACACAGTAGAGTGAGAAATATTATTCACTTTTTCAACACTGCTATTGTTCTACGCCTAAGCCATAAATTTTCTTTAGCCTGCAGAATGTTAAGAAATGTTTCCCAAGATATCTTTGTGGATCAAAAGCAGCTGGCGATACAATATGAGCTACGAGTGAAAAAGTTTGATTTAAGGCAGAGGAAGCTGGTCATTTTTAGCTCTGTAAAAATGACCTTGATTTCATGTCTTTTTCAGTCGATTCTCCTTTTGTTGTGCTCGAGTGAAAGTCCAGGTTTTTCCTGCTTCCACTGAAGCTCATTAAGCGAGGGGATAGTTTTACCTCTCGCCTGCAGCGCAGAACGCCTCTACGTCTTCACTCTTCAGGCGCGTCTAATTCCCACATATTTTTTTTAGCTCGACCCTCTATTTTCCATAAGAGCAGTCATCGATCTTCATTTGTCACTTAACCTCCACGACGATGAGGACAGAGAAAGCGGAGTCGAGTCTGCGTGCGTGTGTAGGGGTGCGTGTGTGCGCGCAGATTAGCACACGTCTTTGATTTCCAGAAGGCCTCCTGCCTCCGACGGCACATGCAAATGAAAACTAGCAGAGTGTGTGGAGAAGCAAATACATCCACTGACTCCTTCAGTCAATGTCACCTGTTAATGCCACTTTACGTACTCTGCCGTATCAGTGAATCTGAAAATTACACACACACACCCCAACATGCTCAGTTGTCCACAGACTTAAGTTCAAATAATGTTTTCTCGTCTCACAGCTGCTGCTTCTCATCCTGACAAATGTCATTAAATTCTTTATCAGAAGTAATCCCGATAAAAACCAACTCCGAGTTTTGTGCTTGATTCTTCCTCGACAGGTGCCACGAGCTAATCGCCTACCAAGTCAACACAATAGTAAATATCAATGTTAAAATGCATTTAATGCAAATAACTTTAGTCATTTCTCTATGACACAAAAGAAAAGAAATTAGGGCCGCATCTGCTGGAAAACTATTAAGAAGCACCTCTGCTAAAGCAGACATACAAAATGTCAAATGACACAGTAAGCAACTTCTGCTGTTGAGTGTACACAGGAGGGGGAAAAAAAAGCTGCAGAAACGACGCAGGGTTGATTTCATCAAGGCAGCTTGCAGACTTGACACCGAGCTGAATTTGTCAGCAATAATCTGCGGACCCGTCACTGATCTGCCAGCTACCTGGATAATTAGGGACCTGGGCTAATGATGCCGTCAGAATAAAGGGAGGCCCCACCCCGCGAGTCGTAATTAAGAGGCTCCTTTTTGGAAGTGGCGTTGGCGGCAGAGCACAAGGAGAGGGATGTAGTTGTATAATCCGGACAAAAACCGTACGGCGAGTTTAAAGAGATTTGGTGGAACATTGTTTAAAATCTAGCAAAGATTGATAATTATTGGTGTTGTGTGTAAAATTGCGATTAGTCAATCAAACCTGGCCAGCGACAATAGTCACGATAGTAAGCAAAGTAAAGTTTGTCCTCACTAATGAACTACCACCAAGACTCTGGATGGAGACCAGCAACAAAGCATGCAACCGCTTCAAGCAGTTACAGTTTCAAACCTGCCCAAACTTTCCTTCACACTGTTCATATTTATTTGTTTTCCATTTCTATATAGCTTCTTTTGTCTTCCACACTTCCTCTGACTTTACTTTTAACAACACACTGATACTGAAAATAACTTAGGTTTCTTCCATCAGTGACAACTTCAGCTCTGAAGAGTGTTGTAATTAGGATTTCCCATATCAGCACATACTATTTACAAAACTGCTAAAATTGTCCATGCTGAAAGAAGGCTGCTACACTTTTTCTCCTCGCTTACCTTAGGAACTAAAGTATCACCATCTTTCACTCTGACAAAGGCTGTTTTGAGACCAAGACAGTCTGACTGAATAACCTGCCAATATCAGCTTGTGTTACTATAAAAAGGGAATGGCAAAATGTTTGTTTTTTTTTTGCAAAGCTGAATTTAATTAAGTATGCACCAAATAAGGGGGAAAAAAAAGTTAAGGATTAGTTATAGTTTTGTACATCCCATTTTATTTCAGCAGCAGGATTAATTATTGCTTTTCTGTTTTTAAATAAAAGCAATTAGATCATGTGATATTTTTTTTTGTTTGGTATCAGTAAAAATTGAAGTGAATCTCACTTCAGTCCATACCTACTAGTGCAGCTGGTCTATCCAAAGGAAGCGAGAATACTCTGAGTGCTCCAACCGCTTTACTGTGGCTGGACTTTTCCTCAGACAGAACAGCTAAATGTTCAACAGAAGAACTTTTTTTTTTTTTCCCTTTGTTAATGCTAAACCCTTTTTTAACTCTCATGGAACTCACTCGACATGGTGCCACGCTGTAATCACAGTGATGTGTTGAATGATTAGTTGACAGATTCATTACTCCGAGTGTCAGGGTTTGATTTAAGATACTGCAGTTGGCAAACTAGGAGCGCAAGTAAGACGTGCGGTGGTTTTCATTTTCTAGCAGCGACCTCAGCTCCGAGTTATGGCTTTTATGTGTGTGTGTGTGTGTGTTCTTCCATCTGCTAATTAAACTCCTGTAATTACTGATCAAACCTGCTGTAATGCATATGTAAACACGGAACTGCAAGATCCAGTTTCCATTCAACGAGACTCGGGGAAAGTTTTAAAGTCTGCTGGATTTTTTTTTTTTTTTTTTCCTGAGCCAATGATGCAACTTTAAACGTTGTAAGGAAAAAAACACATGAGTTCATAGCATAAAGAAGCATTTAGGAGACTAATCTACTCAGCAGGAGGCAAAGTAGTATCAGTGTAAACGGGTATTGAATCGGTGAAATGTTAATGTCATTTTACCCTTAGAATTATTTTAGAACTAAGTTGACTGGATGATAGGTAACCCAGATTTGATTTTGACGTCAAGATTGTCATCTCTAGTTGTGTAATGTTACAGATGATCATTGCACCGTTTATGTCACTAATCGACCCTAGAACACAACAACAAAAAAAGAAAGAGAGAGAGAGAGAGAGACAAAACCTCCTGGAAATGACAACAAATGACTGCAGCAATAGAACAAAAAAAAAGTCTCTGCAGCTCAGATTGCAGGGCTCTGCATCCATCCGCCAAAACTAACAGATGCAGTAATGCGGTTCCAAACCAGAGAACACTGATGTATTGTCACTGGTCATAAAGCAGATAGGGTGCAGCGCCATTACGGGTCTAAAAAAAAAAAAAAAAATCATCACTGTGACTGATGAAACAGAGCCCATTTGAAATGGCATACAAAGGCCTATTGAGAAGCTCTCTCGCTTGCTGAGGTGCATATCCAACCTTCAGTATTTGTGACAAAGCTGAGCTAATGCGTTGTAAAATGTTAACTTTTAGCCCTGAACGTTTTGGGATTGTCCAAAAACGTGAACCCAGAGCATGCCAAGACGGGATAAAGAGGAAAAATACGATCACAATATAAAACGCTAAACCCAAAATGAGGCCACCTCAGATGAAGGAGGCTGTAAAATACAGGATATCTCAAATACAGGAAACATAAACACAACTCATTTCCCCCCTTGTTCTTCGTCTCCATCCATCCATCCATCCATCCATCCATCCATCCATCCCCAAAGCTTTGCTCAATTAGAGACTACAGCCACGCAGAGTTCAAAGTCTGCTCCGTCACAACCTTGATTAAGTCTGCTTAACCTCACATTTCCACCGCCTATAGCTGCTTAACATTCTGCAGCTGTTTTATTCGGCTTTGGTCATTACGGCGTGAAACTTCAAAGCGCCGCGCTCGCTGGTCGTTCTGGAAACGCGTGTCAGTCAATCACGCGCTCGCATCTGTCGGGGAGGAGGGGGTCGGTCGCCTCGCGACACGCTGGAAGCAGACATTTGTAACTGTGTAGCCGTTAGCTTAGTATGAAATCACGTCGTGTAATTGGAAATAAAAAGAAATAAATAAATAAACTGAGCTAATCAGCCTGATTTTTCCCTTTTTGTCTGGAACATTTTCAACTCAAACTTGACGAATTTCACATGTTGTTACTCTGGAATTCGATGTATAAGTTTCCCACACTAAGCTGGACATGAAATGCACTTTTTTTTTATTTTATTTTTTTGCCGTCTCTTTTTTTTCTAGAGGTCAGCTGAAGGCATTGGAGTGACCCTGCAGCGTCTGAGGATCATCTCCCTGTGATCTCGCTACGCCCCAGCACCCTCACCCCCTCCTCTTTCCCTCACTCCCATCTCCGCCTCCCCTATGGACGTTTAATCGTCAACTGTTTATCCCACATGAGAACTTTTTTCTTCTTCTTCTTCTAATTTGTCTTTTCTTTTTTCTTCCTCCGTGGGAAGGTTAAAAAGTGACCCTCTCCTCACACTCAAAACGCCTGTTTTTTTTTTTTTTTTTTTTCTTAATCCACAGAGAGTCTAACGCATGCGCGTCTCCACGTGGTGAATGATTTACTTATGTTTATCAGGAATGAATAGATCAAAGGCAAGTTGCATGACAGACGACCAATCAAGCATCAAATCAAGGATGGCAATCCCAGAGCGGAACCCAAGCTGGAAATATGCAACTTTTCATTCTTTTCTTTTCAAACAACGCTGGGGTAAAAAACAACAACAGAAAATCCACACACACACATGTAATTTTTATTTTTGTAGAACTTGAACTAGAAAAGTTCACTGCTTTTGAATTGGGAGGTTCTGAGTTCTAAAGTTCATTATAGAAAACTGATGTAGAAGTTTGTTGTATAAGCTGCCGTGAAGAAAACTATCCGTGCAGATTTCAGAGTGCGTGTGTGCGTGTGTGTGTGTGTGTGTGTGTGTGTTTGCAGAGCTGGGGGCTTACCTGCTGACCGCCGCGGTGCTTGCTGCTTTCTCCTCGGCATGCTGCTGCGGGATTTTCCGCTTGACTGTTCATGCAGAGATCAAAACAGCGGACAAAGCTGGAAGCGAACGAAGGTGGTTTTATTTAAAAGTGTAGATCCCCTCGTAGGGTGAAGAGTTTCTAAATCTTTACGTCTTTTTCGGGGGGGGGGGGGGGGGGGGGGGTTATGATTTTGAGTAGGAATCGTTAACTTCGTCCGATCAGGGGAAAAAAAAAAAAAAAAAAAAAAACTCCAGGAAGGGCTGATGTGGTCGGAAAAGAGCTCGGTGCAGATCTCAGATCAGCCGCGTTTCCATCCGAATAAACGCGCTCCCGCCGCCGGACTCGGACTACCGTGCCGCTCCGATAACGGAACACATCGCGTCGCCTTGTCGGGGGAGCGGAGTCTGAAGTGCGGCTCTGGCGTGTCTCGTGTCTCTCCGGTCCCGGCCAGGTTCCAGCCGCAGCTCCGCGCGCTCCAAAGCTCCGCTGCGAAGACGAAAATCGGGAAAAGAGATCAGCGAGGGGGGGGAAAGAGTGACACGCTTAAAGCGGACAGGGGTGTATATGTCAGTCAGTCAAACGCGAGTGTTGAGACCCCGTCTCCCCCCCTCCTTCAACCCCCCCCCTCCCCAGTTTTCCTCCCCTCTCCTCTCTCCCGCCCCCACCTGGATAATGAAATACTCACAGAACACCGTCCGATTGTCAAAACACGGACGCTCGGAATTTCTCAGAAACTCATCGGGAAATAAGCAGGCCTGCTCTTCTTGTTGCTTCCTGTTGTTTTATTACATCTAACGCACTTCGACTGAAAAGTAACAACAAGGAGCGTCGTCTCTCTCTCCCCCCCCCCCCCCCCCCAAGGCCCCCCTGGATAGTCTCCCGCACGCAGAGAGGGGGAAAAATGTGCGCACATCGCCTTCAGACGGCTGCTACTGACAGACAAGACACATCCAGCTGCCTTTCCGGGCCCCTTCTCCTTCTTTTACTCCACCCCTCCGACAAGCGTCACCCTGACAGTCAGAGCCCACCTGTCAATCTGCAACTCTAATTATTGTAAAGGAGGGATGGCTCTCCTTTTTCCTAAGCAGGGGTTGAGGAGAGGTGCGTCCCCGACGTGCGCGTACGGAAGAAGAGCGTGGGACCCCGCGCTCAGACAAAAGAATGAGTGGCGGGAGAAAAACAAAAACAACAACAACAAAAGTTTGTTTCGTTGTCAGTTTGTGTTATCTTATTACGAGAGTAATGTTATTTATTCATAACAACCCATTTCTTAAGTTCACTATAGCCTACATGCATATGTTTAATTTAAATTATTTTAGGTTTTCTGTTGTGATCAAATTACTTTTACACCAGTTGTCTGAATCATAAGTAGGTTTTTGTGTTTATTTCTACTTTTTTAAAGTCTTTAATTAGAATTCTTAATCTATTCTCATTTGAATTGTTGCAATAGCATCTCGTTGCTAGTAACTATTGTTGTTCAATGCATTTCTTAACATCTCCGCTCCTGCGTTTCCCAAAGTTGAGGTACAATCCAGTTAATTGTCTCCTGTTTTTATCTCAAATACATGAGTTGACATTTCACTAATCTGCTATGGCTAAAAATGAACTACTCTAATAAATCAAATCAAATAATTTATCCAATGATGTCGGTATATACAATTTATTTGCTTAGATTTTTGTCAATTTGAAACAGAAATGATGTATAAGTTTACCAGCCATCATCAGCTTATCAGCCTCTAGTCGTTTATACTGGTCCTGGTTCTGCTGGAAGATCCCTCTAGTTAAGAGGGGATGGTTCCTTTCCGCTGTCACCACATGCTTGGGGGAATTGCTGCAAAATCTAGTTAAAGTATAGGACACAAACTTAAATTCTTGCTCAAACAAAGCAGCTTTTGCAACAAGTTTCATTACCAGCCACTGCTTTTCACAAAGTTGTTGCTGATCTATAATCCAACTCATATGTCAACCTAACTTTTTTTTTTTTTGCTGTAAATTGTACAAATTTCTACAGAAGATGTAAGCTGTGTCTAAGATTTCACTCATTACCAAGCAGTTTTAAAACCTATCTGCTTGATTTGGAATAATTGTATTGACTAGAATTTAACAGCCTCAAAAGAAACATGTTTTACAGTGTAAAACCTAATTTAACCCTTTATTTGTTGCTAGAAATGGGTTATTTTTTTAAACCAATAGATCTGGATGATTAATGAGATCACAGATCTGACACACATGCTTGCTTTTACTACATAAAGCTTTTTTAAAAGCATTTTCTGAAAATTCCCAAAACTCTCTCTCTCTCTTTTGAACACAAGTTTTAAGAGTTCCTTCAGAGCTCCTCTGCATCACAGTTTAAAAAAAAAAAAAAAAAAAAAGATAAAGAAAGAAAAAGAAAACATTGTGTATATTTTCAGTGACCTCTTTACTGGGACAAAGGAGGCTGCAGATCGATTCGTTACACCTTTTTAGCGAGGCTTCTGGTGAAGGGGAGGGGCTCTGGAGCCACTGGAGACTCCATTAATAGCCTCCTCTCCGTCCAAACTATTATCTACCATAAAGTGTTTATAAAGAGCCCCCAACTTGAGCTTTAATATGTTGTTTCAAATGAGGCGACGTGAGGGTGGTTAAGAGGGAGATCAGATTATTTTCTCTTTAAATAATCACTTGGATGGCATGAAATCCAGCGCTGTGCGCATCGGACTTTCTTTTTTGTTTTTGTTTGCTGTTATTTTTTTTTTCTTCTCATTCCTCCAGCTTCATGGATTCCGATCTTACAGAAACGGAGTCAAAACTTTCTCCAGTTCTAATTCTGGTGAGTTTCTGTCTTTATTCCCCTCGGCAGGTTTTTTTTAATTTTTTTTTTTGCTGCCCGCTGTCCGTCCGCGTCTGAGCCGCGTACCCGGATTCGCGGCGCGCACTGGAAGATAACCGACGCAGCTTGTAATGTGGCGGGGAGAAGAAACGGCAGAGTACCGCCCCAACATGTGTCTGTCAAAGGGGCCTGCGCGCTGAGTGATGAAGCCGACCTACGTCACCGACGTTTCCATCAAAAGTGTGCAGGAGGAACTGCAGGATCAGATCGTGTTCCGGGTTTAGCCAACGCTCCAGCGCGCGTTTTCCTGAAAAGCAGCGCTTTACGTTTAATCGGATCTTGGATCACACGTTTTCTAATTTAGAGTCAGAAAACTGAGCCCTGCTGCTCTTCCAGTAACAAGGATTACTGCCTAAAGTAAAAAAAAGAGCAATCATTTTATGTGTGTAATAAAGGAAAACTGCACAGCTAATATTTCATCTTGCAATGTTAATTTGCAAACTTGCTTTCTCTGCGAAACCTATTTAGTAACGGGAATTACAAATGACATTTGATCATCCTCACAGTACAAGTTTGTACGGAGCAGAAAGTACAAACTGTGTTAAACATAATCTGAGGCCAATAGTTGGTTGTGAGAGTGCGTGTGTGTGTGTGTGTGTGTAGTGGGGAAGTTTAGCTCTCGGGCCACAGCTATTTACCACTAATTTGTTCATCCTAGGATGTATTCTTAATAGAAAGGTTCTCTAAAGTTCTTTATGTGTGTATAATTTTCTGTAATCCACTTTGTATTTACAGTGCCTTGCCCTGCACTGATTGGCATCCTGATGAAAATGCATAAAAAGCCTTAGAATAAATGCAATTTTTACTGCAGTAGCATAAATTCACACTGAAAATTTTGGAATAATCCTACTTTTAATTAATAACACTGAATCAACGGGAGATAAATTTCTCACTGAGAAAAAAATATATTGTTTATACAAAAACTCAAAATCCACAATTATTTTTAGCACTGACCTTCCTTCCAAAACAAGTTTAACTAAGCCATGTTTTTAATTTGTACATAGCTTTTTTTTTTTTTTTTTAAATGTTGATCAGAGTGTTTTCAAACACTTAATTAGTGATCGGTTTGTTAAGTTCTCCTAGGAGATAAAAATGACAAATATTAAGACAGACTGTCTTCAAAATGGAAAAGACAGGAGAACATACAAAGCAAATGTCTGTTGATTTGCCTTCTGGACTAAACTTGCCAATATCCACATTTTGATGAATCACAAACGATTTAAAAAGTTTAAAATAACTGTAGCAGCAAAGCAGAGTGCTTTTAAGACGATAATTGTAGAGCGTTCTGTAATTATATTCACACTTTTTCTGTCCTTCAGGCTTATATTTTCACAGTCCTCTGCATCAGAAACACACTCACACTCCCCACAACTAAACATTTAGCATGTTGAGTGTGATGCGTGTGAAACACACACTACCTTTCAATTCACCCGTCCGTGTCCACATATTGACCGACGCAAAAGACAAACACAATCCGTGAACAGCCGTTGTTTCCCGTCACCCTCTGCTTTTACACATGAAGACTCCCCTGTTCCCCCTTCTATGTAACCACGGTGGCACGGTGACAGCATGTTGACACGGAGCCCCCCCGTTTCCTGCACCACCGCCCCCCGTCCCCTTAGAGCGGGCAAGAACATGCGTGTCCTCGTCATGTATATACCCACATACATTAAAGCGGAACCTGTTTTGTTTCTGTCCTCTGTCTCCGCAGCTCTGACACAATCATGCAAAGGAGAAGACACACTGCAGAGAAGTCCTGCACGCAGGATGTCGAATCAGGTGAGAAAAGAAAAAGTGGATACTGTCACATTTTTACTTGTAAACGTGCTCCTTCTCACTCTAATATGTAATTAGAGGAAACCTGTGATTAAAAGATAAATACATAAAAATCACAAATTGTTCTTTTGACAAGTGTGGAGCTGGGTTGTTTTTTTTTTTAGGATTCTGTCTTGAATTCAGTTTCTTCCTTTTTGTTTAACCATCTAGCATAAAAAATTCTTTGTAAAGCCTAATGAGCATTTAAAGTGAAAGAATAAAGCCAACATGTTTGTGCCTTGATGATGTGCATTCACATTTTTTTTTTTGATTCCTCACACTTGCCATTGTGCGTTGCTTCTGACGCCGAAAAACACAATTCAAATGAAGACAAAAAGAAATGCTTCAAACTTCTCCCTCTTCTGTCTCTTTATCTTTGGTACCTTTTCATCATTTTTTGCAACTAGTTTGCATTCCTTTATCCTGTAGTTTTCATCAAATGTTCCACACTATCGAGCTTTAACGATCCCTCCTGTTCTTTTTAAAAAATTCAAACACAACACAGTGAAACACCGCTGCTGATTTAATTTGTGTTTGACAGCAGCTAATGAGTCAAAAACCTTTTTCGGTGGTTTAAGGAAACACATTTTGCAAACAAATCTGTCATGTTATTAGCTAAAAAATATATGTATTTTTGAATGAGTTACAGGAAATTACACGGAAGCAGCATCAAACAGAAGGAAACTATTTAATGCCTTCCTCTTAATGTTAATGACTAATTTATCCGGAGTCAGACATGTTAGCCTGTGGCTAATCACCCAAGCATTTTTCTGCACTAACTCTCTGATTTGGAATCCTCCTGGCTATTCTTGCATGCATCACCAAATACCGCACCACAGATTTCCTTTCAAATAAACTCAGAGGTTAAACACACTCAAAAACCCCTCATAAGAAACTTTAAATACCTTAACAGCTCCTTTTGCATCCTATGAGAAAACCTCTCTTTCTAATCTTGAGTGATCTTGATTCAGCGATGGGTCCTATCAGATTTCATCCATTGACAGGCTGAATATAGGAATATACACTAAGAAATTAATAAAGAATAGGCTCTAACTTTGACATGAGCTCTATCTCCACATCTACGAGATAAGGCTGCATAATTAAAGTGCCATATACTGCGAGTATGGAGACCAAGAGAAAGAAAAGAAGGGTTTTTTTGATATTTTATAGAGATTTACTTGTTAAATGTGACGTGAGACGATGTGTCTCTGTGGGGTTTTGACAATGCAATTAAAGGTTTGTAATCCCCCCCACAAAAGTTTTTTTTTTTTTTAACCAAGCTTTTTTTTTGACTGCCAGTTCAGATGAAAGGATGTGAATAAGTGCAGCACTGTAGTGACAGATACAAGTTTATTAAAAGATTCAAACCTCCCAGAGACAAAAATAAGAAACTTCAGTTTGTTTAGCAATACATTTAGATGAGGCAGAAAAAAATAGCTTGTCCTAATAAATTAATAATAGTAGTGAAATTGCTCTGTAAAGAGGCAGGTATGGGGCTACTCACAAATATCCAATTGAGTGCATTTGAGTTAAAGTTTGCCCCAGTGATTGAAACGGTCACCTGTTTGTGGCTTTGTGCTGAATTTGGCTGTTTCCTGGGCTTTTTGCACCAAACAGCAATTTAGGTTGCTCTGTTTCTTTTCATCTTTGGATTGTGTAGTGATTTGGTTCCATGTGGGGATTCTGTGGTGGTCCTTGGGGACTTCATTGCTCATGTGGGGCATGACGGCGTTACTTGGAGTGGTGTGACAGGGAGCGATAGCTTCCCTTAACTAACTCTGAGCTGTGTTTTCCTATCGGACTTCCAGATGTCCATAATGAACACCTAGTTCTAGAACAAGGTTTGTTCACAAGTGTTTCTGGTACTGAGCTACTTGGGGAAACGTCAATGAACAAGTCTGTAACCGAGTAAGCAAATCTTCTGTGTCATGTCTTGAACACTTAGGTGAAGAGAGAGAGGAAAAGATGTACAACACACCACTGGATCCAACACTAGTAGTGAGTTGAATCAGGTGGCAGGAGAGGCTGATGGAAAACCTAGTAAATCCAAACGAATGGGAGAACCGGAAACATCTAGTTAACAAAGAAGTTTGGAATATCTTCAATTCACTTCTTGTGGATGGGTTGGGAACATGAAATCAAAACGTATCATGTTCAGAACCTCCATTGCAGATGCAACCTCTAGGAACTCTGGCCTGAAGATCATTGGTGCCTGTTCTAATGCTTGTGGACACCAGCGGTGATAAAGAGCTGAGGTTTGTCTTTAGGGAAACGGCACTCAGATACCTTGTGGACAGACGGACTGCAACTTCTGTGTTTACAGAAGCAAAATCAGGGGCATGGGAGACATTCATGGCAATAAGAAATGGCTTTCAGTTTTCCTTAAGGAACTACTGGAAGATTGTTTGATGACGACTTAAAGGCGTAACAACAACAACCTTAGACTGGATGAGCTGAAATATCACTGGGGATATTTGGGTTTCCCTCCTGTTACCCCATGACTCCTTCTTGGGTAAGCAGAAGATGATGAATGGATGAATAGTTTGAGTGACTCCTTGCTGCCTTACAAATATCTATTGAAGATTTATAAAGGCTTTACAGCTTGAATATCAGAATCATGACTTTTTGATTCATTTTAAGGAGAGTCTAATTGTAATATTTCACAAAAAATTAAGTGTCTGAACGCTGGAAAGAGTTCATAGATCAATAATGAGTAGTTTCAGTTCATTAGTAAAAGATTGGAATAGTGTCATGAGTCGGCATTATTATGTCAAATGTGCCTTATGGGTTAATATTAATATTATTAACTAATTGCTATAATAGTATTAACTATTTATACATTCCTTTAAGAGTCTTATTGTAATACATTGTTAAAAACACAGTAATAATTCAACCCAAAAGCTTTAATAATTCAATAACATGCAGTTACATTGCGTTAGTTTCAGGGTGAATGAGAATTTATCTTTTTAGATTTGCAGAACCGTTTGGATTTCATCAGTGGCTAACCGTTTATGCCAGCATGTGTGTATTATAACTGGTTAGTATTGATTTATAAAGGGATAACAGCTTAATTAATAACGTTAATACTATTTTTCTAAGTGGTTTATACGGGACGTCTTATTGTAAATTAATACTAAAAAACAAAACAAAACATGATTTCCTGTGTGTCGCACCACAGCCCAAACTTTTACAAGACAAATTTCCTGCTTCCTGGAACAACTTTGCTTAAAACCCTGCTGGGCTGAACAAAATGACATATCCACATTTCCTCTTTGACATACACACTCATGCTTCCCTCTCCTCCTCCCTTGGCTTTTGTTTTCACTGACACATGCACTCCAATTAGCAGGGTTTTTTTGCCATTTAGGATGAAAGAAAAGGAACCAAATGTTTATCTTTTCGAGCACCATTTTCTTCTATTTCCTAACAAGTTTGAGTTGAGTTTTTTTTTTGTCAAGCAGAGCATAATTCCCAATGTTATCATGATCTTTTCTGCATAAGAATATCCCTTTTTTTTTGCTAAACATCAAAATGCAACAAATTCTGTTTATGACAAATTCAAATGTATGAGGGAACACAAGCAACTGGGATTATTTTCATTTCCAGTGACATCTTGTAAACCTGTTAAACATTTTCATTTTCTAAACCTTACACGATGCCTCATCTCCAGAAGCTCTGTTAAACCTTTTTCATTGGAAATTGCACAAAAGTCTCTGAGAATAACATGCTTAAAATGTATCATAATTCTAAGCTAAACTGTAAGACTACAGCTAGAAGTCAAATCTTTTTTTTTTTGTCATCAGTCCTCTTGTGTGTCAAATTAGAGCATCCTAATCTTGGGCTTTATACTTAAATGTAAATCTGCGAATCTCAAATTGCACAGATCCCCTCGCTGGGGCTTTGACTGCTGAAATCTGTCACAGCCGCTGGTGTGCCGCACATTAGGGGAGAAAATGCTCTTAAAAAATGTGCTTTCCTGACATTAACATGACTTGTGTGCCTGGGCGCCGCTCGATCTGTGCAGTTCCAGGCGTATATTTATGAATAGGAACCTTTAATTAGGGCTTGTGTTTCCTCTCTAGTCACATTGAGGGATGGTCCTCGCCGACATTCATTAATGATAATCACCAAGAGCGATGGCATAGCTACAGGCCAAGTCTCGGGGGACCCGACACTTGAAAAGAAGCATTAAATTACACAGAGGGACTCTTTAATTGCAAAAAGGAAAATATATAGCCATCATTGTTAAATATGATCTTTTGTAAGCCTTTACTGGTTCAAGGATTTGTCTGAGGGGGTTCCCTATGCTCATACTGTTTTAAATGGACCTTCACCAACACACCACACTGCAGATCTTGCTTTTCCATAAACAAGCATCAGCTCGGGATGCATGGCAGTCTTTTACAATAGGTTTTTGTAATGAATGCGTCAACATTTTTAAAACATAATGTAATTAATGCGTAGATGTTGGATTGTACAGGATGGGGATAAAAGCAATAAGTGAGATCTGTCTTTGAAAGGTTTGTGCATTAATTATTGGTAAAGCTACATGAGGTGATACCTTCTTAAGACCAGACTCCACCGAGAGAGACGACTCTTACAAGCTCTGCACTGAACGAGCTACGTATTCTGGTCATCAGGTACAGTGTCATTTACTGTACATTTACTGACAATTGTGGGAAAAAAAACTCTAAATAATTTCATATTTTACTGCAGGAGTATAATCTCACCTTTCACCTTCCTTAACATCAGAACCTCAGACCTTTTCGTTCAGAATGTGAATACAGATTTAGACAAACTTATACAATACAGGTGTGGACGTCAGCACACTGAAATCTTTGAGTTTTTCTGCTTTGACATAATGTCTGTCATCTACATAGTTAATGAGGCATGCAGAGCCATACAGCAGAAATCCAACCCTCAACATAGAACAACAGCAGACATCCACAATGCAACAAATTCAAAAACAATTTCAATATATCATCAATATGGAAACCTTTAATTAGGGCTTATGTTTTCTCTCTATTCTCTATTCTATTTGAGCGAGAGGTACTTTAAAGTCATATTTCATTAATTTATCTGGAGAATATTTACATAGTGGCATTATTTACAATTCCATTAAACTTTTGTTTCACTTAATAGCAGTAAAAAAGTAATGAAGATCTGAACTAATTATTTTATTAAATGTGCCAAGAACGGATAAGTAAGTAGTGAAAAGCTTGGTCTTGACTGTGTCCTTTCTTTTCCAAAACTGAGATATTTCCAGTGGTTTCTGTTGACAGGTTGTACGAAGTGTTCTTAATGATTTATTTATCTTTGTGGAAAAGGAAAAGATGGTGGAAGACAACACTACATAAAGAGTGCAAAACGAAGCAGAAACTCGCACTGTGTTCACATTTGACAAGCCGACATGATCTTTGGTCTTTTGTCACTGAGGCAACAAAGTACAAATAATAGATCTGATCCTGAGAAAGTAGTTTTTTGCTACCTGGGTTTTTTCGATCAGACTACAGCTCTTTCAGGAAAGCACAACACTGAAGTTAGCATCTGATGTACACTTGGCAATGTGAGCGCTTAGAAAGTTGCAGCCCAAATTTTAGCCAGCTGCTCGCTCACAATATTTAGTGAAACTGTAAGCTAAAGCAAAATTGAAAAAGGTCAGAACTCCTCCTCAGACACTTGGCAAGTTATTATCAACTTACTTTGGATCAGCTTATTGTGGTGCATCAGTTGGGATGTTCACTTTTCGGCAACTTTGACTGACAGCAGTGGTAGAGTCTGTGTCGGTGCTGTCCAGATTACAGATTAGGAATTGGAATACTAAAAAAATCCTTTAAAATCCAATCCAATCCTTTAAAATAGATGTAAGGGTTCAAATAATAATGACGACCTATTTTCCTATGTTATTATCTTCAAAATGATGGTAGCATAAATGACTTGTGTGGCACAAACAGAAATCGTCAACATTGTTTTCCTTTGAGTAGGGGAATGTTAAAGGCCTCTGTTAACTTCCAGTGACCTACATTTAGACTTTTTTAATGTACTAAATAATAGCAACACAATACATGTCTGCTGGTTTTAAGACGCTATTACCTCATGTAGTCTTTTTGCATTTTGAAGAGTTGCTAAAACAAATGGGCATCTGACTCAGGTTATATTTATTCCCCATAGGACTCATTTGGATTTTATCCACACACTAATCAGTTTAAATCAGTGAATCATTAAGTAAAACTTCAGTTGCATTTATTCTATTGGAATCAGTAACTGTTTTATATGTGCTTGAAGTAAAGGTATATTTAAAAAACACTGTTAGGTTTTGCTGCAGCAGTGAAGGATACATTTATTTCCAGGGTTTTTAACACATCTTTACCAGGGTTACCAATAAATGTGGAGCCTGCTGTAAATATATCCTCTTTTACAGCAGCAATCTTGCTAGAAACAGAAGTGGAAAAAAATGCACCCCCCCCCTCACGCACCCCGCCCCCCCCCCCCCCCACACACACACACACTCTTAAACTACTGACCTAATTGCTCAGACTCACTCAACTAATTAATCTCAGCTGACTTAACATGAAGTGAAGGTTAGCTAGGTGACATTCTCCCGAATTCCAGTTCTTTCCTTTAGCATGCCTATTTCTTCTCATCTTCGATCTGCTTTTTTATTTTGTTACTCTTCTTCTCTGACGTTTCTGTTTTCCATCTTTCCAGCCCTCTTTCTAATTCTCCATTTAGTTCCCTTCTCTTTGTTTCCATCTTTCTTTCCCATCAGATCATGCCGTGCATAAATGCAAACGGTTCACATAAGTTGGCCCACATCTATTTTTACCTGGTGTTGAGGTAGAGGAGGGGTTGGCTTGGGGGCTTTGCAGAGGTGAGTGGGCATGCCGAAAAAGGAAGAGAGCGGAAGGGTGTGGGGGGGGGTAGAGGCAGGGTCACAATGCTCCATTAATCAAAAAGAATGACACCCATGTCGTCCCTGACAACCATCCTGCCACCCGTACGTCTGCTCCCCTCCTCCTCCTCCACCTCCATCCCACTCAAACAGGACAACTTTAGTGACGGAGAGGGTGACGATGAAGGAGAGAATGTGGATAGATGAAAGGGAAACGAGGAGGAGGGGGAGGTGTGTGAGGCGAACTTTATTAATCAAGCATCTGGGATTAATTGTTATGAAGTGTCACCCATAAATTCTCCATTTGGATTTAATAATCTCGGAGGTAGATTTAACAATCCCTGTCGTGATTTGAGCTTTATTGAAGAGGCTGCGGAGAAAGAGAGAGGCAGAGGGAGGAAAGGGATGTGGTGACACAAATAGCTTCTCAGCGGACAGTCCCTCTCTGTATGACAGTTATGAAATACAATTATCAGCAAGATCTGCTTAAGAATTCATCAACTGCACCTCTGCCTTCCAAGGAGAGCAGGGAGGGGAGGGGGGCAACATACAAAGCAAGTCTTAACTGATAAGACTTCTCTTTTTCCCTGCAGCCCTTAAACTATCATTTCAGATTCCCCGGCTCAGTCTTGTTAAGTCACTGTAAAGGTACGGCACGCATATTGCTTTGCAGGTTATATTAAAGCATAAATCATTAGGTAAGAAAAGGGAATATGGTAAATGACACACCGTATGCAAATCACCCGGGATCACGAGTGGTTTGTCTGAAATGCATCACCCGCTGGTTTGCATCAGGGTCAATAATAGCAGTTAATCTCTGCGCGCAGTGAAAATATACTGTCAGTGAATTGCACAACACCCTGTCAGTGCACAAAAGTAACTGGATCATAAAACGCGCACGATTTCAATCAACTGTCATCTAATTGCAGCCGCACCTTTTGAAACGAGTGAAGAACGGCCACAATGTAGGTTGACAGTGTGCATAAAATTTGCATAACTTTGCATATCCCAACGCCATTAATGTTAGTTTTATTGGAGGCTCTCGTTTCTTCTGCTTCTTTTTTGTAGGTTGTCTTAAAGAAACAAGGACGGATGCAGGACAGTTCAGTTGATTGTCGAAGGAATTGGCCCGACTCGACTATAATCAATACGTTTTAAGAAAATGGAGCTACGATCCAGCTGTGCTTCTATCTCACAAACATTACTCTGTCTGATCTTGGAAAGCTATTATCTCTCCGACAAAAGACGGATCTCAGAAACAGAATGACTCTGTCTTCGATCTGACTCAGAATGGAAAGTCTTTACGAGACAATTTTTGTTGGACGCCAGAAAAGCTTGTGAAATATTTGCCTTTAACGAGACGTTTCCTCCTGCCAGATATCACCCTGATCAATGACGCTTCTGCTCCAAGAGAAACGACAATACCTGGAGCCACGGTAAAAAACCCTGCGTCACCCAATCCCTCACTGACACCACATCCAGCATTTAGCTCAGATTAATCCAAGCACTCCCCTCATCTCCCACCAGTAGCTACAGTTGCTGGCAGGTAATGTGTAACTTCAGTGGCATTGCTCCAGGTCAAACTCTTTGAGTTTATCAAGCATCAATAGAAGAAATCGTCTACTAACGTCTAGAAACTTCAGGAATGAGTGACCAGAATGGCTGCAGGCCATTTCATTCTTTTTTTTTCCCCAAGCTGTACTTTTTTGGTTTTAGCCCCATCATATGGGGCATTTTTGGGTATAAAAATGAAATATGGTGGAACGTTTCATACAAACCACCATTTTAAACTCTATTAGACAACTGATAAAGTTTGTAGGAGCTCATCAATCCATCTCGAGAAAAAGTGTTTTGACTAATCACAAACAGGAGTACAACAAAAAATTTTCAAGTGGTCATAATTCCTCATATTTCATTAAACTCTACCAGACTGGGATTATCTCCCCAACGCATGAAAATAACTACCAAGTGAAGTATAGTGATGCAAAATTGTTATGTTATTATGGTTTGTTAAATTATTTTAATGTTAATCCACAGAAGCCACTCTGAAGGATCAATTCTTTACATTTCTGTGGTTTAATAGGGACAATTTTATGATCAGCTTAAGCCAGGCTGGTTGAGAATTTATTTGGTATTTCCAAAGGTTTCACAGCATGAGCGCTGCAGCTCTTTTGTATTTTATCCACATGTGAAAAGATTTTAGTTAAAAAAGAATATATGTATTTATATACTGTATATATACTTTCTGTAGTATTCACAAAGACCAAATATGCAGAGATTTTTTGTCATTATGACAAAACCCTTTTTTATGCATACCTGTTTTCTGTGCTCGAAACCATAGTAATTGTGTTTTTTTCCACCACTATCTCACTTTGTCTTGACTCTTTTTCTATTAAGCTTCAATCATAGCTTCTAAAATTAGACGAATGACGGGAAAAAGAAAACCGTGGCAAACAGCACAGAAGCTAACACTGTTTTCAGGGAGTCCTTTACATAGCACTGCAATGTAAAAATATAGCTATTCAGAATATAGCTATCCTGAATAGCTATATTCAGGATGTCTTTTCATTAATTTTACTGTTTTTTATTGCAACACCCAACTGAAATCTTTAGTTGCTGAAACATAAAGCCATATTACAGACATGTTTCAGTTTTACAATTCAGAAATTAAAAATTTCAGTAATCAGGATTATTTTGGAATTTATGCTTTAAGGAATTTAAGCATTCATTTGATCATGAAGGGAAATATTATGGTTTTCTGTAGCTTTAGTCCTGTAAATAGACTGAATTTAGAAGTTTTAACTTGCACTTTGAGAATTTCCTTGGGACCAAATAAAAATATTTTATTCTTCATTCAAGACTCAAATGTTAACTTTCACAACTTCAACTTCCTGACATGGCAAACATCTTAAAAAGGTAAAGGAAAAAGGTAAAGGAACATAACATTTTAAATTTTCTACTATTGTGTTTTTGTTGTTTCTGCAGCAGATCCTCCCGAATTGCTGCTGAAGAAGACGGTCGCACCTTCCTGATTCTGGTCCTGCTGGTTCCTTCCTGTTGAAAGATAACTTTCCCTTTTTCACAGATTAAAATAATTGACTAACTGTCGTGATCACCTGATCACATTTGTTTTTACAGTGTTAAATCAGAAATATTTAGTTAAAGGTGGAATGCATTTGTTTAGATTTCAACTGAAATGACATCAGAAAAAATTGTATTTAATGTATCGTGATTTGGATGGGTTCAGCTTTTATGTATTAAAAGTTCACTTGGATGACTTTATGTAGTTTAGGGCCTGTACTCAATTTATATATGTATATAAAACTTGTTAGAATGCCTCAAATCTGTACCAAAAGATTTTGTAGTATTACGTCTTATTTTTTCATTACTTATTTGACTTTAATATATGTTACCTAATTATTTTCTAATAAAACACATTTTCTGTGCGGTTTATCTGCATTTATATGGGAGCTTCTGCCTTCCTTTCTTCATTTGGTTCAAGCTTTATTTCCTGCTTCTAAAAAGCCTCATCTGTACATATTCACAGGCGTGAAAAAATAAACCGCATTTTATTCATTTTGGGCTGGACTCCCGAAATGTTATATGAATAACACGTCATATCACACTGCGTGTTATTACTAGGCACCATTTTGCACCCTGCCCTGTAATTTTTCCCTAACCCTGACAATTTAGCATGCCCTGATGCTGGAAAGTGACACACAGTGATTTTAAAATGAGCCGAGATGACAGAGGTGCACCAGACGTGTCATCAAATTCAGACCACTTTATCATAAAACGCCTCCTTTGCTTTTATGCCTCTTAGGTTGAAATTCTTTAGCTGGGGAACATTAATATAGTGATATTACAGCTCTAAGAAAATGTTCTAATCAGCCATAACATTTTGAGCAGCGTCTTATTCCCAATGTTCTGATCTGTCTGGGAATAGATATAAACATTTATTGGTGGCCTGCAGAGAGAGGACCAAGACTGTTATCCCCAGATTGTTTGGTTCCGGTTATTTGTGGTGTGATATTGCTAATGATATAAAACAATCATAAAACTAATTTCCATCTCTACTAAAGATAGCCATTTTTAAAAGGCTTAAGTTATTTAATAAGTGAAAATCTATTTCACTTATAGAAATAATTGAACTATTATTAAATAATATTATATGTGAAGGGTTAGACAATTTATGTATTTTATCATTGGCAAGTGACTTTATAAAAGCAGTTTGCTGAAATAATGTATCTATTCATAACATTCTGAGTTTACATTAAATTTGGGAACAAGAGGGTGACTTAAGTTTGAGACTAACTTCAGTCATGCTAAAGTTAAAAATCTAAAAGACTTCTGATTCAACTTTAAGTTGTGCACTAAAGATTTGAGACTTGCCCCTCAAACACGTGAGACATGTGATCAAGGTGTGTGAACATGTCTGGGGTACTGTGTGACAGATTTTTCTTTGAGACTCTAATTGTTCAGTTTTAGCCACATTTTAAATTTGCTGGCCATGTCAACAAAGTTATAGTTAACGCAAAAGTTTTAGACAAAATTATTTCAATTCCTCAAAACATTTAAACAAAACTTTCTAAATTAGTTCAAACATGATGAAAATACTTCAATAACACTGCAAAAATCAAGCACATTATCATCCAGATGACGAGACGTTTTATTTTCTGTAAAATTGTCTGTCCTGTTGATCGTTTTTCTCATCAATGCATCTGCCTCACCAGTCAAAGACACCAATATCAGTGGACGTCAGGATGAATGAACCTTATCCATCAGAGGGCTTTGGGATCTAATCAGTCCCTTGACATAAACATCCCTTGACAAGTGCTCAAACATGTAAAAAGCAAGGAGAGGGCTGGTTTTAAAAGGACAGGGTGTGAGTGTGTAAATGGCACGCTAACATAGATACAGTACACTAAAATAGTGTACATCTATTATCTTATTCACACTTTATTAGAGAACACATTTTGATGAAAACAGCTGCTCCAGATGTTTCTAAGTGTCTTATCTTGTGTCCTGGTGCTTTCTTTGTGGTGTGTCTCATTTTTAAGAGTGTAATTGTGGACACATTAACTTTTTGTGTTTGTAGAAAATTGCAACTATGTAAAAGCCAAGAGACTGGCTATTTTGAAAGCTATTTCAGTCCCTTTTTCCATTGTGTTTGACAACAAATAGTCCCAGTAAATCGGAATCAGGATCGAACCAAGCCTTATCTCACTTCGCCAAAGATGCAGCTCCGCCTTTTCCCCCTGGTATTTGTGCGCACCTCTGCATCAGCACCTCCTCATGAACAACAGAAGCCGTGGCGTTATATGTGTATGCGGAGAGGGATGCGTGTGTCTGTGCTCAGGTGGCAGACACCCTCTGTAAATCATTTCAGATCCATTTATTCAGGGGCCTGTGTGTGCAGACAACACCTGCACAATGCTGCCAAAGAAGTGCCACAATGTCAGCGACTTTGTTTGCAGCTCTGACCCCCCCACCGCCACCCCACCCCTCCTTATCCCCACCCAGTGTGTCTCTATGTGAATCTGCTTGCATGCATATGCAGTTATATGAAATAATTAGGAGTCTGTAGTGGCATGTTTAGATCACGGACATGCAGAGTCCGGTTCTACTTTGCATCAATTTGTTTTTACAGGTAGTCTCACATTTTCTTAAGCCACTGTAGAGTTCAAGGTTGATTCTATAATGAGGCCAGTGGCCACGTGCTGCTGCAGCGCAGAATCCCCAAATCATGGGACTTCCAGCTCTGTGCTGTACAATTGATACAAAGTTATTTTCCTGAAATGCCGCCTTTCATTTTTGTCAAACATGTATTCTGTCCTCGTGTCCACAAGGAGAAAGAAAATATGTTTTAAACTGTCCCAATATTATTACTCCAGAAGTCATTGAGTTGTCCTGCAGAAATATCAGTCCGAAACAACCAATCAGAGGCCGATCTCGTGGCTCTCCTCTCTCTCTAGGCTGCAGCTTTCCACACTGGAGACTTCGGTGAATGCCCAGGCCACCAATGATGGTAGATAAAGTGTTTTCCTGCAACGGTACCTTATGTCACTGTCATTAGTACACTAAGCACGGATATACAAGCATGATTGACACCATTACGACCATCTCCCTGGCTCTGACTGGTTGTTTCTGACTGGTAGTGGTGCATTTCTGCTCATTCCAGTATGACCACAAGGATAAAGTATAGGAGCTAAACTGTCGCGACATAGTGACAGTTTTAATACATTTATAACAAACGTAATGTTCATAAAATTTGCACACTGAAGCTTTAAGCATTCACAAAACACACAGAATTTCTTAATTTTACTCACCTGACTGTAAGCAAGAATTCCGAATTTTATATTTATCAGATCAAATGCTGTCCGCTTACTTTTAAGCTAGGTGACTCAGTTAAAAGTGTCTTATTGACAGAGAAAGGGGAAATAACAGCAAGATATTCTTTCTTCTTGCTGCTGTGTTGCTTTCAATGATTCCTGCTTCTAATCTAGCTTCACTCTGGAGGATGAGCAGTTAATTAAATTACTTTAATGAACAAACCAACACTAAAACGGGGAAGAAAAAAAAATCTTTGCTTCCTAAATAGCAAATTAATTTCTAAAACACTCAAGATCTGCTTGATGGTATTTTTAGGCCGGATTCATATTTTTTGATATGACAGCTGTCTCGCTGTGTTCAAAATGAGCTCGTTTGCGTGTGTCATTTGCACGCTGACAGTCAGTTGTGACAGTTGTAAAGTGTTCTTGAAAAAGCGCCCGGCACGGACACTCGAGGCAGTCAGACGAAAGATTTTGCTGGCTGTGATGTCTGTGTGTCAAATTACGTATCTCGCTAAGCATATGCTGGCACTTCAGAATCATAAACTTCAAACCTCCGGATCCTTCAAAAGCATCAAAAAAAAAAAAAAAAAAAAAAAAAAAAAGCATGGGGACTGTCTCATTCTACACATCAGTCATGTAGCCACCAGCAAAATGAGCGAGATGTCATTTGCACTCAACCAAAAGCTTCCGGAGACATTTAAAGACACTCTCGATGACTGTTTCAATTTGGGAAGACTGTTAATGATCTCGTCTCAGCTGCCTTTTGTGAGTCTTTCTCTGAAGATACAAGTGAGTGACAAAGAAGGCTTAGATGTGCACTTCAGCTAAAGCAATTGCCAATTATTGATTTGAGTGCTGAAGACTTATTAGCAAATCTCTGCAGGACTTATTATCCAGCTGTTGGCCTAGATTTTGGGATTGTTTCAAAGAGGGAGTCAACATCGGGGTCAGTTGAGACCCAGGAATAATAGAAGATGAAATGATAATCCCCGCTGTCACAAGGTTTTTAACGTTTTGTTTAATGAGCCTGGAATAAATTCATACAAATAAAACCAGGCTGCAAACAAAAACCCAACCCGCTTTGTAGAGCTGCATAGTGTTGAAGGAAGCTGACCTGTTTTATTCCTTAACTGGGCAGTTTTATTCCTGACATTCAACTAAAACAGAAAAAAAAACAAACAGCAGAGCACAGAAAACTGGAGGCTAATTGAACTAAAGATTGTGTGTCGCAAAGAGAGAAATCAGCTGACAGATAAAATGGAGTAACAATACACTGTTCTAAAGCAGAAACTGCTGGGTAGTATGACTTCAGGATGAACAGAAAACGGCTCCTCCTTTTTCTTTAAAACCTTCCTCCTTTTACTTTCTGCTGCCGGAGTGAGGAAACAAAAAGCAATGGCTACTCCACCTCACAAAAGCAGAAATACTATTTTTACTTTTCCACCTTTTTCCCATAATTTTCAGCGTGTTTTGTGACAGGATTTTATGTGATGAACCATGTCAAAGAAGTGCATGACTCTTAGGTGGACGAAAATGCTTGTACTGATAAAATTCGAAAAGTGTGGTGTGCATTTGATATAACAGTTGTAAAACTTTTGAGGTGTGTCTATCAGACACCAACATTGAGATGTTGACATTTTTTGTAGCAAACTAGCTCAAGCTCAGCTAAAACAGACAGCATTTCTAACATCAGTCTTCACATTCTGCCCTGTTTTATCTCCATCTATCTTCCCATCGTCTGACTAGCCAACCTCTATGATCAATCAAGTTTATTTGTATGGCACATTTCAGAAAAATAAGGCAGTTCAAAGTGCTTTACATCATAAAAAGCTCATAAAGCCCCAATTTGAGGAACCAGAAAGATGGATTCCAGTGGTAACCTATGAAACTACTGCGATCTCTGTGCCCATATGAATTAAGGCTTTGCTGGAAAATTATGGTGTCCACTAGAAATACTGACACTTTGGGCACAATTTAGACATTTTCACTTAGGCATGTACTGACTTTGAAAACACTTCAAGCACTTTGAATTGCCTTGTTGATCTACAAAAAAAAATCTGTGGTTTAGACATAAACCACTGGAAACAAAAGGTTGTGAGTTGAGTTATTTAGAGGGAACAGCAAATTCACACTGTCATGCAAGCTGAACACCGACTACTTTACTCATTTGATCAAAGTGTTATGTCCCCAGTGTTATTCCATGAAAAGATTCAAACATATTTACAAAAATGTGAAGGATGTTCTCAGTTTTGTTCATATAGCTCACGCACGCATACATATTACGTCTTTCTATATACACAAAGAGTGCTTGGATCAACTTTATTTATTCATAAATACATAAACTCAGTTCGCACTCAGTTCTAAACCTTACTCTAAAACAATACTTCTAATCAGGCCTCATTTTGACAAATGAGCAATGTACATTTAGAAATTCTAAAACACAAACTCATACATAATCCAAATAAGTTAGTAGCTTTAATACATTAACACCTTTACCTATCAAATAGGTAAAGGTGGAGGAGTTTAAGTATCTCGGGATCTTGTTCACGAATGGGGGAAGAAGGGAGCGGGAGATCGACGGGCGGATTGGCGCAGCGTCTGCTGTCAAGCGGGCGCTGTACCGGTCCGTCGTGGTGAAGAGAGAGCTGAGCCAAAAAGCGAAGCTCTCGATTTACCGGTCGATCTACGTTCCCACCCTCATCTATGGTCATGAGCTTTGGGTCATGACTGAAAGAACGAGATCGCGGATACAAGCGGCCGAAATGGGTTTTCTCCGTAGGGTGGCTGGGCTCTCCCTTAGAGATAGGGTGAGAAGCTCAGTCATCCGGGAGGGACTCAGAGTAGAGCCGCTGCTCCTTCACATCGAGAGGAGCCAGTTGAGGTGGCTTGGGCATCTGGTCAGGATGCCTCCTGGACGCCTCCCTGGTGAGGTGTTCCGGGCACGTCCCACCGGGAGGAGGCCCCGAGGAAGACCCAGGACACGCTGGAGAGACTATGTCTCTCGGCTGGCCTGGGAACGCCTTGGGATTCCCCCGGAAGAGCTAGAAGAAGTGGCCGGGGAGAGGGAAGTCTGGGCCTCCCTTCTGAAGCTGCTACCCCCGCGACCCGACCTCGGATAAGCGGAAGAAGATGGATGGATGGATGGATGGACCTATCAAATATTTGACTGAGGAATCACCATAGAAACAGATGAACTCTGATTCATTGTCGCCAGGAAACACACGTTAGGTAAACAGGGGGTTAACTGCCTGACTGTCCCACTCTGATGGGAGACACGTCCCCAGCAGATGGGCAAAAAGTTGATGCTGACACAAAGAAGAAAAACAACAAAGTCAATAGGTTAAAAATGGAGGCCTGGGAGAGATAGATCATCATCCCACCTCTCTGACACTCTGTAGGGCTTGACCTTACCAGGCTGCTGGGTTGTCACAGTGGCCTAATCAAGTAGTAGGCAGAGCTGCCAGACCCGGCCTCGTCTGAGAACATGCAGAGCCCGGGATTCATCAGTCCAGCTGATACATGTGCACAAAGAGCACATGGTTTAAAAGTGACCATCTAACCCCGTTGGCAGGCTCACTGTACAGTGTTTTCATTTAAGGGGGAGGAATGCCAAATAAGCAAATAAACACGCTTGGCATTTCAAGTCTCTAAATGCGCAAAATGTTCATTAATTTTGAAACGCCCCTAAGTTTGAATAGTACTAATACACCTTGGTTAGGTTTGTTCAAGTTGTTGGCTGTGGGGGAGTCAATTAATCGATGCTTGAAAATGTCAGATTTTCATCAACATTTGTTTTAATGCCAAATATGCAGGCACATATAAAAAAAGTTTAATTATTCCACTAATCCAGGTCCAAATGAAACAGATGATATTTCAAGTATTTACAAAGAGGCAAATGCAGTGTGTGTTTTTAGTGCTTCAACAGCCACAACGCAAAGATGTAACCAGGACTTGGGCTGCAGCTGTCACAATCCTTGTTTTAAGCCACTTCATCAGGAATTGAAACAAAAGATAAAAGCCCCTGATAGGTTTATTTTCATTCCTATCTAGCAAGGATTCAGACCAGTCGTGATTGTCTTTTCTGCAGAAACGAGGGAAGATCAACTCACAAGTAAATGAACTTAGATAATTATTCTAACAGCCCCAGTGAATTTATTATCAACTTCATGAACTTGTGCTGAGAGCAAAAAAGGCAAATCTGTGAAACATTCTGCACAAAAACTATCTACTAATTATCTGATCAATTTTATTTGATTCTATGTTTTTACTTAGGTATGTGCACCAAAATAATAAAAATATGCTGTAATAATCATCATAATCTTGGCAGCAGAAGGAATAACGGTTTCATCTTTTTTATTAAAAAAAATTTAATCATGTTAAGTATTTTTTTGTTGATACTGTGATAGCGTCATATTGTTTCCTCATACTATATTTAATTGGCTCTGATCAAGAAATGCATTGCAAGTTTGACAAAAAAACAAAAATACATCCTGGTACTGTTATTCCAGCTCTCTCTGAATTTCTGTCTGCTCACATGGATTTGTCAGAAAAATGACAATGTATTTCATAGATGTTAATATTTTAAAGACATAAGTCAATTGATACCAGCAAAAATCCAACTGCAATAAGGTGACTGTGACCATGGATACCATTAAGCCCCTATTAGAAATTATTATTGAGCTTTCTGTAGCTAAGCGTGTGGACCTCTAACCCAACTTTTTAAAGTCTTTCTTCATCTGGATTGTGACATACATATGCTGGTCTTTAATAAATTATTTCTGTTACATTATAAAAAAAAATAAAAAAAATCTGCAGGACTCCACATTTTTTATGAGTCTGTAAAGGTGAAGGCCATGCATATTAAGATTTTTATGCACCGTGAACTTTTGAGGTGTGCTTCACAGCTTATGTACAGTAATTAATTCCTGCAGGAAACACGGTGCACTATATTTCCAACATTTTTTATCACTATAAAGGGTGATACTGGCACAGAGCTGGATATTGTAAAAGAAGAAATAATCACTGCTATCATCCTGTAAAAAAAAGGTTGAAATGTTAGCGCTTTATTGACTTCAAAGGCTAAAGTAAATGTGAAAAGCTGTTAAATTTAGAAAGACGTATAGAAAAATGGGAAAGGATTTTTTTTTAAGAGTGATTTCTTGACTCACACAGTAAAGAATTTAAGGAATTATTCTGACACTTTCTAATAAAGGTGCACCAATCCACCAGCCAGAGATTCAAATCATCGACTTTACATGATCAGTAGGCAAATACAGAAAAATATGGTTGTTTTTATGATCACTTAATCAATTAAAACTTAGAACATTCACAGTTTTAGGTAAAAAAACAAAAAAAAATCCCATCACATTTAGTAAAGAAAGGTTGAGTAAATTAGTTTTGATATTTAGTCTTTAAATTCTTTTGGTTTCTGGTTAATTTAAAACTACTTTCTCTAAAAAAACATGCAACATGCCTTTTCGCTTTTTAGTTAGGTTAATCTCAGGAAAATAATATTCAGTGCATTTCTAGTTTCTAATAAATTTGTTTCAAAATGAATATCTGTATCAGTTACACAAATATTTCAAGAACAAATACAGACACTCGTCAGTCCTAAGAATCAAATTTGCATTCAAATGCTGACGGCATTGAAGTTAAAACTAAATGTGATCATTTGAGCTGCTTTCACTTCCTGGTTGCAGTGATTCTAATCACTTGATTTACTGGTGGACTAAATTTCAGCCTACATGACAACCCCTGCTTGTGTAAGAACATGAAAATCACTTTTACTCCATTTCTTGAGATAATGGCTTTCCAGTTTTTTTTCTCTGTTAGAGAATCACCTTCCTTTCTTTTTATTTCTCTGAGAAATTGTCTTCAGGAGTCTGAGGCTGCTGGCTAAAGGATAACTTGTTTACCAAATTAATTTATCATAGAACAAGATGAGGCTAATAATTTGTATGTTAAAAACAGTGCACTGATTTTTTTTGTCTAGTTTGAGATGTTGCACTTTTTTTTAAAGAAAAGTATTTAATGTTCAAAGCCCTAAAATTGTTCTCAACCGATGTTCTAAAATGTATGGTCTAAATTTACAGCACTGCTTATAATTATGTTTGCATCAGTTCATTCAGTAATTTTTTAAAAATTCTTAGTCATCCACTCATGTTGGAAAGTGTGCCGTGTCCCAAAACAGTAAAACCTCCACATCCTGATGTTATTTTTATTGGAGACACGTTCTGTAAGAGCTGCTCGTTTGAAAAGCTCAGCCTCCTCCACTGACGCACATTTCTGCAGGTATCGGTTCCAACTCAATAATTCAGATTTTTGATCCAGATGTTTTTTCCGTCCTCCTGTTTGTGTGTAGAATCACTTACTGCAAACAACACTTTAGTCCAGTTAATGAAATACTGGACTAAAAACAGCTCAGCTTTTGGTGAAAAGTTTTGTCTTTTTGTAGAAAGTAAAGTGTTAATTTGAGGTACATTAAAAACGCATGTAAACTAATAACACTGACTCTGTAGTCAAGCTAAGAACTTGATATGTTTTTAAAATCTCATTCACTGTTCTAGGTTTCCTGGGTATTGGTCCAGAGGAGAATGAAGTGAAAGTACTTATTTCTCTCAAGCATCGCTAAGTAACGGGTTGGCTGCTAAAAGTCAGAGAATCTCTCCTCTTCTCAGACCCTGTGGTCCTTCTTTGGCAATGCCGCTTGTTGACATGGCAGGATGAAGAAACGTAATTTCTCATTCCTCGCCAGGTAGAAGTTAGAGTTCAAAAATTCTGCATGCGGCTTGAACTCAGATGTTAATGTCTTATCAAGGGAAAAAGCCAAAGTGAAATAAATAAATAAATAAATAAATAAGTAAACGTTTGAAAATAAATTTGAGTACGTTTTAACAGAATTTTGTCAGAAATGAGAATTGGGTGACTTTTGTTTTTTTTACCCCAGTTTCACAACTGTGTCTTGTAGCAATTATTATGAGCATTTTTCTGCCTCCGTATAATCGGCTGAATTGAATGATAATTTGATCATCTTCAATAATAACAAACCAGTATAAAGTCTTGAGGAAAAATCGTTCTACCTGCCGTACTGGCGTGGACATGCTTGTCAATCGGAGGAGTAATACTAAAATCATTAAAACAGGTTTTGGTCTCTATGTGATTAAGACTCAAGTCCTGCTGGAAAGCAAGATTAGCGTCTTCATACAGCTAGTCAGCAGAGTGAAGCATGTTGCGCTCTGATGTTTCTCAGTATATGGACTCTCTTTGGATTCCAGAAAACAGTGAACCAACATCAGCAGATGACTTTGCTCATTAAACCATGAATGTGAAAGATCCCCACTGAACCTTAAGTTGATCGTTCAGCTCTTCCTCCAGACTCTTAAGATCTTGATTTTCAAATGAAATGCATAATTTAGGTTAAAAATGGAAGGATGGATTGAGGATCAACAGTCCTGCCCTTTTTCTATTTAACTGGTTTGAGACAAGAAATGTAACAGTTAAAGCCCATGTCATGGAAATGTGTCTGTGTTGTGGCTCTTGAAGCAAGCCAGTGCCTTGTAAATCTCACCAAAATGAATCTCATTAATGGGCTTTGATCACAATCCTCTGAAGTGTGCAGTCATCTCTGTTCCTTATGTCTATATTTGTCCCACACTGTTTTCCTTCCACTGAACTTTCCAAGTGAGCCTCATTAGTAATGACCTTCTTGTTTACCCCTGTTGTGGCGTGTTGCAAGAGCACCAATGTCTGCTGTGGGCGTGTGGTGACTGCTGTTGAACTGCTTTTAGGAAAGGTGTTTATGTTCCATTGCTTTCTGGTCAAATTCATAAACACTTGGCATTAACACAGACAATTTAAGCTTTTTCTATTTATGTCAGGTGTTAAGTTGTTTTTTAGTCAGTTATGTCTCACAGTCTACTATTACTGCCTCCAACACTGGAAACAGGTAAGCCTACACTTTGGAATTGGCCTCGACAGCTGAGTGAAGTCAATACAAGAAGCCAAAATTTCTCTGTACTTGACCCCTTTCAGAAAAAGCGCGAGGTGACACCAAATCTTTTTGCTATTGCCAGTCAACGTGTGACAGCCGAATGGACACCTGGGGCGAAAGTTTGGTTCTGCTCTCCGCTCTCCGCCGCCCTTCTGCCTCGTAGAACAAGACGAAAACAAGCAAATCCTTTGCACTTGGGAGGGACACTACATGCAACAATAGCATCCACCAATAGTTCTGTCAAACAACGCCATCTTTCTCGGATGTTAAAAGCTCTAAGAGCTGAGGCCTCTGTGACATCCACAGCCTCTGTGTGTCAGAGATGGTTGAAGAGTTGAGAGCGGGCTCCTCCGTTTTAAAAATACTGCGTGTGGGCGTGTGAGTGCGCACGTATCGGAGCGGCAAAAGTGACATTTGAGGGGCACTTTACAGAAGCCAGCAGTTGCTGGGGATCTTCTGTGTCACCTAAAGAGCCTTTGTCAGTCATTGGAAAGCTGTCACCTTTTGGGGGGCCGATACGGTAGGGGGAGCCGGCTGACAGGTAGGAATTAATGAGAGGTGTATGACAGCAGACCTCGGTGCTCTTGTCTATGTGTGTGTTTGAGAGTGTGTCCAGATGACTGTGACTGAGGTCCTTTGTCTCAAGAGGATGAACCATATTTTTTGTCATCGAGATGAGGACAGACGAAGAGGAACAATGTTAAACACTAAAATAGAAATTCAACAGAGTTTTCAGTATTTTTAGATGGACTCTTTCTTTTTACCTTCCCACCTGCTTGAGCATTTTGTTGGCATAGAAAGAGAAGCAGCCAATAGAATGATTCAAATTCAATCAGCAGTCACTCACAGCCACGATGATGTGTGACTATCATTTTAAACACCTGTGAATACACTAGCACGAGGTGGAGGCAGCATTTATTGGCACCCATGGTGAAGAAGTGTAAAGACCCTTAAAATAAACCGATCTAACATTGCAAAAACGTACAAAGGAAAATCTAATTGAGTTCTTCCATGGGGGAAAAAGTCTTGTGTTAAGAAACATTGTCTGTGTTCTTTTTTTAACAAAACATTCTTTATCGGTAATAGGACACTGTAAGATTTCACATATATCAAGTTTGGAACTACAGAAAGGGGGATAATTCATTACATTCTCTCCTCTGATCTTCTTTTTAGTTCACAGAACAGGTTTCCTACAAGACACCAGATTTTTATTTAAAATCTCTAGGTATTTAAAAATATTTTACAAGGTTCTCAACCGTTTATGTGTAATTTTAAACATAAAACACACTCGAACAATAGAGACGTCGAGACATGCAGTGGTTGTAAATTTCTTTACTTTCTATCTTTTTCTGAAAATACAAACAACATTCATAAGTCCCTTGATCTAAAGTCCACAGCAACTGGTCCCTCATACAAGTACAATTTCTGATGTAATATTTTAAACTCTTGCCACTTTCCACTTCTGTACTTTCATTCAGAAAGCTGATTACAGGCATTAACAGAGTTACCTCAGACAAACTAAGGGACAATGAAAGGTGGTTAGATCAGATGTTTTTGTTTGTTTCATGATTTCATAAACTGGGAAAGTGCATCAAATTGATACACATACATCAAAACCTTTTTTAGTTTCCACATTTAGACATATATTAATTTTTCCACTATGCCAGGATACATGGAACAGACATTATGACAACAGCTTAAACACAGATGAGTAAATTCAGTTTGGTGAGCTCATTTTAGCACCACAACCGTCTTTCAAACACACCTTGAAATCAGTCAACATCCCACGACTTTTCAATTTTCACTTTTTAGACATAAAGTCTGCTCTTTTCTGTGTCTATCAAACAGGTCTTTTAACTTTGTAATGGTCAAGTATGTGATTATGAAACTAGTAATATTTTTTGTTGATGGGATAGTATTGTGAATAATTTTCAAAAATATGATATATATAAATATAAATCACATTTTTAAATTTTTCACAAACTGAAGAATAAATTTGTCCTGGTCTTTTTTTTTATTTTTAAAGTAAATCTGACTGTCAACGTTAACAAGCTTGCCTGAGAAACCAACCCAAGGACGATGAAAGGGTGTTTGGATATGTGTAGGTGTGTTAACGTGTGTGTTTCCACGTGAGCTGGTAAATTCAGATAGGAAGATGTCGATTTAAATAACGGACTCTCTAAGGATCTGACATAAAACTGCAAAAAGAAGAAAGAGATGGAGAAAGGGGGGGGAAACAGCCTTCACCAAGTGAGTTTATCAGCTTGGCACCTGCTACTGGAACATTCTTGATGAACCAAAGGTTGTCTTCATTAAGCGCATTAATATTCATGACGCATGGTAATTTTGACACAGAAAAGGTCTTGGTAACCTTTTCGTGTGTGAAGAAAATTTTTTTACTTCTCAAGGAAATTACAGTCCGGCAATGACTTAATTAATGTTCGCTTTCTTGGCCACGGTTTGAGGGCCTGTCAGTTTGGCGCAGGGCTGGCTGTCAGGCATGCCGAGGGCTTGGGGAGAGAAGGATTGAAGAAGAGGGAAAGACAGGAGGAGAAGGGAAGCGAGGGAAAGGGAAAAAACAGCAGACAGATGAAGTCAACATGCACACATTTTGCCCACAGAACATGGTAATACGTTTGCCTGTTGCCTTCAAATTTGTTTGTTGTCCTGCCTTCCTCATTTCCTTCTGTCCTTTTACATTTCTTGACTTTCCAGTACAATACAACAAAATATGGAAAAGGTAGATCCAAGTATCCCTCCTGGCACCTTTTGCCTGCTATCTTTTTTTTTTTTAAGTAATTGAGATTAATCCCTCACTTGTGATTTCCTTCTTTAATTAAAACCAGTCGTGCAAGACACGTGTGCCTAGTTGCTGTTATGACTGACATGACTCGAAGATCTATTGGACCAACCCACTGTTGAGTTGTCTAATAGTTGGCAATTTTACAGTCATAGTCCTGCTATTATTTTTTATTTTTTTCAATCTTCACACACACGCACGCACACCCCCCCACACACATACATTATATATAGACATCACAAGCCACACAAACCGGTTTCCAAGGTAGTGAATCATTGCATGTCCCGCTCCTACATGGGGCAGTAAAAAATGTGAACATAAGGCAGCATTTCCTTTATCATGTCCAATAAAAATAGCAATTTGCCCAAGCCCTTGTAGCACAATATGGAAGGCGGTGTGTTTGGCTGATAATGTTGAGATGACAGATCGCTCCATACAGGGAGGTTTCTCTGCTGTCTCGCCTGCCCCGCGCAATAAATCGCAGGAGGAGACCAAAAGAGGGATGGAGAGAGAAGGGGAGGTATTTGGAAATTAAAGAGGAAGTGAAGGTGAAAGCAGCGACAATCTGAGGCAACGGGTTTGGGTCAGGGATGCCACTAAGGGTAAACTGCAAACATGTTTGAAATCACACATCTATTTTATTTATTTATTTTTTATCTTCTGTCAAATTAACACTACCTCATGACCTACACACAACTATATGAACTAAAACACTTCACCACTGGCTCATTGAGTATTGAGATGTAATTTGGTTTTGAAAAAAGTAAATCTCACAAGTACGTCTGATGAGTGAACATTTCCTTAGCTAGGCGCCCACCTCGAGCCGCTGCTCATGATGTGCCTGTTTGGATGACAATGACTCACCTAAACAATGAATATATTGTCACTCTGTGCATACTTCACGCATCACTTAATAAATTAATCCATTTCAAACGAATGCCTTGGGCTCCGGTGCACATTTGTGAATGTGACAGTTTGTTGAATATGTAAATGCCATTGAGTCAGATGCTGGGACTGATAAAGTGGCTCTGTCAATGTGTGCGAGCTGCACGGCTTTCGCAAAAAAAAAAAGAAAAAAAAATACATTTGGATGTGAGCGTCTCCTTCCGCTGTGCTTTGTTGCTTTGATCATGTTCACTCAGCTCACTGCTAAACCTGCCTTAAGGAGCGTGTGTGTATATATTTACGTAAACAACTGTGTCCCTACCATGTCCCCCATAAAGTTAACTTTACTTATGTCACTGCTAAAGGATTAAAAGAATTTGCTCGCTATAAGGCTCCTGTGGTTGCCTGCTAACAAAATGTGTTTAAAATGTGGGATCCAAATATTGGATCAATGGGAACATTGGCTGCTCTAGTGGTGAAAAAATAGTCCAGAGTGGCCAAACTTATCCGGTACCTTACATGCACGGAAAAGAACCATGTTTCATGAAGAAACCCAGTTGTGTACAGAAAGCACAAGCAAAATCAGCAGGAAGGGGCTGCCTTTGTCTGCCATTAGAAACCAGGACCTTCTTGAAGTGAGGTAGGGTGTATAAATGTACATACATAGTAACTGAAATGTTTTGGTATAGTGCTAGGAAACAGGAGTACCCAGAGGAAATCAAGGTATCAAGAAGAAACCCACTAGTGTACAACAAGAACTCTACCATCCAAGAACCAAACTCAGGATCTTGCATACATGGAGTAGAGAAAATTCATGGATCCATGCATGTGCCAAACAGAAAGTCTGCATCTAGGATTTAAACTCTGGACCTTCTAATAGTGAAGCAAGAGTAAAAATATTTTTATATTGGATGAGAAAACCTGGACAACACAAAGGAAACAAAAATAAAAACCTTGCACATACAGAGAACAAATAAACTAAATTGAGAACGGCTGCTTCTGGGACTTCAGCCCAGAATCTTCTTGCTGTGAGGGGGAAAAAAATCCAAGTATACACATATTCCCTGAAATTAGTATTTCTGGGCTACGATAGCAACCTGGAGTATCCAAAGGAAATCGGAGTTGCTGGAAACACTTATGTACAGAGAGAACATGGAGTATGTACAGAGAGAAGGCTTCAATTGGCATTCAGCTAAGTGCCTTCATGCTGTGACAAAATTCACTCAGGTCATTTTACAAGATGCTGGTGGGGAGTCCTAAGTTACAGAGGAAACCGAAAGGTGATCAACGTGTTTCTGTTGTGACCCCAAACTTTGGAACAAGATTCTCCTGCGCAAAGCTTGGTTCAGGACCTAATGTCAGAACAAGGCGACATGCTTATTTACAGTAATCATATCTTGTATAACATTTATAAAACTGCCTTTGGATTACAAACCATTTCTAACCAAGTGAAACAAGTTAACCTCTCTCTGGAAAACCATGGGTATTTTGCAGAACAAAGTTATGTGGATTAAGCTTTATGGTAACTGTTCACTCGTAAATTATTAGCATACATGAAGCTTGTTTTGTATGTTGTCAACCATGTTGGCGCCAAGTGTCGTGATTATTTTGTTAGGTCTACTCCAAATTCCTACTTCGGGCAGAATACTGTTCAAAGCATAATTTGCTAGAAAATGTCTCCGACCAAGAGAGTCGAATCCTGTTAAAATACAGCAACATCTACTTTTTTAAAAGCCAAAAAGAAACAAGCAACTGACTTAAATTCCAATTGGTATGGCTTCATGCTCACATCTCAAATGTTCTAAAATTGAATAAATCTAACAAACACAAATAGAATACCGACGTTTCTGAAGAAATTCAACTTAACTGTGAAATGCATTAAATCTTTTCATCTCATCAGCACACCCACTCCTTCCTCTTCCTATACACAAGTAAGAAAACTGACACAGTTTACTTTCCAACTAAAAGAAGAAAATCTATTCTGGGGCAGCCTCAGAGAGTTGCAGCACCCATCATCATCTGCAAACATTTACATTTCCTCTTTGTGTGCAGAAACAGTGCATTAGTTTTAGAGTTGCTGTGCTCTGATGACAAATAACACAGACTGATCTCCCTTTGTGTCTTTTTCAAACGGGATACTCAACCCCTTCATCTGTCCTGCTGACTGTCTCTGGGCCTTTTCATCGCTCTTTTTCTCCCTTCCTGCCCTGTATATGTCTGCCATTAGGCAGATAGTCGCCGGTCTCATCTGTATCATGTCTCTGACCGTCCCCACAGGAGCACCACGCAGTTGCTTGCTTAAGGATTCAGGAGCCACAGCCCCGTCCTCCTCACCAATCCCATGGATCAAACTGACACTTGGTCAGCATCAGCACATTATGAACTATGGCCACCTGCCACCACAGACACATTGTTCCTTCTGTGGTGGTGTGAGGAATATAGAGAGGAGTGGTGGACTCTGCATGCTGACAGCTTATTCTCTCTCTCTTATCGCCGCTGCGAAGTGTGTCTGTGAAAAGTCTGTGGCACGACTGCAGTGAGATGTTAAAGCGTAAATCCTCTGGTAGGGGTGAGTTCTCCTTCTACTGCCCTAACTTTTCTTAAAATCTAAATAGTTAAACTGAAAGTAGTCTAAAGGTTAAAAATTTAAAATTATTTTGTCTTGTCAAAGCAGGGATATGTAACTTGTATAAAAACAAAAAGTTTTTTAACATATTTTTTAAAACTGTCACCACATCGCGACAATATATTATGAGACTGATCTGTGAAAAGATCGAGCTTCTCCCAGAGCTACTATTGCCATCTGAAGAAATGCACAGCTCCCGGTCAAAAACAACCAATCAGAGCCAGAGGGAGTGTCTTAGCACTGCCAATCACATACACCCTGTTCAATGTGCTAATGCAGAAAAACAACTTACCGTACTTCACTTCACAAAATACATTCCTTTCCTTCAGGACAACAAAAATCAATAAAAAGAGAAGAAACAGAACAGCTTTACACACATCTTGAGGTAAGGTGATTTTATTTATATAGCACATTTTCAGCAAATGTGCTATATAATGTACATACTGACACGATTTCACAAAATACATTGCGGCACATTGGAATACAATAAGATATTCACAAGATCTTATTGAATTCAAATGTGAAAATAGGAAAGAAAACTGGTTCAGAATGATTCTTTTTTTTCTTTTATGTTTTTGACTCCACTTATTGAGAATGATCAAAATATAAAGCACGGATTTGTACATCACATTGTAATGCAACCTTTAGAAAACCAACCTGAAAACTGCCTCAAATTCCAAAAATTGGACTAAAAAAACTGTTTGACCAATTTCTTTCACTTCACTTCTATATTACACTGTATACAAATGATGGCTTGGTTAGCTTTCCTGTTAAAAATGAAAAGGTCTTGTTGGACAGGAGTTCTCGCAGCCTCCCATTATGGCTTGGTCCTCCTCAACAGACCTCACATCCCATTGACACCCTTCATGTATGACCAGCTGGCACCCGTCCACTGAATAATGAAACAGGTGATTAAAGTGAGTGATGCTCGGCCATCCATTCTCCCAAGTCTTCCCTTTAATGCTGCCATTAGACTCTTGTGTCCAAACTTAGCTCATCAAATGGCCTCGTTTACAGTTAACTGGCAGTATGTTGCAGCTCTAGTGCTTCATCTTAACCTGGATTTATATTTGAGTAGCAGAGGAAAAAAATATTTCTTTAATTACAATTTAACCAGGGTCCTTACCCTTATAGATGTACTCACATCATACTACATGGAGTTGGAACAGAAAATTATCTTTAAGTGGTTTAAAAATAATTGTGGTAACCTACAACATGTGCCCTTTTGATAGCTTGCAGAAAATAACTGAGAACTTGTTTTTTGATGAAGAATCTAAATGTGACTTATTTTTAAGCCTTGTGACTCAGTAAATGAAGCTAAAGGTTAATGTGGCACTTGTTAGAGGTAATTTTGACAAGATTTTCAAAGCGGATACTGTTAAAACATTGAACAGTGAACACTTTCAGGGAAAAGGCAGCTGCTTGTGTAAATAATTACAGCTGATTTCGTACCATTTCTGCTTTATATGAGCCACCTTTTTATGTAGGCCAGCAACACTGTCTACGGTCTTAGTCTTGTCTCTGATTTAAGGTATCACTGTCTTGTGACTACTGTAACGTTTACATGTTATTTTAGATTGCCAGAAAATTACAGGCTGCAAATTTAAACCCTTTTTGTCTCCTAATTGTGTTCTGACTCTAAGAATACTTGGAAAAACCAGAGACTGACTGACCTCTTGAATTACTAGTGAAGAAAGTGGATTGACAATATAGATAGATGCATAAATGGATGGATGAATACAACTCTTGACACAGCAGAATGGCTTCTGCTGTGGAAATACTTCTGGAAATACAAAAAATTCTCAATAAATACTTCAATCAAGTTCATACTTTCCAGACATTACAGGAACCCTGCTCCTAATTTCTTAGTCAGTCAATATTTTTAAGCTCTTTGGTTTTGACCTAGAATTATGAAACTTACTGAAAATGTCAGCTGTGAACATAACTGTATCTCCCCATCTGTGTTACATCCTAAATGTTAACATAATAATATATTTGACAGTAACCTGGTGGATATATTTTTATAGATGAAAGACCACCAAACCACATCTCACGTGGCCTCCTGAGCGGTGCAACTGCTTGCTGCCACCCGATGGTATTACTGTCACCTAGCATGTCAGCACTGTCTTTCAATTGTAGCGCCTAAGTGGAAGAGGGAACCCAAATGTGTCACTAACACTCGGGCATTGCAGACAGCTAAATGTGCTAATGGCCTTGCTAATGCAGCGGTATTCACCAGTGGGTTGACCACACACACACCCACATGGTAGCAGCATATGCATGAAGCGATCCCTCGCTCACTCTCACTCATTCTGTCATTCAGCCACACCACAAGTTCACCGATATTCACTCAGACTTTAATACGAAAAGACTTAAAATGCACTCACATGTGTCCTGTCTGCTGCTCTGTCACTCATGGGTTACAGTACAGATGAGGACATTAATCTGCTTCACATAACTTGTGTTTTTTTTAAAAATTATTTTTCTTTCACTATGGTTTATTAAACAAAAATCTAAAAAAAAGATGCAAAAAAAAAAGCAATCGTTTTCAAAATATTTTTGCAAAATCAGTTGCATTTTTCTCAAGATTCAAATGTTTTCATATCAATGGGAATATTTAACTTTATTTTGTTTAGGAACACAACTTTTGTCATGGATGAGGGGTTTTCTCTTCACTAGCTGTTGCTTTCTACCTGTGTGTATTGGCAGTAATAGAAATTACTGCCAATAATTCATTGAATGAATGACAATATTTCATATTGAGACTTAAAGATTTAATACAATTTTTATATGCTCTTATTATCTGTATTATCATCAATGTTTACATTTGGAAGTCAACCTGTTAGGCATGGTGGTAGTCCTAAAACCCTAAACATTAAATCTCATTAAGAAAACTTCAACTGAATGAAAGCTTGTACTACAAACACCATGAGAACATTCAGTCTTGTGATGCTATTCAAAAAATGGAGAGCTTAATCAATACCGACTATTGCTTTAGGGCAATAATTCAGACAAAATTGCCTGAGCAGCATACCAAATAAATTTAGATTATATTAAGTACTTTTTTTAAAGTCTTGAAAGTTGCATTGGACCTTTTGCTGAGGAAAAAATAGACTCAGAACCTTTATTAACTTATTTAACAAAGGTTGTTAAGTTTATTTACTTATTTAATGGTCAACTTTAATAAAGGTTTTAATGGAAAGAATATGGGGACGACCTTGCATTGATAAAAGCATTAATGTAAGTGTCCACTTTAGATATGTCTGCCTCGTGTCAGTTTCCTGGAATAGTAATCCTTAACAATACATAAAGAGTTGAGCAGTGAAGCGTTTTAAAATACTTGAAAGCAAGTCAAAAGTTATGTTTACTCTTAAATATTAAACATTTAAATATGTTAATAATATGTTTCATGTAAACAAGGCTTTACCTGAAACAAAGTCTTGAGTTTTTGCAGGAAATGTGCCACACAGAGCTCCAGAAGTTTCAATACCTAAATTAATGTTACAGTTACATCATAGGTTCAAGCACCCTCAGTCCAGCTGGTTATTGGTCGGCTGACCTGGTTAAGTGAATATTAAGTGCACTTCCCTCCAGGTCCTGTAGATCACAACATGACATACGTGTATTTGTAACACAACCTCTCTCAGCAAGACAGCGGAGGCTCTCGTGGAAAGACGTTAACTCTGATGCAACGCTTTGAAAGCACCAATTATCACTCCTGGTGGTCCACACCGTTGTTTTTCTTTTCTTTTTTTTCAATCCCTCCTTAATCCGTTCTCTACTTTCACTTCCCCCTGGGAATAGCTGTTAAGGGATACAATTAATTTTTTGACACAAAAATGAAAGTGTTAATTCACCTGTGATAATTAGAGCTATTCTTGCTGCATGTTGATAAATGTAAAAATGCAGTGTTTATTTATTAATTAAATTCCTCCCCACCATCAGAATGAGAGCTCTGAGGAATGTGTGATCTCGACTTAAGAAGAGAAGTCTCAAAGGAAATAGATTACAGACCTGCCCACACATAATGAAATACTGTCAGAAATGTTCTGAAAAGTTACAGCGATTTTCTCCGTGATGTTCCTTTTTTTAAATACCTGTCTGATGCCTGTTTGATCGTAAGGCTTGTTTTGAATATTTGATTTTATGATTTTTATGAAGCATGGAGATATTGATTAATGCCTTCTTTATATATAGTTTTATACATTACAAAAGTGTAATAAGTAAATTAATTATTCTAAAAACTATGAATGAACAGGAAGGTTTTCTTTAACATTTTAATGAGAATGATCATTGTAATATCCCAACTAGCAGTGAGAGAATTTCGAAGGCACAAGTTGATTTTATTCTGAAATGATCTGTCACCTAATACAGCATTCAGTTGGAGAGATGTTTATGTGGTCATTATTGTGAAGCCACAACAAACATGAACAGATTGTTATCAACCATTAACAGACGATAGCCAATCAACGTCACAGGCTAGTAATCAAGCTCATTCTTTCCTAGTAAAACGTGCAGCAGCTGCAGGTCATAGCTGCCTTTCATGCTTCATTACATGAGACAAAAACTGCTACAAGACTTGTTAAGACTCAAGTCTCGGATCAGGAGTCCAGTGAAGTCTCAAGTTTGTAGGGCACAAGTCTAAGTTGAGTCTGAAGTCTTATTTTTCCGACTCGAGTTGAAGTCTGACATCTCCGCTGTCCAAACATACATAAATGACAGAGTGGTTACACAGTTTGTGAATGGTGCAGTGGAAATTCATATAATAAATTCCACCTGACTGCAAAAATATTTTACCCTGTACCAGCGGATAAACTAAATAAATCTTCTGAACTTATCTTCTCATATTGATATGTCCACTTGATGTATGGCCACATTTACACAACGAGGGCATACCTGAAATTTGAAAACCCAAACTTCTTTTGTTATTCCAAAAGAGAACGCAAAACCCAAGGCAACAAAGGCCAGATAGAAATACTTTCCTCTCCAACGAAACTGGCCTCAAAGTGTTCTCGTATGAGTCAGTCAACACATTCACTGTCCAGCCAGGCCTGTCCTGCTCCACCTCGCCTGGCAGACACATAAAGGCAGCCATCTTAAATCATGTCTCAACACCGCACATCTAATGACTACTGAGCCCCTGCATATTTCAACATTAATTCATTAGAGGCGGGGATTGGGAAGAGGAAGAGGGAAGAAAATCAGCAGCAGCAGGGAGAATCCACAGCGCTCTCTGATTAAGGCCGTAATGTTTTATAGAAGCCATTTTTCAATGCTTCCTCTGACAGCACTTGAGGTTATTAAATTGTGGGCTTCATGGAAAGACTGAGAGAGGAAAAGAGAGAAAGGAAAAGAAAGAGAGAGAGAGAGGGGTAGGGATAGAGGATCATGGGAGGAAGAAAAGGGGGAAGACAGATGGAGGCTGGAGAGAGACAAGGAACGATTAACAATAGCAAGGAGACAGGTTGCCAGGTCTCCTTTGGCTGCTGATAAAGTGAACTTCTTGTGATTTGTTTGTGTGTTACCTGTGGTTTCTGGGGTTATCTGTATCGCATTGGAGCGAGATTACTGAGTGTGTGTTGTACTGTACATAGAAAACGGCTATTTTCTCTCTGTCAGATGTGATACAAGGATTGAGTGAAGATAAACAACAGAGGACACTATTACAACTACTAGCTGACCTTGAGACAGTTGTTTCCCGAGCCTGCAACATTCACTATATACACAAACTCTGTTTAAAGTTAATCAGTCTGCTACCTTTATGCCTGTTTTAAATATTAATGACACATTAGTATTTATCTGGGCTATAAAAGTAAACATAAGCTGCATTTGGAACCCAGTTAGTAACTCAAGGCTAAGATTTTATTTAAATGACCTGAAAGTTAACTTTTCCACATGTTGCCTTTTTGGGGTTATTTCACTTATTTGTCACCAGTCTAGATATGTGTCATAGCTGTTTAAATACTGTTCTTTGTTCTTACTTTAATCCAGAATATTGACACAAACAAAACAATTTTAAAAATAGCTGGGAAATACACCTATTTTTGTGCACAAAGATGCAATGTGTCCCCCCCTCTAAAAAAGCACATTTTGACATATATTCCACCACAAATATCAAGTCATAATAAAAGATAAGTTTGCAAGCAAATGATGAGACCCCGTCACTGGGTAAAAATGTTCGTGACCTTAATGAACAGCTCTGAATCGCTTATTTTACTACTTTATCCTTATAGAGGTTGTTGAGGTGCAGTGGCTCCACTCTAAACTGCCCAAGAATGCAGTTTGTCATAGATTGGTTGCTAGCCCAAACATAATAAAACAGTTTGTATTAGCTGATTATTTAGCTATAAATGTAAATATATTTTAAAATTTTTTAAAGTAATGCAGTCAAAAGACGTAAACTAATATCCACTCATGAACTGTTTTTAAAAAATCAATTTCCAAACAAAGAATAAAATGCACATCACACCAAACTAATATACTGTAGTTCAAAACTAACTGACAGCTCGAAACTAATTGACAGAACGTTGACCAGAGCTGCACTATTTCTCACGTCTTCATTGCTTCTTTAGATATGCTGCTTGTAGAGCAGCGAAATTCCACTCCAAACGTTGATGCATGTGTTCCTGATGCTGCTCAAGATTAAACTCATAATTACGCCTCTCTACACCGTTCAGCTCTCCAGTAGCAGGCGTAAAGTGTGTCGGTCCACTATGGTGATTGAAATGTTGTTGCTTGGAGTTAGCAGTGATGTAAATCATGAGCCAGTCAACGAATGCAGTCAGCTGTCAATCAAATCCCCGGCGTGCAATACACAGCTTGTCGCTGCTTGTACTATGCTTGAAGTGGGTATGAAACACTGAGAACTAGGATCTGCTAATGGAGATGATTCTGGCCAGGGCGGACCGGGCCAGAACTGTTTAAGTGACAAAACAGGTACAGTGAGCCACACCAACACGGCCAGAGCATTTCTGTGGAGGAACATCGAGTTTGGGTGCATTGCAAGATAGGTGGTAGGTAGACTGGTGCTTTTCATTGTAGTCTGATTTATCCCTTGGTACTAAATGGTGTTTTGTTAGTCGGTGCAACAAGTGTTACATGGGTTAAAAAGGTTCCTTGTATTAATTTAAACAAAGAGTTACAAATACAAATGTGAAGACAATACAGATGGAAAACTGTTTCCTACAGATAATAGGATCATAATAGACGTTCTTGTGCTTTTAAATGAGTAGCAGACTGAAATGGGTGAAATAATCCATGATTACTTTCAAGTGCAATCATGAAAGGTTAGAGATCTAAAAATTGTGCATAGAGTTGACTATTAATAATAATTAATAAATGACAAAAACTTTTTCAAAACACAAAACAGTGCAGTCTAATAATGTCTTATACTTTCAAGACGCCAGCCAGTGTTAGTTTCTATGTTCTTTTCCTGAGCTCAAACTAACAGCCAGATGCACCTTCATGTCTGCCAGTAGCTCCTTCAGATTTTCCAAATGGCTGCTCTGTGCCAGGTCCGTCAACAAATTGAGTCATCACATCCTGACAGCTGTTGCTCCTCTCCCTCATAATTACATATGAGGGACATGTTGCATATGAATCAATTACATGGAAACTGGCATCATTATTAAAGCAACACAAACAGAAATCTTAGCATGCTGTGTAAAAATCCTATCAAACTGTAGCAGAGTATGCAATCACAAATCCATCCAGCCTAGCACTTAAGATTAATACTCTCCAACTGAAAAGAACGAATGCACGCGCAGTCCCTTCCAGGTTTGCTCTTTATGTGTACACAAAGTTCTTGTGTCCATATTGCAATAGGAGGATATTACTTTCATCATTTTCATTTCTCTCTTTTCCAACATATGAGACGCATTTACAAAAAGGCTCATCGCCTTCTCTTGCTGAGGAAACTAAATCTGTTCCATGCTAGTAAAAATGTTCTGAAATTGGTTTAAATATTACTGATTGAATTCATTCTCATATTTAAAATCTCCACCTGGTGTAATTTCATTACAATGAAACAAAAACTATCTCACACTGTTGACCAAGCTAGCAAAATCACTGGTTCACTGCCTGAGCTGTTCAATGCCTCTGTGGTCAGGAAAGCCAGTCGGATTACAAAAGACCCGTCATATTACCTTCAGTGGTCTTTTCAGCTTTTATTTATTTATTTATTTTTATTTTTTGTATGACTGTGGGTTATGTGATTACTTGTTGTTTTTTATATATATATATATATATATATATATATATATATATATATATATATATATCTTGAATACATGTGTTTTAACACAAAGACCTGTTGAAGAATAATTTGTCACCTTTGGGACAGAACGTTTATTTATATATCCATCAATCCATCCATCTATGCCATGGCAGTCACTTAGATCACTTTGAGATAATCAGATTTGTGAGCTTCTTTACTTGCAGTTTACTAGATCTACAGCATAACAAAACCAAGAACAAGTCTCCCTTGGGGCATTTTATGTTGTTATTAGTTATTTAAGTTTTTTAATGTCTTGGATTTCTATGTGATGTCAATCAAAGAAATGCAAACAGCAATCGTTTTTTAAAATTATGGACCAAAATTATGACACTTGCACATTTTTTTAAACCCTAAAACCCAGCCATCGTGTTTTGCTAACATGTTTTCACTTTAAAGAAACCTTAATATAACAATGAAGGTAAATTGAGCGAAGTGGTGAATATTAAGGAAAGAACATCTGCAAATGTGGTCAATGTATCCTAGAATCCATAAACCTAGAGATTTTATAGAAAGGACTGCAAACAGAAACTTGGAAGTTGATTTCAGATCATGTTGCCTAATGTCAGGCAATTATCATAGCAACAGTTGTCGTAGTTTACTTTATCTTCCTAAAGCTAAATTTTAAAGTTAAGTGAAAGCATATCTTCAGCAAATTGCAACTGCAACTGGGTTTGTTTGGAAAAAAACAAAACAAAAAGCAGACCACTGATTTTAGATTTATTTTAACTGTCATAAAAATGCAGTCAAATTTTAGATGTTTTTTTGATATATGTATAAGAATAACAAAAAAAAATAACAGGTCTGTATTATGACATTTGTCACAACTAAGCATGCACTAAACACCAACTGCTGAGATAAACTTTATTAGCCTATACATTTTTTCTTAGAATGAAGTAATATGTAACAAAGGTAGGTAAACCCAAAAGAGTAGACTGTAAAACTGACTGAACTGAAAATATTGCTTTCCTTCTAAATTTATTCCAGCATTGAAAGGTTTTTTTGACTAACATGTAAACTAAAATGACTTTGCATTCATATCTTCAAGACATTTTAACTTAACTATGTAGGCAGTTAATCCAAACAAAATATGGAGATATTTGGTTGTAATGTGATGAAATGAGAAAGCTTCAAAAGGATTGAATATCTCCAAATGAAAAGTGAGTGAATATTTGTACAGCTTAGAGACAAGAAGGGAAGGCAGAAATAAAAGGCAACAGAGTGTGTAAGAGGAAGGGGAAAAAAGGCTTTTACAGGCTAAATGACGCCTGATTCCCTGGATATTTGGGCTCCCTCTGGGGAACATGTAGTTTTTGCCTGGCACTGACAATTTGAGAGGCCTCTAAGGGAAAACAAAAAGACAAACACACAAGCTTTCCTCGGTGGTGCAAGCTGACTGACAGTTTTAGAAACCATCATCCAAGCATCATCCCATAAAATCGCTGCGCCGTTGGGGCGTGTGCTGTTGCAGAAAGAGTTGCAAGCCTGCAATAAATATTCACTAAACAGAAAGTTTCTCAAGATAGAGCTTTAAAAACCAAAGCTTAGTATCTGCATCCAATGGAACAGATACAAATTGTTGGACAGAACCAATTTGAACACATGTAAGGTTTCAAAGAGGACAATGCCAGATTTACCACTGAGATAGCCAACATTTACAAAGAACAGGTTTTCAAATATCTCTTTTTTTGTTTGCCAAGAAGCCTGGCTGGAAATCCACTTGTCAAAATCATTTTGGAATTGTTATCTGGAGTAAGAAAACAAATAAACACAAAAAACCAATATGTGCCACCCACTGTGCAGATTTTTCCTTCAGATTTCAGAATAATAAAACAAAAAGAGGGAACACAAAACTGCTGATAGTGGTTTTTTTTCCCAGTGGCAAAGTCTTCAAGTGATGCATTTCCAAGGCACATTGGTAGCGATCACGATCAAAAGAAAAGAGCCACAGCAAGTGACATACACGTGGACCATAATAAAAATTCATTGAATCCACTCCACGAGCCAAAATGGATGGTGGCAGATGGGTCATATTGCATCTGTGCAGATGAGGTCAGGGGTCACATAAAGTTGTATGAAAAGACAGTGCGCTTTCATGCATCATATAGCAGATAAAGATTTCTGAGACCGAGGGAGGCAGAGGAAAGGGCGGGGCAGACTCATTGCAAACATAAATAAGTTCCCTCTGGAGCTCTAATCTGACTCTATTTGTACTAAGGTCTATAAACCTTAGAACAAATGTCAGACTGTATTTCAAAAAGAAAAGAAAATCCTGTTTTGATTTTTTTTAAAAATTAGACTAAAATTCTAAGTATTTAGCATGCAGCACCTTAAAACCTCCCAGGAAGATAATGCTAACCACATACGAGTTCCAACTGAAACATTTACAAGAAAGCATATTAATGTGCTACTACAACCCAGTCAAAACTTTAGAAAGAATCCATGGCAAGACTTAAACATAAATTGTCACATACACTCAATCAAATCTGATTGAACTTAAGAGCCCAAAATGTTGCTGATGATGACGGAGGTTGTGAATGATTTTGGCCTTGGAACTCTCAGTTGGATCCCATTTTGATCCATTCTATTATTGTGAACTTTGACCTTGAGCCAAGTGAGCTTTGGAATGCTTTGGATGTTTCTTTTGGTTCATTTTTGACCTACTGCATGAGTTGTCGATGGGATGTTGGAGTAGTTTTGATAAGTACACCGCCCTTGCCAAGGTTTTTACTGTACCATGTTATGTCTATTTGTGGATAATAGTTCTCACTGCATTTTCCTGGAGTTTCAAAATCTTAGAAATGGGTTTGTAACTCCTTCCATGCTGATACATTTTGTTTCTCACCAGTTCTTTAATGTATTTATATTGGGGCATCGCGCGTCGCTTTTTTAAAAAACTCTACTATCCTGTGCCATGTAGTCAAACAGCTTCTAATTAATGCATTTCTTGATTGAAGTAATTAGGTTTCATGACATTATACCAAACTTAAAAAAATATATGGTCAATCACAATTAATTAATAATCTAACAAAAGAGTCAATGGCTTTTCGAAACAGCACCTTGATTGGTTTGGGTAGGGTTTTCCTATAATAAATGAAATAATTAAAAAAATTGCATATTTACATTTTAACAAACTAAAATACATTTAAATATAAAGTTAGGTTTGAGGTAACTTCTTGCAGTTCTAATTGAGATAACTGAATAGAAAGTAGTATATCGCATATCTGTGCTTTCTTCTTCATTGCATATCCATTTAAAAAAAGAACGTGTGTATGAGTCTTAACGTTGTAGAATAAGACCACAGGTGAGGAAGCGTGGTACAGACCTGGTAAAACACAGAGGCATCTGGAGCCGTAAATCCAAACATTTGACTTCTTAACTTTTTATTCAAATAGCCCTGACCTATTTGTTGTTGATGCTCGAGTTCATTTCATATGATCCAGCAACAAGCCGAGAGCGATTATTCCAGCACAAATGGCACGGACTTGACGGGGGCCCGAAAGCGCTCATATACCTTTCTGGCCTCAGGCCGCAGTTTGTCATAACACAGGGAATTATGTATTACGCCTGTGCCTGGTGATGACATCACAATAGCAGGATGAAATATAAGCTCTGATATGGCTAGCTGATTGTGGGGAGCTGCGAGGGCTTTCATTAAAAACAGCATATCGCTCATAAAAAGATTAGAGCTGGACAGCTGTTTCCTGATAGCATGAGGCTTCTGTAGTGGCTTCATCATGAGGATGCACACCTGAAAAATATCAAACCCCTCAACGCTGCATTCACAATGCTGGACCTCTGCAGTTCTACAGCTGGAAAAAGCAGCAAACTGAGGAGGACTAAAAATTTCACACAGCTGTTCATAGCTCTACTGATGCATTCTAATATTAAAAACACACAACATCATGTCATAAATTATAGCCCATATACTGTTGATGACAAGAACAAATTAACAAAGTTCAGCTAAGTTGTTAATTCATTATGACAAGGAAAATTAAATGATCTGATCATCTGTGGTCAGAGATAGGGCATTAAATATCATACCCAGAATGTAAATTACTCATTAAAAATGAAAGAAAAAGCTCTAAAAGTAATGTGTCCCAATACGCATTCACTATTCACAGGAGGCTATCAAAAGCAGCACATACTTCAAAAATATTACAGAAGTCCCTCATTTCCTAACTGTTAGGATCATGCAGTATTCCTTTTAATACACTTTCATACATGGCAAAATGTGAATTAGTGTGACCACACAAAGATTTAGCTTTTTTCTTACTATTACTTAGCAACCCAGAACAAGAATCAAACATGGAGAACCGACATATAGCTTTTTTTGTTTTGTTTTTGGTTACCTTCACCTTTTTGTCTTTCTTTTGGTTTTGTTGTTTTCTTCCAATTCATGTAAAACACTTTGAACTGCCTTGTCACTGAAAATATCCCATATAAGTAAAATGACCTTACTTAACCTTACTTTGGCTAAATTGGGGAAGAAACTTTGAGTTTCATCTTGGCTGGCGGATATACATATATAGCATAGAGAAACCAAGAACAAAATGTGTTTTAACTGTATTTTTCCCCCTTATTTTTACAATAGTGTATGGCTTACAAATCTAATTTCAAGCAGTTAATAAAAAAAAGTCTACTACATCTGTAGACCAGTCTAACCTTGCCTAAAACATTCCCCTGCTCTTAAAATGAGATAAAGCACTTAAACACAAAAGACACCCCGTAGTTTGCACCGTGTGAATGCTGCAACTCCAGTCTCTTCAACCCCCACAGAGAGCTGTACATAATGGAACAAATATGTTATGCGGCAGACAAACAAGAGGAAAACAGTAAGTGCTGATTGTTTAAGAATAAGGGAGGTGTACAGGTGCCATTACTAATTTGGGGAGAGAAGTCGTAGGAGGAAGGCCTTGAAGTGCACACAGCAGCTGGAATCAGTCTCCTAAAAATCGTACAACATCAAAGGCTTTTTAGCTTGTTTCATCAAAGGTGTCTTCACTGTTTGGCTCTCACTGTCTGCATGCGCATAGTGTGTGTGTGTGTGTGTGTGTGTGTGTGTGTGTGTGTCATTCTCAGTATGGGTTTCAGGAAATCTTGGCATGAAAGCAAAATTTACCCTCACATCCAAGAAAAGTGATATTCCTCTAACACAACATTGTTTACATAAGGAAATGAGAACTGAAAGTAAGAAGGCAGACATATACTTATCCATGCTCTTCTGTTTTATTTTTTATGGCTGGAGAAAAATATCTGCGGCTGGGAAAATAAAGTGGAATATGACATTTAAGCACCAGTTTGAGCACTCATTTCAGTCTCTGACAGGTGTGTTAGACATGAACTAAATTAGTTTCACACGTTTTCTTCCACATCCAGTACAGAGGCAACACTACCAAAAAGACAACAAGAAACAAGAACAAGTTTGTAAGAAAGTAGATAACCAACAAACTAGGTTAATTTTGAAAAACGTATCTAAATAAAAAAGTATTGTGCAATGACTGCGATCAGATTTTTTCATTGTTTCAGCAGAAAATATTAATTGCATATGAAATGTATTTTATTTCCGTTTTGAGGACGGACAGAATCCGTTGTCACCCTTATGTATGAACACCACAAAGAAAAAACAACCTCCCAGCTTCCCTGCATTGCTTAACGTCTTCAACATCTGGACAAAAACAGCAAGTTGCCATCATGATATCCATGATGTTAGTTAGTTGGAGCAGTGTGCTACATGCAACGCCCGTCACCTCTTACACCTACAGCTCTGACACTACCTCTGTTGGCAGCTCAGAGACGCATCAGTGTTGGATCTTCTTTATCTCCTCTCCTCAATTTCTCTTATTTCACATGAGACACATAACCTGTTTGTTATGTGAAATCACATCATGCGCCTAGCGTGCCCGGTTTTGAGATGTGTGGCACAATAGACTTGAATTTTGGACAAGTGATTTGACTGCTTACTTTTTCCTGGAGCTCTTTGTTTGCACATGTTCTTATGTGCAAACATGTGTTCTTATAACATGTCTACAGGTTTATACAAGTACATTACCTATTTCTATAATTATAAAGTATAACTTTTAAAGAACAATGTAACAAAATAAAATAAAAATGTCAAAGTTGTGATTTTAAGATTTAAGTCTTTATCACTTGGCACTTTGTGATTTCTTTCCCCACATTGTTTTTGTCATTATAGTCATGGCTTATACTTGTTTAAATTGAGACAATTTATCTGCAGGACACCTAGTTTGAGTTCATACACAACTGTATTTACAAAAGTTGGAAATGGCTAGCAAACTGAACTACTGTATATCTTCTGACTTCTAAAGTATTTGCTGATTTGGTCAAATCACCAACTTTGCAGAAATTCACACCACATGATTCATACCACAATGTGATAAACCGTGTTTTCCCTTTACACCACAGCAGACTTATGCTTTCCAGATTTTTCTTTGTATTCGGTAGACTAAATGATGGTAGGGCATTTTCTCCAGGGTTACTCGTTATTAGACGCTTACCTTCACCATAATATGATATTTGATTTCATCTAACTAATCTTACTTATTCAGGAAGTATATGAGAATTGGTCTTCTTAACTTGTAAAAAGTGTTTTCTGCAAATTTGCAAGTAAACCAAGGACTGCCAGTCTTTATGATTGATGACTGTTAGCCGATTGTGCGGGACCCTATATCCATTTTTTTTTTTACAGAGAACTAAATAACTGGCAACTAAATAAAAGCATTAGGCTATCAATATTCTATCTTTTGAAAAACTTTCCAGGCGTTAATGCGCAAGTAGGTTGTTCATCATAGCGAAGTGGGCAGCTTTCTGAAGAGCGTGACGTCACATGCAAAGAGACAATAATAACAACAAAAGCAAGTATGGCAATTTAGACTAAAAAGTTTCTGATTTTTTTGTGTTACCCTTAGAAGTAATAGTCCAAATCATAAAACAATTTCTTGTATACTGAAGACCTATCCCTAAAACCTGCATCTATCTACAATATTTACAATCTTCTTTATCTAAGACTTAATAGTAATTACAAAGATATAATGCGAGAATAGAGGGAGAGCTTAGTAAATTGTCTGTGTAGATGGAGAAAACCTGAAACCAGTGATAAGGGCTAAGACATTAGAAGACTGAGATGTTAACCAGTTCAGGTGTGCTCATCACTGAAGGCGGTTTTGAAAAGAGAAATGGAAGTTCTAGCTAGAAGACAATAGCTTTAGACAAGCTCACAATAGCTTCATTAGAGAATCCACATTATCAGGTCAGAGGAGATAAACGGGAAATATCAGAGTGGACACATTAAAACGCCAGACGCTGCAAAGTCTTGTCCGTTGCTGAACCCTAGCCTCAGCTGTGACAAATGTTGATTTGTTTTCTTGCTGGAAATGTGTTACTCCTGGAGTTGTCATTGATGAGAAAATTGTCAAGAACAAAAATAATGTGAGGAAGAAGATAAGCAATTTAATAAAAAAATATATAGCACCCCACCATTTTGTTGTAACACCACTTTCAATTATTGTTCTTTACCTCACCTTTTTACAAGATTGCAGGTTGTAAGAGGCAGAGGAAGCTATCTAGTTTCTGAAGATGACTTCTTCAGAGTTAAAGTAAAAATACTTTTCTGCATGAAACATTGTAGTTTCATGATTACACAGACGTTTGCATCTCCATTGAGTTTAAACGTCGCCTCCTTTTGATGCTTATTTCTTGCTACAAGTGGTTCAGTCTGCACCACGCTCGAGCAGATGGATCATTGACTGTTGGTGCTCCGGGCTTTAAATGGCCATTCCTACACATGAAAACCATCATCAGAAAACCTGTCAATTAAAGCTAACAATCAGTTACATAAATAAGCTACTTATTATCTATGTGGTGCTTTAAATGGTAGCAAAACTCCAAATTTGACTCTGCATTAAGAAAAGTATAGTTGTTATAAACTCTGAAGTCAAAAATAGTCAACATAACAAAGAACAAGAACAAGTGCTCAGCACAACAGCCACAACATGTCTGTCATGTCCTTCATATCAGAAGGACATGAAGGACATTTGTTGAAGTTGTTTGAAAATTTCCCTAAGACAATCTAACATACAGTCACAGTATGTAAAATGGAGGGAGGCAAAGAGAACATGGACTGAAATAACTACATGCCTAGAAGTCCTAAATAATTAGAACAGTCAAAATAGGAGGCAACACTAAAGGTGGTGGAGAATGGTGAGACCTGGGTCCTATGGGACCGATGATGAGTGACCAACTGGACTTTAGCTGATAGACACAGCATCCAATATGATAACACAAACAAGGAACACGAGATACACAAGGAATACTTGGGGCCTCAGTTGAAATCTGAGAAGTTTTAAAGCGTCAAGACCTAAATTGTGAGAGGTATCACTGGCGCACTTAGAGTTCATTCCAGGAATACAAGCACCAAGCAAGGAACACTTAGGATACTGCATCGAAACATCAAAACCTTTGACAGAGGGCCTGAGCCTAAAATTGAACCACTGAATCGGAGGCGCTAAATGGAGAACTTCCTTGGCAGCTCACAGTTGATTTCAAAATAGGTAGACAGACCTTATAGAAATAAGGACTGCAGAGGAAAACTTGATTGGGTCTCCCAGTCTCTTAAAAGGAGGTTGTTGTGTATTTTCCAGTCACATTATGCCACATTAGCACAATCAAATAACTATGCTAATTTATCTATCCAACATAACTTAAAAGAAAATTTACTTTGCAATTCGATACCTTGAAATTGGCCTCTGCCTCTTTAAGATTGATAACAGTTGAATAAAAGTCAAGGTATACTATGACTACATTATCAATAACATATCACTATGTGTTCGTCACACGTCAATAAACTATTCTAATGCCCCTGTTTTAGGTCATTTAGTATGTTTAAAACACTGACTAATCTTAATGAAGGGATCCTACTTACGAGTCTTGAGTAAAGCAATCACAAGTTAGTCTAAAGTGAAACTCCTTAAAAGATTCAATCAGCAGAGTTAATCTTTCAGACAGCTTAATGCAGCAAGGCTTTTGCCATTTACTGTATTTGTCATCTGTGATATTCATCTGGTTATAAATGGAGCTGTCACGATAATTCTGTGACGGATCACGCTATCCCCCATTTACCAATCTCTTCGTCAAATCCCACAGGGTGGAGCTTTGATTACTCCTGCAATTAGCAATGTCAGCCTCCTCTATGAATTAAGCATTCAGGTTTGTGTTTTCAAACCAATTAGCCTTCTCTCTTGCTATGACTCGTTGATTAATTATAGATATTTAGTTAGGAAAGGACACATTAATTATTAATCAAAATTGAATTATGTGTGATAATTAACCAACAAACCTTCCTGTTTTACTCCATCCCTGCATGTTTTCATTTATCAGATCTCAGACTGTTTGTGGCACGTGACAGAACTGAAGAAGGTTTGTGACCTTGGTAGATCTGAAAAGGCGATGAAAACATTAACAGGGTGCTAATAGCCTTAGTGGGAGTGTTTGCTGTAGTGCCATTGAGTTGCTGTAAGAGCTCAACCCTCGCATCCGAATCTAAAATCAATGGGCTCTTAGAAACCTGTTGTATGGATACACCGGAAGACTCAATTCATCACTTGTTTATGGCTGTATGCTCTGAAGTGAGGTAATGGCATTTATGAGTATTTACAGGTGACATCTTGAGGCCTTAAATTTTATTTATCGTGTCTGCCACTCTCCTGCTGCTGTATACAGTGTCCTTGCACAAATGATATAACATATCTGGTCATATTGAAGGAAATATATGATTTACTGCAAGGTCAAAGGGGTTATTCCTGAGCGATGGCAGTAAATGGCAGAACATATCAGAAGCTCTGTTACAGCAATAAGCCCCGGTTTCTTTATCATGTAATTAGAACTGACTGACCATCTATTAAATATGAAGCTCCTGACTGAAATGGCATAAAATATTGATGCTTATCATCATCTGTTCGTTGCCAGGCAGATTTTCAGGGTTGTTGTTTTTTTTGCAATATAGGATATGGACATCTGTTGACGCAGGGCCTTCTCTGGTTTGTAGAAAGTGGCCTCGGACAATAGAGATACAGTTCTTCAATGATTCTGTGTGGAAATATAAAGCGGCCAGCTGGTAAAGCGAGCATAAAATATGTTTCTTCTGCATCTGCGATAAAATAACTGCACTGGTAACTGCATTTTTAGCAGATTCTAACTTTGTGATTGATGCAGCCGGCGTAGTTCCACACCATCAGCACAATGCTGCAAAGAGGGAACATAAGGGAGAAAGACTGTGGCATTAGTTGCAGTTTTGCTCAATTTCTGTGTGTACTGATGCATTTCATAGCAGGTTTTAGCAACCAAAGAGACTGTGATGAGATAAGGAGATTACTGCACTTATAATCGGCACTGAAAGGCTGTGAATTTGCATGAACATACAGTTTATTGCTCTGGGATAAGGCTTACAACAGCAGCACTGTGTTTGCTCATAAGCACAGGTAAATCTGAATGACAGCTGTAAAATGTAGCGGCTAATGGATCGCCAAATTCCCTCGCGGAGCCTCGGGAAATACTAATTTGCCCTTACCTAATAAATAAAATGGGTATCTGATAAGGTCTGCACGTAGATGAAAAACAACATTAACGCTTTTCACTAAGTGCATTCTGGGACTAAATTTAATTGACATGCACGTGCATCTCAGTAAGTTAGTATATCAAAGAGTCAGCTTCAGTAATTCAATTCAAACAGTAATTATATAGATACATTACACACAGAGTGATACAAGAATGAAAAGCATCTCAATACAGAAATGTTGTGCTATGGTCTTTTTGACCATTTTTGAGATACTCAGCTTATTTAACATTCTGGTGGTATTGAAGCATATTGGAAAATTCAGTGGAAGCAAAAGTGTGCCCATTTTGGGGGAGAGTCACAAGGTCTGGACTGCAGATGAAATCGGTGCTTCAAGACGCTGCAATGCACAGACATATTTGTGTATTGATCTAATCTCAGGCTACGATTGTTGCATTTCTCCTAATCCAGAGATCAGAAGTGGTTTACAAGGATGAAAAAAAAGAAATGCACTGTTGGTCACTAGTTCAAATTTATGGCAGAAGAGTGAAGAGAGACAGAAACCCAATCTGGGTTCCCCCAACATTTCACCAGAGCAACAGAGCGATTGTCTCCATGCACGAAGCACACATGCAATAATTCATGCAAAAAATTCTCCATTAGATACTAAGTTCATATTTTGTACAATTTTGTTCTGATATATCTACAATAAAACCACGATTTTATCTCAAGTGATATTCATTTTTGGGTTTTTGTTGATGTAAACCTAAAAATTTATTAACAGAAATAAATGCTTAAAATATACAACTCTAAAGAATGTAATCTCGATTTTAATATTGAAATAAATATGCTTCTTGATGATATTTAAATTTTTTGAAATGAACCTTTATATGGTTATTAGTATAAATGTCAAGATGTATAAATTTCACTCACCTAGCCTGTATCTCACAGTATCACAATTAGATAAATTGTATTTTACTTTTATGTTTCTTTTCTTTATTTCAATCCCCAAAGATTGAAAAGTGACAACAGCTGTGTGCTAAACTCATTTGCCACAATATGGGAATTTAATTAGCTTTAAAAATGAGCAAAACAGAATTCAGTTAGCTAATGTTACTGTGAACCTTTTCGCTGACAGATATTGTATTTCCCCACTCATATCTTTTTCTTCTCTTCATGAATAAAATGGCAAGTAATCAGCCACCCTCCCATAAAGAACAATAATTTTTGAAAAGAGCAAGTTTTGCCTTTGAAGCTGTCTGAGACAGATATACCCTCTCTGTAATGAAAATGTTCGGTCAAGCCAATTAAAACCAAGCCATTTTGTCTCTGTGTCCTCCCTTCCTAAGCGATTAATTAAACATGGTCATAAAAGGACGATTCCTGAGGTCTGAATAGCTGCTAGAGACCTCCAATGCTTGTGTTTTAAGGTTGAATTACAATGTTGTCAGTGGGGCCATTATGTGAGAATTAGGTTTGAGCTCATTCCCCCTTTACAAAATGCTATTGTATGATACAATTATGGATGCTGCATGAAAATGACTGACTTCAGTGAATATTACAATGTGGATTTAAAAACATTGAGTCATGTGGTTGAAAATTGCATTCATTTTTCTTCTCACCCTTTGTTTCCTTATTCTGTCTGTGGTCAGCTATGACTCCAAGTTAAACTTGTAGGCTAACTAAAGGACATGGGCAATGCAACAAAATTACACACAATGTATATTTGCTATTTTAAATACTTACTCTACCTATACACAGGTAAACAATTTGACTATTACAAACTGGGCAAAAGAAATGGCAAATTTGCAAATATGTAAGCTCAAAATTCTTTTAGAATTTTTTTTTTTTTTTTTGGCACATCTCTTGTTTTAATATTCACGGCCAAAAATGATAAGTTATACTTGTGTATACAAGCTAAATAAAACTACCAAACAAGGTAGGTTTCTTTGTCTAAACAGTCATAATCAAAGATGTAAAAAAACAAACAAAAAACCAGCAATTTCTTGAGAGGAATAAATTCATCTTCTCTGCAACAATTTTAACTTGAAATAGCTAAAGTTACCCACCGATTTTTTTTTACATCAGGTATACATGATGAGGACATAATTACTCAGCATCTTGTTGGCCGTGTGTATGGAGCCTATCTGGTTACATGGCAGGGAAAAAAATAAATAATGCGTAGAAACGACTTAGTGGGAATGGCGACCTGGACCCCGGAAGAAGTTGCTTTATTTTCTGGGAACAACCTTAATTCGTGCAAATGTCATTATTAATCTGTCTCATAAGCTTTATAAAAAAAATTGCGTTATTTTGAAAGAGACAATCTTTAAAAAACAATTTAGCAACGCTACACCAGTTAAACTTTATAACATGTGGAAGAATGAGAACTCTTGCACTTTCAGTTCGATGACATGAACTGAACAAATGACGGCCCCTTGTAAGATTCCAGGAGTTCTGAATGATGCATATTTCTTCACCTACATGCAGGATATAAGAAGCGTCCTTGATTATAGATGCGTCACACTAGCTGTCGGGTTTGTCATTCCACCCACGCTGATTGAGTGTCTAGTCATGGATCATTGACATCTTGGGCTATTGTCTGTTGTTGAGCTGTTTGCAGTTAAATTTGTTTTAGTTTTGCCAGATAGTCAAACAACACAAAGAGATAAGAAATAAAAAGTCTAAATTTGAGATACTTTCTTTTTCAATATCTTAGTTTTTCGTCCACACAAACTAATTCCCTTACTGTAACTTGACGCATCAGGTGCCCATTATGGAAACGACTGAAGACCTCCTAGTCTTACCACAGGGCTACTTATTATCATTAACATCATTTGTCTGGTTCTCTTGCTGGTTCAACAGGCACTGTGAGGATGACATGTTAATAAATGACCCTGGATACCTCTTTGGCATAGGCTTGTTTCTCACCTGCCCCCTCAGCCTCATCAGCAATACACATCCACGTGTGCGTAGACACACAAACATCCAAACCCCAGAGGGGACAGGAGGGGGTGATTTGTTTTCCTGAAGGTCCCTGCTCTGTCTATTGTTGTTTGCACTGAAGGGGACAAATTCTATTCATTTTTATGACAAGAACGCAGTGATACACGAGAATAAAGAGGGGGAAAGGAGGTGAAAAGACGATAGGAGAATGAAGGTGCAAAAAGTAGGAAGATGCGACTGTCTGGGAGGAACAACAAATGAGCAGGAACATGAAAACTTTAAGAATATAAAATAGAACACAGACTAAGCAGTTTTGCTTGTGGGATTTGAAGGATGCACCTGTAAAAATGGTGCGTCTGTTTTCCTTACAATGTAGAACTGTTGTACACATTTTAAACATGACAAATCAATGCAAGTGTTTTAAGAAAATATGGCTGTCAGCTAATGCAAGAACTCATACAATGAACAATGGACAAATCTGCAGAGCTAAACTACGAATTAAAGATAAACCAATATTAGTTTCTCGTAGTCGGACCACAGTGTCCAATTGGCCCCCTCAAAATAAGTACCACGTGAAGAGACTACACTTGTGGAATTACAACGGTTGAGTCATAAAAGCGTGCTGAAATAATCAAATATAGACTATATGTATAACTTCAAAAGTTAAAGAGGAGATGAACATTTCATAATGTTTAGAATGAAAAGTTTCACAAAGCTATTGCAGTAACATAGAATCCAATATTAAAATCACCAAACAGCTTAACATTCTTGTTTATTTGTTGTGGGATAAAACTGAAAAATAAAAAATAAATATAAAAAAACTTGCGACAACATGAACCTCCACTCAGATAAACATCTAACAAAATTTCAAACCAAGATGTTTTAGACATTCATTTTCTTGCTAACCAACTCTGCCAGTGCAGTTGTAAAAACCAAAGCAAACTGCCAAAATCAAAGTTTTCAGAAAGAAAATTAAACGAGAACTACAAAGTTACTTGTATATAATCCTAGTCACAAAAGAGGAATTTCAATAAAGTAAAACCATATCAAATTTAGTTAGTGAACAAACCATAATTAGGCTGTAGAAGACCGTGGTGCTAACACCATTCCTTTGTATGGAAATTGCTGTGGCTACAAATCCTACACCAACAGAAAGACTTTTCTTTTTCCTGTGTTTGTAAGCACAAGGCATTTTGGGCTGAGCAGCACAAATTTCTCTTGAAGACAATTCAGCTAAAATTGGTACTGTCCGGTCAACAATTTACAGAAACAGGAGACTTTAAATCACTCCCAAATTTCTCATAGATTACAGGTGCTTCTCTAATGGTCCGTTAATATATACTTTGTAGAAATTTAAAATAAAAAAAGTACGTAACTTTAATTCTGAAATATTATGGAAGTGTGATTGCCATAGGTTTATAAGTCTTCAATTTCACTGGATACACAGATCTTGGGGCCAATAAACGTTTACTTTAGACTCATTTTCAATCAAATAATGTTTCCCAGTGTAAGGATAAAATAGGAAAAATATAATTGTCTTTTCCTGCTTTGATTGTTATATAAATTCCTTCTCTGGAGACAAATAGCAGTCATAAAAAGTGTTCCTACAACCTGGAGTAACCAGGTGGAAACATAGGTGCCTGCAATTCACTGGGAAGAGGTGGTGTGGAAGCTCCACTGTGGGACTGGGAGAATGATTGAGTGCCGCCGGGCTACAGCAGTCGTCCCGTCTGTTCTGTTGCCACTCCGTTCCATCATTGGCCCATTTGGCCTTAAGGGGGACTCCAGAGAAAACGAGAGATGACCTTCTGCACCTGTGCTTCCCCTGATGCTGGAGGAGGCTCAAAAGCGCACAACTCTGTGGTGTCTGTCCTCTACCTGCTTGGCCTTTTAATCTAGATCCTATTTCGGAGCAAGGACAAAACATTTACATCGAGAAATAATAAAAAGAGTGCGGAAATGCACAAAGTTTTTAAAAAAATCTGCAGCTTCTCTTAAAGCGTCATCATGATTGAGAGTAAATTCCGTGTTTCATCACATCTCCTCTCAAGCTTTCATTATGTCGTGGGTGTGTTGATGAGCTGCAAAGTGGAAATTATCCAGAGTTAGAGCGTCAGCATGGACTGTCAGTTCGTTATGGCCCGTCACTCAGTGCAGACAGATAAATTACTTTGCTGTCACTTTGGCTATCAAATTAAACAAATTGTAAGAGTAATCAATTGCAAAGTGAGATGTGAAAGTAGTGGTATTTCTTTCATTACTATAATGTGAAAATGGTGTAAGGGTGTTGTACATTTTACACATCCCTTGTTGTTAAAGTAGTGGCTTGGAAAAAATTACAAATGGGAGTTAACTACAGCTATAAACATTGTGATCAGGACATCATATTGTCTTCATCTATGTTTCTTTATTGGTTTCTATGAAGTAAACAATTAAAAGAAAGAATAAAAATTTGCAAATGTGAAGAAAATCTGTATTTTCTCTTCTAGAACATCTTCTAATTACAATCAGAGGTCTTTGTCTTGCTGATTTTTTTCAGCACAACTGTGAAATATAGATGTGTTCGTTCAGATTTGATAGAGATTATTTTAAAACAGAAATCTCTCAGGCTTCTTCCAGATTATCTACTAGTGTGGACCTTGACTGAGCCATTCTAACAAAACTATTTCATTTGACTTTATGGTGTTAAATGTCCCACAGACTTTTACCACCTCTAACAGGTTTTCTTCCAGAATCGCCCTGTATTTTGATTCATACCATCTCTGACCAGACTCTTAAGAATAGCATCCCCACATTATACCGTCAACATCGTGTTTCTTAGTAAGCATGGTATGTTCAGGAGATGTGTTATCCACACATTGCATTTTGCATGACATTTGTGACTGTATGAATACTTTTCCAATTCTCATGGGGTGAGTTTCAGACGTTTTATTGTTTTAAGCCACTATTGCAATATATATAATGCGTTATAATAATGCAGTACTAAGTGTGCCCAGCCTGGTGAGCCCTGAGCTGCACAACTGCATTTAGCAGCTGTAACACTTAAAATAAAAGAATTTTCTTTTATGTCAGGCTTTTTCTGGGCTGAAAGAAAACATTGTCTAACATGTTGTCTTTATTGTTATCTTTCACTTATCTGGATGAATCCCAAGCTTTTCCCCAACCAGTCGAGAAGCTCGCCAGCATGAATTTATGTATAGTTTAATTCCACGAAATTTTAGGGTTCACAAGACAGATGCTCACAACCTTATTGGGAAATGACACCAAAGTTGAAAACTTCTCAAAATATACATTTTTACTAGATAAGCCATAAACAAGCCTCTGAGGCCTTCAGAGGACTGATGCATTTGTGTTTAAGGGGCGTAATATTTTTTGTAAAGCACTTTATTTGCATTTCAAATTAGAGAGACAATAACAAAAGTTTTTCAAGATTAAAATTGAGAAAACTGTATGTAATCGCTTGAATCAAAACACAATTAAAACTTCACTATACCCAACCTCACCCTCTTTTCTGATCTTAATACTTTAAATCATATAAGGGAGAGCGGTTTGCCGACGGACAGATGAAAACACCCTTCTTGCGCCCAACAGTAAATTAATCGCACCAATTATTCACCACCGGGAGATATTTAATGTAATACTTTAGAGGAAGGAAAGCCGGGCACTCAAATCCTCTCATTTGTAATTGGATGTCTACTTCAATAATTGATTGGAACAAATGTGAAATGGATGAGACAGTCTAAGTGTTCTCCATCACACACATTCTGGTTCATCAGGTTCATGGGCGACTGCTCAAAAGGGAGCCTCGGTGCAGATTTAGCTCATTTTTATATTATGCGATTCCTAAGGATGTGTGAGTAAATGTAATAGTAGTGAATCCCTTTGTAGGAATAAAGGATCATTTGTCCAGATATACTACACAAAATGCCCTATCTTGTAGTGTCAAGTGTCAACAACACAGAGACAGTAAACCGTCCATTACACTACCTGTAGACTCAACAATAAATCTTTTCTCTTATTTATAGAAGCGCCATGAAAGCTTTTCTAACCGTATAATATCATGCAGTACAGCTGTATCTGAGCACATTTGCATACAAAAACAATAAACCTTTCATTAAAATTAAACTAATTACCCATTCTTATTGCTGCTGGTACAGAGCAAAAAACAATTAGAAGGAATAACCTTGCTTAAGGTTTCTTAGAATCAATAGGACCCTAATGCTCAAAGTTCTTCTTTCAAACAATTAACTAAGAGCCATTAAAGAAACTCACAAATGCTTTTTTTTCTTAATCTTAGAGCATGCTGCCTGCATGCATGTATTTTCATGTGCGTCAGGATGTCTTTACGACCACAGAAGATGAGGTCCTGAAATGAAATCTAACATGCCCTGTGGGGCTCTGAAACAGAAAAATGAATCAATGACACTGAGCAAGGATGCTTAAAGGGGGCATGGGGGATGTTGTTCCTCCTTTCACTGTCTTGTTGAAGACAACAAAAGCACATCGCAGGCACAAAAAGGAAGATGCATACACGCACATACCGTCAACTCTGGCAAGTTTGGAGAAGCATGAAAACAGCCAATACTGATTTTGAATCTTGGTAGTGTGTGACTAATGCAAACAAACTCATGAAAGACTGGGTATTGTTAAGTATTATATATATATATATATATATATATATAACTTAATTTTTGTAAAAAAAATAAAAAAACAAAAAAACAGACTGTTCCAAAAGCAGGAAGCACACTATAATGCAGAGCATTCTGGGTAAATACAACCAAAATAAATGTACAGTTCTAGTGCTAGAGTGAGAAATGGCGTGTAGTCTTATACCAAAAACAAAAGACAGATCTTACAACTGATAAAATCTGATGCCTTTCCAATTTTTGTTAACATTTCATGAAGAAGGAAGTAGCGCTCAGTGTCTTCTTCAGAGGTTTTCGTGTCGTTTCTTTCAGTAGTTCTTGGTTAAGCACCACCACAGGTGAGGTGGTAAGCAGGTTTTTCAAAGGGTTTGGTTTGTGAGGTGTGAAAGCGAACCGCACTACATGAAAATGTAACCAGTGTTGCAATTATGGTTCCAAATTGAACAGAGTCTACCAGACTATCAGGTGAAAAAACCCTTACAGATTTCTATTGGTTTTGCTTTTTAGGTCACGCCTAGGTGTTTCCGATTCAGTTTTAAAATCAGACAAAGATAACTAGAGTAAAAACAAAATGCAATTTTCAAATTATGACTTCATTTATTAAGGGAAGCACAGCTATCCAATGGAATCTGATCCTAGGTGAAAGGTAGGTACCCCCCCCCACACCTCACAAGAGCTGCCATCAAGCATTTGTGATAACAGGCAAGGTTCCTTTTACATAACAGTGAAGGCATTTTACCCCACTGCTTGCAGAATTGTTTTAATTCCATCCCATTGTAGGATTTTTGAGAATCAATGGCATGTCTGACAGCATAGTACGGCAATTAGATTGAATGCAAATGCAGAGTTTGACTTGCATTTGCTCCAAAACATTCAATTTGTACCACACGTTTTTCTTGTGGAGAGATGAATTGTTCTCTCAGTACGCCGGGTTTTATACATCCTGAAGTAAAAGAAACAGCCCAGACAATAACATTACCACTATCATGTTTTACGTTTATACAATCCCAAAATGCTACGTCTAATAGTATACACAACTTCTAAAGTGTCCCTTCTGCCTCATTAGTGCACCGAGCATTTTTCAAAAAGTCTTGGGGATCATCCAGATGTTTCTTTTGGCAAATATCAGACAGATTCCTGTGTTCGTTTTGGTCAGCAGTGGTTTTTACCTTGAAACTCACTCATGGATTAAATCTTTGCCCAGTTTCTCTCATCAATGGTGACCTTTACTAAGAACTTTGTGGGCTACTGGGATTTAGATTATTTTTTAGGCTATTTTGTGACCTACCGGGTGAGTCGTCCATGCTTTTTAGGAGTAATTATGGTACTCCTAAAAAGATTTACAAGTGTTCCAGGTTTTGTGCATAATGGTTCTAATGGTGCGGTTTATTGGAGTCCCATATCAATAGAAATAGCTTTGTAATTCTTTTCAGACTTACAGATGCAACATTTTGCATATTTCTAAAATGCAGTTGTTTGAACCGGTGATAATCACTCTTGTGTCGTCTTTGTCCTCGAGACCATCAGCTTCACTCTTACTGTAAAGGCAGGCAAGATCCTTATACAATAATGCATGATGGGAAAGAGAAAGCAGGTGCTGAAATGATCCCCTTTCATGCTGAATAATTACATCCCCTCTTTTCCCCCCTCCTCTCACTTAGCAAATCCCAGCCACAAGCCATTGCTGCTGCTTGCTCCGGCGGGTTCCATCCACCTGCCAAGGGCTAAACACTAGTCCATCCATCACAGCAGCACTTGACAAATACATTCCATAATAGAAGTTTATTTTTTATGGGAGGCTGAATCAGAGGCCTTCCCATGCATACAAAAAATGTGTCAGAGTTATTTATGGAACCTGCTGATAAGCACTATATGTCATATCAAACTCCTATTTTCTCTTTCCTACCACCACAACGCCTGTCAATATCAATGTGGCTATCAATAATGCGGAACACCGGCAGAGATAAAGCCGTGGGTCAGATGGAAGAACGTCCTCCCCATTGCCTGAAAGAACACACACATGCACCACCACACATATGGACAAAGGCAGACAAAGATATAATTTTTTTTCTCAGAAGGAGCTCACTGACAGGTTTCTCTGATCAGCACAGATACACATTTGAGACGAATTTTGCAACAAAAATGTAATACTTTTGAGGATTTGGCATCAACCGTGCTCAAAATACAAATGCAGAGGGACATCTTTTAATTTTTTAAGATCCAAATGGTTTTCATTGTGACTATGAATTAACCCACTGAAGGTGACTTTTATTGTGACGCTTTGGCTAGTTAACAAAACTTAGGTTTTTATCTCAACATAGCAGGTTTAAAAATATCCTGAATATGAAGTCTAATCTTTATACAGTGTTTCATAAAAGATGCTATGCTATTTCAGCTCTGTTAGTTTAAATTAATTAAAAAATATAGAATGTAATAGAAAATGCTTAATTTGTCACTCACTGGTGGAATAGCAATAACTCTCTTTGATTAGTAACTGAAATATATTTACTGATAAATCTCTTAGTCACCATTGGTAACTTATGTTATTTAATATAATTAAATAACATTTCTCAAATAGACCAGTTTTATTTTTAGAAATTAATATTTTCGGCAACAGATTTTTTGACTACAACTACTAAAAATTTCAAATCAATAAAATCTGGTAAAAATAAAAGTCAGACACATTGGGAAGTAGTTCTGTAGATTTGGAGAAATCTTCCATATTTACCAATGAAAAACAGACGTTATCTAAAAAGGAGCATACCCGAATACGTTTTGTCTTTAAAAGACTCGTGTGAACTGGTTCACTTTTGCAACACTACATATGCAATACTTCATATCAAATACTTCAGGTATCACTGTATAACTTCAACAAATAACCCTTCGATTCAGTACATTACAAATGACTGCAATATCCCTTTAAACCGAACGAGAATTATTTTAACATGCTCCATCATGAATTTAATTGAATGACAAAATATTTTAGATAGCTTTTAATTCTCCAAACCAATTAGTTTTGTTTTAACTCAAATATCTTATCCCTTTTCCTCAGACCTTTTATATTTTTAACTTTCAAAATAAAAATATATGGATTTGCTTTTAACTATTTTAATAGCTTTCACAATTTTTATCCTGCACAAAATATTCTTTAATATTTAAGCAATGTAGCTTTTAACTGTATCCACTGTTTTAACAACATTACAGTATTTTATCTCTTACACAACAAAATTACAAACTGCTCCGTTAATACTGTCTCTTCATTCAACCATTTACTCATTGAGCTTGACAACATTGTTTCTGTGTTATTGAAATAACCCATAAAGAAAAGACACCAGAAAAATGTCTTTTACCGTTTCAAAAGTGAAAAATACAATAAGTTCAAAATGAATTCAATCTCTAGTCTTTCAACTGCTTCTCAGCTCAACACGTGTACAATGTTCGCTCGCATTAGCATTAGTTAGCCTCCAGAAATACGTCCCGTTTTCTACACAATGTCCATCAAAAGCTGTACAAAGTGACCCACCAGTTGACTCTCGAGTCTATGACCTCTTAACTCTTAAAGGACACCACATTTATGCATCAAAATACATTTTTACTGACCTGCGATGTGGAAAAGACGAGACACACACGTTGAGCTCCTTTTACCGTCAACAGGAAGATTTATTCTTCTGGTGCTCAATCTTTTCTTGGTCACTAACGCGTTAGCGCCCCTAGCGGCCATGTGTAGAATTGCAAGGACTAACTGAAATAACACTACAGAACTTATTACGATGAGAAATTAAAGATACAAAATGAAAAATTATGTTGGGGTGCCTATTTTCTTACGTCTTGGTTTCGTTTACTAATAACTTGTTTTTCACCCCTCTACATAATAATCACAGTATTAACAGAGAACATATACCTGCACATAACAGAGCAAGACTGACTTCATTCTCTTGTAAAATTTGAATAAATGGCGATCATAGTCATACTTGTCAATCTTTTATCATATCTGGAACAGCCAATTTGATTTAAAAACTCATCTAATACAATGTCTAAAAAGAGTGTTAAAGTGCTAGTTTAAAAGTTATCCAAATAACGGCAGGTCTAGCTCTTAAAGCCATCCCAGTGGAATTCAATGCATCGACAGCCCCATCGGTCTCAAGGTGCTCAAGTAAATTCTTTCACTAATGCACAATCCACTTCTATTCCCAAATCCGAGCCAGGCAACGTATTAATTGAAATCGAACGACGTGTTCCAGTTCACCTTGGATGCTTTATGTTAACAGCAATGTCCAATAGCGTCAGTATGTTAATGACCCGGCCAGATCACTAATGAACAGCTCTGCTGAGCTCAGTGCAAGAGTGTATAAGTATGAGAGGCAAACTGGTGAAGTGGCTAGTAACTTCACAGTACAGTTAAAAGGAGATGTGTGCATACATATATTTATGATGCAACTGCATCTAGATGTACAAAATTATCTAACTACGAATGTGACTAAAAAACACTGAAAAGGGAAATAAGGAAACAGATTGGTCAGTCTGAAAACAAAAAGCCATCAACCATTAAGTTTATATAATTGTCTTGAACATAGTTTAAAATTTTTATCATGCATGTGTCATATCCCTTGTGTTTAGGAGCTGCTAAACCAGAGACAATGTCACAGTTTCAGAGTTCCTTTAAATCAAGGCTAAAAACCCACATGTTTTGTGTTGCTTTTGAACAATAATAAACCATAATAAGTGTAACATATTTCAACTTTCAGTGAGGAAACTGCAAACAGTTTCCATTAAGAAAATGGTAAAGACTGATCTATGAGCTCCAGATCTTTTTGCTTTGCAGGACTTGACTGTAGTCCAGTGGGCTAAAAAAGTCTTTTTTTATGAAGTAAATTACAATTCTTTTAGTTAACTAGGTGTGGATAGCGTGATAAAGGTACTGATTTCACTTTCTAACAAGAAATTTGAACCTGCCCAGACTGCCAAAAGTACAGATATCTGGTTTAATTACCATGGGGTGACTGTTCTTGATTAACACTAGACTGACCTAATCCCCACTGAGAAAATATGGGCTACAGTCAACAGAAAGTTGAGACACCAAAAGCTCAACAATGAAGATGCAAGAAGATGCTATTAAAAGTCAGCTTTCATTATACCTGAGCTGGGCCACAGGCTCATCACTTCCATGCCATGATGCATTGATGCAAAAATTTATTCAAAAAGAAGCCCTGATCACAAGTATTTAGTTAGAAAGTATATTAACATACTGGTCAACATTTCTAAAATAAAAATCAGTTTTTAATTGGTGAACCAGTATCAACATTTTTGGCTTTTAGCTCTAAACGATAGCTTTCAAAATTGAAAAAAACAAAGTACACACCTTCATCTGAATCCCTATACCACCCTATTTGAAATGAATTAATGAAATAAACTGACCTTAAAATTCTACCAAAATGTATTAAGATGAATCTATGTAGCTACAGCTACATCTATAGTTGTTCGTGAACGTTTTTAAGTGAGTGTATGTCAGGCTGGACATTTTTTAAAAACATTTTTAACAATGTACAGATCCTGTGGATTTATATCTAGCACAGTGACCTGCCACATTTGTGTATTTCGCACTGTACTTTAAGTATTGTAGGTACTAATTTTATCCATACATCAAAGTACAGCTGCTGCTCTTATGGTTACAAGTTCTGAAGAGAACACTGATACACCTGATTAATGATTTTGACAATGATGACTGTGAGAGCTTTGAAAAACTGGACTTTCAGACCATCTGTAGGAGACTGGATGGATCCCGTACTTCAGTGCCTCTGGAATAAAGCTTTACAGTTCCTCCAACAGCCTTTTTTTTAAAAAAAAATATCCAGTCAGTCTTCTCATAAAAATATAATACACCACCTCAGATTAGGTCACCCTGCTAACCTCCCGGATGAGAAAGTGTTATGTGAACAATATTTTTTATGAACAATAACACTTGGAAGAGAAATGGCTTCAATTAGTCAGAATTACTTATGTAAGTGTCACGAGTGCAGTTAAAAAAAAGAGGTAAAATAAAGATACAAATGATAAAATATTCTAGATGATTCAGCTCTCATTTGTCACCTAAAGCCTACACCAAACCTGACACAACCAATGCAGACTTTGGCCACAACATTGTCAGACATGTGTGACATTAAAACAACAGTTCATCGTACAGTTTTGTCATCTTTGTCACTCTATACAATCTTTGTCACTCTATCTACCCTTGTGGCTTTCACAACTTTTTTTTAATTGCAAGGTTAACATGTACAACTATTTTTCATCAAACAATTTTAAATTATGTTGGTAAAGTCCGACTGTATGATTTGTTTTCGCAAATAGAGAAATGGTTTTGACTTTTTAAAATGCCAAACCAAACCACCAATTGTAACATAGATGTTTACAAAACAAAACATTTAGCCTAAAAAGCACTTAAGTGATGTGACATATTACCAAAATGTTCCTACAGCCTTCTGGCAGTAAACAATGAATCGTGTTGCAAATACCTTAGTTTGATTTTACTCTGCTCCAGTAGAAAGTTGCAGAGAAACTCCAGGGATTTTTTGCCTTTTCCACACAGGCCCCAAAGCCTGTCAGTCATCCTGACAGACATGTCCTTTCAGAGTCCGAATATGCACCAGACAGGTTCCCAAGATGAAAGCTGACAAATCAAATCAAAAAACGGACAGAAATTAGTCTCTCCAGCTTGAGAAGTGCCAGTCACAGTGATTGGCAAGCCATGCAGGTGACTCCTTGCTGAGCAAAAGTAGGGATGTCTGCTTTAGCTCCTGCTTGCTTGGATTGAAAATGTCAGCCAATTTCCTGTTTGATTTTCTAAATGAATCCACTTCTATGTTTAGAAAAAAAAAACCTTGATACTGGAGCCAGACTTCAATTCCGGGAAACAATGTGTTCTGATTTTAGTAATGAGGACAAATGCTCTTTGTTGTTACAGCTGAATTAACCTTTTGCCATTGTGACCGGTACTTAATTATAACCACAACAAGTGAAATTATTTGTTTCTAAAATTAAGACACTAAATCGGGTTTATTCTGTTCACCTAAAGTTCATTTCATACACCTCAGAGAAGTGTGAAGGAGCTGTGGCCTTTGCAGATTTAGCAGCAGACCTGGAGTAATAATTGGGGTGCGAGTGTGTAAATTAAGACCACTGTCTGCACTCTGCTTGAACAAATTCTGTTTCACCTATGCCACTTTTTGGAAAAAGGTTATATTCTTCTACTTCTTCATCTATACCTGTTGAATTATCTTATTTTTCCTTTTCCCCTCCACTGAGTTTGCTTAATGAAGGTGCACTAATATACAAGACATACATTTGCATCAGTGCTCATTCTTTAATCTAGTACTTTAACCTAGTACAAAAAAATTGACCATGACTTATGCTAATCATATTGCTAAAAATGAACCCTTATTAGACCACTTTTTAAAAAAAATATTTGACATTTACTGCTTTAGTAGTAGTTTCTCTTTTTGACCAGACAGATATCTGCTGATGAATGTCTCAAAGTCATTGGTGATGGTGTTGGACTCTTGCCCTGTCTCAGATTCTTCCAAGAGGACTGCCTTCATATTTCTTATAGAGGGACAGGGTCTTATTGTTTCAGGTGTGTCAAAAGCTCCTGAATTCAAATTGGGCTTTTTGTATCATACGTCTGTTAATATCTATAGTGTTGAAATCCTGCATGCGAGGTAAATAAAGCAATTTTGAACTATTTCACTTGTGCCACTTGTGGGATAGAAGTTAAGTGGATGTCCATGTTAGTGTTCACAGTTACACTTCCCATGAGCCCAACTGTCTCATCTGCTTGAGAGGCATGCATTTTAAATATGGACATAGCACAATATGTACAGCACCATATTCAGACATATTTAAATCTGTGTATGCAAATTTCAGACTTGCATATCAGTATGCAAGTCTGTAGAAATCTTGTCTAAGCTTCACTGCAAAAGAGAAGAGATATTGCAGATGTGTTACCTACATGATAAACAGATCATGAGCTTGCCCTCGTCACACAGGGCATCCTGGTGCCATGTGCCTCATGGGATACACACTCTTTTGAGTCTGTCCCTCAGGATCTGAACAGGTACTGGGATAACCAAAGGCTGCATACAAGCACATTGCTGTGCAATAAGAAGGTGCAGGTTCAAATCTTGGCCAGAGGCCCTTCTGCATGGAGTTTCTAGATTCTTATTATGCATGTGAGGGTTCTCTTGTCCAAAATCATAACTAATGGCTGTATTGTTCTGTATTGCTTTCTGCCAACTTCACCAAGGAGTACCCAGCCTCTCACCTAATCACGGCTACATAGACACCAGCCTAATTGCGAAACTACAAGGATAAGTTAGTGTACAGAGTGGATGGATGGATCATATATATATATATACATATATATATATATATATATATATAAACATCAATAAATAAAAGATAAAAGCTTTTATGAAGGCTGAGACTGTTACATTGCATGCCAGTCTGATGATCAAATCAGTATACAGCTTCATGTTTAAGTTAAATATAAAATCCTGGTTATTGTGTCGTGATTCTGTGTCGCTCCAAGACAATATCCCTTCACATCTCTTAAAACTGAATAAGTTTAGAACTGCAATGAATGGCAGAGGAATTTTTGTTATTGGTTGGTAACAAATTTGGTCATTGACTAATTTAATCTACATTTTGATGCCTGATCTGCCTTGTTCTGGCATCTTGTTGAAGTTGTTTTTGCAGCCCTACATTGGTGTGTCGGAATACATATCTGTTTATTTTGAGAGGCAGTTGCATAAAGTTGCACCCTGATCTTTTATTCCATATTAACTCTACAATGATTGAGGCTGAAAAGTTAGATGATGCACGAAAATGGGGTGAATCAAAGGGCCATGTTGATAATCATAAAAGACAACAACGGACTAAATGGACAGCATGAAATGACAGAACTTTTTCAGCCCCCTGATGAAGTTTCCTGGCAGGGGGGTGAGGACAGCCTTCTCTCCCTCATGTTAGCAAGAAGCTTATCTAATGATCCACAAATCCCCCTACAGTGATTATGACAGACCACAGCCTTCAGATGCTTTCATGTGCTAATCCTTAAAACATGCTTGAAAGAAACAAAACATTTCATGATGATGGGGCCGAGTCAACTTTTCCCTTTCATAATCCATCTAAGAGTGTGTGTGGGGGTGAGTGTGTGTGTGTGTGTGTATGGTCAGAACAGCTTGACACGAGTTGGGTTCTAGCTAGGCCCATGGCAGAGTACAAAATGAAGTCATGCTGAAGGAAGAGAAGTGTATGTCAAACTCATTTTGCTCTCTGTCTAATGCTGTCTAGGCCTGTGTGGAGTGCAGTGACACCCAAACAGCTTTACATGAGCACTGATGTGTTATGCCATTTGCCGTTTGCCTCATTCATAACTCATGGAAGTACTCATGGTAATGGGCCAGGTCTTTTTAGCAAAACATAATGAAACGTGATCAGCGAATGGAATCTCAGTGCTTGCTGGCGTTTCTGTCTCTGTAAATAGACTTAAGTAAATCAACTGTTTAAAATCCTTCATCTTGCTGCAAGTGACTAACTTTTTGAAGTGAATTTCAAATTGCCATGTGGATTCCAGCTCTAAAACATTAATCGATCTTCTTCACATGTACGGGATGCTAAACATGAAGTACTAATTTTGGAAGCCAGCCTCTAATCAATGATATGTAAAGGTTTTGCAAGTGAGACGGAACAACCGTGCAAAAAACATTGGCAATCAGATGGATGGATGGATGATCTATATGTGATGCTTTGCAATCAACTATAAAAAAACCCCAATAGAATAAAATAAAATTTGTGATGGCTATTTGACTAAGTTTAAAGACATTTTAGGGGAAGGACTACTTTTGAAAGGCAGTGTGAAGATATATTTTACGTTGTGGCAGGTTGCAGTATCTTTCTTTGAAAAGCCATGTAAATCCATTAAGACATCCATTGCCGACTATTTATTTTCATTTTCACTTTAAGAAAATGAAAGGTGTATACAAATATACACCTTATTTGGTGTTTAGATTAGGTGTATGTAAATAGTGCTTCAGGTGTTATATTGAGTGATACAGGAGTGAGTTATATGCAGTATAACTCTACGTGGGAGAACAAGGTCCACAGACTCACTATGTCATACTTTCATTCATAAAGTCTTGCCACAAAACCCTATTTACATACTGGATTCTAACGATGAATTATAAGCAGTCAAATCATTTTGGACTAATATTTGAATGCTCCTCTTGTAAACCTAACACAAATCAACATCTTCCTTATAAACTAGGTTTAAAAACAGAATGGCAAGAGCCAGCTGAGGTTTTGCCACCACACTATTTTTTTTATTGGTAACAACAATGCATTTCAACCTTCTCATGCTCACTCAAAGCTATTGTTTCTGGAAGCATAAAGTTGTATTTCATAGCTCTCCAGCGTCACAGTTACTTAGACACTGACCTCATTGCAGCTCTTTATGTTTACAAGCCTCCTCACGAACAACGTTTTACTGCTCACTTTATTTACTGCACCTACAGCGGGTTTAATGTATGTTGTCTCATAAAAACACACAGTAAAAGAAGCTGCACATTTACAGCTACTCTGTACTTGCTATTTAGTCTTATGACTGACAGAAAAAGATCGCACAATGAAATAAAAGCTCAGGCTTTAGAATAAAAATAACATGCATACTATTTATTTTTAGTGCATAGTATATGCAAAATAAAACTTTACCGTTGCAAATGTTTTTTTTACCCCATTCAATATATAGTAACTCAAATATTACTATATTTAAAGCGAGGTGAAAAAAGCTGGTTTTACCTTTTATTTTCATATGGAGATAAAGGGAGTATCGTTTAGATGACACCACTGCAATTTAGGAAATATAAATTAAATCCACTGACATTTTGTCAGTTTAAATAAAGATGAAAAAATCCCCAAAAAGACAGTTGTCATCAGTATTTTATCTACTTAGGGGGAATAAAAAAAGTCAGCCATCAGCACTATTGAAAGACCAACTAGTGTGAAAATCCTTCGTCCTTTACTAATCAAAATTTCCATTTCCCATCATTTGGATGTTCTTGATGCGTGATAGCTCGTGCTTTTATCACAGGTGCAGGTTTAATGTGAAGTGATGCATGGAAATTAAAAAGGTGGCCTATGTCTACCTGTCAATCAATCGTTTATTCAGACGGGAAGATTTTCTGCTTTGGCTCTGACAAGAGTGAGCCCGTTTGATCCAGGCTTTTCAAAGAGGAATGGAAAAAAAATGGCTATTAAAAATCATTTGCCTCTCACCAAGACTTTTAAGCTGTTATGCTATCTTGACAAGACACAGTCATGATTGGGTTAATACAGAATCTACCTAGGTAATCTTTTTATTTTTACAACTCACTTTGATTGCAAGTTTGATTTTCTTTATCCAATTAAAAGTTGTTCAGGGAAGGAAGTTAAGGTTTAACTTGGGTAAGTAAAGATTCATTTGTATATGGTATGATAAAATGCAACTTATGAGGCGTCGCCTAGTGTTGCGGTAGAGCAGGCGCACAATTTGAGACCATTGCCACATGTCTTCCTCTTTTCACTCTGTCAATCTCCTGTTTGGTAACTGTCACTGATCAATAGTGCCAAAAAAATCTGATTAAATCTTACCAGGAGTTTAGAGTTTAAAAAAAGTTACCAAATAGTGCGTTTCCAACAAAGATCAGTTTTAAAATGATGATTTTTTAAAAATTATTATTAAAAAAAAAGAAACATAATCACCCCTGGCTGCAACAAACTTTCATCTAGCATTTGCAATAACTGGCAATAAGTCATTCACATTACTGTAAAGGAATTATGGTTTTATTTCAGCCTAATTGGAAAGTTTTTGAATATGAAAGATCTTTCCAACAATGTCTTTCTCAAATGTCCAGATTTCTTTTAGTCCAGATTTCATCTAAGCCACAGAAAAACACATCACAGCTGTGATGTCGTTTCTTTGCAGTGGATGATCCCTATTATAAGCTTAAATATGTCATGGAATCCTTCACATTTGTGAAACATTTGTTTTAAAATGTCTTTATTTTGGGTAATAGTTTGTTGCTGTTTGATATATTTTAGCCTACTTCATGTTGTTAAACATTTTCTCCATAAGTGATTTATTGGTTTTGCACAACAGGCAGCAGTCAGGCTGGTCAAACTGAACCAAAAATGTAATTAACGACAGAGAATGCATTTTTTAAATAAGGTTAAATAGTTTTACACAGGACCAGGTTGGGTTGGACAATGTTTTTCCCTTGATAAATCATGTCATCATTGGAAAAGCATTATTTTCTAATGATTATTTCATTGGAAAATAATCATTGTATATTAATGATGGCACCTGTGGCCATCATTAATATACAAATAAAGAGGGGAAATATTTTTTACAGCACTGTGATGTAAAAAAAAAAAAGTGTATATATATATTTATATATATATATGTGTGTGTGTTTCTATCAACCATGCCCCCTCTAACTGCTGATGATCCATTTCGAAGTCACAACAACATTATTTCATTTAACTCAACCTAATTGCTTGGATAGATATTTAAATGAGGTTTAAATGACTAGCGACAGATTAATGAGGACACTAATCACATGATGAGTAGGTTTTGTCTTCTTTCCATGTTAAATTTCTCTTCTGTGGGGCCCACTGAATATGTTTATAGCATGGAGTGTCGACAGTACCCAGTGGTACCAGCTGCCAACAACTCCACTGTGCCCTGGGCAAGAAAAATGTTAATTGGGTTTTTATTGTGCAATTTTGCAGGCCACTATCTGTAAATATCACTTCACATCAGTAGGGTAAACCAAGCAAAGTGGCATCTGTGACCCCAGTTTGGCCTCGACATACATGTTATGGGTACACCTAAGTTTAATCAGCAAAATTAAATTCAATATAAATGTTTTCTTTTAATTCAAGTAGTACTGATGTTGGCAAAACACAGCTTTACCTGACAAATCAACCAAAACAAAATAATAAAGACAATAACATTATATTAATGCCACACATTTAAAATAAATCCATCTACACAAAAATTGGTCACCTCCTGATTTTCTGCTGTTAGACCTAATACAATATTTTATATATGCAGACATGCATTATTTTGACAGTAATGAGCTGAAGTGACCCATCAACAGAAACAACTGTTCGTCTCCAAGAGACAACCTCTGTTCCTCATTGCTGTACATTAAGTCCTTAAAACACTTCCAGGAATCCCATTAATCCCATCTCAATGCATAAAATTTCCATTTAATTTGGATGCAGAATTTTAGATGACCAGCAGAGCACCAAAAAACCCTCATTATTTCATATTCAATCAATCACTCATCGGCGAGCGCCCGTGTTACGCCAGGTTTGGTAGGGTGCGGCTTCATCTTGATTATGGAGATTGGCGTTAAAAACAACACAGGCCTTCGCGCATGGCTGTTCTTAAACACAATGGAATTTCATTACTATTGACAAGCTGCATTATAATGTACTTATGCATCTTACTCATCTTTACCAGGTTTGAGTCAAACGCTGGAGGCACTGTAAGCCATTTACAATGTCACCTCATCTTGAATGCTGGAGCAAAACACAAGACTGGAAAAAAAAAATCCCATTTTTGTTCATTTGAAGGGATTATAATCTTTAATGTATAATAAATCCATGGAAGTGTGATTTTATTGAATAAGATACATGAAAACAATATTAGAAGGTATATCTTAGAAGAAAAGTATCACTGCAGCCTTTACTATATTTCCAGATTTATTAAGAAGAAAAGTCCACCTTGTTGATTGGCAAGGAAGGTCTTTCCAGATTTGCATCAAAAAGTGCATTGTACTAAACTGGAATATGAAAGCATAGTTTTGTTTACTGTTAATTTTGATGATTTAGTTTTATATCAATTAAAAATAACACATAACTCAATTTTGAATTTTCATTACCTGTACGCCAAAATAATTAAATTGAATAGAAATAATTGTTTGAAACACATCAGTCTATGTCTATTGAATCTGTACATAACTTTCACTATATGCACCAAAAAACTGAAACAGGTCAACTTTTCATTGGGATCCTAATTTATGAAGATGCAAATATACAGTTAAGAAATAACAGAACGCAAACAAGTTACCACTAGCCGGTCCTAAAGTGTGAATATAGAATTTTTATAAAGCAAATACAATATTGGGATTGCTGAGCAAGAGATCAGCTTTAACAATCAACAATTATAACCTATACTGAAGTCAATACCTGCATCAGAGAAACACTGCTGTCACGTCACACAAGTCTTTGGGGAGGGGGATTGTATGTGTTAGTGACAAACTTTTCCAATTTCACTGTCAATTTCCTGGGTAATTACTAATGCCTTTGATGGACTTTTTATGACACCGGTTCCTCTCCTGTGAGACGCTATACGTCCTTTGCTGTGAGTGGTAAGAAGAGCAGTTTCACACTTCTGACATCAACTCCTACCTCCCATAAGTGGACCGTGTCATCAGTGGTGACTCCTGTGGTGATCTCTCAGCAAAATGAGTCTGGGCAAAGATGCCAGCTGTACTTTATCTGCACCACTAGGCTCAGGATGGGTCGACTGGGCTGACCTTTTATTATTATTATTATTATTTTTGTCTGTGTCTAAAAAGTCCAGGAAACACACACGACAGTTCAAAGACTCACAAGCTGTCAGCCTGTTCAGTAAAATGAGCAGTGATGATACGGAACAGATAAAAAGAAGCCCTGAAACAAGTTAATATTTCCACATCAGCTGCCTTGACAAATCAGCCAATGGGAAAAGGGCAAGCGTTCAGGGCTTATTCACTGAATGGCACTCCGTCTAAGGAGATCAGAACACCAAGCACATCTCCAGCGAGATCGACAGGCCGACAAACGGATGAGCCCACAGGCCAAGGGTTACAGATCATTAAAAGCCATCTATCAGCGGCTTTCAAGGCCTCTAATTCCCCCCAAATCGAATATTTCCATGTAAATATGTCAAAACAGGAATGAAATTAGCATGCTACTTTATTGAGTGTGATAAAATCTGAAAAGCCCCACTGCACATAATTACATACTTGTCAGAGCCATAAAAATTAGCTTTATTATCAATGGAATGGTTTTGTACAACTTCATTTAGGTCCGATATCTTCCAGATGGGGCTGCTCTCTGCACTTGAGCAGTTTTTATGCAGCCACCCTCCAACCTCACCCCACCCGCACTTACACACACACACATATGCATACAGTTTGTCTCTTTTACTCTTATTCCCACACTGAGCTGGCACATTAAAAAATATCAAAAAGTTTCAAGAGAGGACCTGTATTAAGTAGCAGAAGACTTTAATCTTAAGAAAGAAATTGCATACAAATCAAATGATTCGTTCTGAAAGAAGATGAGACGGTTTCTTCTTTATGGATCTTCAACAAGTAGAACTATTTCAATATATTCTCTAATTTGCTCTAACTTGTCATAGCCAGCTAGTTTCTGTAGCCTTACACTGTTCTTCTCTCTCTGACTGCCTCTGTGATGCTTCTCTAGCTTGTCAGTCACACGCACTAACAGTTTTACTCCCATCTTTTATTTAGCTTTTAATTATTTGTTGCTGTTGTTCCATCTTTCCCAAGCTCCATTATCATATCAATTATCATCTAAGGCACACGTCTTGATTTCCACTCATATCGCATCTACATCAAGACGATAATGCAACCTTATTACTAAATCATTTACTGAACAACTTGAACTAAAGGGGGGTGATTAATTTTTAAAACAGAACCTTTCTCTAGTGGCAGTTTCTGTTAAATCCTTTAGTAGATTTAGCTTTGCAAAATTTTTGTCTCAAGTTTTTCAGTAAAACCGGGTTGTTTATGTAGAAATAGTGCTTAATATCAGCACAGATTTCTGTGCTGATATCTTGGGCTTTCATGGCCAAGTCCAGTCCTCGTACGCAGTCATTCTGCAACTTTTAGATGCATCCCTGTTCCAACACACCTAAATCAGATGGCTGAATTCCCTCATCAGTAATAATTCAGCTCTGCAGAGGCCTGGTAGTGAACATTCATTTGATTCAGGTGTGAAGAGACACATCTAAAGGTGGCATAATGGTAACTCTCCAGGACCGGGCGTGGCAACATATTCTCTATGGTACTTATAGTGAACCCATACCATTACTACAGTATTGCATACTCCAGTCGTAAGTAAACTGACTGAATTTATGCAGCACTTTTTTGTAGACATAGCAACCGCTCAGAGAAATTTAAACTACAGTCACATTTACCCAATTGCATTCACAAACACACTCACATTAACACCCCAGTAGGCAACTCGGGGTTAAGGTCGTAATGTAGCTAGAGAAAACTGGAATTGAACTCAGAACTTTCATATTCTAAGATGAATGTTCTTACTTCCGACTGAGGAACAGAGTAGTCCATAAGCAAAACAAAAATTAAAAAGGAGAACTCAGAATTAGGTGGATGCACATGAACCAGGAACTTTGAGAAGATTGAGAAAGAAGTCAGATTAGCATCTGTCAACCCGGTAATAAGGAGCCAATATATTTGCGCTTCATGTAGGAGTGAAAGGCTGGTGCCTTCTACATTAGACTGTAGAGTTATGTGTGATTTGTGTACAAAACTACAAGTTTATGGACAAACTGTGTGTGAGTGTGTGAATTGCATTGACAGCCATTGTTTTCAAATAATACTATGAGTAGATTTGGTGTCCAACTTCATGTTATTTTATATTACCATAAATCTCCAGTAGGCAGATGTTATAACTTACAGTTATCATGTAATACATTGCTTTGGTAGAATGAATGATTTATTGCTGGTAGGTAACCAGAGGAATAACATGTAAAATTCTGTTTTTCATGCTTTAAAGGTACCACTTTGATGAGGAGCCTTTTATTTGACATGGATATATGGTCTTACTATGGGTATAACTGAATAGATATATAAACAGTAAATTATGTATCTCCAGTAGTATTTCTTTGATATCCACTTTCACTTCGAGATGGGAATTGTGATACGTGGCCGTCTCTTTTGTGATAAAAATCTCAAAGTAGTGAAAGAGCATATAATATTTTTATTCACTTCCTTATGTTGCTGCACTTTATTTTAATTTCTGAAACAAGAGATCATGCAAATCTATATTCTGGCATGTCGTGTATACAGCATTTTGTATTAAAAAAAATTGTGTTCGGCCACCCTGGCCAAAAATGCTAGGAAAAAGTTATGGTCCTAGTCCTTGATCTTGAGCGATCGTTCATATCGCAGATGTTTAGAGAATTACCCCTGTGGCAGCGAGGCCATTTAAGAAATACTGCCTCTTGCAAAAAGAGTATTTGAAAAAAAATATCTCTCATTACTCGAATAAAAGACACAAACAACAGCAGCTGAGAAATAGTGATTAGAAAATGTTAAAGCATCTCTCAGGTTGCTTTCCTGTGGCATTCAAAAAGCTATTCTGTTGCTTTAACTCTTTTTAATGAACATACTAATTATGTTTCGACTCTTAAGGGGGGCCTTTAAGGTTGTTTGTGAGTACGAAGAGCCTTTTAAAACGAACCCTCCCTTCTAATATCCATGCTTTAATATGTCCCTTGTGTGCTGTGATGCCTTTTTTAAAAGCTCTCGGCTTGCCGCAAGTAATATAGCAGAAGTTTCACATAAAGTGGACCATTTTAGGGTCAGGTTTCAAATTAAGCGATTAATGGCTGTCAAGACTTTTATGGGCCAACTACTGAAAATGTAAAGGCTCTTCAAATTGCAGAGCATCTACTGTACTGTGCAATCTCAAGCCACTCTTCATGTCTTTAAAAAGGAAGCAAAATGTTCTTGTACAATTTTCAGGTACTCTAACCTCCAATATGAAGAAGTTTACATCATATTACACCACGTGCAATAGGTTTTTAAAAATAATCGTATCCCTTGCACATCTTGTGATGTTACAACTACAATGTTAAATGTGTTTTCTTAAAATTTTACGATTGTGTAGTCAAAGGAAAACAAACCCTGAAAAGTGCAGAACGTATTTATATTTCCAGCCATCTTCACTCTAATACCTATACATTCCAGTATTGTTCCAGTATTACAGGTTGTCTTATACAAGTCACCTATTTAGTCAATAAGAGTCCATTTCAAGTCAGTGAGAAAGTTGCAGAGAAGCTTCAAACAGGTTTAGGTGATAAGTGATAATTTAACAGGTCATGAAGTACTGTACAATTCATCCTCATAATGAAAAGAGTTGCTCAACTACAAAACAAATCAAACCATGACCACATCATTACGGGAATAGTTGGTTGAGAGTGATGTGCACGGTCACATATCTGCAATTCATAACACTGTTGGCCAAAACGTTCATCTTTGGTTCTATCTGGGTAGAACGCCTTGCACATCTGTGTCCCTGTATGGCTTTTGACTTACTGCGGATGGAACATTTTATGCCTTTCTTGAAGCAATGACTTTTTTACCCACAATTTCACGATGAATTGTGGGCTATTGTTATTAGTAGTCTTGTCGTCAGATTCTTTTATCTGAGCTATGGATCTTTGATTCGCATCCATGCTTAACATTGGCCTCAAAGCTGCCTCCCTGATTGATACTCACCTGGCCTGGCTGGTGAGTTCATGTGAATGACCATATTGTTGCAGGTTGGGTACTTTGCCCCATCCTTTCTAGGGCTTCATGAAATCTTTAATGCTGTGCATATTGGTTTTTAACTTAATCCTCCTTTAAATTTTTACACAACTTCATTCCTGACCTGTCTGCTGTATTCTTTTCATCATACTATTGAGATTTAATCACATGCAGGTAAACACTATTTACTTATTAGGTCACTGCTGAAGACAGTTGGTTGCACTTAATTTTATTTAGAGTAGACAAGCTTCACAAATAACAAAACTGATGCCAATTCCTATAAAACAATGCAGACGACTCACACATGCATTGTCTCCACACATGCCTTGTGATGAAGTATTAAAACTGTTGTGCTTTCTTTCAGACTCGCACACACACATATTTGTAACAATGCAATGGGGAAAAAAATGGAATCAACCAAAAAATAAATGTTAAATTCTTAATTATGATTATTTGTATGTTAATTAACCGCTGACTGAAATCTTATAATTGTGACAGCGGCAACAGAGGGATGATTATTTCTCCTCTGCATGATCACTGACTGAGGAGCCCAGGAGAATATAATTTGCATGTCATTTAAAAGAATGAGCTTTATTAAATTTGAACTGAAAAAATTAAACATCAATCCAGAAGTAGTTTCAATAAACTAACTAGTAACATTTTTTTATCCTCTTTTAAGAAAACATCTACACAAGAGTCTATGATTTACATTGTGTATGTTTTTTAGATTCAACAAAACATGCGCAATAATTTTTAGGTTAAAAGAACAGAGGTTATTTTTTTGTCATTGTTAGTTGCATTAGGAGGATCTTGAAAACATATTTACATTACAGTGGGAGGATTTGTTAACACTATCCCACAACTGTTTGTCCTTTACAGTTGCAACAACGTTCCCATACCCTACATGTATTTCAGATGACCAGTTCCCCTGACTCTTTTTCTCCCACTTGCCTAATTACCACAGAAGTATTTTTTTCAAACAGCCTTTCCATCTTTCCCGAAGGAGACCACATGCAACTATAATTGCCTCCCTCATTAGTTATGTTTTCACAAGGCGGGATAGGGGGCAATTAATTTTATCACTTAATTTTGTCACAGATATTTCCACTGCCTCTTTCACTGACGTGTCCACCAGGACCGGGGCCATTTTTCAGGAAAATTAATTGACAAAGCGGCAGGATTTATCAACATATCACCAGATTAGGCGACAAATTGAAGCAATGAGGGAATCAATTGTGTTCTTGTCAGCAGGATACAGCCGAGCAGCCCAGAGGAGAGCCAGATGAGCCAGACCACTGTGAGAGTGACTTCTGTGTCAGGTGCTGTGATTTATGTTTTTGTTTAGACGTGGAATATAAATCAGAATGAGTTACAAGTAGCAGTGTTACCTCCTCTTGAGAGTCAAACAATCTGCTCAACAAAGACTATTGAGCAGTCTTTGTTGAACAGTTTCTATAGAATAAGTCTTAATATGATAAAAGACATACACCACAAAAAAAAATATTTGCTTCCTTTCCAATTCTGGTTGTATTCCTTGATCCATTCATTTATTTTACGTACCCAAATACTTCGGTTCTGGGTCGCAGGAGGCAAAGGGCTGGGGCTAGCAATCAGCTGGTAGTGTCCATCCTGGACATCAAAAGCCCAGCAGAGACACAAACATCCTCGCAAAAATGCGCTCACACCAAAGGGAATGTTACAGTCATAAATTAACCTAACATGTGTTGTTGCACTGTGGGAAGAATCAAGAAAGAACACATGCAGAACATGCCAACTCCACACAAATGCCTCTGCAATTATTTGAAATATCTTGGTAAATAATTAGAAATTTTCACCCAGATAGGACAAGATCTTGAAAAGCAAGTGAATAAGCTTTTCAAGCATACCATATGAAGAAGCTGGTTGCTTATGTATGTCTGGGTATTTTTGCTCCACGGAAAGGATATCTAGGGAAGCTATCATAATTGTGTGATTGACTTTATGAAATCATAGTTGCCTCTGGAATCAAAGTAGACAGATTGCATAATGAAATGTGTATCCAATATTGATTAAGTGGCTGACTCAATGTGATGGATGGCAAGCTGGACAGACAGACGGATGATCTATAGGTGGATTTTTTTTTCTTATTGCTTTGTGGAAAAAAAGATATATATTTATAATGTAGACAAAGTTTTGCTATGCTAATCTAACCCTGAAAAAAAAACTTAATTGAAAAGGAGTAGACGCCAAACAAAGCAGTCAATGTTTAGGATGGCTTCCTCCAAATGGTGACAAGTTTGACTCTAACTAGTAAGATAAAGTCAGAGTCTTGCTTGAGGAAAGTTATGATATGCAGGGTTTTATCAAATACACTCTACATTGGAGTGCTGTAGCCGCTAAATACATCCTGAATGAACATGAAATGTTGCAATTATTACATATGCATATTGCTTGTTGCTGTGGTTTTTATTTTCCCTTTCTGCAGATCTGAGTCAACTAGGGTGTTGACTCATGCTCTCGCTACTCTTCTTTTTTTCTACTCCTATCTCAGCCTTTCCATTTAAACCTCTGTGACATTATGATAGAAACTTTTACTTTTCCCTCACTTATTGATGTTCTGATGTGTTTTTTGTGTAAATTAATCAATCTTCTCTAGATGCTTTGATATCATAACGTAACAGCAAAAGTTTAGAGTTAAATAAAAGTTCAGTGCCTCCATTATTCATGGTATTAAATGGTTGATCGTGCTAGTAACAGTATTCATCAGTCACACCTGGTCTCCCTCAGTTGAAATAACTAAAAGGTGAGTTGGGGGTCATAAAGGCCAGGAGGCCTTAGAGTTCAGCTACATGTACCTGAATCAGATGGAAATATTGATTTTTCTACTGCTGAACAGTTTGAGCAGGACTGTGTCCACTCTGTGATCCTGTCAGCACATGTATGGAAAAACCACTTTAGGCTGTGACCCACAAGTTCAGATACAATATTCTACTCTTACACACGACCCTGTATTTCTAAATTTCATCTTAGATTGTTTATTTGACAGTCAGTCTATCAAAAGCATCCAGCTGACCCTGCACAATCCCTCACCAACAGGAGAGGACAAACTGAGGACAAACTGGCTACAGCAGCAGCACCTCCTGCTCCATCCTCTCCACAAGGCATGCATTTCATCCTCGGGACAGGAAAGAGCATGACACACATGAGAAAATGAGAGAAAAAAAAACAGCATCTAAAAGAGCAAGTAGGAGAATTGCTCGGGCGCCAGGACTGTCATGTCTGTATAAACAGGCATTGATTTTTCTGTCCAGCTCTGGCACCTCCACCATTTATTCTCAGCTTTGTGGCTGGGGCCCAGCGGGGCCAGAGAAATTCTGTTACAGTCCAGTCAGGCCCTAGAGGCCTGTGTGTGAGAATAGATTTCACCTGTAAACGAGGAGGGGGACCGGAGCCACTTAACAAGGGCACGCTGTGTCACCAGAGGGCAAGATCGGTGAAGTCACACCAGATGGATAATGAGACACGGTGTGGATAGGGGAAAAAAAAATAAAATATATTAGTAAATTTCCAAGTTGTTGTGAAAGTAGAAAGGACAGAAAGTGGTCAAAACATTGTATAAAGAAGAAGATAAACAATGGACTTTTAAAAGCTTTAAGCTGAGCTATGGAGTTAAGCCTTATAGTTTAAAATGACAAAAAGTAAAGGTCCAGCCTGTTGGGTCAAATTCAACATTATGTGCTTGGAATTAAACTACAAACAATTTTATGGAACTAATTTCGACTTTCTTTACTTTTATATTTCCTTAAGTGAGGTTGTGAGTAGTAGTTATTGGACCTCCAGTAGACAGTGGTTACTGTAAAGCAGCATAATGGAGCAAAATGGAAGACAAAGGGGAAATTCGCTAGTGGTATTTTAAAAGCAATCACATTATCTTTTAGTTTAACAGCTGACTATGAGATGTTTGAAGCTTTAAAAACATTCGCGATGGAATAATACAATGATGAAGCTATTTTAAGTATAGTGTGTGGTAGGTTCAATTAGATGGGTAACAGTTGTCCAGGAAAGAGTCAGTGAGACAAAAGGCAGCTGATGAGGATTGTGAGGAGAAATGACATCCAGATTTTATCAAGTACACAGACGGCAACTGTCATATTCCTTATGCTAAACTTCTTCTGAACCAAAGGTAGGATTAGAAGATACACTTTGTACTTTATATGGAAATCAACAGAGCAAGAACAGTAGTAAGGCTGCTTGAGGCCCAGAGAGAAGTTTACAGAGCCATTGATTATTTGTGAAGCATCAGCGTGTTTTATTAATTCTGCAGGCAGCACAGCTGTCTATCAGGTAATTAGCAACACACCATACTTGATCTTCTAGCTTTTTGAAGATTTCGATTCCATTTTCCAGCTGGATTTGAAACATGCACACATGCTTTCAAAAGTAACAATACATGTTTTGATACTTGATTGGCCAGCAAACTGACCTGAACTGAACTCCATAGAGAAACTATAAAGTGTTATCAAGAGGAAGATGAGAGATATCAGACTTATCAATGCAGCTGAGGTAATGGCCACAATAAACACAGCCTGGGCTTCCAGAATACTTCAGCAGAGCAAAAGGCTCATCATGGCACCTTGCACTGATGTAGTAATTTCAGCAAAAGGAATATTAATGTCATAAACTGCACAGTACATGGTTATAATTCTCAGTAGGCCCACATTTTAGTGTTAAAAATGTAGGTTTTTGGGCTTAAATAATGTAGAAATTTGCTGAGGAACTGAATTTCAAGTTTATTAACTGCGTTCTTATCTGTAATTGTTAAAACCAACAAAAAAAGGTACTTTATCTCTTTGTGTATTGATATATATATAAATTATCTATATACAGTATATACCTTATAGATAATTTACAAGGTTCATTTTTAAATTAAATAAGTATTTCCAAAACATCCGAATTGGAAGCTTCATCTTCTGTTGGTCCTCCTGATATTTTTAAACCAGACCTGATGAAGGCTCTTCTGAGATGTTTTGTGATGTGTTTGAGTGATTATAATGGATTTCAAAAGTTATAAATACTTATTTGACTCTTTAGATTGAGTCGCTTCAACTACATCCCACAAATGCTTTGTGTTTTGAGTGCATTTATCAGACTCTTGGATGTCTTTGCTGAGCTGTTTCTGCTCTCTGATTATTTGAAGGACCAGTTGCCTAACCCTTCAGTGATTTTAATGTTGTGACTTATTAGTATGAAAGCCATATAACTATTTTTGTAGCCCAATACGATTTACTTCATAAAATCCCTGAATAGCTAAAGAATTTTTCTGAAAATATTTCAGCAACTGTAACTTTTTCACCCACAGCCAGAATACCCTGTTAACCTTTTGCAAAGGGTCTTAAATCATTAAAACTAGTTGGATAAAGTCTTTAAATCTCTTTTGAGCTCCAGTATATTATATTTTAAATTAAGATGTTCCGATTCCATCTAGTAATGACTGTAACATTTTAATATATGCATTCTCCTTTTTGCAACACAAAGTATACAGCAGAATTTTATTGCAATTTTTCTACGTGCCTCATATCCATCAAAAATAATATGCTCACAGATCATTTTAATTAATACATGTGTGGGTGTTTTGGTAGGTATTTGGTTTGATCTAATATCTCACTTTGGACTTTAGGAATGCACAGCATATTTTTATCCTCATGTCATGTTTTATGCCAATACTTCTGCCCTCTGACTCATATTAGCAGGTTGCAAATGCAGTACATTTTCATTTAGAATTTAAGTTTGATGAAGTACTATTGACAAGAGTAAATTGATTTTGTTGTTAGTCTCTCCTTTCACTGTTGTCCGATTGATTAACTTGTTTTGATGCTGGACAGTTCTGTCCACAGCACTGGCTGCTCTCTCCACTTTGGGTTCATTGATATTGATGTTATATTGTGGAATAATACTTGATGAGGGAAGGCCAAATGACATAAGGCGACTTGTTTAGAATGATTAACATAATTTTTCACTTTTCTCTAACAGGTTTCCAAACATTTGTTATGGAAATATAAAATCATTCTTTTGTTCTTCTGATTTTTTTAATATAAAAATCAGAACAAATTAAAACATCTTTCTGCTCCTATGGCTTTGTAATCTTTCCCAGACTTACGGAGGAAGAAGTCAATGTTTCTCATCTGTTCTTGAATTTATCTGAATATGGGCATAAAAATTTGACGTTTGAGATCTTTTAGCCTATTTCACGTTTTCAAACAGGTTCTATTTAACTGGATTCTTGATTTTCCTTGTCTGACAGTAAACAGGCCTGAGTTTGGGTAATAAAATCGAACCTTTAGGAATTAGAAACAAGTACCAAAACCTGAGGGACAAAGACCTAAACTTTCATAAAAACAATTACAAAGTCAGCTTTCTATCATCAAGAATATATCTAGGATAAATGGACTAAAACTCATCCATGCATTTTCTTTAGTCACATTGATTACTGCAACTGTGTCTTCAATTGTCTACATTTTTAAAAATCAGTTGCAGGTGGTTAAAAAAAATCTTCTAAAGTTTGTATTTAATCATATACAATCCAACATGGGGTTGCACAGTGGCGCAGTTGGTAGCACTGTTGCCTTGCAGCAAGAAGGTCCTGGGTTCGATTCCCGGCCGGGGTCTTTCTGCATGGAGTTTGCATGTTCTCCCTGTGCATGCGTGGGTTCTCTCCGGGTACTCCGGCTTCCTCCCACAGTCCAAAAACATGACTGTCAGGTCAATTGGTTTCTCTAAATTCTCCCTAGGTGTGAGTGTGTGTGTGCATGGTTGTTTGTCCTGTATGTCTCTGTGTTGCCCTGCGACAGACTGGCGACCTGTCCAGGGTGTACCCCGCCTCTCGCCCGGAACGTAGCTGGAGATGGGCACCAGCACCCCTCCCGACCCCATTAGGGACAAGGGTGAACGGAAAATGGATGGAATGGATGGACAATCCAACATCATATATCATCCAACATCAAAAAAAATGTTTTATCATCTGAAACGATTTCCAAATGCTAACCATTTGGAAATCTATTATAGGACACTGTATTTTACTAAATGCATACACAATAAGAAAAAGGATATGGTCATGCTGCAAATTGTGAAAACATATGGAGCTTTACATCAGCGAGACCAGTAACTTGCAGGAATTTAAGACAAACTGTGTTTTTTAACTCATGTTCAGTCATAAATACACACACATGCACACACAGCAGAAAGTCAGCTGCTCTGTGAAGTTTCAGCAGAGAGTGACAGTAATGATAGTGCGTGAAGGTTAACTCCAAGAGAAACTAGGGCACTCCTGCTGAATGGGAAGCAGAGGGGCAGGTTTGAAAAGTACTTATTAGTCAAACTGGGTAATAACGGCGCCGCCTGGAAAGTATAATCAAATCACTCTTTATACCTTGTTGCAATAAAGCTTTTGAGGAGCAACCAACTCTGCAGCCTTGACAGGAGGGTTATTTTTACTGATACTTTGCCTGCCTATTGTCTTACGCTTTAGTGAAAACTCTCCCATAGAGGAAAGGAAATAAATACACAGAAAGATGAAGGGGCTGCAGAAAATATGAGACCGTACTGTAGGATGGTGGCAGGCTATTATGAACAACTTGTTTTCCTTTCTTTGCCCTCAAGTTAACAATCCAATTGTTTACTGAACACATGCAATACATAGAGTACCATGAAATTTTAATGGCATGCCAGGATTTGTAGATTTCCAGTGTTTTTTTTTTGTTATTTTTTTTCAGTACCACAAACTCCTAGTTGACTTCTCTATGATCCATTTGTGCTGTCTTGGAATGAGGCAACCAGTTTTAATATGATTTTATGAGATCAGATAGCTTCCTTTGATCCCCCACCACGATTCGTCTGATCTCCTGATCCGACAGACTCCGGCGTTCATATGCATATTACTGTCTAGCAATGCGGAACAGAAGAACAGGAAAATGCATGAAGAACAACAACAGTGTTCCTCTTCGAGGAAGTGTTTAACTCGATTTAATATTAAAACCTCCAGGTGTTATTGTTGTTGGTGGTCGTGTTTTGTTTTAGCTGGCACTGAGAAGTGCACATCAAGCAAATTAGTACTCGCAGCTTTGTCCTTAATTGCACATATGAGAAAAGCAGAGGCTTAAGAAAAGTTGTTGTAAACAGGGTGTAATTTTATTTTGTTTACTGCTGGTGTTTATCATAAAAATAGTTCCCTTATTGAATAATCTGGAGCATTCAGTCTTTATTAGCACATTAAAATCTCACAAGCAACCGTGCTTTCAGGGGAAACTTTAAAAGAAATCATTGAGGAAGAGCAACTTGGTTACTTTAGCTGACTTTCTAAAAAAATGCAATACAGCAATGTCCTGAGCGCACATTTCATTTTCATATTTTAAGACAATGTTTTCCATAAGCTATGAACTTTAAGTTGTATGTTTACATACAACGTACTACAATCATCCATGCTCAAAATAAATTCTCCATGCTCGAGTTGCATCGTGCAGTTACCTTAGGCCTAACAACGTACAAGTCAGTTTGTAGACAAAAGGAATCAGCTGGAGAAGCCAGAATAAGCTCATTTCTGAAATAAAAGAATTCCAAGCAGAAAAGAGTCAAATTAAGAACTTTTGTGTTCCAAGTGTTGAAGAAAAAATAAATCATGCCATATGGTTCCAAATCATTCTACAAAGCGGTTTACATGGAGCAAATTCACCCAGAAAGTAACCTTTAATGCCAGCTGCCCCTAAACAGCAGCCAGTACTTTCCTTTTAATCTGAAGCAAAGCAGTCTTTTGGATATTTTTTTCAGTTTTTTCTGAAGCACTGAATAGAAACACAGCGACAATCATCACTTTAAGAAGTAAACAAAGTTCCAGAATAAAAAGCCTTTAATACATCTTTTATAAAAGAGATCAATAGAAAAAATACAGAATTTTCCTAGTGGCACCATACATCAAATCTGTGTTCGGATTGGTGGGATCCAAAAAAAAAAAAACAGCCTTATATATATATATATATATATATAGTTTCCCTATATGTCAGAGCACCAAGTAATGAGCAAGTGATAGCATCACCTTCAGGGAGAAAGAAAGACCACAATAAAGAAAGGAGAGGCCGAAGCTGTAAATATCCTTGGGCCACAAAGTTAGGATACTAATTACACTCCTAAAGTCGGGTGCAGTAAATAATAAAATTTTAATTTCTCCTCCTCATTGTGTTTTTCTTTTTGCAGGCTGAGAGGAATATTTCACAGACATTAACAGCTTGCAAACCCAATCATGCAAGTCTCATATAACATCAAAACCAAAATTTAATCTTACCAGATCAAGCTTGAACGTTTTCTGTAGGAGAGTAACCAACTCTGGCTAAATTGCCAAAGTTTCTTTTTGCCATAATTTTAAAAGAACACAGCCTAAAATCCCCAGTATGCATTCCAGTTTACATTTAATGCTGTGAACATGTGGTACGGTTACGTCTGCTGTGCTTCCCTAATGTTTGAAGATACAAAGTACCTAGTGAAACAGCTCCCATCTACTTAAATACCTTCGCAAAGACTTAAATTACGGTTTGGTCACTCCAGTTGTGAAGGGATTGTATGTCATCATGTCGGGGGTTGGGGTAAGCAAATATTTTCCATCTTTGATCATTTTTTAAAAAACATGATAAAAATATCTGAAGGCCATGTCGATTTGACAATTTGCACTCCTGAGCACTTGGTGCAGACATGTTCAACTTTCTAAAAAAAGTACAGGTAACCTAATCAATCAAAGAAAGACGTTGAGAACATTAGAGCCTACCACAGACCTGGACACCATACTCAATGCATCTCTTGGAGCTGACTGTGTGTTAAAGAGTTATTGAAGTTTAAGAGCGCATCTGTGACCATTACAGGTCACAGACCGGTGCAGCTGAACCACTAGTGTGGAAGGAGTGCATGCTGCAGGATTTCCTCTCACTGATCCTAATCAACATCAAAGCTGCCATGAAAGTCATCTGTCTGAGGCATTTTCATGAGGTCCAAAACCTCAAAGTAGCCTCTGCCTCAAGTCCCTTTCAGACATTTGATTGTACACAAGTGGATGTACAATTCAGGTCCATGCATAGCAGTAGAAAATTGTTGGGCTGTGCATATAGGCCACAGCAGGGAAATGATTCATAATTAAAGTCAATTGTTTAATTTAACTGTTTACATTAATGTTACTGAGGCAGTTGTTATTTTTTGTCAATGTGAAGAAAAAGTTATTTGAATTTCCTTGGTGCGTGTTAGTTTGGGATAGTTTGGCTTGAGTATGAATGAAAATAAAATACCATTGAACATGTTATCATTTTAAAAATTGATGGGTAAAAATAGGTTGACTGGATATTTGTTCACAGTCAATGAAAACATCTAGCTCAACCTCTGCTCATGGCAATCCTAAGTTTTCTGTCAGTCCTCAATGATAGAATAAACTATAAGTGCTACAAGAGTGCTACTTCCATACACCCTGTCCTGCACCATCTCTTTCTACACTTCCCTCTATGACTGTACCATATTTCTACAAAGTCATTGTTGCTTTTCTACTAGCGCCTCTATAGTGTAGCTCAACTTGGCTCAAATCTACTCTACAATTGTGGTTTTCCACTATACTGACTAACAGCTCCAGTGGGTGGGGTTGTCATATAGTGGGTGGAACCAGAGTCAGAAAAGCAGAGCAATGCGATCTGTATGCAGCACAAACACAATGCAACAATGGAGACAGGGAAGCTAGTTTGAACATTCAGTTCAGTCTGTGGCTTTTTGTCTGACTCAAAAAAGAAGAGAACCAGAAGAGGCTGCAGGCTGAAACATATGCCCATCATCTTCAGGCTTCATGCTTTAAAGGGAAAAACCCTTATGACCACGAGGGAATTCATGGATGGTGTGTAGAGAAATGGAAAAAGAATACAACAAGGTGACCACACTGTAAAGAATACAGTGTAGCAGCACACTTTATTGTACCCATCATCACAGACTTCAAATTCAAGTTCTAACTTGTCTATAGCCAATCTTAAATGTATAGAGATACTCATATGAATTTGACTATCTCTATAGTCATGTTAGCAATAGTAGGTATTGCTAACATGTCCATGTCTTAAAACACTGAAACTGCAAAAACCATATGGACAGATGGATATTCAAATAAACAGGTGGATGGATGGATTGACATATAATCAATCATTGATACTAAAACAAACAGACTGGATTGCTCTGAAGAAGGCAGAGATGATCCAGGACAATTGTGGGTAGTTTCTGCTTTATGCGATTTTAATGACTACTTACACTAAACCTGGTAACAACTAGATGGATTGGCCTGTTTTAACAACTGTAGACGGCTGCACCTGTTTTATCAGTAACATGAGCTGCTACAAATCTGAATAAACTGAAAGGCTGTGCCACAAAACATGATAAGTGTCGTAATGAATAACAAGACTGCAACACCAAGCCAACAATTCATTCACTGCACTACAAACAATTAGTCTTTATGTTTATGATTGCTGTCATATTATACAGCATCAACATTAACGCTGCGCCTGTAACAGGCTGGCCAACAGGCCCAGAATTTCTCTCCTCTCCTTTTTTCTTTAGAGCTGGTAAGTCATTCATCTAGATCCACTTGTAAACAAAATCAAATAAATCAACACATTGCCCAAATATAAAAATATTTGTGTTGTGGGCAGATAATTAATGACCACAGCTGCTCTAATTAAAAGCCATCTGAGTTCCATTAATCTTGGTTGTTGAGTCCCATCGTTTCTCAAAGCGGACAGCCACGCCTTTCCCATGCAATGCCCAGTGTCCTTGGACTCATTTTTCAGGTGCTCTACAAGACTATTGTTGCTTTATTAGCACCAGGAAGAAACATGAAAATGCAATTAATAACATGTCTAAAAGATTATCACACAGAAAGTAATTTTTTTCCATTAGGTGCCACTGGTCCAAAAGCTATACTTGACAATCTTTAAAATAAAATAATAATAATAATAAAAAATTATTTCTTATCTAAAAATGTAACTCAAAGACAATATCACACTTCTCCTGTTTCACAATTTCATGAGAGATGGGTGGACTAATTGGGGCCTTGTCTGTAGAAATGTTCTGGTCTGTCACGGTGAAAAAGAGCGGAGCCAAAAAAGAACTTCTTGATTTATGTATCCCTCAACATTCCCACTTCAGTCTGGAAGTTTTCTGGGCTTGTCCGAAGGAGAAGGTTTAAGGGACAGGTAGGAAACCTCGTCTGGCCTGAGAAATTCTTGAGGTTGCCCAGGATTGCTGCTTGGCAGAGTGGGTTTCTGGGTTACTCATCTGTTAACCCCAAGATCCGATTTAAGATAAACGGCAGAGAACAGATGGATCAATGTTCTTCTTGGCATAAAATTAAATACTCTGGGTGCTGTAGTGTGGTGTAACAATAGAGCACACGACCCATGTACAGAGACCTTGGCCCTCTATGTGGCTGTCACAGGTTCGACTCTCGACCCGCTGACCCTCTCTCATGTCCTACATTTCTGTCAATTCACTTTCAAAAAAAGGCTACTATAGCCAAAAAAATCCTTTAAAACGGCATTTTAAAAATTTTGATTCCATTACAGTTTCAGAACATACATTGCATAAATACATTTTTACATTTTTACAAACATGACTTCTCATGTTAACTGTGAGATTAATTTGACCAGTTTGACTTCTCTGCAACTTGCAAAACATAAGTGCAAAGTATACTGCAGTGCACTTAGAGAAGGTGTTATAAACAGTACATGACGGGGCGATGGCAGTTCGATTCCTGATCCGCTGACCCTTGACGTCTTTGGGCAAGACACTTCTCCAGCCAGTGTTGGTCAGAAGGGCCAAGGGCCCAAAATTGTACCCACGCTTCTGTCAGACTGCCCCGGGGCAGATGTAGCTACAATCCAGTAGCTTACTATCATCAGCATGTGGAAGTGCCCTTTGAGATTTCAATTCAATACATAAAGAGCATTATAAATATATATATATTTTAGACACCACCATTTTCATTTGCAGCGTAATGGGCAGTGGAGCAGCAGGAGGTATGAGAGGTGCTGGAATCTTTCCCAGCAGTCAACTGGCAAAAAACAGGACACTATCAATTGCAGAGCCAATGTAGAAGCAAATAAGAATGTGGGAATGTACTGGCCAATTAAACTAACATTCATATTTTCAGACTGTGGGAGGAAACTGGAATATCTAGAGAAAAAACCACATGCTTGAGGAGAACATGCAGACTTCACATAGAAAGGCCTCAGTTGGGAAACATACAGATTACATACCTACCTGCCCATCTTAGGCTTGACTTTTTTCCTATTTCAAATTTTAACAGAAAAGAAAATGCATCATAAGGCTTTGTGACATCTGTAGTAAGATTTTGAGGAATTACAAGCGATATTCTATGATGTTACGTAACTCCATATTAAACACTTTAACTTAAACAGCAAAAAGTACGGTACAAAACATAAGGTTGTTTGAACTGAAAACTTTAGTCACCACAGGCAGTTCAACACTACCTCTGAATTTTCTTCCAACCCACTTTTTCCCCTTGGTTTCTTAATTATTCATTTATTCATATGTTCTGCGCAGTATATAAAACTGGTGACTGTAATCACAGGGGTAAAGGCGATTAAGGCCTAATGTGGGTAATGTTTGCCTAATCAAAGTTTTATGGACGGCAATAACTTTGAAATAACATTTTTTTAATTATCCTTTAATTTGAGACAAGATATTGGTGCAATCTTTCACAGCAAGCAAGACCAAAACAATAACAACTCCCGAGGGCATTGGTATGGTTTACACATTAAAGGTAAGAGGCGAGGCAGACTAACGGACCCCCCCTCGCATACGCTTTTTTAAAAGAACATACCTTTACACTTTAGTATGGTATGGTAAATTTAAAAAATATATTAGAATATTTTTTTAGCATACCATATTTTATTCTTTAAAAAAAATTACTAATTTCATTTAGAAAGGAAATAAGCATTGCCTACTATATTAAGCATGCAACATATGCTGTTATTATTAGTTCTTTGATCATCAAGCTAGAAAATCAATTTAATTTCATAGACTAAAATATATGCATATAAGGTAAGTAAAATATATATAATGGCAAAATGTTTGAGATAAAACAAATACCACATTATTTTTATTTTGACTTGATAAATTTATTGTTCCTTTCTAGGCAAAAGTCACATTTTCTCTCAACTCTGTTGATGAATGAATACAGTATTTAGTCTCTTTACTTAAAACCCACCACCCAGGCTCAGACATTTGAGCGAGTTTATTAGTTCAAAAGGATTATTATTCTAATGTGAAAATGGAACTAATGGTGTGCCAGATGCGTTTTTGCACAATTATCTGTGAAAACAAGTCTCAAGACAAGTCATGTGTTATTATTTGGTCATTTTTCAGAGACCCTTCAAAATTGCCCAATTATGTTCTATTAAGGCAAGGCCAGCCCTGTCAATCAATGAAGCACCATTTGCTCTTGCCTTCAAAGAAGGACCACTCAAGACTTAATGGCTCTCAGAAGTTCGCAAAGCAGCAGAAAGAAAAAGTTTCTCTGACAAATGACGCTTGTTGTTTTTCCCTCAAGAATGTCTTTGTAAGTCAGCATTTTTTAAAAAAATATGTCACGAAAATGACAGGAGCATTCATTTGAATAAAAACTACAAATAATTGAAGACATTTGGAATTGTTAACTCAAAATCTGGACACTCACAACCAGAAACAAAAACACAAAGATGATTCACTTCCAAACTGAATTTTAGTTAAAGACACAAATCTAGGAGATTTGTTGTATTTGATGCATATATCTTTGCCAAAGGTCTAACCACAGATTTATATTTGCAACTACCAACCTTTTGAACTCCATAGGTATTTACTTAAACTGCAGCAAGAAAGCATGTAACATAAGGCTGCACCTATTTTTGGATTTCTGCCTTACAGGACTTAAATCTCTTTAAACATCACTCGTGACATGAAGTCTGTTGTGCCCAAAAGTCATTTCATCTCAGTTTACTAAAACTTGTGCTAGGTCAGCTCCAAACACATGCATCGCCACTGGGATTTTTTTGGCAACCCAGTTGTCACATTTGAGCAAAACATCTGTTGTTCTACCGGCCTGGCCAAACCCATTCTGTCGCAGCGTATTAAGGAAACAGGAAACAGCATTAAGCCTAAATTTGACACCATTGCCTTATTGGGTTTTGCCATCGGCACACATTTACATCCTCAAAACCTCACAAGATATCATGGAAGTATTTCAATGAACAATACACTAAACAATTTGTGTAAATCGAAGATATTTATGTTTCTGTAATGTCAGAGCTAAGACTCTAAATATATCAGGTGAATTAAGAGAGGAATGAATGCAATAACAAAAAGTATGTGATGTGATTTGATACTGCAGCTAAGTTCATTTCCATGCGTCTACTCTGTTTTGCCTTTTGTTTTCATGTTTCACTGTTCCACTCTCTTCATCCTCCATTTCCCTCCTTTCTGTCTAACCCCATCTTTCCTGAGAGCTAGCATATGTCTCCAATCATTTCCTGCAGCCCCCACTCCCTCACCGTCTTCTTTCTCCTAGATTTCCTCTCTTCCTAAGATACTCCATCTCTCCCAGTTTGACTTGAGCCATGACTGGTGCAGTTATCAATCACAAAAGCCAAGGCTTGTGAGAGTAGTGGCTGAACCCTGCGGAGGCCCTCTTCTTTCACTTTCCTCTCCCTCTTTTATCTGTCTCGGTCTTTTTCCTTTACCAAATTTGTTCCAGTTAATAAGCCCTCCCAAATGACCCCGTCTTCCTAATTAAGCACAGGCAGCATGTATGATGCTTAATTAATGATGAGATAAACCCACTCTCAAAGCCCTGTCAGAAAACTGTGACACCGTGTTTGTTGATTTAAAATCAAATTAATAAACTAACAGACAGAAAGGAATAAATGATGAGTGATTTTACTCTTTTTCTTTCATTTGTATGCATCTGATAGACTGATGCAGAAAAACCATGAACTTAGATTTTTAATCTAGATTCAAGGGTCCATCTGTAGTGACTAGTTTGCATTTCAAACCAAATGTTTCTAAGTGTTGGGTTAATATACTAAATGGTCTTTAGTATATTAGACCATATACTAATTAGTCAACTGGCATTTACCACAGTTGACTAATTTACTTTTTTTTTATTAGGTTTTAACATCAAAATACAAAATGTACAAAAATATATGAACAAGATATGTAAACTTTTTTTCTATAACAGAACCGAACATAAGTCGTACAGAACACATGGATAAGCCTTCCCAAATAAAATCCAGAGGAATAAGAAAAGAAAACAAGAAAAAACAAAAAGTAGATATGTTAGAAGAAGAAATAAAAAAGACATTAGTCTTGTGTGCAAAGTACAATGATATAAATATAGGTCTTAATAGTGAAAGAAAGAAAAAAAAAAAAAAAAAGGGGGGGGGAGGATTTAAGAAAAAGGTACATCAATGGGTATTAATGACAAAATAAATCATTTGATAAATAATATGATAATGTAAATAAAAAGGTCAGGCAAAAGCAAAATTTAGTTGGGCACCATACGGGACGGCAATGTCTGAACAAAATCAAAAAACGGCTGCCAAATCTTTAAAAATTTAGTTGTGGAACCTCGTAGGGTAAATTTAATCTTATCAAGTTTACTAAAGTGTAAAGCATCTTTAATCCAGATTTCAAATGAGGGAGGTAAAGCTGATTTCCAGCACAGCAATATTCTACGCCTCGCCAACAAAGTGAGAAATGAAACCAGATCAGCCTCAAGTCTTGACAAAGAAACCGTCTCAGAAAGTACACCAAACAATGCAGTTAGTGGATCAGGCTGGATGGACATATGAGCTACTTCAGACAAGGCTGCAAAAATGTTTGTCCAATATTGCTTTAGTGATGGGCATGACCAAAACATATGGATCAGTGAGGCAGGTGTTTGATGGCAACGATCGCATTCCGGACTAACGTTTGGGTATATTTTAGAAAGCCTGGCCTTAGTCCAGTGAGTGCGATGCAGGACCTTACACTGAATTAGTCCGTGTCTGGCACACAGTGACGAACCATGAACACGGTAAAGAATTCGACTAATTTACTTTTTAGCATGATATTGGCACAGCATCCATGTTTTAAACTCTGGGAGTGACTGAATCTTTCTCAGCTGACGAGTGAACTAAGTATTTTTGGCTGCTGAGAAGTAGAGCCTCAATGTACAACTGTAGCTTTTTCTCAGAATTATGTTCAACAAAGTTAGGAAAATGTTGAGTTGTACAAACTTTTGGTAGCAATCAGGAACTGAGAGCAGGCCAGACTGACGCAATTCCTCTGACCAGATTAAAGCAGGCAACAATTATATTGATTTTAGTTTGTTTAATTCAGGCCTAAACAATAAGAACTCTGAGCCTCAACAGTAATGAAAAATGGATTAGCACAGAAATGACATGAATTGACTCTCTCATCCTGTTGGGATTGGGGCATTGTGGCAACAGGTCAATCAGGGGGAAATTAAAACATTTACCAAGCAGAAGAAAAAAGGTTTTTCAATACAGCCTCTGGATCTAGCTCTTTTGGGATGTGCCCTGAAAATCTCCAAAGAGAGACATGATATGATGCCCCAAACTCCCCTTATGGAGGACCCTCTCTGATCCCTACATTAAAAAGGACATGGTGGCAGCATTGAAGGGAGAAATCATCAAACAGTGTTTTAGTTGCCTCCGCATTAGGTATCACTAAACATTATGCCACAGCTACAGAAAAATGCATCTGCAATTAAAGTCCTAAAAATGGCTCATTTCAGAATCCATGACACTAACTTCCCTTATAAAATGAAACCAACTATGCTGGATGTGTGAGTCTAAGGTTTCTTAAACAGGTTTTTCCTTCAGTTCCCAATTCATCCTGGTTTGCCACCAGTTCCAGCCCATACCAGATAGGGGGTTGACAACTTTACCCCCCTTTCTTTTTTTCGTCCGATTTGTCCATGAGATGGAAAAAAACATTTCTTGGCACAATTATACTTATTTCCAAGGTGCATGTACAGAGACAAAGATCTGGGTGAAGTGAGGACTTCACTAGAAATACTGAGGAACAGACATTTTAACAGAGCAATATGTTTTGGCTTGGCGGTCATTGACCATGATGAAGGCAACAAGCCAAACCTCATTCATCTCTTAATTAAATTGATTCCTTTGTATCTGAAGGGTTGCTGTGCTGTTCACCTGCCCACAACAAAGCGCCACATTTCCACTGATAAAGTTAAGAAAACATTTGGAGGTAGATGTCAGTGGTTAATAACAGCATATTTAAATTAGGATAGCACTATTAAGACATCAGTTTGCATTGATAATGCAACCAATGTTTTGATTCGCAGAACTACAAATTTAGAAACCAGAGGATCCAATTTTTACTTGATAATAGAGGTTTCAAGTTGTGTAATGACAGATCTCCATGGCGACTCTTTATATGTGGAAATCTAACCTGGTTGTTAATTGGTGTTTAACTGAATCAATTAAGAACTGAATCAAGTTTCAATGTTGGTCTAGTAAATAAATTTGGTGGAAAACTCCCTTTTGTGTTTTAATTTAATTGATTTGGTTGACTTTGAACAAAGCTTAATGTGAAGCTTAATTTGTTCTACTAATCCATTTATTGGCCAAAAAATATAAACCAAATTTTGTTTTTAAGCCGACATTTTTAGAGATGTTAGAGATGTTACAGGCAGAGGAACCAGCTCTCCTGAACCAGTGATGGTAGTATGAATATATTAATATATTCCAAGTCACAATATTAAATGTTCAACACATGACGGTTTGGTAGGTTGGGACATGTGTTGTGTCAGAGGCAGACTTGTTTGGCTCTAGTTAGTTTATCTCAACATATCTTTCCAAATCTCAGAAATTATGGGCTGCAGTCACTGATCCACTCTCACTCCACTTTTTTTCTCCAATTTATAGTCAACATTAACAAAAAAAATACATTTAAAAGTGTCTTGCTATGTCTTATCTGCATCCATTTTAGATAAAGCATAATGATTATCTGAAAATTTCAGAAAAAAAAAATACTTTATTGAGAATTTGTTGCATAGTGAAAAACAATATGAATCATTGTATGTTGCAGAGATGAAAAAAAAAAAGCAGTTAGTAGTTACACAATATTTAAAAAGACCTTTTGAGCTTTGAAGAACCATTAAATAGGGTGCAGCAAAACTAAATGTGTATTTGAGCTGCCCTCTATAACCACATATAACATAGAATCATCAAACCTCAGCTTAGGCTTTAATATGAAGATTAATATGCAAATGACTCGAACATTCAAATAAGTTACAACAAAGACTGCTTCAATGAGATGTAGCTCTCTTCACAGTGCTCACAAAGAATATAACAGACACTAAGTGACAATAATTTATTCCCTCTTATCTCATTAACCATCATATGATGTCTGTGTTTACAACAAACTTCAGCTTCTTTAATCATGTCCAACATCTCAGTCTTTTCTTTTTTTAACAACCATTAATTAACGGCTGACACAGGAAATCACATTTTATAATGCTCGGATATTTGTCCAGAGCATATGGTGTGCATTATTAATGTTCAGCATCAATTGTCACATCCTGTCTAGCAGGAATAGGCCATTGTGATGCGAGTGCACACATAAGCAAAGTTATGAGTGATTTGTTTGCAGTTGCTGTCTGATGTTGAAAGACTCATTTATAGTCACAAAGAAGCACAATTGTTCGTTAGACTAGGGTGAGGAAAGAGGAAAGAGGGTGTTGAAATCCAATTTGGACAGTGGGAGAAATAAGTATTTGGTACCCTACTGATTTTACACGTTTGATTATTTGCAAAGAAAGACTAAGGCACTATGACAGGACATTGGGGGCAAATCTTAGAAGTATGGACTACATGACCTTAACAAAAGTTGGCTGAGAAGCAGGTCTTAGTATTTTTAAGAGTCATCAGTTTCCCTTAGTTTGGAGCTTAATGCAAGATCTTGATAATGAGCAAAACATTAGCAACCAGATGACTCTTGAGGCCAGTTCATGCTGCATGCTATATTGACCGAATAGCTTGAAGCCTGCTGCTTTGAAAAGCACATAATCAGGCCTATCAACTAAGACCAAAATCTGTCCATCCATCCTTTAATGTGTCTTAAGGATAAACAAAATACCAAGTAGGATCTAGAGAACACCATATTTGTAAAATTAAAACTTCAGGTAGAAATTCTGATAAGGGTACTCTGAATACTAATTTTTAGGTTCACAACAGATATATTTGAAACAATTCATTGATGCTCTGACTATATGTGATGAATCATGAGAAAACCAGGAACAAGTCACCAGGGCTAGCATGAACGTTGCCTTCCTGTGCAACCTTGCTAAAAAAAAAAAAAAAAAAAAAAAAAAAGGTCTTGTTTACAGGGTTACGGTTAGTCTGGGCTTTCTCTCCTTCACTTTTCATTTTTTCCAATATATTTTCTACAGGGCCAATCAGGGTACTGAAGGTGAAGGTGTGCACGATGATGATTTTCTGCATCATTTTAAAATTGTAGTCTGATTGTAGTTTTAACAATGGCAGGGAATGATGGAGGAAGTCCATGTTGGCTACGCTTCCAAATACAGAATCGACATCAACGGCTGCTTTAGTCGGATTGGCACATCTTTCTTTGCAGTGGAGGACGATTGTTTACAGTGCAGGCAATTTCAGCTAAGCTTCATAGCATTGAACTGCCGCATTACATACGTCATGGGAAAACGTTAGCTACTGGGTACAATATAAAACTTCGACAGAGTCTATGCCTGCAGGAAGCAGTCGTTTCTTAATAGCCGAGCCTTAAATAACAAATTGAGGTTTTCAAGTGGTAAAATTTGTGCTTGAATTCAGCTCGTTTACAGAGCCATTTCAGAGTGTAGGGAAAACTCACCAATGATGAACATACTGGGCTTTGTTGGCTATTCAGAAAATATGGTATTGTTTTCAGCCAATAAGGTGCAAGTTCGAAAGAAACACATTAACATTGCCAGTGTCATAGTACTCATGGACCACCACAAGCCCAGATCCCTACCAGATCCGTGCCAGTAAAGAAACCTTTGGAGAAAAAGACCCTACCTAAGGTCTGTTCATGGCTCCGGGTCAAATGTCCCCCTATATTTGGCCCAAAGCCAGCGCAGATAACTTTTGTTGTAAGGCTAAAATGCTACAAGAGAAGAATTGAGAATTCTTCTCAGAGCTACAGACTTTCTCCAGACTGAGCATGCAGCTAGGAGTGTACCTACGAGTACATTTTTATATCTTGTGGTATAAACACATGAGTTAAAGCAGACAAAGCCTTGAGTAGTTCCTCAAGGCTCTGGAAGTTGTGGGACTGCAATATTGGGTGTACATCTGGGGCAGTTTCCCCTATTCAAAAGGGGGTTGTAGAGTGTGTTTCCACTACAGGAGGATCACACTCCTAAGCCTCCGTGGTTGAGATCATTATAAGCAGCCAAAATTACTTTCTTCTGCAGGGTGTCTGGGCTCTACCTTACAGATCAAGTAAGAAACTCAGTTATTGTGGTTCAGGCCTCTGGTGAGGATGCTTCCTGGACGCCTCCCAGGTGAGATGTTCCACCAGGAGGAGAACCATAGGAAGGCCGAGAACACGCTGGAAGGACTATGTTTCACAGCTGGCCTGGAAATGTCTTGGAATTCCCCAGGAGGAGCTGGGCCAAGTGACTGAGGAGAGGAAAGTCTGAGTTTCTCTGTTTAGGCTGATGCTCCCACAACCCAACCCTGGATGAGTGGAAGAAAATGGATGGACGGGTGGATGAATGTTGGTGTACATTTGTGCTCCTTCAAGAAAAGTCAGCTAAGTAGATATTTTCTGCACGGTGTCATTTTGTTGATATCATAATTATTAAACAGGCGGTCGCACTGTAAACTATTTTTACCAAGTTGGACTCTGATTGCCTCGCCATTTGAGTCTCTTCGCTGTGGAAATCTGTCTCGACAATGACAACTACATTTTAGCTCTTGTTCCCCCTGATCTTCAAATCAAATTTACACCGACTACCTTTGATATGTGTGGAGAGCGCGCCTGCATCCCAGTGGACTGTGAGAAAAATAAATAATCCAAAACTCAGATCCACAAACAACTAACAACAAATCTGACATATTTACCATAACAGGCTTTCTGAACTTTGGTCTAAATGAAACACATCCATAAAATAAGTGTTTGTTCTGCACCGTCCTTTGAAGTTGGATTTGTTTTTGCTCTTTAATGATTTCTTTCTTCTGATGATGATGGAAGCCGTGCTGACACCTTCTTTTGCTTCATCAAGTTCTGCTGCACAATTACATGAATTTACTTTCAATAAATTACCATCTTTGCATACATCAGTCAAATCATCCAGCTGAGGCATTCACAAACAATATGCATTATTAATTTCATTGTCAGTGTTTATTTGGTTAACTTGTAACCGACTTGGACAGCCCATTGCCTTGATGATGCATTTAAAAGCATCAGGGTCGGCTTTTTAAAAGGAAATCAGGGGGATGACATGCTTCCACATACCACTTTGCTCCCTGCTGAGGCCACAGAGGGGGGAAAAAAAACGACTAAAGCGCAGTGAAAGACCAATCAAAAACTAAAAAGATGCATCGTTGAGCTGCTGCAGTCAAAACAACAAAATCAGGGAGATTATCCACATCACAGTGATGCTCAGTGAGCGGTTGTTCGCACTGATTGACTACATTTCAATTTAACGAGTTTCTGCTGTCTACTGTAGTTAATTGAATGAATACATAGTATTCAAAAAAGAAAATAAAAGTAAAGATGTTGAGTTGGGATTTATCACATTAACAAGTTAAGAGGTTAGCACCATCAAGAATGTCAGTCATTCACAAAAGTTCAATAAAGTCTACACATTTTATTTTTTCAGTTTTGTTTAGAACAGTTTTGCTTCACTCAATTCTGCAACCACAGCAACCAAACATCACATAGTGATTAACTGTGAACGGTCAGCTAAGGGGCTCAGAGAGGAAAAGTTTTAAAGAACAGCTCAAACCAAACAGATGTGCTTGCTAATGGCAGGCACAACACGATGGGGGAAGATGAATCAGAGCAAAGGAGCACCTTCTGAAAGTGCCATGTTGCACCCATCCGTTTAGCCCTGAGGGCACCTGGAGGGTTCTGCGATGGCAGCTCTCATCTGCCATCAAACCGGCATCCCAGAAGACACCTTGTAGGTACACTCCTAGCTAAATTAGACATTCCTTCCACCAGAAGGAAATAAAAAAAAAAAATACAAACAATATTCAGAGAATAGATGGGAGCACCACGTCGTGAAAATTTCATATGTATATGTAGTACAGCACATCTCATTAATTTTACAAATGAAGAGAGACAAGCAGATGTTGAGTTGATATGTGAACAGAAGTCATTGCGCAATTAATTATTAGAAATAGATTAAGAACTTTGAAAAATTATTTTAGAAGGTAATTTTTTATTTCGCCTTTGAATGTACAAAAACTTTATTTCAAGTAAAAAGACAAAGCTTCTATGGCCACAGATGTAACAAACATTTAACATACCACATGGCAAAATCTTTCACTAGCTGTATCAAGTGAATTAAACAATTAGATCAGGTGGACAATGAATAAAAATGATATTGCCGCAAGTAAAACAAAATTTTAATTCATAAAACACACATGATAAGCATGAAAGAACACTTAAAAATAATGGTGTTTAACAAAATCTATAGTCCCACAAATGAGGGCACCCCTACCAGTTTTGACTTAAACGGCCTATGCACAAAATATCTGAAATTGTTACAAGAACACAACTATTTGCCTAATCTCTATAATATTTATAGTCATATAAAAACTGGTAAGGTTAGTTGAGAAGGCTAGAGGTAGAAAAAGAAATACAGTAATCACTGGTTGAAAACTGCAGCAACAAGTGACATTTTAGGATCTCTAAGTCTCTATAATAGAGGATATTCATGTGCTGACTATTTGAGTACAAGTCATGTCATGTCATCAAGTCTGTAAAGTTTACAAGACACTACAAGGATTTAACTTGAACTACATGCTTTGGTAAGCTACAAACAAGGATAAGCTGCCTGGCAACAACCACTCCTGATGGATTTAACTTAGTGCAAAGAATGAACATGTGGAAAAGCCCTTTATTCCCATTGTAAAGTATGGAGGAAGGGTATGATGCTGTGGACCTCTTTCTCTTCCATAGGTGAACATTTTATGGCATCATAAATGCTCTGAAATACATGTCGAATAAAATCTGTACAAGAAAACTAACTCGGTATTTCAACAAACACAGGCACAAGACATTTAATCGATCTGTTCTATAGCCATCTTGGTCTCCAGACCAAACATTCTGTAGAAAAGCTGTGGTGTGATCTGGAGAGTGCATAAGGAACATGTTGGCTGATAATCAGTCATCTAAAAAACTAGGAAACATGCTAAGGTGGTAATTTGGCCATTTAATCAAGTGTGTTTTAGCAGAGTAAAACCTAAAACACACCAAGTACCGACCCTTGAGGACTGAGTTTGATTCCCCGATCTAAAGAAATTGTGCAAAAAGAAATAATTAAAGATCCTTCTCCCTGCCTGCTCCAACTTTGTGAAAATGTTGTAGGAAAAGGCTACACACTGTACTACTAGCCAAAGAGTGTTGCAAAACTACTAACAGCTGGGGTGACGACAAGTATGGAATCACTTAGTTTATGAAACCTATTAATCCCTTACTTAATTGGGATTTATTTTGGTTGTATAACTTTACTTTTCAACATAACACTACAGTTTCCAGAAGTTCTAATGAGCAGTGAATTCTACATATTTGAGTCATTACTGAATCAAATTTCCTTTTCCCCCCTCTCATCTTAGTGTCATGTTATATGTCATGCCATCAGTGCTTGATTCCAGAGTGGATGAGAGCTGGCGCCAGCAGAGATGCACAGAGCGAACTGGGACTCTGGGATTCCTGCTTCATCTGCCAGACCTAATGATGGCATCCACCTGCTGTTTTATGGTCCCAGCTGGAGTAACACAGCTCCCATTTGCCCAGAACACACACTTTCTCTCCTCCTTTTCTCCCTGTGTCTTATTACTCTTCCACCTTTTCCTAGTCTGTCTCTCATACTTTCCTTTTATCCATTCAGGACCCTCCTCTCCTGCCTCTCCTTTTTCTCATCATCTGCCTCCCCATTCAACACCGTCCTTTCTCTTGTCTGGCCGTTCTTTGTGGCTCATTGCCCTGATGCTCTTTTTATGGTCAACAGCCATGAGCTGCTCGTCTGAGCTGGTCTGGCCTCATGTGTTGCAAAAGGGTATGAATAGACGTGCTGGTGAAGGCCCAGGAGGTGTCCAGGCAGCTAAATATCAGAACAATATGTCACACAGCTGTCTGATAACCTCAGTCGTTCAACCTTGCTAGCCTCTGACTGTGCATCTCTATCCTGAGGACACCTCCAACATGAAGGCAATATGTCTTCTCAACCGGCAAAATAATATTTTAACGTTGGTGTTACTCCATCACAAGTTCAAGCAAAGTATATTCCAGTTTTCTACTTCATGTTTTTATTGTTTTTACTCTGAAGGTATTCTTAGTCAGATTCAATGTCTTAACAGTCAAAGGAGGACTGCTTTTCAGCAGGGCTCAGCTTATGTTTGGAATGGGGGATTGAATTTGGATGAAGATTTAAAACAATTTGATCATTTCCTGATCAAAAAAGTTTCCTAAAATGCATTTCTGGTCATTCTGTAACTACTAATTTGCTTTACTGACTTTATCAAATTATATTGGACTGAATTATAATCCTTCAGGCTTGATAAACAGCAGAATTTAAATAGAGACTTTTTCCTCTAAAACACACTGGTGATTTTTTTTACTATAGGATTCCTACACTGTCTGGAAAATGAGATAATTTATATTTTTAATGGCTGGATAAGTGGGAAAAGAACCCATAATATTTGTATTTCCAGGCTTTATTTTATAATTCATTATCTAAATGTGGTGTCATCCTTTCCATTGTTATTTCTTTCCTTGTATACGTTCTTCTTTCCCTGTTTTCTGTCTGTTCTTTGTTTCTTCCTTCTCATTTTAACTTGTCCTCTCTCATCTCCTTCTTTCCTTGCACGCCTTTTCTTTCCCTACTCAATTACAAGTACAGAAAAAAAATATAAATTCCATGAAAAAGTTCTGTTTTTCTCATTTTAGAAAGCAAAACTCATATAGCAGACATTCATTATACATGCAGTGACATGTTTCAAGCTTTTATTTCTTGTAATTTAGATGATTATGCCATATAAATAATACAAAATTTCAGTGTCTCAGCACATTTAAATATTACATAAACTCAATGAAAAATTTTATTTTTATCAGAAATGTCAGGCTACTGAAATGTTTACTTACTTTTACGTACTCAGTACTTGATTTGGCTGCCTTTTACTTGAACCTCTGTATTAATGCAGTGTGGCGTTGAGACAATCAGTTCGTGGCTCTGCTGATGTGTAATGAAAGCCCAGGGTTGCTTTGATAGCCTTCCGGTCACCTACATGGTTGGATCTGGTATCTTTCATCTTCCTGAAATATTGCAAATATCTGCAGTCTGATCATTTAAGTAAAAGCTTTGAAAAAACTGGAACTGTGACTTATTAGGCTAAGTGAGGATGTAAGTTTATCATGGCTTTACACACACAAGGGAGAATGGTAAACAGGGAAAATAAATAAATGAATGTGAGATTATGCTACTGCATTAACATATTTGTTTATTTTAAGAAATGTATACATCTTTACCCGAGTTCTAAAATGTAAGGGTAAATTTAAGGATTCTGTTCAATTCAAGACAAAAACAATGTACAGTTAAATTGTTATCTCAGAATTCCTAACTAGTGAAGCAAGTGAAGTTACTCTCAATCAAGAAACAAAACAGAAAAACAAATACCTATGTTGAAAGATCAATGAACACCAATGTATCTTTCAAAAATGCCAGTTTTCCAAAGTGGTCTCACCTTGCATCCCTTTTCATCCTCATTCACAATCATAATTTTCCCCTCAATCAAGGCACTCTCTGTCGGCCAAGTTTCAGACAGGTGATCTCCAAGGAGCTCTTCAGCAGGTGTTGCCAGACAAGTTCTGACTAACTTTACTGAGGAAGATTAGACTTTGGACTAAAAATAGGAGAAGCAAATCATTTCTGGAAGACAGGCTGAAATTACTCAACGGCAGGAGGAGGGGAAAAAAAATGAAAAATCATGATCGCAGCTCAGGCCTGTCAACAACCCGAGACATCCTCAGAGACGGGCACCAGCTTGACAACATGTCAATATCACTTTGAGTGCTTCTCTGCAAACACAGCTCTTTGGGAAATCTCATTTACTTCAACAGCTTCGCCAAAAAAAAAAAAGAAAAGATATTTGACAACTATGAAAGAAGAAAAAAAAAAATGAGTAGTTGATCTTTGAGACCGCAAGAAGATTTTTTTTAAAGAAAGGGAGAAAAAAATAGGTAAAACAACACTTCTTTGTTGATCACTGTCAGTGTGTTTACTGGACCAGACGGTGTTGTCTAACTCATGGCAGCCAACATCCATCCGTCTGAGATCTTAGAAGCCACTCTCACTGAGTTTAGCCCCCAGTTGAGTTGCTTCTTACATCTCTCACTCCTGCAGAACTGAGAGGATGACGGGATGATTGAATACAAGCTCATATTAACAGTGACGACTTCAGTCACAGAATGAAACAAGCAAACAGATCGCAGTGGCAGGTAAGCAGAAAAAACAGACAGCTCTCAGTGGCAGTAAAAGCACAGAAATTTGGCAAAGGGAAAAGTTGGGGATTTAGTAAGGTCTCTTGTAGCAGTTGCTTTATATTTTTACGTATTGGTATTTTGAAAGGACAGAGTAATATGTATACATATATAGCATAAAGCCATTATGACAAACTGCAGAACGGTGAATATGCATATTGGAGCATGCCTTGCAATTTCCATATTTAGCATCACACCCTTAGGTGGTTTTCTCGGCCTCCAGATTTAACAGCCATTCTTGAGTGTGATTTGTCCCAGGGCCTGCTGCATGTGCTGAATAAACATGAGATTCAACCTCCTTTCCCTACAGCTGGAAAAGGGTCAAAGTTGGTATTTAAAGGAACATCAAATACACTTGCAGCCAACACCTCTTTAGAGAACACGCCTTCTTTTACACAATTACAGTCATTTTCCATATCGAGAAGAATATTTCTGCTACCCAAATTGTTTATTTCTTATAAGTTTTATAATAACTTTGTTGTAGTTTCCCATATTATGTATTTCCTGCTTGTATTGATTGCATTAATTGACCAAACTTGTGTAGTTAAGTCATTTTGATCTTGTTTGTGTAACTTTTGTTTTTAGGTAGACATTGTTCAAGGAAAACAGATGAAAATTAGCCTTTAGGCTAATTCTGGCACATTTACAAAATGTTCATTAATGTGTATGTCCCTGCCAAATAAATTAATACATTTCAAATTTTATTACTGTGTCAAAGTTCTGTGTGAGCAATGTTTCCTTAGAGAAGACATGGCACTGGTATTGACTACAGGAAGAAAGCAAGTCAGTGGAGGTGGTGTGATAGTTTGGGTAACAATGTGCAGATAAACATTAGTTTCTGCTATAAATATCAGTCTTACTTAGGAAAGTATAGCCAACATAAGCATTCTTGCCAATCATGTATACCCTTTCATAAAGTACTACCTGATGGACATCTTTCAGCAAGTTAACCAAATAAGACTTCGACTTGAGTAATAAAACTAAAGTCAGTTTTCCAAACTGCAGCCAATCAGAGTTTGTTGGTTTGGGAAGCTTTTCTAGTGCCACGTTTTAATCAATAGCTTTCTTTAGGCATGTGCTTTTTTTATTCTCATCCCCCCCATATTGTACGCAATTATATTTTGCTGTGGTTGAAATAACTGACAAATGATAAAACATTTAAACTGAACTGGCATAGACTGGCATTTCCATCCATTTAATTTATATCCAACTCCTTCAGTGTTAGGGGACCAGTCTTTCTTTTCATGCCTCATCCACTGGATTAATATACAACAACACATTTCTTTAAAATATAAATTGGCTTTCTTGGCATTCCTTCCATTTTTATACAAACCAAAGTCCCCTATTGTAGGTCTTGGCTATTGACGGAGTGAAAAAGCATTAAAAATGATCTGAACTCATGTCGGAGGAGGACTTTTTTTCCCTTCTTTTTAACTGTTTACTGAAAACCATTTGGAAGGAATGACACAATTTTTGGTCTAATTGTGTATCATACAGCACAAGCAGAGTAAGCAACCTTTTTTAATTGTCATTTTTCAAGGCCAAAACCGCCTTGTTTCTCCCTCACACCAATTAGGGAATAAAAAGAGAATTTGTCTTAAGACCTACCCTCAGTGCATGCTCAATCTCCCCACTAAATCATTCAACAGCTCCGTGCTTCTCATTAGTCTGCTTAGCAAAACTTCCTCCAAAAAAAAAAAAAAAATTAAATAAGTAAATAAAAAATAAAAAAATCGTATAAATCAGTGCTGGAGAAAAGAAATCATACTCAACCCTGCACCCTCCCAGGACTACTTGAATTTAAATCAGGAGGTTCCTCTTAGGTGGTGTGAAATTTGATTGGAGGTTTTTCCACATCCGTTTGTGCTCTAGTCTCTTTAGAGTGAGCAGGTATGGATTTAAGTCCACTACAATTCTCTTTTTAAAGCTGAATAAATGTCAAAACCTGTCAGGCATTTGAGAAACATGGAGACTTTAAACAATAAGGCTGAAATTTGCTAACCACCAGATTCACAATACTGCAAGTTATAGTTTCAATGTTTTAGATAAAATATCCAATCACTTTTTGTCACTCCAGCTCTATCACTTTGTTTTTTGCTTACATCCCCTTTCTTTTCTGATGCTCTGCAAATGCCACTTTATCACTTAAAGTATCTTGCATAAGTATGTGTCTTCAGCCCCATAGGGCAACACAAAGACATATAGGATAAATAACCATGCTCGTACCCTCATGCATAAAGGACAATTTAGAGCAACTTATTTTGCTAACATGCATATTTTTGTGGACTGAGAAAGGAAGCCAGAAGTCCCTTTAAGACATCCACTCATTCAGGAGGGTGAACATCTAAAGTCATGCAGAAATATCCTGGACAGAATTTGAACTGAAGACTGTCTTGATTTTAGGAAGTAGTCCTAACAACTGTGACAAACTAATACTATTTTTTTCACAGAATATGATTTGAAAAGTGAGTAAAGGATATAAATAAAGGATTTTTTCAAAAATTAAGAAGTTGCAAAAAAAAATTTTTTTTTTAATTCTAACTTTAGAAGTTATAGCATTTGAAATCCTTTTTTTCTAAATAAGTTTCCTTTTTGTTTAAACTTTTGGTATTTTTATTTTTCTAGTATTGTGTTGATAAGTTAATGTCAAAATTTAAACTTAATGAATACACTTAATGTTAGTTTAAGCAATCAGTAACTATCAGAGTTTTGGAGAAAAAGAAATCAATGTAGTTTATTTCTGCCCCATTTCCACATGCTTTGCAAAATGGCTATCGTTAAAATGCATTCCAACATCTGACATCGTTTGGGCTCAGCTTGTTTATGGAAGGTGATGGTTAGCCGCTGAGATGCAGGACTCACTTGGGACTGGACCAGTCAAATCTCGTCAGACCCAGGATGACTAGATGAAACAGCCGTTCAAGACCCATCCGCACAGGTTTGTGTTCAAAAGACAGCATGGCATGAGGCCTGGGAGACACAACCGCCCATGGGTCCGTTTATTAAAAAATGGATTAAAGGGAGAGAAGAGAAAAAGAGAGCAGTGTGGGGGATTGAGAAAGAAAAATATGACTTATTTAGTATGTTTACCGTTTGCTTTTTCCTGGAGAGCATATAAATTTTTTAAGCAAAATATAGATTTTAAAAAAGATCCCAAATCTAAAAACATAAAATTTGCATCAAATTTGACAAAGGCATGGATCACCTGTTTAACAGGCAGACTCTGAGATGTTTAACTTTTTCTGATAAGGTCCAAAAACCTTTTTGGTTTTCTGTATTTTGCAGTTTTAGCAGCACAAAGAGGAGGTATGAGACAATAAAACCCTTGCTCTCATAATTGTAGCTAAATACAACCACAATTCATTGAGGTCAGCCAATAAACAAAATAATTTACATGTGCGTGATCCAAGTCAAGAACAAATCTACAGCTGTGAACATTTGATTTTCAGCTTCATGTTTTGCCTACCCTATTAGTAAAAAGTACATGTTTACTAAAGTTTTAGTGATAACTTGGAAATAATATTTTTTTCTGTTGTAGCAACTTTATTAACCAAAGAGAAAAGTAGTTCTGTAGAAAACTGCTTAATTTTTTCTTTTATTACACTATTTTTATTAAGCTCTTCCAACTCAGAGAAATTTCGATCCACCCAACTCTGTTGGTCATGTTGGCTCAACATGACCAACAGCAACTGTTAAAAAGGATGTTGACAATGAAAGGACCCATTCAGCACGTGGGATGGCCTCAATTTATTTGCTCAGACTGTGTAGATGGGATTTTGGAAGCCTTGGGTGCATTGCCATATTGTCTTTTAAAGATGCTTTCTAATGGGAACCCTTCTCAGTAAGCCACAGTTGTCCAATCTTGTTTCCAATTACACAGTCATTAACTTTAAAATGGGGGTGTTACTTACTGGGACATTCACCCTTTATAAATATTAGCTATAATCTTAACGGTAAATACTTTCTCACTGGAGTGATGGACTTTAAGCAGTTTGGATAACTCCTTACTACTCTTCCCAGGCTGCAACAATTACTTTAAAAAAAGAAATATATTGCTCATGTCTTTCTACCTTGACATAGTTTTAACACACCTATGTGTGCTGAGTACCATCGAATTAACAATGCTCTTTTATAGAGGTGGTCAAAGTAGATGATAATCTGGTACTTGGCTGGATTTGAACGACAGCACCTGGCTGCTTCATACCTCCAAAAAGTTTATGAAAGAAGCAAAGAGGTCAGTGCTAAGCACCATAACTTCAGCTGCTGAATGCTCTTTTTAAATCATGAGGTGAACTCACATGGAAACCTGAGCTAAATGGGTGCTTGGTACATAGAAGTAGACATGCTCTAGACATTACAGTAGAATAAAACTGAGTGTGCTTAAGGATGATACACACTCTCTTCTATTCTAAAACAGATAATCTAAGAGAAACACTAATTTCATGTTCAGTAATCAGCCAAATATTTGTATGAAACCACAAAAATGTCTGGTAAATGTGTTTCACTTACAAGTGCCACAGACTTTCCACAGGAAAAAAGACAAAGAATTTGCAATTAGCACCCATTCATCTCATTTAAATTTCTAATTGTCTATTCATATCACAACTTTTCCTTCACAGTCTCTGCAACACCATCAAAAATAGCCTATTTAAATAGCCGAATAATAACAGCAGTTCCTCAAGAGACCAGTGAAATAACCATAAGTGTCCACCATTAAGGGACCTAATAAATATGTTTTTAAAAAATGGGTGCTGATGCAAATGAAGGTTACAGTGAGACTACTTTGAGTCGACTTTGTGATGCACTATCTATTCATCACAGAGGCTCGAGCTGCACCATTTGCTGTCCTTAGCTTTATCTAATGAAGTCCCCATATGCAAATGAGTCTGCCCTTTTTCCTTGATTCTTCCCAGTCTGTGTTTATAGCTGAATAGAAGAAATGGACGTACAACGTGGCAGAAATGTTACAGGACTATAAATTCAGGGAGTAATATATGTATAGAGGGCACAATGTACATATTCTGAATAATATTTTAGCTGCAAGCTCTATTTTACAAACCACTGCAAAGTGTCACTTGCACATAGTAAAAGATGAAAAAAAAAAGAGCTATCGATAATTTTGAGATGGAATCATCTGCCTGTAAATATCTGAATTGAAGAATCTTTAATGTATTTTTGATAGTGACTATTTTGAAACTATATTATTAAGAAACAAAGAAAAGAAAACATAAAAGTGGATACAAAACACCTTACAGGAAATCCTTAACATGACTGGGTATGCTGTGAAAGTCAACAGTGTGTTTGTACTCTGAGCTAAATACTGGGTTGGGTGCCCAAGTACTCCACCTCAAGTGGACATAATACATAAAAAATTAAATCCATGTGGGACTTTTTTCTGTCTTATTTTGAGATAAAATTTCTTACTACATCAATCTTAGAGTTTTTTTACCAGATAGTTTTGTAACTGTTTAACAAATCATTATTTTTTATAAACCTGTCTCATCCCAACTGTTTTATTATGACCATTTCCATAACTTTATCCACTTTTTGATACTACTTTTCTACACACATTACCATTAACTCTTTTAAGTCACTCATTTTATGTTAGCTGTGCTTGTATAACTTAAGTGCATGTTTTTGTCGGACGTTTGCAGTGGTTTGCAAAAAGATTATTTTATGTTTTATCACAATGACAAACTTCAATGTAGTTTGCACAATAATTGTACTTCACAAACCAATTGTAACATTGTAATCTTTTTAAATTAAAGTGGACCCCATATATACTCAGTCCCCAGAGTCAAGATAGAGCCACTTTTTCCTCCAATTAAATTTGCATTAAATTGGGGTATGGTGCCTTTTTGTAGCTTTCTAAATTCAAAAAAATTATTTTATAAAGTCTTCCAGTGTGGGACAGATTCAACAAACCTGAAACCTAGTTGACATTTTCTAACATGCTTCTTAAAAATGGCAGATATATATTTTTTCTGTTCTATTTTTGTAAAATATGTAAATGTAGCTTCAGGCAGAAAACTTGTTTTCTATCAAGTGTGCAAATCTCTTTTTTTCTTTGAGACTTCATTATGGTGTTGCGGTTAGTCATTTCACACAAGCTGGACATTAGATCAGTCAGGTAATGTAGGCATTTTGAAGACACACCAACGAATCTACTTTTATTTTGGTCAAAATAAGCAGTTAAAAATTGAAAACAAACAAACAAAAAAACTCAGATTTAAAATTTGTTAGGAATTCTGAGTGGTAAACTACATTATGAAAATCCTTCTTTAATTTGACAGCAGCAGAACTTAAACTTTGAAAAATATGGTGGAAAAAAAAAAGAAATGAAAAGATGAGTTTTGCAGACTTAGTTTGAAAGCTAACTTTTTTTTGATTATCACCATTTTCCAAGCATTGTTTTAGGAAAGGCTTTGGGGGAATTATGTAAAGGTAAAACTTCCTAGCTACATTGTGTAAAGTCTTACACAGGAAAAAAAAAAAAAAACATAATATGCCGCTCAAAATGCCAACATACAATTTTAACACTTTAAAGGCAAAGAAGGAGCACTGCTTGATGACTTTTGCTCAACCCAAAGTGGCAAACACGTAAAACAGTGTGTAATGAAGAGAGAGCTGAACAGTCGGATAACATATTGCCAGACAGCAGCCATTAGCCAGAGAGCTGCAAAAGCACAACAGGGGAAAACTCAAAGAGATAGAGCGGCAACAAAGAAAGACAGGGGTAAGAGAGAGTGAGGGTTGGAGGCAGAGATGTGAAAAGGGGAGAAAGCAGAGTGGAGTGTAGAGACTGATTGCCGTTGATCTTCACAATAAACGGGGCCGACAAGCGGCAAGAGCGCCTCTGCTCCGACACTAATTGCCCGTGAAAGGTGACCCGCGGTGAGGCGGAGGCGCTCAGCTCCGATCGTTTTCGCCGCACGACGTCCGCCCTGATAGCACGCGACACCAGACAGCCAAGCCGTCACACCGGCCACCAGTCCCACCAGCTCAGCAGCCGGAACCCATCCGCAAAAGGAGATGGATAGAGGGAGTGAAAGATACTGGAAGTGAGGAGGAGAGGGATGAGGACTCGGAGGGTTGAAAGAGTGAGGGGAAATAGAAACAGGAGGCTGAGGAAGACAAGACCCTGATGGAGCACTGAAAATAGGAGAAGACTTGGGGAAGGAGACTAACTAAAACACTCAAGAGACAGAAAAGGGGGAGACAGAAAAGAGGAATCTATAGAAGTATGACATGGGGTTTCAATGTTTGTATAGAAGGAACTGAGAGTGAATTTTTACCCAGTTGGCATTCAATTGATCGTACTGTAGATTTGTTGCTCACCACTAATTTGCTATTTTTCAAAGAAACAGATGGGCAAGCAGAACAAGCAGAGTGGATGAACAAAAGGAATAAAGTACTAAAACAATACCCTAATTTATTTTGGTATCTCTGCTCAGACATTTTAATGAGAATCACTTCAACTAGATAAGAGTTCGAGTTATAATCTACATTTTGCTTTTGGAAAACAGGAGCAGACCCTAAATTAGTTAAATCATCTTTCTTGATTTACAGTCAAGTGTGCTATATACACACACACACACATGAAATAAGCAAGTTTTTCAAGCCACTGTTTTTATTCTAGGCATTTCATTGGAGACTATGCTACTGGCTTCTCCCTAATGTAAAAGTAGCTTTATTTGATATTGTGAGTTAATTTCTGTGACTGGTATAGTTTAGCTTTAGCATCAGTTGCTCTGTTTTTAAACACAAAAAATATATGCAACAACAAGACTTTTTTTTTCCTGAATAAAAAGGGCTTTTGCAAGTTAATTACCTAATCTTTTATCTGACAACTAAAAATACAGAACATTCAAACCTTGTTTGTTTGACATTTCATTACAATGTCTAAATTAAATTTTTACAAGTTTTGCAATTGTGAGTCAAGTTATTACGCGATTCAATGTAAACAGACAAATTATCCCACAATTTTAGCCTTGGCTGCATCTCTCTGATTGTTTAAACTATGTATATAACATTGGCATCATTTGAAAAATTATGAAATGGCTTAGACTTACAACTCTTGGAAAGAGTTGAAAATGTTGGTAGCACATTTACTACGAGAGCTAGAATGTCTGATGGTTCAATGAACTTGCCTAATGGGTAACATGGTTTCCTTCTTTCCTTTAGTTTGTCACAAAGTTAATTTATAAACACAGTGGAAAAAAAAGACAACTGTAAACTCTGTTTACTTTAGAACTACAGTTACTTTTATTACATATTTATGTGTCTGCAGTTCTAAAGTCCTGTATGTTTTATTAAAATTGTGTGTAACTTTGTTAAATATTAGTAATGAGTGACAAAGGCAGAACACATCTGAATTAAAGCATGTCAAAACATAAAGCTTTAAAAGTTGCTGAAGTCATTTTATAATTTGCACAATAATCCACTGGTCTGAGCATGAGAGCTGAGTGACAAAGGTGAACCCAAAACAAGAATTGTGACATTGTAAAGTGTTTTTTAATTTTTTTATTTTCAAGATTAGTTTTTATAAGTCTGGTTTGCTTTTTGGTTGAACTTATTGTCCTCTAAGGGGCTTACAATAACAACCCAGCCAGTGGCTGCTTCTCATGTGCAAGTCATTTATGCTCTTGCTTCCCTGGTGGTGAGAAACGGCTGCAGAAGGACTGGGCTGACTGGAAGTGGTTTGGTTTCAGAGTGTGTTGCTCTCATTGCTTGTATTTAGCGTCTTGAAAAATGACTTATAATTTCCAGCATGGTTTGTGTAGGTATGTTTATTTGGGCCATAGAAATACAGTAGTTAAAAACTGCACACACTATTGCTCCTGCATTTATAGCTGGACAAAAAAAAGTAAAATAATTACTTCAGTTACTGTGTTCACACACATTGACCCTTTTAGATATTTAAGCAGTTATACCTTTTGGTTTTCCTGGTTCTACTTATCATTTGCATAGTAAACTTGATATGAACTTCATCCTAATGCATTTTGTTCTTCACAAGATTTCTTTGAATACTATACATATAAGTCTGCACATGGTGAAGCATGTATAAGTAAGTAAGTACAGACTCACAGGCAGTTTGTATTACTAAAGACTGTAAGGGATCTTCATGTAATATCGATGATTTCTAAACTTAGCAGACGGTGATAAACTCAGAAATGCACTAAAATTCAAAGGCAGATGAAGAAAAAGAAAAAAAGAAAAATAATTAGGGTAACCGATGACTGAGCATAGAACTTGTCGCAGAGAGATTTAAACGTGAAGACAAGGCTACCCTGCTCTCACACAGAGAATAAAATGGCTGGCTGGAGTTTTGCCACAGCTGACAGCTCTCCAATAAGCAGATTGTGTGAGAAGCTGCAGGCCCTCCTCCCACTGCAGCACTCTTCCTGCTCCATCCAGGGCACACAGTCAGATGTTGCCCTGATTTCTTCAGCTATCCTTTGCTTGTAATTATTTGAATCCCTAAGACCATAAAGCCTTGTAAATTAAATAGTCATAACTATGCAGAAAGGGGCAAGTAGAGGCAAACTAACAGGTTAATACAGCTGATACACATTTATAAATGTTTACTAATACGCTTATTTGAAAAATGTATAACAGAGATTTGGTGTGGGAATTTTTAAAAATGCATGTCATCATAGATGCTGCACAGTAAATTGAAATATTTTTATGCATTATTACCTGATTTTCCAAAGTGTCAGCTTTGAAAAAATTCTAGCTGAAAATATTTCTGCACCTTTAATCTATAATAGTATACCCAATAAATCCATTTTATTGTTAAATGACTTAAAGTCACATTTATCAAGTTGGAAACTTCCAGAAGCACTTTTATTATTGATTTTCCTGCTCCTCTTTGGTTTTAAGAGGTAATGAGCGGATAAAGACGAGAGACGAGCCTGGATCTTTTTACACAGTGGAGCCAGACAGCTGGAGCCCAGTGTGGGGGAAGGAGCGCGGGCAGGCTACATACCATTTTCCCAGCATAGATACTGAGATATTGGAACGCAGTGGCCATTAATAACAGCTGAGTTGTCATCTACACAGTCACTGACCCCTAGACCGTTCAATAAGCAAGAAAAAAAAAAGGAGGTTTTGTATGCTGGTGTGCGTGAGGGGATGAGGTAATCTGTTCCTAAATCAGACAGACAATATGTGTAAAAATCAGTTTTAGCCTGGAATAAATAGAAATTTTAATGTTACAATATAATGCAGGAGATGATAGTGTAGCTCTGAATGTGGATATGAAAGAGGATTGATTCGGTTTGTTGTTAGCACCACCCTTTGGTAGTCCACAGTATTTGATTTTGACAACTAAACATATGTGGTTCATGTTAATTAACCTTCCTGCATTAAGACTGCATGAAATATGACTTAATTTTAAGCACAATGTTTGGTGTTGCTAAAGTGAGCATGACTCACTCATACATGCAGAAATATTTGAATGCAGCTCAACTCTTTCATTTCTAAATGTAGCAAACCAAAAATAAACCTGATGGGATGCGGTTAAATGGTAGTGTTTATCATTTTAAGCATAAAATTGATAATTTTGGCAGCACGAATAATTAATATATATTTTGGGTTTTAATTGTACAACGCAACCTTTGGCATGCATTGCACAATCTGTTACTGAAACCTAATGACAGAATGTTTTTTTTAATGTTACAAATGAATATGTTTAATACAGTTTATTCAAAAACTATTTTTAGCTTGATGTTAGGAAAAAAAATGTTTTGCTGAATATTTATTCTGGTGACAAACAAATACATTTTAAATTAGCCCCCCCCCAAAAAATTATATTAAAGTGTTTTTTCCCCTCATCATTGAAAGATCAAATTTGCAATAATTAAATAAGGGAAAGAGCAGCCTAACACTTATTCTGGATTCAACGTCTTTCAGAGGCACGACTGCTGGTGAGTCAATATTTTTGAAAAACATTTAAATAATATATATACATATATATTTTGCTTTCAGGTTTTATATGTAAAAGTTTTATTACAAAGTTTGGAAAAAGTTTGTCATTGAATACTTTAATGTTAACTTTTTGAAAAAGGACAGAATTAAGAAATCAACTTGCAAAAGCAAAGTCTTCAACATGAATCTCATATTCTACGGGAAAATGAACTGATGACTGAAACTTGTTTACTTTAAGTGTTTTTATCTGCCTCTTAGATGGAGCAATTTTAAACCCACGTTACTCACTTGAAAAGATAATCTGTGGCTCAAAATGATAATCAAGGTTCTAAACTTCTCTGGAGTCAGCACGTATCCATGAGCAATCCAAGGGACTTCCTAATTAAGAAGTTACCACTCAGAGGCTTCTGAGGCTTAATAAAAAATCTGTTAAAAAGTTCCTTAACTTCCGCCGGTCCTGCACACTTTGTAGTGCTGCAGCATAAACTCTCAAAGTGAAGGAGCTTTGCTAGTTTTCTCCCTGGAGAATATCCCCAAGATTTCCCTTTGTACATTTCCGCGAGACTACAGAGAGTGGCGAGTGATAACGCGGTCTAAGATGCTAACACCTCGCCATTAACATGTGGCCAGTCCTAGCGGCCTCTCATCAGCGCCCCAAGGGTTTCCTCCTCTGAAATGCTCTTTTAGCAGCTCCCTGACAGGCGAGCGCTTGGCTTTCTAGTTAATTAAAGGGAAAAACATGGCCTTAACTGGTGCTTGGTTGCGCCCAGCCTGCATAATGGGACGTAATTAACTTCCCCTCATCGTTACTTCACTTCAAAGGGTCGCTTTTGAGTCAGCCATGCTGACACACAAATGCACACATACATAAGATGTGCATCTATGTCTGCCTGTGCTCAAAGTTAGGCCCGGAGAAATAGATCCCCGTAACTCTCCTTGGGGAGTTGCATACGAGAGCCTCAGCTGTGATAGATTCTGGTTTAAAAGAGGGGGGAAAAAAAATCTTCCTTCAGACTTATGAGTGAACATTGTCTGAAAACACACTGGCATTTGGTGATTTTTTAATTTTTAAGAAAAAGGGTCATCAGTAGAAAATTTGAATACGATGTTAAATCTCGGCCATCGCTTGGTTCTGTTTGACTGCCTCTCTGGTTCTTCCGTATAACACAGAGGCATAAATCTCGAAAGCGAGAGACTGTTCACAGGCATTGCAAAGCACCTTTCATTTCCATCTCATCTGTGCTAATCCTCTTTTTTTCTGCTGACCAAAGGGAAAAAAGTGAAGTTTCAAGGTTAACTGATAGTAAGAAAACTTTTCAGTAGTGAAAGATCTAGATGTAATAAGATCTTGTGGCACTGAATCTTGCAATAAAAACCTCAACAATATTTATTTCTTTTGTTGAATTAGTCTCAAAAGAATAGATGCTTCATACCAGATTATAGATCAGAGCTAATTTCTTTCTACAATCACTGGTACATACATGCCCAAAAATTATACATTCCACAAAAAAAAAAAAAAACTGCAGATAAACTATACAACGTGGGGAAAATTGTTGGAAACAAAATATAAAATGTTTACCTTAATGTAGGCCTAATATTACAACATGCTACGATGTATTCTTTTTTATAGATTCAATCTCAAATCAGTCAATGAATGTTAATTTTTTTTTTGCTGACAAACTGTCTAAATAGGTTATTTAGGGTTTTATATGTATATTTTTGTGCAAATTTTGACATTTTTGTTTAATTCTTTTAGTCTGGCATTATTTTGCCTAAAACCATCTCACTACTGACCTTTTTGGTCAAACGGTTCTTAAGACAGTTGAATATTCCCATTGGTTGCAGTGGTACGGCTTGGTACAACTTCGTCACTTTGAGCATAAAGCACAGTGCTCCCTCCCCATCTCTTTCGCCCCCCCCACCTCGATGAAATGTGTGATTTATTTGCAATGTGGACCTGGTGTGGAATGAGTTTCCTCTGCTCTGAATATCAGTGAAGGTATGGTATTGACTGTGTGAGACTGACTCCAGTGTTGAGGAAGTGGGAGAAGCTAATGGTGGCTAATGGTTACTCTCTGCTCGCTCTAGACATACTGTTGATTACACGACTAAGTAAAAATCAGTGCTACCAGGTAATTAACAAGCACAGCTAATAAAGACTGCACATTGGACTGGCAACCATCATGCAAGTAACAAAAATATTGAAGAAGCCTCTATTGTGTACTTAGCAGAATTTGTTTTGGGTTTTGTAGTGGAAAATGAACAGACAAGATACAGATGGTAAGACATGCTTACCACTGGTAAGACACGTTTACCAGTGGTAACGACGCCAACATTCTGCTTCAAAACTTCCTGTTGTGTCCATTTAATTATCCCTGGTTCAAACTAAAACAGATTCTCTGCTCAAACAAAAACAAAATTATTCAACAACTAGGGATTCTTTAAAACCAAATTAGCAATTGGCATCTTGATTGTATTTGGTAAAAGACAAAAAAGGATGTATTTTTGGCATTCAGCTCTCCTTAATACTAGACGAGCATAAAAAATAGAATACACAAAACAATATGTAGACTAATTCAAAATTAGTAGCAGGGAGAAGTAGTCGTTTTTTATTTTAACTCAAACGAAACATGATGAACCATGCACAAAAGCATGCAAATGGGTAAAGGGGAGAAAAAGCAATCAGAATGCTGACATCTGCCACATGCAGTTGTCGGCTAACGACATCAAGGTGTGCCAAACGTTGAGACTTTTTCCTACCATCCTCTCCTAAACTAAATCAAGTTACCATGAATTTCCCAGCTGTGAGTGACCGAGTGAGAAGGGTGACGAGGCTCGGCCAAATCGGAATGATGGCTGTGCTCGGTTTGCCTTTTGCTGTTATTTATTCATGTGTTTATTCTTCCTGTCGTTATATCCTCCGATCCAACGGCCTCTCTCCAATCCTCTCTCTACTCTCTTTTGCCGGCAGCCAGCAAGGAAACAACGTCTCGTTGCATCAGGTGTGATGTGCACCCACCACATCCCGGTGAGTGAATCTCTAACGGGGACCAATTGTGCAATCTAGAGTAGGGACAGTAAAAAGGGACGAATTGAAGTCTGGATTTAAATACATTGCCTAAAAAAATTGATGATGGTCAAATGGCTATCCACAGGAGGAGGTCTTACTCGGGCAAACAGGGATGGTCAGCAGTACTCAAACACTCATATCACCATATGGATACTTAATGAACCACACACACACACACAGTCACCCCTTGACATGAAGAACAGTTGCCACGTTGCAGTTGCTCGTCCCCAATGTGCTCCATGGTTCCCTTGAATTTACATGTGTGCTAATTAGACTGGAAGAAATGATTGGCTGCTCACAACATCGCAGTAAAGAGGACCCAGATGCATTTGAAAGCACACACGCTCGCCTGCACGCGCAGACACATATGGACGTCTGCACACACAAAGCCCTGGCGGACAGTAATGCATTGGGGCGTGCCCCATCACACTGTGTCAAGAAACGCACCTCGCCCGAGTTTGGGCTCTGTCACAAATGATTTAGTCGTGGTCACACAACCTCACACCCCTCCTTCCTCAGTGTACAAATCTATAGCCCTCCAAAACTCCTAAATTATATCTGTGTCTTTAATATTCCCGCATGTTATATCCATGCCAATGACATAAGCTGGGAGTATTTTTGTTAGGTCTGTTAACGTTGAAGCCCCCGCAGAGCTTCTCCATAATAGACCTAAATCAGTCTTGTAATAATAACACCTCACCCAGTGTTATTCCTCCTGCATTTGTCTGTGCACACACCTTCATATCCTCCTCCTCATGGTCACAAAACACAGGACCAGACATATAGAGAGTATGTTACAATTAAACCAGAAATGTGGGTATATGTGGGACGTTGTGGGTAAATTTGACCAACCCAGAAATTGCAGTGGTGTATTTGCAAGTTAAACAGGAGAACAGTGTCTCATTTCTACAAACTGTCAGGACAAGCAGGATGCCTGAGCTGACGCCAGACTGCAGTGAGACATTGTCAGCAGAGGAAGAAATTAATAGCAACACAGAATTACTTTCTTGTAAGCAAGGTTCGATAAACAACCCATTTTTGTAAAAGTAGCCAAAACATTATTATCCATTTTTCTGATTTTACTCTTCATAGGTAAAATGAACATTATTATTTTATTCTATGAACTACTGACAACATGTTTTTGAAATTCCAAGCAGAAATTTAGCATTTATTTGCAGAGAATGAGAAATGGTCAAAATAACTAAAAAGATGCAAAGAATTTCATTTAGAAACAGCAAAACTTATGTTTTAACTCGGGAAGAGTTCAGAAATCAATATTTGGTGGAATAACCAGAAGGTTTTTAATGGGGTTCAGTGTAGTCGTCTCTTAATTTTTCCAGAGCTGTATACACACACACACACACACACACCCCGACGCACGCACATGCACACACGCCTACATCAGTTTACTTTACCATTTAACAAAAACTTATGTTTAGTTATTTTTTTCCTTTATATTTTTTCTGCATTTATGCTATTTAAACGGTTCAGGTCTGTTCAGCCTGAACCAGAGTGGGCCTGGTGTGTCATCACAACTGTGTTGGAAACAAATTATGGCTTGCAAAAATTTTCCCCCCACATTGGTTAGTGGAAAAACACTACAATTCTTATATAAGATTTAAACTGTAAAATGAAGAGCATTAAAAATAATATATTGACAAAAATAAAATCGGGGTGAATGTCTTCAAGCTATGTTTTTAAACTGATGAACCGAGACCCTAAAAGTGGGTCACGAGTTCTGCCAGTGCCGCGCTCAGACGAATGCTATTCACCGGACCGCCGACTCGTAGACAAGGTCAAATTGGATTACTCAGTTCAGAACCTCCATGTTCTTTGCCATTAGTTTCACACCAGTGCAAAACACCGTCTGCCTACATTCAGCTCCACAATTTGAAAACATTACAAGGTCAGTTGTTCACAAGTCCTCACAGTGTGTGTGTGAAACATGTGGACACACACATGTACCAACAACTCCATACTACAGCACAATTTAAATACTGCTGAGACACTTGATTCATTCAGACAAGGAGGAAGCACTCCTCCAGCGCTGTGTCAAACATTTTTCTGTCTTCCCTCCTTGATTTTATTTTTCTTTCCTTCATTTTTGTCTAAACAGGAAGATGAGCAACACAGCAGTTGTCCCTCTCAGAGCGATATTAAATCATTTGATTGTTTATGCATGCGTTAAAAAACACAGCAGTGCTCACAGTAATAACAAATGTTTATGTACATTTTATGCATTGCAAATTTCAGACCATCTGTGTGTGGTGTAAGGTGTTTGACTTATTATAATTAAAAGCTCACAACTTCCAGAACATGCAGGATGAGATCTGGTTCATCAATTAGTGAAGATGCTCTTATTTTTTTTTTTCTTTTTAACTGGAAATGTATTTTAGGTTATTTAGTAGAATTCAATTATTTAAGCAATACTTTTACATTAGGTTATGCCTATATACTTAACAGATGGAGACAGAATTTTAAGACTAAACATGTGTGCAATCTACAGAAATAAATCACAGCACATCAATATTTAACGTTTAAGCAAATCAGACCTTTGTGGGCTTATTGCACATGAAGGAGAAAACTAAAAATACAACTTAAATGCCACAAAAACTGTTTTCAATTTTGCTCCGCACCTCTCCTTGAGGTTTTGAGGTATCCATCATCCCTCCAGAAGAAAAGAAAGGAAATCATCTAATTTAGCAAAAGAAGGACGAGTGAGAAAATTCTGAAGCCCCCCAATTATGAGTAATTACCGCTTTTCTCGCTCTCGACTTGGTGAAATGATTTGATGCCTTTCAGAGGGGAGTCTGGTTTAGCTCAGAGCAGACATCTCCCCTCTGCCTTGTGTTAGTCTTTGGCGGTGGGTTAACATGATCATCTGGAGGAGATAAAAGACGGGGCGTTTAAAAATGATGGCGCTGGAGTCGAATCTGCTGGTCATTAATCATGAGAGGTGGTACAGTACTGAGACGGAGCTCTGGTATAGGTGCCCCAACAACCTTTAGCTGTGACCAAGACGGCGATGGAATAAAAATACCTGAGGTGTCTGATGGCATGTGTGTGAAAATGTCTGTGGTGTTGTTCCCACTAGTAATACCGTTAACAGAAGAAAACATGTCCTTCTGTCCACAAACATTTTGTTTCTTACATGCACCAGTTCAGAGAGAGAATTACACTGTAAAAAACATGTAGGCCTTTTATAAGTAGTTTCTTTTCACAATAGTTTTCTTATGAGCAATAATGCTTTAAATAAAACATTTATTATTTTTACAATTAAAAATTAGGCTGTCTTAAATAAATCTTTATAGAAATAATAATACATTCGCTCTCAGAAATAATAAAACAAATTTATACATTTAGTTATAGAAATAGCTCAAAGGTAGAGGGAAGTCCAAGTAAATATTTGTTAAAGAAAAAGAATTAAGCCAAAATACACAAGTGCTAAACATATCAGAAAAAGAAGTGCCAATCCGAATAATTTATCATATTTGTATTCACCCTTGTCTATATTTCTAGTTTGCGCACAACTGTAAAGCTGAAAAGTGTACTTTTTTATTGTACACTTTTCAATCAGACAACGTTAACCTTCTGAAATGGCATTCCAAAAGTCCTAAACTCAAACTTTACATAATATGCTTGGAAATCCATTCCATGCCATCAGATCAACCAGTTTAAATGAACTCTAGGAAATGTGCAAAGCAGCTTTGATGAACATTTGGAATTATCGTCCTGTAGAAACAATCAATCGTGTTCAATTAAGACACTGGGAAATAGATATAAAAGAAAAACTTACCTGTAACAATCCAAGTTCAGGTGTCTTCGTCAAACGTTCAGCTCCGAAAACCAAAATCCCCCACCTTTTGGTGATGACTTTGGTGCATAACCGCCACCTTGTGGTAGTGTTTGCTGCATGTTCCAGCTCCTGGTGGAAAATACACCAGTCTGAACAGCTCTCCAGTTCCTAAAGGAAAATTCAAATAAGGGTCAGTGAACTGGATTTACAAAAGAAAAAAAAATAAAATCGTTAATCAGAAATTGGGTAAAAATCTCTATAGTCACGGCCCATTCTATTTAATTCTTTATTTTTGGGAGAAGTTATTTCAGATAGTTTAGGTACACATATTGGCTAAACTACGGGGGCAATCTACTTGGGCAATAATAATTTCATTCAAATGCCTAACAAGAAATTTCTTTTTCTCAGTGAAAAACAACGTTAATAAATTATAATTAAAATGCTCTACAAAAATCCAAATGCTGGAAATTATGTGACTCAATTAGAAAACCCTCAAACTTTAAGTGTCCGCAAGAGAAGTGAAGAATTGCTTGAACATCTTCCTTAATCAATAAAATTTATATTCGAGTCATCAGTTTGCAATAGGCAACTGTTTATTTCTGTATCCCATGTATCTTTAAAAGTAGCAATGCACTGTGGAGTAATAAGAAAAATAGCTAAATTAAAACAGTAATCAACTGTGCATCCAGCAGAATATGTATATTTGCAGTTTGTGCAACATAAATAATCATTTGAGGTCTTTGATAAAAAAATTTTAAAAAAATGTTCCAATAGTAAGGAGACATAAAGAAGAGCTTTTTCATCCAGGGAGATGCTATAGAATATAAACACAGTTTGTTTTGAGGGAGCTGTGACCCCTCTTACACTTCAGATCACAACAAAAGCCCCCAGAGGCAAGCAGAAAACATCTGTCTATCAAAAAGCTGCAACTTCTGCACATCCTCGTGATACAGACACGGCATTCACACACACAGATGCCCTCAACCCAACTCCTCCCACTCACTCCAAATGTTACACCACAACACTGACACAAGGCAAACACAGTTCCAATCCACCTGGTCTTTTGATAGCTCACACACTCAAAGATGACAATGCATTGATTTTTTTATTTTATTTTTTTCTTCATCCCTCCCCCTCTTTTCTGGCTCTGCTGGACGCGTCGACGGAGCAGTGTGGAGAAATCCATTAAGCCGACACTTCTCGTTTCCATTGACTGACAGGCCTTGACGGGCCCAGGCTTTTGGCCCACCCGCTTGACTGGCAGCTCGACAGTTAAACAAGCCCTCCAGTTGCTATAATAGTTTAAAACACTTTCAATTACCCGAGTCAAACAAATCCAGCAGACAAGCACTCGGGCGCTCCTCTACAAGCAATCGCACACCCCAGCAGGTCCCTCTCCGCCTGTCGTTCAGTTTATGCCGAGATAGCAGCAACGATGTTTTTTTTTTGGTTTTTTTCATATCAATATACACACACGAAGAAAACAAAAACTCTGGGACTAAAATTTGAAGAAGCAAACTGCAAGATACCCTGACACGAAGGAAAACTTCAGTTTCGTGTGAATGCAATAATTCATTCACACAAAACTAAGGCAATGCAGCCATTCTCTTTGCATTTACATGAAAAGACGATCTGATTTTCCCATCCTCCCAACTTCTGCTGTTACATTCACACATTAACAGGAGGTCAGGCATTTACCACAAATCAATGAAATACTGGAGGAATAAGACCCGGCCCATAAATCAGTTGTTAACAAGCAGGTTAGACTGCATCGCAGTCGACTCCGGTTTAAACCCTCCTGTGAGACCTTAATAAGCACAAACAGGAGGGCAATTAACAGTTTTTAATGAGGAATTTTGGTTAATTTGAATGTTTTGTTCAGATTTCCAAGGCATCAACCATGATGAATACAATTTAACTAGTGTTCACAAAATATATATTTCTTGGTGTTTTTATAAATTATGCCCTGTATTATTATTTACAAGACTAGTACGATTTGCAGGACATGTCTAGTGTATTAACACTGCTATGGTTTCAGTAATTGAAAATAAATAAATGTAAAAAAAAACTTCAGCAGTTGTGATGCTTTGCTTTCATCCACCAAATTATATTTGGCACTTCAGTTGCATACTGTTTTTCTGAAAATCAACCAACCAAACAAAATAACAACGAGTGAGATACTGAAAATCTTAAAGGGAGACAAAGGAATGTTATGCAAAATTGACTTTTTTGAGCTGTGTAATGACATTGTAATGTTATTCCATCATCAAAAATATACCTGGAGAGTTGCTTTGATTCTTTCATGCATGTCTCAGGAATACTTTAATCTGGCAGATATTTGGGGATGCCTAAACGCTTACTCTCACAAAGCGCCACCTATTTCCACAAAGCTCCTCTTTAGAGCTGCAGTCTCCAACCAAACTTCAGCCTCCCCACTCAGCTCCACCAAGCCAGGAGCAGCAATTAGCAAACTCCAGGTGGACCTATGCATCTGCAGAGCTTATCATACAAACTACTTCTCAGTCCAACTCTCCTAAGAACAGTTAACGATATAATGAGAAGCATTGTTGTGAGGACTCAGTGTATTATAAGCCTGGCAGGCCACCAGGCTTTACTTGTACCCACACCAGGCTAAGCATTATTTATTTATTTACGTCTTTTTAACATGTTTGCATTTTTTAAAAACTTTATAGTTGGTGTTCAGGTATTAATCTTCCAATAACACATAATTATCAAGTGATATTTTCAAATGTCCTGTGAACTTCAAACATTTTTTAATTAAAAAAAACACACAACGGGCTGCTGGATGAATAACTGCCCTGGCACTCAACCACCAGGCTTTGCAAGTTTTCTGGGGGAAACCTTGGGTGACCTGGTTATCGGGGAGTGTCAGGAAGAGCAAGAATATCTTAAAGACTTTTAAGTCATGTTTAAAATATATAGGATTTTAGAACAACTGAAGGTACTAGTTGCTTGGCTGTGCTATAAAATATCACTATGTGCCTGGAAAGAACATAATGTCGACCCTTTAAGCTGATTTGAAACTGCTTTTGGCTGTTTAGTTATAAATGTTGAGTAAACTACCACTTTGTAAGAGTGATTGGTCTCAATCTTTCCCATCACCGCCTGTGGTCTTTGTCATCAGAAATATTTCCAGTTCCACCAAAATGTTATTTTACAAGTGGAGATGCCTGCAAAAATCTCAGGTCAGTACCAAGAAACATATCCAGCTTAAAATACCCTGTAAAATCTTAACCTAAACTCTTTTTGTAAATATTTGGCTTTTAACTTTTATTTAGGTAGCACCAGTTAATTAGTACTTACCAGATGTTTCTAATAGCTGAAATGACACAACATTACGACAGGCATCACCAGTGCAGCGAGTGCAAATGACTTATGTGTTCAAAACACTGCAGCAGGCTATCCTCACACATGCCAGACCATAAATGTCATTCAGCTCAGTGTGGTCTGGGAGGAGTCATCTGGCATTAACTTTCACTGGAGCCAATAATGGCCACAAACCAGCACTTTAGAGGTAATTGGAGCAGATTTTAGCTGAGTAACATTATTAGGTGCCTTTTTTCTGCCAATATATACATATATTAGATTTAGCAGGTCAAGGTAACTATTTACTCAGAATGTTAAAAGTAAGCTTTGCAGGAGGTCACCATCAGGTTTCTTACTGACATCATCTCTCATTCAGCAATACTAGCTGGTATCAGACACAACCCACAGTGACTGGATCCTACTTCACATTCAGGTGTGTGGGTGGGTGTTTTGGAAGCAGTGGTTGTTCTGCACCTTCTACAGTCATTACTTTAAAAAAGGACAGCATCAAATATCAAATCAAATACAAGCTACACAAGTTAGCCATATAACTGAAGTTTAATTTAAATACACAAATCTGAATGCTTGTGTAAAAACCTGTCTGAGTTTGACTTTAATGCATTTTTTCTAAAGAAAGTCCAAGTTGGGGACCTACAGTGACCATTCCTCCACTAATCTATGCTCAGGCTTCCTATCCAGTTCAATACACCTAGGCGCCACAGTGCAAACAGCCCAGGACACACCGTGTAAAGTGACTCTACAATCCTCCAATTGCCCCCCCACCACCACCACCACCTTTGTCGTTGGACACTACTCACCCTTAACAACCACCATTGATTTTCTTTTTTTTCTCCTGATGAGGATCTGGCCAGCGTTTAATCTAACATTGTAGCCTCCTGCTGTAGGACACGACTGAGCATGGCATGCTAATCAATTGGCCACCGCAACCCTGACTGAGCAATTATCTTTACTTCTGCTGATGAGAAGTAAGTAGCTGTGACCGAGAATGCGTTTAAGACTCATCTATCCAGCCATCTTTGTGAAAAGGCTAAATATCAGCAACACATATTCGCTGAACAATACTGTGTCTCATCTAAACAGTGAGTTCCAGATACATTTTGCTTTCTTATCTGAGAAGCAAAGCAGATCAGGATTATATTATTGTGAAAGCCTCCTACTCAGTAATATTTTACATTTAGTCACAGCACTTCAAGGCTCTCAGCATGTTTGACTAAATACATTATCAAGTCTCTTGACTACAGCTCATTGTTTACAGGGATTTGACTTGACCATTTATGCTGCTCATAATCCAATTCATTGGTTACAGAGAATAATCTTTAGGCAAGTGCATGTGTGCAAACATTTTTATATTGTAAAAATGTGTGTTCCCTTGCACTTTTGTTTCTCTTTTTGGTCATAAAGTGTTATTGATCATATATTTTTTAATAAAGTGGACAAAAATAACCAGTATAAATAGATTAAATATAAATATTTCAAAATAGTGTTAAGGGCCAAAAGCTTTCCAAGCCAAGTGGTTGTCACTAGGTTTTCTTTTTTTTTTTTTGACAGATAACTTGAAGTTAAAAAAATACAAAATAAAACTCCTACACCTCCTTTCAGTACCACTACTGCCATCTGCAGAAATGCATTTCTCCCAGATATAAACAAAACCAACGAGAGTCAAAAACATGGCTGCTGCCCATGTCCCCCCAACAGCTCATTTACACTAAATTGAAAATGGCTGCAAACAGATGCGCAACATCTTTGACCTCTAGTCGGACTTGGAAGCAGAAGCAGTGAAGCCTCCCACACAAGCATCAAAGATACAGAAGCAGTTTCTGAGTCTTAAGTCAACAACAAAATATTTGTCTTTTCCAGCAGCCAGCGGACTTGGGTTGCTAAGTAACGGGGCAGTGACAGCTGATTCTGACTTAATAATCTGGAGGTCTTTGAGGTGGCTCGTAAACGTAAGTAAAAACAGTAACTTTCAAGTAAGTTACTTCTTACTTGAATTGTGTAAGCAGTAAAGATCTAAATGGAAACTAAAGAAACATCCAAAAAGTAGATTTTGCACTATAGCTCCCTTTTAATTTTTGTCATTAACAATCACACAAGTCAGTATATTATGATGTGCTGAATTGGACAATTTCTGATACAGAAATGATAATGTTCTTCACTCTTTGCTTTATTCTTGTTCAGTACCAAAGAAAATTCAACAATTGTTTTAGAGGTCATGTTTAAGGTCCCATGATTTGTTGTTGAACAAGTTTAAACAGTAAGAAAATAGAACTAAAAGCTAGACAGGCACTTATTTTATGGTATTTGTTTACATTGTACAACAGCAACTATCAAAAAAAAAAGAAGAAAAAAAATATATCTGGTTCTCTGTTTCATCACCACATGAATAAGTAACTAACATATAGACCGCATCCCCATTGTACATCAAACACAACCACGATTGCATGTGACAAGCCTGGCAATTAACAATTTCTCTCACTCTGAATTGGAACCATAAAAAAGATGATCAAGGCTAGCTGATATCCACAGACGATGCATAATTTATGTGGCTGGTACAAAATACCGTTCTGTTGCAGTTCTGTTCATTCACTCGACTAATTCATTGAAATAAAGCGTCCCAGAGGGGTATCAGTGTAATCAAGCCTAATCCCAGATTGATTTGAGAAGCAGTTGAAGACACAAAGGCTGGAGGAACATGGGGAAGCTTTCTCTCACAGGAGCAGAGCTGCAGAAAGCCAAGTGAGCAAAAATGAAGTTCAGATACTCCAAATCCAAATACCAGAGGAGAAAAGCAACTATTTGAATGAAGTTTAAAAGCATTTTTTTATTTTAACATCTCTTATTCCTCCCCCCAAAAAACCCATAATTATTACATTTGCTGAGACTTAACATATTTGATGGTAGTAGTTGTGGTTGTGTTGAAATGTAAAAGCAGCACTAATAATATTAATAATAATAATAATTATGTGCACAAAAAAGCAACAAAAAACACACAAGAAAACACACAACAGTAAAAAAAGAAAGAAAAAAGGAGACAAAACAACAACAACAAAAAAGGAAATAAAGTCTTGGATTTGCTGTAAATGCAGCAATCAAGGTTTTTTGGGGGTTTTTTTGGCTGATAGATTTTCAGTTTCTTTGAGTTCTGACTGGCTGGTTCCAGTTTTTGCCTGTTTCTGCAAGAACTCACAAAAGAGACAGAATTAAAAAGGTGTTTTGATAGAGATAAGAGTTTTCCTAGGGAAAATTAGGGAATTAACAATTCTGGTTAGAATTAAGCACCTAAAAAATTGTGTCAAAATACACACTATCGGTTGATGTTTTTATTGACCACAAATACATTTAGTACTTTAATTTTAATACATACAGTTAACAAAAAGGGGAAAACCCAATTTAATTAAGTAATTGATGTCCCAATCACAGATCAGACGATTGATTTCTCATTTTCTTTAGTGATAAATGAATTCCAAACGACATTTGTCCGACTATAATCTGCATAACTGCAGCTTCACTCGGTACAAAATGCTATATTTTTCACACTGTTAGAAGAAATTATAATCTCTGCCTGTCTTTGTTGCAGCTACAGCCCTGATACCTTTTCCCTGCACACCAACTTCTCAGAGAGCTTCACTACATCATTATCTTTTCCCACAGACCCCACAGCCTCATCCTGTCCCACTTTGACTAAAACGACAACAGACTCCATGTTCCTTCTTTGTCTCCTCGCTGTCATCACAGCAGAGAACAGAATTAACAAAAGGTTTGAGAAGAAGGTGATATTTAAAAAGAACAAAAGCTAATTCACTGCAATAGATACTAGTTATTAACTGCACTTTTTCTTTAAAGAAAAAAAAAGTTGAGTTTCTTCCTTTTTGACAGGATTACAAAAATGTATAAAAGAAAGAAATGACGGTTTCTGTTTTGTCAATCTCTCATAATAACAATCGCCTGTACCTCCAAATTCAGTATGTTTTAAACAGGTAACCAATAAAGAGTGTTTTTCGCCTGCAACTCAAGTCTAAGTGTGTTGTCAAGTGTTTGCATGCCATCTGCTGATGAATTTCTGTCTTTTTAAATTTTCTAATTGAATGTTTGACTTTGGTGCTTTTGTGGAAAGATTTATGATCTTAAATGAGTCTGACAAGAGCCTTAACCTTGACAACATGTTTCTTAGCTTCAGCCGTCTTAGAATTATTCAGGAAGCCACAATTGGTAAGAAAAACAGTAAAATTATTGAAAGATCAGCTGGCTCCACCTAGTGACATCTTTCCGCTACTACAAATCTCTAACAAATAAGTTAAAAATTAAAATGTATTACCATGTGCCTTGAAAGAACTGATAATATGTGGCTGACTTACATTAAATTGAGCCTCTACGTTCAGAAGAACTGTCATAAAGATATTTTAGTCACACTAGCACACACGGCACTTGATTGTTGCCTTTAATACAACAATTAAATCGTCAGTTTCAGGTTCATTTGTACTTCAGCAGTCGGTGCATCTTGAATAGCGATATAGAAAATGCTTAATGGTTTCAGATCAGTTTTGTTAACATTAGTAGCAACATTTGCTGAACATTTTCTTCAAACCTTTCATAACAAAAACCATGATAGAAGATGCCATGTTCTTCATGTTCCACCAAACTGGTAGAGACTCATTCCCAAGTATAATTTTGCATTGAAGGTTAGCAAAACAAATAAGTTAAACTTGATGTAGCATCTAACCAGATAAAAAAAAGAGGAAAAAATCACAAAATGCTTCACAGAAAAGAAAACAGGCCATAAGCTAACAATTCATAAAAATAAGAAATAGATAAATCTGGCTTTAAAACCACATATGATTACCATTTATCATGTCCTTTCTTCAATATTAACATTTATTTTGTTCCATAACATATTTGGCAGCATTAATGGTGCGCATACCAGCAGCAGAGTGTTTCATAGGTCATCTGGCTCCATCTACTGATACAATGCAGAATAAACCCACATCTCACAAAACAGAGCAAGCACTCACAATTGGGCCCATTTCTGCTACAGTTTTTTTTAAAATATGGAACACATTGTTTTAATCCTACATGTAGCACAGATCATATAAAATACAACTAACTGCTCCAGTTTGGCAAAAGCATGGAAAAAAACTTTACCCAGGCTCTGGCATGACGAAGAATCTCAATTAATTCCACAAACGTGGGTCCTAACACACAATGAGAACACTTGCACAGGCCACAAATTCAGATAATTTTAGAAAAAGGAAACTGATAAAGAAAAAACATGTATATCCCCCATTCTCCATATCTAAAAACAGGCATGAAGTTAGAGGGCTCCATCTAGTGTCCAACTGCATGACTGGTTTTGATCTGGTCAAGTTTTCTGACCATTTTTGAAAAATATTCAAGCTTAAAAATGCAATATGTTCATAAGATCAACACTAAATTGTATCCAACACTTTAATTCTAGTCACATCAAGAATGAGTAGAAATTTAAAAGACAAACATGAAGCAGCGAAAGCAACCCTTTAATCAGGGGTCTCAAACTCCAGGCCTCGAGGACCGCAGTCCTGCAGTTTTTAGATGTGCCACAGGTACAAGACACTGGAATGAAATGACTTAAACCTCTACCCTCCTTGTGTAGATCAGTTTTCCAGAGCTTTAATGACCTAATTATTCTGTTCAGGTGTGGTGCAGCAGAGGCACATCTAAAAGTTGCAGGACTGCGGCCCTCGAGGACTGGAGTTTGAGACCCTTGCTTTAAATAAAGCAAAAATTTCAACTTTGCCTTTAAAGCACAGGTGTCAAACCCCAGTCCTCAAGGGTCGGTGTCCTGCAGTTTTTAGATGTGCCACAGGTACAAAACACAGGAATGAAATGGTTAAATTACCTCCTCCTTGTGTAGATCAGTTCTCCAGAGCCTTAATGACCTAATTATTCTATTCAGGTGTGGTGCAGCAGAGGCACATCTAAAAGTTGCAGGACAGCGGCCCTTGAGGACTGGAGTTTGACACCCCTGCTTTAAAGCTTTGCAGTCCAGGAACTCTTTCAACCCATTATGTATGTTTTTTCAAGCATTACACAATATTCAACCTCCCCTGCTTACTTACAGAGTTACTGTACGGTAACTGTTTTCTGCTCGTAAATTTTCATTTGACTTCTTTTAAGGGCAAAAAAAAAACTGATCATGAAGCTGTGCTGATAAATCTGTACTGTATTTTTTCACATTTTATCACACATTTCAATTCAAACATTTTTGTATCTTACAGAGATAACCTGAGTAGAAGTAAATGCAGTTTCCAAATAATAGTTTCCTTGTCATGAAAATTTGCACTCACTTATTAAATTAACGCCACAGGATCAATGACCACTGTTTTATTTAATTCCATTTTACTAATCTGATTATACCGAGATCCACAGAATAAAAAAGAAATCCATTTTAATCCATTTTGACTGACAACCAACGCAGTGAGTTTAAAACAAGATGAGCCAACACCTTCTTAACAACACAACAGGGGGAAAAAACTATTAAAATAGTCTAACATGGAGTCAAAAGCACAGATTATTACCCGACGTTCAGTTGTTAATGTCATTGCTCTGGCGCAGGGGACAGTTTCCTGTTATCTTCTTCGTGGTTTGTAGTTTGTTTGTTTCGGACATTGTTATGTGGCCCTCACAGGAGAAAGTTTGGGGACCCCTGTCTCACGGGATGGACCTTACCAGAGGAGCCGCTTTTCATTGGCTGATGCCCATTCTACGTGATCACGTGCGTGGCCGTCTCACAAACACACCGTTAGCTTCCCGTTAGCTAAGTACAGCATAATGGCAGAACTGATACAACTTCTACACCTTGAAGCCTGTCTGCTACACAGTGTTACGTTAGCTAAACAGATCAATATGCAATGTGTCTGTATCTGACATACACTAAAGATTTTATTTTAGCAGAAAAGGTTTTGGACTAAACTGTTACTCGTGTTAGCCACGCTAGCACCAAGTACAGCTAGTCAGTCAACCATCGCTGTGTTCAGGGAAGCGCTGATTAATAATCGAGAAATAAATATCAAGCCTGGAAACTTGATATCGTAACGGACTGAATGCTATGTTTTTAACGTAATCTTTGCTCGTCTAGCGGGGCGCAGGCGGTTGCCACGGTAACAGGTGTGCTTAAACTACAAAGAGAGAGAGAGAGAGTAAAAAGGTAGGAGTGGTTTTGAGTTGATCACCTGTTCGGGTTATTTTACCTTTGTTTACCTTTGCTGTGGCGCATTACAGCCGCTGTGGTTTCCTCAAAACGACACAAACGTAGCCGCTCCCAGGCTGGGCCTCTTTAACTCCGTCTGAATCAGACGCCAACGCCTTTAATGGCTGACATGACGAATAATCTGATGTAACTGCTACCATAAGTCGCTTCCATGGTTTTTAATGATTTATCGCTTGGACTAGCCTATTCACGCGTGATTTTGATTAATTTTTTATTGAATGAAAACATCGCAAATTTAGTTTTTCCGACATTAGAATATAAACAGAGTTTTGCGCACATTTGTGATAGAAACGCAGCTACTGACCGGAGCTGCAGACCTCGACCTAATCAATGCAGGACAGAGGGGTCCTGAGGTTCAAGGTTGAAACCTAGAAGAACAAGAGAGGCTGGTCCTTGAGAAGCTAATTTGTGCAATGACAGTAACAACTTGTTTCCAAAGTAATTGAAAATGTAACCTTAGGTTTATTCTAAGTGTACCACTATGAATATTGTGCAGAGCGAGGTTTAGATTTTCTTTTGTTCACTGGCTGGCACACACTGCTGTCCTTAGGTCACCCACAGCAATAATAATTACCTTCAAAATGGTTTACTTGAACTTTTGTGGTCATCATAGTGCGTTATCTAAGGAACTTGGCTAAATGTCAATGTGCTCTATTAGATTATTGTGGCCAGCTCAGTGCAGGGACAGAAAGTGCTTTTTATGAAAATACAGAAAGGTATAAAGTTAGTTAAATTCAGTTCAATCGAATAGTATCTCACATATAATTGATGTCACACAAAAAATGATACGTTTAGCTTTCTATTATCAGCTTCTACACTAAAAAAAAGTTTTATGCATTATTAGGTTCAGCTAAAACAGATGTAGGATATTTCTATAGAGACTGTACACCTGCAGATTTCATTCTATGGTAAGAAAGGTATTTATAAATTACCTCACAAAAATATTTAAAAAATCCAATTTTACCACTTTACAACCACAAATTTAAATAATGAATATAAATTAATTCAAGAATAGAGAAGAAACAGGTCACTGACATTTATCATCTGGTTCATTGATTTTGTTCTTTAGAGAATTTTCTCTTCAGTTACTTTGCTCATTTTCAGACTGAAATTTTGGCCTATTTTTCATTGCAAAATTGGATGGAAAGCAGCTAAGAATGTCAGTTTTAAAGTCTCCACACCGATTCTCAATCCCATTTGAATATCTCTGCCTTGATTCGGGGTCATATAAACACACAAATATCCTTTAATGCAAACCATTCCACAGTAGCTGTACATTTAGAGTCGTTGCAGACAGTTGAACTTCTGCCACATACTCAAATTGCCTGCAGCTTTTAACAGGTTTTCTTCCGCACTGCTCTGCACTTTCATTCCTCTCACCATCATCTATCTCTGCCCGGGTTCCCTGTCCCAGCTTTTACAAAAACATCATCATGGCATGATGCTCCAGCCACCATATTTCACATATTATGGTAGTGCTCTCAGGATGTTGTTAGGTTTTTCTGCCACCATTAGCAATGTGCTCTGTCTGTTTTTCTTGCCCAAAGAAAATACCTCTGGCTCAAGGCTCCTGGCTTTGCTGGATGAAGGCACTGATGGAGATGTTGCCGCCACTAACAATGTGCACTCATTCTTTTTTTCTTTGGGGGGAAAACACAAAACAAGAAAGTACCATTGGCTTACTGCTTCTGTTATTTTTTTCTGCGTCTTCTCACGTCAGATAAACTGCTTCTACATCTGGTTCTGCTGGTTTCTACCTATTAAAAATGAACTGTTCCTCTCCACTGTCACCACATGCTTGCAAAGAGTGAGGGATTGCTACAAAAAGTTAATAACTTAATGCAACCTCTTCAAGTAAGCAGATCTTTTGTATATATCATGTATATTTATTTGCAAATTACTACGAATTGATTAAATCAATTTAATTAGGCTATAAATGGAAAGTATTAAACTAAATTTGAATGTAGTTGAAAGGTAGGATTGTAGTATTTGGATAAATTGAATTGAATTGATTGGTTCTATAAAAATACTCAATATATATTGAATTAGTCTGATAAACATGTAGTCCAAGTTTCACCAGGATTACTGTACCAACTGAATTTCAGGTAAAGTAAAAAAAAGAAGAAACACTTTTTTACAAAAGCAATTAGCCTTTTTTAATTTTACATTGCATTGAAAATTTACATTATAGATTCATACATTTTACAAATAATTTCCTCATAAAAATATATTTCTGTACAAAACACTTTTTTATTCTATATTTTCTCTTTTTTTCTCTCAAATGGTGAATATTTCCAATGTCCCCGGGCAGGAACGGCTATAAGTCTTTGAAATCACATGGGCGTTATTGCGCTCAGTCCATAGGAAAAGCTTGTGGCAAAATAGACTGAAGCTTAGAAAAAAAATAGCCTTGTTCAGAGAACAGGAGAAGGTGTTGGCATTAGGGGTGTGCAGGTACCTGTGTGCATGCAAAAACAAAACAAAAAAAAGCATAGGGTTGATGGCACAGAGGAGCCCATGACTTTATTTTTTGGTAGGCACTGAGTCAGATTCTTACCAAAAATGTGAGCAAAAACACAAGAAGAGCAGCAAGGACCAATCCAAAATGTAATAAAAAGAAATAATATCACCACAGCGGTAAAGTGCAGGATGGTTGCTGGGCGGGTAAACAAAGAAGCCACAGCTATACTGCTGCTTTTAAATCAGTAATGACTTTAAAAAGGAGTTTTGTGTCGGCTGGTGGCAGCTGGCGCCTGTGGTCACAGCAGCGGGGGTGTTAAAAACAGAGTGGATGTTTTCATGCTCCCTGGCACCTGGACTCATTTAAAAGCGCAGGGACAGGGACTTGCTCTTCAGATTCTTCAAAAACAAAAACTTTGAGTTTTTTGGGGTGGGGGGAGGATTTACATCAAAGCTGCAGATCTTTGACTGGTGACGACATTTTACTCCCATTGTTAATGTTTCTCTTCTATTTTTTGGCCAATTATTAACTGGCTGCAACCAATGCCAAAACCTTATATTTTCTCATTTGAGAGAAAGATGTGTAGTATTCCCATGCCTCAGCAGGAGTTTGTGGCATGGCACCATGAGCAAGACAAACAACCTTCATTAAGAGAACACATAATAAAGATGCATTACATGTGTCATCAAAATGAGGTAGATCAGAATAAATTCAGCTACCCACATGAAATTAGGCAAAACTGTATGAATTACAGGTAAAATTTAAAAAAGGGTCAACGTTTTGATCTGTTTGATCATTTTTAGCTTAGCACTTGCTAAAACAAATTGGAATCTGGATGTTTAGCTAACTGTTAAACACTAAACCGTTGTGTGCAGTTGTCTCGCTTCCGAACTGCAGTCAGTGGCATCTGCTTCTGAAACTCTTAAATTAAAAATTTGGATTGTGTTTTTTCCCCCAATTGTTCAAATCACATTCACTGAACTGTTGTAGATGAAAAGAAAAGAAATTCATAGAACACCAGAAAGATCAAAACTCTGAAAGTCCAGAACAAAAGACCTTTTGTCAACTTTTTTTTTTTTTCATATTTTTGAAGCAAGCTGCATTTTTAACTTCATCAGACGTGAAGGCGATAGTTAGGTTGTCTCCTTCCAACAATGTCATTATCTATTGGCACCCTGCTAAAGATGTCTAGATAATGTTAAAATAAATAGATGGATTAGCTAATAAACCAAAGAAATAACTACTAACAGGCCCAATGTACTATGCTGTGTCTTTCTTTCAAAGTTCTTGGGAAACTTGTTAGAGTATGCAGGATCATTCCCTCTGAAATATCAAGAAGACTCAAAACAAAACTGAAGGGAAACATAAAATGGCTCATCACGGCGTCTTAGGTAGCATAAAAATTCCAAAAGTACAGTAAAATCAATTAAAAAAATGGTTTACCAGTTGCAACATCCTGGTCCTTCCTTAGCCATCCAAGTAGAGAGACCTTAATCACTGGGAAACGTGGTTTAAACTCTTACATATTTTAGAAGACTGTCCTATTGGCAAATAGGAGTTGTACAGTTAGCAGTAGGGAAGCCAGTAACTGTGTTACCACTGTTTTTGTTAGAAAAAAAATAATGAAGTAGGAGTTTTCCCCTCTTGACTTACAGGACAGTGTGAGATTCTGTTACTGTAATAAAGGTTAATTTATACTAAGGCTTTTTACACAATAGGTTTGGAGGATGCATTAGATAAAAGATTAGATAGTAGTTTCCCTTCTTATCTGCTCTGAACAGACGTTTCATCTCACATCATTACACCGATTCTCTGCAGGTTTTTTCGCCTCCTCAGTATTTGACGCATTAACTACAATCAAGAACAGAGCAATGTCAATGTACAACACAAGTTTTCTAGCGCCATCACACAAAGTACACATAATGCAGGCAACCAGCAATCATCATTAAGTTGTCTGCCCAAATGGAAACGTCTATTTTCACTAATATGTTAAAGGTTGTTTGATTTCTCTGGTACAACGGTGCTTTTGGGTATCTGCCTTCTTTCAGATTTCATCTGTTTTTGCAGCTCTAAAATGTTCTGGATTATCAAACTAATTTATAACATTAAAAGATGAGTAGAAGAAATACAAAAAGCAGTTTTCAAATAAAAATGTCATGTATTAAAGGGAAAAAAAGCTAACTAACTTGAACTAACTTGACATTACAAGAAAAACATATTGCTCCCTTAGTTAAATTCTAAATTAATTGTGATTAAGGTTCTTGGAGTTTAATTTCTCTAGCGAAATGTGGGTCTAATTATTGGCAGCTCTCTAAAATCCAGACATTAATTTAAAGAGAAGACATCACAAAGTAGACTAATAGATCTCAAAAAGAAGCATGCCATGCTTGGATCTCAAGACATTCCAGGAAAAATGAGAAAATAAATAATTTTTAGGGCTATGACATTTATGGCAGTAACTCAGCAGTTTTTAACTGTTACTTATCTAACTGCTTGTAGAACTTAGCTGTGCTGCAATGCAAACACTAGCTGGTATATAAACAGTGGAATTGAATACAAGTGCACTCGGATTAGTAGCAGGACACAGATCAAATCTGAACAGCTAAAAATACAACAAACTAAAGACTTTTTTATAGTGTAGTCAAAATCTGGACTTTAATCTCATTGAAATGCTGTGCTGTGACTTTCAAGAGGTCATTAGGATTCAAAGCCGCTCCAGTGTGGCTGAATGACAACAACTCTGCAAAGAAGAGTGAGCCAAATTTTCTCCCAAGTTAAGTAAAAGATTCATTGCCAGCTTTTACAAATGCTTGACGACACCTGTTACCACCAAGAGTGGGACAGCTAGTTTTTTTTTGATTTAGGGAGCAATTTATTTTCACATAAAGAGCCATGTTGGTTTGGATCAAGAAATCATCATTTGTCTGGTATTAAAATTAGTTTGATAATAAAACAACATGGCTGTCCAACACGGAAATGCAAAACCAGAAGAATCTATAAGATGGCAAACATATACAGCCTGTAGTTTATATATATATATATATATATATATATATATATATATATATATATATACACACACACACTGTATATACTGTATATATACAGTACAGACCAAAAGTTTGGACACACCTTTCTAATTCAATGGGTTTTCTTTATTTTCATGACTATTTATAAGGCAATAAATCCCACTTATTAACCTGACAGGGCAGGTTGACCTATGAAGTGAAAACCATTTCAGGTGACTACCTCTTGAAGCTCATCAAGAAAATGCAGAGTGTGTGCAAAGCAGTAATCACAGCAAAAGGTTGCTACTTTGAAGAAACTAGAATATAAGGGGTATTTTCAGTTGTTTTACACTTTTTTGTTTAGTGCATATTTCCACATGTGTTATTCATAGTTTTGATGCCTTCAGTGTGAATCTACAATGTCAATAGTCATGAAAATAAAGGAAACTCATTGAATCTAAAGGTGTGTCCAAACTTTTGGTCTGTACTGTATATATATTAAAGCACTATATATAGATGATCACGCAGAAAGTGCTGAGAGTCTTAAGGTGCAAATGTCTGCAAAGAATGTCTCGAATTCAGGGTTTTAAAACGTGTCAGTGAGTTTAGGGTATGATTGTTGCTGGTAAACCTTGCATTTCGATAATGTTAACACCACTTACTGGGGTTGCTTCAGTGAGAAAGACAGATGGTGAGGGAGGAACTCCATGCTAGACACGATTTTCAAATAAACTAGATGCATGTTGCAGTGGAACCAAAGGTACCGTCGGTGGGCGCGTGTGGAAAGCATATAGCTGTAACGTCTTTTACTCTGATAGTTATTTTTCTAAAAACTCTGATATAATCTGTCTCCCTCCCCCCACCATTTACCCTCCCTTTGTGGTAAATATATAGCACAAAAATATAGGTGGTGAATGCTCCCCGAATATATATGCAATAGATTTACAGATCAGAAGATTCTGCAGCTGTAACAAACAAAGAAAGTAAGCACTCTCAGAGTGCAGGATCACGTGGAACGCTGTCCACAGCGTAGGGCCAAAACCCCGTCTTTCTAGACTTGTTTCTTAGTTGATGATTCCTGCCTACAAACCTGTTTCTGTCTGTCTGCCTGTAAACCCCCTGCTTTTATCTTGGAGTAAAGATAGATTGGAAAAAAAACAGGACATTTCTGTCCCGGTGTTAGTCTGTCTCTCCTTGCGAAATGTGCTTTAGTGCTGGAGCTTTCTATGTTTCCCAAAGTCATTTTTCTTCCTCCCCTTTTAGTCCATCAGAGTCCTCCGCTTTCGTTTAGCCTCTTTCTGATCAGAACCTCCTGGTAAAATCCCAGGATCAGGAACATCTTCTCCTCCAGGCCATATCCCGTCTGACCTGATCCGATTCATCTCGTATAAAGGAGGAGAGCTGATCTCTCTCAGTAGATTTCTTCAGGTCAGACAAGCTCTGATTGGTTGTGTTAGGATTGTAAAATCTCATCTTTTTTTTTTTCTGCTAATGACTTACTCACTCTGCTTCCAGTTCAGTTAGAAGCTGTCTTCATCACGTTAGAGGCAGTTTATCCATTAGATGAGTCAGTCTCTCATCTCTTCTGTTAGTGCTAGCTTCACTTTAGACTCCTTGTAAGTTTCACTTTGCTCTAATCCCAGCTCAGTCAGGATTACAGCTTCCTCTCCAGGGATGCCCCATCCCTATCATCATCCCTCGCTTAGCGGATAGTCTCTTTTCAAAGCAACTTTTGCGTCTCTCTAGAAGAATTAGCCTTCTTAGGCTCCATGTAAGAAGAAAAAAAAATAACAGAGACCAGTAACACCAGTCTCTGCTTGTCACTGAGACTGGAGATGGTTCCGTTTGCTTGTGAGGTCGTCGTATTCCCGTGGTATTCGCAACCAGTTAGTTGGCTTCAGCAATATTCTGCTGGTGTCAGTATTTTTTTTGACTGTCGGTTTATTTTCACAGTGTCCTCAATGACATATATCCTTTCTAGATAATGTCATAGGTTCTCCTCAGTTTCTGATGTGTGATTACAGCTGGAACACCTCTTCTGTGATCTCTAAATCTTTGCTTCAAGTAAAAATTGAGGTGACACACAGGGTCCAACCAGCAGGTCATGGCTTGCCCACACGCGTTGGTCTTAGAAACAGCGATCGAGGTTAAATACGAGCTCAAATGTTTTGCGTTTGTGTCTGGTTTAGAATCGGATCAGAAAGTTTCTATAACTTGCTCTGAGTTGGACATTGAGCTTTTTTTTTGTCACCTTGCAGTCTTTTCTCTCACTAGATGCTGATAGCTTTAAGCAAACCGATGCTGGATTTTGGTTTCAGCTGGAGAGTTGTTCCTCTGCGTGGGCGAGGGGTGGGAGCTGGGATCTTTTCCAAACAGAAAGGATCGGTTTGTTGGTTGGTTCTTGTTCACACCATGACGCTTGGCCTCGGTAAAGTTTGCTCTTTTCACCATCTTTGCACCAGTTGTGGTCCCATTAGAAATGCGAGTCATTAATTTTGACTGAGGACAGTCGCTCCTCAGACCATAGTGCAGACAGTATTTAAATTAGGATCAAATCTGACGGCCTTTCCCTCGACAGCTTTGGCATTGGTGTTGTACATGGGATTCTCGAAGGCAGCTTGGCCGTTGTTGTTTTCGTGCACCGAGCAGCCTGTGTACTGTGTTTTTGGAGTAGTTCTGCAAATATAAAGTAAAAAGAAACATAATTACAAGATAAAAGTGAAGGAGAGGGCAATATATACATATCTTTCACCAACTGTAATTGCAGAAATCTTCACTGCCACCTTTACTTGTCTGGAACTACAATTATGTTCAAAATAAATAGAAGTTTGTCTTTTGTAGAAATTATATTTCACCATGGGAATTAATGTTACTGTTGGGTATAGTCAACAATCATGAGATGCATGCTGTTGATTCTGTGTAATTAAGTTGTTATTGCATGAGGTATGCTAAAAAATAGCAGTGTGGTGTCCTATTAGTAAGGCAATTTATTCGGTGAAAAAACGTCTCAAACAGGTGACAGTTTGTTAGGGAAGAACACATCAAAAACATTTATAGACCAGGAAATTACTGGCTGTTCAGGTAAAATAATCTTAAATGCTTAAAATGCAAACCAAAACCTGTCCAAATGAATCAAAGAATAGTCAAAATGGCAAAACATTAACTGTTTCAACCCCAATGTGACTGAAGGTTTTTAGCCACAAGCAAAATTGTTGATCATTCATCATAAGATTGTTAGTTTGGGTCTAGGGATCACAGACGAACAAACACTGAATTCCAGCAACACTACACCATGAAGAACGGTGCCATGGCACTGTGTTCTTACTATTGATTACATAACACAAATTAGTTTTCTCCATCTTGACTTACTTTAAAGAGTAAATGCGGTTCTCAACAAGACAATGAACACAAACACCACAAACAGTATCTTGGTTTCAAATCAACAGTTGAATAGAAAAGTTGTGGGCTGACTTCAAAAACTGCTGTGTCTAAAGCAAAAATAATTTTTCATAAATGTCCTAAGCAGCCAGCAGACAGTGATGAATGAAGCCAGTGAAGCACACAGGAGAAGAACCGTGTTGTGTTTCTTAGTAAGCTTAAAGAGATTCCAAGCAGCCCATCCAAAACTAATCCCTTCAGCAAGTTCTCCTTTTCTCAAACAGATATTAACGGCAGAACAGACGTTATCTGCATCTGTTAACAACCTCAACAACAGTCAGTTCTGCTTTAACCTTGCCTGGGAAAAATCCAATTTACCACTTTCTAAACAAGGATTGTGTTGCAGCAGACAGCGACTTAGCTGTCTCTTAGCACCTCAGCAATCACCACCGAGGCAGAGATTGTTCTCGCAAATTAGGCATCTTCTTAAAATGTTAATGACGCCCTTGTGTTTTTTTTTTTATAGTCTTTTTTGAATAAAAGATAAGATAAGAAAAAGTAGTCATAAACTGACAGGAACATGTTCTTCAAAGGGATATGTGCAGGATTATTTATCTTGTTCGTCATCTTTTCTTTTTTCTTCTTGTATGGCCTACCTCTGCTTGTAGAGATAGAATCCAAAGCCAGTAAAGATCAGAGCGAAGAAAGGCACCAGAATAGCAATAGCCACAGAACTGCTGTTGGTACCAAGCTGTGGAGGTGTCGAGTTTTGACTCTCTGACATGTTCAGACCTGCAACAAATGAGAAAACTTTACTGTTGCTGTCCAAACTGTCTGGGTGACAAAATAAAATGACCTGGTGAAACTACAGGCTTTATTATCACAGAGAAAGAAAAAACATTGACGGTTGTTTGAAAGAAAGTCTAATCTGTTATTACTGTGCACAATAAAAAGTTTTCACAGTTTGTTGACCACCGATTTTAATGTAAATTTTATTTCATGGCATTGCCCAACAAACAGTGCTGTATGAAGTAGAAGAAATGCAACCCTAGAGACAAGGAGGGCGTTAATTAGGGAGCTGCCATGGTCACCCATGATAACTCAGGAGGAGCTGCAGAGATCCACAACTCAGGTAAAAAAAACTGTGACCAGCAGTCGCATACACATTTGTCTCTCACTGTCTGAAGTTAAATAAGACTAATTTTCTCTTGATTTAGGTCAGTTGGAATCACCAAAAAATTTTCTATTTGCTAAATGCCAGAAAACTTAGTGAAAACAATTTTGCAGAACACTTAGTCAGTATCGGGAATAATTGTTTTGAACTGCATGACTTGGGTCAAACCTTTTGGATATGACCCAAAATCAACTGTGTGATTTTGCAAGGCACATCATCTTTTGATATAAATGGGTTTTTTTCCTCATTTTTGCAGTTCCTTATGGTTAAGATGACCATTATACTGAAAACCAGAGTTTTCAAAGTATGTAAGAAGATATATGTCAAGAAGTGTTTCCACTATTTCTGACATTTAATGTTGACTACCAAAAATACTTAAGGCTCTATCTTTTGGTGCTTGTGAACCTAAAAGACAAGTACCCAGTCTCTGTAGTCCAAACTGTCCGTAGTCTTTTCCCTGAATGAAACCCTGGAACACGTAGGTAGATCCATCAGGCTCTGCTGATACCTGTGGAGAACACAGGACAGAAAGGTGAGTGATCACTTTCATACAGCAATGAATGTATAAATAATTGTAAGTAGATAAGTAACACGGTGTTTGTTCTAAAGGTAAAATCCTCCAAATATTACACAATAAATGGTACTTTTTACAAAAACAAGAAAAAAAAAGTCAGTTATTTCTTAAATACAGATAATAAAATAAAATGACATACATATGCATGCAGAGACAATTGTAGGACAAGTTTCATGTGTAAATTATAAAACGGTGCTTGTACTGACCAGTTCAATCGCACAATAGTTGGGTGTTGATAAATTTGGGGGTTAAAACAATAATCTTTCAAAAGCATGGACCTATTTAATCATGTTTTTGTTGATCTTTGATAGATCAACTAAATATATATTTAAATCACATTCTAGAAGAGTTGGACAAACCTCTGACAAAAATCAGTTAATCACGTTTCAAAGCACCAAATTAAAGCCCACTAAACACTATATGCCCCACCTTTCAGTTTCTATATAAATACATACATAAACTGGTAAATGTAGAGATGGTAAACTTACATATCCATCCATAGTCCAGGAGTCCTCCATGATCTTGGCTGGAGAGATGGCTGAATCTTTCAGTTGGCTTCCCTGGTTAACATAGTTCACCTGATACATCAGAAGTAAAAGCCTGGCCTCTGAAGCCTTGTAAACTCCTGAAAAGGCAAAAAAAAAATCCCCATGATTTATAACAGAAGATTTCACATCTTGCTTGTAAATCTTTAGATTGATCAGCACGTGTTTCTTTTTCCCTGGAGCATTAATGAAATCCGTGCACCTTCCCTGTTTATCTGCAGAGAGATGTTTTATACTGACATAAAAAGAGAACAACACCTCGGATACAGCTGTAAAATAAATTAACATTGATTAAAAAGAAATAGAGGAACCTGGTTGAATGTTGACAGCATATTTAGGCAAAAATGTGCACGTACAGTAATATCACACATCATTATTGTGATATATGCCATCAATAAGACAGGTTTAGAGGTGTTGGTTGGAATGTTTTTCATCTTAAGCAGAGATGCCTGTTTTCCCATAACTCTAGTCTTTATGCTAAGCAGTGCTGTGAATGTGTCAGCATATTTAGATTCCAGCTTTACTCTCAGCACGCAGACATGCAATTTATATTTAAAATGCTGAACAGCTGCCTTAATAGCACGACTTGGGGAAAACATTCGGATTTTAAGCAGCTGCAACTCGGGTACGGCGATGAAAGTGCAGCTTTAGCCGGTATTGATCTAAAGCTGTGCCTTTGAGCCACACGGCAGACAATAAAAGCATGATTGCAGCACGGATTTCAGACATAGTTCTTGTTGCTCCTTGCTACTTTTGGAACCAATTCGAGCTTCTACAAGATGTGTGTTATATTAGGGTCTCAAATCCGACTGGCACTATTAAGGGACTTGAAGAAGTATGCATGTGAGTGTGTATATTTGTATATGCGAGACACAACAATAATCCACCATTAAAAAGCGGCATGCATCCGTAAAAGTGTTGCTAGAAGGAGCTCGATGCCGCATTTAATGTCTGAGAGTGTGTTTACTGTATTACCATTGAATCAATGCAGCAGCTATGTAGCACTGTAACATAAACTTGATGTATTACCATCACATATCCTCATCACAGTGTATAGATTCCCTTATGAAGGTATTCATGGAGTGCTTAGAGTTGAGCGATGATGCAACATGCCTGACAGGAGCAGTTCCAGGTTGCCGTTGCTGAGCGTCACGTTTACTCTCCCGGTCGTGGAGTTAAAGCTGGTGATGCTCAGCGTCATTGGCTGCTTCCTGCCCCGGTAATTGTAGGAACCCTTCCATATGTAGTTAGGAGCAAAAACATCATCTGGAACTACAACAGAAAAAAAAAAGATGAGGAGTTAGCTTAACAGTCCTTCTTTCTTGTCAAACTGTTTTACTTCTAGGTCCTTTTTTAGAGCATTTGATTCAAACTTTTTATATAAAACCACCTTAGCCGTCTTACCTGTGGTTATTTCTATATTGCTCTTGGCCTTGGGGATCTGAACATCAAATAAGTCGAAATTCTCAATGTGTACTTCTATGCACATTATCGTGAACATAGCGCAACAAATTTGTACATTTTGGAAGTAGATTTTATTGTAATAAAAAGTAATCACCCTCCTGGGATTGAGAATGTTTCATATTCCTCTCACAGTCGATGAGGGGGGAAAACATTTACACATGTAAAGCAGTGTGGTATTTTAATGCACAATAAAGCTATGAAACTTTAAAGCTGTTTTAATGTAAGTAAAGTGAACTTTGAACCAGTTTTAGTGAAGCGTGAACTTGCAGGTCAGTAGTATGGGGAATGTGCCTCCTTCTACATGTCTCTCCAGTATTGCTTTGTCTCCTGTATTGATAGGTCTGTCCTTGTGCTGTTGTTTCCCTGCAGCTGGTGGTGCATTCTGGATGGGCCTTTGCAGAAGAGGTCATTTATTTTCTTTGGCCTCAGCCTCCCTGGAGCTTCTCCTCAGTTTAGTGGGCAGAGTTGCAAGTCTTTATAGAACTGTGTCTATGTAGAATCACATCTTGCCTCCCGGTAAGTAAAAAAAAAAAAAAAAAAAAAAAAAAAAAAAAGTCTCACAGGAGCCAAATCTCAATTAACTACACAACATATGGAAAGTTGCTTTTGTCCTTTCCTCATTAAAGGGGGCTCATTTTTTCAAATTTAAGTTCTCACCCTATGTCAAAACTTGAATGAAGTAACACAATCACATCTTAAGTGAAAAACAGTCTGGTTTAAGGTTGGGCGCACTATAGTTGCAGCAGTATTCGTAAAGAATTACATTAATTCTATATAAATATGCGGCATGGTCCTGTTTGTCAATCTGTCCAAGGCATTTGAGTCTGTTGATCATGAGCAAACTCAATGAAACTGGGTTTGATCATTGCTTAAGGTTGCTTGTTGATTTTCCATGTGCATTTAGCATTAAACAAGCTACAGAAACAGCAGCTAATAAAACTATAACAAAGAGGAAAGCAAGATCCTTACAAAAGTTTGTCTTCTTTTTGTAAAGTTAGATAAAAAAAATATTAAGAACTAGGAAGAAGTGTGTTAAAGCATTGTCAAATCGACAAAAAGGCAAGAAAAAAACCCTGTGGTGCAAAACTGAGTAGAGTGAAAAGGAGCACAGCAGAATCTATTGAACCATACACTAAAACCAGACTGGAACAGAAGAAATGAGGATGGATATGAGTAAAGGAAAATGGTACTCTTTCAGTGCTGACTGGATGGGTACATGTACAGCAGAGAGACGGATGGACATGCAGACAAGTGGATAAGTAGATGGATTGATAAACATGCTGACAGAGGGATGGATTGAAAGAACTGACCGTTAAGTTTTGGGCTGGGTGTTCCTGGTAATGGTTTCACAGGTTTCTTCTTCTCTCCAGCTACACATTCACAAGACAGAGACAAAATATTCAGGCAAACTATCAAGTCATGAATTTAAAAAAAAATGGTTATGCCGAATTTACAGATATTTTCATTGATGTCCATAAATCTTGTTTGGTTTTTTTTTCCTAGGAAAAAGCATTCCACATTAGAATTCACGGCCAGTCACTCTTAGTCACACATGTGCATAATGAGCGAGGAGCATTTTGAAAAGGGTCAGACAAAATAAACCTCTTTAATGAGCAATTCACAAGCGGAGCAATGCAAACAGAGTTCACGACCGATAATTGTTGTGTATACTGGACCCATTTAAAAAGCAGCTGAAAGGCCTGAGCTCTGATGGCTGAGAGCAGCCGGGATCATCCTTTCAAGATGCAGCCATTGTTTTCAATGAGGGGGGAAAAACAAGCTATAGAGAATGGCCTGTGTTCTGGAATCTCAATTCGGATCAGAGTGCGCCTCACTTTTAAAAAAGATCTTCAGGGCAACAACAGGGTGATTGCCTTGGTGGATTGATTAAAAAAAGAATAAGAAAAGTGCAGCTTTTTCAAGAGCTTGTAGACATTTTGCTTTATCCTCATTTCTTGACTGGTTGCAGATACGTTTTAAAAAGGCTACTGTTTTCAGTCAATTAAAAATTAAGCACAGAATGTTGGTTTTGAGAAGTTATTCATCCACAAAATATCTGCAATTTTGAAATTTAAAAGCCCCAAAACTAAAAGTTAAGCTTGATGCTTCCAATGAAACATGATGTTCCTTAGACATTTTCATGCCCAAATTCAATACTTTTCCATACTCAGATTTCCAGAGTCCTTGTTCCTATTTATTTGTTTACTGTGTTTACATACAACCTGCCGACCTTGCATAGGGACAAAACACAGATGATATACTGTACATATATATATATATATATATATAAGGATTTTATATTAAATCCTTTACCCTCTATCCCGTACACCATCTGTCCACCCCACCAGTAAATATCACCCGACTCCAGATGGTTGATACAGGGGCTCCTTGAGCTAGACACATTCAAGTGCTCCTCTCTCTTTACTCAAAAGAATGAGCTCAGCATAGGACAATAAAGTAAATGCATTTAATGCTGATAGGGCCACTGAGACGCGGAGAAGTGAATCACACACCTCTACATATTGGCATCTTTCCCGTCCAAGTGCCATCGTTCTTGCAGACTCGGTGCTCAGAGCCGCCCGCCAGGAAGTACCCGCGCTGACAGCTGTACACCAAGGTGTAGCCAAATCCAGGAAGATCCATCCCCACCACTTCCACATGGAGCGGGCTCTCCGGCTGCTTACAAGCATGGGCTGCAGGTACAAAACATGATTTTTTTTTCTCTTTAATGAGGGTCTGTAAAGGCTTAGAGTGGACAGATAAAGAGCCAACATATGTGTTTCTTTACGTATGCATTCAGGTTGTGTCCCAGTCCATGTCAGATCAGGTTGGCAGGTTCTGGATGACGATCCCTGAAGCAAATGACCCGACTGGCATTGAAATGACACCACGCTCCCCACCTGAGCACAAAAAGACAGACAGCAAAACATAAAAACAACGAAATACGAGCAGTGTTTTGTTTGGCTGCAGTGCGAAGGTACCCTCAGGAGAGCTGACACTGTGAGCAATGTCTCTAGTTTATTTAAGGAGGGACAGACTGAGTTATGCTGGTAAGTACTACTTAAAGTGCCTTGTAAAAGTCTTCTTTCCCTTTTTCACATGTTTCACTTTACAACCTCAAACTTCGTTGTATTTCACTGGGATTTTATGTGGATGGAACAACACAAAGTAGTGCTCAACTAAAAAAGTAAAGTTGAATGAAAATAACGTGGTTTTAAAACACGTGTAACAAATACAAGTTTGAATAGAGTGATCTGATTAATATTTAATCTGTGTGCCATTTAATCTCAGGATAAATGCAGCTGTTTTGTGAAGACCTCAAAGGTTTGTTAGTGAACAAACAGCATCATGAAGGCCAAAGAACATAACAGAACGGGGGAAAAGAACACTGTTCGACAAAATGTAAAGACTGTTTTGCACTTTGCCCTAAGCAATGTATTGTATGCAGCCAAACTGTGGAAGGAGGTAAAGAAAAACTAGCACAATTCGTTATCAGTCAGAAGCATGCTTCCGGCGCTGAATGAGAAGGCAGCACGTTCCAGCAGTTCTCCATCTTGAATTTCTCCATTGTGGGCATTTCTATTCTGAACACACCATCCCCACTGGGAAACATAGTGGTGGCAGCATCGTGATTTAAGGATGTTTTTCTTCAGTAGGGACAGGAAAACTGGTTATAGCTGGGTTTGTTTTAAGTATAGATCATTTCTGGAAGGAAGACCTGAGACTGGGATGTAGCTTCTCTTTGCAAGTGGACAAGAATCCTAAACAGAATAGTCATGTGTTAGAACTGTCCAGTCAAAGTCCAAGTGAAATAACAACCGCAAACCTATTGAATTGGTGAAAACTGATATTTAAAGATGTTCTCCTTCCATTCTGTGTTTGGATTTATTTTGCAAAGAAAAAGGGTAAAAATGTCAGTCTCAAAGCTCTTAGATCTACGCCAAAAAATTTGAAGCCAAACTTGCAAAAGCGGTTTAACTTTTCCTTACACTTCATAATTATGCACTACTTTGTGCCGGTCTACTACACATCACATAACATTCCATGACAAATTCATTTTCCACATCATTTCAGCCAATTCAAATTGAGAATTTATACACACTAAACATAAAAAAAAAACTTTAATTGTGCAATTTGTTACCAATAACAAAACACACAAAAACTATATTTGACTTGCAAATCAGAAAATAAAACTGCCACTATTCACATATTAAATCAACTAGTTGGGCATGGTGGTGAGTTTGGAGTTGGCTTGTCAGGGCAGATAATTTACCTTAAAACCAAAGGTCCGGTTCAGGGAGCCATAGCGAGGCGTTCCCGGGTTATCGCAGCTGGTTTTAGTTGGTTCTGCAAAGGAAAGTGTACAGTGTGAACAGACACACATAGAAAAGAACAAATCCAGGAGAAAGACAAATTAACTGCAACATTTTTAAATCCTCTCCTTAAACCTCTCCGTTTCTCTCCCCTGTTGTCATGGTAACAGGCAGCTGTTAGCGCCGTCGGGCCAGCAGGGGGCAGTAGTGCATCATGAGAAAACGAAGGGAGGCCTTTTCTTAGAGTTTCTGCCTGTGACAGCACGCGCGTGTGGCAGGGTCATCAGCATGTAGAGCACATCCTGACGCAGAGCTCGATTCAATACAGCTTCCAAAATGACAGATTCACTCTCAGCCTTCGTCTTCCTGTACTTCTCTATCCGCTCTCCTTTTTCCTCACTCTGGTTTTTTTTTTTTTGTCCTCCTTCTCTCTCTTCTTTGTAACCGCTCTTTTCCTGTTTCTATGCCACTATCTCCGTCTCTGCTTCCCCTCCACCCCCATTGCCTCGTCTGTCTTATTTAAAGAGCAGGCTGCTTTGCCTCAAAACTCATTCTGGTTCAGTCACATCGTAATACACATCACACTCTAACATACAGCTGCAATCACACACTAATAAATCACCGCTGCACACATGCGCCTAACACTCAGCACTCCTTTTTGAACACATTTCCACCGGGAAAAAAAAGCAGCAGCAGCAGCAGCAGCAGAGGGAATCACGCTGTATTTGTGTGTGCTTGCTCACGAATGAGCAACAGTGTCAAACTTGTAAACTAATTACGTAAGCCGAAAGGTTTCGTCTTTTCCCAGAAGTCAAAGATTGAGTCCTTACATCTGCACTTCACAGGCAGGCTCCTATTTTTAGATCATCAATTTTACAGGCAACATTAGACTTTACTGCAGCTGTAAAAGTGTTAGATCCGCAGCACATCTTATCAGTGGCTATGAGGGAAGTTAGAAGTCTGTTGCTGCAACAAAAACCTTAAACTGATCACAACTCATTTTTATACTCGCTTGCTTTGAATCAGATGTGTGTCTGTGAGGTGGTCCGTCGTAAAAATAAAATACATTGGAAACATGCTCAGTATCTGCTGTGGTCTTCTACTTCTAATTCATGGTCAGCGGCAGCTTGTTTGAAGCTGGATGTGTGGTAGCGTTTTACTCAGTGCTCAAAGTCACAGCCTGTACCGCCGTTGCCTCACTTGTAAGCAAACACTTTTGGTGTGGTTTCTTTAAAAGGGAACTCCTAGATCCCTGCTGAAATGAACTAAAAACTTCCCTTAAACTATTCTCAGCTACAAAGCCTTGAGGTCTCAGGTACTATGTGCTGGATAGGACATTACAAAGCATGCTGAAAAAGTCTTGAAACACTCAGAGCTCCTTTATTCCTTGTCCCATTCTGTTTGTTCACCATCCAGATTTTATAGGAACATGGTTATAAGAAAAAGTAAACCATGCAAATTTCTATTTCCAAAAACACTCAGATTTCAGAAATACTTTAATCAAATTCCCATCCTTTTCCCAGACTGCATTGGAACCCGGTACATTTCCTTTTTTTTTCTTGCATTGTCACATGAAAGGGTACAAGAACTAAAGTACAGATGTACACATTCAATGCAGCAAAAGGACCTGACCATAGATGAACAGCCTATTTTCATGTGTTGTCATCAAATCAACATATAGGCTGGTTTTTTTCCCCACTCCCCACACAAACCGGTTTTGATACATTTCATTCAGAAGATCAAGTGCCAAGCGGCTCAGTCAAGAGCATACAGATGTGCAATTTGTTAGTGACAATGACTTGTGAAATAGCATGCTGCCATAATATTCAATCTGCACACTCGCAAATGACCTTTGTGAAACAGTCCGCTGGAGTGCTTTTAGTGAGTCGCGGTGCAGCTGGAAAAAGGGGGCAGCCAATTTACGAGCTAAAGATGCATACATGAAATGGCTGTGATTATGCATTCACGAGGCTTTAAAAAGTTTTACTGCCTAACAAAAATATTGATTCCAGTGAATGAAAAAAATAAATAAATGGCGTTTTATTAAGAAAAGTTGCCAATCTAAAAAAAAAATTATACTTGATCTCTCTTTGAAGGAACCCGTCAAGGCTCCTGCTGAAGGTTGCGTTTTCATTAGCAGGAATCTCTGAGAAGAGCTTCCATTCGCTATTTGTTATGATTTCAATAAAACTTTTACTTTCACGGAGCAGAAATTGCTCAGTGAAAACAGACCCACATATAGACTAAAACGTGGCTGTTGCCTGTGTAATAATGGGTACGTAACGGTGATAATTAGGCACTGGCGCTAATTAACTGGTGGCACAAACGACGTGTGTCTGATAGGTTCCACACCGACAGGGGAGTGAACAGACTGAAAATTAGCAGAAAAAATAACAACAAAGCAAGACTGTTCAGCCACAGAAGTCTGAAATAATTTTGTGTGTGTGCCGTAGCATAAACAATAGGCAAGCACACGTACCGCAAAGGGACGGCATTAAACACTCGTTTGTATTACTGCGCTGTGATATGTTATTTAAAGCAAGATATTTACTCTACAAGAACAACCTCTCTGGAAATCTGTCTCTGAAGTATGGTGCCTTTTAATTTCATCCCAGACTTTGAAGTGGGGAGGACCCCCCTGCCTGACGAAGCTCTGCTGGGCTCCAGCTCGTACAGAGATGAATGAATGATGACGAATGACTCACAAAGTCTAGAAGAGCAATAACTTGAATCATAAATCCATAGATAGAAACATTTTTAAAAAACCCATTGTACTAATACAATGTTTTTTAAAACAAAGAGTTGGAAATTTACTTAGAAGAATTAATAGAAATGCTGTCTGTTCTGTTCAGAGGTTTACATGCACTCAACATGGACATTAATGTAATTTATTTATACTACTGTTTTTCAGGATGCGCTGAATTATACTGTGAATTTCTCATCAACCCCAGATGGATGCAAAAGTTAGGTTCGTTATCCTGTTGTAACATTCTGTCACGTCCAATTTTCAACCGCCTGGCTGCTGATCTGAGGTTTCTTCCCCTCTGCAATGTACCAATACCTCTGGCAGTGAACCAGAGCGCAGCAGGCTGCTACCATCACGCTCACTAGATAGTGTAGTGTTCTTAGGTCTCATCTTGACTACTAGACGTGTTCTTCCTGGCAAAGTGGAGAAAACAGTTCAATCTTTGTCTCGTCTGATCATGAAACACTTTCTCCAAAAAGGCACTCGGCTTGTCCAAGTGGACAGCTGCAAATTTGATTCACTCTTGAAGGTGTTGATTTTTTAGCAGGGGGTTCTGTCTTGGTTGGCCCCCACTGAGCCTGTGTCGATGTCAAACTTGCTGATTTTTCAGCGTCTTCGAGTTTATAATGGGACTTGGTCTTTGCGCTTCCTGCTTTGTTCCTGCATATCATGACTAATTTCCTTTCAGATGAGAGTAACCATTTGGGATGGATAGTTCAATTAATTAAGACTACCTACTAGTATTCAGGTGGTAACATCATGCTGTTGGTGTCATAATCACATTCACCTGTTGCCACTTTAGTTTTATGTTTATCCACACAGGATTATGCTACAAGCTTGTTGATGGCTTAACAAAACAAAATATTTCTTTGCATACTGCTAAGCGACATTTATCTAAATATTAGATGTGGAGTATGCATATATCAAAACTTGCATCCAATTTTGACGTTCTGCAAAAATTCCACAATAAATTCACATTTTTACAAACACTTTGCTCTTTTATTTTTAAAATAAAAAAACGGTAACTTCAAGGATCTTACAATTTTAAAAGGTTTTCCTATTTATAACTTGTGTTGACGTGGACCAGTGTTTCTTGTTTTTACACATTAATGCACTATATATTACACTGCAGGAGGTTCTGGATGAATCATCTTCTCTTAATTAGAACAGCCTGTGAGTGCCAGATGAGGCTTTCTGCTCCATCATAATGATCGCCGTGTCTCTTTTTATATTCCTGCTACGTCTTTCACCTATCTACTGTATTGGCAGCTGACTGAAAAGTGAAACGCACTCCAGTTGAAAATAGTAGGAAGAATTCAGTCACAAATCCTCACTCGTCACAAACTCTGGATAACTACCAGCTCCAGTCCAGCCTGAGTTCAAGCTAAGATTGTACAGGCTTGAGAGACACATTGCTGGTGTCTCTCAAGTAAACATTAATGCAATACAGAACTGTTTAGATATATTATTACCATTTTAAAAGTAAGTTTTGCTTGGCTTATAAATTACTTGTACATCGACTGCTGTAAAAGTTGTGCGGTGTTTCGGAACGACCAGACACAAAATCATTTAGACGTAAAATACTAATTATTTCAATATAGATTGATGGAGTTTACACTAAATGGTTAAAGAGATAGGCTGCACAGTGGCGCAGTTGGTAGCACTGTTGCCTCGCAGCAATAAGGTCCTGGGTTCGATTCCTGGCCCGGGGTCTTTCTGCATGGAGTTTGCATGTTCTCCCTGTGCATGCTCTCTGGGTACTCCATCCAAAAACATGACTGTTAGGTTAATTGGTCTCTCTAAATTTTTGCCTAATAATGTGAGTGTGTGTGTGCATGGTTGTGTGTCCTGTCTGTCTCTGTGTTGCCCTGCGACAGACTGGCGACCTGTCCTGTCTCGCCCAGAACGTTAGCTGGAGATAGGCACCAGCACCTCCCTTGTCCCATCTAAGGGACACCTTTGTCCCGTATAAGGGACAAGGGTGTATAGAAAATGGATGGATGGTCAAAGAGATTAACAAAAATATTCGTACAGGTGAGTAAAGTGTCAGGAAAATTTACATATTTTCTTAATTTTTCCTTCAAGATCAAGTTCGCTCACAAAAATAACTGTTTTGACTTAAAGTTTGAACAAGACTTGCACTAATTTTATGGTTGCTTGGTGACCCAGTTGTGCAAATTACCGATGCAACGTGGTTGAGTTCCACTCCAGGTGCCGTCATTCTCACAAAGTCTGGTTGCTGTGCCGACCAGTATCAGAGGTGGAGAACAGCTGAAGGACACTTCGGATTGATAAATGAAACTCCGACCCTCTCTGAAACCACCGACTGGTGTGCCTGGGTCGCCACAGAACTTGGCTGCAAATGCAAAGATGCAAGCACAAATTTCACAGTATTGGTGTCAGGAGTTCAAAAGACCGGTGCTTGAAATTTGCCAGCAAAGTGCGTGAATGAGATGTAATTCTTACGTAGGCACTGCGGAAGCATGCCGCTCCAGGTGCCATTGGATACGCAGGTCAGGATGGCCGGGAATGAGAGTTCGTACCCTGGTGAGCAACTGTAGCTCACACTACTGCCCCATTCGAAGTCACTGCCCTGCAGTACGCCGTTGCTGATGGCAGGGGGAGTCAAGCAGGTCACCGCTGGGAAATAAAAAGATCAGTAAAGACCGTCAAGCTGAAATATTTCACTGAAGCCACATAAAGAGATATAATTTATTTATTGCTAAAAAGCCTTTTGAGATGTTTTTAAGGTGTTTGACTTAAAAGGCTTACCTGTACATATGGGCATGTTTCCACCCCATGTCCCATTCTGGGTGCACATCCTCATAGGCGACCCATCCTCCTCCATCCTGTAACCCGGCTGGCACTGAAAGGAAACGTTCTGTCCGATAGTGAAATCCTCACCGTAGCGAAGGCCGTTAGCTGGGATGCCAGGATCCCCGCAGTTTATCACTGTGGGAGAGGGCAAACATAGCGTTGACATAAAACACAATGACACATTGAAATTTTACCTCTGAGCGAGTCACTGAAAGAGATACTTTCATGCCAAACAACCAAAAATCCTCAAAATCTTCAAAGCATGAAAGAAACAGAAATTGTAATGGAACCACTGCTTTTAAGCAAATGAAAAAAGTGTTTTGAATTATGCCAGCAAAAATAAATCTGCAATTTTCTTCCTTTTCAATTTAACCAGATAAAAAACCCATTGACATTAAGACCTCTTTCACAAGGGTAACCAGGCCAAGAAAGGCAGCAGCACACGTCTTGGTGGACAACAAAGATAGACAACAATAACAAAATATAAAACATAAAAAGCACAGAAAGTGTAAACAATCTGAATATTTCTTGTGGGATAAGTCAACATAGTTGTGTTATAGCATTTATAATTCTATTTTTATTGATAACAAAGAATTATTTGATTATTTTCTAACGTGAGCAAATAGCAACAACCTCCTAAACAACAAAACCAGGAAAATCCAAGCAAATATTTTTGATAAAATCACTGTAACTATTTATTGTAACTATTAGTTTTTCCACTAAATACATTTTAATAATACATTTCATATCCCTTTATGGGCTGCATATTATCTAAATGTGCAGCTCATAAAGGGAGCTGGGAAATGATGGCTGTGGTTGTCCTGGGATGGTTTTAAGGAGTATTAGAATTCCCCAGATAGTACTTTTAGGCCACTGTCCTTCATAGTCTAATAGGCAGTTTTACTGCCTTTAAACCCACCCCACATTCTGTCATGCCTCTTAATAGATGCGGTGTAATCTACTGTAAAAGCCAGCCATTTTCCCTTTAAGAAAGACATTCTTATAAACTGTCTGTACTTCCAGGAAGCCCCGATTCTAGATTTAGGCTCCTCAGCACTTCTGTGTCTTTGTCCTTTTATCCCGTCCCGCTTGATATTTCATGGCTTATTTCTTTACACAAATGCATTAAAAGTCAGAAATGTCAGTAGAAATTGGGAACCATAAAGATCATACCAGATTTCCCTCAGTAAAAAAGTCCTTTTTCGGACACAATTAATATCTGCTAACTCTTCTAGGAGTGTGTATTGGGTCCATTTATTGCATATATCTTTTTTTTATTGCCCCGCAAGAGGTCTTTTTGTGGGCTCTAGTGTCCCTTTTTCAAAGTAGGCTGACAGGAAAGGGGGAAGGCATGCGGTAAACGTCGTCGGGTCCGGGAGTCGAACCCGCGACAGCCACGTCGAGGCTACGTTTTGCCTAAATGTGGGTCGCGCTAACCCCTCCGCCACCACGGCACGCCCTATTGCATATATCTTTGAATGCTTTGCAAGCAAGCACAACAGAAACGTGGAGCTCTGATTAACACTCACTCAAGTAAGGCTTTGGTCATATTTCACACAGGAAGAGACTTTTATATTTTATGGTTATTTACTCTGTTGGGGTTTTCCCTCAGGGTTCAAAAAGCAAATTAGCCAAAGTAAACAACGATCAAGGTTATTCATGCCATGCGATAAAATGAGAAGCAGGAGCATAAATATTTGAGCTTTATTTCATTATTCAGACCTTACAGTGTTGCAGTGTAATTTCAAACTGGGCATGAAGCAGAGTCACAAAAGACTGTGGAGAACAACTCATACAGTGATCCACGTAAGCAGTTTGGAAATGTTAACGGCTTAATTGCAGCTAACTGTATTGCATAAATTATAGTTTAGACTGCATAATCAGCTGCAAACTGTTTTACATACAGCTGAGGCTATGCTAAAACGGCCAGCAGTAAAGGTGCAAATCAGATTCTTTTGCTAGCCATCTACATTTTATACTTTTAGTAAAAATGACTCTCATGGTCATTTTTTTACTTTTAGTAAAAAATGTAAAATGCTTCTCTTTTCAAAACTTCTGTCGAGGTCTTCGGACGACATTCATGTTTGTGAAGAGGCTCTGATTAATGTCTGGAACCTTGAGGGGAGATGCCAGCTCATATAGCGGTAACTGAAAGTAGCACTTGACATTTTGATTAAAATCTTTTTCAGTTACATCGTTAATGTATAGATCAGCGCCACTGCTGCTTTCAACTCAGAATCCACACATAGATTTGTTCCAGGTAATACCAGAAATAAAACTACTTCTCTCTTTGTCTTTCTCCTCACTAGTTGTTCTCAACTTTCTTGATTTTCTCTAAAGCTGGATTTCTAAATGAAATTTCTAACTTCATGGTCGTCTTGTCTGAATGTTCACAGCTGAACTGTAAACAAATCCAAATTGTTCTAATTGTGACACTGCTGTCAATTACTTGGAACTGAAAAAGGAATAGAAACATATTGTACAGAAGTTTGCTCATCTGCTAATAACTACACCATTTTCCAAATTATTAAGCAAATTGGATTTAAGTGTCATATAGAGGGGCTTGAGCCCCGGCCCCTTTTATCCTTGATGCCCTTTTTGAGTTTGTTTTTTTTTTCCAAAATTTATTTTTTAATTTTTTTTTTTAATCTGTATGTCAGAAGACCTGCTTGTGCCCCTCAGCAATAAATGAATCAAAATGTCCCCAAAGCATTGGTGGACTGACATAGCAACCAGCTGGGGATTCCAGGAAGAGTCCAAAGATGCGCATCGTAGTTCATGCAGGGTCGGCCCAAGTAGACAGAACCCCTCCCGCCCCCCCGAAACCCTTCCTACTAAGAACCTACTGCTGTGCATAATAATTTGGAACAGTGTATTTTGAGTTTTTTATTTTTTAAAAAAATACTGTTCTCATGGGGAGCTTTGTTCAGTAAAATTTGATTAATACTGTAATAGTTCATGACTTGAAAATTATACTGACCATCATTTGCATTGACCATTTAAGAAAATCTGAGAAAATATCACTTGCATAATAATTTGGAACACAGTGTATGCAGTACTTTGCAAATATTCGTAGTCTCTTTTTCCATTTTGCTTTGTTCCAACCACAGACTTGAATATGTTATTTTGGAATTTTATGTGACAGACAAACAAAAAAGGTTGCATAACTGTGAAATAGAAGGAAAATGATGCATGGTTTAATTAATTTAGTTTTTTAAAGATAAGAATCAAAAATGTTGGTCATGCATTTTACTTTACGTTTATTCTTATATCTCTACATAAAATTTTGATAATGCAGATCCACACTCTCTCACTATCTCTACCATGTTTGACTTTGGTGTGATGGTCTTTTTTTGTACTCGTTTTAGTTCAGAATGGGATGCACACCTTAAAAAAACTCTTGGTAGACAAACTGATGGGAGAGAGAGGATGCAATTGACAGAAGGCAAATACATCAGCACAAAACATAGACAGCCCCGCTCATAAAAGATAATCAATAAGACAACGTTAATCAAATAAATATTTCGCCTTTGCTTTTACCATTTATTCCACGGTGTAAAGTTCCAACTAAAACGCTGGATTTAACTGCGAAGGAAATAGCAGTAGTAGTGGGTACATTAATAGTAGCAGGGGACGCAGAAGCAGTAGTACAGTAACGGGAGAGGAAGCACTGCTGCCCACACTGAGCGGCATGAATCCCTGCTATGCATCCCAGTAATGGGATGTACACTTTCCAAAATGCTTCTCTTCTTCTCAACAGTTCACAGAATATTTTCTCAATAGTTTTGGGCCTCATCAAGAAGTTTTTTTTTAGAAAATCTAAGAAGAGTCTTTGTGTCATTTATGGTCAGTTGTGGTTTTGACTATGGAACTCTTTGGATGACATTTTGCCCAGTCTCTCTTTCACACTGTTGAATCACTAACCTTAACAATAAGGTTTTGAGAAGGTTCTTCCCTGCTGCATGTTTGTTCTAGTTGTGGATTTTGGCTCTCACTTTAGTTTGAGGCTTCCCAAACTCTTAGGAATTGCATTGTAACCTCTGCAGACTGACAGAGGTAAATTACTTTTAACCATCAGAGAGGCTCCATTTAAATTATTTATCATATCTGCAGGTCAGGTAATAATCAGGCATGGGATTGGCTTGTGAAATTGAGTTCAGCTTTTTAAAAATGTACTTTGATCATAGCTAATTCATGATTCAACAAAGAGGGTAATTACTTTTTACATGGGGCCAGGTTGGTTTTGGATATCTTTCTTCCCTTAACCATCCTGCAGTCCTAACTTGATGCTCAGAGAGAGCGAGGCAGATGTCAAGGTTGAACAAACGAGAACAACGCGGGTGTCCTGTCAGTTCCCAAAACCATTTAAAAAAAACCCAGATAAACAAACAACAAACAAAACGTAAAAGCATACACGGTGTCCACTTCACCACCTCCGGGACTGCAGGAGGGTTAATAAATGAAATGAAAGTTCAGTCTGTTGATTTGCAAAACTGTGCTTCTACAAAGAATTCATTCAGAAGCATTTTTGTCCTATGTTCGAAAAGTGTGTTGGTCTTTCAAAAAAAAATCTTAGCTAATAATAAAGTTTGTAGCTATGTGCCAAAATACAAAAGAATTTAAAAGAGTACAAAAATATTTTGTAATATGGGGAATAATATATTACAACTTTGGTAAAGCAAAGCAGATAACTCACTAGTGCAGTTTGGCTGTGCCCCTGACCATGTCCCGTTGGCCTGGCACAGCCTGGTGGTGGCACCAGTGAGCAGGTAACCGTCCATGCAGGAGTAGATGACAGAGTGGGAGAATGTTGTTCCATCAAGGCGAAATACTCTGCCGTTACTTGGAGTGCCGGGATTTCCACACTGAATAGCTGTACGAAACAAGACAGAGAATCTCGTGATTATTGGGAAAAATATATGTGCAAAAATGGCTGAAGTAAGGTCGTTGGGTAGGAATTATCCATATTCATCCTACGTTTACAAAAGGGCTGAGTGCCGGACCACGTCCCGTTGGGGAAACACATTCTCTCTGCAGACCCAATGAGCTCGTAGCCCTCTGAGCAGGTGAAGTAAACCTTGGAACGGATCCTGAAATCCGTTTGTTCCCTTGAGCCGTGGGAGGGAATGCCAGGATCGCCACAAGAACCAGCAATGTCACCTGTAGAAAGAAAATTCATCCCATGGTGTTTTGTACTTTTTTGTATGTTACAAATAAGAAGGAGGACAGTAAATAAAAAAACAAAAAAACAAAAATGACACGTCGAATCATTAAGGTCAAAAAGTGTAAAATGCCTGTTTACAAATAGAAGCGGATTGCAGACATTATGTTCATGACAAGCCCATAAGCTGCTCTAAAATTCTATGTGTGTATGTTTATGTGTACTGATGGGTGGCGGGGTGTGTAAGTGTGTGTATGTGTGTGGGGTCCTCACTCTGCCCTTGTACAACCGCCTGGTCAGCAAAACCCTGTCTGACATACACAGCACACGCCTGAGAGTGCATACACACTTTTATACACAAAAAAACACACATTCTCACACCAGTGCAGGAGTCTAGACTAACATATTGCTTCTCAAACATTGCTGGCCCACACTGCCCATTTAGCTAATGGTATGAGATTTGCATTGGGTTACTTGGGCATAAGATTAATGCCATAACTTGATTAATTTCTGCTAGCTCTGAATGACTAATTATGTCTTGAAGTAACCCTTCACATTAATTGCAGAACATAAATTTCAGGCAAGGCAGAATACTTTTCAAAGGAAAAGAACTTTTTAGTCATTCTTCTGTTGTGACTGTTCTTAAAGCTCTGCTTTCTATTTTAAAGCAGCTCTCACAGTTGTTCTGCTTACACCATACTGTGTAAGTCTAGAGAATTTTTGTAAAATAGTTTACAAAAGGCACATTCACACACATTATGAAGTAAAAGCTTTTAAAGTTAAACTGCTCCTGAGATGCTCAAAAGTACAAAACGTGGAAAGGTTTCAAACTGCACCTAATTTCTTAATCCTATGCCAAGTATCCAGATTTTATTATATTCCTAAAGTGGTTGTGATCAATACTTTTCCAGACTTGCTAAGGTTTTGTGTCTTTAAATGTTGGGTTAGAGTGCTTAAAGTGCCAGTTTGAAATCAATCATTTGCCGAGTTGTGTGCTAAGAAACAACTCTGGCTCATTTTTACAGTTTACCAATTGCTTTCCAACAGTTGATGCTCATATCTACCCATTATCATTTGTACTTTTATACTCTAAAAAGCTGTATGCAAGTTTTTCATTTTTTTCTATATGCCATTTCCTAACTATTATACGTTCATTGACAACCACCAGACAATTTTCACCTGGTTTGACAACTCGCCTTTTTAATAATATATTCATAGACTGTCCTGGGAATTATAATTAACCCTAACCTAATGTACTGGATAATGTGCCAGCAGGTAGTCACTCACAGCTTTTGGGTTTGTTCGTTATGTTAATCCGTCAAAATATGTACGACCCAAATATGGGCACAGTGGTTGATTTGGCTGCAATGTCACTGGCAGCAATATCCTTGCCTATAAAGTGCTTTTGATGCAAAGTGAAGATGACAGTGCATGTTTCCATAAAAAGAAGAAGAAAAAATAATTATTGCAAGCTCCAACTCCCGTTAAGGAACTTGTTTTGCTTTTCTAATATAGTGGTATTGACCAAGCAATACCAGCTGTCCTGTTCTAAAAATTAAAAAAAACTAAGTTAATTGTAAGATCACCTAAATGATGCTGGCAAACCATTTGTTGGCAGCGCAAAAATAATTGTGCATATTATATATTTTTTCTTGTCAGTTGTTATTACATTTGCATTGTAATACATTTTATGGGATCACTCTTGAGAGCAGCCCAAACGTATTGCAAAGTTCATAAATAAGCATCATAGTTTGCCTCAAAATGTTTGGGCACCAGGCTGAAGGATTTCACCACTCTTTAGTTTACTCTTCTCTTTTTTTCAACTTTTCTTTTAAATGGCAGAGCTAAGCTTGGAGTTAGTGCACATTAAAGAAGGACCTCAACTTTTTCAGGGAAATGCTTTTTTATTTTTATTTCCACTGTCCTTTAAAGGTTAAGCTACACTCAGTAGCTGATGAGTTTAATTTGGCGTATAGACTAGAGGTGAGAAAACGGATAACCTGGCTCTGTTTAAAGGTGATGAAATCCTCCTTCCAGCAGCTTTAAAGTTCACCAATGAATGCATTATATTTAGTTTCATGTAATCTGACCTGAATAATCCAGGTTTCATCATTATTTTTATACTACCTGAAGAAAGAAAATTAAATTTGGATGTCTTCAAATAAATCAGTACCACCTACGGTGCAGCAAAAAAAACCCAGCACGCATTATGTAGCAAATGTGTTGAAAGTGACTTTTAGGAGAATGGATGCAAGTAACATAAATGATCTCATCCATCTAAGTTAGAAAACACATAAGAGCAAATCTCAATTAGATAAATTCCCTCAAAGTATAGCGTCCACATTTGTTACAGGTCACGACTAATTTCCATATCTGTCTACATAGCTTAAGTTCTTCCTGGAGCTTAATGCGAGTTAACTTCATGCTGTAAACTTCCCTATTCCTGTCCCTTATGAAAATTCAGCCATCACTGTTTCTCCATGCAATTATCTGTTAAGCAACAAAGTCAGATGTAAAAAGTCAAAATTAGCAATTTAAAAAATGGATAACTATATATACTGCTCAAAAAAATAAAGGGAACACTTAAACAACACAATATAACTCCAAGTAAATCAAACTTCTGTGAAATCAAACTGTCCACTTAGGAAGCAACACTGATTGACAATCAATTTCACCTGCTGTTGTGCAAATGGAACTTTGTACAGAACAAAGTATTCAATGAGAATATTTCTTTCATTCAGATCTAGGATGTGTTATTTGAGTGTTCCCTTTATTTTTTTGAGCAGTGTATATATTTTTTACCAATACGGCACAAAATAAAATACCTAAAACTATGATAATTTATACAAGCACTGAATCTTTCTGTCACTATATTTATTACCTTACACACAGACAGGTCTAGGATTGTAGGACATTTCTTTTTTGTGTTGATTCAAATCCGAGAAAGCTTATTGTTCTTGCAATCTCTGATTTTCAACAAAGAAGTCTCTACGCCCAAACTACCAAATCAAATCTCAGTGTGTGATTTCTTTCATTTTGTAACACTAACCAAATAATTACCAACTCAGTTTGATTTTCACATCTGGACCTAGTGTTTTTGGACAGCATGAAAAGATTTATAAAGAAAAGAATACATAAAATTGCTTGTGAGTTCTGATGGAGAGTAATAACAAAGCTTGTATTGCTACCCCGGATTGAACTCTTATCTCTACAGGGTTCTGGTACAGACCAGCCAGGTAGAAAGCATGAATCATTTTTTTTCTAATCTATTAGCCTTCCTCACCCCAACGTTACCTCTGGGAAATTGCTGTAAATAACAATGTATTCTTAGTCAAGTCGTCTGGAATGTTTCTCACCATGCTTGTTATGTAAGTGGCAGCTGGGAGCTTTTCGGTCTGTAAGAGCCGTAATCATGCCTTCAGCAAGCTGATGGTGAACCATATAACTTGGAGTGTTTGTTTACATAGTAAGAAGATTTCCGTCCGCAAAGACAATCCAGCTTAACAAGCGTCAAGATAGGAATTTACAGGAAATCCAGAGGGAAGAAAATATGCCTTTGTGAAGCATATTAGAGGATTATGATGATGCCTAGTTGTACCTGGTTGTATCCCTCAGTTCAAGGTTAAATAAACACCCTTAGATTTTCTAAAATGACACAACAGGTCAGTAAGTGTTGATTTTAAACTAGCAGAGAAGATTATTTTTAAAGTCCAGAACTGAGCGATTGTAAGGCAAGGTTACATTCCAGCGATATTTTACCAGACAGGCACTGCTACATTCACTTTTCATGCAGCTACCTTTCCTCTGCATGTTCATCCAGGCCCTTATTATACAACCGAGTGCGGAGGCTTTAAGAAAGTGTACCTGCAAGATGTGAAGCATGCCACTTTACACTCTGGTGAGTCTACAGGATTTAGACACCTTTTATCCATCTATCAGAATCCCTGGTATGGGTTGGATGTCACGGCTTGTATATTCTGAAGTTTAAAATGCTCACCTGAGCAGAAGGGCATGGGGGAGCTCCACATCCCATTGAGCTGACACATCCGAGAAGATTCTCCTTTTAGCTGCCTCCCACCCAGACAGGAATATCGGACTGTCGAACCAAATGTGAACTTCTCTCCAGTCAGCATGCCGTTGGGTGGAGAGCCTGGATGGCCACAGTCTACAACTACACATCGAGACAGATCAAGACTGAAAAATCAGCTCCTTTTTGCCTCCCACAGCATGACAAAAGCCCTTTTGTCTACAAACCTATGCATTCGGGAAGAGGCTTGTCCCACTGTCCGGTGGGTTGACAGGTCAGCACCGGTGATCCGAACAGGTAATAACCAGGGTTGCAGTCATAGAACACCACCGTGCCGAAAGTGAAGTTGCCATGTTCTATTTTACTCTGCCGAATGGAGTTGGCTGGGATGCCGGGATCGGAGCAGTTGACCACTATACACAGAGAGACACAGAGATGGACATGCAAAAAACACAAAAGACAGACAGGAGGAAAACTTGTGTTATTTGGCATGAACCAGGGAGAGTCATTTCTTTTGGCTCCAATGGATTCTTCACTGTTTTTCGCTTAGAAAATACAATTTCAGAGCAATAATGCAGGTCATGATAAATACGGCAAAAAATGAAAAGAGCTTGTGTTTTGAAGAACAGGTAGTGACAAGGTTTTAATAAAGTTATGCAGCTTAGTATTCTTATCCAACAACTTCAATGGCATTTTTCATGAATGCTAGCAGCAAAAAACAAAAACATAAAGGCTTAAACCTTGACAACCATTAAAAATGTTATACTGATTCATCATGGAATGACTAGCTAACATATAATGTAAGTGATACTGAAAAACTTGGCAACACATTTTTCAATTCTTTTTGATTTTGTTTCTAATTCACACAAGATAAAAAAATGTTAATGCAGGCTCAAATATATGAATGCACAACCATTAGTCTTATGTTTCTCTTCTCGAATTGCAACCTGACAAAAAATCTCTTATTATAGCCAAGATCCTGGCTGGAAATATGACCACTCAATTTGGCAGATTACGTGACATTCACTTAAACTGATGTGTTTGCTGCTCACACACAGGTTTTGGTGTAGTTCACACATTTTCAGCAGATCTGAAAACAGTTTAACATGTGTTCACTGTTGGAACATGCAACCTGTCCAACCTTTCAAGCGTGTCATTAAAACTGTCACCAGTTTAGCTGCTTATTCAAATATTGGTGGGGGTGTATGTATATATTTGAACCTGTATCGTTCCAGAAATGTAGTTTAGAGCCTGTGTCGATTCAGGAAAATCCAAACAAATCTCTCTCTCCCTCCCGCTCCCCTGCCTCCAGATTAAAAAAAATAATATTTCAGTTATATGTTGTATAGTCATTCCAAGCTACAAAAAAGGAAAGTTGAATTAAATCTTCGGCTTACAGGGTTAAAAGAAAGCAAATTTACTTTTCTTCTCAGACAGAAGTTCATAGTGGTAAATGTGTTTATTATGAAAAAAGCTGATGAAAGAAAAACGATTAAATGGAAAAAAAGGAGTGATGTCTTAAGGTAAGCTCCTCCATGGGCTGCCACCTTATCGTGGTGGAGGGGTTTGAGTGCCCCAATGATCCTAGGAGCTATGCTGTCTGGGGCTTCATGCCCCTGGTAGGGTCACCCAAGGCAGACAGGTCCTAGGTGAGGGACCAGACAAAGTGCAGCCCGAAGACCCCAATGATGAAGGAAAACCTTGGACTTGGTGTTCCCTCGCCCGGACGCGGGTCACCGGGGCCCCACTCTGGAGCCAGGCCTGGAGGGGGGGCACGATGGCGAGCGTCTGGTGGCCGGGCTTTTACCCATGGAGCCCGGCCGGGCTCAGCCCGAAGAGGAAACATGGGCCCCCCCTCCCATGGGCCCACCACCCGTGGGAGGGGCCAAAGGGGTCGGGTGCACTGTGTGATGGGTGGCGGCCAAGGGAGGGGACCCTGGCGGTCCGATCCTCGGTTGCAGAAACTGGCTCTTGGGACGTGGAATGTCACCTCTCTGGTGGGGAAGGAGCCGGAGCTAGTGCGTGAGGTCGAGAGGTTCCGGCTAGAAATAGTCGGTCTCACCTCGACGCATGGCTCTGGTTCTGGAACCAGTCTCCTTGAGAGGGGCTGGACATACTTCCACTCTGGAGTTGCCCAGGGAGAGAGACGTCGGGCAGGAGTGGGCATACTTGTTGCTCCCCATCTCGGCGCCTGTACGTTGGGGTTTACCCCGGTGAACGAGAGGGTAGGATCCCTCCGCCTACGGGTGGGGGGACGGGTTCTGACTGTCGTTTGTGCTTACGGGCCGAACGACAGTTCAGATTACCCACCCTTTTTGGAGTCCTTAGAGGGGGTACTGGAGAGTGCTCCTCCTGGGGACTCCCTTGTTCTGCTGGGGGACTTCAACGCTCACGTGGGCAACGACAGTGAGACCTGGAGGGGCGTGGTTGGGAGGAACGGCCCACCCGACCTGAACTCGAGCGGTGTTCTGTTGCTGGACTTCTGTGCTCGCCATGGATTGTCCATAACGAACACCATGTTCAAGCATAAGGGTGTCCATATGTGCACTTGGCACCAGGACACCCTAGGCCGCAGTTCGATGATCGACTTTGTCATCGTTTCATCGGATCTGCGGCCGTATGTCTTGGACACTCGGGTGAAGAGAGGTGCGGAGCTGTCCACTGACCACTACCTGGTGGTGAGTTGGCTCCGGTGGCGGGGGCGAAAGCCGGTCAGACCTGGCAGGCCCAAACGTGTTGTGAGGGTCTGCTGGGAACGTCTGGCGGAATCCCCTGTGAGACGGAGCTTTAACTCCCATCTCCGGCAAAACTTCGAACACGTCCCGGGGGAGGTGGGGGACATGGAGTCTGAGTGGACCGTGTTCCGTGCCTCCATTGTCGAGGCGGCCGATCGGAGCTGTGGCCGCAAGGTTGTCGGTGCCTGTCGCGGCGGCAACCCTCGAACCCGTTGGTGGACACCTTCGGTGAGGGATGCCGTCAGGCTGAAGAAGGAGTCCTATCGAGCCTTTTTGGCCTGTGGGACTCCGGAAGCAGCTGATGGGTACCGGCGGGCGAAGCGGCATGCGGCTCGGGCGGTTGCTGAGGCAAAAACTCGGGTGTGGGAGGAGTTTGGAGAGGCCATGGAGAAAGACTTCCGCACGGCTTCGAGGCGATTCTGGTCCACCATCCGGCGTCTCAGGGGGGGGAAGCGGTGCAGCACCAACACTGTTTATAGTGGGGATGGTGTGCTGCTGACCTCTACTCGGGACGTTGTGGGCCGGTGGGCAGAGTACTTCGAAGACCTCCTCAATCCCACCAACATGCCTTCCACTGAGGAAGCGGAGCCTGGGGACTCTGGGTTGGGCTCTCCAATCTCTGGGGGCGAGGTCGCCGAGGTGGTTAAAAAGCTCCTCGGTGGCAAGGCCCCGGGGGTGGATGAGATCCGCCCGGAGTTCCTTAAGGCTCTGGATGTTGTAGGGTTGTGTTGGTTGACGCGACTCTGCAATATCGCATGGACATCGGGGGCAGTTCCCCTGGATTGGCAGACTGGGGTGGTGGTTCCCCTGTTCAAAAAGGGGGACCGGAGGGTGTGCTACAATTATAGAGGGGTCACACTCTTAAGCCTCCCTGGCAAGGTCTATTCAGGGGTCCTGGAGAGGAGGGTCCGTCGGATAGTCGAACCTCAGATTCAGGAAGAGCAGTGTGGTTTTCGTCCTGGTCGTGGAACACTGGACCAGCTCTACACCCTCAGCAGGGTCCTGGAGGGTGCATGGGAGTTCGCCCAACCAGTCTACATGTGTTTTGTGGACTTGGAGAAGGCGTTCGACCGTGTCCCTCGGGGAGCCCTGTGGGGGGTTCTCCGGGAGTATGGGGTACCGGGCCCTTTGATACGGGCTGTCAGGTCCCTGTATGACCGGTGTCAGAGTCTGGTCCGCATTGCCGGCAGTAAGTCGGGCTCGTTTCCGGTGAGAGTTGGACTCCGCCAGGGCTGCCCTTTGTCACCGATTCTGTTCATCACTTTCATGGACAGAATTTCTAGGCGCAGCCAAGGTGTTGAGGGGATCCGATTTGGTGGCCTCAGGATCTCATCTCTGCTTTTCGCAGACGATGTGGTCCTTTTGGCTTCATCAGATCGTGATCTGCAGCTCTCGCTGGATCGGTTCGCAGCCGAGTGTGAAGCGGCCGGGATGGGGATCAGTGCCTCCAAATCCGAGGCCATGGTCTTGAGCCGGAAAAGGGTAGAGTGCCTTCTCCGGGTCAGGGGGGGTGTCCTGCCCCAAGTGGAGGAGTTTAAGTATCTCGGGATCTTGTTCACGAATGGGGGAAGAAGGGAGCGGGAGATCGACAGGCGGATTGGCGCAGCGTCTGCTGTCAAGCGGGCGCTGTACCGGTCCGTCGTGGTGAAGAGAGAGCTGAGCCAAAAAGCGAAGCTCTCGATTTACCGGTCGATCTACGTTCCCACCCTCATCTATGGTCATGAGCTTTGGGTCATGACCGAAAGAACGAGATCGCGGATACAAGCGGCCGAAATGGGTTTTCTCCGTAGGGTGGCTGGGCTCTCCCTTAGAGATAGGGTGAGAAGCTCAGTCATCCGGGAGGGACTCAGAGTAGAGCCGCTGCTCCTTCACATCGAGAGGAGCCAGTTGAGGTGGCTTGGGCATCTGGTCAGGATGCCTCCTGGACGCCTCCCTGGTGAGGTGTTCCGGGCACGTCCCACCGGGAGGAGGCCCCGGGGAAGACCCAGGACACGCTGGAGGGACTATGTCTCTCGGCTGGCCTGGGAACGCCTCGGGATTCCCCCGGAGGAGCTGGAAGAAGTGGCTGGGGAGAGGGAAGTCTGGGCCTCCCTTCTGAAGCTGCTACCCCCGCGACCCGACCTCGGATAAGCGGAAGAAGATGGATGGATGGATGGATGGATGGGTCTTAAGGTAAGGATTGGGGCTGAGAGATGAATTGGGTCCATAGCAGCAGGAGCATGCAGTAATGGTAAGAAAGAATGAGCTAAAAAAGAAAGTTAGGGGTCAATACACTTAACTTTTCTCCCCACCTTTACACGTTGGGGGCGGGTGGCTCCACTGCCTGTTGGCCTGGCACTGAGCACGTGCGGGCCCCTCCATTTCGTATCCCCGGTTGCAAACAAAGCTGACCACTTCGTTGAGGTTAAAGCCATTTCCCACCGTGCGGCCGTAGATGGGACTTCCTGGGTGGCCACAGCTGATCGCTAGGGGAAAATGTTCACATGCATGAAACTGAATACAGGCTAATGACCAAAAATATCTTGGAAGCGTTCGTTTTATAATATCCACCGTTTTGACCTATGATTATTTGCTGCCATACCTGTTCTGCTCTTTTGAGCAACATAAGTCCACAATTTATCACTTCAAATTAAATTAGAAACAATTTTCCAATTTTGTATCTAGTGAAACTTTTAGAATAAGGACAAAACTAACTGTGTGGCTTATATTGCAAAAGATGAAACATGCACCACTGAAATATTCATCCTCAGCAAATGGAATGCGACCATAGGAAAAAGAAAATATGGGATCACTGTTCTTTGAGGATGTTCATTGAGGTGTTTTATTTAGTAGAACAGGGGGAAAAAATGACAGTCATTTCCCCAAACTATTCCCAATGACAGCTGGAGATTGTGATTGGAGCTTTGTAAAACAGGCCTCATGCACATAAAAAATTGACAGTAATTCACATTTAAATCAAGCAGATAAAAAAAACATTGTTTCTGGTACTGAGAAAAAAAACATTTTATATTCACATATTTTGATTTTATGACCAGGATAAGTTAAATTTTCCAATAACTATGTACTAAATAAGGAAGATAGACTTCAATGAGTTCATGCATCAGGGTGGCAATCCAAAATGTTGTAGTGAGATGAAAAATTGAAGGTGAAAAATTGACAAAAAAAGACCAGCAAAAAAGATTAAAAATAAATACAAAGAGGAAGAAAAGAAAGTAAAAACCCACACAAAAAATGCTAAATAAAAATGTAGAAACAAAGCTAGCAGTTTTTGACTGAATTGTAATAACATGGTTTATAAATCTTGGAATACATAGGAACAGTCAAGTGTTACCCCATGAATTGAAGAGAATCCATCACAGGTTGTAAAAGTCTGGATATAAAATATGAAATTAAGGCAGTGAAATAATTCAGGTGGATTTTGGATTGTTTTAGAGTTTATTGCTATTGTAACAAAAGTATATGCAACATACTTATCCCAAAAAACTGCTTGAACAGCAATAAATATACGCTACAAATATCAAAAATATAAGTCTTAGGATTTGTTTTTTAATGCTAAAACAGCAGAGATTGCCTGTAAACGACTTTTCAATAAATGTATAATTGCAATGCTTTGCAAAAGTAATGACTACTCCTTACACTTTTTAGATTTAAACTAAAACCACAAATATTAATGCATTTCATCATGGTTTTGTGAAGCAGACTAACACAAAATGATGGATAATTATGAAATAGAGGGGCAAATGATGGGGTGTAAACCTTCAATTCTTTTCATAAAAAATCTAAAACGTGGTAAGCATATTTATTGATCTTGTAGACTCAGAACATTTTAGAATCACCTTTCACTGCAATTACAACTGGAAGTCTTTTCAGAGTATGTGTCTCCCTACTATACAGTTGTCTCGATACTGAAATTGTTGCCCATTCTTCTTCGTAAAATGGCTAAAGCTTAATCATGGAGAGTGTCTGTGAAAATCCATTTTCTCAGATAGATTTAGGTGCTTCTAACACATTTATCTAATTGATTTCATTATACTCCCACTGTATTCTAAGGGTGTGGCCTGCAGCAAGATAAACCTCTGTCCAAGCCTCAAAGCTTTTACAGCAACTAGCAGATTTTCTTCCAGAATTGGATTTTATTTAGGGGGAAAACTGAAAAAGGGTTTCCAGACTTTTACATGGAAAAAATATTGAAGACCATTTTAAATTTTTTTATTTAGCTTCATAATTATACTCTATTTTCTGTATTTCTACAACAAAAATTCAGAGTAAAATAAAGTGTAATCTGTAAAATGCCAAATTTTTAAAAAAAGGGGTGTAAATCCTTTTGCAAAACAGTGTAACGTGACTGAAAAAACTACATGTGGTTTCCAAGGCTAGAGGTTTATCTCGTTACCATACACAGGCTAGATGCAAGCAGTTGCCAAGTCTCCATATTATTATTTGATTTTAAAGCCTTTTGTTCACATCCTTACAAGAAATAATAATAGTTCCAATTTTCAGTCACCGTTTTTTGGTCATATTCTGCATTGACTCTCTGTCCTCTGTTTGTCATTGTTCCGTGTAATTGTTCATCTTGATTACTTTGTTCACTGAAACTATTCGGCGTTTGTGTGGTGATTGTGTAAACAGACATCCAATAGTTATTGGCAGATTCTCTCTTTCATCCCCTTCTCCAACTTCCCGGTTTGAAATATATCTGGGAGAAGAGGAGCCCACCCAAACTAGAAAGAGACGACTGCTGGGTGGCAAAACAGAGAAGAGAAAAACAAGGAAAGAGGAAGAGTGGACACATAAGGAGATGAAGAAAAGGGAGGGAAAGGAAATCTTAAAGTGAAGGGAAATGAAGACAAGAGGCCACAAGAGAGAGGCGGAAGCAAAGAAACTCGATCAGCGAGAATCAGAAGTTACTTTGCATGCTGCAGATACGCAGCCATCTGACACTGCCAGCAGGCCCTGTGGCTGCACACACGCACACATTCAAACACATTTCATAGTCTCATCATCATTCTCTGTTTGTATCTCTAAACAAGAGCCTCTCATCTCCATAATTACAGTATAATTTGGCTGTAAAATAATTTCCCTCAATAACTCCTGCATGAATAACCTCAATAAAAACAGTTACAGCTTAGAGAGACTCCCCAACATGCCAAGGGATGCACAAGCCATCCTGGCCATGCAAACACAGACGTGTGTCCTTCAAAATGCAAATGCATGCTCATGAAACTATACTGGATAGTCTTTATATTAAACATTTTATTCTGTTTCTTGGTAATATTTAAAACAAAGCAGCCCCCGCTATTCCTTTTTGGACTCCAACTCTGTCTTCCCAATTTAGTCAACAATTGGCCCTGTCGCTTTAGGGAAGCTAGGCCCTATAATTGGCCTCATCATCACCACCTCCACTGTGCTCTCTGCGTGGCTTAAAAAAAATCATGACACTCACAGCAAGTGACCAATTTTAGAGAATTTTCCACAGCAGCCCGGACACGTCAGAGGCTTCTGTTGTGTCCTCAAGCCCCAATAATAATCTCATCCCAGACCAATAAGACAGATTTGTCCCTCTGGCTCTTTAAGGATTCTAGTGTGGGGCTGTAAATCCCGAGTAGCACTGGCTGCCAATCCACCACTGTTTTTTCCCCTCAAAAGCTGACCATGCAACAGTTGTGCTAGTTGTCAATGTATTCATCATTAATGGATTTATTTCCCAACTTCATCATAAAAAGCCCTCTCTATTAAAACAGTATAATAGTAAGTGTAATGTTGGTGCACTTGCAGTTTACAGGCGATTTGGACGGAAAATATGGCATATATGGTCAGTCTGACACAACTGCTGATGCCTGATTAATTAATTTAATCAATAAGGGCTCATCAAACATTCTCTCTCCACAATTTCCCTTAATAATTAGCTTGTCTCCAAAAAACCACATGTGGACCACTATCTTGAGGTGATTTCTTAGGGCAAAATTAGATGTTGTGAGAAAACTAACTGCAAATGAACTTAGTGCTTTACTGGTCTTGTCCCTTATCTCTGTAATATTCTTTTTCATATTTTCAAATTTTGGATACTGTAATGAATAAAACGTATTCGAACTAAAACCCTGAAGACAACTGAAAAGCAAAAAGTGGGAAAATGGTGACATAAACGTTTTAATATGTTACTTTGTTGTACAGTTTACAGTCAGTAATTAAAAAATAATAATACATAGCTCCTCTGCACATGCACACTTTATAGTCAGTTTTCCCTGAATTTTGTTACCCCTGAACCAGAACAAAGATGTTTGTTTTAATGATGTGCTCAATCGCCTCACATCCAAGGCTAAACTTTGATTTAGTTATCTCTATTGACTGACTCTCCCTCACCTCGGCTTGGAAAACATGTCTTCGTCAATAAGCATCACCGTTTTTATTCTATTTTCAAGGCAGTTAAGTTTGAAATTGAACTGCTCTCCTCCTTTGTTATTGATAAAAACTGTGCTGAGCTTCGAAGCAATAGCGATTGGATTTTATCTCATTATACCAGTTTTTAAGACAGATTTGAAGACAGAGTATACTTGTTTCACGCTTAGAAATTTGCCTTAATTTGTTGGTCAGTCAATTTTATTTTAAGAAACTTGGAAGCAGTTTGTCACCCAGCAGATCTTTCCAATGTGAGGTTGTTTTTCAATGTGTTTTTCATTTGTATGCCCCTGAAGTGATTTCCAAGTTGTTTTGCACCGACTCTTGAGCTCTTGAGGGAAAGAAGGCAATCAAACTTTAAACAAATAGCTGGACACTTCAGGCTAAAGCTGCCTGTTTGTACAAAACATAGAAGAATCGGTCTAAGTCTTTCTGTACAGCTAGGCGCCAACAACACAAAATGTAAACTGCTTTTCTCAGACAGCTAAACAGTATGGTAAGTATTATTACAAGAGTTCTTCTAACCACTTCTATCAATTTGCAGAGTTGTAAGAACAGAAGGTAAATTCCTTACGTATGCAGATGGGCAGCTGTCCGGACCACTGGTTATCTTGGAGGCAGATTCGAACCGATGAGCCTATGAGGCGGTAGCCAGGCAGACACTGATACACAACTGTGTCACGGTACCCAAAGTTTTCCCCGATGACCTGGCCGTTCACAATTCCCTCTGGGATTCCACAGTGGCCAGCTAGACAGGAAAAAAAAACCAAACAGTAGTTAATTTGAAGGCCAGTCAATTCAAGAAAAGTAATTTGACAATTTTTCGATGTTTTCTTCATTTTTGAACAACATATCACTGGAATCCCAAAGCCCAACAAATAGCTTGGTAATTGTTTCCACACTGATAAATGTCAGTGACTTTGTTATTCTTTACATGTGTTTTTAAATTAATGGGGCATGATGTGATGTTTTCTGAGAGCTTTTAGCCTACTTCATGCTGGCAGAAGCTTCTATTTAAGTCATTTGTAAATTCTACGGGTCTGGTAAGGGAGTGGCTATTGATACTGAACTCCACTTTCCAAAAATGTGGTGGTTCCCCATCAATTCAAGACTTTGAAAGAAGGCAAACACTTTATTAATAGAACCAGGTTAGTTAGGGCAGCTAACTAAACAACTGTAAAAATGTTGGTTTTTTTTGTGCTTTCCTGGGTTATCGTCTCATATAACAGCATAGTGTAATCTGAAGGCCAGTCACTTCAGAAAATAAAGATCTGGAAGAAGTGTGTCAAAGAATCCAAAACAAGATGCAAATACGTTTTGTTACAAACTTGATCAAACTCCGTTACAATTTAGTTCAACTCATTCATCTGCAACTTTCAAATGAAGATATTTAAAGGGTTCACATGATTTTGAGGCTTCCATTTACTCCATGAAAAGATTCATTCGCACAGGTTTGATTGATGTGCAGCGCTACCACGAGTCACTTAAAAGCCATTTCACAAAGTCAGAAGGGAACGCGTATTTTTCTGCTCACAGATATTTTTTGGATTGAGTATTGATTTTGTTCTTTACAGTAGATAAAACCTTCACTGCAACGCCGACGTCAGCAAAAGCTAACGATTTAAACACGGCCAGGGAGGTGGAACAGAACAAGAAGAGAAAAAGGTTGCATCATATTAACTTTGTCATCTGACATTGTGTTTGAGGTGTTGATTACTTGAGTTAAAGGACACTCCTTGGGGGGACACAAATCGGACTTTTTCTGAATATGTTGTAAACACGTGAACACAGAGAAAAAGGGAATCAATTATTAGCCTGAAGCCACAATGGTTTATTAAAGTCTTATTTGTTTACTTCGAAGGATCACTTAGTGCTAGCAATAAATAGCACATATTAAATGCGCTTACAACATGTTTTGCAGTTTTTAGCTTGAATATCTGTAGAGACTAAAGTCACAACAACGGTATAGATATATAATCGGGTCAATAATATGACAGTTTGAAACCAAACGGGATAAATTGGTAGAGTTTTTTTTTTTTTTTTTGCTAAATTACATATAGGCATTTGTAGGATGAGATAACATTACAGAAAAATACATACAAAAATACAGAGAAAATGTGGAAAAAAATGTATGACATAATTTTTACTACAAATAGAGAAAGCAAAAAATTATTATTTCAAATACTTTTAAAAATAATATTCTAATGTAATTTAGAACATTTGTGGTTAATTAAATATATTCATGTTTTGTTCATGTTTTAATTTGCTAAATTTAGTAGTATTTCAGTTAAATAAAATGAAAGATATGAATAGATCTTTCTTTCAGCATAATTACAGAATAAACACTTGTTAAATGTAGGAGTTTCAGTTTTAACTGCATATAATATTAAATTTGGTGTTTGTCTCTTCAGAAAGTCACCTGAATAAAATGATAATATTGGATTAATTAGTTGTCCTACCGTAATGCTATAGTGCAACATGCTTGACACACATGTTGACTGTAGCTTTATTGAGCAGTTTTAAGACGGGGTTACTTTAATAAGAACGATAAGCATTTTTTTAGGCTAATGGAGATATTTCTAAACAACTGCATCGTGTTTGTTATTTTCAAGGGAACAAGGGAAAGGTGTAGTAGCCTTCTTTCAGCCAGCTAAGCAGAAGGTGGAGCAATGGGTCTGGAAGAGACAGCACTGTGTTATTCTACCCTCAAATCAGTCAGAGAAAACTCTGGTCACTTTAGCACTTTAGAGTCTCGCTAAATGAATTTTAAATAATAGGAACAGCATGATGGAATATATTTTTAATGCTTTTTAAAACTGTAACTTTTTAAGAAACCTTTGCATATTTTTTATTACTGTAAATCAAACTATATGTTACGTCAGTCCAACTTGACACAAGTTTCTTTTTCTACCGTGATATTACCATAAAAGAAAAAAAGTGTTGTATTTCGCCATATGACGTTAACAACCCTATCCAACTTCAGTATGTCGACCATCCCATCACTGGTTTGACAGCAGCTATCTTGACCTTAAGTAAAAGTATAAAAGATCAGGAAGTGGAACACGTTGCTTATTTTAAAAAGCTTGGTACAGTTGTGGATGGCAAACTTTCTGTCCAATTCCATGTAGACTACATTTCTAAATAGTCAAGGCATTGACTCTCGTTGGAAGAAATTAGGAAGGTTTAACTTTGTTTTAGTCAGATATTTTGTGAATTTCAGTACTTATTTGTATGAACCTTATTTGCTACACACTAAAGAAAATGGTCCATTCCAAGTACAACTAATGGATAATAAAAGTATATTTTCTGATTTTTGGAACACCAATATGACTGACTGAATGTCCTATTAGTGTCATGAGATGTTGGAGCTTACCTCATATTTAGGTACTCAGGAGCACTCATGATCTAAAAGCCTTAAAAAACGTCCCATGTACAAAAGGAAAATAAACTGTGCCAACTGAGCCAACAGGGCATGAAATAAACAAAGAAGCTGACAAATGACTAAGAGAGGTGATTGTTAAGTGGAGACAGGTAAGCTTGTTGGGAATATGGAGTAGATGGTGAATTGGGGAGATAGAACAAGGACAACTGAGGACATCTAGAAAGTATGGCAACAATAACAACAACAAGCCATCAAAGCTAAGTGTAACCTGATACAGAAGGAAGAAAAAACAAAACAGCAATGACTGAAGCTTGACAAGAATAGAAAGTAGAGAAATAAAACAAAAGCTTGAAACATGACCAGAGACTTAAGCTATGACAGTTTGTAGCATAAATGTCTATTAGTTGTTGACTAAATTATGCCCCAACATCATTTTAAATGAAGCATTACAGTATTTGTATTTAAATCCTGCTCCCCTTAGCTTGTGATGTATTCCTGCAAGCCTTCCTCCTGCTGAGGCTTCACCATAAAATGACAGCTCCCTGTCATAACACGTGTTACCCCTGGCTGGCACGCTGGCAGAAGAAAGATACAGTTTCTGTGGGAATCATATATAAAAAATGAAGTTCTAAATTAACTCAGAGTGAAGCCGAAGCTCAGCCAAGATGGTGTTGTTCACGAGGTGGACAAGGTCAGAGGGGAGCAGCTGTGAGGCCAGACATGAGGTGTAAGGCAGGACCCTTCCTTTGATACCTGTCCTCATTAGATTGACGTGAAAAAATCACATCTTCCTCGCTTTCATTCTAATGGTGTTTCTTGATACAGAGCCTCACAAAAGTATTTTTACCCACGGGATCCTTTTAGTGTTTGTCACATTACAGCCAAAAAATCTTAATGGATTTTAGTGGGATTTCATGCGATAAGCCAACACAAAGTAGTGTGTAGTCACATATGTTTTTTTCTAATTATTTTACAAATAGAAATCTGAAAGGTGTGGCATGAATGTGTATTTTTTAACTAAACTTTATTCTAATACCGCATAATGAAATACAATGCAAGCAACTGCTTTTAAAAAGTTGGCTAAATTGTTCAAATATGTTGAAATGAAAATCCAAGAAAAAGTTCAAGTTGTTTGCCCAGGGCAAGTTACTGTTTGCACGATGGAGTGAAAGGGCCAAGTAAAAATAAGTAAATCAATAATAAAATATTTAAATTAATATTCATTAGGCATGGAATATTGTAATTTTTCTCTTGCAAACGTGTGACTTTTCAACATCAGATCATATCTAATTTTCTTCTTACATAAATGTGAAAAATAATTTTTAATGTACAATGCTCCTAATCAAAAGTATTTTTGTGGGTGTGGTTGAAGCAGTGTTCTTTATCCATCATAAGCTTAGGATAAAAATCAGAAAATTACTGATTTGCTAAAAAATGTTACTCTAGATTTTCCATAAAATTCTATAAAAAATGTGCAATTTACTTTCGCAATTACTCACCTAAACACTTTGTTTCCGTTCCACTCCAAAGCCCAGATGACAAGCACTCTCTGACAGCTGACCCCACCAACATGAAGCCAACATCGCACGTAAAGATGGCCGTAGCGCCAAAAGTCATTTGAGTACCAATCTTCTTTCCATTGTGAGACGATGGCAGGTCACCACATGAGATAACTGCAAAACATGGTTGGACACAGACAATTTAATAATCAGCTGCTAGCCACTTTAGCACCGGGTTAATTTGAGAAGCTGCATTTCAGTTTCAGCAAGAAGTGCTACCATCCTGGCAAGATGTGCAGCAGGCAAATTTGGTTCTGCTGTTTTTCTCCTTCTCCACTTACAAAGTGCCCAGTGAAGAAAATAACAGGACATGGAGAAGTGCCACTGTATTCTTTGACTAAAAATAATGGTGATCCAAAATGTCAAAGAATCCCAGAAAGAGATCTCCTGAATGACAACTAAAAATGTCAACTCTCCCAGGTTAAATTATGGATTGAAAGGATGAAAGTTTAACCTTGTATGGTGACTCTGTCATCTTTGGATAACATCAAATTAGATGAAGGAAAAAAAAAAGAATTTAAACATGACAGTCGATATAAAATGACAAGCTTTTACAGGCTATTTTTTTTTTATGACAGAACTGTCAGATGGGTTTATATGTAAGCCAAGTTTTGATTCCAGCTGATTCTAGCTGTCATGAAGCTTCTGGTTCTAGCATTACGCACAAAATGAGAAACTGGGTACAACGTGTTATATGGGTAACAAGTTCATGGTTCAGGTAACATACAACTCTGCAAAAACTTCACTATTCTGCAAAAATTCACAATCCACTTTTAATGATATAAAATTCCTATTGTCATGCCACCATCTGTTTTCCTCTCGCTTTCTCCAGGTCAGCTACAAGAACTGACAAAAAGCTTTAATGTAAAGTGTTTGAAACAACCCCAGAACAAAAGGAAATGATGCTGTGAAAACGATCCAAGGAGAGTGACACTATCCACAGCGAAATTCGTCCTGTATTAAAATGCTCTGAAAGGTCACTCAGAGAAGAATTTAAAAATAAAATGTAAAAAGTGTAAAACGCTGTGGGGTCCTCTGGACTAGATGAAGCGATATACAAATGCAAGACAGTTACAATTCCCCCCAAAAAATCAAATATTTTTATCATTTAAGAAATAAAGTCATTATTTCTTAAATTAAGCAATAACTATCTTGGCATTGAGCATGCCGAGATAAGCAAACCTTAGTGCAAGTTCTGCATAGAGTAGGATGGGAAAAGGTACTGTCATTATAAGGTTAATCCTGAGATATTTATGAAGTGTTTACGTTGATTGATTAGCAGCGGCTCCTATTAGCGATATACATTCCATGTCTAAGTTGCAACCTGTATGATGCAGAATTTTTCACATATCCCCCAAAATGCTCTATAGTCAAGCTTAGCTGGATGTCAAACAGTATTCACTAAAGCATCAGACGCAAATAAATTTTATGTTAGTTACTTACAGCCACATTTCCTCATCTATCTTTGATGCACAAGGCAGATTTGAAGGAGTGTGACAGGAGTTTTAGCAATGCAGCAATCAATAAGCCAGAGTTCAAAATCATTATATTTTCCCTTGACTGGCTCTAAGCAGTTATTGTCAGGAGAAACACCGAAAAATCAGATATTTTTTTCTGGCCCATTAAATTCTTTACAACTAAAAACTGACTCTGTTTTGAGTTTAGCAAAAATCTAATAAATATGATGCTTGGTGGCTATACATGGTGATGCAATTAGTAAAACTGGTGCCTTGCTGTAATCCCTCCGTTTATGATTCCTTGCATTATTCTATCAAGGAATGTGCAGACAAGTTTTTTTTTGATGATTCAATATGTATTAAATTAAAATAGTGTTTATACAAATGAGTTTGTATTTGCTTTACATGTCTGAAATAAATAAGTTTTCCCATAGCCTCACTCAGCAAATCTGATCTCAAAGGAATAACTGAATAATCAGCTGGTGAAACTCTGATCAATATATTTATTAATAACCCATGAAGAAAAAAAGAGAGGATAGTATGGAAAGATTTCTATTTAAGTTACTTTGCATTGCAGTTTACTTATGGTTTTTAGTTTAAAGTACGATTGCATTTCCAATCTGTCTCTTGTATAGGTCATTACATTCGTGATTCACTGAAGTTTTCTATAATATATAATGTATGAATAGCATAAATGGAAGAATAATTATGGATGCAAGATGAAAATCCCTGCAATTTCCCCGACAAATGGACAGTGGAAGTGAATCATTTTATTTCAGATGTTTCTATGCAAACACTGTGATGATGGTGGACGTATTTGCTTTCTTCTAAAGCATTTTTAGATCGTCTTGGAGTGTGTGGTAGAACAGCTACTATGTATGTGCGTTGGGTATGTTTGTTGGCTATGCATTTTGCTGAAAATGCACAATTGTCATCCAAATCTTTGATATCTAAAGCTTAATTGGAGGCGTTTGGCAAAATGAGGAGAAATACATGGAGAAGGACAATACAGCTGAGTTTACTTCCTCCAAAAAATAGACAACAAATAAATAAGAAGAAAAAGTTATCCTCTGAAAAACCTGCAAACATTGTTTACTCCTTTATTGTTTGGGCATTTTATTATTACATATTTGCTACTCACTCTGGCAGTGCGGCCTCTCATTCTTCCAGCTCCACACCCCATTGGCTAGACACTGGATGTGGGCGGGGCCTAACCTGTAGTACCCTGGATCACAGGTGAATACGATGCGAGTTCTGTACTCGTAGTGCGAGCCATTAACAATCCTCCAGCGGCCGTGCTCCAGAGAAAACGACCCAATGCTGGGACACACTACCACTACACCGACAGGAGAAAACGAAGCCTTATTAGACCTACTCACTTTGGGCAAATCCAATAATATTGCTTTTTGTACTTTTGCATCAAAATCATGACATATTGAGATTTGGTCCGTATGTTACACAGCCTGGTGCCAGGATGTGTATGTCACTAACCAGAACATCTCGGTATCTTGTTATGGTTGCTCCATGTTCCGTCAGGCTGACAGATGGCTGATGTCAGTTCTTTACTGGATAGTCTGTATCCGTCGTTGCAGAAGTAAGAAACTCTTGTTCCCACGGAGTAGTCGGCAGTTAGCACTCCACCATTTATTGGTGCCTTAGGTGGCCCGCAGGAGACGGCTACGGAAGGAGAGGGATACACTGATTGAGAACATCCAAACACCTTCTGTGTTGTTTTATTTGTGGATGTTAAAAAAAGAAAGAGTCACACAAAACCTACCATTCCAGGCAGTGTGTTGTATCTTCTCATCAAAGTTGTTAATGTCATATTTATTTCTGTGTAAATGTATTTTTTTGAATCATTCAATTTTAGAGGTGGAGCAATAATGCACAACTCCAATGAGTTTTAAAATTAAGAACTGGGTGCACAAGTTTAAAGATGTTATACACTTACATCCACATAGATAAAATGATGTAGGCCAACATACCCTCACTAATATTTAACTAAATGTGACTTAGTTAGATATTAACTTGTCATGTTTAAACCTGTCAAGACGATTTTTGTTAAAAATTTTCAATTGGATTTCTGCCCCTTGCACTTAATAGAGAAATATAGTTCATTTAAATTGGTTGGTTTCTTGGTAAAAATTCAGCTTTTAAAAATATTAGATATATTTTTAATGATGCCAATGTTGGGTCCATTCCAGAGTCTTGATTTTACTCTAATTTATCCATTACAAAACCAGCTTTGATGTATGTCTTGTTGGAAGATATAATTCTCTTCAGGTTTTAACTTTCTATCGGTTTAGATGAAGTTGTAGCATATGGAGGGAGTTAGTCTTCAAAACTTCCTACACTTTGTTTGATGCCTTATGATGAGGCTACAACCACCATGATTGAACGTTTGCAGAGTTGTTGAGATTTAAAAACTCCACTTTGACTCCACCAAACTATCGTCTTGACATTGTGAGCAATTAGCTAAATATTTGTGGGCAGTTGCAAACTTTGGTTGAGCTGAAAGTGTCAAAACACATATTGGGGCCTGCCATAGCAAAGCATAGGAGAGCATTGAAATGCCTTGCGAATTTTTGTCTCCCCCTCTGTGTCTCACTCACACATGACAGTTTCAGAGAGGATTAATTACCATAGAAATAGAACACTGAGGCAGAGATGTAGAGAACTGCAGAGAACACTCAGTTAGTACAGAGGAGGGGCATACAGTTAGAACTACAGAGACGTCACCTTGGTGGAACACTTGCTACAGACAAGTATATATGTTTTATAATATAATTACCACCAATGACAAAAAATAAAGTAAAATTCTCTCACTTTTCTGCCAACTGCACAATTCTTGTTAAGTAGTAAGTAGTATAAGATAAGTAGTATTTCAAAAGAAATCTTATGTTTTTTGAACAATGACAATGTTTGTTGTTAATCTGTTGCTAAGAGATGAGCGCGTTTTCTGGTAACCAAGTGCCCGAAGTAAGCATCTGATTTTTACTTTTGCAAAATTTACCAACCGGAAATTTCCTGTGTCCAAGCAGTATTTCAAAAGAGCTTATGTTTTATAAACAATAATTAATTTGGTGTTAAGAGATGAGCGTTTTTTTCTGGTAATTAACTGCCACGAAGTATAAATCAGATTTTCACTTTTGTGTTGAATGTCTGTTTATCAATATATTCACCATCAATGACAAAAAAAAAAAAAACATTTTCACTTTTCTGAAAAATTCACCAACTGCACAATTCTTGTCAAGTAGTATAAGATAAGCAGTATTTCAAAAACACAGAAGAAATCTTACGTTTTTTGAATAATGACAATATTTGTTGTTAATCTGTTGCTAAGAGACAAGCGCATTTTCTGGTAACCAAGTGCCCGAAGTAAACATCTGATTTTTAGTTTTACAAAATTTACCAACTGTAAATTTCTTGTTTCTAATCAGATAAACAGTATTTCAAAACAGCTTATGTTTTATAAACAATAATATTACTTGTAAGAGATTATTCTGGTAGCGAACTGCCACGAAGTATAAATCTTTTTTTTTTTTTTTTAATTAAAATTATTTGTCTTTCTCTGTTGCATCAATACTGGGCAAAACAGAACATCTCAAATAAAGCTATTCTGACAGATGACAACTGGATGTGAAACATCTGAGCAGAACTGGATACAATTCTGTAAACATGCTCTCTCAAATTGTAGCTTTCTGTCTAAAAATACACAATTGAGAGTTCTTCTTTATTATCAGCACCATAATATTACACAGCTTTGACAAATCTTTTCTCAGGTATGCGTTATGTAAGAAATTGCAATAAGGCTTCAACATGTTTTTGCAAAATCTAGAATGCCCTGAAAAAGATGAATATGGAAAGAAAGGAATACTTTCCTTCCATTTATAGTTTTATTTGAGATAAATCTGTGTTTTAGTAGCTTTATCATCTTGACATCCATTAGGTACAAGAAAAGATAGCAATAAACTTCACTGCTAAATTTCTCTTCTAAATAAATGTATTTTCACTGGGTGCTTTATCAGTTTGTAGATAAGACAACATGAAGTGGATGGCAAATTACAGTATGTAATCTCACACCTCATCTAATATCCTCCTCTGATTCTCTCAGCCCATATAAATTTTATAACAGTCCCTGATTAAGCTTTCGTGGTAGTTTTCTACAGCTCAGTTGTGATACAACAAAGCTGGACAAAACATAGCAAGGAAACAAGATTTAATTTACACAAAAATAGAAAGGAAATTGTATGAAACAAAACAGAAGATTTACCATTAATGAAAGAACACGATAGTTCCTAAATCTGAGCAGCAACAAAACAAGACTGTTTAATAAAATTCATATAACTTGTTCTCTGTGTCAATATATGAACATCATTGCTTAGAGCACTTATTTTTTCATCCTATGCCACTTAGGCAATTATAAACTATATTTGGTTTAAATTGCTTTAACCACAAACACATTTTCACATACCTTGACAACCAGGCACAGGAGAGTCCCAGGCGTGGTAGCCCTGCGACGTACGGCGGCAAGTCGCCGTGCCATTGCCTATAAGACGGTAACCACGGTCACAAGCCCAGCGCACCACGCTGTTAACATGACCGCCTGTCTGAGACGATATGGAGCCGTGGAGGGGCGAGTCTGGCGTGGAGCAGTACAGGGCTGCGGTGGAACAAACATTTAGAAAAACAAACAATGTAAATTCTATGAAACAAAAGGGCTTGCAGACAGTAAAGCACAAATTTATTTATTCATCATTCTTTACTTGAACCATGAAAGGGTAAAACCAGTCTTAAACCTTTACTGTGTTGGGAACAACCTTTACACCCACACAACTAAAAAAACATTGTAACTTTAAAACTTGCAGACGTTCTATTAGGATATTGTTGAACTTATAACTCCAAGTGTATAAAATAACTATACAAAAACTTGTTAGAGAAGTAATAACATTTAAATTGTAATCGCATTAAGACCAATTATTGTACATCATGAGAAAATCTTTTTAAAAAGCCTTAAACAGAAAACTAAAGAATCTCTATTAGGAAACCCTTATGATATAACTGTTGAGTGCCTATGATAAACACTATGTTGGACTCAGAAGTCATTAGTGAATATAAAAAAATTTATGACATAATCTCATAATAAGCATTATTAATTTTGATAAAGAATCAGTAGAATTTCCTCTGTGTTATAGCCAATGACAAGGCTATCTACTAAGAGTAAATAAAAATGTAGTTTTTAAAATGTTTTTGCTGCCTTACATTTATTATAACCTTTTGCTTTATTTTGATATCTAAATGTTTCACACAAATTGTGAATGCTGTTAGTTTTTTTTTTGTTTGTTTCTAAAGTTCAATCATTATGAAAAAGAATGAAGATATCTTTTGCTGCAGTAGTCTTCGAACCCATAGTAACTATAATTACCCTTAATGCTTCTGGTTACCCAAAAACAAAAATCACTCTTTAGTGTGACAGTTCTTACTGTGGGAAAATAACTCAGTGTCAATAAAAAGTGAAAAAAAGCACAAAAGCAGTAAAAAGAAGGATTTTCTATGTTGTAAAATGTTGAAAATGTACTTTCTTGTTATATGTTTAAAAGAACTCATAATTGGCTAAAATCAGCTTTTCACTTTCGAAAATTTATTATAGAAAATGTTGTACAAAATGTCCAATCTGTGGACTTTAAGTTATTGGGAAATACTACGCGGACTTGTCCCACATTCTCTCCTTTAAATACAATCTATGATGGCAAGAAATGTTCTGTCATTGGCCTTATTTTGCAGGTCAAAAAATTGTCGTAGTAGGTCTGTGTTTTTAAGTACAACACATGCTTAACACCTCTCATCAATGCTCACATTAATCACGTCCAGCCAAAGAAGGTTACCAAGAATCTTGAGAGGCTTGTAATTCATCATACAGAGCAGCGGTGCTTTAAAGGTTAAAGAAACAGCCTCCCTGACTGGAGGCTGTGGAGTGAACAAGCAAACTGTGAACAGGTAAAACTGTCTCTTGCTCTTTAACTGTCAAAAATGCCCTTGAATAGAGCACTCATGCCTCCTTACCCAGCGGCGTGAAGTTGTACTCAGCACGACCAGGTGCTAGATTGTTCACATGTAAAGTTTTAGTAAAATACCATCTGTACTTATCAGGTTCTTTTGTCAGACGGATACAACTTGAGGACTAACCCATCAGGCAAGTCGGTAAACTGCTTTATGAGGCAGACAGAAGTCTAACAACTTGTAGATGAGTTAAACAAATAAAGTGCATCGGGGAACCAAATTTCTTAAAATATCTTCATATTTAAATTTTTGTCATTGATTAGAAGATAAAAATGGCATTTTAGTCCTTCTGTCTGACTCGCTCTCCATGCATTATAGTATGAAATAGTAGTAAAGTAAAGTTGGGATACATACTTTGGTACTCACCAACATAGCGAATTTTGAAGCCTTTCTTGTTGGTGCCGTGATCTGAGGACCAGCGGACGAGAAACTGATGACCGGAGGTTGTGATGTTAAAGGGTGTTGGCAGGTCTCCGCTCAGCGTTGCCAGAGTTGGACTGTTGGTTGTGGGGCCTAGGTGAGATAAGAGACAAAGTACTGGTAAACACAGAGAAACTCATTTGGACACTTTGTTTCTTTATATTTTCCAGTTTAATGTCACTTAATTAATATGCTGGGTACACAAACAAATTAAAGTTGATCTTTCACTTCATTTAACTGCTTTCCTCCAAGTCCCCTTAAAATGCCCTTGTTGGACTTTGGTTCTAGCCATGATAACCTAACAGGAAATTAGCCTCCAATTATTGCAATTGGTATCCCATAATCTCCAAGATCTGAACGTGTTAATGAACTCTCTTGTTCGGCTGAATGGACATTTTTGTCTGAGCGTTTATTAATTTTGTTTAATTATTTGGAAGTTTACAAAGCATTGAAAGACTTAGTGGTTAGTAAAGTTTTACTAAATATTTATTCATGTGTTAATCTTTGAAATATAAAACCATTTTATGAATCTTTTTGTCCAATAGAATGATTACAAGACAAATACATTAGATGACAAACCCAACTGAGGAACAAAAACACCCCTCCTTGACAAGTTATGAATGAATTGCAGATATTACTTGAAAAGTAAAGTCAAAAAAGAGCCTATTTACAACATGAAGTAGGCTAAAGCTGCAGAGTCCAGCTGAGCTTCCAACACGCAGAGCATCCCTCCCCTGACTGCTCCCCCACACAGCTCCACCCACAGCCCAGCAGCAGCAATTAGTAAACAATTAGTATGGTGGAAATGCCATATGCTAAACTTAACATATAAACAATATAAACCAATGCTCCTATGAACGGCTAAAAATTGCATCCTGGTGGTGAACTGCTGTGATGACATGCTGAAGGTGAAGTCTCTGAAAGAATAGGAGCTTCTTAAAGAGACAGAGGTTAATTTCAAGGCGTCAAATTCCGAAGTCAAATTTCTTTTAAATCATGTTTGATATACACAGCATTTTCATAATAACTGAAGGTGACATAGTTAGTTGACAGTGCTATAAAATGGAACTATGTGCCTGGAAAATACATAATTCCATCTCTTTAATAAGTATTCTAAAGATTCAATTTCAACCATAAACGTCACTTCTAGGTGGAAAAAAAGCAGTATGTACAGTAGAATTAGCTGTGGCATCTTTGTCCTTTATATTTGTTTCTGCATATCTTTTTAGTTAATTAAATCATTAGTAAGTAGACTGTAGTGTGATTAAAAATAAAATGAATTCTTGATTACATTGATTACCGGTTCCGGATGGATTTACTTATAATCCTTGCATTTTAATTAAAGTTGAATCAAGTTTGATTGAAGGTTAATGAATTGTTGTCTTCAAATTTATCCTGCCTTTAAAAGTGTGATACAATATTTTAAGGGGGGAAAAATCTATCCCTTGAATGAATTTTTGATCAATTATCAGACTGATATATTTATACAGATTGACATTAACATAGCTTGTCAATGCTACTCTTCTTAAAAGACTTGAGTGGTTGTGGGTAGAGGTGTGTGGGGAGATTGTTTACCATCAAAAATCTCTAGCACATCAAACTCCCTCTCTGTGTGGAAACTCTCAAAGGTTATGGTGACATTGTATCCTTTTTCCACATTAATGCTCCAGGAACACATCTGGAGGTTCGGGTAGCTCTCCGGCCACCCTGGGCTCAGGATGACACCCGATGAGTCGTATCGCACGTCATGCGCGGGGCATTGAACTGAGAGTGGGGACAATTAGTGAAGAAGTGCTAGGTGAGAACACACTTTTACCTAGAAAGCTGTAAAAATCAGGCGCTAGAAATGTTTGAATTCTCACCTTGGCATGTAGGAGAAGGGGCATCCATCTGCAGTCTCTCTCCCAAGCGACAAGTTAGAATTTCGTTGCCAACCAATGAGAAACCAGGATGGCATCGATATCTGATGATGTCACCTGAAGAAAAAAAAAAATCAATTTGAGGAAAGTTGCATTTTTTTAATAATATACAATCAGAAATGTTTAAAATTGTGCAAATTTTAGAACTTCATTATGCTAATCCAATTATGAACAGAATCATAAAAAGACATGTTTTATAGCTGTAGAAATGTAAAACTATTAAAAAAATATCTATATTGGCGGAAAACAAACACCATATTTTGGAATGTACTCTGAAAGTTGAGCAGAAATGGTACAACTGAATGAAAGTAGTTAAATCCCCCAGGTTTATTTATACCATATATGAACACACTTTTCAAATTTAGAATCCATGAAAAGTGCATTAATTCACATGGTGAAGCCCTAATTTCCATCAGAGAGCACTGGTGATGACATGTGAAATGCACAGGGGTGAATGTTTCGGCAAATTCACCCAGAGGCTGGAATGTTAAATCTGAAAGAAATTATAAATGCAGAAAAAGTCTAACGACCGCAGCTCATACTACAAGTGCCTTAATTAGTATGAAAATATTTAAACAGCCAATTAGGAGGAAAATCGGAGCATTTGGCAAAACATTTTAATTACGATTTCCTTTAACCAGAGTTCCATCTTCCATATTTACAAAATTTAACTCTTATGAGTTTCTGACAACAATGGATTTTTTATGCATCTCTGCCATATAGGTCAATACTTTTCCTGCCCATCTTGTCAGATTAGGTGGACCGTCAAGTGTTTTTAGCTGCTGTGCCACTTCCTTTCTACTGTTGAAGAACAAATCAAACAGTGCTCCATGACATGCTTAAAGTGTAGAACATTGTTAATAACTCAATACTGCTTTAAATGTCTCCACGACTTTATCCATGACCTGTCTGGCTTGGGATTAAAGTGACTATAAAAGGAATAAAACTGTACATAACTTTTTTTGTGTGAAAACCCAATACAATAATGAAGTTTGTGGTTGTTACTTGACAATGTCTGAAGAAAAGTTTAAGGGATTAATTATAGTTTTGCAAGGCCCTGTACCCAACTAGGGAGAATTTTACTTTTTTCCCCACACGTTACACAATTCGTACGGAAAACTAGGATAACTGGAAAGTTATAACTTTCTAGTTTGCATCCAGTGTCAAATTGACCCATCCAGAGACTTGACAAGTAGACAGACAGCTCACCTATCTCCAACTCGCCATCCTCCATCAGCATGTCAGCATTTGGTACTTCTGGGGGAGGCTGGCATACCCTTAATTGGTAGGCTTGGAGCACAGACAAAGCACAGGAGAGAAAAGAGAACAAAGAGAGAAAGATTTTGTAAGAAATATGGGAAATATTAAACATGATGTAATCTTTAAGCCAAGATGGATTTAAAATATATATGTATCATAACATTAAAATGAGCCACTCTCTAGAGGAAACGTATAGAAAGCTGTGATGATAACCCAAAACAAGCTGTTTTAATTTTAATCATGGCAGCAACAGTTTAACTTCACTTTTTGAGTTCGGGTGGTTAGGTCAGCAAAGCACAGAATCAAAAACAGAGCAACCTCACAGATACTGCACTGCCTTGACTCATAAAAAGAAACTAACTTCACAGCCAGTGAGCTGAAGGCTGTAATCAATATTACTGCATGAGTGTAGATCACTCACTAACAGAGGCACAGGGTGAAAATACAGACGGACAGACAGACAAGCCTGGAGAAGAGGAGGATGAGAGAGGGCTGAGGGCTGTAAGTCAGGATGAAATTGACTATGAAAATGAGACCTGCCAATAGTCTCTGCTGCTCTCATGCATATCAAAGCCTAGTGGTTTGCGTGTGTGTGTGTGTCTGTCACTACATCTGAATGTGTGCACGGGGAAAGGATCACTGTAAGCAGTCATTGATCTCACTAAGCTTTAAGACCATTTTTTTAGCAACCTTTGCATTCAAGTCACATCTGCTCATATCCATGACAACATCATCTACCACTCTGCAGGCTCTAGCGTCTGTATGGGAGAGCTGGCATTCACAATCCTGACCCAAAGATAAATAAACAGAAGGACAACAACACATATAAACATCCCCAGCAGTAATTCGATGCGTCTTTCGGGGGTTTATTTGGCATTTCAAACCGAATTTGCACTTTTGCAGCCGCCTCAGATGCAAAGAGTGACATTCTGAATTTCGGTCAGGTCACTGAAGGATGCAGGGGAAGAATAGGGGAAATACTTTTTCTTATTGTGACAAGCTTCTTCCTCAATTTATGCAGTCCACTCAGAACCAGAGACGGCATACTGTTCAATTATTTTTTGGACAATAATCTCGCCTAGCATGAAATAATGGAGAATCACTGAATGCTTGCCATCCTTCTCTTGAAATTTTCCCCTCATCACCGTCCAAGATAACGAAAAACAAACTACTATCTATCAAATTGGAATAGAGCCTTTGGAAGTGTGACAACTGACAGTTCTAACCTGCCTCAAGAATTCAATAAGGGCATGTGGGAGGAAGTCTGCTTAAACACACCTGAGATTCTCTCAGAGACAAAGAGCAAAACAGGGGAATACAGGTACATGCTTTTTTTTTGCTGGGAAGTTTAGTGTGAGACCGAGTGAACGTATGGGAAGCTTGAGAAGAGAATGAGATGAAAATATAAACCAAGGCTGATTATAAGCAATGCTATCAAGTTAAATCATAAGCACGACACGCTCTGCTGAAAATCCAGCTTCAATGAAATGTGATGGTTCATTAAAAAAAATCATGCGCAGCTTGATGACGACCCATCAGGATGCCTGAACAGAGCACATGAAGTTCTTGAAATTTGAACATCTCCACCCTAAAACAGCCCATCATCATTTGGTTCAAATAAGAGCATGACATTATATAAAGATACTGTTTTGGCAAAACAGACCTTGCAACAGACGTGAAACGCATTTTCATAACAGGGAGAAGATTATTTTATCCGTGAAATTACTTTTACTGTTTTCCAAAGACTTTTGCTTTCTGTGACCTTGTTTTATCTAATTTCTCTTTGCAAAAACTCTGTCATGAGGCCCAAAGTTACTTATACCTCTGGCAGATTTAGGTTTAAAGTAATTTTTTACAACATTTTTTTTTCTGAATGTAAGTTTTATTACAGTCTTTTAACTGTAATGCTCAAAGTTGTCTGTATGTAAATATTGTTTTAATTTTTAACAAACACTGGTTCTTCTACATGGACTTTTTTTTTTTCTTAGTATGTGCGTCAGTGTTACTATTTTAAAAATGACAAATACAACTTTTTCTTTAATAAGCACAACATTTGAGCTGGAAACCAAAATATTACAGACTACAAACCGAAGCTACCCAAGTGATACCTTGCACTCCGGCTAAAACAAAAACAAAGCAAAGCAACCCCTATTCATTACATTATTGGTTGGAAGGGCTGTGAAATGGACTTTGATCAAGTTGTGAAATGCTCCTGAGGTGAATCGAATTCAATATCTAATTATTCAAGGCACTAGGGTCGGGCAGACCTTAATGAGGATGAAGTTAAACACAGTTCAGCACAATGAGAAACCAATCAGTCTTATAATTGCAGCTACATCTAATAACAACATTATAGTTTCATTACTGTACTCCAGGAGAAAAAAGATAACAGCATAAAAAAAAAAAACTGTTAATGAGAGCAACACCTGAAACCGAGCACACCAATTCAAATGTCATGTTCCACTTGCACTGTACAGCAACACACTAAATATCATCACTAGCTCTGATTAAGCCGTACGTCTTACCATGGTAACTTAAGACAAAGAAGCCTGAACCAGAGAAGTCAGAGTGGAATTTAATGAGGATGATGTTGGAAGTTGAGTAGACAGACTCCAAAGCGGTATTCCCACTGAACTGGCCTATCTGAGGGGATGATTGATCTGGACCATCCCTGTAGAGAAACAAAGAAAGATTCCCTCAAACGTACAAAAAAAAAAAAAAAAACACAGAAAAAGAAAGAGTGAAACACAAAAAAGCCTTAAAATGACTGTTTTTAATATATTGTTATAGAACAATGGGGTGGAAAAAAGTCTGCCTGCAAGTTCCCGCAGATATTCATGACTGTTGGATGGCTATTTGTGATCAAGAGATGGGTATCTTGAGGCTAGAATCAAACATAAAGCAGACGTGGCGATATTTATAATACATAACTGGAGACGCTCCACTGACTGTAAATGTAGATGGACATTTTGTGGGAAAGTGATTTTCCACAAAGTCATTGCAGTTGGAAATGATCCAATCTTCCTTCTCAAAACATTCCAAACTGCAATGTCTCCAGGTTCACTGGTAAAAAAAAAAGAAAAAAAGTGAATATATACTTCCAATTCACTTGCAAAAGAAAAAGTCGTGATAACACAGTTCAAAAAACTATGGCTTTTCTTGCTGTATTGAACTGGAGTATTGACTGAACTGCTGTCAGGTCAAAAGAATAATAAATGTGAGTCCTGGTGTGGGCTTGAATTTACACGGCTTAGTCTTTGTACAATGTTTTCTATCAGTTGGCAGGTCAGCTTTTGCATATGATACTCTGAGCTTATTACACCTATTGAATGTGTCACCTTATGTTGTACTCAACACTAGGATTGCTATCTGTGATTAAAAAGAAACATTTTCACGATGCAGATGTGGCGGAAGAAAAATAAAACCTCCTTTCATTGTAGGCTTTTATGTATCAGGAGTTAAAAAGCATCTGATCTTTACCCGGTCCTGAAATGTTTGAAATCTAGAGCACGAAAACAACATGTTCCACACTGTCAATATCTAATAAACAAAACTGCTGGCAAAATGGAAAAGATGTGTAAAAAACATTATGAGTGTGACTCATAATTCAATAGGTTGAATTTCACCCTGCTTAAAGTTGTTGCTTTCTATGGTTTCACATTATTGTGGAGAGATGGCAACATCTCCTCACTGCACTGAAGTTTGCAGGCATGCTTTTAAGCACATCTGTCTTGAAGATCAACTGGAGTATTTCCAGTAGTTTGAGATGCGAATTTTGACTTGGCAATTGGAACATCTTTTTATTTTTGTCTTGTGGTTGGAGATTTGCAGCCATTTTTGGGATCATTGTCCTGTTTCACAGACCAAGAATTAGTTCATTCAGATAACCGCAAATCTGAATGAAAAACGTAAAAAGACAATGCAAATGGGGAAATTTGTGGTCAATGAAAGTGCAAGGGCCCCAGGTCCAGCAGTGATTGCTTCGCAGTTGGAATTGGGTGTTTTTGCTGCTGTTTTGTTTATCCCAAAAAGACTCATGGGCAAATCCAGAAATTGCTAGTAGGCCAAATTATTACTTCTAACTTGGGGATGCCTTGAGATCCTCCAGAATGAGCTGGAGAGAGTCACTGGGGGAAAAGGATGTTTGGGTTTCCCTGCTGGTCCTGTTACCCCCCACCCCCAAAGTCTTGAATAAGCTGAAGATATTGCTGCTATTTTTTTTTTAAAGAAAGAAGGGTATACAATTTTTTTTAGACACACATTTCTCTTTTGGCAACATTTTTGTGTTACATTTCAAAAAAAAAAAAAAAGACAGGTGGAGCCTGCAGTGCAAAATGTTGAACTGTTAAAGTCCAGGAATAAAAGGAGGATGTACTTACATTTTACCAGTACTAGAAACTCTAATGACTTTGAGGTGTTAAGTGACTCTCTGGTTGAAAGAGGAATATCAGAGTTTTTTCGCACATTGCTTCCCTACAATGTTTTCAGTTCCTAACAGTTATTAGTACACCCGCATAACATATACAGTGAAAGGCTGCCTGGTTCTTGCTAACATCTGATGTATCTGACACATCTCGCAATGAAATCCTGTAGTACGTCTCCCAGTATGAGACCAATTAGCAGACTCGGAGACTGTCAGGTCAGCTGGTGGTGGACTGAGGAGACCGCTGTGAAAATCACACCTTTATCGTTGACACTGTGCTCTCTGCAGAGAGCCAACATTAGTTCTCTGTGACTGAGATTGTGAGTGTTTTTTTCTTTTTTCTGTCTGTTAGTGCAGTTGCTGTCCTTTCTTCCATCCAGTTCACTCATTTGGCTACTTTTTTAGAAACATGCTGTGCACCTAATTCATGGAATTCACACAATCCTCTGCAGGTGGGCGACTCACAATTCAGCAGCCTTTTGGTGTTTGGTGTGGAGGAAAACCGGGAAAGAAAATGGTCCTGAGCTAAACCTAATGATTCTATGAAGCAAACAAACTAATATCTATTTGCTAAAAACAAGGTGACTCAGGTGGTACTGTATTTGCAGTAAAAACAGTGGAAGAATGTTGTCCCAGTACAGATTTTGTAGTAAACCAAAGCAAGCGAAGCAACTGAGAAAGTCTGCATCTGAAAAACAAAAGCCTTCAAACTCAGACTGTTTTTGATACTAAATGGATTAAAAAAATTAAGTAATATGTCAATTGTTGGCACTCTTTAGTTTTTGTTCTTAGTTTTGGCAAAAAAAAATTCTGAATGTCAGACTAATAAGCATTATATCATTTTATATTGTTTTTCATTGGGCTTATAGAATTGGTTTTGAGACTCCCTTGTGGATAGACCAAACAACTGAACAACAAGAATAAAAGGAGTCTTGTTCCTTTCAATATCTTTACATTACTCTTTACATTAATAAACTGCCTTTCATGGACTAGCGACTTGTAAAGGGTGTACCTCTCTCTTGCTCGCTGAACATAGCCTTGCAAAGATGAGCGTGTCTAGAAAATGGATGGAAGTAGCAAATCTTCACAAAAAATGTATGCAAATTTTTAAGCAATCTTTGGAGATTTTCACCATGCTAACAAAACTATAAAAATTACATCTTCTTCCAGATAATTTGACTCTACATGAATGGGATATTCTATGTTTTTTTCCCCATTTCGAAGAGTGGTCAGAAGAAACTACTAAGAATTTCCTTTGCCCACTGAACAAAATAAAAGTGAAGCATACCTTTAGAGATGTTTCAGTTTCAAATATTGTATTAAAACTCTTAAGGGTGCCAATAATACCATCAAAGGCTTTTCATGTGATTATTTTTCTTTTTACCTCATTGACTTTTCATCAAATTTTCTGTGTGAGATGATGCTACTGTATTTACTCATGAATTTGTTTTCTAGTTTTTTTTAAACATCCTTTAAAGTAGTATCCATACATTTGGTACATAGAGATTGTATCTCTATGTACCAAAGTATCGTACATACTATCGGGTGTACGATAGTATTTGTTATTGTTTGAATTCAGGTTTGGTTTCTATGTCTTTAATATACTTACTTAGTGTTTTTACTGATATTACCTTAGTTGTGTTTAATACCAACAAAAAACAAATGTCCCCCTTTGCTTTCTCCAAAGTTGGACCCAAGTGCTGACTTTTAGTATGTCTTGAAACCGTTTGGAAAAGCCCAGACACTGATGTCAGGACTTAGAAAACTTCCTATTGATTCACAACTCCGGAGTTTAATGGGACCAAAATTGTGAATGCATTTCAAGGCAACACCCCAAACTGCAATGTTTCAGCTTCAGCCTTTCATCAGCAGATAGCTATGCCCCACTCTAGCCTAAAACCATTTAAACACTTGCATTGACAAAATGTCTTCTGTTTCCAATAAAACCACCTTTTAAGAAGAATAATTAAGAAAGAAGTAAAAGGCTGCCAAGCAATAGGAGAAAGATGGGACATTGTTTCGCATATAGAACTGACAGAGCTAAGAGATAGTGTCAAATAAAGAAGTCAAGATTTATGGCCCTGAGATAGGTAACTCAGGCCATGGAGGAATTATGTTTGGTACCCTTATTTTTCAGGAAAGATGTCTGCAGTCATAGTAACCCTTATAGTCACTTGGCAACCTATTTAAAAAGAAAAAATATCCATGCAGAGAAAGTTTAGACAATTAAACAATAGGTCAGTCAGATAAACAAAAAGTATCTTTCAAACTAAACTGTTATGTAAGAAAAAAGGAAAAATGTTGCATATAATGAAAGCACAGCAAGAAAAGTAACTGTCTAATTAAAATACACAAAAACAGCACCTACCAGACAGTGATGTAGTCATAGATGGGTTCTGTGCTCAGAACGGTGAAGTTGATATAAATTCCATGTCCAGGAGGAACTCTGACACTCCACACACAGTCCTGGAAGTTTGGATATTCTTCCGGGTGTCCAGGAGAGTAAATGGTACCATTTAATGAGGTAATGTTACCACCGCACAAGGCTGGGAGAAAGAGTTATGGTTGATTATTTATTTTATGTTTCAGCACAGTGAAGCTGAATCAATCTTCTCTATTGTTTAGCATTACTGTATCTACCACAGGATTTGATAATTATTTATTCAGTTGATTTATTTTGTCAGCTGTGTAGCTCATAGGTTCAGCTGAAGTGTTGTACATAATATGTTATTACTATAAAAAAGTTATTTTTTTAAACTAAACCTGTAAATTGTGAAAAACCTGCATTATGTTAAAGTCACATCATTGCATAAAAACAAAGCATGAAATTAAAAACAATGTTTTCATCTTTTCAGCTTTTATTTAAGCTAATAAAAATACAAATCTGTCTTATTCACATTTCCTGAACATTTTCATTTTGTAACTACATGTATATCACCACATACATGTACGTCATCTGGATTTTATGTGATGGTGTCAAAAAAGATACATCCTTTTCAGAATTTTTTGCAATGAGAATCTAAAAAGTGTTGTGTGAACTGGAATTAAACTTCCTCTGAGTTGTTCCTTTCTCAAAAAACATAATGTTATGCATATAACTACTGTTCCCTGAAGGAGAGGAACAAGGTACAACACATAGAGTACCCCATACGCTATGTGTTGTACCGAGTGAATCGACAGAAAGGGAACCTTTTTCTGCAATTAGAGGTGCAAGTTTGCACCTATAATTTCTAACAATTATTTTTAGCAAAATAGCTTAAACTCAGACAGAAAGGATCTATGACCAACAATTTTAATGTCTGTCAGCAGAATCTCAATTATAGTTAAATCTGGACATTGAGCAGGCCATTCTAACACATGAATATATTTGATCTAAACCATTTTATTATAGCCCTGGATGTATGTTTAGGGTCTTTGACCTGCTGGCATATCTACCCAATTTTAGTTTAGCTTGACGCAGCACAATATTTTAAATCGTATTCATAATTGTAATATCAATATGTGCAATTCATGATCCTGAACTCCATTTAATGTTCTCCTTGTGTGGCATGTGATTTTAGGTGATACATTTGGAGTTGTAGTTGTGCAGGCTCATAAACAATGCATGGAATAGTTTGTTAAAAAGGTTGGAAAGAGTATATGATCTACCTTTCACTTCACAAATATGTGCTACTTTGTGCTGGTTCATAAAATAAAATCCCAGCAACATAGAATAAGGTTTATGATTGTAATCTGACAAAGTGCATCTGAAGATGTAAAAACTGCTGTTTAAATGAGGAACAGTGCCAAAAAAGAAAAAGCGAGTGAATTCCCCTCACAACATCACACTAAAGAATTTCACCTCTGGCAAATCTTATAACACCTCTTGGACCAAAGTTCACCCTGGAAAAAAAAAGGTAACAGGTACAGAGATGACCTGTGCAGTCAATTACCTTCACACCGTGGTAAAGGGTGGTTCCAGTTCCTGCTTATTCCGTGTAAACACGTTAGAGAGGCTTCTCCGATCAGAGAATACCCAGGCAGACATTCAAAAGACACCGTCATCCCTACGCTGAAATCTGTGCCAATTACGATACCGTTTCGAAATGGCCGTGGGTCAGGACAGCTCTGAAGCTGGTAGGCTGGAGAGACAATAATGGAAATACATAATGGTTGATAAAACACTATTATTTGGACAAAGAGCAGGAAAATAACATGTCTTTATTTCCTAGAAAAGGCTGTGACATGTGAATAACAGTTAGATGAGATGTGGTTATCAAAAATATAAATGTCAATAAACACAACTGAACACACCTTCTCTGCTTGGGGTAACACCTATTCAAAGCTTACCACTCGGATCGTAAAAAAACAATTAGGTGAAAATGTTGTTTTGTCTATTGGGGTCTTAAAAATGATTAATCTAAACCCTTTCTCTTCAAAGTTGCTCATTACTGAACCATAAAAAGACAAACACATGTGTCTTGATTGTCTTTAAATCTTTCTAAATGAAGCTGAAATGTAAATTGCTACACACTAAATGAAAGAACAATTTCACTCTTTCATGCACTTTGCAGCAGCACAAAACAATAGGTCTTAAATTTCTTAAAATGTTCCAAAATAATCCTTCTTATCATCCACATCTAAATTTAGCAACCTTTTAAATATTTCTGTTGTCAAGTTTTTAAATCTGGGTTGCCACAGCTGTCTGTGTATACAGTACATATTTTTTTAACAAGTATATGAAGTTTTAAGAGGATTAGGTTTTACTTATGCCTGTTTTAAGCTCTGGTGGTGGAGCTGTCAGCCGATAAAAGGCATTATTCAATAGCATCTGTAATTTTCATATAAAGAGAATTAGGTCAAACAAAATTAGGCTGCCTAAAGGATTTGTCATAATAAATATAACATTCTGAAACCAGATGGCATAAATTTTAAACTCTCTGAAATGGATCCAAATGAAGAACCTGTCTGCACCTTGCAACCATTTTCTTGCAGCATTTTTCCCCCCAAAATAACTACTTTTAACTCTAAGAGTTTTGTTTTCGAAGAAGCCTGGTGAATGAAGCCACAGCTGGTCAGATGGCTGCTTCTGTTGTCTCTGCTCTGAAAACGACCACTGTAAACAGAGCTTTGGAAAGGAACTTCCAGAATCAACATTTACCTTGATATGTGATGTGGAACCCTGGTTTGTTTTGTGAGTAGTCGCTGTGGAAAAAAAAGGTGGTTTGGTGTGTGGTGCTGAACAAGGGCTTAGGAATAACTGGACCGCTGAACCGGTCAATCACAGAACCCGTCTCCAGCGTTCCACTACGGATCTCTAGGTAATCATGGATTGCTTCGGTGGAGAAGTTTAAAAACTGGAGATGAATACCTGAGTAGAGATGATAGACAGAAAATCACAAACATTTGTGAAAAATCAGTCAATAAATTACACTTACATAAAAGAACAATCAAGCACAAGTCGGTGCTTTCTTATGCTTAATCACATCGAATGATGATTCTTACCAAAGCCAACAGGTAAGTTAACACTCCAGGTGCAGTCCAATCCACTGGGATAGTTACCAGGATAACCTGGACTCAGAATCACCCCACTGACATCCTTCATAGAGCCACCACACTGGGCTGTGTGAAAAAAACACAAACAACTCATAATTAAAGTATGCAGGACTGCCAGGTTTGACGCACTTCAGCGTCACGGTTTGCCTCTCTTTCTCACCCTGTCTAGACAAATCTCCAATCTTGGTTTCCACAGTGCTACCTGTGATTGGTCATTCTAAACACATCCAGGCCCAAAGTTCCCAAACTGATTTAAACACAAAACCTCCATGGTGAGATTGTGACAGTTCATCATGAAGAGGGTGTGCCCTGGAAGCAGGACTGTAAAATTATAAATTACCATGATGTGTGCCATCATCCTCCAATATTATGTGAAGGACCAGCCATGATGGCATTACGCCAATCCAAAGATACCCACAATTGGCTGGTGATGTATCGTTTGTGGCCCTTTGGAACGCCGTTTGCAAAGCAGATGATGTGCTGTCACGGATGTTGCTGCAATAAAAAAGATCTCACCAAGAGGCTGACATGAACAATCCACAAACTAAGCAGAAAAATAACAAAGACAAAATAATATGATGAAAATGTGAAGATGTGACATTTTCATTGTGGATATTCAAGAGAAAGGTAGGAAAAGTATATTGGTTGCAAAGTAAAAAATGAGAAAACAATACTGTTTAAAAAATGAAAAAGAATAATATGCACAGATGCCTTAAAGAAAGGTTTTTAACCTTCTCCCAGAAAGTAAATATTCTCTCATATAAAGATACACAGTGGACCATTTTATTGTCAAAAAGATTTTTTTTGTATATTTCACACCCACCCACATTAAGATTTTCTTTTATTCTTGCCAAGAGGTAATGTTGTGGAAGACTGGTACGACATAACGAAGAAAAACATCTTTCATAAATCATAAGAAACTGTTAAAAGACAATACAAATATCAAAACATCTTCCAAAAATTATTAGAAAGATCTAAAAAAAAACCCTCTTGGTACATTTACATATTCAAATTCAAATTTCAAAAATACTTTATTTATCCCAATGGGAAATTGCAGACACTTGATACAGTGTTCGGCTTGTATTATAAAAGGGAATTTTCATTCTCAGTAATTCTCATGTGATGAGACATGTGAAGCATGTGCACCCATGAACCCTACATGTTTTCTTTGTTGTCACAAAATGTTGGTTCACATGATGTACTATCCGATCAAGAACACTGTCTGGGTAAGGGAGCTGTGGTTAAACACAGAATGCTTCAAGTGATTTTCAGACGTTCAGAGTTTTTGATTATGTCTTGATGTTTATTTTGCTCTAGCTATTGTTTTGTGATCTAAAATTAATTATTCTCTGTATTGTTGTGCACCATGCTTTCAAAAAGTGGTGGAGGTGTGTGGGGGAGGTGGTGTCGTAGGATGCAATAGGGGCAAGCATTCTTGTTCTGTTTTGTCCAAATCTTAAGTTTGTTATTTTATAAACACGTGTCTATTTTTTTATTGATGACAATTTAAATGCAATTACTAGAATAAATGTAGCATTCTGTGTTTTAGCTAAACACTAATTAAACAGGTCTAGATCAAGGAAAGGAATATACTTAGGATTGGTTTCTCCAAAACTGACTTGATGTGTTGGTGTATTCTGCATGTTTATGGCTTAGCATCAATTCAAAAGTACTCAAAAGCGCAAAAATAATGCCCAAACATCTAATTTTCTTTTATTTCTTGAGAATCAGAGAAAGCAGTGGAGACAGCTTGCATAATCCCTGTAGTTCTGTGGTTTGGTTTGCATATCTATAGGGTGCATCATCATATGAATGCTTGTACGTTTCAGGGTGTGCATCAACAAAGTGTAGGAGGACACGTACCGATACACAGAGGTACAGGGTAGTTCCATCTTCTAACAGGTCCAGGCATACAGGTAATATGTGCATTTCCCTGGAAATGTAAAAGCAACCATATTTTGTTAACATTAAACAATTACAAAATCAAGACACACACTTCAAGTACTTTAATAGTGCATTCTTCTCTGTTTAACAATTTGCATTCACATAACAAGGCATCTGCAGAATACTGGAACTGGGGGTGTGTAGACCTTATTAAGTGTGAGACACACAAACCTCCACTAGAACTCTACATCATACTGCATAGAAATTGGGTAGACCACACCAGAGACATTCATAATTCAGGAGTTGTGTAAACCACACCAGACTCGTGTGTTTAGCAAACGAAGGGAAATCACACGAGAGAAGGCTTTCCTTTTGATTCAGTTCAGATAGTTTTAGCTTTGCGGTGCCAGGGGATGAACTAAATGAATGGCGGCACATCAGAAAAGCTGAGCAGACTTTAATCATTTCACCTACATGTTTTGTATTTGGTTTGAACTGATTTGCAATAAAAATACTCATGCCGTGTGTTGGCTTGCTATGATTAAGCTGACTTTGTTGATATGTAGAAAGTCTTTGTAAGTAAAATCTATACAAATAAACACATTGATTGATTTTTTTTTTTTTTACCTGAAGAGAGTATCCTTGTTCACATGAAAACTGTACAACATCCCCAACCATGAATCTGTCTCCTTGTCTGATTCCATAGTTTGGTGTCTGGGGCTCTGGACATGATTCCAAACCAATGGCTAAACAAAGACACAAACAAGGTTATAAAAGTTTCAGTAAACATAAGAAAGGGAAAATACGATGTCGGCAACGATGTTTCTAAAGTAGATACAGATATAAAGAAACACACCAAATGTTGGTAATTTGGTGTGTTCAATTCACACATGAAAAGGAATACATCACAAATTGTACCATCCATCTTGTTTTGAACAGTGAATAGTTGAAGGAATAAGAACTAACTACGTGAACAAAATTAGGAGCAAAAATACAGAAATGTCTCTTTTTTTCAATGAATTGATGGCATTAGTTACGGATTTATTTCTAAATGTCTGATGGCTATTGTCCAAAACAGTCCAAGAACCAAGAGTCCCTTGCAGAGGCCATTAGAACAGCGTGATATTACAAGTTATAGGTTGTTTTTTTTCACTTAAATATTAGGTAATGTACTCGGTCTCTTTGAGCTTTATGTAAGCTCACTGCACAGGACTCCACTACTGAAAAGTATTCATGCTAACCTGCTGCAGTACATTTAAAGAAGCTAATGAGATATTGGTCAGATGAGACCAAAATTGGACTTTTTACATGTCTTTGCAAACAAACACCATGTTTGGAGGAGAAATGCCACTCTGTAGAACCACGAAGCACCAAACGGCATGGCATTACTTTTGTTTTGTTTTGTTTTTTTACTATAATGTGACTGGCAAACTATTTTAAATTTAATTTAAGGAAGCATAAATGGATAAATGTACCTGGGAACATTTAGTTAATGTGTGAAGATGATTTTTTTAGACAATGACCCAAATCACATAAGCCTAGTAAAAAAGGTTTCCTAAACTACAAGAAGGTTATCCCATTCTTGTAAAGAAACAACTGACTTTGATCTAATTTAAAATCAAAGGAACTGCTGATCAGAGAGACTCCAGGACTTTCCAGGTTTGAAAACAGTCCAAGCTCACGCTGTTTCACTACTTCTCTCTTGTCACTCTACTTTATTTAACACCACTTGATTTATGGACTAATTTGTGTCAATTTCTTCGTATTGTATGTGTGGATTAATTGGGTTGTTACAAACATCTGGTGTTAATTTCATTTTAATAGCCTTCCACAGAAATGTATTCATTTATGAAAAACACATTGGAATGTTCAATAGTTACTCTCTCCACAGTGCTTAAGCAGGATTTATTTCAAATGACGCTGGATGCACATTTACCTGTATATTCCAGGTGAAATCCAGCAGCTGAGACGCTTATATCAGAGCTAAAGCTGAGATAGAGGTTGTTAGATGTGCTATTCAGGAGAGGGGGGATAGTTGTGCCTGAGAAAAGAGAGAGAAAGACAGGAAAAGAGGATGAGGATCAAATATTTTGAAAGCAAATGATCAAATCTGAAGCCAAGGAAACAACAAAGGACTTTCTAAACCCACATTTATTCTTAGAGAAAAGTTCTCAAAGGAAGGAGAAGGGAATTACTTTAATTTGAGGCATCTATTTTATTTGAAATCTCTTCTCAAATGTTGTCTTGACCTAGATAGACTGGCAAGGGAAAGTACAAAGTAAAGGGAAGAAATCTACTGCACTGCCAAAGCAAAGACGGTCTCACACAATGACTTTGAATGAGATGATGCATTTAAATGTAGAGTCTATGCTTACTTTTTTAACTACTTAGCAAAGGGAATGTATTTTTTTAGGAGGAAAATGAACCACTGCAGCTGCAATAAAGTATCTATCGACTCCAATATCGCTAAAAATGAGTTGTTCTTTGACATACACAAGATTTCAGTTTAGTGCCAGGTGTGTTATCACAACGTGTCTGCACTCAAAGCTTCATCTGAATGAACACTGAATTAGGTCACTGGATGTTACTGGATGACAATGTTACTGTTGTGAGTGGAATTAATAAGCAGGGCTTTTTATGATTGTACAGGTCTGCCGTTGCTTGGTTTTATGTTCCAGAGGAAGCCTCATTTATTATTGTGACATAAAAAAAATCATTATTAGTTATTATTCAGCTATTAATATTTTATAGCTTTATAATTAACTTCATTGATTTAACAGTGTCTGTTATTTGGAGATGTATGGCAGTATTAATTAGGAAGTGAATTTAAAATCAATATTGTTTTATCACGCCGACACATGAATTTACTTACTAATGATATTTTCATATGGAAATAGAATCAATGTGGTGTCAGTTCATTTCTCATCTCATAATCTTCCTTCCATTTTGTCACAGAGATGTCAAGCCCTGCTAAAGATTAATTGAATACAACAAGAGGATACTCAGACGACTCCCCCTTCCCTAAAAGCAGGACCGCTATCCCCACAAGAGAATGTGAATATGATTTGCTGCAGCAGCACAGCCGAGGCACTTTGACTGCAGGCAGGCGGTTTGGATAGTCATGCAAGCCAAACTAATGGCACATTAAAGTACAAGGCGCTCTTTCCGTAGTCTCTCAAGAACAGTTTTTATTAAGGAATCCGAGGAGCAATGTAGCTTCTTTATGTAGGAGTGAAAAACCAAAATGAAGGTGAATGGTTTATAAAATTTTATCATTTGTTTATATTAGCAATTTAAATCAACTTTGTGTTTCATGAATAACTTCAGGGTTCCTTCACAGTGATTTATGCATTTTACCATTCTGGATAGACAAACTGTGCAAAATTAAAGCAGAGTGCGGAAAAATTGTTTGTATTCAAACTTTAATCACTACCCCGTCCTCTAAAGCTTGTATACATCCGTCTATCCATCCATTCATGAGAAACAACATCAGGTATTAACCCTTATATCTTAAGGCCTTTTCCTTTAAGTTCAGATATGACTGACATTTCAACTGTCCATTTTCTATGTTCACTTAATTCTGATTCAGAAATAAAAACGGCAATCATTTTAAAATAATAAGCTATCATTTTAATAATTTACTCCAAAAATAACATTATGACTCAGAAAACTTAAACGCTGTAAACCTTGCATTGTGTATGCATTTATCTCAATTTGCCATTTGCTAAATGGCAAATTGAAAAAAAAATCCTAATTTTTGAAAATATGGTTTTGGATTTTTAATTATGATTTGGTTTAAGTGTACATGATTATTTCCTTAGTGACAGAAGATTATGTAAAAGTATTTACCAGAGTAGCTGCCAAGTCTTGGCGCATGGTTGTCGGCACCATCGTAGAAGTCTAGCGAATCCCAGTTATGTTCAGTTGCAAAACTCACAACTTGTATCTGGACAGAAGGAAAAAAGAGAAATTGTTAACTGAGCTTTCAGTTTCTTAAGCAAAGGAGCTTAAATTCTCTTGTAAATGAACATAGTGCCATTAAATGATTTTATTCCTATTCTAATTAGTACCAAGGAGAGATATTTGAAAAGTTATGGGTAATTCAAAGTGAAAGGCTAAATGTGAGCTTTATGTCAGCATCCTCTAACTCCACTTTCAGAAGAGGCATCTTTGCCTTTGTGTTCGCCCGTGAGAGCCGTTTAGCTTACATGCAATCAGGCTTTATCTTTCATGATTAGATCCTATCTAGTTATCTCTGATGGCCCTTTTCTCAGAAACCATCCATCCATTCATCCCACTAATAATGTCCTATCTGCACCGAGATCCTGCCTGCTCAGCTTTTAAGCCAATGATAGATAGGTCAGCTGGGAAAGCGGCATGTGACAGAAACAACCTGTATTCCGGCCCCTTCTGGAACGGACACCTTCCACACGCAGTTCTGATTGTTGTCATATGGTTCTGGGTAGCCTGGAGACAGGATGGTTCCACGGCGAGAGGTCAATACGCCTCCACAGGGAACTGTGGAAGATGATGTAACAAGAGAGAGAAGGCAGGGGAGAAAAGTAAAGAGGTTAAAACAACATTATAGGAAAGTGACTACAAACAAGGAGTGTGGGGGTTTTGTAGAGAAGGAGAAAAATAATAGTAAATGTGTTTGGCTTGTTACTGCTCCTTTACTGTAAAATATACTGTGTCCTATCCAGAGGCTCTGTACCTATGCATGTTGGCAGGGTGTCATTCCACTGAGCCAGGTTGTCCGGTACGCTCTCGCAGCGAATGGCAGTGGAGCCGTGAAGTACGTATCCAGGGTTGCACTCAAATTGCACCAAGGAGCCGACTGCAAAGTCATTACCGAGACGTTTCCCGAAGCGTGGCTCCGGGACTGAGCTGCACTGAGTGGAGCTTGTCCTGGGTACAGCTGGAGACAAAAGCAATAAGACATGGCTGTTAAAAAAAAAGCTTGGGTTTAAAGGAGTAATAATGTGATGGGTCAATGTTTGCTGCCTACAGCAATCGCTACACACATAAGCACTCATTGTAAAGATCTATAGAAAAATTAATAAATTCATATTTTATAGCAGTAGCATAATCCCACAATTATCTTCAGCCATTAACTTTTATGCTGTGTATTTTTAATAGATAAAACCCGGATTGCACTGTAGGTGACTCTGGTGTGAAACAAAACCTTATCCCCACTGTATTGAATGGTAGAGTTACTGTAATGATGTGGGCTCGACTTTCTTCCAGTGGTTCCAAAGGGAACCTTGTTCGAGTGTGTGGCATCATGCACCGTATAAAACAGAACATTTTAATATAAATCAGCTGAAAGGACTGAACGTTATTGAAATAGCTCAACGTTATTCAGTTATTTCAGTATGGTAAATTGTATAATATACCAAATTATAGAATTTGGTATAAACAAAATGGCAGAATAAATCCATCCTGCCTTGTATAAATACTTAAGGATGCTGGTGGTGTGGTAAATACTTTTTTGTCATGCACTCACAAGGGCCCCTTGGCACCAATTTATAATTAGTGAACTCCACAGCAAACATGATTGTTGCTAAACAGGATTTTCCTGTATGGCCATCTTCTGATGGCTTCTTCCAGTAGGATATTGCATTAATGTCACGTTCCCAAATATTTTAAGCTGGCTTGTCAAAAAATTACAATGAGCTTGCTGTACTCCAATGTCATCAAATCTTAAATCACCATATTTAGGTAGACCTGATTCTGCATCCTTGATGTGCAACAGTGTGATAATACATTGACAATATAAACTAATATCTCTAAGAAACGCTTCAGGCACCTTGTTGGATTTTCCCATGCAGAAATAAGTCACTTCTGAAAGCAAAAAGTAGGTCTTACCTAGAGCTAGCAGGCTGTACTTAAAAGTGTAAGATGAATTTATTATTTCCTATTCACTGTGGTGTTGTTTTTGTCTTTTTTACAAATGAAGACAAAAGCATGTCAGAATGAGGAATTTCAAAAGGGCGTTCCTGAGCAAAACTGTTGAGGCCACTTGTATATTAACTTAGATAAAAGGTACATTAACAATACCCAACAACAATTGAAGCTCAAGGTCTGACCTTGGTAGACAAAATGGAATCCCTTGGCAGTTTCTGGTCCCACTGTGGTAAACTTTACTGTGATCTGGTTTCCTGAACTCAGAGGCAGTGATTCACCTGACGAAAAAGAAATTGACAGAAGACAATAAAGCACTCCAACACGGAATCTTTGCTCAGGCTGGAAAGCCATTCATTGCGATCGCAATCACACATCCTTACCGGAGTGGGAACCGGAAAGAGAGGACAGTAGTGTGTTTTGTTGGGTGGGTCCATCATAGATTTCCACAACATCATTCAGAGATGTCTGGAACAGCACAAACTGACCGAAGAGGACTGCAGAAAAGAAGAAAGGAAACAAAAAATGGATAGGAAAGCCGAATAAAGAGATGAGTTAACGAATGGGGGCAAAATTATTATTCCACGCTGCTGTCTGAGCCTGACCTTCCCCCGATAAAATTAACCTGTAATAGTTAATTTACATCTTATTAAGCTGCAGTGTCAACTTCTATTTGAAGTTGACACTGCAGTGCTGATATGTAATTTTATTGGCACAAAATTACATATCAGCACACTTAATAGTCAAAACATCACCTATCTTCATCATGCGCTAGTCAGACAGTTCCCTCCATTCTTGCACAGCCGGTCACAGAGTTTCAGAGTTGTCAGCTTTCGTAAAATGCTAATGTTTGCAAAACTGAACATACATTTGCGAACATATGGCTGTGTGGAAATACTTTATTTCTGTCTCCTCAATCAAATCAGGAGATGTATGGCGCAGAAATCAATCCAACTGCTTGTGAAGCCACATTGATCAATCCATTATTTCTTAGCAGTAAAACATGCGAGCAGGTGGCTATTAATTGAGAACTGCATTTGCGATACAGATGCACCAGTCTTTACTCTTTATGCAGTCAGGAACTAAACACCGCCTGCCATGCATTGGCAAGATATTCCTCTGCTGAAACCATAAATTTACCAGTGCAGGCTTAGTGGCAGGCGGTATTAGACAATCTCCCCAGAGGCTAAAGGCTCTGGCTTTTCTTAATCTAGTACAATTCTCTCTGTCCTAAACAATCACTTGATCTTTAGTCCAATCATTAGCTGCATTAAGATGGAAATCTGGAGGTGGGTTGTCAACAGCACATATAAACAACAAAAAAAGTGTCCTACTTGATAAATGACATTTATTTGAGGCCGTATCCCTTTCACTGCACACATATCTCCCCTCCCCATCGCTTTCTCCTCCTCTGGTTCACTGTGGCCCCAAAGGCTGACTTGTAAAGGATTAAATGTGAACATTGCCAAGGATATAGGGCTATAAGAAGGTCAATGGCCACATTCTCCAAGGGTGTTTCTCTCTATAGATTTCAGTTAGAGCAAAAAGAGTCCCTCTCTTCTTTAATGCAAAATCTCATTTCATGTTAAATTAATGGCAAGTATTACAGAAAAAAGGAAGGTGGAATTTTATTCATTTATCCATTCTTTGTCTACATCCACTTACATGTGCAGGGTCACAGGAGAATTTTTGTTTTGACAAAACAAGACAAAACAAAAAAATAAACAACTAAATCAAGAAGGTTTTAGTGTCAGTCAGAAGTCCATTTGCATTCATCATAAGCATGACAATAATACATTAATGGCTTGTAAAGATGCACTGGAATAATTTTCATTTCAAAGCACCAAATAACATTTGAAAAGTAGAACTGGGTGCGCAAGTTTAAAATCATTGTGAATTTTCTCTAATCAATAAATCATCAAGGTGACAACATACGTACATATTGCCTTAAATATACGCTAAATGATGTCTAGCTTTATTAATTATACAAACTGTTTTGAGTCATTGACCTGTTTGCACACCCAGTTATGTAAAAGTTTCAAATAATTTTAAACAAATCTTCACTTCAAAATTAAATTGGTTACACTGTTCAGAAGTTACCCAAGAACCACTCAAGCAGATTATAAATTCATTCATGTTGAGGTTTTCAAACTTAGGAACATTGTGCCACCTGCTAAGCATGTTGTTTATGAAATACTATTGGGGACGTATACATATATTTTAGACTAAGTATCTTCGGACTAGACTGATTCAAGAATATTCATAAATTCAAAGTGCACATATTAATAATATTGCTAATGTATGTATAAATGGCACATTCAAAAAAGTACAGTACAAATGCATCTTTAAATGCCCTAAATTATAACATTTATGAACACAATGAGTGTCTGTAAACTTCTCACATCTCTGTATTTTAACTGTCATGTAAGAACATTAAACTTCCTACCAGAAAAATAATTTTAAAAATCTTTCAAATGTGATTAAAAACCAAGACTAGAAGACCAGCTACTTTTCATTCCTTGCTGACTGTTGAGTTGATCATAAAATGCAGATTTTGCCCATCTGCTAAAATATTCCAAAAAAACATGTCCACCATTTGCAGATTTTAAAAACTACGATGAATCAATCTGATTAAAGTCTCCGTCACTCTTTGCTGCAATACTGACATATGGTGCTGCAGTAGGAGTAGTTCACAGCTTAAAAAGGTTTCCAAGTTCCACATATTTTCAACAAAATGACAAACGCACCAGCATTTCCTCACATATGCACAAATTTAATAAAAAACAGCACACAGCAAATGGCCCAACACACACATATAAAACACTGCTGGCATATTCCTCCCTCATACTGAGATAACAAAGGATGGCAAACAGTATAACACACACTAGGAGGGGATGATCACAGCAGACCTGCTCCTTGGTGTGTTTACCACACGCCTCATTGATGCCTCCCTGCACTAAACTCACATACACCCGAGGGACATCGCCAGTCATCTGGGTCCTAATATGTCTCGCAAAGTTTGAATCAATCTTCAGGACGTGTTATCAGATGATTGAAAACGTTTTACTGCTCATTTAAAAGCTCCTGATATCAGATAAAAGGAAACCTGGGCAACAATCCCTGCAGAGCTGCCATGCCTTCAGATGAGCCATCTGAGTGGGTGTCCTGAGCCGTGTGGTCCTCCAAAAGATACAGCACTTCTGACACGGAAATTTGGCCGTGGTTTTCCCTCATATAATGCTTTAACTACAGGGGTTATTTGAATTAACGGTGAAAATATCATCAAGCAGCTGAATTCAAAGAAACTACTTTAAGAAGCTTATTAAAAAGCCTATCAAAATTATTTGACAGAACATAAGCAGAGTGGAGGCAATTCTACCAAATGCAAGACCATTTTTGAAAGAAAGTCATGAAAAATCATTCTTGTTTGCAGTAAACTATTTATGTGACAGACCAAACATGTCAGAAGATGCTTTCTAACACACAGAACCAAAATCAAACTTTTTCATCTATATTCAAGATGCTGTGGTTGAAAACTAACACTGCACAATACCCTGAACACGCCATCCTCAGAGTTGGATTCATTGATTTCAATGAATGTTTGTTGTTTAGCTGCCTGTAGCAGCACTGCTGCTGATTTATTAAATGAAGCAGTATAAAATGCAGATTTCTGCACCATCCTATGAATGAATGAAATAAAGTGCCTGAAATATTTGTTTTATTTAGCATTTTTAATTAGTTCTTTTTGACATTATTAAGTATATGCTAACATTGCATATCAGCCAATTAATATTGTGTATGTTTATTGGCTTTTTCATTAATGTAATTTATCTTGTATTGAACCATTCCTATGCATTTCATATGCATATTGACCGTGTGGAATTATTTACAGTAAGGGTAAAGGTATTTATTTTGTGTGCACACTGGGTACAATTTGTTTTAAGGTATTTAACATTTATTTATTGAAACATTGACCCTGTTTTTATAACAAAGATATCCCAGAGATACTGAACAGTCCACATATTGGTCGTCACCCTGTAGGCGTTCAGTGAAAGAAATTCCAATTCTGGGAGTATTCACCATTCATTCCCGGTTCTCCTTCCTGGACTGAGACCTCCTGTGAGACTTTACTTTACTCTGAGCATCAACACGTTTGCAGGAGATGGTTCCCTAGCTCAGCTGGAGGCTCACCACTGACCACCTGTACCAATATGCAGGAATCCTGGACATGGTTTACTTCCAGGTGGAAGATGTCAACAAGGTTATTGGTCTGAAAGAAGCAGAGGGCTTCTTTCTCTGCATAACCCCCCACCAGAGCAGAGGAGAGTAGTGAAAAAATTCTCAGATGCTCCTGGGAAGCCAACAGGAAAACAAACCTGGATGAATAATTAAAAATGGGGCAATACCAGGGACTGAATAAAAACTGATGCTATACTTTCAAAAACCTAGTATCCTTATTCTCCCACTTCACAACTCTGCACGGCTGTGAATGGATCTACCACGTAAACTCTCTTTGCAATACATTAAAGCTGTTTGACAAAACATCCACTCTAAACAGTTTTGCAAAGCACTTAATCTGTTCAATGTACGTAAGTTTGTTACACAAGTAAACCATTTGTTTAAATAACTGGCAACCTACTGTTAAATTTTTCAACAGCATTTCCTGGTTCCCTTCATTAAGTGTTCAAATCTATGTCCAGATGGAGGCCACTACTAAAATTTGGTTGCAAACCAGAAGTCATAGTACAATTTAAGAAGTTTAAATTATGTTGTCATCAGATTTAGGAAGGGCTGGGTGTGAATGATGGACTTTGAGACTTGCCACATTACGAAACACAAATTAACACATACAAATGTTGAAGCTCACAAAAGCTCGTCATCTCCTCTCATTAATTTATAATTTAATGTTATGAATATATGACTATAGGAAGGGAACAAATCTATATGGGTGTCCACTGAGCCCTGCTCATGGAGGTGCAACTGCTCCTTACCTCTAATAACCACACTTAAGAGCACAGGCCCATTTAATGTGAAGAACCCCCTGCAATATTCATCTCTCTCTTAATGTGTCGTTGAAGTCTGAGTCAAGCACCACCAATCAAATGTGACAAGATAAAAACAGTATCATCCTTAAATGTCATTTCAATTATGAAACCCCGACCTGGCATCAAATGAACGGCCACCAAGTGTCCTTTCAGCTTGTGGAAAAAAATCACTGCTGGTTTCTCGGCATGCTCAAAAAACCCCAACAGGCATCCTTCAGGGGTTCCTTAAGCAGCCTCATTAAAAATCAGACATGTTTTAATGTCAGTTTGTTTCACTGACTATAATTCAATATAGGGATTCTTGTCAAACAGATTTCCTGCTCACCATTTCAGCATTATGAACTATATATACCCTTTTCAAGTTGTGCATACGAGCATGTGATTATTTAAAGTATTCTAGAATATTAGTTTGACATGAAACTGTTTAATGCAAATTCCCTGTCTTAACTCTTGTGTGCTGCGACAGTGGGTAAACTTACCAAACTCTCTCGGCACAGATATGGAATACACGCAGGTCTGTCCGGAAGTGTAGTTTCTGGGAAAGTTTGGCGATAAGACAGTCCCTTCTGACCCTGTAGAGCGACTTCCACAGGGAGCTGGAGGTTGCAGAAATGTTAAGTCGCACAACAGAAAGCAGCAAGTTCTAACAATCGATGCACAGAATAATTTAAATTGAATTTAAGAACGGTGTAAGGAATATATCACCTTGACAGCTAGGCAAAGCTCTGTTCCATCCAGGCCTCCCATCATCTCCCATACTGCAGGTTAGAGTGGAATAGCCCTAAAACAAAACAAAGCAGAATAATATGAAGTTAATCAGTTTTAAGTATTCCAATCCAACCATGTTTGGGCTGAGCAACAGAATTTAGTCTGTGGTTTATGCACATAAAATTTCTCTTCCAATGCAAGACAGTGTTCGGTGGAGGCAGTGTGATGGTTTGGGGTGGCATCTCCCTCACTGGAAAAAGGAACTAGGCATGTTATCATTGAAGGCATTCTCAATAAAGACAGCGACATGAGATTCTGCAACCAGTGGCAATTCCATATCACTCATTTTGGGAGTGAAGAGTACCGAGAGACTTGACTACATCCTGAGCTCAACCTTGTAAAACACTTCTGAGATCAGCCTGTGAGTGATGTTTGCAGCAGAGTGACAAAAAAAAAAAAACAACAACAAAGAAAAATGTGTCAGGCTTGTAGCAAATGCTGGATCAACAGTGTGATGAAGTGGCATGGAACTGAACGTCCCAAGCTGTTATGGTTGTGTACAATTTTTACAGACTTTCCTGAAAACCAGTGTTGTATAGTAACGAAGTAAAAATACTTCACTACTTTACTTAAGTATATTTTGGAGTACTTCATACTTTCCTGGAGTATGAAAATTTTTGATGACTTTCACTTTTACTTCACTATATTTCCGAACTTAATTGCGTACTTTTACTCCGATACATTTTCAATGTGTGGTTTAGTTACTCGTTACAAAAAAGCGAGAGAGAGAAACGCAAGTGTTTTGATCCCACCTGCTGATTAGCAAGTAGCAAGCAGGCTACCGAACAAAGTCCGTAGCCTGCTTGCCTGGGCTTGTTCATCACCACCAATAGGATACACCTTCTTCTTCTTCTTTTCTATTACGGCGGATCACAAGCAACTTTAAGGTGCATACCGCCACCTACTGTACATGAGTGTGTAGAAGCATTACTTCACATCTATTAAATTCTATTTTTTAATTTTGTATTCTTAAGATAAATAAACAATGCTTTCCTTAATTTGTGAATATCTGTTATGTTTCCTTCATTTCCTAATATACCTTTAAGATTCCATTCATGCCCTATATTTCTAACTATTCTCTTTAATTCTTCCCTTTCGAGTTCATTTGCCTTACAGTTCATCAATATGTGTTCTACATTTTCTTTCTCTCCACATCTTTCACATTTATCATTATTTTTCCTCCCTATTTTATAAAGCATGTCATTTAAGTAGGTATGACCTACTCTTAATCTACTAATTATTATTTCTTCTCTTCTGTTTCTTTCATTAATGCTTCGAATTTGAACTGACTTTTGTACTTCATATAATCTTCTTCCTTTCTTATCTTCATTCCACATTTTTTGCCATTTCTTGATTTCTTTACTTTTAATTAGGATACACCTGTTTCGCTTCTCCCATTAAACACAAAGCAAGTCTCGCAATCAGTAGCAGTCACATGGAAATTCTATCTTACAAAAACTCCCCGTCCAACTTGAAGAAACACATCGAGGTAACGTCTTATGAAATGGTTATAATCCTCCTGTTTCAGTAACTATAGCTTGGTCACTAGGCACTACTGTATTGTGAAACGTTGACCATAAATGAACTTTGTTTGGCATTGTTTCAGTTCCACACGTGGTGTATTTAGCTTAGGCTTAATGTTGACTGTAGCAGGCTACCTAGACTCCTCTGTTCAAGGGGGACAGAAGCCATAGCGATAGCAATTTAGACTAAATTTAACGAATATAGGAAAGGCATGCAAGTTCAAAACCAGGTTTACAGATGCCAATAAGCTGCATTTCCCTCCCAATTCTTTTTTTCTTTTGCATAATGACCAGTTGTGTGCACCACCTACTGACTGTAGCATTGACTGATTCACTGATTTGTGAAGTAGAGTAATCGTAACAGCTCTTTTTCTTCATGTTGGCCGCATTTTCTGTACCATTTATTTTTCTCATTTTCAGCACTGACCTTACTTAAAGGGAAAACTTAAGGCTTACAAAAACTTTGTATTTTCTGTCCTGGAGGGTATACTAAGAAGCTGGTTCAGTTGTAAAGCAGGTTAAGTTAACCTTGTGCTATAGGTAAAGCACCTAATTTTCTTAACTAAATGATGCCTGCAGGTATATCTATTAGCAGGTTTAATTTTGCCTGCATTGGTTGGGTACATTATTTTAAGTGTATTTGACAAGTTTACCAAAATATAAAAAATGTCATTCAAACTGCATTTGCTTTGTTTTACTTTTTACTTGTACTTTTCATTACATTACTTGAGTACATCCATTTTTACAGTAATTTCCATACTTAAGTACAAGAAGTTTCAGATACTTTAAGACTTTTACTCAAGTAACATTTCAGTCAGTGACTTGGACTTTTACCAAAGTCGTATTTTGGAGAGGTACTTATACTTTTACTTGACTCTGAGATTTCAGTACTTTATACAATACTGCTGAAAACCCCTTACATGTTTAAATTGTTAATTGGCAAAAATGCCTTGCTTTTTCAGATTTCAAGTAACATAGAATAAGAGTCGGCAGCAAAACAAGCTTTTTGGCAGAAATGATTAGTCTTTGTTGGGCACAACTAAATTGTTTAACTCCACTGTTTAACACAGAAATGCATTTTCCTTAAAATGTTTTTTTTTTAAAACACACACTTTCCAACATGAGATTTATTGCCACAAAACATTGTTACAATAATAATTAAAAAAGAAAAGCAGGCAAAAATATCTTTACTTTTTTTCTGCACTAAGTTTATTTAGCAGGCTATAATATTTTAAGTACTATGAATTTACATTCTGCAGGCCAATAATATATTTGCTCAAGTGCAGGAAGTTTATGTTAAGAGAAAAGTGAGGAAAGAAGGAGAAATTACTATTAGTATAATTGTCACCATATTTAGGAATGAAAGCACAGCTTTGTGTTTTTTATGCAGACCTACAGATCTTGCTGATACAAAACTAAAGCAAAAAATAACAAAGCCCCACTCATGTTGAATTTTCTTCCATTTCCTTCAGGTTAATAATGTAGCGTTTGGTGGAATTTATCAAAATCTAGTATTAGTAAAACTAAATCACGATTAAAACTGTCTTTAGTTCCTTTGTTTTTAAAACTCTGGGATTTTGTGTAGCACATCAGACTCAAGGAGAGGCCAATTAAATAATATCAGTGATACATGAACCAGAAAAGAGGATCAATTCTTAAATGTAGATTAATTTTTCTGCAAGTTAGACTTGCATGTTTCCCTCCCCAAGCACAAAGACACATGAACAATTATAACCCTCCTGAAGCTGCTAGCTACCTAGCAGCTAATGCTGTATGGATGTATGGAACCTTGTATGAAACCAATACTGCTGTTTGTATATTTAACTTGTCACCAGATTGGATTATCAGCATTTTCTCTGAGTTCCAGGCAAACCCTTGTAGTCTAGAGTACTCCCAATTTGTGGAGCGAGTTTACAGCATTTCATATTTGCTGTTGGTTTTTCTAATTGCAGCGTTTTCCCTCGTGCTCCTATTTCCTGTGGTTGCAACATTTTATTTGTGGTTGCAGCATTTTTTGTTTGCATTTGCTTTGTTGAATGTAAGTTAGATTCCATTTTATGTGATTGCAGCACTTCTTGTCTGCACAGTTCGTCTGTTGCACTTATTTTTTTGTATTGATGGGCTTTGGAGTTTGCATCATTCATGTGTTTAAAGCTCATTTTGACATTAGCTGTGTGTTTGTACCTGTACGCAACTGTACAGGGCTGCTTAATCTTCACTAATTTCTGATTTCATTTATTTTTAGCAGAAGGCAAAAATCCATGTTTGGGATCTAGTAAAAGTATTTTTGCTTTGCCCACTATTTCTGAAAAGAAAATAAACTTTTCAGAAATGTAGCTATGCTACTTAAGACATTTTAGGTGTCTGGTGAAGGAGCAATAGATTAGGTAAATTCCTGAACAACATGGCTATTATTAAGACTATCCTAAAAAATAGTAAGTAGTAATATTGATACATTTTTGCTGAGGTATGCTGCATTAAGGCTGATACTAATACATTTCTGTGATGAAGCAACAGTAAACATTACAGTGATATTGTCAAAATAATATAAGACATATCTTTTTACTTGAGACAAAACACTTTGGTATTTCCTTGTTAAAGATAGCAGATTATTTTAATCTATTCAGGAATCTTTATTGGCCTAAATATATCTATCTATCTATCTCTCTCTCTCTCTCTCTCTCTCTCTCTGTATATATATATATCTGTGTATTGTATCAAAATCCTGGTTTCTACCAAGGCATTTAGGCCAATAAAGATTCCATGTTTCCATATTTCATGTTGACCTCTTTTACCCTCAGGTCAACAAATCAAGCTGCCAGCTTGCGGTTTTTCATCCAAGTGTTTGTACCTGCAGAACATATCCTGCTTCACAGTAAAAGGTGACTGTCGAGCCCAGCTTGTAATCGGATCCCAACCTGGTCCCGTTCAGAACCACCCCTGGGTCAAAACAGGATTCCCTCAGTTTGGCTGTAATGGAAAAAGAGAGAGGGAGAGAGAGAGAAAACAAAGAAAAATAAAACAAATGTGTTTCTCATTAGGAAATGGGATAGACAAAGAAAAAGTGACAGGCACACATTGGTAACAAGGCAAATTAATATTAACCAAGTCCATTGCAATAATGAAAAGAGGCAGTCGCAGAGCTGGCCTTTCCATCAGTCTGTTTGCCTTAGCAGCCAGTGTGAAGATGGAGTAAGAACGATAACTTTATCCCTCAGCTCTTTGCATGCTATGTGAACCTTGCAAATGATGGCAGAGGCCCTCCCACCAAAAGATTAGCGGCCACCCGCATCAACTTCACACTTAATTCCTGAGTCCACAAAGAGCCAATATTTATTCTTTTGTGCAAGTGTATCAAAGTGACACCTCCTGACAGACTGCTTCAGCCCCCAACAAATCAACAGGGACTCCATCGTGAGGGCAATCTTTCTTTTCATTTTGAAAACACTGTGATACATTGTGTAATCAATAAGCGCGAGTTTGCCGCATACGCAATGGTGCATGCATACAGTATGGGTGATGTGAAAGAGGCTGAATGTGAAAATGGAATATTTCACACATTTAGTACCAATCCTGCTGTAATGAGAGTTAGGGAAAATTCTGTCAACCTCAAAGAGTGATTTCCCTAGCCACGTTGTTTATGAAAAGCAGATTCGACAGAAAAGTCCCCTAACACAATCATTTTGGGCAGAGTACATTAATATTTTTCTCTCCAAATGATTTGAGACATGAGGTGTGACAAAAATGTTTGATTGCAGCACAAAATGTATATATCACCAGCATGCAGTGCTTGGTAAATAATGACGTTTGTGTTTAATAAAGTCATATAAACACAACGATAAGAAATTGAATCTGAATTTTAATTTTATTATCACTATTTCCAAATAATCACTGGTTTGGGTATGTTTGTCACTCTCTTGGATCGCTCCCTTTGTTAACAAATTACAAATTTTTGAATTTAGAGCTCAGAAGGCCAATTATTGTTGTTTGGAATCAGCCACAGCTATACTTAATGTGTTGCCTTTGGTGGACAAAATCATGGTAAATTGGAGCCCTGCAGAGTGCTTGCTGTTTGTTGCTCCATGTCTTGTCATCATGAAAGAAAAAAGTTTGTCCATTCTGGCTTGTTTCAGTCTAGGAGCTGCACCGGAGTTTGAAGCCGTATTTCCATATTTTTCCACTCACATGTTGCAAGCTAATACAACACTATATAAAAAGCCTTTAGAATAAGTTATAATAAGTATATTTTTTGCAGAAACAGTCTCATGACAAATAAAGATATAGTCTTTGTATTTTGTTGTTCACTGTGTGGATGAACTCGGTGCGCATTATTCACAGTCTCAGTTGTTTTAATGTGCTGCAATGGTCTTCATTTAGATGTGAGTGACTTTATGTGTGTAATATTTGAAATGAAAACACATCTATCTTAATTGAAAGACACTCTTCCTATTTTGAAGAGTGGCTAGAAAACATGGGCCTATGTTTATTAAAAACATACGGGGTAGCTATCAGATTTCTGCTGCTACTTAAATGCAGTAAATTTAAAGGTTTGACGTTTTTAGAAATCCTTTACTGTGGAATTTTGAACATTCAATAAAAGAATATATCTAAAGCCCCTTTGATTATTTTAGGAGAATGCATAAACAGAGTTCCTACTAATTTCTCATGTCAAAACTTCATGACTGTCTAGTCTTAAATTTCTGGAAATCTCTGTTTTATATTAGACAATTTGTACAACATCACTATAAAAGTTCAATGCACTTTTTTGGTAGATCTTTGAGTAGAATCCCTACTTAATGTGTTTTAATCTTGTATTAAATAAAAGAATACAAGGAGGAATGGACTTACCTTATGTAGCATTTTTCCAGTCTTTCTAACAGCTCAAAGTTCTTTAAACTAGAGCCACATTCACCCATTTGCACTCTCAAACATTTATAGGCAACTTGGGGTTTAGTGTCTTTTCCAGGGGCACATTGACATGTGAGAGGAGAAAGCTGGAATCAAACCTATAACAATTCGATTACAAGAACACTATGCTACTCACTATCGCCCCAAGAAGCAGTTTTTAGTTTTAGACTTTTTCTAGATATGCTGCTGTTTTTATACTGCATGCATACTGGGATGGGGGAGTTGGAGTTATTTCAAGAATTTGTCATGCAAAGGTAGGTGAATATTCTTTAATGCAGAAAAAGGTTTTAGGTAGTATAACATGAGCTTAAGTAATTGTATTATTGCAGCACAATTGACAGAGTTGAGTATTTGGAAAAAGTTGCTAAATACTCTATAGGAGTATTGAGTCTGAATTGGATGTAAAATTTATTTCTAAGAGGTGCTGCAACTAGAAAGAAAAAAATAACCAAACAAATCTCCTTATTTCTTATAATAGGTTTTGATGGTGAAAACATCATTGTAACAGCTGTAAAAATAAATTAAAAATTAAAACTGTTTTTGTTTTTAATCTTTTTTGCAGGAGTAGAAATAGTTGTTGTCTTTTCTTTTTTTAATAGAATTTTCTTTTACATGTTCTTGTTTAAATGAAATAAAACAGTGGTATTTTTATGAGGTTTATTAAGTCATGGCAATCCCGTGTAAGCCAAGAATAATTAATGCAGAGTCCAAAAAGATTAGTTTGAAAGCTCACTGGTGATGTTTCAACATCTACTGGCACTTTATGTTACACCAAATGTGCACACTGTATTACAAATCAGAGACGGATTGTGTCTTAAAAGCTCTAAATGGCTAAACCACTCAAAAAGTGATCTCCCACGCTGGTTATTCCTGTGGCATCCAACATGTTTGCTTTCGCCAAATTGAGATAATTCCCACCTGTGCCCACACACACAACCTTTCCTCTGTGCGAGCATTTAAGTTGCCCGCTGTGAAAGGGCTACAAGGGAGGACGAGATGCATTACCAGGGCACAAGTGGAAAACACCAGCTTGAAGAGAAGCAGAAGCTAGTTGGTCTGTCGAGACATGAGCTGAAAACAGATGTAAGCACCAGGTGGAACAGCGCCTGTGAGATGGTTGACAGGTTTTTTCAGAGCAACAGCCTGCAGTCTGTGCCGTCTCATACTGTCTCCTCAGGTGAAGAGAGGCAGAATCTTAACATCTGTACTCTCAGAGAAGCAGACATCTCAAATGCAGGAGGAGATCATCAAGGCCCTAAAACCAATGAAAGATGCAACTAATCTCTTGTTAGAGGAGAGCAGCCCCACCATCTGTTTGATTGGTCCTTTGCAAGCTCAACTTATCCAGTACACAAAGGACAGCACCGGAGAGTCATCAGTGGCCCGCAAAAAAGAAGTGTGCTGTCATTAGGGACCCATACAAGAGATACACTAGCAAGCAGAAAGGAAACAGTCTTTGGGTTTCCCTTTGAGCAAGAAATAGTAAAGTTATATGGAAGAGCAAGTTTTGAGGCTGCAACACTAGACTACAGTTTCATTGATTTAACGATGGTAGCGTACAAAAGAGAAATATTTTGTCTTGGAAAAATTTTGATTTGTTTTGGGCAACTGAATATTTACTAAGGTAAGGTGATCTGAACTTCTTTGATCTGTTTGTACAGACCTCTAGACAAATAATGTCTAATTTTACCTTTGTACTCCAGGTGAAAGCCAGTATATGAAACAGAGCCATCACTGCGGAAGGCTAGAAGCATGGTGTTGGAGCTGCTCTCTATGCGCTCTGGAAGTTTGCTGTCCTGGAAGCTCCCGATAAGAGGACTGTTGCTGTCCGGACCGTCATAGATGTACAGGAAGTCGTAGTTTGGCTCAATGTTGAAACTAAAGGGGAACAAAGAAAAATAAAGGAGGTAAGAACTGATAAGAGAGAAGTTTAAAATTAAACTGCCATTGCTGTCAATTTAAAAAAGTTTGGGAAACGATAAAAGTCAATTTTAAATAGTAGAAAACGTCTCTACAGTAATAATGACATATTTCAAAGATTTCTTTCTGATGGGAAAACAAGTAAAAATGCTACACAATGACTCCAATTATAAGACATAAATTAGCCAATGCTTAACAAATAAAACTAAGGTTTTAATCTACTGACCAAAAACTTTGTCAAAAGTAAATCAGATTTTTGTATTACAAAGTGAAAAGTATTTAACAATACGTCTTCCACCCGCATGTTGGATTGATGGCTAAAATTTAATTTTATTTATATCATTATTTCTTTAACTTCTGTCAGCAATGGAGTGTGTAAGTTTGGAAATATAAGTAACTGACAAAAGTTGTGAAATATTTACTATTAAAAAATACAGAGTTGCTACTATTTTTGTCTGCAATAACACTTAATTCATTAGCACAATTGTGTCAATTGTGCTAATGAATTAAAAGTTGTTCAAATCTATTTTAAAATATCACTAAATATCACATTTCACTAAAATAGTAAAACAGCTACTTTTTTGAGCTGTTTGCTTCTGTTAGTCGCCCACATAAACACACAGCGTAACACATGGAAATGGAAAACAAGCTTGTTAAGTCACCATGTTCTTGGATATAGTTATTTTTCCCAAACCTTTTCCCAAAGGATTAGAGCAGTAGGAGTCTATTTTTCTTAGAAATACACAAAAAAGTTCCAGTAAAGTCTAATGTGCGCTCCACCCTTTGATTTCAATGTAGAAAATATTTAGCAGCTTTTAAGCAGACATTCTGACTATAATGTAAATACGTCTGTGGTTAATTTATAGCTTACACAACAATACAGCTATAACCAACACTAAATGGTAAGTAAACGCCTTCTGGATTGGAAAATGTTGGCATGAGCGCTTTTGGATTAGCTCGATACTTTGGAATGAGAAGGTTTGAAAAGCCGTATATCACAATATCCAATGCTAGATATTCAGTTTATAGGTCACCTGATGAAGGCCAGCGACAAGACATAGTCTGAGTTGACAGCAATGAGCCAGTCGCAGTCCTTTGAGTGTGGGTAGGGATGTGGATAGTTAGGAGATAGTATGAACCCATTGGAGCCAGTCAGATTTCCCCCACAAGGTGCTGCAATAAGAACACAATGTAAAATATATCTTAGAGGTAAAGCAACACAAAACATACTATATATAATTCAGATGAATATACAAATCTCTAAGTCTAAATATAGACACAGGTTTTATAGTCATTCTTTTAGTCACTGGCAGGTGTGGTCTTGAGTCATTTTCTGAAACTGAACAACTCCAGCTGTGTGAATGCAGCACATCTGTTTCACGTCCCAGCAGAATATGCTGCAGCTAAACTTTTCACCTATGCAGACAGGCGGGCTGGGCTGCCAGTAGTATCTGTTATCCACTTGTATGCAGGTTATTTTGTCGTCTCCCTGGAGCTCATATCCAGGGTCGCACTGAAAGGACACCGAATCCCCCGGCTCACGGCCGTCTCCGCTGCGCGTGCCGTTCATCGGTACACCTGGGTCCCTGCAGGCTGTAGCTACGGAGCCTGGAGAGAATAGAGACAGGGACAAAGTGGGAAATGGAAGAAGAAAAAATAGAAAAAGAAAGAGAGCAATTACAAAAATCAGGGTCAAACTTTGTGTGCAAGGTGTATGTATATTGGACAAATGCCTAGTGCTGAACCTTAAATGTTAATTAATTACACAATTCTGTTACACAACATTTGATGCTTTAAACAATGCTCAAAAAAGTTTTTCTAAATGGATTAAAATAGCCTGAAAAGTCCATGCCCAGCTATAAGCCTCCCACCCAAAATCTTAACATTAAAATGATGACAAACTGCTATGCAACTGAGTATTAGGTAACAGTTCTGGAAATGTGTCAGTATCATCTCCCTCGCCCCAATTACAGAGTGATATTCAGAACATTTAAATATGAATTTCAATGAGACCCATTTGCCAGATTAAAAGTGACATTGTAAATTTCCGTTTTGAGTAAGAATAAAACAAATATCGTATGGCAAGTATAACCTATTTTGCATATTGGACCTGAGAAAAAAAATGGTTTAAAACCAATTATTCTGTCTGTTATGTAATTACTACTCATAAAATAAAATCAGGACATAAAAATATGTTCTGATTCTGTCTTTACCGGAGAAACTTTGGCTATAAACAGTTTAAAATCAAAATTCTTCCTTTGGGGTCAGTACTTAAGAATGTAATTTTAAACATATTTCCTAAAATTGATATAAAAGTTCCCTTAGAAATTCTAAAAACTTTATTTAATTTGGCTGAAATTAATGAGACTAATTTGAATGGAGTATTAGAAATATAAAACATTTAGTCTTTCAATAACAAGTTGATCTTCATGAACTACATAATATATTCTTCACTATTAGTTTTAATAAAAAATCATAATCATAAGACCAACTCAACAAAAACATGACTCAGATCAGTATAATAAAAAACACAAATGGATTGATGGTTATGCTTTCTTTTATAACTGGTCATTTCTAAATTGTGTTACTTACTGGAAAATTCAATGGCAAACCCTGACTTGCTGATGTAAAAGTCAGTCTCAAACTGGACAGTGACTGTGTTTAGAGTGGAATGGATTCCCTCTGGAAGCAAAGATCCACTCAGCTCTGATAAAGACATTTCATTCTCAGGTGGGCCGTCCCAAACTTTTAGCATGTCGTGGCTGGCTTCCGTGTCAAAGGCCAAGAACTGAAGGCTGTTATTTAAAGGGAAGAAAAATCATCAAGATTAGATATGTCAATATGAACATTTCATACACTCAGTGTTAGCTAATCAGTTTCAGATCTTTGCTGTTCTTATGCACATTGACAAAAGATCTGTAAATGTTTTGTAAAATTTAATAACATTTATTTTATAAATCAAAGCGTTTGTTTTAGATGGCCAACTCTTGAAATGGGAACAACCATGTGAAATAATCTGGAAAAGGAAATAACAAACTAGAGATGCACAGAGAAACTGGTCGCTGTTCCAAAATCGGACGATTTTACACTTGACTAAACCTGATAAGTTATCGTCCAGTTGGGAATCCAAAATCTGATATGTTCTATGAAGCTTTGCTGCCTGTACATTCAGGCCGCCACAATAGGGATATGAATGTCAAAAGATAACAAGAAGCTGTTCTTTTTTATCCTTCTGAATAGTCCTCTGCTGTCAGTCAGGAAATATGCTGGACTAGAAAATGTTAGCAATCTCTAGGAAATCTCAAAGTTAAGTTAAAGGCTTATAAACTCTGAACTGAACACACACATAGGCTGATGTTTTGTCTATGAAGGAAAATCAGTATTTTCTGGTTATTTATAGTTCTTAAAGAGAAATCAGCTAAAATCAGCATCGCCAGGTAAGAGTTTTTCAAAATCAGTGTTTGTAAATTGACCACATAATTTATGATTATTGAATCACTAGCAAAAAATTAAACAATCTAAAATGTGCTTATTTAAAAGACATAAATTATGCATCTGAACAAGGTTTTAACCACAAACGCTGACCAGTCTCTACTCTGCCATGTAGAGATTACTAACATAGTCACAGAGAATCCCACATTACCTCACAATATTACCAGAATCCACCTCAATGGTCCAAGTGCACCGAAGGTTGTTGTCATATGGAAAAGGGTATCCAGGAGAGAGAATCCTCCCTGAAGATTCACCCTTAAAGCGACCACCACACTCAGCTGCAGGTGAAACAAACATACACGAGACATTGCATTGAAGTTAGCATAAAAAATACATATTTTTATAACACTTGGATTTGCATAGAAACAGCATTCCACACCCACTACCGAAGCCCTACAAATGCTAAATTGGTAAAACAAAATTTAAATGTGTTGATTAGGTATGACAAGTCAACCATTTATATGTCTGTGTTATTTGTTTATCAAGGCAATCACACCGACTAGGTGGACCGCAGGGGCTGCTTAGTGATCATCAAAGAGCAAAAGTGATTAAAAAAAAGAAACCAACATTCTGCCTCTGAATCTCGCTGTCTTTCTCACTCTTTCTTCCAAAGAGAACATGACGAGGGGAAGCGAGAAGAAAGGGAAGAAGGAACAAAGTGCTGATCTTGCACTCCTCCCGGAAGAAATCACCTCACATTATATAACTAAAATAATTCCTCTTTTTATACTTTGTCTCTTCCAGTTATATACTTTCACAATCTTCATCCTCTCTCTTGCTTTTCCTCCCTCTGAAAGTTCCTCCTCCCTCAGGCTCTTCATCACTGGAATATATTATCTCGGGTAATAGGAGCAATATACTACATTAGGATGGAGAGAGGACACAGTGAGAGGATGCAAAAGAAGGAGGGGGAAAGACAGAACCAAAGGGTGTAAAAAAAGAAAAGTTTTGAGTAATAATAAGAAATATAATATTAAGACCAGCGGTTAGACGGGGTCACAGCGTGTCAGTGCTAAAGTATAAAGTCAGGGAATTTTAGCCAGTGGTTTTATGAGTCTTTCATTATTAATAGTGAAAAGGAGAGAGACTTATTAAGCTGAATTTCAAATCAAAAAGTTGAAAGGCAAAATATGAAGGAAGGAACATCTTGAAAACATTGAGCTGACTGCTATGCCTGTCGAAATCAGTTTGTTAGTCTCTTTGAATGAGCTTTGCATTTATTTGGGTATAGTAGCGTATTTTTAATCTGTTCAAACTCTGTTCCAACTGTTCACTGTTTTGTCACTGTAGTACTAAAGACATTTTTTTTGCATTTCAAGCACTATTTAAGTATCAAATCAAAAATACTTAGTATTCTCATAAACACTTATCAGCAGGATGTAATGGGAGTGAACATCACAACACCAACAAGAAGTTTAATGATGACAATCTGATTTTTAGTTACTTTTTGTGTATTGTACATTTAAAAAAGCACAGCTAAACCTGTAATTTTACAACAACATTTAATTTACAAAACCCCCCAAAATATTGAATATCTCATTCTAAAAATATCTCCTCTGTTTTTGGATATCTCCTCTCCAAAAGACTTAGACTTAGACTTAGACTGACTTTATTGTCATTTTGCATGCACAGGGTGTATACAGAACGAAATTTCGTTGCATACGGCTCAGGACAATGTTTTGAGCTTTCAATGTTGTGAGGTTACTCCAGAATAAAATAAAATACAGTATAAAATATGAATATAAATCTAAATATAAAATATAAAGTGCAGGACTGACAGTAAAATAGAAGTTATTTAGCTCTGTACATGTGCAAGGTATAAAGTGGAGACCAGATTTTAAGTGCCGTCCAGTTAAGAGTTCAGCAGTCTGATGGCAAGTGGGAAAAAGCTGTTTCGGAACCTGGTGGACCTGCACCGGACGCTGCGGAACCTCTTTCCAGAGGGCAGCAGGGAGAACAGTCCATGGTGGGGGTGTGAGGGGTCACTGACGATGTTTCGGCCTCGGGACACGCAGCGCTGGGATGAAATGTCCTGAATGGAGGGAAGGGGGGCCCCGATGATCCTCTCTGCTGTCCGCACCACTCTCCTCACGTTCTTCCAGTCGGAGGCGCTGCAGCCTCCACACCACACAGAGAGGCAGCTGGTCAGAATGCTCTCTATGGTGCTTCTGTAGAACGTCCTGAGGATGGGCGGGGGCAGGTGTGCTCTTCTCATCCTCCGCAGGAAATACAAACGTTTCTGTGCCCTCTTGGCCAGAGACGTGGTGTTCACAGTCCAGGTGAGGTCGTTAGTGATGTGCACCCCCAGGAATTTGGTGCTGCTGACCACCTCCACAGCCGAGCTGTTGATGAGCAGTGGAGCGTGGCTGGGCCGGTTCTTCCTGAAGTCGACGATCATCTCCTTCGTCTTGTCAACGTTCAGGATCAGGCTGTTGTCTCTGCACCAGTCCACCAGCTGCTCCACCTCCTCTCTGTAGTCCAGGTCGTTGTCGTCTCTGATGAGGCCCACCACCGTTGTGTCGTCCGCGAACTTCACGATGTGGTTGGTGGCGAACCTGGGGACGCAGTCGTGTGTCATCAGGGTGAACAGCAGAGGGCTCAGGACGCAGCCCTGAGGGGAGCCTGTGCTGAGGGTGATGACATCGGAGGTGTGTTGTCCGATCCGGACTGACTGAGGTCTGTCGGTGAGGAAGTCTAGCAGCCAGTTGCGCAGGGGGGTGCTGAAGCCCAGGTGTCCCAGTTTTCCTGCCAGATGCTGTGGGATGATTGTGTTGAACGCTGAGCTGAAGTCCAGGAACAACATCCGCACATGAGTGTTCTTCTCCTCCAGGTGAGCCAGGCTCAGGTGTAGGGTGGAGGAGATGGCGTCCTCAGTGGAGCGGTTTCGGCGGTAGGCAAACTGGAACGGGTCGAATGTGGAGGGGAGTCTGGAGACGATGTGTTCTTTTACCAGCCTTTCAAAGCACTTCATCATGATGGGAGTCAGTGCCACAGGCCGGTAATCGTTGAGAGAGGTGACTTGAGGTTTCTTTGGCACTGGAATGATGGAGGCAGTTTTGAGACAGGCTGGCACTGTGGCTTGGTCCAGTGAGGTGTTAAAAATGTCTGTTAGGACACCAGCCAGATATCTCCAAAAGAAAGGAGATATCTTATAGTTTAACCATGAGAGCAAGAAAAAAAAAAGTCAGAAATATTTGGTTTTAACTGTGGTTGCTTTTTAAGTTGTATTTTACTTCATACCAACTCTGAATTGCTAAATAGTTAACAGAGATGTTCACATCAATTTCCAAGTCAAGTCTCAGGTCTTTTGCCCCAAGTCTAGATTATGTGTCAAGTCTTTGAAGGCCAAGTCGTAATCAAGCATTGAATCTTTGAGGGGCAAGTTCAAGATGAATCTCAAGTATTTTGCCCGAAGTCCAAGCAAAATCTCAAGTCAGAGAGGAGCAGGTCCCAGCCAAGTCTCTGAGGTGCAAGTTCAAATTAAGACTCAAGTCTTTTGACACAATGTAATTAAAATTCTCACATCAGATGCATGTGTTGAGGATGTACAGTTTATTATTCACAAGAGGAGTCCAGATGCCTATCGAAAGATATGAAGACTTTTCTAAGTGAAAGTTAAAGAGGGCAGGAATATGCAGAAGATCAGCTGACTCCTGATAAATAAAACTAGTTGGATCAGACCAGACAGGAATTTAGCAGATAACTGGTCCGCTTATCGGTCTCTCCCCTCACACACTAGCAGACATACTAAGAAGATGGTTCTTTCAATGCATGTTGTTCAGAACATTTACTTACCTTCCCTTGATTAAATGAAATAAAAACTGTTTGACACTTTAACAAAGGACCTTGAGCTTAAGTATGACTCATGTTTAAGCTGCAGACTCTAGATCCCATCTCTGGTTACAGTCTTTGTGGTTTTAAACGCTACTTGAGTTCAACTTTCACAACAGTCATGTAGAATAGAAAATCAGATAAACACCTAAAAATAATAGGGAAATATTTGTGCTTGGCTGTATTCAGCAAGTCCTCATAATAAACAATATATAGCTATCTAAGCCACTGTTAGCATGATACTATTGGTAGTATTGGTAATATCAATGTTTTGTCAGCACTGGTCATTTTACATCAGAGGTACAATAACTAATGCATACAGCTATTGAACAGTACTTTTCCTGTGGCAAACAAAAACAATTACAAGTGTATTTTAAATTACCACTGTAACATGACTGACTTAACGTTACAGTGAATGGAGAACTCACAACACAGGTTGTACTACTGTGACACGTTAATATGATTTCATAAAGTTCTGGACGCCTAAAATGACTGTAAAGCTTGTGAAAGAACATTATTGATTTGTTTCAGTCAATATTTATGACTGGGGTGTGATAATGATTCATCCGTTTGCATACCGGGAGAATGAGTGACACGGCAGTGAAATAGAGTTGCCTATTTAGAAATGTGTCAATACTCCAATGGGTATTTCCTCCCAGTGTTTTATTGTTTCTATAAAATAGTAGGTGCTTTGATACATTAGTCTGCAGCAAAAAAAATAGATTATTAAAACTATTATGATGCAATTCTTATGAATAGGATGGTTGCCAAAGCCTTTAGCATTTAACAGGGATATCAATAGATGTTGATAGGGACTATGCCTGAAGAAAAGGAAAGAAAAATAGTGCATAGAAGCAAGTACGGTAGTTATCTTTAAGGGTCAGTGTGTCTAGCTGTTATAATGATCAGAAACTGCAGCAGAAAAAAACATCATATTGTATAACAGAACATGACCAAACACCTCCAAAACACATATGTCAGAAACTATAGTAAGGAATTTCTGGTGTATCCTGCTGCATGCTCATTTCAGATTAAAAGACATTCAATTATTAGAAGAATTATTTTCTGATTACAAATTACTTTTGTTCACATAATGTACTGTAGTTGATTTTGACCATATCATCCCTCTCAACTAGCTGCATAAAAACGGATTGTTTAAGTGCATAGAACATTTCTTCAGTCTTTTAAAGTTCTGATTTCTCAGGGTTGTGACCTCCATCTGCATTAAGATGGATGAAGACTTAATGATTGGAAAGGTCTGCATTTATATGATGGATATTTGATGGTGGAAAAACGGCAAGACTTTTAATGAAGAGAGTTAAAATTTGAACTCTTGCAGCTTTTGCAATGGTTCATTTTGTGGCAGGCGGAAAGTGTCTTGTACCTCCGGTCTTTATGAAGTTCTCAGGCTGGAGGGCCAGCTTTTTTACTTTAATTGCAGTTTGAACAGCTTCGTGCCATCATGAAATTTGCTTGTTAATGAGTTGCCTCCCAGGTTTGGCTTATCTGTTTCTACAACACAGACTTTCTTGACAAGGTAATCCAGAGTACAGGACAGTGATCAGTGATCAGGGATGATGTAATTATTATTTTTTATTGAGGAATGACACCATTTACCAACATTCAACATTTTTCTTAGAATACCTGTGTAAAATATTGGCAAATTGTGATAAGAGATGGAGACTCAGGAAACCTGCTAAAAATTCTTGAATTAAATTTTAAAACTCATCTTAGAACAGTTTCTTGTGATGTCTGATGCACTGCAGGTCACAATATGATTCATTCATATTGGTGTTCACAAACATGCTGGTTAACACATGCCATAACGATTGGCTGAAGAACGGTGGTTGCTTAACTTGTTCCAGCCAAAGTTTATTTCTGGTTCCACAAAAAATGTTGTGTTTTTGATGGAGATTTTGGTAATCTTCAATGACGTATACAAAATCCTTTATAATGGAGGACAATCTGAATGCTAATTTCCTAAAGCCCACAAGGTGTTGATAATTGCTGCTCAGTGGACAGTATTGGAGTTAGCTACCAAGGAGACAGGCCTGTGTACAAAACATTACAAATGTCGCCAGATCGGGAATCATACTTGCGACCGCAGCCACGAGGACTAAGTCCTCAATACATGGGTCGTGCTTTGTCCCTGCGCCACCACAGCACCCCTCTGTATTATTCTTTAAATATTCCCAAAATATATAACACAAATAACTTGTTACTTTTTGATCCTTCCTGTTGAAGATAGAGATATCCACATGGCTTGAAAGATTTTCAGGAAAATCTGTGTAATAGTTTGCATGTAAAGTGCCCTCAAAATATCTCAGACTGTAGGATAACTTTCCACCACACCCCAAAAACAATTGGGACACTTAATCACTTGGTTTGAATGTGGGGATAGGAGGTAACTTTGTTTCTCTTTCAGTGTGTTAAAGACATAATGTAACAAGAACATACCTATACAGGACGGCAGAGGGTTATCCCAGGCTCTCCTTTCACCTGTCATACACTTAAGTGCCGAAGCCCCGTGCAGAGTGTAACCAGGCTCACATCTGTATGTGATGCTGCTCCCAGAAAAATGGCCTTGGTCGTTGACTTTGAATCCAAACTGAGGCACACCTGGGTCCTCACAATGAGACAGCTCAAAACCTAGGAGGAAGGAAACAGATCCTGACAATGTAGACTGTTCAAAATGCTCATAAATAGGACATGGAGGACCAATACAAGCAAACCGGATCCAGTTCTATGCAGATGCACAGCAATGTTCTATAAATATTTAGCTCACTCAACTATTCTGTTTTCAAGCTTCCTGATATCACAGACTTTGTTAAGCTCTCATCCCAATTTATTTGAAAAGCCTAAAAAAGATACATAGACATGAGACATACCATTATTAGGAGTGATACTGGAGCATGTATACACCTTATCCAATTTAAGGTTGTTTTTCACAGTCTGTCTGAGCTCAGTTGCCATGGTAATATTCAGAACATGCAGTTAGTGCACAGTTTTACAGCATGGGATTTGAATAGATTTATAAATATCCTTACAAGACCATAACAGGGATTTGATCTATGACATTACCCAGAAGACAGGGCGCGCCAGCATTTGAGCTTTCTCTTGGCAGAGTAATACAGGTGCATGTCTAAATCCTCAAACACGGCCATTTGGAAAGCATTCCTTTTTTTCAAGTTAACAACACAAACACATCTGTCATCATCTTGGGAGTGAACGGCCGCCCATCTCAAATTTTATTTGTTACAATATTTGAAAGAAAACAAAGGACCATGAATTATTTATTGAAGTGTGTCTCCAGAGTTATACTGGATTACATCTTTCATTCTCCATTTCAGACTTACATAAAACACATTCAAGCTTAGAGTCAAAACACAAGAAAATGTTGGCGCATAGCTCTTAAGATTAATATCCTTTTGTTTGATATACTAAAACAATGTTTGAAAAAGCACGAGAACAGCAAATGAGTGTTATTTCATACTACTCAATCAGCATAAAGACAATACAGCCTCAAATAACTACTTCGCTATGAAAACATTTTGTATGACTCAGCTTTATTATGTAGAGTTTATAAATCAAATTGTGGAAATAAGAGGGTGCTGTCAAATATGTGCACACTGCTGTTTCCCACAGTGACATCTCAGCTCCAATGGCTTTTGTGATAAAATGTGACTAATTTCTGATAATTATTTGGTTTTACAGAGTTATTTCTATGTCTTGTTTAGCAAGCTCTGTTAGGCACATAAATGTTTAGAATGTCGTAATGTAATTTAGGGCAACATGAAAGATCAGAAATGTAGCAATTTTCTGCTACTTACTCTATTAGAACAAAACATTGTGTCTTTAGCTACATGTATCTAAAGCTACATGTATTATTGTTTGCATTTCACAAATTTACTCTAGGTAGATTTTAGAAAATATAGTGGCTTGTGAAAATAATATCCATTGAACTTTTTCACATTTTGGCACATTGCAACCATAAACTTGAAATTGTGTTGTTGATGTGTGTGATAGGCCAACAAAATTTAGTGTAGTATCATGAAGTGGAATGAAAATTACACATGATTATGCATTTCAACACTTCAACAATACTAGAAAGCTTGGAGCACATTGACATTTAGCCACCTTCACTCTGGTACTCAAATTAAGATATAACCAAACGCCTTCGAGAATCCCATAATTAGTAAATAGAGGACTGCTGTGTGTGATTTGAAATTTAAGGCAGGTTTAAGCAAAAAACAAAATCTCAAGTTTTTAATGTTTCACAACACAATTTTCTGGGGGGTTTTTGTTTTGTTTGTTTGTTTTGTTTTTGTTTTACCAGGAAAAAGGAAGCAAACATTAAAAGACATGACTAGACTAAGAGGCAGAATTATAGGAAATTCATGATAATTCTTTATGAAAACCTGTAACAGGCTGCAAGAGATTTGTGGCAGGTAAAGGTTAACCTTCTACCAGGAGAGCAATCCTGCACACATAACCAGAGCTACAGTGAAATGTTTAATATGAGAGCATGTTCATGTGTTTGACTGGTCAACTTAGCAAAGGTGAGAAGATATTCACAGATGTTTTTAATGTGTTCTGACTGATTTGAGCTATTTGCAGACTCTGTAGATGTGCAAAGATCAAAGGCATGGAGATGCAATTGCAGCAAAAGTGTTTCTTATTGACTCAGAGAAGCTGAAGAAGCAAAGCACACTGTGATACATGGAAATACTGCATGGTTTTCCTTTCTCCTTTACAATTACACAATATATTGTGTTGGTTTATCACATACAAAACAATAACACACATTGAAGCCTGCAGGTGCAGGCTGACAAAATATGAAAGACTTCAAAGGATATGAAAGTCTTTGCAAGGTTCTATAGAAGTATTCCAAAATATGCATCGAGATGATAAACAGCACTTATATTGAACTTACTTGAGTAAACCAGTTTGAATCCTTCTCCAGTGTCTTCAGCATCACTGTAAAATTCCAGCCAGAGGTGGTTTGATGTGGAAATCAGAGTCAGGCCCAACATGGATGAGCCAGTGAATGCTCCAAGAACTTGAGCTGTGTTGTCTTTGCCATCGTAAATCTGTACAAATAAGAGAGCAATGCTCTTGCTATGAAACATACATTAAAAAAAGAAAAATCTAAGGCTTGATTTCATTTTTAATGATTTACTTTAGGCAGTGGACACAGATATCAGATAGGTATAATGATTCAGACAGTACTTAATGTATGTGTGTGAGTGCATTTACCTTGAGAATATCCCCCTGGGCAAGATGAAAGGTTCTAGCTGAGATGTTGATGCCTTTCCCAGCTTGCACCTTGAGTCAACATGGAATACAGATGAGGTTAACCGAGAAGTAGCACAGGCAACATGCATTCAACATGTCTTAAAAATGGCTATTAAATTCTACAACACTTGATACAGATTTTGTAATCTGCCAACTAGGATTCGAGGAAGTCTCTATGGTCCTCTTTTACAGTATGTTTCATTTAGTCCAAATACTATGGATATATACCAAATGCTGGGAAGATTTTCAACTTTACCTGGATGCTGTAGATGCACTCGTGATTGTTATCATAGTTCATTGGGTAGTTTGGAGACAAGAGGATCCCTTCATTATTTATGACTGAAGAGCCACACTCAGCTGAAGACAGAGAAAATATAATGAACATATGATGTGAAAAATTTTATTTCAATCACAGCTATGTTGAGCAATCTAAATATGAACTTTATTTAAATATATATAAAACAATCTGAATGAAATTTTATGAACTGTGTATAATAATTCAGTAATATTTTTCTATCTGAACTTCCAAACTCTCAATTTCTGTAGGCCAGTACAAAGTTCAGAAATTATCTTAAATACACTCCGCTCTCTGCTCTGTTCTCATCTGCCCTCTATCCACAAAATCCTTGCCTCTATGTTCTCTTTTTTTACCAGCACCCCTCCCATCTACCCTCTTTCCCTACTGTTCTATGTCTATACTTGTGTAATAGTCCTATTACAGCTGTCATATCATCAATAAATCACCCTGCTACAGTTTCCATTTAGAAAATTACCTCTTTACCCTCTCCCTTTTTTCTTCTTAATTTCCTCGTTCTTGCGCTTTGTCCCTCACTTCCACTTTATATCACTAGTGCCCCCTTTATTCGCCTCCATTTCATTCCACCCTTCTCCTTTGCTATGTTATAACTCTTGTTCAGTTTTTTTTTTCCTTTGTATTTTCATCTCAATTCATTTTAAAAGAAAAGAAACGTCTTTGTTGCTCATCCAAATCATTTTAGGCACTGCTGCATAAAAACATAGACCCATTTAAACTCAGATAATCTGAGTACCAGCTATGGTATGCAAAGTGCATTATTTAAGCCCCTTTTCACACCGAATTAGATTGTACCACAACATTAAAAACTGGAAAGTTGATTGGAACAAACCAAAATTGAAACATTCAGAATATTGGTAGTCTCTTAAAAGTCTCTTGGAAGAGGTCTTTTGGGGTACATCGAGAATTCAAAGTGCTCCCCACTTCGACTGATGGAGTGTGGGAGTTCCAAGACTAGAGGAGAGAGCAATGATACCTTATCTCTGATATGTCCCACACAAACCAGGGCAAATTTTTCATCAGAGAGTTTGAGGAGTCATTCTATGCCAGAGCTAAAACCTAATTACGCCTTTGGCTGGCAACACTACGTAATTTAACAGACCTATACTGCTCTTGGCAGTGCAGCTGGTGTGCAAACTGCATCACTTTACTGCTCTGACTGCAATCAACAGAATCTAACTAAGCTGGTGAAATAAACACTCTACGAAATCTGTAAATGCAGCGATAAGATTGCTATGTGCTGGGCTTGTACTTGGACAAGGTTCTTATAGCTGTAGAGAAGCTACACCTCCAAATTGCGCATGTAGGCTGACTGAACTAAGAAAGTTTTAAGTTCAGGTTACATTCAAAGTCAAAACAAACCTCATGTTTGGTGATGAGAAGGAAGCGCAAGTTTAAAAAGTTTTCTAAGACAATGATATCCTAGCAACAGATCAACAAATATACTAACTTCAGGCCACAGAGTCTTGGTTTATCAGTGATCAACTGATGAGTGAAAAACACACATTTTGGATTTTATGTGTCCTTCTAACTTCACTCCACATATTGGGCAAACAAAATGCTGAGTCCAGGTCAAAATTATTAGGCATGCTGGCATAGATAGAGCACTGCACCCACTACAAAACGTCCTTGCCTGTATCTTCTTAGGTTGCTGATAAACTGATGACGTTCATAGGAGTGTTTACTGAAACTGACGGTGGAGGTGCAGAAACCTCCGATAGCTCAAAGTAAATTATCTAGATAGTAAATATAAAGTAGCATCTAGTGAAAAAACAAAAAACACCCATTGAAAGTGTGTAAAATGCAACAGTAGAATAAATCTTTCACCCTAGAAATTAATTTTCATTTTATCTGTGATCTAGCAATGTTTGGACAGTCTTGAAGATTTTAGAGACAACTGGGCAGAGATACCTGGGTGCAATAGAGAAAGTAAAGTCTTCTATTTAAAAAATAATAAACTATGCCTGTAAATCCTGGCCTTTAAATACTCCATCCAACATAACCCATTCAGTTCCTGATCGGTGCACTGAATAGTAAGGGGCTAACTAAGTGTAGGACAAGCCAGATTTATATGAAACTTGATTCAAAGTGAATTTTTTTTATATTTACCAATTTCAGCAAAAACTTAATTTCTTTGGAATGAACTTTAAACATCTTTAAAAAGAGCAACATCTTTAAAAAGAGAACATAAGATGGAATGTGACTAGCAGAATTTATGAATAAGAGTTAATGTATCAAAAAACAGCATATTATAGTTGATTTAATCTTTAACACCTGCTGATATTCACCTTCAGCATCACAGTGAGCACCATGTCACGTAGCAATGCAACACAACATACCATACAGGAACTAAATATAGAAAGCTGCAGAAAGCTACAAAATACTGACACACGAAAAACCTCACTTTGCATTATCAGTCTTGTCACACTGATGACAAAGAACCTAAGACATACACACCACCACTGCAAATATGATGCGTAGTCGGAAATAGGATTGTAGTGTGAAATGATCTAACATGTAATCTCAATTACCGCATGGTGTGCGCTAAGCCCGGATCGCTGTGCCTGGATTTTCCTCCACTTTTCCATGCGAGAACAACACCTCATGTGGGAGTGTGTGGCAGCAGGCAGTGTCAAATCCCCCTCATTGCTACATGTGCACCCAGATCAAATCCTATTTTATGCGTTCCTTATTTGCCCTGAGGTTTCAGGTTCATGGTGTTCATACTTTGGATTAGAGTCATACAATCCTTCAAGGAGCAGGGTGCAAGAATTCCCTGGTGGTCTGGGAGAAATTGTGAGGCTATTCCCTTATTTAAGGACAATAGTCCCAATCGAAGCCAGCATGATCACTGCTACAGAAGTTTGTAATCTCTTTATTTAAATTATTTCACTTTATTGTCACATTCAGCTGATTTTGTGTTAATTTTACAATTCTGAAACACAGAGCTATATCTAAGTTCAACAATATATAAAACTCTGCTTTGCTGAATCATTTTAATTCAGCTACAGTGGAGAATTTTTGCAAACAGCCTATTTAATGCCATGCCACAATCTCAATCAGATTTTAAGTCCAGACTTTGACAAGCCTACTTACAAACTTCTGTTTGTTTTTGTTTTGTTATATATAGTTAGAAGTGGATTTGCTTGTGTGCTTCTGATCATAGTCCTGCTGAAAAGTCCAATCATATTTTGAACTGATATCTGGACATTTTCTTTCAGCAGTTTGAAAACAGAATTCATGGATTCATCAATTGCAGTAGTAATGCAAATCCATAGGACACACCAACACATAACATCAGATGCACAGTTATATAATTGCATACCAACACATCTTGGTAAAGGAGCACTCCACATTCTACGCCCTCCACCTAGACAGATCAACTCTGGCGCCCCCTCCAGGCGGTACCCTAAGTTGCAGGAAAAGGACAAAGTGTCTCCGACCCCAAAACTGTAGCCATTTCTCCGGCCAAACCTGGGCATCCCAGGGTCCTCACATGGCTCCAAAGTGTATTCTGTTGAAAATTCAAAGACATGAAAATACATGAAAATCTAATAAAGCAAAACCAAGCCATTCTCAAAGCTGTAATAACCAGACCATCACCAGACCTTCTGTATCACTACGTCACTCTGTCTCACTCTGTCTTCTGTGCATAATAATTGAAGTAATAGGTTGTGAAAAACAACTAATAAAAATATATATTCCAATTCTGTTATCTAAGCATATGAACAATTAGCTAACAACTTGTCAGTCTTTGCTGTGTTTTATCAACTGAGCTTTCTGAGTTTGTGTTTTGCAAAATACAACAAAAAATGTATTTGATTTATTTATTCTAGCAGGTTTGAATCAAATCTCTTGTGACACCTCAGATGTGTTACATTCTGACTATCAGTGTACGCCATCTGGGAGACTATAAAACATCCCACAACATGGACTGAGATTCATGAGCTCCTGTACAGGAGAGATAGAAACGCTGAAAAGGGCATGGATGGTTTTTTTTATGAGGAGAAGATGTAACTTTGAACTTCCCCCTCTCTTAACTCTTAACTGTTGACCTGAAGAAACAGGTTGATAATTTCAAACTTTTAAGCAATAACATGTTTTTGCTGCACAAGTATATTGACAATATTTATTCTCCATTGTCTCCAAACGCATTTATACTTTTCCTAAATGTGTTTGGATGAAATTTAGATTTAACTTTTGTATCCTTCTAGGATGCAGTTCAGAGACAATCGATCTTGTATTAACATAGCTCCACTGCTGACAAGAGAAATACCCTGTGAATTCATCTGCAGTCTACTAAGACCGATCCACAAGGAAGTACAATACCTGAGAAAGTTATGTTGAATCCCTCGTACGAGATAGAAAAGTCAGAGATGAATCGTAGCTGGGCTTTGAAGTTGCCATAGAGACCAGCATTGATGCTGCTAGGCAACTCATTGCCGGTCAGTCGAGCCAGAGGTTGCAAGAAGCTCCCATTCTCGGTTACCAAGAGGTAGTCATGTTGGTCCTCAAGATGAAAGGAGTTGAACTGAAACTGGACGCCTGTTTGAAACGCAAGAACGGATTGATATGAAGGCAGAGCAGCGTCATGCATATTAAGTTCTTATCAGCAGAAATGTTTTTACTAAATAAATCAAATCCTGCAAGTATTTCTTACTAAATAAAATACCATTGTGCAACTAAGCAGTACTGTTGCCAGATAAGTTGGAGCGTCTCTCTGAGACACACATGCTTGCAATGCAGGTTCGTTGCTGAGGCACAAAAGTAACTGGATTCACTGAGCTTGCCGTGTCACACTGTACTGTTTCAGTCTGTCTCTATCTATTAGGAAGTGGGGATCTTTGCAGCTCGCTTGCCTTTCCCATGGCTGACTTCAACCGTCCAGGTACAGTTGAGAGATGAAGGGTAGCTGTCTGGAAAGCCAGGACTGAGGATGGTTCCCCAGGGGCCCCTGACATCCCCACCGCACAGTGCTGGATAGATTGAGAGAGACAGTGTGGAAGAGAGGGGCAGAGGCAGGGAGAGATGAGCAAAGACAGGGGACGGGAGGCAGGGAGAGGGTTAGCATCAGATTGTTGATTGCTAAAACAGATAATGTTTCCCTGTGGACCTTTAATACCACCTCTATGAGGCATACGCACACAAATACTGACACATGGCTGCTTCCGGCCAGGCAGACGGAAAGAGACAGGGAGCCACAGAGGAAGACATAATCTAAGAGCTGTGAGTAACGTTGCACACTTTAAATTGGTGTCTATTTGAACATTAGACACCGATTTAAGGTGTGTCTATCTAAGTATTTAAAATATAAGTATTTAAAATGTTATGACTAATTTGAAAATACAATTGTGGCATGGCCCTAGATTAATAGAGGACGTGATCATTATGTTCATTATGGGTACATATGATAATGAAGGGTAGGTACAGGCTCCTATTTATTTCTAACTTTGAGACAAAAGTAAACTATTGCAATAAAAAAGACACAATCTTGTTCCAAGCAGTGGAAGTTCTGGTGATAATAGAAACAACATTCACCTAGCTAGTAAATACACATAATTTTTTACTTGAATGTAGGTGTCTGTGTTGTAGAAACTATGGCACTTAGTCAGGGTGGGGAGCCACATAAGCCAAGTCACACCTTGAGATATTTTTCAGGGGTTTGAAGTGACACTGTGACCGAATAAAACAATCAGTGTTCATTTCAATCACCTATGTCAGATGTGTTGACTCCTTAACAATATGAATGTACATCGTTTTCTATCTTTGTTATGATGCTTTCTAATACTTTGTTCAAGTATTTTAATGAACAAAGTAATTAAATTATTTGAAGTTTAAAATGCTTGTCTTTATAAACTTGACAGGCAGTTGATGCCGTTGATTGACAGATCAACGGCTATCATGAACTAACTCCACCCAGTCTCACTAATAAGTTGGAGGCCCAAGGTTTAAAATTCAACTTGCCTTGAAACCAGTTTGAAGAAAAAAAAACTGGAAACCTTTGTGATGTTGATGATGTTGTTTTGTTTCTTCTTAATGAGGACGTTCTCCTTTGTGAGATAATGCAACAGAAGTATCTACACTATTGTTGTTAGTAGCCTCTATTGTTGACCTTCATTGGTCTGAAACAACATCCCAAGCTACAAACACACAGCTTGAAGCAAGATGAAGACAAGCAGTGTTCTAGGGAAACTGAAAAGCAAATCTATGCAAGCTCCTAACAAGTGATGTATAAACAGTTTGTTTACAATTAAATCTGGACCTTGAAGGTCCAAGTTGTGACTTAACACAATTTAAAGCTCAGTGCTTCTTTTATTGTGTCCAGCATTGGTTACTGGGGTAGAATATGAATTCGTTGTTCTTCGTAGTTGCGTCTGCCTCTGTACAAAACACCTAACTCATGCTCATCAAACAAATGAAATATATGCAGTGAACTTGTTAACGTTTGCAAGGGAGTGTGTGGGAAACACACAACTGAAATTAATATTTGAAATACAAAGCTCCATTGTTAGAAGGTGACCATCTGGACTGGAAGTGTTTGTGCTGATGTAAAGATTTTAAATCTGCTTGTATGAGTTATTTAGCTCGTTTTCAAGGTATAAGATGTAAACACTTTAAGAACAAATGGTCAAAATTGCTTTTCAAGGTTATTTTCACATTTTTTCTGTTAATATTCAGGTCTTTACTTCATTGAAAGAACAGATGTTAACAATTTGAAACCAAACAGCATGGTTTCAGCACAAAACTCAGAGCGTTTCAGCGCATGAACATTATAATACAGGGTGACAGCTGCACTTGTACAGATATCAGGTCTGAAAACCATGGAAAATTCTGTCGCTCATTCTGTGCATTTAACGTGTGCATATTGTGTGTTGCCAGTTACTTCCGTTCCACTCCCTTGAGCTGGGATTTCATACTGAATGTTTGAAGGAGGAGCAAAATTGTTTTACAATAAAGTGACAAAATGCCATAGCATTACAGCTAAAGTGCATCGGGTGAAGAGTTGCTGCGAGGTCAGGTCTGAATGTTCTGCTGAAGTTTCCTTGACATTTAAGAAGGTACTGGCCATGCTTCGAGAACAAACCACCAAATTTGGCAAGTGAAACCAACATTTAAATGTGGTTTCACTTGCAGTGAAGTTTGCAGTGCATGGCAAGCTTCTTTTATTTTGCCGTACACTGCTACAATCACTGCAACAGGTCAACTAGGGAGTGAAAGTAAGCTCAAACCACTACAGGGTGTCAGGGTGTTCACATTTAACTGCTGTGGTTTGAACAGGATCTGTAAAACGAGTGGTGAGGAGTTGTTTCTAAACTAAACAAATACATAGCAAGAATGAACGTACACACATGCACACACAGAAATCTTAATAATTCATTATTTACTGCTAAGAAGCTTTTTACTTTAAATACTGAGCTATGAGCAAAATCAGAAATGCAGCCCTATCTTTATTTTCTTCAACTTTATCTCATTTTTTTCCCTTCATTCTTAAATACTTAGAATGACTTGATAAGGTTAAATGAGGATTTCCCCAAATTTGACTCATTCAAATATTTGATTGATATAATTTGGAGCTTATGCATATTTGATGCAAAGCCCAACATATCTCAGTTTAGGGAAAGACCGACTGATAAACCATTCATGGAAAAGTTCAGTTCAGAATTTTTGAAAGCTCACTGCTTTCAAAGATTCTGTTCGGCTGGTGGGATCAACTAGTCACTTTCCTTTTCAAATTTATTCACAGACTTTCATCAGTCGAATAAATGTGACTCACTTTCGTCTCTGCAAATGTACATCACAAACAACATTTGCTTTCAGCAGGACTTCTTAGGGCTCATTTGACTCTCTGTGTTGATGTTTTTCATAAATTTAGTGCATCAATAAATAGAGCTTCAATTGCTTACCGGTTATTTGTATAGACAAATTGCATACAGACCCTTTTAACAGAGGGCCTATTTGTTGAACTTTTCCATATTATGTTTCATAACAAAAAATAAAAATCAAGCTTTCTAATGGAATTTAATATACCAGGATTAAGTAGCACTTTACAAAGTATATGGAAAGTAGTAAATAGTTTTCAAAACATTTTAGTAATAAAACTCCCCAGAATGTGTTCCTATAGTTGGATTCAACCACATTTGCACTTCAATAAACAACATTTTTAGCATAATCTTGTTTTATCTGCAACAGGTTTACATCAAGATTACCCTGTATATAGCTCCTACCATCTTACAAACTTAAGTATGTCTGTATCTCTAAGTTTCAATATTGATTTAAAAAGCCTATTAATAGTCTTAATTTATATGTCCCGCAAATATAATCATTGTTTTATGTGTTGCCTGAAATACATGCCTACTTACTTGCCTGTGTTAAAAAAAAGTTGATCCTGCCACCTCCATGTTTAGGAGTGAGGGCGGTGTGTGATGTGTGGTGTTAGTTTGGCAATGACATCTCCTGTTTAAAGGGGAAATGGCAGGGAGCATGGTGCTTTTCAGCCAAATTAACTTTCATTTTACCACTTTTCACAAGGAAGACGAGAAAGAAGCTTCTTCACCTAAAATGTATTGCAGCCAAAATGATTTGCATTAAGTTGTTTTCCAAAAAAGAAAAAACACCTACAGCAAACCAAAACTGCTTCAAAGATGGAGAAACTCAAAATAAAAGAGCAAGCAAATAAAAGAGCAGAGAACTTCGTATTCTCAGAGATGTTGATTATGTAATAACACCAGCTGTAGCAGGTCTTCGGTCACATTCATTTTGTTTGACCCGTTCCAACACATAAATATGTATTGATTTAAAAATGTTGCAGCTCTGGTTGTATGTTGAGGGTTAGTGTCCTGCTCAAATGTGATCCTTTGGCATAGCATGAATAAAGGTATAAATAGTTTTTCAAGACATTTTACATTTAATGGTATGCAGGATATTGTGCTCAAACTATATTCTCAGAGAAAAAACACTCCCAGTAACATGGAACAGTGGGATTTCCGAAGCGAAAGAGCCACCAAGCCATAGTATGCAGGCTGCCACTAAAGTGATGCTGCAGTGACGCATCCATCTTTTCCTCCCACCTCTCCTGCACCACTGAGATTGGAAGTGAGCAAGACGGGTGAGGAGAAAGACAGCTTTCTCTCCTCCCCTTCCCTCCTTCTGTGTCCCCCCTTCCCCACCTCAGGCTTCTGATTTGAGAGAGAAGAGAGAGGAGGTGACAGGCAACACAGGCTCTCGTCAACCTTACCTCAAACCTTCCTGTGTTCTCGGCTCACACAGGAGAGAAGGTGACAGGGCGCACATGGATAAAGAAGCCGCAAGCGCACACGCATACTTAAAGTGCACAGTCACGGCTGTGCGCGCACACTGACGACTAATCTTTTCTTTAGATTATCGCAGGCATGGCAACATTCAAAGCAAACGCACTTTAAGTAGTGGTTTGGCTGTTGAATAACACATAACTTTTCTCACAAAATACAAGTGGCATATTAATTTTTAAATCGTTACCAAAATTACTTAGCCCTTTTGTATTTATGGTAGCCAAAAAAAACAACAACAAAAAAAATCTAAGTTTCTAGCCAATTTTTAGTCATTTATTTTACCGAGCAAGTTGTCTTTGAAAACCAGAACAAGTATTTTCTATTATTTTTGCTCTGTCAGATTAAAGAGAATATTATCAGATAAACAGCCCTGTTTGTAGTTTTTGTGTGCTCCAAAGAAAGCGTGCAGTGTCTTGTCCTTGCTCCAATGTCAAGGCAAATATTCCCGTTTCACTGCGTGCATCTTGTTTTCCAGTCAAGGGTATCTATGGTGTTTGATTAGTCTCGAAAGGCAGGCAACTGACAGCAAGACGCCTACGAGTCGTATGAGCCTAAACAGAGCAGCACCAGGATAGAGTATAACACTATCATCATGAGACAGCGGTGTTCAGGATGAGAAAATCAAAGAAGTAATCCTCATCTTGGTCCAAGAATGCGCCTGTTGCTTGCTGCTCAGGTGAAGACAATGAATGATGTGGGCTCTTTTTCTGTTTGGCTAACATAATTAAAGCCAACAAACACTCCATCTTGTCTGATACGCCACCACAAAGTGGTTTGATTATATTAGTGGCTGCTAAAGCAATCAACAGAATTACCTTGACATCCCAATGCTTGCAACTAAAACTCGTAAAGCTGGGATTTCTTTTATCTGGGATAGTCACAACCATACTGCAGAGTTGCACTTGCTTGACAGCTTGACTGGAGAGTAGAGGAAAGAGATGGTCCCTGATTTTAAAGTCTTAGAAGTCAACTTGACAGGCGAGGGTGTGCCGAACAGTTGCAAACCATGAAAGCACAGAGCAAGAGCACATCACAACTGCTGTGGAAGACCGCATTTGTTAAAACACAGCAGAGATGTTGCCTTACAAGGAAATTGTTCAGCCCTGTACATAGTACTGGACAGTATGCCTTCCAAAAGCATTCGTAGCCCTACTTCACATTTTGGGAAATTACAAATTCAACCTTTCATGCTTTTTATTGACATTTAATGTGGTGGTTTGACAGAAAGTAGGACATATGAAGTGGCAGAAAAAAATTATGGTTGGTCTTCACCTGTGGGTAATTTACCTTAAGGGTAACAAAATCAATAATTTGCAGTGGCCATCACTCAGTTCTGATGCAGTTCTTTGTTTCAAAGCAAGTCTGTGAATATAGCTGAAAAGATGTGTGTTGGCATGGTGACCTACAAATCCTAGTTAAACAAGTTCTGCCAGAAGGACCGATCAGATTTCCAGCAAAGTATTCTAAGAAGATTGTCCAAGGATAATGAAGGGAAAACACGCATTTGAAGAAAAGAAACCCAAAACATACATAGCTCTCATAATCCTGGATTTAGATTAAACTAACTTGGTTGAGCTAAGCCTTACAGTTAATTGTAAATATCTGGTTTCAACTGTATGTGCCTGAAAAAGTGTGCTTTGGAATGATTTACCATCACATGTTGGTAAGGGGTGGCTCCACCAGTGGTTCTTTTCACACACCAGTGGCTCTTCGTGGCTGAGTCTGTAGCCTGAATCACAGCCAAATGAAACTGTGGATCCGATGGAAAAATCTTGTCCATAACGAATACCATTGACAGGAATACCAGGATCGAGGCATGAATAGCTGTCCACTGTAACACCTGAATAAGTGTATTTTTTTAAGAAAAAGGAAAACAAAACAAACAAAATTCAGTTTAGCTGATTTGTTCAAAAAAGCCTACCAAATGTATTTATTTTTCTACAAACATTGACCATAGTTGTCCTGACTCTACCGGTTAGACAATTGGGTGTATTATTTTTTGCATAATGCTTGCTTACTATAAGTATAATCTCCAAAAGTACATTGTGTCTGAATATAGGTCATTTTTTTCCCCCAAGAACCTGCAGGGACAACATTATTTCCAGTCAGCTCAGGCACACAAAGTGCATTTTTCTCCAACTTACTTTCATAGAGTATTTTGAAGCCAACGTTGGAGCGGCTGTTATCAGTGGTAAACAGGAGATAAAGGAAGTTGCTGCTGCTAAATAGGAACTGGGGCACCTGGGTGCCATTAAAGGAGCCAACCAGAGGCGATAGGAGGTTCGGCCCGTCATGGATCTCGAGGAAGTCGTAACCCAACTCTGTCTGGAACCTGTAAGAGGATAACATTAGATTGCCCTGACAATTAATTCAACTTTACCTATGATTTTATGAAAACTCTCAAGAATAAAATTCTCTAGTCTTTCTGTTATCATATCCACTTATTAAAGGGGTGAAAAATAGTAAAAGTAATAGATACTGATTTAAGGGAATGTTTTGTGCACTCTATGCAGATCAGAGCTCAAATAATGTGCAATATAAAACAAATACCGATGCCTTCTCATAAATAAGCTGTCGTTCATAATTTTATAGCCTATAACATTATAGAAATCCCTATTTCCTTTGTAAAACCTCATAAACTTCTTGTTAACACATGCCTGTCAAAAGCGCATTGCTCTGAGGGCTTTAGTAATATGCAAAACAAAACAATTTTATGGCTCACCTATCAAATGTGATCTTGATGGAACGTCCTGGCTCAGCTTCGATCACCCACTCGCAGCTGAGGGAGTCTTTGTAGTAACCGGGCCACCCAGGAGACAGAATGATCCCACTCGGAGCAGAGTAATGGCCGCCACATGGCGCTGGAAGAGAGGAGGAGAAGGGAGGAGGAATGTCAGAGATGGAAAAATGAGAACACTCTAGCATAATCTGGGTCTACATGTAAGTACAGTCTGATGAGTAATGTATGAGAAGTAGCAACATGCATATTCTGAAAGATTTACATGCAGCTTAGATTGGTGAATCATCTCCAGCAGAGGCTGAAAGGCAGGCAAGTCAATTACTACTTTATGCAATCTTCTTCAAGGCTGGTGCACTGGTTAGCACCAAACTGGCTCTCTGAACATATTTCACAGCAACATCAAAGCAAAATCACAGCTACCAAACTGGCTGCAGTTGATTCATCACATATGCAACAACTCTGCAGAGTTTGTAATGATTTTGAGTTTTCATCAGCAGTATGGAATTATTTAAGTTTATTATTCACTTGGATACAAGATCTGCATCGGTTTCATAAACTATTCGTTATTTTCGATGGTTCAGTGCCTTACTAGTTGTGTAAAAGATCCCATGCAAGAGATGGATTTGTGCTTCCGTAACCAGCAAAAGCTAGTCAGCTCAATTTTGTTTAGCAAAATTTGGAACTTTAGGATCGGAGATGAGTACAGTAGCCCTTACATTAACCTATTTTTACTCAAGTAGAAGTAAAAAGTAATCATCTAAAATGGGCTAGTAAGTTATATAAAATGTGGTAAAAATGCAAGTTGAGTTTGAGAAAATGAGACAATCTTACAGAAAAAAATATAAAGTTATTGATTCTTGTCTTTTTTCCACAAGATCAAGCTTCTTAAACCAGTAGGCTACGTTTACATGTTAGAATAAAGTACTTCTTGGGACAATTTATACTGTTCACTACAAATTGACTTGACCACCAAATGGCAAATCATTTGAAACACACAATATCAATGTTGAAATACACCAAATCTCGCTTAAACATACACTCATAGGTGTGTGTATGTGTCAATGAATTTTGCTCCATGTTGTGAATTAGAAAGGTGATGTAATATGAGGTGCCTTAAAAACTAATAATATTGTCACCTCTGTTTTCGATCCGTATTGTGTATCATCTCATCAGCTGAATGTATTGTCACATTACTGTGGCTAACAATGCTTCGTTTTTAATCTAAGTATTTCTCTGAACATTTTGAATTGCATTGTTAATGTAATACAATTATTTGAATCATTTGATTCCTTTGAGCAAAAATAAATCACAATGGGGCATGTTGTGGTGGCACAGGGGGTTAGCACGCCCCACGCTTGGAGGCCTTAGTCCTCGACGCGGACGTCGCGGGTTCGACTCCCGGTCCCGACGACCTTTGCCGCATGTCCTCCCCCCTCTACTCACCCTCCTTCCTGTCTGCCTACTGTACAAAAAATACGAGCCACTAGCGCCGCAAAAACTCTTCGGAGAAAAAAAATAAATAAATAAATCACAATATTTTGCGGAAACAAATCTTCCAACCATAATTAAACTACAAATCTTACACATGATAGTATGAGTTTCATTTCATGTTTCATTTAGTGTGTGCAGATGACTTGTGCACTCTGTGTAATGTAAGAGTGCCATAAAATATGTACCACTTATATGAAAAGTGCATTGTGATTTATTCTGAAAAGTTAAATACATAAAAGTTTCTAAAACCATTATCATTATGATAGCTGTGAATAATTTAGAATTACTTTGAAACTGTCTTAATCAGGAATCAGGAAGAGTTCATTTTAATTAAAATTAGTATGCTGTAATCCAATAGCAGTAGCATGTTACACATTCTTATTAAAGTTTAACTCAATGTGTGAAGCCACTTTACTTAGGTCGAGAAAAATTGCAATGACAAAATTAGTATGAGTCTTTACAACCTGGAGCAATATTGCCAAGGCTCATTTATACAAAATGGAAGTTTCTATTAACAGCAGCTGTCAGCTACAATGGACATGTCCTGACTTAATATCGTATAGTGTGCATTTGTATTTAGCTCTGTTTTTTTGCTGACACCCCAGAATAAAGTCCAGTGTAACCAAACTGCCTCCAGATTGTCATTTGATTCATAAAAAAGGTTAATCAGTGTGCAGCTTATTCTCAGTTAAAATACGGTTGCTGTGTATTACAGGCAAGGGGAGCATTATTAATTGAGTCAGGACTCGATTAAACTCTGGAGTCCTGCCTCGATTAGGAACTCTGAAGGAATTGCTGAGAACCATTGCTCAGGTCAAAGAATCTGTCAACAGGACAAATATGTGCACAACATAAATCCAGCCATTCTGATAAAGGAAAATAGCCATACAACATCTTGTTTGCAGTTTGCAGTAGGTGACCCTGCAAACATGTGGAAAAAGCAGCTCTCAGACGAGACTACTATTGTTTGAACTATATGCTGTATATAGTAGAGAGCTGACATTAAAATCCCCCCCTGAACAACACAATGCTACCCAGCATCATGTTGTGAGGATGCTCATCTTCTGCAGGAGCAGGCAAGCTGGTAGGAGTTGATGACTGAAAGATTAAGCTAAATATAGGCCAATCCTGGAAGAAAACCTGTTGGAGGCTGCAAAAAACTTAAGGATGGGGTGAAGGTTCACCTTGTAGCAAAACAACAATCATACGCCTAGAGCTAAAGAGGCATCTACATTATTTAGATCAAAGCATACCTAAAAATATGACCTAGATTTTTTTTTTTTAAAAAGGTAATCTCAGAAAGCAATGAAAAAATAATGTTCCATTGCTCATTCAGAGAACATTTAAATATTTTGCAACTCTAAAAATAAAGATCCCCAAAGATGTTTGGGGCTTTAAATCCTTCAAAGAGGTCAGTGCAAAATCATTGACTCAGGGGACCAGATTACAAATGGATACCATACCTTAACAACCATGTATTCTTTTCCTTCTACTTCACAATTAAGTGCTCATTTGTGCTGATCTTTCACTCAAAGTCTGGCCAGTTTTAATGTGTCAGATACTAAAAAGGTTCACAGGGTATGAATATGTTTACGAGCTACAGGAACTAACACTCCTCATGTAACTTCCTTCTGTTTTACGCTTCTTTTCGACAGCAAAAAAGTATAGTGCAGTAGTGCATAATGATATCTTGGATGACATACTGGTCCTTATATAATAGCTTAGCCAGCAATCTTGCCATTATTTACCTTCACATTTAGGAATGGGCCCACTCCACATGACTTTTCCCCGTTCTAGCTGACAGGAGATGGTCTCGGTTCCCTGGGTTTTAATGAAACCGTCCTCACACACCACAGAGATGGAGCTGCCGAGCTGGAAGCTGTCTCCAAAGCGACGAGCATTGATGGGAATACCAGGGTCCGGACACTCATTGTGGCCAAACGCTGTAAATATATATGTTTTAAAAATCATAATTACAAGAAGACACGTATACAATGATATTTTTGAGATTAGAAAAAAATTATATATATAAATATGTAGGAAAGGTAATTTTACAATTTAAATGTTTTGTCTTTGTTTTGATGGCATTTCAAAAGCCCCATCATAAATATTCATGGAAAATGACAGCTTCAATCTTTTGTTCTTTCTTTGTTCATTTCCTTTCTTTTTACACCTCTGCTGATTGTTTCCGATACTCCAATAACCGGCTGCTAGCAAAAGTCCATATTTTCTTCCCTCATAACGTCTGCTTCAGTCACAAATGAAATGAAATTTTGATTTCATTTAATTTTCTTTTTGGCCATCTTTCACGCACCACTCCATAAATCTCATGCTTGCTCTATATGGTATAATGATAGATTGGTAGATTATGAACCTTACTGTAATTTTGTGTCTTATTTACTATGCATTGGTGTTACAGTATATAGCAGTTTATGCCATTTGTGGATAATTACTTTGACTAAGGTTTGTTGGAGTTTCTCCAGATTCATGTCAGTGAATTTGTTTCTCACTTGTTCTTTAATTTTTTCTTTTTTCGATGAAGGCATTAAAACCTCCTTTTAAAGATATTTTAGCCTAATTTATGTTGTTAGGCTCTATTTAAATGAATTCTTGATTTTACAGAATTGGCAGTCATTAGACTTGGGTGTGGTTTCAAAAGAAGAGCTGGAACTGAAACATACTGCTGTAAGTGATATTAAATCCTCTCCCAGACATGGAGTGATCGGCCTGAAATTCCAGCCTCAGAGTGTTGGTGTTGGACGTCAGGTGGGACGGACTCTCGGCTCCGGAGAACCTCCCGATGACAGGGGCATCATTTGTCTCGCCATCTTTCACAGTCAGGGAATCGTATGGTGCCTCAAGGTCGAAATCATTAAATGCCAAGTGGATTCTCGAGCCTGGATCAGACTGGATGAGCCAGACACAATTCATGTTGTTCCCGTAGCCTTCTGGGTAATCTGGGGAGAGGACTGTTCCTGAGGGAGCTGTGAAGTTGGACATGCAGGGGACTGCAGGAGGAAGAGGGAAAACACACACACGCACACAGATAATTTCTGTTAAATATTCATCTTCTGAGCGTCATCGGTCATCAACTGCCCTAGGCCATAATAATCTCTGTCTTGTCACCATGGTGACAGGTCAGAGAGAAAGATATCAAGAACATTCCAGCCCAGATGTCATGAATTATTTCCATCTACTTTTAGTGCTTACATATACATATGGGTATGTTCGCAGACCACTGGTTGTTATCTTGGCAGGAAATGGTTTTTTCTCCGATCAGCTCGAAGCCAAACTGGCACTCAAACCTCAGGATTCCCCCGTTTGAGAAGCTGTCGCCCTCTCTCACTCCGTAGAGAGGCGTCCCAGGGTCACCACAACTCTCTTTGTCTATTTCTGGAATGACACAGATTCAATAGAAGACATAAACATCTGCACAAATCTCAGAGGCCTGAATTAAAGAACCATTTTGGACAAGGAACCTTATCTGAACCAGAGAGCCATTTCTACATTTATTTCAATAAAGAGATAGGTGTAGTTATAATTGTACAAAGCATGCTTAAATGTTGCCCACATTTGTAGTATTAACTGCTAAAATGATTACAAATACAAAATGATAAACATATTTTTTATAGTTGCTTTGAAGTCACACAAGACCAATAGATGATCGTTTTTGTTTGGTCAGTCTGGAGTGTGCCATAAGGTTTTCTGAACAACCCAAATCTCATTAAAATTAGATTGTATTATATGGATATGATTAGCTACTGTAACTATAGACTGTTGCAAAAGTGCATAAAACATTTTACCACCTTAACACAAGCCAACAAGGAGCTTTTTATGAAATAACTGGCAATAACGTTCTGACTTTTCTCCTTGTTATAGACAAGGATCTTTCAAGGATAACAGATTTTGCAAAACTTTGCCAGTTGCCTATTTAAACTGCTATCATATCAAAAAGTGAAGGAACTAAATTGCCTTTAAAAAGGGCTATTAAAATAATGCGCTGCAGATGTTTGAGGTGCTACACAATATTTAAGCAAAGTGGATTTATTTTTTCAGAGCTGTAGTATAAACCGACTAACTCTGGTCAGTGGATGATTGGTGAATTAATTTTGTGCAGAGCTACAGTGATGGAGTTGCTGATCATTTCCACCCCCGTCCTCATTTTTGCCTGGTGCTTTTGCAGACCTTTGCCAGTGACAGCTGGGAATGGCAGATAAACCGCTGCAGCATCCTACTGTACATGCACAAAATCTCTCCTACATGTTCACATTGAAACTGCAATATCAGGTGGTCAAGCTCTGCTTGAAGGCAATAAAAATATTACAAATTTGCACTGAAATGTATGAACAAATCATTATGTGTCTATCTTAAAGAAAACAAACTAGCTGCCATCTTGCTTTTGGAAGCCCAAGTTTTAGAAATTTACAATGTGGGGAAAATAAGTATTGAACACATCCTCAGTAAATAAACATTTCTAATGGTCTAATAGAAATGGAAATCATAGAAATACTCACAATACAAAAAACAGCAAAAAAAATCCATGAATTGGATTTAATAAGGTGTAACAATGCAGAACTTCAATGATAAATCTTTAACCTTTTTCCCTATTTTGTCATGCAAAAATAATAAACTTCAATGTATTTCAGTTGGATCTTATGTAATAAACCAACACACATGTCTAGTTGTACAATAAAATTAAAAGGGACATGGCTTTCAGTACTATTTACAAATATAAATCTGAAAAGGGTGACCTGCATTTTCATTCATCCTTGATTACTTAGACTTCTGAAGCCATTGGTCTGCATAATGTCCAATACAAACCAAGGCCTACAGAAGTCACTAAGTTAGTAACCTATGATTGCAAACCTCCGAAGGCTTTAATGTTTAACTAAACTGACTATGTGAGGTGTGCTTTGATTAGAGAAGCATACAGTAGGCTCATTGTAACTGTAAAGTGTGCACAAAATTGACCTTTTTGGAAGAGTGGAAAGAAGACATAAGAAGCTCTATCTCATAAGAAGCTCTAGATCCTGGGAGAAAACCTGTTAGAGGCTACAAAATACATAAGACTTCCTGAAAGGAGGTTAACAACAACCCTACACACATAGCCAGAGCTGCACTGAAATAGTTTAGGTGAAAGCATGTACATGTGTTAGAACAGCACAAAGACCAGACATAAATGGAAATGTGAAGCAGTGGCAAGTTTTTTCACCTTTATATTTGTAAATAAATTGCTTTTTTTAATTTTTTATTTCCATTTCCAAATGTTTCATAGTTATGCACAATTGTGTGTTGGTCTGTATCAGAATACAGTATTGTACTTGTAGCAGGCCCTAGTGGAACGATATGGAGGAAGTTTCCTGCTCTGACAAAGGCATTCCTTCAGCAGTATAAGGGAAGCCGGTCAGAGTTGATGGGATGACGGATGGAGCTAAATAGAGGGCAAACCTCAAAGAAAATCTGTGGTTACAAATTACTTGAAATTGGGGAGGAGGTTCACCTGTCTGCAGGAAATTGATCTGCCAAAAATTGGTTCCATTTTTCTTAATGACATTTTACATTAATATCGATGTTCCAGTTACAAGTAAGTATTTTCTATAGAAATTCTACTTGTCACACAACTGTGTCTCCATTACTCTGATTAGAGTGTTGTGTGTCGGATTTCTTAACATATAATTTCTATTTCCCCATGTCTTCTACTCCTTTATTCTCCTCTGTTCCTCTCCCGCTTTCAGTATTATTTACAGAGGCGGCCCATGGCAGGAACAAGGCTTTGTACCTTGTGTGTGTTTCACTTTAGTATATGTACTGTGTGTGTCTGTGAGCTGGCGTGCATGTTTGTGATGTATTGCATTAATTTCCATCATGACATCGTCTTTATGAGACCCGCAGACTCAACCAATCACAGTCGGCCCTAGCACATACACACACAACGACACACACACTCGTAGCGTAAGAATGGAGAACAAATTGCTTCGGAGAGAAAACAGGCTTAGAGTTGGAGCATTCCTGTAGAGCGACTCCTTCTCCCTCTCTTCACACACACACATGCTCACCCCAGCAGCACACACACTCATAAACAAACCAATCACACTCCCACAGTCAGTCTCTGTCTTTGATGTGTACACACCGTGCACACATACACACGTGAATAATCCTATTGTATTTGTAACAACAAGGCTGACAGATTCACAAAGGGGATTAGGGCACTTAAAGAGGATCGGCGTGTATGTGTGAGTGTGAGACACAAATTCAATATGTGTGTGGTGGCAAGTTAAAATTTTTCCCTCTGCGATTGTATATTGAGCTTCATTCCATTTGGTTCCACAACATTCCATCATATCCACACCATATTGTTCATGGGAAAACATATGTTGACGTTCAACCACACAGAATGCATATATATTGGGAAAAAACTCAGCACATACTAAGGATTTAGAGTGTAAGGTATACATTTCAGGAGAGATGAGACTTTTTTTGGTTGGCTGTTTCTTTTTTCGTCATCATTCTGAAATTGATTTCGGCACCGCATTCAGAATTCTGATGGAACGCTGAAGTCAGTTTCCGCAGGGTGATGTTTAATATATTCCAGAAAGGGCCACCTGCTGTGCTTCATTCTCAGCTGTGTTTCCAAAATGATATCAAAGATGCAATAAACACATTAAACTTCACAGCATAATAATCTAATACGTCAACAATAGCCACAGGAGAAGAGCAATTGAGTACAAAGTCCATTAGTACTCCTGAACAGTGTGGGGAAGAAATGTGAACTTCAGTCACTCTAATTATGCTGTAGTTTTCTGATTCTTTGACCTGAAAGGGAGGGGCTCAAATTGACTTGTTCACACTGCAGACATCAGAGAGGATGCTTTGCAGAATGAAAATTATCTCAGTTATTACACTGGGATTTTTTTCCTCACCTCTGCCAGGCTCAAAGCAGGGATTCAGATGAGATTTTGACAATTGATTTAATGGGAAGTGAGTATTAGAAAAAAAATGCATCAAATTTCATCTTCATAAATCTCTCTGTATTTCTTGTTTTGTTTAAACATCAAAATAACAGACAGATAAGTAACACTTTTAGGTGTTTAACTCAAGTTAGGACTAAATAAACAAATATTTTATTGGCTTTACGGTAATTTTGCACCTACCTTTGTTCATGATTCCAATACATATTCTTTGTTTCATTCTAGTTCATAAGCTGATTTGTTTTTAGGTTTTTTTTACCCCTCCAAGGGGTCTTTTGTGGGCTCTAGTGTCCCTTATATGATAGTAGGCTGACAGGAAACAGGGAAGGAAAGGGGGGAAGACATGCGGCAAATGTCGTCGGGTCCAGGAGTCGAACCCGCGACGGCCGCGTCGAGGACTCAAGACCTCCAAATACGAGTCGCGCTATCCCCTACGCCACCACAGCACGCCCCCATAAGCTGATTTGTTAATGAATTTGTACTAATTTTTTTGCATGTGTGGATTACTAATATGATGATTTCTCATTACCAAAGTATTGCAAAAGAAGTTTTCACAAGACATTTCAACGCAATACAGTGAACTGCATTAGGGTATGTGCATATTCACAGTGCAAGACTCCACTCTACTGCCGAAGAAAAAGCGTTCAAACGCTTGTGCAAAATTTGCTGTGAAGTATAGAGCAAAATTAAACACTTCAAAGTTTGGAAGTAGAAACAACATGTTGTGGGGTTATTTTTCAGAACATGGTAAAGGCAAAATTTATGTAATTAAAGAAATGATAAAGGAACCAGGATACATTTAGCTCAAATCTAACCAGATTTCTGCAAAGAATTAAAGGTAAAAAGACATAATAATAATAAACTGATCTTGTATAATGCTTTTCTAGTTCCACTTGCCACTGAAGCCACTTTTACACCAGGGTCACATTCCCACATTCATGAACCGATGTGCAGATACTTAGACCACTTAGAATAAAATGTCAGCTTTGGGGTACAGTGACATGTCAATCCCACTTGAGATGGCTGGGTTTCACACCTGACTTTAAATTACAAGAACCTCTTGTAATTAATTTGCTACATGACTGCAGTTCATTAACCATAATTCATGGACTAATTTGTTTGGGTTTGTATTTTTTGGTGAGAATTTATTTAGTTGTTCACCACATCTGCTGTGGTTTTTATTTCAAGAGGCCAATAAGAAATATATATTTATTAAGAAAAACATAAATCTGTTCAATTTCAATACTATGTATCTAAAATATCTATAACTCCAAGTGAATGCCACAAAAACTAAGAACAACTGGCTTCCATTCTTTGACATAAACACAAAATTATTCTTTCTAATGAAAAAAAAAAATCCTCCCAGACTCTGGTGTATGACCTTGTATTAAGCCTGAAATTCAAGCATCATCAGAGGGTTTCACAGTGTACATGTCATGTCATAAACTGTGCAGAAGGGGCAGCCGAGAGAACAGCAGTACCCATATCTCGAGGGCATTCTTGCCATTTTTTCCCCCAACTGGTATGGAACAGTTGCTTCCTTTACCGATCTAAAAACATGTCATGAAACCTAAGTGAACACTGAACCAAACAAATGTGGGTGTACATCTAGCCCTAAGTGCACAATGTAATATCAAAGCAAGAAAGTAAACCAATTAAACCCTGCCAAGACTCTACTTAGGAAAGGTTAAAGCTGCATTTTTCAAATATCGCCTCAGCTTAAAGTAAACACAAAGAGCCTAATGAGCTCTAAACCATCTGGTGTTTCCTCTCAATGAGCTTTTCAAATTATTCATTACCACTGAAAATGGCATCTTGTATGTACAAAATAGGGACAACATTGCCTGGTAAATCACTGTCCATTTCATTTATCTCCCTAGTTACCAAATGCCATATGCATTTGGAATACGCAATGTGTATTTTTAATTTGCAATGGGAGTAACAGTGCCATTATAGCACAGGGTTTTCAATGAGTAAATGGCAAATTTGGTGATTCAGTGCTACTGAACATCCAGAATATTATACAAGTCAATAATTCATGTGTAGAAAATGAAACTGTGTATACACTGCTGTGATTAAGTAAGTGCTGCCTTTCACAGGTCGCCCTCTGGAGCACACGCATATGTACACTTGCTGAGAAGGAAGCAGCCAGCCATTTTTGTGCTGTTTGTCCCCACTTCCAAGGTTATACACCATGCATCTGAACCACATCTATTGTTACGCAGTGAATTAATATTTCATGCTTTTGTGTTTCATGAAATGTTTTGTGTTGGGTAATAAAAGTCACGCAAGACTGAGGACAAGGAGAATAAAATGAGATTTGCATTAGAAAATGTACAACATGAAAAAAAGCCTACTGAAACTGTCTTTATAACCTGAGATAACCATTTGATGGGCATGTCTGTGAATGTAATGCGCTTTTACAACAGTTGTTTATGATTATAATCCATTCTGTCGTTAACCAGCAGGAAAACAGTTTATGTGATATTTCAGCATTCATAAAATAAAGTATTGCTTGTTTATGTTAGGAAATAAAATGGCCTATTCCTTGTTTTGTTGGCAATATGCAAATGAGAACCTGTATTATGGATAATTAACAGTAAACATTTTTTTTTAGTTAAGGTAACTAAACTATTCCCCTTCAGCATTTTGGACATCTGCAGTTGTGGTCTTTTCATCCATAAATTTTTTTTGAGGATAAATAAAAAGAGCGTTCTACCTAAATTGTAAAGATACAAAAAAGCAAAGGGGCAAAAACAACAAGTCCTCCAAATTTCAAAATCCAAAATAAAAGATATCTTGTGTCAAATAGTCACACAACTGGTGTAAAATTGTTTGAGTGGTGGTGCTTGTTAACAAATTAGTGCCTTCTCAAATATTTATCAGTTTATTTAACTCTAAACACTGGAAAACTCTTGTGCTGGTAACCCAAATTATATCTAATGTTAAGGATTTATAATTGATACACAAAGAACTTGCCATAAGGATGCTGTTACATGACTTGGTATATTCTACCACTTACACTATGCTGCTGCTATATGACCAGAAACCATCTGGTGTTTCCTCTCAATGAGCTTTTCAAATTATTCATTACCACTGAAAATGGCATCTTGTATGTACAAAATAGGGACAACATTGCCTGGTAAATCAGGCAATGTTGATCACAAACAGGTGATCAGCCAGGTGGTAGACTAGGAACTATGTTGAACAATGTAGTCAATAACCTATGTATACAACCTTTATTGTGCCCCATTTCTTTGAAGCTTATCACTCTAAGTACACATGCTTAGTAAGGATGTAACGATACAGTCAATTCACAAAATAGGTCAATGTATTAAACACTGAGTTCATGACAATAAAATGGGAAGAGAATTTGGGAGGAAACCAATTTTATTTTCACAGCTGAAGAGAAAGTTTCACAAATCTGAACCTGTGGCAATCAAATGCAGTCCAGACATGTGAAATGAAAAAATGAAAATGCTGCCAATCAAGTAATTTAAAAATCTTTAGGGCTTCTTGTACGCTAAAGTAGTCATCTCAGTAAGAAGTCTTTATTTACTTAACAGCAGCTGGATAACACTTTGCAAGATGATTGATGAATATGCTGCTCTCAATAGTCTCCAACAATAGTGTTAGATAAAAGATAAAATAGTCTTAAAATGAAGAACGGAAAATTCTAACACTAAAGACAATGACTCATTATAGGAAAATATGGTGAAACTCAATTTGTGCAAATATTGGGACAGTAGGTGTTTTATTAGGGTTATAACAATTAAAAGATACATGAAAGTGATCATGCATGGTGTCATGTTTCTGTCAACTGGGTTTTAGTTTTATCCACTGCTACTGGTTTCAACATCTACTTCTGCAAATCTCACTCATCAACTGCTCATTTTTAATGAATGTAATAAAGGAACTACAGTATATAATCTAGCTTGGACCATTTCTGACTGATGGTCCTTATATCTTGTTTCACAGACCTCATGTCTGGCATCTTAAAAAATTCATCACACACCGCTGCCTCCCTGGCAGTCCAATCAATCTGAGGTGTCTTTAATGGCCACATCCCTTGTCAAAACAATGCGTCAGTGAGTAGTGGACGAGTGAGGGCAAATGTGCACCTGTGTCTGTTTCAAATGGCAGGAATTATCTAGTACTCCAAAGTGGAGCATTGGGTTTTCTCCTAACATTCATTTCTACATCAATCCAACTGGCAGCTGTTCCCTTTGAATTATAGAAAGCAGTGGTGGAGTTCTCAAAATCTCCACACTGGCGAAGCACTTAAACTTTCCCAAGCAAGATGAGGTGGTGAGTATGGAACATGGTTGTAGGTCCTGAGGGATTAAATCACTGATCACACAAAAACAGAAGAGGAGCTGAAATTGGTGCTGGCCACACATCAAGCCTCTAAATGTATTTGTTTTATTGTTGAAAATAGAATTGGCAAAGTTAATATTACATTCCTTTATGTAACTGATTTTGTGAAAAAGCATGATCCAAAAGCTACACAGGTCTAGATAATTTAGTACCAAGATTTCTTGTGCCAGCTTTCTGTTTCATTCAGGTGCACTTAAACACACTTGGAATATTTTGAAGAAACAAAGCAACAAAAAATTTAAATATGCAAAAAGTCAAAGACTTTCAAAATGACAAGCAATAATGTCAGATCTAGCCACCCAAGTAAGTTCATCCAGAGAGCAGACCGTGAGATGCTAAAAAGTCTCCCAAAACCCTTATACGGGATGTACAGTAGGTTCTTACTTTTAATATATTTATGTTAACCTTTATAATCAAAAGGAGACTGTACAAGCATAACTTTGAAGAAAGGTGTACAAGAAGGGAACCTGTACTCTAAGAAAAACACAAAGTCCTGTCTCAAGTTTGCCACAAAGAGTGAAGACAAATATCACAACCCCTAGAACAATGTTTCTGTACATAAGAGTCTAATATGAGTTATTTACAGACTTAAGCAAAGGGAATGCTTGCCTTAAATCAAACATAACATTCCAGGAAAAGTTTCTTCACTGCAAAGCATAAAGCTGTTTGTCTGAATGTTGGGAAATCTTTGTTGCAGTATGACATGACCAGTTCTCCAAAACAGAATCTATCATAAATTCTACTGTGTATGGTGTTTAAGGAAATATGACCATCTGTAAAATAACAGCCATTAGGGCTTACTTTCCAAGAATATTGGAAAAAATTGGTAGATATCTTACTATGGCTATTTTTATCAATGGGTATTTAAGATTGGCTAATAAATGTAGAGCATTTAAATTTCTTTTTAGCTTTTTTATTTATTTGGTTTATGGCAATTTCTTGCTGTTTACCTAAAGTAAAATAAAAATTCAGGTTTACCAACATCACAAGAGTTATGTTTTCATGTATTCATAAAAAATATTTTTATTTTTCTCATTTTAAAAAGTTGATAAATGATTTGTTTGTTTCCCCTCTACCCCTCAGGTTATATTTTTTTTTCTTTACGGTTGAAAATTGTGGACAATGTTAGAAAGTCCACAGATCACACTAAAGGGACTTACCCTTTCCCACATAAACCATTTATCTGAAATGCCTAAAGCATGCCTTTTCTTTATTCACATAACAACATTACCATATAAAGAATTTGCATAATGCATGGCCGATGGCTATTTTGGCACATCTTAAACTAATAATAAGAGGCTATTTTGCACCTAGTTATTTTTGTCTCCTCAGCTGAGGTGCCGAAGCAGACCATAGGAAAACGTATTGAATATTAAATTGTTAAATGCATTCTAAAAGATCGTCAAAAGGGAAATGATAAATCAGCAATACAGCATGAAACAGTCTAAATGGAAATGGTAAGGCAAAAATGTACTGGTACAGGGCAGTTCACCTAAGCTGACATGTCAGGCAGCAAAAGCATGAACAGGGGAAGCAGCCAAGGACTCATAACAATTCTGGAGGTACAGCAAAGATCCACAGCTCAGATGTGAAAGTCCTTTGACAGGACAACTCAGTTGTACAAATCTGGCTTTATGAAAAAATGTCAAGATGACCCCCGCCCCTCAAAAAAAGAGTTAAAACGTGCTGAGTGCAGTTTTCTAAAAGCCATGGGACGCATTGACAATTTGGAAGGTGATCCTCTTGTCAGATGAGATCAAAACTGAGTTGCTTGACCCAAATTTAAAATCCTATGTGAGGTGAAAAAGTGGCACAGCAGATCACCCTGAACACACAAAAGCAGTGCTGTAATGTAGTAGTGGCATGTGCTGGGCAAAGCCTTTTCCTCAGCAAGGGAAAAGAAGTAAACCTAAAAAACATTAGACTGTGGCCCAGGTTCACTTTCCAACTGGACAATGACCCAAAAACATACAGCCAGAGCTAAAAAGGAATGGAATTAGATAACAGCTTTTTATGTGTTACAATAGCGTAATTAAAAATTCAAATCTTAATTTAATTTAGAATCTGTAACAAGACTTTAAATTTGCCGCAGATCAATGACCTCCATACAATATAAGCCTAAATTTCTGTCTGCAAATGTACAGAGTAGGTAGAGATAAACAAAAAATCTAAAGTGATATACATAGATACATATTCATGCATAGAGGTGTGACTGATATGTTTTTTGAAATATTCTTTGGCAGCCAACGGTGCCCAGTGATCTTAACAAACCTGTTCAGGAAGAAATAGTACCATCCACAGTTAAAGCCTGTCTGTAGCGCTTCAGGAAGGCTTCTTCAGTTTTTCACAAAGGCACCCACCCACCAACTTTATGTGCAGCCTCTTATGTAGGACTACACTTTGATTTTAAGAACCCAGTTCGACTCAATACTGGGAAAATGACCTCCTTGCCGGTTTCTACTTTTGTAGCATATTTGGTGACATGCAGTACCCAATTTCACAACAGATATCGTGAAGCAATTTTCTGCAATCTACTCTTAGTCTACTGGAAGGAAAAGTGGTTATATGAGAGATAAGTATCTCAGCAGGATGTTGTTCATAGTTGTTTTGATGCGATCACAGATCATAAAAATTATTCATAGTCAACTATTGGTCCAAATGTCTATCGGTGGAATAGGTTGTAGTATATTTGTTGTTTCTATATTTTTTATAGCTATTTGTCTTCATAATTTAATACAGTAGTTAAGGAGCCAATTTTCCTCACCTCTGACCATTTGCAAATATTTTCAGATTCAAACAATGTGTCTCTGAAATGGTAGAGGAAAGCTTGAACGGGTGAATGTATTATCTAAATAATACAATTTGAGGTTAAAATAAATAATAGTTGAGGTTGGAGAAGTGAAAAAGGATGCCAATTCAGGTCTTCAAAAAATTTAAGACTGAAAGTAATAACATTGTTAAGCAGTGAAATGAACTGTGTGCATGTACAGTATGTGGACTGTGTAAGATTTGTATGCCAGCCAAAAGGGGTTGAGTCAAAAGGCTCCTTGGTGGCCTTGGCTTTAATAATAAATGAATGGTGACACAAAAAACAGACAAATGCAGAGACTGTGAGAAACACAGAATCACAGAGACAGATGAAGACCAAACAAGTTCAAAAGAGCAAAAAAAAAAATGCCATGGAGGTCATTTGACAAACAACACTAAGGATAAGGAATTTCTGAAAGAGACAATGTGAGAGCGAGAGAGATAGAAAAGGGGGAGAGATGTGGAACAAACAAAAAAAAACACTCCATTAGAGAGAACCTGACCGACAGGAAGGCAACAAGAGGATGGTGGATAGACAGATGTCTAATGAGGAAAAATGAGACTCACAGAGACAGAGTGAGGGGAATGGAGGGCGAATGTTAGGAGGGAAAGAGTTGAGTGACTTGTTGGTAGTGCTTCGTTGGCTCACAGATGGAAGAGCTGTCCAACAGACATGCACTCATATAGAAACACACATACACTGTACTATGTGCAGGTGATTTAGCAGCAAGGCTGCTGATAATGTTTATATTTCATAACCAAGGCCCAAGGATGTAGCTTTAGCAGCACAATCCCATACACATCTACCAAGCTTTTCTGTCCCCTTTGTTCTCCCATATTTGTCAAGAAAAAAAGCATACATCTCACAAAACCACCCACCTTCATAGTAAATCTTATGGGTGATGAAGCCAGCCACTGTGGGGCAAACACATTTATCTTGCACTGACTGCTGATAGAACTTTTGTCCAGTATTTGGATATAAGTGAGAAGGTTACCATTATTCATTGGCTAATTGTTAAATGATTATTCAGATACTCTGTATGAATTACATTTCAGTGCACTGGGATTCTGAAAAATAATAATTCAACAAAGATCTAATAGGTATAATTTTTTAAACATGTTGCATATAAAAACCCCAAATAATCATAAGCAATATTAAAAGATACCTCAAAGTAATTGATCCAACATGTAAGGACAATTTGAAAAAAAATAAAATAAAAAATAACGTAATTGTTCTACTGAATACTGAGTAGAATAAGGTTTCAAGAGTGCTACTAGAATGGCTTGAGTTAGGCCATTTTGACATATACCTATTTCGGCTTAGATAGTCCAACTGGCCTGAAGGATTTTATCTAGCAGGTGCTTTTGTTCAGTAAATAGGGCCATTACCTTATCAGTACCTGTTAGTGGCCTCAAGGCATCTCACAGTTGCACAATTGTTCCTTAGACTTCGACTGACTTTGTTGTCATTTTCAATGCACAGGGTGTATACAGAACGAAATTTCGTTGCATACGGCTCAGGATAATGTTTGAGGTTCCAATGTTGTGAGTAAAATAAAATACAGTATAAAATATGAATATAAATCTAAATATAAAATATAAAGTGCAGGACTGACAGTAAAATAGAAGTTATTTAGCTCTGTACATGTGCAAGGTATAAAGTGGAGACCAGTTTTTGAGTGCAGTCCAGTTAAGAGTTCAGCAGTCTGATGGCAAGTAGGAAAAAGCTGTTTCGGAACCAGGTGGACCTGCACCGGATGCTGCAGAACCTCTTTCCAGAGGGCAGCAGGGAGAACAGTCCATGGTGGGGGTGTGAGGGGTCACTGATGATGTTTCGGCCTCAGGACACGCATCCTGCATCGATGGTTGACCTGACACTTCGCCCTTTTGCCTGAGCTGGGTGTGGAAGGTTGTTGCCGAAGCAGTTTCTCCTTGTGTGCCTTCTTCTCACTCACATGAGAGTTACCGAACTCTTTTGCAAGCTCAACCAGGAAGTCCACCCGTCTCTCCTGCACCCCAATGCATGCCTGATAAAGCACATGTGCATTCAGTGCTGCCATGTCAATCATGTTTGCCAGGTTTGCTGACCAGCTGTCACATAGTGATGGAACCTTGGTCACCCCCCGCAAGATTATGACTGAAATAAATGCCATTAGTTCTTGTGAACTAAATAGGTGAAGCAGTCACCTATTTATCCTCCACAGCACAAAAGGCTGCATGCAAATTTGCATGTGCTAAGTCTCCCAGATTTCTTTTGCTTACACTTTTTGCATGATTTTTTTGAGGTGGATTAACACAATTAATTTGGTTAGTTTATTTCTAAACTGTCATGTTATACCCTCTTAGCTTTATTTCAAAGAGAAACATTACTAATTTCTTTTAGAAAAACCTTTGCATATTTTTTGAAACAGATTGTATGTTTTGCAAACTCTATGTACATTTGGCAAAATGACCTGGATAATGCAGCACAACATCATGGATCAGCTGCAAAAGGTCACATCTCTCCAAAAACACTTCATGTATGCTTCAAAACTAAACTGAAGAGCACTACCTACAGGAGATCTGATCTCCTGTAGGTATCATAGATACCCACCCCCAACATGGACAATTCACACTCCTACCTTCTGGCCTGACGGTCAACGGCCACATTTACAATTGAAGAAGGGATGCTAATTTGAGCCATCAGAGTCGTCAGGGTGGACTCCGGCCTTTTGGCCCTGTTGAGCCGATATGGGAAGGACTCGAAAACCGTATCATCCTAGTGTTAAAACCTCCTGACTCAGGAGCTATCACCCTTGTAAAGTTGTAACAAAAGAACATCAACATAAAAATCTTTCACTGTCAAGCTAGTAACAGAGTTGAACTGTGCTTGCTACACATTTCAATCCTGAAACAGACAAACTTTCACAAAAAAAATTAGTAAATGAACATAAAAGAAAAACCCTCAAACAATCTCAAACAACTTTGACATTGTTTCTCCTCGGTTTTTATCTCTGGATCAACTATGTCTTTTGAAAACAGTGGGGAGGTGCAACATGGTCAAGTCATGCTCAAATCCATTAATGTCAGAGTATTAAAAGGGGGGGCATCTGCTTGTCTAAGACTTGGTTCAGTTCAGTCAAATGACAAAGGGAATGAAAAGGTAAGATCATGGTGACCAAGCAAATGGCAGAATAAAAACATTGATGATGAAAAGAAGAAAGAGGCCCAAAGCAAGAATTATGTATTGAACAGAGCTCTGTATAGTATATGTCCAAGCGGTAAGGCAGGTAAAATGAAAGTGAGCTAATATGTTTTGTCATTTAATTTTGTTTTATATCACCACATATATTGCATCTTTTTATATTACCTCTTCTTTTACACATTTAACCATTTTTATGGAACTCAGAACAGTTTCAGACACAAAAAACAATTTCTTCAGTTCATACCTTAGAATTAAAGATGTGCTAAAAGTATTTCTCATCACTCTCTTTGCCTCTTGTGGCATGGCAGAACATGCAGATTATATGAGAAAATGCTGGCAGATAAATATACATGCTAACTTTTAGTTCCATAGTTCAATTTTACTCTTTTCAGGAAACTACCGAATTTTAATACAGGCATCAAGCTGAAAGTAGATGTTTTCCAGCTTCATTTTGATGCACAGACAGCAGGAGTTTGAGAAGATTCCAGCTGCCAACACCAGGCATTTGTCTCACCAGCTCTCTGACTCGACAATTCCTCCTCTATTTGAAAGCTTCCCTGCTCTCCCCCCACTGCCTGCTGCGACATGATTCTGTGTGGGTGATTATGGATTAAGGGGATCACTTTTAAATAATTTGTGCGAAATGAAACGGGTAGAGAAATATTTTTGCAATTAGAATGGACACCCACAATGATGTGAGACAAAGTGAGGTAATGACGAGTGATTCAGGAAGACCTAGATTTTTTTTCCCTTCACACCGTCTGAGTTTGTGTGAGAAATTTTAACATTTTCTGCTAATTTTAGAGATGAGAGTGAGCCAATGTCTGCTCTGTGACTAACAGTCATATAATGGAGACACTGTGAAGAAATTACAATTAGAATTCTAATTGCACATCTTGTTGCTTTACCCAGTGTGCAAATAATTATTTTATAACCTTTCAAAATGTAACCGGGAAACTGACAGAATGAGGGGAAAAAAACAGCCTCTCAATGAACTGTTGTACTGTCTAACTAAAAATGTCACAATGACGCGACTGCAAAGTAATAAAGTGAATATTTTTAAGGTGTACGAAACGTTATGTGAGACACTGCATAAACAAAAGAACCAAAAGAAGATACAAATACTGTGGAGCTCTGAAACAGATTGGTCCTTTATAAATATTTATTTATCATGTTATATGCTTCTTTAATGGGACAAAAAAACCATCAACGTAATCTTTATTTTAATAATATTAGGAATATTTTCTTGTAATCATGCTTGAACTAATTTTAGTTTAGGGTGTGTGCATGACGGGGTGGAGATGGGGATGGGGAGGTTGTTCTTAGCCAGAAAGGAGTGTGTTATGTTTTTCACTCCACTGAGAAAGATGGTATTTTTTTTCCTGTGTTTACTTCTTTCTATGTAGGTTAGGACTTATAGACGGTTGTTCCTTTTGATCAGAGAAGGCATTTGTTTGGTTTTGTGATCTCATTTATCTTGTTGAGGTATTTTTGGTTACGATTTTACTCTAATTTGGGAATTAGAGGTGTTAACCTGTTTTTTGTTTCTTTCAGGAGGCTCAAGTCACATTTATTAATGAACTCTATTATCATTATCTCTTGGGCACCATCTGGAGACGCAACAATGGTAAAAGAGAAGAACTGTATCTGACAGTAATTTATAAAATTTAGTTTGAAAGTGATTGCATTGTGACTGAGTCATTTCCTTGTAAAAAATATTAACAAAATTGTTTGTACTACTGAAAATTAACTGATTGAATTTGATTACAGTTCCTGCCTCAGAGATGACGCCTGAGGGGTTTCTTTGTATAGTACGCCCAATTGAACTCAAATCAATCAACCAAGCTGTTGGACTAAGTTACTGGATAATGGAGGATTTCTTTCTCTTTTCCTTGACTATTTTAACATTGAATGTCAGTAGGTTGTGTGTTCATGTTCTGATATGCTACTTGTCAGAAAATGTCAGAATGGATGTATGTACGTAGAATTTTTATATTTTTTTTATGCTGATGGTTTATGTGCTACTTGGATATATGAACTATTACTTGAGATAAATGAATCATCTATCTATCTATCTATCTATCTATCTATCTATCTATCTATCTATCTATCTATCTATCTATCTATCTATCTATCTATCTATCTGTAATTGTCATAGGTTTTTTGGTCCTTAACAGAGGAGTGCCAACATGTTTTTGTCTGCATGTGTAAATCCACGGATGATGACATATGAATGAGGCAAACAAAGTTAGTTTGTGCAGCAGAGCTCTTTCCCATGTTTCATGGAATGTGATCAAATGAACGACCCATCTATCAAACAAGAGAGTCAGAAAAGGTTAATATTTTTAGTACTTTTAAAGACAAGTTGACATCGAGGATAAATACTTTGTTCCCAGTTGATTTTAAGATAAAAGCACAGGTAGCAACGAAAGCCTTTATTTGATTTTTTTTTTTTTTAAATCCACATCATCCAACAAACCAAAAACTCACTCAACTGACTGTCTGATCAAAAGAGGTCACAGCTCTCATTCAATGGGAATTCAGGAAGAAATAATTTATCTAGGCATCAAAACACAAAACATATTTTGTGTTAAACTGAACCCAGCTGTTTCACCTTTCAGGTCAAACAAGAAATTAAATCACAAATTGATCCCAAATAGACAGAGATTTCAGAATCACATTCATACTGGCAGGTAAGCCTAAACTTACGCATACACTGGCAGATTTGGATTTAGAAAATGTATTCCATTCACTCAACAAGTTTGTTACTGACAGCAAATGAGACGGGTATCTCTCAAAGGATTAAACAACAACAAAAAATGCTTAAGGAGTACAAAAATATGCATCTGTTTTTTATTGAAAATTATTTGTGCTTTTGTCAACAATCAAGGACAAATCAGCTGAGCAGACTTTATATGTTTCCACTGATATTTAATGATTTATTTTTGAAGATGAGCTCCAAGTCTTTTAGATTGGGGATACCTCTTTACAATCACTCTAAGTGTTAGCCTACTGAAGTTAAGATCCTGGCTTACCACCAATCAGAAGAAACATTGTTTATAAAATTAAAAGATTACTTTAAACTTAAATCTGTCATAAGTATAATAGTTTTTATCTTAACCGTAGTTGACTGTGCCTAAGGTTTACTCAAATCAGCTTTAAACAACATAAATAAACACAACACTAGCTGCATCTGGAAAAGATTCTATATGGGAAAAACTGGTTTAAGGGGAAAGATTTTCATTTAGAGATCAGTATCTGAACCCCAAAAATCTGGATTGGAGCATGTCTAGATCAGAATAAACCTAGCATGATGTCTAGTTAAAAAAAGACCATGTTAGTACACAGTAGTAGGTAGTAGAAAAGAAACAACAGCAAAACAAATGCTCACACAAATTCATGTTTATTCCTTACCTTTGTAGTTGATCTTAAATCCTATAGATCCAACACTCTCATCTGACTGGAGGTGGAGCCACATCTGGTGGGTCATGCTGACAATCAGGTCAGGCACAAAGCTGCCTGATAAGCTAGAGCACAAAATGCATCACTATTAAATTGCTGTCATCATAATTACCATTATAAAAGTACAATTTTCATCACTCCAATCAGTTTCTCAAGTGATCTTTGGAGCTTGAAAATACTAAACTGGAACTCAAAGCTTTGAATAACGCTTTAACACTTCTGAGTATTTTTGATTGAACTTACAATGCTGTTTGAAATTAACAAAATAAAGATATACAATTTTAAAACTTTTCCAAGGTCATTGAACAGTCAAAATCGAATTGCTTTTTATGCATTTATGAATCTTTAAAAAAAAAAAGAATCACACGTTCTATGAATGAAGTTGCCAAAAAGCTGAGCGACTTAAGTGGTTTAAATTAAAATCAAGATAAAAAATGAAAAATAATGTTAGAAAAATTTAAAAAATAACTACATATATGTTTTTGTCTGATCTGTGATCGTGTGAAGTGACATAAAAAGCTGAAGTCTCTTAAAAATTATTTTTGCTGTAAAAAAATTAACATTTGAAGGCAAGAGTTACCATATAGCACATTCATATTGTTCAAGCAAAAGACCAAAGCTGTATTGATGCTTTTGTGCTATACTATTTTCTTACAATATTTCTAAGGTTCTACTTTTAAAAAAATAGCACAAAAAGTGAAATGAATGATATTAAGCCAAGAAAATTAAATCATATTAGGAGGATAACATAATACTTACACCTGAAGTATAGTTGTAGGATCTCCCACCTCTCCTCCATCTCCTATAGTCAGAGTATCATAGGCTATCTCTAGGTCAAACTCCTCAAAGTTGATTTGGATCACCTAAGACAAAAAATAAATGCATTCAAATTTCAGTTCAAAGAAATAAAAGGCTTCTTCATAGAGATTTTTTTATTTTATTTTGTTGACCATTCAATGCACTTTTGCAAAAGTGGCATTCACCCATTCTCACACAAACCTACAAATGTCAATAGGATTATGTTCCTATGACAAAGACCCTTTGTTGTCTCGTGTTGGTGAACGTAGAGCCACCTATTCACCAGACGACTATTCTTCCCCGACGCGTCCAGCCATTTCATAAACATAAAGCTCTGAAAGGGACACTTCTAATTTGATTTAATGTGATTTAAAAAGCTACTCTCAAACTTCCAATTGTCGTCATACTCAATCAGATCCATCAGTTTTGAGGTTGTTTGCTTTGTTGTCTGAGTTCTGTTTCTACACAGTAGCAGAAGATACCCACAACCTTTACTCCCGCAAATCTGAAAAATGTAGTTGTCCCAGTGTTCTCTATCATCTTAATAGTATTATTACAACAGTGCCACTTTTTAATCTATTGTTTTGACTGATTCTGATAATTATTTCCAGAATAAGCAGTGTGTCATCTGCTTGGAAAATCAGGTCCATGACTTTGGTCAGTATGAAACATAAAAACTCATCTGACTAAAACATTAATTTAAACTACAATGTCAATGTACCAGGAAAAACTGTGCTCATATTCTTTTTCTAATTACACAGGTTAACATGGGTTTCCTGTCCAATAAAGTGCATCTGTCTCAAATGCCCAATGATGAGCCATGTGAATTTCTTGATAAAGACTGAAGAGGAGCACCTATGTTCAGCAGTCAGAGCTGTGAGAAACAGCACACAGCTCTAACGTCTGATCAGAAATTATTAAACCACACTTTCAGTTTCATCTAAGACCAGAGAGAAACACATTTGGCAGTAGAGAAGAGAGAATGGTGAGAGATTTGACGGAGGGAAAGGAAGAAGATGGAGGCAGATGGAAATGTGGAGGACAGAGGAAAAGAGCAATGTGGGGGAATAATGAGAACATCTTTGATGCTCTGAGAGTAGAGGTTGAGAATATTTCAAACTTGAATTTTGACCTGGGCCTCGGGGAAGATTAAAACTGCACTTTACCTCCTCCTTCCTTTTTCCTTATTTCAGATTTCCTGATTCAATATTCTGAGGGTGGACTTCAAAAATATCTAAAAAAACATCAACGGGCTCCTTTTATTTCTGTAATGCTAACACTGAGCACTGAATATATTTTTGACAAGCATTTCAGTGTCCTTTTATTTCTCTATTTGTAATAAAATGCTAACTATCTTCCTTAGATTTTGTCCTAGCACTTTTCTGTTAATTTAAGCACACTGCACCGCTGAACCTGCTCTATTTAAAAAAATGAAGATAAAAAATAAACACAAAAAAAAACAGTTCACTCTCCAATATGTACTAAAACTTTGCTTAGTTTTTGAAAGGTTGCCAGATTGGTTCTATTTTCCTGTTTTTATTTTAGTCAGTTCTTTATCTGATCTCAGCAGATTTTGCCTTCATAGGACAGTAGATCTACATTATGAACTTACAACAGATGTAGCCCCACCAAACATAAGCAGGCCATCTCTACATAGAAGTTAAGAAGTCAAATCAAAGGAAACCTGATCGTTGAGTAAGGATGAAGATCAGAATGAAATGTTTCATCTCAGGAACACTACAAGAGCCTTACACTTAAAGAAGTGATAAATCCACAGATCCCACTCTACAAAAACCTTAGTGATAAACATTCTCTAGACAACATGCTGGTACCAAATGTCCTACCCTAGATGACAGCATGTGTACCTTCAGCTTGGCAGCATCTATTTCTAACATCTATATATTAACAATACTTCTTAGACTCTCTATGGGGTTTGGGTCAGGAGAGTTTGAACGATAATGAAGAACAGTGGCAACATTAGATATTGAAGCAGGTACTGATACTTTTTGAAGTGTGGGCAGGTGACAGGTTCTGCTGGAAAGTGAATTAAGCATCTCCAGTTTACCCATGGAGGGAAACAGGACATCCTCTAAAACTTCCACTGATGGCTGCGTCCAGAACTTGGACTTGAGAGAACATAGTGAACCAACACCAGCAGAAGGCATAGCTCTCTGAAAAGTCACTAAATGTGGAAACTTCACACTGAACTTCTAGCAGGTTGTTGCAAGCTCCACTTTTCCTCCAGACTGCAGTAGAGTCTTTTTACTTATTATCTCAGGTAAATAAGCTTCTGATGTTGCTGGTTCAGAAGTGGCTTCATGCAAGGAATGTGACAGTTTTGGCTCATAACCTGAATACATCTTGTGTGTGGTGGCTCTGAATGACAGCCATGGCCATACAATTGTGAAACCCCAAGTTTTAAAATTTGCTATATGATTTCTCCAAGTCTGTGACTATCCTTGTTGCTTGTGCATGTTTTCTACCAAATTTTACTTTCCACTCAACTTACCAAAAACTTAAAGCTAGCATTTGAGAAATTGCTGTTCATGACTTGCCATCCCTGGCTAAGTGACTGTCTGATGGATGACAATCTAACTATTACTTGTATAGTCCATTACATAAACCAAAAACTTCAAAATTATATATCATTTTCTATTGGTCTTGAGTAAGGATTAATTAAACTTATCAAACATTTTAGAACTAAGTGTTCAAAGCATGTCAACCTGTGTGTAATGACTGCATATTTAGTACAAGTTTGACTTTTGGACTACATTAATTTACTTTATAATGATATTAGGATTTATTGAAATGGTTTGTTGGCATATTTTTGGACATGAATTGACATCTAAATATAACAAGAAATGCATCAGTAACTGAAATATTAATTTAAAGTTAAGTCAAAAGTGCCCTTTAGAGGTGTAGTCATTGTGATTATGTCTTTCATACCAGTTCAACTCTTTCCTTCTACCCTTGTTTATTAATTAATGTTGTTGGATGAATTAGTAAATGCATAAACAAGTCACTACCTTTTTGACTTATGCTCAAATTTAAAAGTCCATTTGCACAGAAGCATATGTTGTGGGATTTTTGTGCAGAAAGTCTTACTAAAAACATTAAGGCTTGTCAAAATGCAACTTGTAGACTTTAGTTTTATTTTATGCACCAGAGAATGAATTAAAGCCCTGTGGAGTTGCACAGCCTTTCTGTCAATATATTTTAATATATTATTTTAATATATTATTTCAATAGCTTCATCTTCACACTGCGTTCCACTCGTGTAGTTCATATCTTGCAATAACAATGTAAGAAAGCTATGGTGCTACAGCTGACCTTTAATAATCTGGCTGGAATCAAGAAATTTTGACTCATCTAAGTGTATATAGATGTCATTTAGCAAAAGTCTGAGCCCAGTGTAGGCAGATTGGAAACCACAACAACCCATACGGGATACTGATAAATAACCACTGAAAAATCCAGGTAATATAAAACACCAGAGGCAGCAGGTGCCTTACAGCTGACCTTTCAGTTACTGCTATACGGGTTGCAATCATCTGCAGTGATATGTGAAAAATCACTGAGTCTTGAACAGAAAGTTATTTCTTTAAATTCGTTTGTATTGTGACGTGTTAGTCTAAGTTTACATCCAATCATCATGGATATGAATATTAAATACATTTTTGACTTTCAGTAATGCATTTGAACAGTCACTTTTTCTACTTCAGTGACTTAAAAAAAAAAGTGCACAAATTCAAGTTCAAATTTTGTCAACATTATGGAAGCTTACACATCTATATGCGTAAACCTTTAAAAATATTTATATAAATGTTCCTCACTTTGATCACAGGCACAAAAATGTGTCTGGTGGATTTTTTAGGAGGACATTTCACTATGGTTCTTGTAAGAATTGGTGCAGCTCATTTAAAACTGTTGGATTTCTTTTTTTTCTTTGCATCACTTGTGGTAATAAAGGTCACTTATTACTTTGACAGGAAAGAGGAAGAGAGAAAGTGGGAAAAGACATGCGGCAAAGGAACCAAGAAGAGGAGTTGAACTCAGAACGGCTGAGTCGAGGTCTAAGCCTCTGTATACGAGGCACCAACTCTAACCACTGCGCCACCTCAAGACGTTAGGGAATTGAGGTTGAGGCTATGCAGTAGTAACTATGTTTTATATTCCTTTATCTTTTTTATTTTTTTATACATACCAGAACCAGTTTGACGTGTATTTGAAATCTCTGTCCTGTTGGATCACCCCACTATGTCCAGGTTTTGACCATCTACCTACTGATTTCAGTCAAGATTGAAGGATTCAGAGTTCTTACTTCTTAGAACAGTGGGTCCTTTTTGTTTCCATATGTCCATATGGCCAGATAACGATTTGTCAAACCATATAATTGTTCCTCAGAAGGCATTTAACTTGTTTACATGGTCCTCTGCAGACAGGTTTAAATGTCTTTATTTAAATGTCTTAATTTTTTCTTTCGTGGCTCACACACTTTCAGTCCCTGGCTATGTGAAACAGTATTCACTGAGGCGGGATTCAGTTTTGGAGTATTTGTAGGCATCTGTGAGTGAGAGTTTAGGGCCAGATGGCTGAAACTTGTGCATAGCTGGGTGTTATACAATTGGTTTTGAAACGAATAAATCAAACTAACATTAAACTTCTGCGTCCCCATTCAGTGTAAGCTAGATCAAAGAGTGGTTCAAAAAGCAACAAAGTAATGTGATTTCCATGCATTTATGCATTTCCTTAGTTAAGTAGCTCAGACTGTTCTCAAATCTGTAGATGTAGTTTTACTGCTCCAAATAAAGAATTTTAAAAAGGAAAGACTTTGTTTCTCAATCCCTTCTCATTAATACTACTTATACAACTTTCTTATAAATTACTCACAGTAAACCCAACAGAAATCTTCTAAGATCCATTAAGCAACACTTTATTAAATCAGCAAGAGCTCAGTAAAAGGCAACCGCAGGGAATTGTTTTCACATTGTTTGTCTAACTCTTAATGTGAAGTGCCCCAAACTTGACACAGTTTGTGCTTTTATTACCAAAAAGGAGAGAGAAATTAATTAAGGGCAGTGAAAAGTAGAGTGAAACAGACTTTGTGATTACAAACAAATTTGCATAACAAACATACAACAAGGTTCCCATCAATGGTATTCATAACGCAAACATTTTCACATTTCATTGCATTTCAGCCTTTAATGCTAATGCATTTTGTAAATGTTATGTAATAGTCAAATTATTGCTATTGTACAGTGGGATGAACATGATACAGAATTTTAGCTTTCTTTTTCCAAATAAAAATCAAAAAGATGTGAATTTGGATTCAGTCCCCAAGTAAAGAGCCATGTTATTGCAATGAAAGATAGCTGCTACACTTCATCTTTAAGTTATGATCCCAAAAAAACAAAAATGCTTTTTCCTAAAACATTCCATAATAGCTCTCGCTGTTTTGGGTCATTGTTCTGCTGAAAGGTAAACCTCCACGTCTGCCTCAACTCTCTGGCACACACAAACAGTTTTCCTACCATGATTGGCCTGCATGTGGCCTCATCCATATTCCGATTTACTCTGACCAATTTCCCCATCACACCTAAAAGAAGTATTCCAGCAATCTGCCACTACTTATACTACTTGGTGTTTTACATTTAAGGCTAAAATTTCTCTTTTGGTCTTACTGACCAGAACCCCCATTTCTACATATGCGCTTTATCCTTTACAAGGCCTGTGGCAAACACAAAATGGGGAATCTTATGATTTTTTTTTTCTTACTCCATGAAAGTGAAATTGCTGGATTGTGCTGTGCTGTAGTTGTGTTGTGGATTTCTGCAGCTTTTCCAGTTACCATGGACAATTTGGCTGTTTCTCTTAATCTAGATTGAATAGTAAGGTGAATGACCATGTCTCAGTAGGTTTACAATTATCTCATACTCCTTCCCTTTTCAGGTGATTGATTAAACACAACTCTTCTAGAAACTCATCGTTCATAGATCCTTTAAGTCTGTCCACAGCTTCATTCTTCATCTGTATTTCCTGTTCTTTGGCCTTTGCAGTGACTTTTGCATACACAGGTTCTCTGACAAACTTTAAGAACCCTCACAGAAAAGCTGTTTTATGCTAAAAATACAACATATTTTATCAATTGGGTGACGTCTGAAGGCAACTGGATACTCTAGATTTTATTTAGGGATGTCAAAATAAAAGTTGAGCATGCAAGTGAAAATATTTATTAGATTTTTTTATCCTAAAAAAACATACATTCTTCTTAATCATAATTATGACATTGAACTAACTATGTACTATTTTGTGTAGGTCTATCACAGAAAATACACCAATATTTGTGGCTGTAGCGTAAATAATTTGTGAAAAAGTTCAAGGGGTTTGACTATATTTCCAAGGCGCCGTAATTTACAGCGCTATTAGTCCACACATACTGAATGAAGATGAAGTAGAGTCTGTTAAGTTTTCTCCTTGCGTGCATCCTTTACATTGCATAATTATGCCTCACTGACACTTTTCACAGAGCATTAAACTCAGCTACGGTTTAACTACTTTTCACAGAATCCTTGTGTGCATATACAATTGTCTCTGAAAATGCTGCACTGAAGTCAACTTTCTTTTTCTCCTTGTGTGGTAGGTAAAAATGAATACTTCATATGTCTGTGCTGTCCTAATTGGCTGGTGTTTATGCACCCATTTCTCAGTTTGATTTTTTTTCATGTTTGTGTCATATTCTACCTTGCTAATACCCCCTTGCTATCTCTCTTCCTAATTGGCTGCTGTATTCTATCTTGCTATTCATGTATGGCTCCAAGCCAATCAGTTTCTGTGTGATAAAGCACTTACTTTGGCTGTCGTGCAGAAAATGAGGCGAGCGAGGCTCCTCCCTACTCATACCTTTATAAAATGTGGGGATTTCTTGAATATTACTGTTACCATAGGAATATATAAAATGTCTGCTGAGTCAAAGAGCCAGTGATGTAAAGTGGACATCGTCAGGGATGGTCGAACAACTGTTCATCCGTGACAGCTTTACAGCAAACTCCCTGCTCCCACTGATCGTGTTTTGGCCGAGATGTGTCATTGTGAGGAGACTTGGGCTTTAGGCGATGAAGACTGATGGCTAACATCCACCGCTGCTTCATGCTTCATCTGCTGCTTTTATTTTACGGAGCTGAATCTACCAGGTTCCTTCGTTCTAGATGGCAACTCTGAGCAGGACGCAGAGGTAAAAGGCACTACTGGACACAGTTGCTATGTAACTATGGGATTAATACATTTGACTAATGGCAAATGTATTAATGTGACACCTGAAACGCTGTTGAATAACATCTAAAGAAAATAATCATAGCAGGAATTTGTTTTCATAGACCTAAAAAGGTTAATAATTCAGCTAGAAGGTCCCAGCTTGGGAAGTAATATACATAGAGCCCTCAACAACTGCATGGGTATATGGCCTCTGCACATGGTGGACCTGTGCTACTAACCAAGTCACTGTGCTCCAATTTGATCAAATTCTAGGGAAATGTATCTACACTTGTGAATTTGTTGTTGAAAAAAAGTGTTCAGCAAATAATTTTTCTAATACTTACTCAAAAGTTTATTCTGATTTTATTTCAGATGAGTCTTGTGAAATAGCTCCCAATTTAGTGCCAAACTTTATTAACCATGCTCAATGCATAGTCACATTTTCTTTCAGAGCTTACACTCCACACACACAAGGGTGCCAAATCCTCATTGATTCACTATGCAAGTAAGCAATGAAAAATATGGCTGGGGTCCAAATGAAAGAATTTTCTCCTTCCCTTTTTCCTTTTTTTTTTGTAGCTACGGTGCATCTCCATCACCAAAAGAAGCCCTGGGCAGCTAGCCGAATCACCTTTATCAAAACACACCACCGCATAGATCAGGATGACTGTGTACTAGCCAGTACATACATGAATACTAATGCAAAATGCTTCATCTAGAACTTGTGCGTCAGTAAGGCCTTTTGTTAACACATTAAACCACGTATGCTTCAAAAATGATTTGGAGGAAGCAAAATAAGACATAAAATCAAGGGGAAATTAGTGGAACACATTACAAGAAGCAACCAGAAGATGGAAACAAAAGAAAAAGAGAAAAACAGAAAGGAAAAGAAAAGAAAATTCGAGTAATGGTCACCCTGTCCTACTATCCTCAAGGTTATACGAGAACAGGATAGAATGAATTGGCTCTAAAGGCTCATTCTGCCAAAACTAAATGAAGCAATAACATCACAGAGCTATAGAACTCCATTAACACTTAACCTGCAAAGGAAGGAGCTGAGGGATAGATCGACAGAGGAGGAGAGGAAAAGAAGAAATAAGGCTACTAAGACATATAGAAGAAGAAAGGTTGTACTACCAAACTTTGCATCTTTTTATCTTTAGGGTATAAGTAGACACTGAGACATGTGTAAATAGGTGCAATGGGCAGAGACATACCCATAAAACATTAAAAAACAGATTTCACCCTTTCCTAGCACCCTGCCTCCTGCCTGCATTCTGTCTTTCTTTATAGTAATTTAATGGCTTCAGCCTGAGCTCTTTAATGAAGAATCTGGGTAATTCTAAGGACAGAACCTCTAGGAGTGCAGAGGGAGGAGGGATGTGCTTGTTGAAAAAGAGAGAAAAGGATAATGAAAAAATCCTTTTAATGAAAGAAAAGGAGAGTGAGACAAAATAGCGGGATGTATTTGCCATTAAAAAAATGTGAATGCAGTTACTTTTGGATACATGATCAGTTGAGATTTCTCCGTACTATAAGTATGATATTCCACTCGCACAAAACCCTGTCCTTCTCTCATCAGCCTCAGACTTTTATCTGGTTGGCTTCCCCTCCCCCCTGAACATCAAGTGACCACCCTCCAGTCTGCTAAGCTGCCCCTCATTCTTTCATTATTGTTCTAATTGAGAACAGATTTTTAATGCAAGTATGCCAGATAGTCCCCACTCCTATTCAGTTTTGGCAGGTGTTCCTTGCCTTTTACCTGTTGTTTACCTGCCAGTTTCTTACTGTGTATTTCTCTTCTGCCACCTGCTCAACGTGAGCCTGGCTTGTTAAAAACTAAATTATTTTTTGCACCATAACATCATGCCTCTGTCTCCTGTCGGGTTCCGTACCTAACAACTTCCTGTTCTGCACAAACATTTGAGCTGTGATCGAATTTTAATATATGAGTAAATATGTTGTTATACACACTAAAACCATCTCAGTCTCAATTGTAGCAAAAGTCACAACTATTGTTCTTTCTGTTATAAATGGTCGTAATCATGTTTTTATTTTCTAAGACAAAAAATAGAAAGAGCAACTATGAATGATCAATACTTTTCTCATTACCTGAATAGAGTGTGCTTTCACCTGAGGAGTAGATTAATTTTAGTGAAATATATCACTAATTACTTTTCCTTGTTAAACCTAAGATGTTCACATCATTTTTTAAATTCCAAATGATGGGTTAAGTCTAAAAAGAGCAAGTGAACTTTTAAGGGGAAAGTACAGGGCAACTCTTTAGTCTTTTCCTTTTAAGTCTCAGGTCTTATTGGGGTAAATTAAAATTATGACTTGGCTCTAGAGGGGCAAGTATAAATCAAGTCTCATCTCTTTCTCCCCAAGTCAGATTTTATAGCCTAACTGGGACCAACCCAAATCTTGAATCTTTCACTCCATGTCCAAACCAAGTTTGAAGTCTTGCTGCAACACTAAACAAATGTTCAAATCCTGGAAAGAAATAAATCATAGGAATTAATCACAACCTAAATGTAATGTTAATCAGTTGGACGGTTGTTTCGTTATGCAAGTTCCTCAGAAAGTCTTTCGAAGGAACTTCTTAAATGTATATTGTGATCTAAGAGGATACGCAGCAGGGAAGAGGGCCTATCCAGGAAAACGTCGAGAAAAGACAATAATTGCTATCCTACTGGCAAAAGAGGGTTGAACAAAGTAATAACAATGGGGGTCCTGGTACTTAAGTCAGTAGTAGCTGCAGTGCAAAAACAATGAGAGAAAAAACTAAAAGCATTCTAGCTCTCTAAAAGATCCTATTACAAAGCACTTTGGTTTAGTACACAATAGTTGCAATGTTTCTAATTAGTGAAAGCTTTTTATTACTTGTCTGAAGTTTGTGTTTCAGGTGTTATCCACCAAACACTTGATGTTATTCCCCTTTAAATATAGGGCTGTTCAAAAATATAGATCCCTATAAACTTTTGCTTTGAAGAAATGACAGTCAAGGTGAACTTTACTCCATATGGGGCATGATTCAGTAAGGCACATGGCATGCTGTCTACATGATGTGTGAGAAAAGCCATGCATAAGACTCAGTGGTGCGGATGACATGGAGATGATACAGTATGTCACATACCAGTGCTTGATACGGTTGTGTGGGTAAAGTAGGATATAACGCACTGATGTAACTGAAGATATTTGGTCTTCATTTTATGTCATTATGTCCATTGCCATTTAAAATACATATACATTAATTTTATGTATGTATGTAAGGTGCAGACACGTACACATATATGCATACACAAAAAGAACAGTGCGGAGGGCATTAGTAACGTAGCCTTCAGCAGTCACATACACAGCATAGCCTTCAAGAGAGAATGTATTGCTGTAGGCCATAAACCAGAGGCCTTGGGCAGTGACAGAGAGCGCTGTGTGTGGGAGTTTCGGAGGGGAGGAAGAAGTAGAGAAGAAAAGCTTTTTAGGTAAAAAGCAAAGTCCCTAAAAATGTGTGGGTTTTTTTGTTGTGAGGGTGAGATAGAGCAGATGTATTTCTACTCCCTCATATACAGCATTGTTTTGAATGTTTGTGCGAATGTGTAAGTACAGCTCCATCATGCTGATGCAGGTGTTGCCCTTGACGACAGTGCAGTCGCCAAAGGGAGCCAGAGTCAAACAAGGATGTGCCTCAGAATACCAATCAGATATATCCTGAGAGAGAAAAGGACCAATGGCAGATATCTATCTGGCTTTCAACCCATCCCTGCTTTTTTGTGGGGATTAAATGATCTCACCGAGTTAGAAACCAATATCTTTTGAGCATTTGCTGCTCCATCATCCTAAATCCCTTTAGTAAAAAAATTAAAAATTAACTTTGTAAAAGATCAGATTTTTATTTCAGTTAAAACTAAATTTAATGCAAATTATGCAGCAAGGATCATTACATGTTTAGTGTTTAACCAATCACAAATAAAAGATACATTATAACGTCTTATTTATACAAATGCTCATCCTGCTTTCTTTAAATCTTCATTTTATTCCCCAGAGTTAGATGGTTTACCAAGCAAAAAAAATCCCACAATTACTGGAAAAACCGGAACTACATGAAAAGGCAAGCTCAAGTTCAAAGACATACGTAGAAGGACCATCAAACTTCTGATCAAGTTCACCTTAAAGATAACAAGACAGTAAGTTTTGTTTGGAATCAAAGTATGCAATAGTTGAGCTAAAGCTGAACTAAATTATTATTGCTTCATATACTAAATCAAAACAAATAATGGCGTTCTTACCTTATTTGGATTTGATGCTGTAATTATCCACACACACTGGGCATTGCTCTCATATTGAATTGGAAAGTTGGGAGATGTAAAGGTCCCCGATGGCCCCTGAAGATTACTGCCACACGTCTTTGCTATAAAAAGAAAAGGGGGAAAAAAGGACATATTGATCTTGTCATCGGTGAGAACTGTAGATTTAGCCGAGACATTAACAAAAAGCTATTGCACAGAGTCACCACGATACCATTCACTCTCAATTACCTTTCTAATTAACACATTTAGGTAAAGCTTAACCCGAGTCTCTCGCAGTAAAAAACAGAAAGCCAATTCGCATCATTTGAGGGTCAAAGCAGAAGTTCAGTGATGGACAATTAAAAACGACATCAATGCAACTGAGAGCTGGAAGGAATGAGCGTGTGAGCTCAGAAAGTGAAGAGAAAAAAGAAGATAAGACTGAAGTAGGGAGAGGAACAGAAAGAGGAACAGAAGGTCACATAGATGTTATTGATACTGTCAGCAGCATCTCCCTGGATAACATTACTTAATTGGAAGCTACTGGGTGTGAAATACCACAGGATTAGCTGGAGTTCTGCTGTTGACTGATAAAGACATTTACCAGCTATTTATTCCAAACATCTATTTAAAGTAAACAATTTCAGAGCATGAATGTAATTGTGTTCACTTACTGTGTTGTATGTCTAAACACAAACTGTAAGTTTAAAGACAAAACAACTTTGAGAGACTAACAATGGCATCAAAATGAACAAATACTTCCTGTATGTTAGTTAAATCGTGATTTTCTACAGATGTGTGAAATTGTATTTGAAATGCCAGGCTTTAAAGATGTAAAGCCATGCAAAACCTCAAACAGCGACACTTGGTGTTACATTCAGTGGGGTGTTTAAAACGACACATGCTTGGTGTTCGATAAACCAACTAAGCCTTCATTAGGCTTTGTTCTCTGACTGGATGTGACAGAGAAGCTGCTTGTCTGTCCTTGGGTCGTCCTGTTAGACTCGGGAGGTAATTTTCTGGTTGGTTTGAAGCAGAGTTTGCTCTTTAATGAGTTTGTTCAGCAGCAGGTCATAATACCTACAGTCACCATACACACAGAGAGAGAGAGAGACACCAAACAACATTATCTGTTGTACACTACTTCTAAAACATTCAGTACAAACATCCACAGTCAAAAAAATATGCCTGAATAATAAACTTAATAGGCTTTGAGTGCCAAGAAAACGTATGTGACCCCACTTAAAAATTGAAAAATGTTTGTTCTCTTAAACTGTATGTAAGTATTAGACAAAGACAAATTTCAACTGTTCTCTCAAACCACTTCAAATCCACCAAAATACAGACTTTTATGTACTCTCTGTCCCATGATCACTCTCTATGCTGCCACGTTTACTTGGTGGTCAGTGAAGGAAAGGAGGGGAATGAAAGAATCATACTGCAGTTTGTTTGCAAGAACGTTTTTTCATTGTGTGTGTAATGGAGTGTGTCCAAGAGGCACTGCATGAGTGTCAAAACAAGCACAAGTCCCTTTAGAGAAAAACTGATATCACTTGCAAGTGTCTCTTAGCTTGATGCTTGAATTCCCTGACTGTGCCCCAGCTGAGTCTTGTTTCTATAATTCTTGTTGCAACTTTGACTGACCTTCCCTCGTCTTCGGCTAGTTGCGATTTATACTCTGGGAGATACCATGGTGATAAATTGTGCATGCGCATGCTTGAGTTAGACGATGTAAATGATTCATCTGTGTGCCTCAAGAAACTTTGTGTGCCTTTGTAAGTATGCGTGCGCTTTGACAGCTCAATCAGCGTATCCTGAACAAATGGCCGACCCATCACCGTGCCAACAGTAAAATGGGCACTATGTTGCTGCAGCAACACTGCAGAGAGAGTTATCACCAGAATTACCAGAGAGGATAACATCCTATAATTTATGTTAAAACAACATCAATTTATTCAGCATTTGAATGCCATTTAATTTTTCTATTTAGAAACTTCATCCCTTTTATGCAGCCGTTAAAGAATTTAACATATTTTGATGACTGTCTTTACTGTCAAAAGACATTAAGTTTAAGCTGGAAGTGTGCATACACATTTGTTTTTCACCATCAGACGATTAATCAGACCAAACTTATCCTGTTTTAGGTCAGTTAGAATTACCAACGATCATTTCTATTTGATAAATGCCACGTCAGTGAGAGAAAAGATGTAAAAGATTCATTTATTAAATTCTTTGAAATCAGAAGTGTGCACACAAGTTCTCATTATTTGGTACCAAAGTGTTTAAACTTTATGACTTAAGTGAAACCTTTTGGATATCCTGTCATAAGTTCAAGCTCAATCCTTTTAGCAAATTATTAGTTTTAGACCAAGTTAGACCAATTAATTCAGACTTCTCCGTCTTCAGGTTTTAGGTTGGATCACAATCAAAAACAGTGATATTTAAAAAACACGGTAAATGGCACCAAATTATCAACTTTAAAAGAGCTACAAGATAATATCTTATTAAAAGTGGAAAAAAAAAACAAAATAAAAGTTTTTAATCATCCATGGGCTTCCTTCCAATTACCTGGTTTGTATCTCAATTAAATACTTTTAGTTTATTTTGTTGTTGTTTTCAGTGAAAACCTTCCCCAAGATTCCTTCCGTGAGATTGGGCTTCTTTGTGAGTTAAGCAAAAATAGCCCCAAAATAGGACTTGCAGTGCAGTTAGTTGGTGGAAACCAATTGACAGGAAAACAGTGGTTTCATATGGAGCCAAATTAGACTTTCCTGCCTCTTTATGCGGACATTGCTGCTCATTAAAAAGGGACAGTAGTAATATTTAACAAGCTGCTTTTGCCCACTGCGTCAAATACACCAATGCCAAAGGATACTTCCATTTCTATGTCTTGGAGACACTACAGGCTTAGATAAAACAGAAGTGCTTTTTGCCCAGAGAAGGAAAATAGAAAGATCTAACTTTGATTTATTCTTTTTCTTTCCTTCTCTTCATTATCTGAAACTGGCACAGTGTTTTATGGGTTTGAAGCAACAGGAGCAACATGACTTTCAAAGAGTTGATTTATTCCAGATGAAATTACAATGTTTTATAAGATCTGTCTTTTACCAAAAGCACACTGTTAAGATTAAATGGATAGTTTTGACAGGTATATTATAGACAAGACCAATGAGCCCATACTGATGACTAAAGTTCCACACTTCATTTTCTTCAGAGTAAAAGGAAAACCCCTAGGACTCTCCTTTTCACCTGACTTTAACTCACACAAGCTAGTGACCCACATAAACAGTTTGGAAGTGAACCAAAATTAAATGAGGTTTCAAATAAGGATTGCTCTGCCAAAGTCTCCCATAATGTAGCTCAAATGCCCTTGCTCATTTTTCTCCAAAGTTTTGTTTTATGGCTTCATAGCATTACTAACCTGCCCCCATAAACACTAAAAACACAACTCTGGGAAGGTTTTTAATTTTTAATAGCACCCAGCCACTGTGTTTCAACCGACAATTCTTTTTACCCGTCTAAGCTGCCTTACATTTAAAGGTCTATACTGTGACTTTGCTGCCTCCTCAGCAGGATGGCCTTTGTGGTTATTGAATCGTCTCTGCAGTGGAGGCTCAGCTTCAATCATCCATTCTGCGAGAGCTACCGAAGCATACAAAGAACGGTTAACCCTTTGTGCCGTAGATTATCTCTCTGACCCTACATTCCACTAAGACAGACTAAGAAAGGCTTCAGGGGAGGACAATCAAAGACAAAATAAAATAAAATGTAATCATACGGATGAGTTTTCAAAATGCTCACAGTGTAGATGAAGTCTTTGGTTTGGCCTAATAGCATAGAAATTTATCAAGTTGAAAATGATTTTTTATGCATATTTTTCTGTCTGAACCATGGAATTGTAAACTAATTAAAAACTAATGAATTGACTGCTTTACATTGTCTTGATCACTTTTGTACTGCCAAAACACATTGGGTGAGGCATAGACTAAAATAGATGACCAAAGTTATGCTGTGGTATCATGCCCCAACATGTTAGCTTAGAATTTTTTAAGTCCACTACATTGTAAGGTGAGATCTACAGGGGTTCTTCTTGTTTGTCCAGCATATCCCAAAGATGCTCAACTGGACTGGGATCTCCCTACTAGATCAGTCCCTATGTGTATGTGTGGAGTGAGCCAAGTGAGTTTTGGCTTTCCAGGACTTTATTCACTCTACTATCTTAGTGAAATCTCTACCATAGATACTCCTCAATCAGGTAAGATAAAAAAAATTACTTACATCAATCACGTGTGTGGTTGAATTATAATAAGTTATTTGGGGAATTTATTTTCAGGTTGTTTGCAAGGCGGGATTATTAAATATTCACGGCTTCACTGAGTTAGCTCAATGAACAAAAATCATTAATCACATGACCATTTTAAACAAAACAGATACATTTCCATTTGGGTAATATTGTGGATCATAATTAGCTATGAATACTGGATAGAATATTTGCACAAAAAAATTAATTGCAGGTATTGTCTAATAACATTGAAAGACATTCTGAAGGCCTGAAGAAGTAAAGTATAAAGATATTGACATGGTTCAAAACTTTTTCACAGTTCTGCAATCATTCTCAGTTCATTAAGTTACTCTTAACTACACACACTTTGGTAAAAGTTTAATCTTAGATCGATGGAGATCTAAGATTCCTGGGATCAAAACTTTGTGCAGGATGTTCAATCTGGCTCCTTTAACAAACTTCCTACAGTAGCAGATAGATTGACCAATGGGCACAGCGAATGATTGATGACATAATTAAGGTGGCACACAGCATTCCAGAAGCACCCGTACTCGTTGGAGATTTAATGGGCACACACACATACATATGCCCACACAAACACATGCACAGTCATTTACCAAAGTTATTGTAAAGTGGCCAAACTCTTTACTTTTCCCTTTTGTCTTTGTCTCCGTACTCAGAAATCAACATGTATGTGTGTGTGCGTGTAAAAGTGGCTGACATATAGACCTTGTTTGAGTCAGTAGATTCAGCACATCAACTGAACTCCCCTGGAGTTCACACACACAGACACAGACAGAGAGAAAGAGTTGGCTCAGTGGCCTTACCATCTGTCCATTAATCAAGGTGCCACATGGAGCCCCTCTCTCAGTCTCCGTCTCTGCCTTCGCTCTCTCTCGTAAAGTCTTAAAGGAGTGAAAACTGGGAACATTGCAATTTGATTGCTGCTTTTGTTGTTTTGTTACATGTTTTTTACAATTTCTATTTGCCATATTGTACCTCATAAAGTGATTACCACTCCACGCCATCTTTTTTTTTTTACAAGTTTATTTTTCTTTCCCTCCATGCCCTGACATTAACGACTCCTTTTTTCCAAAGAAATTCACTTTATTTTCTAGTTAGTGTTCCAACAGACATGCTTAGCTATATAAAAGTGTTTTGACAGAGGTGTCCCTTTAAGAAAGCTTGTAGTTTTCTTATAGATTGCCTCTCTGTCAATGTTATTCATGAGTTTCCTTGTTGGTTCATTAGAAATAAAGGTCAAATCTGAGCAGAGAGTAGCAGGAAACAGCCTTCCTCTCATTCCAGTTTTATTTAACTCTGTAAAACAGATATGAGTACTTAGGAAAACATGGTTTCATACTTAGGAATAAAAATGTTGACTTTATAACCTTATGAACTGACTGAAGGCCCTTAAAAATCTGGTATCTTAGCAAAGTCAGAAGAGAAGCCATCTGCCTGATGGCTTCTCTTCTCACACTGTTTCAAGAAAAATTCATAAGCAGCATCTGGTGACATGGAATGATAAGAGTCTACACGCACTCCTGTCTGTGTAAACGTTGTCAAAAAACAAAATGACAAACAAGGTCATTTTGTTTTAGATCAATCCGTATCATAAAAACACAGTTTAAAATAAATACAATGCTGCCAAAATAGATGGAGTACAACAAATCGCTTGTGTTTTTGCAGATTGAGAAAAATGTATCTTTTTGGCTCTGCTTTTTAGTCAACATTTTGTCCATTTTAATTGCAACACCTTGGTTTAAAAGTTTAAAAAATATTACTAATTCTAGAGAATTACTGACATGGTATTCCAGATATTCTACACGTTTAGAATATCTGTCAAAAAATGAATTAAACATAGATTTTTTTGACAATACACTCATCAGTTCACATTTTCAGAAGCGTTAGAGCCCTACAAATACATTATCAATAAAGATGGAATATTAAAATACATGTGCATATAATATAATTAGACTTTTTTTTCCAACTTAAATTTAAGTATACTTGTTCAGTGAGTTGGGGAAATAACCTGTATTAAGATATATTTCATTTAGTTCTTTTGTAGAAATTCGGTGATTGTATACAATATTTGTACATTTGGCAAAGTTTGAGCCAATTTAAAAAAACATATCTCCATTAAATGTTTAAAAATACATTGAAATGAATTAAAAACATGTTAGGAACATGTTAGTGTGCAACATAATTGCATGATGCCTGATTTTACTGCAGCGTGTGATCAGGAAATCTGTTCAAATATTAGAACTTCTTCTACAGCAGCAAGAACGAAGAGTTCACACCTGACCGTCAGTTAAGTTTCAAATGACTGAGCATCTAATAAAATGTCTATAATTTTCTCGCAGTGTACATTGGAATATAAACTCTATTCCTGCCAGACTTCCTAAGTTAGAGATTGGAATCAGCTATCTTCTTGAATAATGACACAAAACAGCAGCATATTCGTAGACATCAATGCTGTTTCTCCAACTTCTTAGTCTATTAGTTCAAGGAGAACTCCTTTCCTATGCCTTCAAGGCATCTTTACTTTTGGAATTTCAATATTGGATGTTTGTGCCTAAGGGAAATAGGTTTAAAAAGAAGAGTGGATTTCATAATACACTCCCTGCTTTTCACATGAAGTAAGTCACCCTCTCCAAAACACTCCATTTCAACCTTAAAACTGTATATCTAGAAGATATAGGTACAATTTCTACAGTAACACTGCATTGTGGTATTCCATTTTCAGCTTCCTCTTCTGAGTGATCCTTTTACATAGCCTAAATAAAGCCCCAGAATTATTGTCAAAAAGATGAGACCCAGCGTTACATGCATGTTGTCCTTCAAGCAGCCTTAGTGTGGTTTCTCTGGGATTCATAGGATTTTTGAAGACAGATCGTTTTTAGTTTCACCAAAGTACGACCATACATACCAATGACATACCGCAGCTGCCGCAAGAGAAGAATAACAGGTAAAAATACTCCCATTATAAAGGTAAAAGGTGAAGGAAATTTTATTTATGTAACAATATTACTGTCTAAACTGGCACAAACAGTCATGTCAATATTTGCAAAAATAGCTCTCATCTTTTTAGGAGTCTCAACTGAAACAAATTATAAGATTGACCAGTAATAACACAAAATAGTCTAAAGGTGTAGCCAAGAATAGTAATATTATCTCTTTAAAGAGCATATATCATTATTTCTTTGAGTCAGAAATCTCAAAATCCCCCCCCCCCAAAAAAAACTTAACTCTCAATGGGCCTTTTTTGATGCCTTATTCCTCTTTTTTTCTGTCATAAGAGTTTTAGATATTTATTGAGTTTGGCCAACATTTATCATGATTTATTTATTTATGTCTTTAAAATTAAGACTTTACATACAGAATGATTATTACATCTTTACACAATGTGAAAACGCCTAGATGATGATGTCTTTGCTTTGGAAACTTCTGATAGATTATCTGAAACACTGAGTTAATTGGAGGCATACACGTGAATATATTTTAAATCCAACTGACCTAAAACCAGAGAAGTTTGGTCTATGTTCCCATTTATTTGGTGGGTGAAAACTTCCGGTTTCAGCCGTAATAATAATGAGTTAAAACGCAAAAAAAAAAAAATTTGAGAAATTGAACTCTGACTGGAAGCAGTACAGATCGCTATAAGAGATTTTTCCTGTCAACATCACTACCTACAAAAAAAAAATTGAAGAATTTGAAATAATATGATTTACAACATTTCATTTCCTTCTGTGATCAATAAAGTATTTTTGAATTTGAATTGAATTTGATGGCATTTTTTTCTAATAAATGTGTAAGCATCTTTCATTGCCCACACATCTACTACCACACTGCACTGTGACGCAATTTTATGTCAATAAGATTGACATAAATTTCAATACTCAAAAAAGGTAACAAGAAGTACTGTAGTTTCTAAAATAGTTTTTTAAATGCAAACTTATGTCTCTGTGCATTTTCAAGTTTGAGACTCTAAAAAAGCAAGAGCACCTTATGATACTTATCATCATACTTATAAAGTATGATGCTTATAACAAATACTGCTGTTTTATTGGTTTCTTAGCAACAACCATGAGGGACGGTGGTATGCATTGTAAAAGTAGTTTATGTTAGAACTCTGGGCAATTAAGTTTTATTTTTTCGCAAGAGATATGGTTTATAGTTACAGTGAGCCAGAGAAAACGTAATTTTCCAGTAAGGATATTCATTGACTGGCAGCTCTGTTTCTAGTACACTTGCTATAGTCTTTCTTAATGTGTTTCTTCTGTTGAGAAAAAAAAATCCAGGATTCTTAAAGCCCCATTCCATCAGTGGACATAGGTAGAAGAAAGACTTGACTGGCTTTATCTTGGTAGTTTTATTTAACAACTCATTATAGGGTAAAATGAGTCCCTAACAGTCATTAAAAATAATGAAGAGTCAATCCAAATTATTATTACATATATCTAATAATGAGTTAGATAATAAGCTTGCCTGGAAGGATTAAGCAGAAGCCATAATAAGAAAGGCATGCTGGATTCACAGCACCTCAGTTAAATCCTTAGAAGAATTGGTGCAGGCCTAGTAATATGAACCCAAAGGAGGTCAGTGCACCTGTGTATCTGGTTCACAAATAAAAAACCCAGGATTTCAGTCAAGGACGGTGTTTATCTTGTGTCCTTTAACCTAAAGGCAAGAGAGCACAACCCGACCCAAGCGAGGATCCACCCTGTTCAGCTGACTTTGGGCCAAATACTAAATCGCCTTACAAGCTCAGAGTGGTTTCAGAGTTTAGCTGCTGCGCTTTTATATATGTTTAGTAATATACTAAATAATTGATGTTCTAAACCATATGACTAAAGTAGCCTTAATACTTAAGGTGGAAGAAATGTTTTTGACTTTTTTACATTTTCTTTTTGCCCTCTTCCCACCCTTCTGAAGTTCATTCTGATTACAGTTCAAAGAATTACTTGATACTGAGACTATGCACAACTCTTGAGTTATATCTTATTTACTTGCATTTTGCTTCCAAGAAAGAAAAAAAAACATAACATCGTATTTTGGAGTCAACAAAGTGAATCCTAAAGAGGTACAATCTGAAATCTTGGCAAAGATCACCTAAAGGCTTATGTATTTCACTGCTCCCGTGTCACGTTTTAGCAGAATTTCACACAGTCAATTGCGAAGTATTCACAACAACTTAACTTTCTCACGTTTTTTCACATTAGAAACCAAAATTCTCGTGCATTTCATTGGGACTTTAACAAGACAAAGTGCTACATAATTCTGAAGTGTAAGGAAAGCAATGCATGGCTTTCAAATTAAAATAAAATTTGCCAAAGCACTGTTTGGAAACCTAACTTACCAGTGGTCTTTCTTCTTGTTATAGGCACACACACATACACTGTGAATATTTTGTTTTAAGTTAAAGAATGTGTCCCACTGCAGTCTTGAGCCAAGTAAGGAAAGAAATGACAAACGACTTTGGCATTTAACATGGCAGACACACTCTCCCTCTTTCCCTCTTTCTCACTGTGTGTGTGTGTGTGTGCGTCGGAAATCTGGGCCCACCTATCACTTGGTAAATAAACTTTGGAGCATGTCGACTCTTGAAAATGCAGTGTTCAGAGTATGAAATGATTACACATGCATCACCTTAAAAGAATATAGAGATTTATTTACCAGTGATAATACTGGGTGGATGTTCACAGTTTAATTGGATTGTGTTTGCATATTTTTTGGTCCTGAGGAACAGCCATCACAGCCTCAATGATGAAAGCACATCTAGAGTCAGAGATAGACTGCAAAATCCAGCAAGTTGTACCTTTACAAACTGGTCTGTGGTCACTCCAGGCGGCAAAGACTTCGGCCACTCTCTGGCAGCTGATGGTTTTACTGCCCTGCAGCACGTAGTCCTCTCCACAACTGAATTGGACCACACTCCCAATGCTAAATCAACACACACAAGCACATAAGTATCACACAGAAAGCAAAGGTTATGGTAAAATAAAAATAAAATACAGGTTTGTTATTTTACAAATGTCATAATATATGTGTATTAAAAAATCCTCACACATTTGTGATGTTATTGTGACTGATCTGATCAGATTTTCTGATAACTTCTTGTTTGCTTGGGATACAGAGGCAACTCTTCAAAATGGAAAAGAAAACCAAAATCATCAATTTTGGGTAGAACTGTAAAAAATAACTTTGGGTTTAAAGTTTTCTTCTATTTGATTGGAAGTAATATCAACATTTTGGAGAGGTCTGACCAGAATTTCTATTTAAATCTGATAGAACTTGTTAAAAGAGTTAAACGAGAGTGATGGGAAGAAGGCCTTCTAAGTTCAAAATCATCAAAATACCATTGAAAACGCTAAATAAGGTGGTTAAATTTAGCTGTCAAGGCAATAAAAAAATCCTATTAAATATTGAGAATGGTATAAATAATCTGTAGTGAGATAGTTTACTAAAATATCACACTAGTGATTTTTTTTAAAATATGATTTTCTTTATATTGAGACTACTTTTACATTATTTTAGTGCTGTGCAATAGATTGGACTTATTTCCAATCAGAAACTAAATTTCTAATTGAATGAAATCATTTTGGAATTTGGTCAGTGGGGTTTAACTATACAATCACATAAATATTTTAATACTTAAAAAAAATGAAGACGTGACAACAAATGAAGGCTAGATAAGGAATTCCTTACACAATGAGTTACTGTTTGAGAATACCAACAAAAAGCAGCATTATGGGATTAGCAGTCTTCATCAAACAACAGTTAGACGTCATCTAAATGCCAACCGCATGTTCAGTAGTCATAGTGAGGAAATGCCTTTAAAATCCCCCAATCACAACTCTAAACATGGATTTTGCTAAACTCTACAAAGACTTTTACTGAAACACTGAGGTCTGATCACAGGAAGTTATGATCTGGCTTTTCATCAAAAAGCATTTAAGATAGCTTGATGTCAGACAATTGTTTTCTGGTGGAAATCAATCGTCTGACATGTTTCTATTCTCTGTTTCACTCTGGTCGATCCCAACAGAAGCAATTTTGTTCATGTATTTTTCTCTCGCACGTTGGTCAAGAGTGTTTGCATGTTTTCTTTTAGTTGGTCTTGAAGCCAGGTGTCTGCTATGCATTGTGTATTGGCTTGCCTACTAAGATGGCGAGAATCTTTAATTAAATGTTTTTTGATGGGGTTTTTTCTAAGCTACTGCAATAAAAGATGCATTTAATCTATGGCTTTTTATGTGTTTTTGCAGTGGGCACCAATACCTGGCCAAAGTGCTATATCTAAAAACAAATTGTACCTGAAGTCATTTCCATGGCGTTTTCCATTTTCCGGCTCTCCTGGGTCAGGGCAGGAGTTAGACGCCTGTCTGACACCACCTTCATTCACTAAAGGGAAGGAAAAACATGCACACAACCGGAACAAATGGGTCAGAATGGAATAGATAAGACAGTAAGAAAGCAGAACTGTGTCCACAAGTTCCTTCAAGTTGACTCTTTGTTTATCTACAAGAGAGGCAGGGAGATCAGTGCTCATGCTACTACTGGTCTAAAAAATCTAATGTTTATTTCCACAAAAAAATCAACAATATTCATATCCAACTTTTGTTATAAATAAATATTTGCAAAAAAGAAAAAAACAAGAGCACTGAACTGCCTCAATGATCCTGGCAATATTCTAAAACCATCTGTTTTTGTCATTTAATTGCATTCAGCACTGGTCTTCCTGGTGAATTTCCACCTCCTTGCTTTTAGTTTTGGAAACCTGCCTGCCTTATCACTTATTCACTTTGGAAGCAGCGGGAAGCAGATTAGAATAGGAGATAGATGGAGGATATGATGGTTAGGTAGGCAGGCAGTCAGTGATAATACAGCAGTCCAAACATTTGATTATGCCAGAAACACTAGAGCTTATATTGACTCTAAGAATGTCATTTACACATCCAAGATATAGAACACAACAAAGAAAATACTTAATTTTTCCCGGTTTAAGTATGAGCTTGATTTTTAAGAAATTAGATATTGTTTTATTGCTTATTTCTGTTTTTCACTGACCTTAGATTTCTTTATATCAATTTTAGGTTTAAATCGTAACATTATTTATCCCACACTGCAGTATATTCATTACAAAGTAGCAGCAAATTATTAAACACATCAAACCAGCGTCATTTAAAAACCTTGGCACAACTAAAACCGCAAGTTTTTTTTCCAAGTCAAACAAAAAATAACCAGTTGCAAACATTATGAAAAGCAGGGCCTCAGCTTCTGGCACAACTCCTGAGGAATCATAGCCATCTTATTATGAGCTAAGGCCTCGACTTCTGCACTGTAATACTTCTAGAAGTTTGTCTGACACCAACTTTTTCTGGAGTTTGAGATATGCTTCGGATCATTATCTTGTTGAAAGGCCCAATGATGCTCAAGCTTCAGCTTCTTTAAAGTATGTGTGCAGGAGATTCACCCTACAGGGCCACAAGCGAGTCACTATTTTTATTTTTTCACACTTTTTAACACTTTGATTTGTTTTCTATTTCATCTAAATTATGCAAATGTCACTACATTTTTCACGTGTTTACTAATGCCTGTACAAACAAGTTAATGAAATCATCTAAAGTCAAAAGTGACTAATTAGAGAAAGAAAGAAGAATTTTAGCTGCTAATCAATCTTGTAATAAACTCTTTTTGATTAAAAATCTAAAATTCCCTTGTTATTTTTTAATGACAGTTGAATTCCAAGATTGTGAGCAGTTTTGATTAAAAGCTAAATGTTTTTTTTTTTTTCATAAACTCTTTATTGAGCAGTTTGTTTTTTGTGACTTGAAAACCCTCCAAAAAACTGGCAAACCACAGTTTTGTCTCATGCTTGACAAGAAATCGGATGCCAGCAAGCTCAATTAGGTGCAACAAACACAGGCCGGAGCAATAATTCCGGTCATTTCTGCTTTCACACGGACACCTTCACACCCACACTGTCTGGACTTTCTGGCTAACACGCAAGTACATGTTTAGTCCATATCAACGAACCCAGCAGGTGGTTGGAGAGTGTATGTGTGTTTGTATTTGTTAGAGTAGATAGTTTGTTGCTTTGTTGGAGCGGCTAATTTGACCATCTGGACTATTAACATAACAACAGAGGGACTGGTTACAGTACTAGCATACAATCAAGAGGAAAATACACAAATCTTAACCCACACTCATGCACATTTACAATGGCAGACTTTAAAAAGCCATCCTTAAATGTGTATTTGTTGATGGAGAGGCTCTGTGCTTCAGTGAAGAGTTAAACCTTTTAGAGCAGAGCAAATTAATTTCTAAACCAATCCAAGCCAGACGAATTAACATACACATTTGGAGAGATAGAGCTCAACTGTCATTCTGCAACATGGCAGGAAACCTGATGAATCAAAAATTTCTTTTTTTCCTGTGCTGTACATTTTCATCAACTTATAAAGTGCTTCATAAAGTGCAAAAGAATTAGTATTTTACTGTACTAACCAACACAAAGGAGTTGGTTCAAACTTTTCAATGATTATACATCCAAACCCTCCCTGGAGAACTACTATCACATCACCCTTACAGGTACAGGTACAACTTCAAAAGTAGAATATTGTATAGGTTGATTCTGCTGTACTTCAGCAGAGACAGGATAGCTGGTCAGCACAGGACAATCCTGTTAGAGGGAGCATGTCTGGGACAGTTGTCAATATTCACCATCCAGCACCACAATGTCCCTCATGCAGACCTACAAATTAAATTATTAAGACTCAGGCATATCTAGGTGTGAGGAAGGTTCACTCAAAAGCCAGACCTAAATCCTTGTAAGAACTTGTGGAAACACTTGAAAATGTAGGTTCATAGACTCTACACGCATACAATTCAGCTGAGCTTAAACTTGTTTTTCAAAGACAAATAGGCAAACATTTTAGTTTTCAGATGATTCTGACTGGTAGAGACATAGTGGTACTACAAAAATATTGAGAGGTTAAAAGTCATGCTTTTCAGACATCATGCTTTCCATTCTTTGTGTTGGTTTACCACAATCATAGTAAAAAACACTGAGTTTTTTGGTACAAGCGAAACAAAATGAGACAATAGGTAACAGTTTTTCAAGGCATTGTGTCCAGTATTGAATTGAATGAGACACAGAATACAAATCACAAAAACAAACAACCAAAGCAGTGTTAAATGTAATTAATTACAAAGCATGCAAAGCAAACACATGCAAGTAAATCTTCACCTTTGTTTGAATTGCAGTGTTGAAATGTAGTCAAACTATAGACCTGACATTTTGACTCAATGTTAAAACTTGGCAAACATTCCTGCATAACCCGTTTGGTGTTCTGAGCATATAATGACTGTCGACTCAACAGTTGTGTGGCATAATGTGGGCTCTAACTTGCTAACTGCAATAGATATTTGGCATGGAATTGTGGGATTTACTGGCGAACAGAAAGACGTTTTAAAAACTTAGAATCATGCTGTTTTTCTGGTTTTAAGCACTCAACATGAATGTTAAACTTCACCATTGGTGTGTGAGTAACAAGGCTAAGGTAACCAGAAATAACAGTAGATAAATGCAGATTTACAATTAGATAACTTGATCTGATTGGCATTGCCAAAACAAAAGCCTATTGCAGGGACTGTTTGATTTGAGGTGTTACAGTTATAGTGGTGGTTAAATCTGGAAAAGAAACTACACACATTACTGGTAACAGAGACATAAACAATTTCTAAAAAAGCACACATTTTCAATGAAGAGATTCTCTGAGCAAAAACCCCATTTACCAGTTGTTTTTTGCCCAGTAAAACAAATTTACTGGGCTGTTGAGGAACTATAATGTTCCAAAAATCTCTCAACAAAAGTGAGGATGCATTACTACAGTTCACTACAGCCGCAGCATAGAGATGTTATGTGTGATGAGTATCACTAGGTGTTGGTATGCCATTTGTGAAACAAAATAGAACATAAAAGCAGTGAAATGTTATCCTGAATATCTCTAAGAGCTAAAACGGTCAGCTTTGTAAAACAGACTGAATCTGTGTATTTATGGGAAAACAGACCAAGGAGAAGTGAGATAGAAAATAATAGTGTAACATAAGTGACTTTATATATGGGTTAGCTGAAAACCTTAGTTGAATTGTAATGTAAAAATATTACGAACAAATATTAATTATTTGCAGCACACTCACTATTCCCACAGAGATTGACAATCACTATCGTAACAAATACAGCTAAAATAGAGCTGATTTTATTTATGTAGTTATTATTTATTTACTTGTATACTGTAGTATTATTGTTTGTTATCCTCTGGATATATTTACTGATGTATCCAGAATAGTTCTAAATGCATCTAAGGTCACTTTCATAGTTTTTTTTTGTGTGGAATCAATAACAAGTATTGGTTTTCTCTTGTGTGTTTCTGATTCATGGGTCAGACATGGCCAATCAAGTGTAATATATATACTTAAATTATCAATCGCTACTTAATTTAGAATCTACTTCAAAGCAAATATTATTATTATTAAAACAAATAGATAAATAAATTAAATGAAGTCGGGAAGTTAGGTGCTAATTAGGGGAGAAATATCTAAAGGGTGTTGGACTCTAGACTCTAAAATGACTTATTGTTTTACTACGATGCTTTTGCATATGCTAAATATGAAAGAAGTGCTGTATTTTACTTTATGTAACATTCACTTTAGCTAGTTTCAAGGTAAAAAACATAAAACACATAAAAAAGCTATATATTCCAAATGATTATCTTAGTCTAGCGTTAGAATGTACAACTCAGTAATTGTTTTGCCAACCCTAATAACCTGAGCCTAAAGATGCATCAGTATGGAAAAGAAGAAAGAAAGAAAGAAGGACATGTACGTATATAGGAAAGGTTAGAGAAAGGGGTATGGGTCGGGCCATAAACAGTGTTATAGCAGATGATTCACATTCCCTGATCTAGCCTGAAGCAAGCCAGAACAAACCATGATTAAGCTTATCAGAGCAAGGCTGTGATTAAATATACCAAAGCAAACAAAGAAGAGGCAAGACACTGTGACCTTAACATACATACACAAAAAGTCAAACCATGGAAACACACAGCAGTCAAGAAGAATGCAAAAGTAGCTTTCACCAAAGGCATTGCTATTCTCAACACATTTGTGCAACATCAGTTCCATATGTTTAGTATTTCTTTAAACTGAGAAAATGGCATTAAAATATAATAAACATATACAGTATATATATATATATATATATATATATATATATATATATATATATATATATATATATATATATATGCAATATATATATTTTTGAGTCAAAGCACAAAAGTGTTGAATATGACAATAGGCCTTTAGAAGAGAAAAAAGAAAAAAAAGCTAAAAACAAACCAACAGTTCAAGCCATTACATGCTATTTCATTAAGCAAAGGGACACTGAGAATTGAACTCACATATTGAAAACTTGTTGCTGGAGTCTTTGCCAGGGAATAATTTTACGCCCCTCGATTTAAAATCTACTGATCGCTTCACTGCAGAGGAGAACAGAATACAGAAAAAACAGAAGAAAAATCAGATAACAGAGTTGATAAAAGCAGAAAGCTTATATCTGACCTATTAAAAGGGTTAAAATTAAATGGCTCATTCCTCTCTCTGTTGCAATGCTGCGAGAGAAAAGAGCAAAGCAAAAACAAACATAAAAAGGCAACAAAAAAATTCAAATGGTGGAAACAGACGGACAGAGAGGAAAAAGTAGAGAAAAATGGAAGCATAGTTGAAAAACAGAATCGTATCATTCAAGATTTTTAATCATGTTAATATTTCTCTCTCTCCTTCTCTCTGTCACTCTTAAATGAAACACTTGGGATGTTCTGCTAGAAGCTCCATCAGATTCTTAACAAAAGCTGAGAAGGGAAATTGCAGCTTTAATCAAAATAACTCACAATGCAGCTCTGTAATCAAAGCATTCAGATAATGAAACGTTAGGAAATAGATGGCTGGATGGAGCAAATCAAAGACAAGAGGAGGCAAACTGATGGGGAGTAAATCCCTGTCAGCGTGAGCTCTGGTATCATCATTTCATTATGAGCCACATTAACATACGGCACTGAACCTGTAGATTAATATAGTTTAGCAAGTGCGGCTACAAAGACAGGCTATAGATGACAACGTGAGTGGATGAGAGCTATATCTGAATTAGAGCACTAATGAGAAAAAACACTCCAGGGTCTTAATTAGATTTCCTTCTGAACTATATTTTTTTGTCCTACTGTCAACAATATATAAAATAAATAAGAAACAAATAATTTCTGACCATTATATGAAAAGGATACATCTCATCTACAAACACATTCACAAATTGTCGATGATTGTCCGAAAGGCTGACTGACAGACACCAATTTCACAATGACCTAACGATTCCATCAAATCGCAAATGGCAAAAAAAAACAACATTATTCCAATATCAAACAGTGGCAACATTTATGCACAGACATCATTCTGTTTGTATTTGATATGTGTGAAGAACAACATGGAATAAAAAAGCTAATATTAGTGCCAACACGTTGACATGAAAGTTGGTCTTTAATCATTGTGAACAATTGTTCATTCAATAATGTCATAATGTAGCATAGAAAGTTCCAAATTCAGCACACAACATTGTTTAAGAAGTCTCAATTTTCAAACTATAAACAATGTCCATCATATATTTATGTAATTTAAATTTAAAGTCATGTAAAAGGATGTTTATGGTTGTCTCCACACATTCTCTCTGGAGCATAGAGGAAGTAGCTCTCCTCGTCCCCCACATGACTTTGCGAGCAGTCAGTAACCTGTGTATGATGGTTGAATGAGGGGCACCTTGTTTAACAATGTGATTCATGTTTGGGAATCAAAGAAAGTGATACTTTGTCTACCAAAAGTGTACAAAAATTACTGTTTTTACAATAGCGCTGTTCATGAATAAATGCTGGAGAAGTGCAGACTTTTTTTAAAGTAGATGCATAGGACAGGAATAGATGAGCCTTTTCATATATGACGCGTAAGCTATGTAACATGATATCAACAAAGTTCCTCTTTGTTGATATCAAGTTCCTTTATTAGGAATTGTTGAGGTGTTTTTGTCACAGTGGAAGACAATTCACTGTGTTTCTTTTGTTCAGCTGTGTTTTTTAGCTTGGAACTATTCAATGGCTGCCATTTTTGCCCAGTGTCTTTCTTATTGTTGAGTCATGAAGACTGACCTTAACAGAGGCAAAAGAGGCCTGCAGTGTTTCAGATGTTGTTCTGGTTTCTTAATGAGTTGTCGGTGCACTCTTGGAAAAGGTTTGGGGACCAGTCACTCCTGGGAAGCGTCACCTCAGCTCTTTTTTTTCAGTCCATTTATGATTCTCACTGTGGTTTCCTGGAGCCTTAGAAATAGTATTGTTACCCTTTCCAAGCTGACAGATGTCATTGACTTTTTCAACCGTTTCTGAATTTACTTTTATCAGAGCATGATGCATTTCTGTTTGAAATCTTTAAGCCTATTTTGGTTTGTCAGACAGATCCTATTTAAGATGTATTGCATCAGGTTTTAATCAGGCCTAGATGTGCCGAGTCACACTTAAATCAGCTTCAGTGTCAACCACTGTTAGTGCATGATTTAAATGAAGGTAATTCTATTTTTACACAGTGCAAGATTGAGTTCCAATTTTTCTCCTGAATAAAAATAATTAGAACTTTTTTTTTAGTTAAAGCTGCAGTATGTAACTTTTATAAAAAATGTCTTTTTACATATTTGTTGAAATAGTCAGTGTGTCGTGACAGCATGGTAAGAGACAAGAAAACTGAAAATATTAACCTCCTCCACTTTCCCCCAGTGCTAACTATAAACAACCAATTAGAACCAGGAGGCAGGTCTCTGATTAGTGGTTTTCAGTTCGGAGTATGCATTTCTTCAGACTGCAACAGTAGCAGAGGGAGGAAGTAGAGGACATTAATCTTTGTATAAAGTTTGTATAAATACGCTTTAAAGCATATTTGACTGACATTTACATTTGTTTTTGGTATATTTACATATAAAAAAAAATTCAGAAAGGATTTTTCACAGCACTCTGAGACCTCTAATGATATCCAGCTACATGTGTTTTAACATATAACATGGGGCAACTATGCAAATTCCAGTCTGTGAAATAAAGATCCTTAGTTTTCAAAAAAATCTAATCTGGTCTCATTTTCATGGATCCAATTTCATTTATTGTCTTGTCTTGTATGCCAGACATTACATCCTTATTCATTTTCGTCAGTAACCAGTGCTGCTCCATTTGCTTAGTTGGTTTTCACTGAGCATAAATATTACCAGTCAGAAGTCAAACAGAGCCTTGAAAAGTGACATTTGAAGTGATGTATGAGAGGAATATCAGTACTCTGTCAAATGAAGGGAACTCTACTTGACTGATCGTAAAAAGTGTTGTTTTATCTTTCATAAATCACATGGTTATCATCTTGTGGCCTTTTTGCCTTTTGATTTGACATGGTACAGAGGGTACTTTTAAGTAAAATTGGATCCCCATACATCATCTTAATTGTACAAAGCAGGACTCAAAATGTACTTTTTGCGTCTTTTCCACAAAAAGTACATTGTGTATTTACAAAAAGACTAAAATAAGTGAACAAATGCATGCTAGAAAGGGATTATCAGAAATCATGTATCATCTTTGACATCTCAACATTCTGATGCTATTGTTCCCATAATGAACCACTAACTTGGATATGTCATCACCTATGCGCACATATTTTTTAGCTTTTTGGGTATATATTTAAAATTTTCCAACCATTTAAATATTTAAAGGGTGAGTATTATAAACTTCACTTTTTTGAGCTTTATATCATCCTCTAATGTTATCCCCTCATCAAAAACAGACTTGCATTTTTGCTTTGATTCTCTCATGCACGTTTGAAGAATCCTTGAATCTCCCCCAGCAGCCATTCATGGATTCCTAAATTCTTGCTCTCAAAAAGTGCCGCTTATTTCCACAAAGCTCCTCCTTGGAGCTCCAGTCTCCGAGGAGAAGCAATTAGCAAACACCTGGTGAAACTGAGAGTCTGCTGAGCTTATCATACAAACTATTCCTCAGTCCAGCGCTCCTAAGAACGGTTAACAGCATAATGAGAAAAATTGTTGCGATGATCGGCTGAAGGCGGAGTGTTGGAAACAGTAGAAGTCTCTTTAAGAGGCAGAGGCCCAATTTTAAGGCGTCAAATTATGAAGTCAAATTTCCTTTAAGTTATGTTTGATATATACAGTATATTTACTGAAGGTAACATAGTTACTTGGTTGTGCAAAGTAGCACTCTGTGCCTGGAAAACACACAATGCCCCATTAAATTCTCAGTGAGTATGATCCAGCATGTCATGTACCACAGCTGCTCATTGCAGAAAAATATGACTAAAAAGACCCTAACTTCACAGCAATCCACCCACCTACACAAAGAATGAACTTTATCATCCCTGACACCACAGTCACAACTATTAAAGCAGAAAGATGTTTGATAACTGATAAACTGACTGCTGTCTCTAGGAATGCATCTCATTTCCCGCATTTAAAAAGAGTAATTCACGTAGCACACATTTATATTAATATTTTCTGACCAATTCATAAACATTATTTGTTATACAAGTGTTTATGTATATGCGCATTTCAATTTTTTCCCAATTAGGCAAAAATGATAAAAATCGTAGGCACAAAAATACATAACTTTTAACATTTGGTGCAAGGTTCATGATTTGTTTAGTTTAAAATATATTCCAGTCGTTAAAAAAATAATAATTTTGTGTAACTTTTTAGTGGTGAAGACTGAACTTCAAGTAACATAAATTAAAATTTAGTGAGATAAAAAAACAAAATTTTTGTCCATTAGTAAGATCTACTATATGTATGCCAGAGGGCAGAAAAAGTTAAATTTGTTGTTGGTGGCATAAATTTATTCTCTGCATCAAACATTTTTAATATGCATCATAAAGCCTGTCCTATATGTAAATATGCATCAAAGTTAAATGTGACCTGGTTAATATTCTAGCCTACATGCAGAAACACTAATGCAAACAGATGGAAGGGCAGATGCATTTAAGTAAGCTACGTTTATGAGCTGAAATTCTGAATATTTAACACAACTATATTTAGTTACAGAATAAGTGCTCACATAGAGTTCAGCAGTATTCAGAAAGCCACTAAAACAAATAAAGAAACACACTTCTGCTTATTTTACTGGACGCTATGCTGTCTGCTTTTTCCTTGCTATAGATTAGTCAAATTAGTTTTCAATCTAGGGTGTCAAATACTGCCAAATTTGTTGGGGTACTTTGGTATCTCGGAGAGGCCCGAAGTATCCTCTGACATAAGAACAACTGATGCACTCTCAACCATCTTGTTCCCATTTTCTTGACCATAACATGTTAGTCCTTTTAGTTTGGCTTAGTGAGTTTAATTTTAGAGAACTCAGTTATACTAGAAGGTAATAATAAGTATAAGGTGTTAAAGAATGCAACCACTTGGGGAGAGCAGCACTGTAGAAGTTATCCATGTTTGATTAGCAGCTTGTAAGGGCCAATCAATGCCCCTTCAACACCACTCTTTGTACAGTATCAGACAACATGGATGTAGTCAACATTGCTCATTCCATATTACTCTAATAAATTATAATTTCAGTGAGAACATGTCTCAAGTTTAAATAATGGAAGCCAGTTGTGGTACAAATGCAAGCCTCTACAATAATTTAAGGTAGAAAAAGCACAGTTTATGGATTTATGAGCTCATGTGATCCTGTTGAGGCCTGCAGTATCTTTGTACTCAGTTTGACTAATGGTTCATAAGTTAGGGCTGACATGGAAAAGGGCTTGGGGATTTATTTACCCAGAATCCAAATTTTATATCCTGCATGAGCTAAACGTTTTCTTTCTTTCATAGCCGTAATTATCTGCTGCACTGGGCAATTTAAGTTGTATGCACTTGATCATGAGTGGATTTGAGACACAACAAGGGCCTTAAAGGAATGAAATGCACAATCGACAATATCCAATATGTCAACCTCCTCAAGGGTTATGCTGTTCCACTGCTTGAATTGAATAATGTTTGCATAGCCTTGGTTGTCTGGTGTTTCTTTTTTACCGACTGAATTATTTCTTCTAATAGCGCTGGCTGACTAATATTGCAGTCAGTTGTTCATTAAGAGCCAATCACGGCCCTGCAGAGACAGAAACTCATGAATAGGTAATGAAGAAAGATGACGGAGGGATGTGATTGGTAGGTTCTGCCAAAGGGAAGAAAACAGATTCTTCATACCTGACACATGCAAAGACAATGGCGAAACACACACACACCCACGCACAAACACAGTAGACTGACACATCAACAAACAGATTCATCAACTTATAATGTATGCATGCACTGAGAAGTGCTCAGAGAGAAGACAAACAAGGTTAAACCTATACAGATGTTTGAATTTTGATATGTGAGTCAGTACATACAGTACATCCCACTCACATTATGTAGACACAATAAAATTAGCCAGAAAGATGGTAATAATACTGGGTTTACAATAAAAAGTGGCTTCCATGAGAAAATTTTGCATTGCTGCTTTATGTTTTATATTTCTGTTTCACTGCAGCACAATTTATACAAAGAGACCCAAAGAGAACTGCACCTCAGGTAAAGGCCAGAGGCAAAAAAGCTGGTGTTCTTCAGACAGATCACAAAGGTTTTTACATCAACAACAAAAATAAAATGTTTCTAATGCATTTAATATAACCAACAGTGTTTATGTCTGCATCCCATGTTTGAAAATGAGGTAACAAAACCACAAACTTAAGACATACTATCTGTGTGATCTGTAAAAAATACCTTCGCAGTCCCCTTTATTAGGTATCCGTTATAATGCTTGCTAATACAAAGTGAATTCAAGTTTAATCAGTCGCATATTACTAAATGACCACCAGCAAACAAAAGGGCAAACTGCACATGACCTAATGGTCATAGCTTAACATGTGTTTGTAACTGCAGATAAAATTGATAATCCAATTCAACAGAGTTTTGTTTCTGATTGAATTGATAAAAGAACCTTACAAAATCACTTAATTTGCTATTGTTTGTGCTTAATTGTTCTTGTTTTGCGTTTTAAAATCAATCAATCAATCAATCAAATTTTATTTGTATAGCACATTTCAGCAGCAAGGCATTTCAAAGTGCTTTACATCATTACAAACACAGAAACACAATGCAACATAGAATCAAAAACAAAGCATTAAGTCAAGTTCCATCAATAAATTTGTAATTGATTACATTTCAAATACAATTCTAAACAGGTGGGTTTTTAGTTGAGATTTAAAAGAAGTCAGTGTTTCAGCTGTTTTACAGTTTTCTGGAAGTTTGTTCCAAATTTGTGGTGCATAGATGCTGAAAGCTGCTTCTCCTCGTTTGGTTCTGGTTCTGGGGATGCAGAGCAGACCAGAACCGGAAGACCTGAGAGGTCTGGAAGGTTGATACAACAACAGCAGATCTTTAATGTATTGTGGTGCTAAGCCGTTCAGTGATTTATAAACTAACAACAGTATTTTAAAGTCTATTCTTTAAAAAAAATACATTTTAGAATTAGATTACAGACCTCACTGGAATGCAGCAATGAGGAACATGCCGCAATATTTTCAAAATGCTGATGTCAGTTAAAAAAAATGCTTTCTAAACTTTTTTAAATGCTGAAACCTCTTATTGATTTTGAACTGCTATATTGAATTTTAACAAGAAAACCACCAAAAGGTCAAAGAAAGAAGCTACTTTGTCCCTTTTCTTTGTTGGAGATGGTCCAGTCCTGTTTCATATTTTGAGATTTTATTTATTACTGTATTTCTGTAACTGAAAGGAATAGTATTGCCTAAAGTTTATCATCTAATTTGGTTTTGACTTCTACAGCATCATAGTTTACGCAGAGGTACTCCTAATAAGGTGACTCCTTTCTTCAACACTATACCTCGACCTCTGCATGTTACATGTGACTTAACACAATGAGTCATCTGTATAACATGAGGAATCTACTTTTTGCAATGCGCTAATAATATAATGGTAATATAATACCAATCTTGGAAATTGGTGCAGTATTCTTAATTCTGAAATCCTAATCTTTACTATAGCAACAACCGTTTGTAATATTGTGGCCACGTAACGTGATGCATGTCTCCCACTGTCTACGAACCATTTTTCTATAGGTCATCTGGAGCATATTCTTTTACATTTTAGTATATTTTGTCCCTGGATTAAGTATAAATAGTCATTACTAAAGACGTTAAACGTGTGTGTTTTTGCTTTGCTTTGTTTACTTTGCTTACAATTATCAACTTTCTAATCTTTTAGCCTATTTAACAAGTTTATAAAACTTGGATTTCAATGAGGCTACACATATTTTTGTTTTTTTCAAGAGTGTTTTCAAGTAAACTGTCAATTTTCACAGTGTTCCAACTAAAAAGTGTACACTTAAAGCCCTTTTTAACAGCCATTCAACTGTGTGAATAGTTTGTTGACTGTACTGTCAAATGAATATTGGATCTGTGATAAACAGCGCCTGGTAACGCAACGAACATACAGCATTTGATGGTTGACGTAGGCGGCAAAATCCACTTTACCTTTGTTTTTAATATCGGCTGCATATTTTCCTTAAAACACAAAAGGCCTTTTCCATTTATTCTTTGTAATACCCATCTAAGTAGTGCGCCTCTAAATAACAAACTTAGCTTTACCTGAGAAACAAACCTGTGAGAGTGGCACAGACTTTATTCTCAACTACAAGTTGTTTGTTGGGTTCCATTGTTGTCAGTGTTGTGCTTGGAAATGGACCTTGTTGGAGAACTGTGGACTGAACAGTATTTTTGGATAAAACACTTATGTCGAGCTCATCTCATTCTAACATCATTTAACAGTGTTTTTTATCAGGAGTGAAGAAAAGATGTACAATGCCTTTTTGCAGGGACAAGTGTAGACATTTTTAAGTAGTTAAGAGATACAAAGTTTCAGTTAAGTGTATGTGTGTGTACTCGTCTAGCTGTCTTATTTAGGACCATTTCTGGTGTGTTCACTGACCTTGTGAAGACCGATGGGTATAAAAGGGAGCAGAGGCCAGTCCTTTCTAAGAAGAGGCTATATAATTGAGGGTCTATATGATTGCCAGAAATTGCTTTGCTGAGCAAATAGGAGATGGAAAAATAGGAATGTTTTTATTTCGGTTTTAAAAATAAAAATATTTCTTTCCAATCAATCCAAAATACATATAAAAATGTACATTGAGAGCTATTTAGACACTAAATTTGTTAAGATTTTTTCTCTGCTGAGTAGTTTAACAGACCATGTAAATCTTGCAGTCTTCTGTGAGCTAATACTGTAACAATAGGATACAACTGGAACTTATACTGCCACATTTACTATATGTTACACTGAAAGAAGATTTAAAAAAGGTAAAGCATTTCTTGTATCCTACAGTTATTACACCACTCAACATAGCTGAAAACCTGAGATACTTCTTTCATTGCTATAAACATACTCAACACACGTATAATCCAAATACATAATTTGCAGAAGTAGAAAAAAACAATTACACTTCAATTCTTAACAGTTCAATCTGATTAGCTGTGTCAGCAAGAATGCCTCTAGGTGTCAAGCTGTAATTACCGTTTGAACGTTCACTCAGGAAGGCAATTATCCCAGTGCTTTGATCTCAACATATGGAGATCCCAACTCAGTTATTATTTGATGGTTTATGATGAATTCTATTTTAGGTTAGATTAGTTCATGTTAAGAAAAAACTGCAGGGATTCAGTGTTTTTTCTTACAAAAACACACTCCATGTGGCAGATTTACGATCCATCCATCCTTTCATTCATTTATCCACACATCGTCTACCACTTGAAAATCCCAAGACTGTCCTCTCCCCAGCAACTTCTTCCAGCCCCTCTGGGGGACTCCAAGGCATTCCCAAGCCAGCTGTGAAACGTGATCTCTTCTGCAACTACTGGGTTTGCCCTGAGGCTTCCTCCCAGTGAGACATTTCCAAAAGACCTCCCTAGTAAGTCAATCAAAGGGCATCTTCACCAGATGCCCAGACTTTCTCAACCGGCTCCTTTATGGTGACAAATTTTTCCATTTAACTTTTCTTGATTAGATTTATAATACATTTTAAAACAATTTGATGGGACGGTAAAAATAAATACCCTGAAAAAAGCAAGAATCATATGGCGCCCTTTTCCAGTTATTCCCACTGGTGGTAAATGTATGTACAGAAATCTTATAAAAACTTAATTTTATACCAAGCGCATTACACAGAATAATTACTGTGTAGAAGTATTCCGAAGTGGAAAAATAAAAAGAAAATATTTGTTTATAGCAAAATCTCTAGCACCATAAATATTAGCAATCCTTTTTCTAAAACGAGTGTAACAGAATCACACTTTATACTTATCTGTTTCTTTTTAAGTTGCTTACAGCTTAGAAAAACTCGAAAGTAGTGATCCACATAGTTCTGTTTTTCTGTGATCCAAAAGGTAATTTCTCTTTGCTACTCTTTGGCTAGTAAAAGTATTACAGTGGGAGACTTTTAGATGCTTCATTCTAATCTATGGATGTTCTAATGTCAACTGAGCTGAATCTTTCTACGCATATTTTCCCTGCGCTACAAATTAATGTTTACATAACTAAATATAACAAAGCTTTCATTAAACACAGTGACAGAAACTTACTGGCTATGATTGTCTTTAGCTCTTGACATGAAAGTGATGTGCAGTAACAAAATTAATGTCATCTTAGCTCAAATATTTTACTGACAAAAAAAATACAAAATAAAATATACAATTAATGAGAAAGAAAAGCAGGATTAAACATAGGTTTACATCAGCTGAAATTATATTTGATTTAATTTTGATTTGCTTTTTCTAAAATCATAAGAATGGCTGCCAGATGTATTGTGAATAAAAAGTGAATGGTTGAAATAAAAGTGATTTTGCCCTTTGAGAAAAACACACCATCTCTGTGGGTTGGGGGAGATATTTGAATTAAAATGGTTAATTCCCTCAATTTAGGTCTATCAACAAAATGCCTATGGCATGTCTTAAAATCCTGGCAGCAGGAAATATTTTGAAGCATCAATTAAGCATTTAAATGACAATTAAAAATAATTGGTAGATTTGCTTTAGCTGTGCACAAGAGCTGCAGGCTTTTATTTACCAAACGGACTAGTTCGGGAGCGAGGCTCCTGTCCTGTGTCCAAGAACCGTGAATGCAACGCAGCCTCCGCTCAAATGAGAAAATGCGTGCACACAGAAATGCAGCTCTTTTCCCTTCTAAACTGGCCAACAGAAACCTTTTATATCAGCAGGACATTATAAATTCTTTAACATTAATATTTAGCCAAACCATCTTGCCAAATGACTTGTCCTTTTAAACCCCCCATTGCTCTCTGGCTGTCTGTCTCTCTTCTCAAGGCCTATTAATCATTTCTCCCTACTGTTTTACCTCCTCCTTAGTTTTCCTTTAATCTGCTGTTTTCTTGTTGCAGTGCTTTGTTTTTGCCTCGCTAACCCCACTGCCCTTTTCTCCACAAACTTGGACATAAATCATTGTGAGATTATTATTAATTCAGAACTTTATAATTCGGGCTGCAACAGAAGCAGGGGGATTTCTAGTTATTTATTTATTTTATTATGAGCCAAATTGCCCAACCTCAAACACAGGCAAGCACACGCCTGCACAACAACATAGAAGGAAAACAGTCTGGCAGGACCTGGAGCCAAATGTGACCCTCCGAGGTCTCATAGCAATGTCTTATACACTTAACCAACCCTGCCAAGGCAGATTTGTTCATTTAGAGACAAATTTGGAGTTGTTTTAATGTATTCTTCTCCATGAATATTTACTAACCCTTTGTACCCTGCTGAGGGACCGCAGCATCTCAGATAGGAAAGTGGAAGAATGTGGTGGACCAGACCATATGGCTTACTGGGTGGAACTAACCCCAAGTAGCACTAAGAAATTACTATAATATTTTTTAATCAAGTGAAGTTAGTCAACAAGGACTACTCTGTTTACGGATAAAAATTTTAATCAAAGCAGCAGTTCATGATTAAGCTTCTAACCGGCGGCTTTCTGCTGCAAGAGAATATAAAAGAGTCAAAATACTTCATTTACATAACTTTGTTCTTTTACTTTTACACATTCTATTGAGTTACAACCACACAGTGTAAAGTGTTTTGTTCATATTTTTTGTGATAGGTTTGGGATTGTGAAGGTTTGGGATACCTTCACAATCCCAAACCATTCAGCTGTAGCTCTGGATGTATGTTTAAGTTTAGTTCCGTGCTGGAAGTGAACTTCTATCCTGGTGTCAAGTTCGCAGAGTAATGTTGCCAGCACCATCTTTCATGGTGCAGATTGCTTGCTCAGAGTGATGTGCAATGTTAGATTGTTTGTTTTTTTAAATTAATGCTGTCCTGGTCCAGCCTGTCAGACAGTCACCTTTTTAGGTTTGCATTTGTGCTGAAATTGTTCCATTTTCAGTTGATAGAATGAACTGAGAGATGTTGAAAGCCTGGGATTGTTTTTCCATAACCTAAAACCTCTGATCAAAGTTTGTCCTGATCTGTCTCACGTGTCCCTTAGTCTGGATAATCCTGTTTGTTACCTAATATTCTCTAACAAAACTATGCAGTCATGATAGTCTTGATAGAGAATTACACCCAGGCGAACTCTTTACAAATCAGATAATTTTGAAAGCCATGTCTAGATTTTTTCCACTTCAGCTGTACACAGTTTTCTGCTGCTTTAAAAAAAAAAAAAACTAGTAAAATACATCAAAGTTTGTAGTTGTAATGTGAGAAAGTTTTTTTTAAGGTACTGCTGTATAAATCTGAATGGGTTAGAGAATTACAGAGCAACTTCTGATCCAGTAACCTTTTGAACCACCCACTGTGCATTTCCTCTAACGCGTATTAACTAACAAAGTAATGAAGATGACTGACAGCTGACAGGAAGCAGCTAATCAATCATAAGCCTGTTAAAGCTCCTCTAATTGATCAACTAACTTTTTCCCACTGACACCACTCATTAACATGCTGATTAACCTTTTAAAGTACTTAAGATCATTAAAACAAATTAGGGGCAAATCTCAAAGGGAGTGGCCAGGTTGTCAGTCAATCAATCAGATGATATGTCTGAAGGACGGCATGAAAAGAGGGCCCAGAGTTACTGAAGAAAATTCATAGGAATAGATGATAAAATGGAGGAATAAGAATGAAAATGTACCCTCTTTTTTTAAGAGGTTATGTATCTTTATTAGTAATACCTTCATTATTGTTAAGAGTTTTGTTTTTTTTGTTTTTTTCCCTTTTATACGGCCTGCATGAATTGAATGAGAAACAAGCTGTGTTAGCATGATAGAGAGGAAAGAGCAATGTTTTTTTCTGAAGTTTACATGCTCTCCTCTGAGCAAGTATTTATGTATGTAGTTTGGGCACTCCGGTTTCCTGTTCAAATTTTTCTTATGAGTAAAACTGTAAATGGTAAATGGCTTGTGCTTAGCACTTCTTCTAGCCTAAGCTAAGCTACATTGTAGCCACCTGGGGCAGACTGACAGAAGCGAGGCTGCCATACAACCGGCCACTGCTGCCTCTGACTGCCACCACCAGCAAACAAGGCAGGTGAAGTGTCTGCTCAAGGACATGACTGAGATCAATGGAGCTTTGGATTCAAACCGGCTACCCACCACTTATGCCCGGTTGACACAGCAAGACTTTTATGCAGATTTTTACCCAGATCTTCCCATTCTGACAGTTTTCACACTCTGGTTATTGTGATGGCTCTAAAGATAATCTTAAGAGATATTCCTGCTCTACTCCTTTAACCAATGGATCATATCATATTTAATCATTTCATATTGCTTTTTTTTTTTATTTCAAAAATAGGCCATTGCTGCTTCCTTGGCAACCTTGTTTATTTACGCTGAACTAACGTCTGATTTCAAGAGGTGTCGCTAGATTTTCCTTCTGAATGTTTGTGAGTGAAAACTGTTTGTGTGTGTTGTGTTGTCTTTGCTGTTTGGCTGTGCACCACACACATGTCGGACCAAACCAGTTAAATCAGATTTTTCTTTTATTGTAGTGTGTGGGATCTCTCAGGTTCTGAAAATCAATTGATAATTTCCAAATCTTGCTGTGTGAACCAGGCTTTACAAGTCAAATTCCTACCTCTTGAGCTTCTGTCACCATAAAAGTGTGTGTGCATTGTGACTTGCCTTGTGACAAACATCCACATCTTATTTTTTGCTTAAATACCATTTGGAACGTGATTCCTCCTGCCTACATAGCGACCTCTGAGGATTTGGAACAAGCTGAGGAAATATTTTTTTCTCTTTGTCACCTTATCTATAACTTCTGTGTGGATAGCAGAAAGTAATATTGATTTGTTTGCTTGTTTAGTTTAAAGATGTCACAGAAGAAAAATATAACATTCACATATGTAAGTGAATAAACTAATAATTGTAATGACAATTGATAAACAGAAGGTCAGACTTTGAAGTTTAGATAACTGAATATAAGCACAAATTGTTTACACTTGATGGTCGAATCTATGTCTGCAATGTAATGAAGATATACAGCTTTAAGTAAATAGAATACCAACATCACCTCTCTATGCATCTTGTACTTCGGCAAACTCAGCAGTATCAAAGGCTAAGCCAGGACATCAAGGACTTTTTGGACATGGCAAAAAATCTGCAATACAGAAATGTAGTATATTCTCATATGTGGAACTTCTATATAATATATGAGAATGCTATGCAAATGTTGCAGCAATGACCCAATGTAATAGAGAGGATGGACAGATTCAAGACTGCTCAGTCTTGAGCAGTCTTCACTTACAAGACAGAATGTTTATAACAAGGTTTCACAAATGTGTTTTATCTTTTCATGATTAAACTCCTTTAAAAAGTGTCATCACATACACCAACAAGATGGAAGATATGAAAGTGCTCTACAGCAACTTCAGAATAAACTGAAAGCTAATTATTGTTATTTTGACGATATCACTTTCATTCACCCTTATGACTAAATTGAAATCATGAACATGTCAGATTTTAGGTTTATTAGGACTTTTAAATTCAACCAGGTGGCGACAGTCATAGGAGTCCATCCTGTAACCAATGGCTTGTCGGTTCGAATTCCTGCTCTGTCTGTGTCAGTTACTGTGTCCTTGGGCAAGACACTTTGCCTGTTGTGCCTGCTGGTAAAGTGTCTTGCAGAGGCAAAAGGTGCAAGAGGTGCTGCCATGCATCAGTGGCATGAAGTAGCTACTAGTGGCACTTAATAGCTACTACATGTGGCAAATCCAGTTTGCCACCATCAGCATGTGAATGTATTCATGAATGAGTGAATGACTGAAAGTAAAGTGCTTTAGGGTCCTCTGGATTAAATAAAGCACTATCCAAGTACAGGCCATTCATAATGTGCTCTCTTTTACCTTCAGTTGAAGGCTCAACTTTCTTCCCCATCATAACCTGGACAAATCCAGACAGAACTCATTTTTTCAAAAACACTAGTCTCTTCAGAACCCAATATATTTGAAATTTTTATTAAAATTTGCTATTTTCATATAAAGATCGGTCTTTGAGATTACTTATGACATCTACTTGTGTCATTTTTTCTATTGAAAAATGTCTGATGTTTTTTTATCTTACCAGAACTTCTTGTAAAAACTGGTTACTAATGATCTAAAGTGCAGATAAGATGTCAGATGTGTTCACCTGTCCTTAAAACGGTAGTCACACTAATTTATCACGATCTGATTGAATCTTTTAAAATTAGCAAAAGGGACTGCACTCCAAATTTGTCAGGCACTAAAGGATGTATTGCTAAACTTATTGAATGAGACGCTTAAGATTTCGTCGTGCATTTACTGATTGGAGTTGTTTAGTCGTAAAAGTGTAATCATCAATCAAATTATGTTGCAATATTATCATGGTGTACACATCATTACAATAAGACCAGTGAAATGGGATTAAACTGACCCAATAAATTAGGTTTATTCTAAAACATGTTGCAAAGCTCTGTTTTTAGATTTATGTGTAAAATCAATACTTTTTAAATGGCACCAGGATAGTGATGGGAAATTTGGCTCTTTTCAGAGAGTGAGCTCTTGTGGCATGGCTCCCAGAAAAGAGCTGGCTCTTTTGACTCCCAGCAGCTCTTAATTTATTATCATCTGTACCCTCATATTTTAACTTAACATGAATGTTTTGTATGTTACCAAATCTTGTTGCCTTAAAATTGCCTAATTTTACATTTTTCCTGCTATTACGAAAGCAGGCTTTTTTTATTTTTGTTTAACATTTAAATCAAAGTTTTAATTTTTGCTGAATACAAAAACTCACCGCTATCTACTGACTGAGAGGATGGACAGATTCACCAACTAACTTTTGTATCTGTCCCCCTCTCTGTTTTCACAAAATGGTATGATCCCATATCCTCACTTGTGATTGGCCACAAAGGCAACATGCTACCAATCAAAACAAAGTTCTCCCATGAGCAGGGCAGAGCCACTGAGAATGAGAACTGAACAAAATGGGAAAAAAATAGAAAGCCAGCTTTTACTCAATGGGAGTTGACTCTTCTGATTCAGTATTTGTGCATGACTAATTATCAAAAATCTCATAAAATATTTAGACATAAAGGTAGGCTTAAAGTAGGTATTTAAAGTTTAACTATGTATTTGAAGAACACAAAAAATACAGCCATCTAAATTTCAATAAAAAAGCATGCTTTCAACCAGACTAGTACAGTGTAAAAACAAATATTACAAACAAATATTACATCAAGTCAGCCTTAAAAGATACAAAGCTGTCCTTTCATAGGCACTACCAAACATTCAGCAAGCTGTTCTGATTTTACTGAAATTAGACTTTAAATTGGTAAAATCACACTCTACTCTGAATAAAAGGGAAAAAAAATCACCTTGTTTGAGGTCAGACATTAGAAATTAAGCACTGCTGTAAAGTGCACACCACTTAACATGAAAACTAGAATTGGGATGAACTATACCACTATAACAAATTAGAGGTCAGTCATGGAACCAATATTAGAATTAGATTTTATTTCACATTTTGACTGAACACAGCATTTTCTTCTTATTATAATTTATTATTATTATAGTAATTATAGTTTCTTGTGGATTCTCTCTCCCTTTGCTGCCTCTGCAAGACTCAGTTAAAATCTTGATTGGCACAGATTTTTTTTTTCTTCACAGAAGTCCTCCCAGTGGTCAATTTGAAACCAGGGCAACATGTAGTGAGGTATCATCTGGGGTCATTTGCAACTTAATAAGCCCATCATAACCACAGGCTGGAAAATTATGCAGAGTTAATATAAAATAACCACTGAATTAATTGAAGTTTCAGTTACTGTAATTGGTTTAATTGACCAGAGATCTGTTAGAAACAAGTGATGAATGCAAATAAGAATATAACGTTTCCTCAAGATGACTTTTTCATCTAAATGTTCTATGCAAATGCTCCTACTAAATGTGAGGAACTGCTTAAAACAGCACACCGTACAAGTTTTCATGAAAAGCGCCCTGCAAAATGTTAAAGGTTTTGGATATTGTTTCACAACCCAACCCTCCTTTACAATAGTGCTGCCATGCCTCCCTCTTCAAACAAAAAACATTGAAATGTTAAATAATTTTACATTTATTTGCTACTTTGGAATGCTCATTCCCACAAAAATACAAAAAGAACACTCATTTTTGTTTGCCACGTTAAAAATGATGAAAAAGTTCAAAGGGTGTGATTGCTTCTGCATTACAAGTGTTTTGCGCAGCATTCAGGATTGAGTTGGCTCCTGTCAGTCTCCTCACTTGCTCATTTCTACTTCAAAAGCTGGTTACTCACGTACCAAATTTTCATGTCAGAGAAGATTAGGAGGGAGAACGTGACTTATGCTTGTGAGAAGACTAATATAAGCCCAAAGACATTAAGATGCTGGCAGAAGCCTTTAGAAATGAGCAAAAGACTATAATTACTGTTTCAGAGAGAGAGAGCTATCTAAAAATACACTGGTGGGTAAGTAAAGGGGTGCTAGGAAGACAGGCGCTCACATTGCATCATTAATTGTAAATGAAATCAGTTTATTTAAATGTTGTCCTGACATTTAAAAAAAATTGCAGGACAATAGACCATGGAAAAGCTGGCATGGAGAGTTAAAATAAATGTAAGTGGAGTGAGTGAAGGTATGAGGTGTGTCTCAGTGGAACGCAGTGAGATTCAGGTCAATGAATATATCTTTACGTTGTGTCTGCTGACCTGCAGGTCGAGTTTTGAAAGCCTATTAGAAAAAAATACAGGGTTGCAGTTTATAAATAACTTAAGAAAACCTCATGCCAGGGACTAAGCTTTCATTACCAGACCACATTTCACCTTCTTTACCCTACTTTCCATCACTTTCTCATAATATATAATTCTGCATTTTAATCACACCATGTGTGCTGCAGGTGCACTGCATGCCTCAGGCTAAGACAATAGCAATTTCTGAGTGACCTATAACGCTGCACGGATTTAAGAGGTGATTGGAGACTGAAATGAAAAGCTGGAAAATTAAGAAGGGGAATGAAAACAACAAGTGAAGTGTAAATAAAAACACTATCTGTTCCAGCCGTTCCGCAGAGCACAAATTCACCTCTCATTATCGCTGTTGGGAGACATGGCTGTTGCCAAATAAATTTCCAACTGCTTTCAACGTTTAGGGGCTGCATCAAAGAAAAGTAAAACTGTGTGCTTATGAGCATTTACCCAGGAGAAAACAAAAAGCTAACTATTTAAAACAAGGACAGAGAGGGAAGCAGAGAGATGAAAACAGGGAGAAAAGTGTTGTTGAGACAAAATGACTGGGTTCAAGAAGTGTGATTAAGTGGAGTTATTTGGAGAACTGAATTTCAAACAGAAACCAAACAAAACGGGAAAAGGAAACAAAACAAAAACCTTCTAAAAGTAAATTAAAAACCAAAAATAAAAGCTATTCATAAGCAGAGCGCTGTTAGCCGCAGTTAACCACCATGAGCATACTGTGTGCGGGTGCATTGAAATGATTTCGTCTGATCTTACCTTGATAATGTGCACTGAAACCTCGGTAACGGTGGTTGCTATCGGTCACAAAATGCAGTCGGAGCCAGTTCTTGCTGCTAACGATTGGAGAGGGGACGTTACTTCCCGACAACCTGAGGAAGACCAAAAAAATTTACTTATAAAATGAAACACACACACATTCCTACACAGGTAGGCAATAATTTTTAATCTAATCAGTTGTTTAATATCATTAAAAGACCCTAGGATACTTTAAGTTACAGAGTAACTTAAAAAGAATAGCAAGAAGAATAGTTGGCACCAAAACAAAAGAAACAACAAATGGCAAACAATAAGAACTAAATACCAATTTAGAACTACAGAGGCAGAGCAATAAACTAACCAATAAGTTGAAGACACATTAAACATAAAATTGAATTCACACATCCATCCCAGCAATATTTGTTTTGCCATCAATTGTCAATGCAAAAACTGAGGTGGCTTAGTTTATGCTTCATTCAGTATTTTTCAAACCACCTGAAGCATCAGGGAAGGTAAAAGTAAGTTTTCTTCCTTTCTTTCTTCACCACAATCCTCTTTCTGACTTTGCTTTCTATGTATCTTTTCATGTAGGCACTTCTCCCTGTTACACTGTATTATTCATGTTTACAGCACTTCTTTCATTTTCCGCCAGGACATTATTACTCAGAGCACAATGTATGAATATTCAATTTGCTCCAATATTAAAACGGGAGTAAAACCATAAATCTACACAAAGCTCGTGAATGTGACATTTAAAAATTTAACAATGTGCTCAGAAAGCATTTAACAACCCTAAGCTACAATATGAAGGTATAATCAGAAAATTGTTCCTTGGAGTAGCTGAAGGAAAGTTTAGTCTGAAAAGGTAGACATTCAGTACCTCCAGACCTGGGGGGGGCTTCTTTTGAAATGCACCCACCGCAACGGCATTAGTCTCATGTATGAATGTTCATAAAGTAGAAAATAAGACCATGGCACCTTTCCAACTACTTGTATGGATAATTAAAGTCTACAATGAAGCAAAGCTATTACTTTAGTGAAAACATGAGCAGAGACGCTACCTGGTGTCTCATGAATCGCTCCCATGTGAACCATTTGTAATGCATTATTAAACCATCCATCTATGCTGATGGCTTCTGTCTCCAACTGTTAAGTGCTCTACAAAGATATCTGCTATAAAATCATGTCATTGAAACCCAGAGGTATAGATTATTTTCAGAACTGCTGTATTTTTTAGGTGTTGTTGGTGTTCAATCAATTGATTCTAATGTAATGCGCAGGGTGTGAGGTTGCAATGTTTATTTTCAAGTATCTGACTGGAGAACTTTGTAGAAAAGTTGCATTTTTTGTGAAAATCTATATAGATGCATATATATATATAACTTGTCTGAAACAGTATTATGAGAAGCATTACTCAGCATTACTGTAACTGTGATATTTGGGAACAAGGAGAATATTTATTTTAAACATGCTACCCTATGAAATTAGCTATAAATTCATATATAGCTAATTTCACGTAAGAGCAAAAAAAACACTGCCCAGTCAAAAGGGAAAAAAGTCACATGGATTTAAGAAAATAGGTTCAAGCCTCCTATTGGATAATTACTGCAAAGGTGACTATTGTTCATCTGGGGACACGTTATTTAACCCCACCTGAAACAATGAGTAGCTTCTCATTATTAAAAGCCCTGTCAAAAGTCACTCCCCATGGTCACTAAGAAATGCATTTGCATTTCCAAGCGTCAAAAATAGAAACCAGCTAAGGAGATTGCAAAAGCTACTAAAATTGGGTTAAGAATTGTCAGACGTATTACTAAAAACAGGAGGGAAACTGGAGGACCATCAAGGAAGAAAAAACAATCCTGAATGATTGTCATCAACAAATACTTAAACGTCTGCTGAAATCAAATATTAAAAAACCAACAGTAGAACTCAGAGTTTAATAGTGAAACTCGGAGCATTTCCACACACACAACTTTAATGTAACTTTGGGACTGAACAGCTGTGTAGCCATTAGAAAACCACTAATTAGTGAGACTAACCAGAAAAAACTACTCTAATTCGCAAGAAAGCATAGAGATTGGACTCTGGAGGAACAGAAGACGGTCTTTTGATCTGATGAGTCTAGAAGTACCCTGTTCCAGAGTGATAGGCACATCATCAGGGTAAGAAGAGAGGCATATGAAGGGATGCACACTGGCTACTACGCAAGCCGTAGGGAGCAGTGCTATGATCTGGGTTCGATCATCAACAAATGTGGGCAAACACTGATGTCAGCCAACTACCAAAATGTACTGAATGATCAAGATATTCCATCAGTGGATTTTTCTCCTCCATGATGGTGTTCACTCGAAGAAGACAATGCCAGGAATTAACGGGCTGAAATTGTAAAAAAGACATAATTTTTACACACAGTCTCAACCTAAACCCAATTGAGAATCTTTGGGTTGTGATACAGAGGGAGTGCACAGCGACCGGACTCTCTCATAATCAACACAATATCTTGGGAAAAAATTCATGAAATACCAGCTAGAAAAAAACCCAACTTGTGACATTACAGAAGCTTACCAAAACAAGATGTAATTAAAAGTAAAGGAAGCTTAACACAATATTACAGAGTGACCTTTATGTTGGTGGCAAAATTTTTATTGTTTTCATTCAACCAAGAAGTATGTTTCTGAAGAACAAAGTTGATTCTTGTTCTGAAATATCAAACTTCAGGAAAGAAAATCAAGTGAAAAACTCCTGGAACTTAGTGGCAGTAATAAAATAACGAAATAAAAATCCACTGTTTGAAGAACTGATGAATTGAACAACTACAACCGTTTTGAAAAGAAAAATCTTTTCTCAGACCTCTGAGAGAGCGAACAGATTTGTCAGTTTTTGCAGAGTATGTACTCACTTTGAAAATGAATCACAAAACCAAAAATGTATCTCTGAAAATAAACAATGAATGAACAACTTTTTTTATGACAATATCTTTAAGTACTGGTTTTGTGTCTGTTTCTTTGAAAAGTTCAATGGGAAACTCTTTCTAGGACCTAACGATGGTTTAAAGGTTAAACATGAGTCTGCACTACTGACTAATGTACTTTTTGCTGTTTTTAAATGTGTTTGCTACCTCCTGCATTTCATTCAGGGCTACAATTATTGACGGTAGAATGGATTAAAGCAAAATACTAAGAGTGAGAGAGTCAGTTTTCTGTGTGTATATCTTGAGGACAGGAAGAGCCAGTGGAGAATTGCCAGAAGGAGCAAGAGAACATCACTGATTAAATACACTACTAAAAGAGTATCTCTTCCTCTCTCCATTCCTGTGTCCACCACCTTGCCATCCATCCATCCTATACAGCAAAAATACAAGGGAAAAGGAGGAAGAAAATAAAGCGGCATGGGCTGAAAAGGGGGTTGGAGTAGGTATAGATCAATGAAGCTTAGACAGTGAGATACAGAAGGAGAAAGCTATATGAGGTTAGGAGGAGAGGGAAAATCAGGCAAACGATGACCGAGGTACATTACTTTGTCTGCCTTCTATTTAATTATTCATCTCAGTACCCAAGAACTGTAAAACAGAATCACACAAAACAAAAGGTGGCAGCTGATCCCAGCGTGGGTAATTTATAAATAGGAGATTAGAAAACATATTTAAGTTTAAATATTAATTTCCAACCACACCAAACACTTGACAATAAATATTATATAACATTAGCATTAGGAGCAGTGAACGTTTTGTGTTTGTTTTTCTTTCCCTCTGCTCCAAATTATCTTGAATTTATGACTGTTCACACAGAGGCATTTCTCTACAGGGACTTAAAATGCAAACCATAAGATCACAGTAGTGTTTATGCTTTACATTGTTTCGCAAGAGGGTAGTGGAAGGGTATGGGGCTTTAATCCAGTCCAATGTATGTGCATGAGCTATATTGTTTACCTAGCTTAGCTTGTAAAAACCTTATTGGCACTGCAATTCATTTTGACCTGGTTTGGTCCTTTCCAATGTATTCCTTTTGTGATAGATGTCCATAAATTTACAAATTTTAAGCAATTATATAATCACAGCTGCACTCAGGCAGAAGAAGCCCTTTCTCATTAAATGCTGCTAACAAACGTTATTAAAATGACCAATAGAAAACCTTCAAATGGTGCATAAAATGCATTCCACTGCTCCTCCTATTGGGAAAATACAATACAATGATCAACATTTAATCAAGCCTACAGTCTTGGTGACCGCAGTGAAGTTAGTTTCAAGTTGGATATTCGATATTCGAGCTCCGCGGAGTAAGCGGCGTTTAGCTCAAGGTTGATCCGATTTATGAACGTTACTGTCGGCCAGCGGTTCTCTATCGCTCCCGGCCGCAGCGCCCGAAGGTTCACTTAGGGACTATCAACAAATTACCGAACCAAACATTCCTATCAAAGAAATGTTAATAAATGCCTTGAATTGTAACCAACTAACTAATTGTCATTGCTAATTCATGCTTTTACATGAGCCAAAATAGCATCTATAAAATTTTAAAGTCATATACAATATTTTCAATAATTTTAATATTAAATAATATAATGTTTTCTTCAATAGCTTCCAGGTCATGTGACCTAATGACTCTAAATCACTTTGAAACAATTACAATAGTCTCTATAGATGAGGCACAGACATTTGATTTCCATTTTTAGCCATTTTCCATTTTTTATTAATTTTTTTTGTCAAAAATGAGGGTTTTTCTTCAATAGCTTCCAGGTCATGTGACCTAATGACTCAAAATCACTTTGAAATAATTATAATAGTCTCTATAGATAAGGCACAGTCATTTGTTTTCCATTTTTGATTAATTTTCCATTTTTTATTAATTTTTTACGTCAAAATTGAGGGTTTTTCTTCAATAGCTTCCAGGTCATGTGACCTACTGACTCAAAATCACTTTGAAATAATTATAATAGTCTCTATAGATAAGGCACAGTTATTTGTTTTCCATTTTTGATTAATTTTCCATTTTTTATTAATTTTTTACGTCAAAATTGAGGGTTTTTATTCAATAGCTTCCAGGTCATGTGACCTACTGACTCAAAATCACTTTGAAATAATTATAATAGTCTCTATAGATAAGGCACAGTCATTTGTTTTCCATTTTTGATTAATTTTCCATTTTTTATTAATTTTTTACGTCAAAATTGAGGGTTTTTATTCAATAGCTTCCAGGTCATGTGACCTAATGACTCAAAATCACTTTGAAATAATTATAATAGTCTCTATAGATGAGGCACAGTCATTTGTTTTCCATTTTTGATTAATTTTCCATTTTTTATTAATTTTTTACGTCAAAATTGACTAAAATTTACTTTTAGTAAGAAGAACATCCCTAAACCATTTGACAGCGAAATCTCTTTTATTGTGAAACGGCTTGGTTCGGTGACACACCGTAAAAAAGAATGGAGATTCAGACCAGCAAAATACTTAAAAAGAGGTAAGATAGCCAAAGCTGTAGCAGATGGTGTCAGTAAATACTACTATTCAAAGTTGAGGCAGACACCAATCCAAGAAATCACAGCGGGGAACATTACGAAAAGCCTCACTAAAGATGTTTTAAGAAAAATTTCATCAGAATTAAAGAAGAGTACAAGACTCCATGATGACATAATACTTGAGCTCGTGTTAACACAAAAACTGATTAAAGAAACAAGCATTAATTCAAACTCCAAGGGATATTTCCAACAACTTCACATTGACCCTTTTGCAGTGCATTTACAAACAGACACTGGATTAGATATTGGCCCACCATCTAAGAAATTCATCACCTGTTACCCCCCACCTTGATGCCACAGGGAGTGTTGTACAAAAAATACCTGGTCAGGAAAAAAAAATTCTGTATTATGCTATGGTTTTGCCAGGGATGGGCAAGGACAAACCTCCTTTGCCCATAACTGAGCTACTGACCAACAGCCATACTGTTCCTTCCATTTCACACTGGTTGATGGAATTCAACAGAAAACTGACCCACACTACCAAAATCAAAATAGCACAGATAGAAACTGACTACAGCTGGGCTCTCATTAATAGTGTGCTACTAGCCTTTAACAAGGAGGATATTTCACAGTACCTACATAGAGCGTTTGAGATTGTGCATGAACATAAAGTTGTAATGAAAAACTTCACAGTATTGCACTTGTGCTCTGCCCATATTATGAAGGCTGTTACACAAGCTTTTGGGAAAAAGACCCGTGATCGAGGCTTAAAAGAGTATGCAAGCTATTGTTTTGCATCCCTTTTAAACTGCAATAACCTCCAACTTGCCATGGAGGTGTTTTACAACATGTGTGTACTATTTGATGCAAAACATTGCAACCCCTTAGTACAAACAAGTCAAGCATACCTCAACAGCTGTATCTCCAACAACAAGTCAGAGAAAGATGAAGATGGCCAGCATACAGCAGAAGCACAACACAGCAAAAGTGACAAAAGCAACAGCATTATTGCTAACTCACCATTTACAAAGACTTTCCAAGTTTTACGGGACCAAGCTCAGGTTGACATTCTGTCCGAGGAATCAGAGATCACAGAAAATCATTACTGCTGTCCTGGTATAGTTGATGTGCTTGTGAAGAACTACATGGGAATCATCCCACTGTGGAGCGGAATGTTACTTGGCGACTTAACACGGTACAAAACACCCACATCTGCTGCAACAAATAAAACAAGCAAATCAAGAGAAACAAACTGCCATGTGGAGCTGTGGTTTGGCTTGGTAAAAAAGAACATCTTGGCCAAAAAAAAGTACCTCAGACCAGCAGACTTCATCACAAAATTGTATACATCTTTACAAGGTCGGTATGTTGAACATGTTATGCAGCATGGTCTGCCAGACAAACTTCTGGACAAAACTGTCAGAGTTTTGACTAAACCGGCGGATGATCCCAAAGAAAAATGGAACAAGAGGGAAAGTTCTGCTGGTCAGACAAAGACCAAATCCAAGTATTTCAATCCCCCAAAGACATTACCCAATCCCAGAACTTCCAAAGGCACAAACAAACAAATCACCAAAGCTGATGATGATGATAATAATAAAGAATCACAGGTAAGGTTTCACCTACCTTTGAGGCTCTGTTGCAGTTCCACATAAAGAATTAGTTTGTTAAAAACAATGAAATTATCTGATAAAATTTTTTTGTAATATTCATTTCTGAAATTTCATTAGAAGTAAACAAGTAATAATAGCCTGCATTTCACAATTTCATAATGTGGTTAACATGGGATAACATAATTGACATCTATGTATTGCAGTCTGGTATAGATTTTGTCTTTATTATGGCTGGCTGTTAGCATAAAGTATTATTTAAATTTTGTAAAATACACATTTTTATTGTATTACTTTCAAATGTTTTGATTTTTTTTTCTTTGTATATCTGATTTGCAGTTAACCTTGCTTTGGAAAAAGAGTGACACAGAAGTTGTAGTAGCAGTTGTTCCGTCACAGATTAAAGGTCGGAGCATTGTGATTCATCATTCTGACTTGTGCACTCTTCGACCATATCAGTGGTTGACAGGGGAGGTATGTGTTTGTTTCAGTCATTTATAAAACATCTTCATTTTCAATATTAATACAAACCAATTTTGAGATTTGTATGAGAAGACTTTTGGATGCATGTTTAATATGTGGAAATGATGATATTCCTTGTGCAGATCATTGAAAGCCTTCTGCATGTGGCTGCCCATGCATTGGGAGTCATGGACACCTTCTACATCCTGAATCACTACTCAGCTGGTGTGATTTTGTTCGGGGACAGAACTGAGCTTCCTAGACAAAGTTTACCAAAGGTAATGGATTTCTTTGTTGCTATATTATGTCATTATAAGATGAATGAACAGAACTTTCACAGTTACACATCATTTACACAGAGCTACAAAATTGACAACAAAATTACTTCTAACATGAAATCATATGTAATGTGTTTTTGGCAAATATGTGTGCTTGTTGATAAAAAGAAGAACAAGATTTAGTTTTTTGAAAAGGTTTGAATTAAAAGCTGGGTTGGTTTTAAAAGAGTCTTCTGAAAGAATTGCCATGTTTTACTGACTACTTGGCTGTTTTAAACATTGAAACACTTGACAAAATTAATGTAATTGTTCACTGCCATGCAAGTTCCAAATATAAGTGTCATATATATGGTTATCCATGCAAATGAAGAGCTGAACATGGCAGTAAGGCTGGACAACTTCTTTAGAAAACATTACATAATTAATTCCACATTTTAAAAAAAATTCTGTACTAGACACTACATATAGGATTTCAGAGTAATGTAAATGTCAATCATTTAATAAAGTAGAAGTAAGAATCTTGATCTAGTTGCACCCACATTAATCTTGGCTAAGTAATTTCATTTGATATCTTGTATGTGTCCTACTAACTAACATCAACATCACTGCAAGCTTTACACCATCCCACAGCAGCCTGTACAGGGCAATATTTAACACCTTAATTCTTGTAAAACAGTGTATTGATTATTTTATCATTTTTAAAACACCTTGTCATTGAAAAGAAAAATTTTAAGTAAAAGTAAATACTGACATGTGGGAAAAGATTAATTGCGAGACATGTGCTTAAAGTTTTTCTTTATGTTAACATTTAAATTTTGAACATTTTTAAATGCCATTTCAGGTAAACTTTGACAACTATGAAGCAGTTCTGTCATTTGTCCTTGTGAACAACAATCACTGGAAGTTGCTGGTTTGTAATTTTTTGTCTATAATAAATATTTTTTCATTTTATGGTTTGGATAGAGCATGACATATTCACATTAGTTTTAATGAAATTTTTCTTTGTTATGTCCCTTTCCTTTGTTGATCTGTTTTAGTACATCAATGCAGAAGCCAGAACTGTGTTCCTAATAGATCCTGCACAAGTATCATCTGAGCTTGTGGACTCCCAAAAGGCAGCTAAAAGAATACAGTAAATAAAGCTCTAATAAATTTTTAAAATGTATTAAAAATTAATAAATTTGCAAAGTGACCACATAGAGATTGAGTTAAAAATCTTAATGTATGTGACATTCAGATTTAAGAATACATTATGGAAATATATTATCCTTAATATTTTTTACAAATATATTGTGTAAAAAATATTTACATTAATTTAAATATTTATGTAAATATTAATTTCAATAAACTTAACATTGTTGTTGTTAATAGAAACTGATAAGAGGAAAGCGTGAGTTGTCTTATGAGTGTAATTACAGAATACAATTGCTCTTACACAAATCATTTTGTTTGTTATCCAGAGAATACTTCAAAATGAGAAGGACATGCCATGGAAAAACAGACTGGGTTGGGATCCAATGGAAAGGGGGGACAATGCGCCACCCTATTCAACAAGACGGAAGCAGCTGTGGAGTTATTGTAGTCAAAGTAAATTAACGAGTTCATGTTTTTTGTTATACAAGTGTGGACACTGTGTAATTATTATAGAGAAAAGTTGTCTATCATCAAATACAGTCTCTATGGTTAGTTAAAATGGGCTTTCGGAATTGTGGAAAGAGTGTGTATTCACTTGGAGGAATACAGACTCCCCCAACAGTAGCCCATAACTGGGGTCAGTGCAACATGCCACACAGTATTTGTAATTACACTTCTTCCATCATCTTCTAAATGTTGAAACATTTAGATGTTTCACTACAGGTATCTGTACTAACAAACATACCTGTTTTAGTATGTGTGGATACACTATATATGTCCACATGAATGTTTAAGTCTGATGCATTATAATGCAATAAAAAAAGTCTTTAAAAACTTTTTTTTTCTTTAGATGGCAAAAGCTTGGATGGAAGCCTTCCCTCTGATGCCAGATGTAGATTTTGACACAACAAAAAAGGCAATGAAAAGTGAAAGAAGAACTCTCGCTCTTCAAATCCTTGATGCATCAGGTATACCATATGTGCATGTCTTTCATTTCGACTTACAATACATAAACATACACACATATATATTTTAGAATCTCCCCATCTCTTTCATTACTGAACCAGTCTCGACTGGTGAATTTAAGGTTTTTTATTTTATTTGATTAAGATCAACCACCATCATCAAAGTCACCACAATAACCTCAATAAATGTGAAAACTAAAACATATACAAACATTGGAATACAAAACATGAACTTACAATAAAGATAACAAAACTAAACAGATCTCGCTGCTTTCGCTGGGGAACACTAAGTTTTGATTTCTTTGTGACAAGCACATCTTGACAGTTCGATTAATTCACTGTTTCAATGACTCTGTCAACTTAGATAGGGTCTGCCCTCATTAGCTCCTGCAGCCCGTGAGGTCAATAAAAACATAAAAACATTACAAAATGCAAATTCCATTTAACAAAATATAAACCACCAACAGTGCCAATCCAAACAGACAAAAATACCTAAACGATATGCAACCTTGATAATTTAGAGAAGTTACTTTACAAATGTATTTTAAGTAATCTCCAAGTATTAATAATTTTAAATGAATTTTCTGAAATAATTAGCTATTTTGTTTTATACATATATATATAGATATAGATATATATATATATACATATATATATATATATATATCTTGTTTGAATATGCTGTATATTATGCTGTATATTTCTTCTTGATTACAGTATTCGATGACCACTGTTGGTGTGCGATGTGCGCTGCATACAAAGCCCCGGGGTCTGGCCCTGGAATGACAGACTGGGTGAGAAATCAAGAGTTGTCAATGTAAATTTCAGAAGTAGACACAGGAAATAACTCTTGGGAGCCATGAAATGTTTTATATAACAAATGACAAGCAAGTAAACACCAAACTGTGTGACAGGAGATGAGTAAGTTCAGTACTGCTAAACATGTATATTTTCTTGTATTTGTGAACAGATCCAGTGTGACAACTGTGACCGATGGTACCATGCCCTGTGCATGAATATGAAGAGCACAGAATTTCAAAAGAAAAAAAAAGGCAGTTGGAAATGTGTATTGTGTAGTTAATCTTGAAACTAGAAACTGTGTTCATTATTGTTCGAAATACTTTTTGAAAATATCTGTGGAAAATGAAAATGTAATATGTTTGTTTGGCATTGATGCTATGTGTGATGTATAAAGTGTACTTGAATGATTTCAAAGAGATTTGAAGTCATTTTATGACGTAATCTGAAAGCTATTAAGCAACAATCTTAAACTTTAAGGAAAATATTCCTAAGAATTATAAAATAAAAACATAAAACATAAATGTCTATGCATCATCTATAGAGACTATTAAAATTATTTCAAAGTGATTTTGAGTCATTAGGTCACATGAGCTGGAAGCTATTGAAGAAAAACCCTCATTTTTGACAAGAAAAATTAATAAAAAATGGAAAATTAATCAAAAATGGAAAACAAATGACTGTGCCTTATCTATAGAGACTATTGTAATTATTTCAAAGTGATTTTGAGTCATTAGGTCACATGACCTGGAAGCTATTGAAGAAAAACCCTCAATTTTGACAAGAAAAATTAATAAAAAATGGAAAATTAATCAAAAATGGAAAACAAATGACTGTGCCTTATCTATAAAGACTATTATAATTATTTCAAAGTGATTTTGAGTCATTAGGTCACATGACCTGGAAGCTATTGAATAAAAACCCTCAATTTTGACAAAAAAAATTAATAAAAAATGGAAAATTAATAAAAAATGGAAAACAAATGACTGTGCCTTATCTATAGAGACTATTATAATTATTTCAAAGTGATTTTGAGCCATTAGGTCACATGACCTGGAAGCTATTGAAGAAAAACCCTCATTTTTGACAAAAAAAATTAATCAAAAATGGAAAACAAATGACTGTGCCTTATCTATAAAGACTATTATAATTACTTCAAAGTGATTTTGAGTCATTAGGTCACATGACCTGGAAGCTATTGAATAAAAACGGAAAACAAATGACTGTGCCTTATCTATAGAGACTATTATAATTATTTCAAAGTGATTTTGAGCCATTAGGTCACATGACCTGGAAGCTATTGAAGAAAAACCCTCATTTTTGACAAAAAAAATTAATAAAAAATGGAAAATGGCTAAAAATGGAAATCAAATGTCTGTGCCTCATCTATAGAGACTATTGTAATTATTTCAAAGTGATTTTGAGTCATTAGGTCACATGACCTGGAAGCTATTGAAGAAAAACCCTCATTTTTGACAAAAAAAATTAATAAAAAATGGAAAATGGCTAAAAATGGAAATCAAATGTCTGTGCCTCATCTATAGAGACTATTGTAATTGTTTCAAAGTGATTTAGAGTCATTAGGTCACATGACCTGGAAGCTATTGAAGAAAACATTATATTATTTAATATTAAAATTATTGAAAATATTGTATATGACTTTAAAATTTTATAGATGCTATTTTGGCTCATGTAAAAGCATGAATTAGCAATGACAATTAGTTAGTTGGTTACAATTCAAGGCATTTATTAACATTTCTTTGATAGGAATGTTTGGTTCGGTAATTTGTTGATAGTCCCTAAGTGAACCTTCGGGCGCTGCGGCCGGGAGCGATAGAGAACCGCTGGCCGACAGTAACGTTCATAAATCGGATCAACCTTGAGCTAAACGCCGCTTACTCCGCGGAGCTCGAATATCGAATATCCAACTTGAAACTAACTTCACTGCGGTGTCTTGGTGAGCAATTTTGTTGTGTGATGGTATAAAGAGAAAAATCTCCACCGACTCCCTGTGCTGATGCTAATTGGCATGCATCAGCACCTTTTCTTTCCCTGGGACAGGGCGGAGTTACGCTGGTAAGAGGGGTTGGGGCTGCTGCTGACTCTGATTCATCTGCTGTTAAGTGTGGCAAAAGCTACAGAGTGCAAGTTAAATATTTAAAAACCTTGCTAACATTTCCCTTCACTGATTTAATGCTGGTGAAATGGAGGCTAACATCGGTCTGTGGTTAAGCTAGCTAAGTCAACAGGTTGATAATGACAGTTTACCCACCTGTCTGGGAAAAAACACTGGATTGCAAACTGACTCTTTCTTTTGTCTTTCTTCTTTTTTCTGTTTTTGAAAACCTGATTTAGTTATTTAAGCACCATGCTTATCACCGCTGTCGTTCTCGTCTTCTACTGACTGCTACTAAACACTGCCAAGTGCGCTGAAGCAGGAACAAACCACTCCATGCAGATAAGTAGGGGTGTTGTGCAAATATACTATATTTACTTTTTGGTCTGGGAGTATTACCATTTAACTTTTACTGCCAAGAACAGATAAAAATAATGATATTATTAATTATTTTACTGACAGTACCCTTAATTTTTTTTTAATGTTATGAACATTGTTTTTTCCTTTGTTGGTGCCCATGTCGCACCCCTGCTGATGAGGTACTACTTTTGACTTTCTCCTTACCTTTCAGGTGTGGCGATGTGGAGGGAGGGTGTATTTTGGATTAAAGAAAGTAAAGAGTTGCAAAAAAAAAAGTGGTCGACAAAAATAAAATAATCCAAATGTATGTATTTTAAGATGCAATTTTTTATGTATTTTCACAGATTACTAGCTAATTACCTACTAGTATCTCTTGAAACCAAGGCAAAATTACCAGACAAGCTGGTTAAAATACACTTTAACTCTTCCCTGAGTATCTAAAATAAACAGTAAACGGCCTGTAGTTACATAGTATGTTATAAAAGACCTCAAAGCATCACAGTACATTCAGTCATTCACCCATTCATGCACATGTTCACACATAAACTATTGGACTGTAGCTGGCGCAGTCTGACAGAGGCAAGGCTGCCATGCATCGTTGCCACTGGGTCCTCTGACCACTACCAGCAGCAGGCAAGTCTAGTGAAGTGTCTTGCCCAAAGACACAACAACAAAGTCAGACAAAGTGGGGATTCAAACCAGCAACCCACTAATTACAGGCAGTAGTGATGTCTACCACCATCACTACTGCCACTAAAATAACATTCAGTGACTGAAATTGTGGTAAAAGTTCTTCAGCGTTTGCCATTATGTTGATAACCGTATTAGATGTTTTTACATTGGTACTTACTGTAGGTGTCTAATGATCTGCTGGAAGAATTTTGATCTTTGTAACCTCTTGATAGGTAAAATATTGACAAATTAGTCTTTGAAATATGGCACATAATTATGTTTCAAATTTATGTGATCGATGCCTCTGAAATGTCTAATTCTTATTCTGATAGTTAATAAAAACTTTGGGTATTTATATACATTCTTATTGTCTAACCTTTTTCATTATACAGCAGGGAAATGCCTCTTAGACAGTCTGTCTTAATAGCCGTATCTATTTAAGACAGGTGGGGACCGCCATGCACATACACAAGCAAACTCACACTTTGTGCGATAAGGAGAAACAGGAGAAAATGCATTTCAACACGAGTCCACACACACACACACACGCAGGTGTGTACACGCACACACTGCAAGAGTGTTGAACAGAATGTAGTACTATAGAGTCATCATCAACCAGCATAGAGAGACAAAAAAGTTCTTCAGTTTTGTGTCCGTCTGCCTAATGCATGTATATTGTGCATTTATGCCATGGTGTAATAGCGTGTGTGTGTGTTTGTTTTAGCATTTCTCACCTGGTAAGACCCATTTTTCCAACAAACACTTACATTGTGAGGCCCTATCTTTCCTTGTGAGCCACAAAGCCTGGGCCCCATAAGAAGAAGTGCTCTTGTTTGGGGAAGGGTTTGTTTTAGGACTAATGTGTGAATTGAGTACAGGTTTAGTGTAGGGTTAGGCATGTACTGGCAATGATTAGGTTTAGAGTAAGAGTCAGGGTTAGGCTGTAGAAATGAATGAAAAGAGAATGGAATTCAATGGGAAGTCCTTGTGAAGGTAGAAAGACATACTATAGGGGTGTGTGCGCGTGTGTGTGGATGTGTCCGGGCTTGCGAAAGCATGCCTGCTGTGTCACTCTCCATCAATCTCAAGTGGGCAGGGAGTAATCAGTGTTCACAACAGGACCATGCTCTGTCCCTCCCTCCCCTCTCTGTTATCTCATCTAAAATGTTCTCCTCTTCCCTGCTCGCCTCCTCACCGGTTTGTCAGGGTGAATGATCCAGCTGTTTTAAAAGTGAGCTGTTCATAATAAAGCCTAAAATAAAGCAGAAGTGGGTGACTAAGGATTTGTCCCCTCACCCCCAAAACAATAATAACTTTGAACTAAGATTATATAAATTCATTGATGTCCAAATGGCAAAAAATTGGACATCAACTTTACAGGGCTGGACAATATTATTTAAATAACATTCCTCATACAATTATAATGACAACATAGCTCGTCATTCATTACCTGAAATAACCTTAAGGCAGTTTTGGACCCTAAATATTCCTGATCATGATGAAAGTTTTCAATAACACGGCTGGGATTCTCTAAATTGAGAGATATCAATTTAAATAATGAGTTAAAAGGCTCATTATTTCTAAGTCTTGGGCTCTATGTTTTAAAGAGAACTGTTACTAGCTAGCACCTTTGCTCTGTTTCCTTCTTTCCTATTTTGAAGATTGGATAGCAAAGACTGGCCTCAGCATAACATTATATATTTACCCAACAGACTAGAGATATTAACTGAATGAAAAGTTCCTACACTGAAACATGGCCATGATAAGAATTATTTAGACAGCTACAATAATGATAAACTAACATTGATGTCTGTAAATCTTCAAAACTGGTAATATAGGATTGGATACTTAAGCTTGTAAAACTAATTATTTCCTCTTCTGGATCCATTTCAGTGCTGGGTTTACATTTCAAAATATAATCATTAAACAGTTGTGCAACTTAATGTAACCAGTATAATAATTAGGTTCATTTTGATCATTTGAAAGTTCTACTTTTCAAGAAATATTTGTGTTTGTATAACTGACTCAAAAAGACTGAAACGTTTTAGGTTACATTTTTGTGTCACTTTTGTCCTTCTCACAGAAAACACTGATCATAGTTTTATTCCATCCACCTATCTATACTACAACTAATGAACAGAAAAAATAATATTAAAAATGCTGCACTAAATAATTATATTCTAATTAGAGATTGGAATTTGCCAAAGTTTTCACTGAAATTGAACAAGATGAAATATTGCTAAGCTTTTTATACTCCTCTACTTAGGGTGCTAGTTATTTTAGAAGGTGCTGTATATTTACTTTATAAATTGATTTTACTTTTTCAAAGTGTATGGCCCAACAACTGTACTGTGTACATCAAGTCTTTCAAATTATTTAGAATTTGCTTATAGTAACATGGTTTTAACTAATATTGCAGATTTTCATGTTTTTACCTTAAAACATTTAAAATAAGAGGAACATTGTACTAGAAATTGGGGACAATATAGAAAAGACCTTAGCTCTTTGGGAACCACCTCACTGGTTCTTATGTAGTTTTCACATGTCAAACTGCTTGAAAACTGTATAAAAATGTGACATATTTTATCCTTTGAGGGTAGAAGCTGTATGTATGAATAATTTATGGAGTTAAGTGACTTAACATTAATTCTCCAGAATATTGCCATGTACTTGGCTGAAAATAAGAGAAATTGCAGTCAAGACCCAATGAAAAATATCTGAATCTCATTAGACAGCTCAGGACCAACGTTGTATTGGTGAAGTACTTTAATGTAAAAAAATAAAATAAAATAATAATAAATAGAATCTATCCATCAATTTTCAAACACCCTCGTCCCTAGTGGGGTCGGGAGGGCTGCTGGAGCCTATCTCCAGCTAACGTTCCGGGCGAGAGATAGGGTACACCCTGGACAGGTTGCCAGTCTGTCGCAGGGCAACACAGAAACAGACAGGACAATCAACCATGCACACTCACACCTAGGGAGAATTTAGAGAGACCAATTAACCTAACAGTCATGTTTTTGGACTGTGAGAGGAAGCCAGAGTACCTAGAGAGAACCCACGCATGCACAAGGAGAACATGCAAACTCCGTGCAGAAAGACCCTGGGCCAGGAATCAAACCTAGGAGCTTCTTGCTGCAAGGCAACAGTGCTACCAACTGCGCCTCTGTGCAGCCCAAAAAAATAAATAGTAAAAGAGCTCAAATATCTTGTTGCCATTTTCATACTATCATCCCTAAAAATAAGCATAACAAGACTAAAATACATAAATGAACTAAAATAAGTTGAAATATTACTTCACTGATTCAATTGCATTATGATTTTGACTTCAGGCACAATTAAAAACAGCAACGTATGTATGACGGTGGAACTAATTGGCTGTGGCTTAAGCTGGCTACACATTACGCTTCATCAGTCTTCTCCTTCTGGCCAGGTCCCTCTGGTTTGACTTAGCAACTCCTGGAAAAGGTTATTTTCAGTAGGAATGGGAAATATCAGTTTTACTGCTGACTCACAGGTGACCTGTGAAAAAAATCCTCCCTGCAGTGATGACATGAGTTCACTGTAATTAATGTTAACCAGATAAATTACCAGCCAATCGGAAAAACAACAATAATATGAACTTCAGTGAATCTTACATTCATAATCCAATTAAGATTTTACGTACAAAAATATTTTACAGACTTTTTTTGATATGCCAACACAAAGGAATGCATAACTGTGGCAAAAAACTAAAAGGATATAAGAATATGTAAAAATGTCAAAACTGTGCCCTACCTTTATATTCAACCTACTAATACTCTAATACTCAAAAATAAAATACAAGAAATTGTCTTCAGAAGTCACTTAATTGGCAAACAGTAATCTTTGGTGGCTGCACAAACTGCAGCGTTTGTGAGGAAATGACCTAGTTTTAGTTTTTCCATTTTTCTTATCTTATGCTGATGAGTATAACCTGACTTTGTTTGCATAAACTCTAATCTAATTATCACACACTAATCTAATTACAGACTTTACTTTGATTCTAAGAGTAATTTAATTAAGCTGTTTACATGCCTGGCAGACACAGATTTATCTTAATATGCTCATCTTAATACAATATCACATCCTGAGTTGACTGAATTAATCAAGTTTTGTTTTTCGTTTGTCTCAAGTCAAAAACTACATGTGAAATGTTCTTATACAACAAAATAGACAGTTCTGCTTTAAACTGTTTCCTGCAGGTTTTACAGAAAGAATCCAGTTAAGACCAGATTTAAGGTGGTGGTGCCAGTTACTGAAAAAGACAGTTGCTCTAAAAATTAACACTTGCATACACTGGACAATCTGGTCACAGAAGAAAAAAATTCAGATGGACAGATTAAGTCAGCATATGGTGTTTACATTCCCAATCAACCTCCTTATGTAGCTAAATTTTTCAACTCTTTGTATTGTAACTATCTGAACAAACTTTTGTGACCTCGAGGAAACAGACTATGAGTTGGCTGCTCCGCTTGGCTTTTGTGGAGTTGGTACATGATCACAATTTTAGTTTCATGTGCAGATGGCAACTGTCAGTTTCCCAGTGACTGTCTGTCCTTCTGTGTTTTTCTCAACTCCTCTCAGTGTCCCCATCTCTTTGTGTCTACAACCTCTTTGCTCCCCCATGAGTCTCCTTGATGGCTTTTTCTTCCTGCATCTCCCTTTCCACTCGTCTTGTCCTGTCAACTCTCATCTCCCCCACCTCTTGTCCCCGATTCTGCACCTCTGCTTTCCTATCCACCTTGCCTTTCACCTTCTTACCTTCCGTCTTGTCCTCTTCTCTCCTGGCTCATGTTGTCACCCCAATTGCCCTTTTCGACTCCTCTTTCTGCTCATCCCTTTCTTATCCCCCACATTTTTGTCTCTGCTTCTTGAACATTCTTCTGAGTGACCTGAGATTTTCTTCCTAAAACAATGTGACACCCCTTTCACTATGCTCTAATTTGGCCCCTTCTTTCTTTTTGATGCTCTGAAGTGAGGTGCTTTCAGTAAAGAGTTTTACAATTTTCCCCAAACTGTCAAAGGTAAGTTATCACTGTGATATATTTATCAAGACATGCCTAGACAATAGCCTTATAGATCTAAATGAGACTTTGAGCGAGCCAAAATTGGATTTAAAAATTGACACCCTTGGAGAAACGATTTAAAGGTCACCGCTTTAACATGGAATCCCAATGTTGCAAATAGATTCAGACGAAAATAGTCCACATTATGAACCTGTTTACAAGCTCTCTACAAGCTATGTCTTGTGAACATGGCTATAGCATCCACCGTGTCTCCAAAACTGGTGGTAGATGTGATTTACAGAGGTTCATTTTAGAATACATAAATTCAAACAACATGAGCCTCTGTTTGCAATCAAGACATCCATCCATCCATCCATTTTCTGTGCACCCTTGTCCCTAATGGGGTCGGGAGGGTTGCTGGTGCCTATCTCCAGCTACGTTCCAGGCGGGAGGCGGGGTACACCCTGGACAGGTCGCCAGTCTGTCGCAGGGCAACACAAAGACATACAGGACAAACAACCATTCACACACAACACACACCCCTAGGGAGAATTTAGATAGACCAATTAACCTAACAGTCATGTTTTTGGACTGTGGGAGGAAGCCGGAGTACCCGGAGAGAACCCACGCATGCACAGGGAGAACATGCAAACTCCATGCAGAAAGACCCCGGCCGGGAATCGAACCCAGGACCTTCTTGCTGCAAGGCAACAGTGCTACCAACTGCGCCACTGTGCAGCCCGCAATCAAGACAGTATAAACCAAATATAATATAGAAGGCAGAGCATGTGAAGTCTTGCCCAAGGACATAATTATGGAAGCAACCCACCAATTACAGGATCATTTCCTATCACCGTAACCATTGTCATGAGCTCAAGTGTAGTACACAGGGTGAGCATAGACGTTACCACAGAATGGCTAACGCTCAATCAAAAAGGCTCTGGCAGTCAGCTCTTATCCTCACTGTTAATGAGTCTGATGGCTTGCAGGTGTGCAGGGGAACACCTGCAAGGTGATTCCATTCTCTGAATTAGAACCTGATCTCCATGGCACCTTTAAGTGGTTCCAGGAGCTCCAACACAACAAAAAGGACACACTACACACATACAACAAACCATGTTCCTAACCCCAATAAAGACAACTGTAAGAAATCGCCTGTGGTGCAACATGCAGTTCAACTTATTTGTTGAGATTCTTACAGAAAATAATACAATGAAAGCAGAAGTATTCAATTGCACAATCACCAGAGTCCTAAAGTCTCTAAGTAAATTTGAATGCTTTGTGTCATTTACAAATGCTCATGTGTTTCCAAGAAAGTGTTTCTGATTTTTTTTCAAAGTCATTGGTCTACTACTTATTGATACTTTGGAGAGACCCACAAGTCATTATGTTCTTGCAACAAGATGTCTGTTCAAGTCTGTTCAACATGTTGTGATCCATTTCTAAAGTCACGCAGTTCTACATAAAATGCAAGACATGATCATTCACATACTGCCTATATTTTCTCATTTTACTACATACTTCCTCATTTAGGTTTTCCAATTGCTAGAGTAATTTGGCTGTATCTACAACTTGCATGTAATGTATGGTTACATAAGGCTTTAATATTTCATGAACAGTAACAATGTCGTGATATATCCCCACCGGCTCAATTTGTTGGTGTTTCACCAGTTTTTAGATGCACTGTGAAATTTTACTTTGACCCACGTTCTGCTTACATTACGCTTTTCTCCAGGCTTGACTAATGTTTTCAAGGCATTTCTATCCTCATTAAACATTCAATGAATAAATATTTCAACAGGCATATTTGCTGTCTTCCGAGTCTTGCATTTCGCTAACCCAACAGAGCTCATAGATAGAAATACAAGTGCAGAGATGGGGATATCCATTTATGGCTAAGAATTCATTCATAAAGTTTGGAATAGATACAAAAAAATAATTCTGAAATATATGTCTAATCAATTGTATATGACAACATCTTTATGCACAATTTGACTCAAAAGTCAGGATCCTGGCTTGCTCTAAAACTTTGTGTGTTCTGGCTATATTGGAAGTAATCTGTTTATCTTGTGAGCAAGAAAAACAGCAAAGTTGTGCATTTCTGTCCAAGGTCACTGCTCCATTTCCGATTCGGGATGGTGCCACTATCCCGGCATCCTTTCTGCCAGCAGCATTGATTAGCACTCGGCAAGCATAACATCACTCTCTCACACACAAACAAATGCACCCCCACCCACAAACACATGCACACACTCTTTGTCTTATATAGCCAGTTCTGATGCCATCTTTCAAAAGAATGCTAGTGGTCAACCAGATCACAAGCCCACAAACATGTACTGTTTATGATGTTTTACATAAAGCACAATAGCAGAAAGAATAGCATGAAGCAGAGCCAAGCAAAACAAAAGGCAAATTTCTGGACAAGAGACAATGACACATTTTTGATTGATGATTCAGGAGGTATTGAGTTTACGTCAGTGGAGCTAACCTGGACTTGTTCCAGTCACACAATACTTTGTGGTTTCTCTTCATTACATTAAACAATATAGGCAGCTTGGTCATTATTGTCAGAAGGAATTGGGATTGAGACAGGTAATTTCAGTTAAGACTGCGCTTTATAAACCCTTTAGTAAAAGTGACATTTATTGCATTTTATCCTTTTTAAACCTTAAAAGATTTAAAATTCAAAACAATAGTGGTCAACAAATGCAGCATGGAAAAAAACAGGGCTTCTTGAGAGATAGGAGAAATGTGAGGGTAATGTTTTGTTTTAAGTATACATGGAGTTGAGCACAAAATGATTTACATTTCAAGTAATTTCAATGTTATCAACATGTCCGGAGTAAAATATGACCATTTTGGGATGGTTCAGAAAAAGTTCCAACTTGAATCTGACATATAATCTTTGAAGGAAACAAAAGATTGGGCTGACAGCAAGGAGGCCTTCCAGTTAAGAGTTGGATCTCTTCACAAAGGATGAATTATCAGTGAGGTCATGAAATAGCTTTTATGCAATTATAAGAAGCATTTTAATGCTTTAAGATCAGTAAAGGCTTTTACATTAATTATTGAGAAGGGTATAGATAAAATCCAACATGCCAATTTTATTAAAATGCAAATAAAAAGCCCCTTTACATTATCTTATTACAATTTAGAAGATGCATGTTCCATTTCTATTAAAAATGCATATATTGGTTTAAATTCAAATCTGCCAGAGGTATAAATAAGTTTGGGTGGAACTGTTTCAATAATTACATTTACAAAGACGCGGCTAAATCAAATGCACAAACGCAATTGTTTATCAAAGTGTCAGGCAGCCATAAAGGACACAATGGTTTAACATTTCTTTTCCTCAGCAAGTTACATATGACAAGATTGTTGACAAAAAAGGTGTTTTTCCAGGCCTTCCAGTGTCTTGCTGCAGCGAACAGCAAGACTACCAAGTCGAATGCTGAATTTGTCTAAGGCACTGTCAACATAATTAAGTTCACAGAAATAATGCACACAGAGGATAAAGAGTGTAGAAGTTGAACCACACAGGGGGAACTCCCCAAGGGCAATTTTGTAAAATACAACAAACCAGTTCATTTTGAGGTGAATTTGTAATGATGGTCAGCTAACAGAGGGATTTTGAGAACAACAGTTTAGCTACAAGACCCATCAACCTTTTGAGTTGAGCCATTGCATGCTGTTCTGTAAATGACATGAACATATCAAATATGGGTAGTGTAGTCAGTTAATAAAAAAGCATAGCAGAGGAAGTGAAAGGAAATGCATTCAAGGAGGATGCCAGTTTCACCTTAGACTTAGTAAAAGACAGTGTTGTTTAGTGAGAGTCTGAAAATATTCAGACTCTCACTGAGTATCTCTGGGCAGGCAAAGTATCTCTGGACAAAGTATCTCTGGACAGGCTGAATGGTGCATAATGAAACCATTATACTACTCACTTCACTAGTGTAGGTACAGGGAAGGAGGATCAAACTATGTGGAACACCTTGAGAGAGAGGAAGGAAGTGAGGAATCGCTTTTTGTGAGATGTTTCTAGAACCAAGAAAGAGATTTACAAGAAATTGCGCCCACAAACACATGCACACACTCTTTACCTTACAAAGCCAGTTCTGATGCCATCTCTCAAAAGAATGCTAGTGGTCGACCAGATCACAAGCCCACAAACTGTCAAGTGGATATCAATGAGAGTCATTGTGTCAAACCTTTGGCAAAATTGGCACAAGGCAACCAAAGCTGAAGTGGTGTAATTTAAGACATTTAAGTACAGTCGTAGCCAGGATGAAATGGTTTGGGCTTTTAACCCTCTCGCGGTCTTAGAGCAATGCTCAGCAGGAGTGCGGCAATTGTCACGGATGGACAGCGGGTAAGCCGGGGGTTCGAACTGTCAGACTCATAAAAGCACACACATGGTCAGTCAACCCTGCCTGACCGAGCACAGAGTAAAAAACTTGTGGGGTCTCAGTGACCCTGCCTCTTAAGACTGTGGGAGGGTTACGTAGTCTGTTTTTTCTTCATTCCACACCCCTGCTATCCCTAGACAGGCATGACTAGAAAAAGAATAGAAACAGTTTAGGATTACTGGTGGTAAAATGAGAGGAGTTCAAATGATAAGTGATGGTATCTGCAAGATGTGAAACAGCTCTTACTAATACTGAAATTAGATCTGAGGTTATACGCTACAATTATTTAATTCTGAATGCGAGGATCAGATTTCAGTAAAAACAACAACAACAAAAAAACATATCAATTACTCGAGTTAAAGGTTTGTTATGTTTCAGTTTCTCCCATCAAAGAGAACAGCGATGAGTAATGCCATTTAATTCCATTTAGAGCCACAAACAGAAATAAAGCATCAAACAAAACTACTACTTCCCCCCTGGAGGAATCAGCTATTTGCTTGCATATTAGTGAGATTTTAGACTTTAATTATCTTGCAAAGGTTGTGCCTAATTCAGATGCGTTGTTAGCAAAGGCCAAACGATATGCAATTCAAAGCTTTGGAAAATCCTTTCAATTCTAAAACCCTGTCCCAACAATTAGCAGTCATTGGACTCCTTAAAGCACTTGCCTATTAATAAACATAATTTATGCCTACAAAGCAGAAAGGAGCCTTAAAGATGACAGCAAAGCATTTCCAGATAGGTCTTTGTTCAGTTGTCATTGCTCTAAATGACATATACTTGTAAGAAAAGAGGTCAAAATGAAGAGAACAAGAATATATTTCAATAAAGATGCTCAAAAGAGTGCTGGAAAGAGAAATCAAAGTGTTTCCCTGAGTGAGAAAAAGACTTTCAAGAAGATTAAGCAGGCTCTGGTGTGTAGCAGCATTGTTCAAATGTGCAAATGCATAAATGTGACCTTAATGTTAGAGTTAGAAGATAAAAACAACCTGACCATCTAAGTAAGCCTGAAGCATTTTGGGAAAAAACTCTCAGAACTGATCATATTAAAATATTTTTTGTGGAAACAATAATAAGTATTTGGAAAAGATAATAATTTTGCGAAAAACACCCTTAACTAGTAAAGAAAAAGGACATGGGTAGAAAATCTTTGTAATTTTGGAAACCAGCTTACAATATTTCATAACAAAATTAGCTAAAGGTGCAGAGATAATAGCTTGGACAAAAGACTAAGGATCCTAAACACAACCAAATATTTACAAAACACTGCCTAAATATACAGAGGTGTACCTGCTTTCCATGAGCATAAGTTCTCACAGTCACATAATCTTGGCATGACAATAAAATCAAACCAAAAAAGAATAGTTCATAATCTACTTCTAGCAGCTACTATGGCTGTGGACCTGACCCTTATCAAATGCTAAAATACAAAATAAGATTAAAAACAATGAAACACATTTAGAATGACTCTTCTATTTATTGCAAAAATATGTATTTTTCTAGATAACAGAATCATAGCATCACCAGGCTAAAATTAACTGTCTTCTTATCTGTCTTTCTTACAGTAATTTGACTTGATGAATCCTTCTCAAAACTTGACATATCTAATTTCCTTTAGAGATTAATCTTAATCCTAAAACAAACAGAAGACAAGAAAATGACAGTACTTTATACAGCCTTGTCCACTATAATTTTTTTTTGCCAAGTTGTCATGCTGGTGCACCCCAGAACACTAAATAGTATGTTACTTTCAGTGGCAATGTAGAAAAACTTGTGTTGTAGGAAAGGGGGAAAGTTACAGACAGACGGATGGACGAAACAAAGACAAAAAGTACAACTGAGGTGAAGGGAGATGTTTTTCTTTAAAGATGCTCTGCTTGGTTTCAATGACAACTGATTGTGAAACAACATAAAAGGTGTGCGTTTGGGTATGCACATGTATAAGTGTGTCTAGCGTTGGAAATAATTATAGCAATTAACAAATAGGGACATAGTTGTCTCATAAGCCCAAACACACCTCATTTAATGCTGATGAGACACATGAGGAGTGAATGTGCATGTTTGTGAAAAGTGTGTAAGAAGTGACAATGAGCCTGTGGGCTTCTGTGTTGAAACCTCGATGAACACTTCATTTATATGTTGGTGTGGAAGAAACTGCAGCCCTGCAGCAGCTGATAAATGCACATTTTTCCACGTTTCTGTATCAGAATATCAGCCATTAGCTTCCTCTGCTCATTTAAAAATTTGCATTTCGATAATTAGCTTCTTTTCTAACATTGCCAATGGACCTCGGTATATTAGCACTTGGTGACGGGAGACAGTTCCAAAGGAATCAGACAGCTTGACTGGGTATTCGTGGAGATAATACAACAGCAGAAGGTTAAAAGGTTTAAATTTTAGAACAGATGTTGGCTTAGTATTTTTTTTCTTTGCTGCATGGTGCCTGTGTGATACAAAATGGTGCACAGCAGGTAAGAGATGAGCAGAGTCAAGATAATATTTCTCAATTTGATGACAACTTGCAAAGTTATAGTGACACTGATTGGTATGCAAGGCTACACAGTAGTGTAAATATATAAGACCCAAATTTAGCTGCTCGTCAGCGAAGAAACTGTTAGAGAAAGTTTTAAAACAAAGTATTATACTCCTTATGCTATTTCAGTGTTAAGCCCTTTTACAAACATAATGATGATAAAGTAGGTAAATATATGTTGTTTACAGTTCAGGAGAAGGGAGAGATTTCTGTTTACCAAGTGGCTTTATGTTGATTTGAAGTTGCAAGTATTTTCACAAGGACAAAATAACTAATGATAAGACACGGGAAAAAAAAACCCATACCAGCCTGATTAGAAAGACATTTAGACTTAGACTTAGACTGACTTTATTGTCATTTTGCATGCACAGGGTGTATACAGAACGAAATTTCGTTGCATACGGCTCAGGACAGTGTTTTGAGCTTTCAATGTTGTGAGAAATACTCATGACCACACCTACATATGAAGAAGCATAAAAGAAAAACACAAAATAATATGTAATAGCAACAATATGTCGACATATACAGTAAAGACAAAAGTTAAATAACCATATTTCCAATTATAAGGTTGAAATTATCAAGATGTAACTACGTGGTTCTAAGCAATTCTTGAAATGAGATGGATACAACCTCAAATTTAACACTAAAAGCAATGATTGCTATATAAAAATAGCAATTTCATAGCTTCCTTATTTGGTCCCAGGAGTGCAGGCTGGCTTGTGCTATACATACAGTTCAGGTGTCAAATAAATTACCCTTTTGTCTGCCTGGGGATCAATATGGTTTAACGCCTAAGGTCAGTACAGTGAAATAAGTTTTAAACCAGCCCAAATTTCATTATGCTTTAATACAAAGCAGTCAGACCAGCTTGCAAATTTTCAGAGTGGTCTTGATCAATAGTTCTTCAGGATTTCTGAAGGTCATTGATCAGGCCTTCAGTGGATTTTTGACCCCATTTTCTGTCCAAACCCAGTACCTGATTAGTTCAGTAAATACTTAAATCTGAGAAAATTCTACAATTGGAAGGAAAAATGTCAAATGCCAGGCCTTAAAAACCTTCCTACAGAGAAGGAACACTACGTAAACCCATACACATTTAAAACTGAAAAGTTCAGCAAAGACTGGATAGAGAAGTTAAGAGACATATCGGTTTCTAATTAATCACATTGTGCATGCCCCTTTTCAGCTCAAAGATTCATTGTTGTTAATATGCTATTTAATTTCTGTTAAACCACAAAAATATTTTCAAAAATGCAACACAAGAAATAATTTGTGAAACATTGAAGGTAGGGGGGCCTAGCAACCCTTGGTTTCCATGCCCTTCATAATTGTTTAAAAAGTAGACAGATGACCACAAATCTGGAAAACCTGAAACCAAAGTGAAAAATTTAAAGTGCTACAGTCCCCCTACAGGCCATAAACAACTTATTTGCTGGTTTCTGATCCATTCCATGGTATATTTCTACAGGCACCTCATCTGCATTGCTTCAATGGATTTGCCCTACAAATATGGAGCTGTTTGCTTCCCCATCATCACACTTAGCCATACTATAAAGGTCGAATCACCATAAGTGTGTTAGTGTTTTTGTTTCGCATGCAGCACTTGCTTAATGCAGCATTAATCAAAAGTAAATGAATAACTCACACAGTATGCAAATTATTGTATGACATAATATTGTGCGTAGAAGAGCATAACTAGTTAAAAATATTATTAAAGATTGATCAAATTTCAGTGGTTGCTATGTTAGAGCTAACTTACCCATACTGTTTTTTTTTTTCATGAGTCCTAGCAATTAAAAGCAGCATGATGGGGGTTTGCACCTGTGCAGAAACGCTCAGGCTTGCCTGGGAGCAGTTACCATTATTACTTCCAAATCAATACACATGCACACACTCTAATATCCCTAACCATGATTAGATTCAAATTGGTTACAGCAACAGCAATGGTTGATCAATACCCTAATTTACCAACAATCAATAAACAGCCAGAGCAATAAAATGTTATGAGTGAACTATTTGAAAACACATGAAGTGCTGTTGAAAGTGGAACCATCAGAGATCAGTTAATCCCTCTGTGACGTATGAGCCATATACAAAGACACATAATAACTATTCACTTGGAGTCAATACCAACTGCTTTATCTTCACGAAAACAAACTTTATTTGGTATTTATATTATGTTATTTTTCTTTTCTTTTTTACATTCTCCTACTTGGGTTCAAGCTTACTTTTACTACTCACAATATATATATTTTTGCTGCACTCCTTGGTGTGGTAAAATGGTGCCATAAAGTTAGCAACGACTGAAATGTCAGGTCAGTAATGTCAAGCAAACTTTTCTATTCAGTAAAGTATGGATAAGGGCCAGCATGATTATTATACCACCAGACGGTGCTCGGCTGCCCGGTATTTGATTGGATATGTCAGCTGTACCCTGCCTGCATCTATGGAAAAATGGGTTTTCATTAAAAGGGAAAACTATTTTTAAAACATTGCTAAAACTTTCCTAACTTTAGTTTAGTTTTATTTTAGTTTCGTGGCTACAGATTAAGAGAGACCCAGTTGCCCTATGGGGTACACTGTAAGTCTTCTTACAGTATGCATAATTAACATTGGACTGACACTCAAATCTTCTCCACATGTTTTCTGAAATGTAGGTGAGTAGTCCATTTGCCTCAGACTTAAACCAGTTTCAAACTAACAAGTTTATTACAGCAGGTATTATCTTGTTTTAATCTATTTTTCTTGTTTTTATTTTAATGCCAAATTAGCAAGCACATACACATAAGACAACACAAGCACTGCAATACAAAAAACAATATACTGTAAGTCAGCCATATTTTCCACAAACAGCAGCTAAACACTGACAATAACAAAACACTGGGACCTTACAAAGCAGAGATAGGAAAGAATATCATATCAAGTTTCATGTTATTTTATATATAAAATAAATAAATAAAACTATATGCTGATAATTATTGTTATTATCATTAAGCTCTTATCCATAAGTCATTAGATACATTCATAGCTCACAGCAGCCATTATGGATCTTGAGAATAGGATTAATGAGAAATCTCACTTTGCATAACCAAGAAATTCAGAACAAACAACCACGGACACATTTTGTCACAAATACCCACTTGTACTAAAAGCAACACTCAGACATTTAGAAGTAAGCAAAAAAAAAAAAAAACTCACCAGATGGTCGGTGGTTCTGAGCCCTCCACTTCCAGGTAGTCATACTTTTCTTCGGTCTGGAAGTCTGTAAAGATGACAGAGATGGTGTCTCCGGGTTCGGCCAAAAGGATCCAAGTACAGTCGGCTTGGTTACCATAGTTGCCGGGGTAACCGGGACTGGTCACCACCCCACTGCCGCCCCTCACAGTGCCCCCACATGTGTCCTCAGCTGTCAATCAAATCAGAGTGACAAATAGAAAACCTGGGTTAGGGAGAGGAGGAGGGACTGAGGGGGCGGACTTTTTTTTAATTATTATTATTTCATTTTCAATAAAATTGCTTCCTTTTTGGATTTCAATTCTTTTATTTTTTTCTAAGATTTGATGAGTTAATTAAACTCAACATAATTTATCAAATTAGTATTTCAAAATCTAATTTGTGATACACGTAAAGTCACTTCAAAAATCCAAGTCAGCCAGCCCAACTCCCCAACTCTCTCCCTCTAGGAAGTGGCTTTTCCCTGTTGCCTTAATTTTTAGTTTCCCATGTTTTGCTCTATGTATGTTATTGAATGTTAGAAATGAATGACTGTTTCATGATTAACTATCAGACCATATTAGCAAACTATATTGTGAAAATATGGAGATCTCACAATCACTCCTTAGATATGAAGTAAACATGAAAAACATGTCGATGGCACAGCTGAACAGTCTTTGCCAGTACGTCTTGTAGAATAAAGTTTTACAGTTTATGTTATGGCCAGTTAGAATTAGAAGTTGGGTTCATGGGTTAGGCTGCAATTTCTGTAGTATTCACAGCTGCTATACTCTCCTCATACAAAATCGATAATATGCTATGTTTCTCATTGTAGCTCCGCTCTCATCTCCTCCAATCACCACCTAGGAACTTTGGATTGAATTGGTTGCCAATTGGCGGATTAAGAATCATATTCTATTGAACAAATGGTTTTGAAAACATTTTAAACAAATGCAATAAAATATTTTTGTGAAGCTTTCTCATAATTGGTGATCACATCTGATTGATAGCCTTGCAAAGCTGCTTGTAGTAGTGATTACTGTTTAACAGATAAAGACACATGGATTGCGCTGTGTACATGGCATAAATTATACATATAATTTATACAGACACTCACTGAGAAAAACATTCCACATTGCATCTTATTGAGTCAATGGTACACTGGCTTTGGTCTCACACATGATCTAATATTGGGAGCCGTGAGGAGTCCTCACATATTATTTACATTGGAAAGAAAACCAACACAAAATGTGCCCAGCCAGAGTCCCATTGACCGAAAAAAAATAAATAAAATAAAATAAACGGAAAAAAAAACACACACAATGTTGAACATTTTTCCCCAAGAGTCAAACTCTAATCTTGGTATAAATTATTCCTGTATAATTTATACATTAAAGAGGCAATAATTCATGGAGAACACTCTTATAGCAGACAGGTATTTCATTGCCTGCCAGAAAGTGCAAATTTGGATGACACCAGATTACTCCACAGCCCATCGTATGTTGATATCGACGGCGTTTAGAGAAGACAGTTATTGTGTACCCACCAGATGGGTGTCATCCTTAAAGTGCACTCTCTGAGAAGCTGAAAAACGACATCCTTTATAAGAGTGCAGACAAGCACTGTCAGGTGTACATGCACATGCTTTAGGCTCATCCATGAAATGCTGGCTTGTAAGGAAGGGTGGTGGGGGGGGATGCATGTACAGATGACAGAGATAATGTAAGGGATCAAGCCAAATTCCACCCACAAGAAAGGAGTAGTGAGAATATATATATGTATATATTCTCAGGACAAAGACGACACAGGAAATATAGGGGGTTAGAATTAAACAGGGACCAAACAGAGGCAAGCACTAAACAAGGAAAAAAGAATTGAGAGGTTAATTTTGAAGAAGGTAAAATTACTGGTACAGACTGTACTAAAGAAGAAAGCAACAAACGGAGTGGAAAACAAAATAATTGGTTTAAATTAATTTTATGGTGGACACAGACTGCTTCAATTGATCAGTGAGGGAAATTCACACTAGACATGCAGAGCACATACACTCATCATGGTTGCTAATTTTGGACTTTTCTTGCTTTATTTGAATGGCAGAATTTTGAGGATGTAATGATTACATATTTTCAATAAAAGTTCAAAAAAGAAAAATTAGGCAAACAAGTTTGAATTTATAGTATTAATCCTCCAATTAATACATGGGCAACAACTTACAGACGAACTCAAATACATAGGTATGGGCATATATACAGTATATATTGGCTGGTTGTGTTAGCACTCATTTGATTAGAAATCATAAAGTCAATTTGTATCGGCTGGTTTCCTGTAATGGCCCCAGCTTTCAAACATTATTCACACTTTGTTTGTAAAAAGGTTGAAGTTTAAGGCCATTCAGGAACAAACCAGTTTTGACATGTGTTTTATAATTCAAGTGTTTGAATCCACAACCTTGTCCAGGTTTCAAACATCTGATCCACACGGTCACCCAGGAACAAAAAGAAGAGCCTAAGAACTATCAAAGTTCAAGATGTTCACCAACTGGACGATGCTTGAACACCTAAAGCCAGTTCAGCTCTAACATGGACTGCAAGGATTTCACCTAAAAAAAAAAGAATCCAATTACTTCAAAATGGGTTTGAAGTAATGAAACTTCAAACTCAACTTAAATTTCTCCTGCACACATAATAAGCCAAATATCTTCTGGAGTTACGTTTTGGTCAGAAGAAAGAAACACTTAGTTTGTTTTTTGCTACTTTGATGGATACAATGCTTGGAGAAAATCGAGGCTTTTAAGCTTAAGAAGACTAAACCAATTACCATGCATGCTGATGAAGGGGTGTTTCACTGCTATTGATTCTGGTGCATACCACAAAGTGGATGGAATAATCAAGATGATAGATTAACCTCTAAATACGTCAGTCTTAATTAAAACCAACACATGAATGGTTTAAACTTTTTAACAAAACATATGGATCAGGTGTGACTTGACACGGGTCATTTCACCATTTTATAAATATAGATAAGTATATTTAAATAGGACTAAGGTTGCTCCTGAATATTATTTTAAACATGGCTGATAGTAATATCCAGCACCCCAACAAATGACACATATTGAATTGATTCAAATAAATAACTAAAATGCCATAATTTATACAAAATTTGTACCAATTATGAGTGTATGTGAACTTCTGACTGAAAATGTAGTTGAAGTTACTGATGCAATGAATAGAAAAGAAAGGTGTTATTTATTCTTTGACAGACATTCATCTACTGTCTGTTGGATCAGTCCCACAGAAAAAAAGAGAGGGGGTGGAGGGTAAAAAACATAAAATAAAACAGACAGTCAGTGAGGCAGGAAGACAGAAAGACCATTCAGCTACCCAGACAGTCATTTCACCACTAGACAGTCAAAGAGATTTGTGTAAATGACCCAACAGGCCAAACCAAGACCTGCTGAGGTGCCATCATACTTTCAGGAAAGCAATGAAGCATTGTGCATTTGGTGTGTGTCTGGTGTGTGAGAGCACTGCTTGCCGGATGGCAGCTGTCACAGGTTTATCATGACAACGGCAGGACATCGACAAGCACTGATGGACACAGACCTGCACTCTCACGCGCATCCACACGCATACACACATGCACACACCCCCCCTTCCAGCCCGCAGGCATGTTCATCTGCCAATGACAGTTGACAGACAGATGGAAATCCCTCAAGGTGCACTGATTTGTGATGCGAGTCTAAGTAAGGTAAACGAACTGAAAATGCAAGAAAATTAGCAGTAAGCTTGAAGGAGATGGCAAAGTTTTATACTGTCAAATTTCAGATCAAGGTGTATTGCATCTACTTTCAGATTACACTGGGTAAAGGGTATTTTCTGTTTTAATGGTTAACTGAATTGGCAAAGACACACAATCTTATTAAATTAGTATAACTGTAGGATTTAGGCTAATTGAACTAACTGAGGTTTATTTTTTCCAGGTTAGGAGAATTCATAAAAGGAAAACTTCCCAGTACCATATAATAATATGAGTCAGAGGTTCACAACAGATTTATTTGCTACTTTGATACCAAAGCTGATGTATGATGTGTATATAAAAATGATTTAGATATTGTTAAAGTTCTTAGATAAGTTTAATTGTTTTGAGAAAACAAAATCAATTATGCGAATAAAAAACATCATAGCTTGTAGCATATTATTTACAACCACCTCAACATAAATACTGCATGTGATATTTGACGTTATCAGTGGGGCTGCGATGCATTCATGCTTAAATTAGATTGGACTGTTTTTCAGCAGTTATTTGGTTCTATCATGAAAGAAAAGGCAAGTTCAAAACAAAATACCTGAACTAACTAAAATACTTGAAATGAGCTGATTGAGGCCTTTCATTTTTAGAGTAGTTTTTCTGAGTTTAACGATGGACCCAAGGGACATTGTCATATTAGAGGTTTGATAATACATCAAGCTCACAAGACAAAACATGATATTGGGTTCAGTAGGAAGGTGATCAAGAAGAGACTTAATTTGAACAACGTGGTTGTTCAATCCTGTTTATGTCCTTGTTTTCCAAAATATAATAAAGAAAACAAGTTTCATAACTTGTTTGAAAGTATCTCTGTAGTCCTATAGTGGTACTACATAAGAAAGCTCTGAAACAGATGCAACTTAGCATTGCTGCCAGTTATATTCTCAAAGTGTTTACAAAATGTACAGTATTTTATATATTGCTCTATCATAGTTTATTTTACTCCAATTGCTGTCACAAACAATTCAAAATTAGAGTTTCTTCATGCTAACATTGGCTACATACTGTAACTATAGATTTTATGAGCACAACCTTTACCCCTTAAGGCTATCATGATGGATCTAGCTATATAGGTTATAATACTTTACTGCTGCTGTCACATTTCCCATCTTGCTATGTATTGTGTTGTTTCTAAAATAGTTTTTTGGGGGTGTAAAATGAAAAAAAACTAATAGAATTTTGTGAATTTTTAAAAATTTTGTAATAATTGAAACATGTGTTGCTACTTTTGATGCACTTCCACTCAGCCTAGCGTGCTGTTGTGGAAAAAAGACTATTTTACCAAGCACAGTCAGGTGGAAGCACTCAATCAGGTTTATTCATATATTGTGCACATTACAGAGAGCTTGCAGGACAACCAATAATGAAGCAGGTCTGGGTGAAAAGCTCTACCGGGCAGAGACAACACATGGGTTTTATACCAAGGTAAGGAATCCACCAGACAGTCTGGTTCCCTTGCAGCTGCAGCATAACAACTTCCAACCTTGTGTATGTAGCCCAAACAGGTTCTTTTGGTGAGAGTTGACAAGCATTTTATATAACATGATCAGCAGATGTTAATTTATAGTAATTTTCCACCACAGTGCTTATACCAAGAAAAATGGTGTGAGAATCATTTCTGGTGTATACGTTCCTTTTCCAAGACATCATCTCATGGCTTTTAACTTATTTTTTCTATTGATGGGTCAACAGTAAATGAAATTCAGATGTAAATGAAGTAAATGAAATGAAGTTTCCGGGCTCTCTCTGTTGCCCCGAGTGTTAGTTATTAGTAATTGATTATTTTAGCAAAGACTTGTTCAATGTTTTTATAACCAAGTGAAGTTGACCAGTCAGAGAAGGATTCTTTTTAGCCAAGTTCACCATATAACCGAACAACATCTAAGACTTTTATGTCAGTAGAGGTCATCAAACCTCTAACAGGCATCAAAAAAGCTCACCTCTATTAGGATGTAATGTACAAATGCTACTGAAAATCTCGTACTAATTTTATCATTTGATAGATAAATGCACATTTTATCAAGTTTGTGAAAAAAACCTCAGACCTTTTAATCTTTGGCTGCAAATGTATCTATTCTTTCTGAATGGAATCATGCACCTTGACTTGAAGCAACCCGAATGCCATGCAACGTGATAATTTCAACTGACACATTATGCAATTAGGATCCTCCCCAATTTTGTGGCGTGTCATCGTGTGACAATGAGACTGAGCAGAGACCACTTCAGGAGCAGCTGCTCTAATAAAGAAAGACATTTATGGCATGTTCACAGGAGGGAGGGGGAGATACCTTTAGCCATCTGATTACCTTCACTTCAATGTGCATGCAGCCAACATGACAAATGACTAGAACGCTTTCGATGTAGGATCTGCTGTAATAATGGGTAAGCATTTCTAGCACTCCAGTATTGTGGAACATTTGTGTGGCAGTGTCCAGTATTACAGTTTGCACATTTATTTCCTTTAAGTCACATTATTCCATTTTATATAACACCAAAATTGATATCACTCAATTAAATCAGTAAGTTAATTTTATGTGTTCTTAAAATCTATCCATCTATTACTGAAATTACAAGAATATCCATATGCAGTTTGCCAAAAGCCAGTTAGGGAGCACAGTAAATGTGTGAGATGGAGCTCTGGTACAGTGAGACCAAAACAGTATTTATCTGATGAAGAAACAATGTTGTGACCCCGTTCTAATCACTTTGCTACAATGTCATTTTACACCTTTGATCAGAAAATTTCACAAGGACCACACATGTGTCATTTTATACTTGACTTGAGAATATTTAGTACCCACTTTGACGATTGACAATTTGAACCATTATGATACACTCAAATTTTATTTGATAAAAGCTAATTAAACTTAAAGCTAATTAAACCTGCTGCTTAGATTTGGGTTTTACACAACGCCTAAATAGTAACCAGACCCAGAAGCAATAAAAACAATGTGCAATATGAACTTTTTGGAAAATGTCTTCCAATGAAATCAAATTTTGAGAAATTTGATATTTTGTTATCGGAATTTATTTAGGTAATTTATTAAAATACTTCCCTGCAATGAGAAATAAACTGAAACAAAATTGTCATCAACATGGATATAAAATGGTTTGTTTACTGGTCCAAAATTAAAAAGAAGGTTGGGACAAAACAGCAGCACACAAATAAAGAATAGAGGTTTGAATTGGATAAGGATTCACTCTTGGAAGATATTACAAAATCCCCTCATCTTCCTCAGTCCAATAAAACCACTGTATACCCTGAGTCTAGTGGTGCAGTTTCCAGATTTAACATTAAATGTCATACCTCTCCGTAGCACAAAGCAAATAAAACATTGCAATATATGTGTCATTAAGAGTCAGACATCAATAAAAAACTGAAATAAGTATATATATGAAACTGGTAATATATCAGAAATGTTTAATATTCTGCATGTGCTTTATGCAGCCTCCAAATCTCCTTTAATAACTCTACCAGCTTTCATTTCAAGAAGGAATTGTGTTTTTTCCAACTGTAGTTTGTAAACATGTTTTGTCTTTGTAATGACCTGTAAAGTCTAGCGGATATTTTTCTATTTAAACATATTTTTGACCTTCAGCCTCGCAAACCTAGAGGTAAAGAATGTACCTGACTTAAGTGCAGTGTAGTTTTCTTTTTTGCTTTTATCTCAGATAACAACAGGGGGAGACTGAAGTCCGGCTCATGCTACGATGCACTGACCCACATGAGGGGGGAAAGTTTCTTTGGTGGAGGCTTCTATATGTGTTAGCTTGAGTGTGAAAGGAAGAGAGGGGTAGACTTGGCCATGTTGCCTTCATTTCTCATCACATCACCAAGTTGGCTTTGCCCTTTTGCTTGCCTTTTCATCCTTTGCTCTTTCTCCGCTCACCGTTGGTGATATACCTCCTCTCTTTTGTTCTTCTTGCTTTTTCTGCATCAAGATTTTTTTTATCTTGTCTTCCACCTACCTGTCATTAATTTACTTTTTCGCCTTGTGCCTTCCTACTCATCATTCTTCCTTCTCAGTTCCTTATTTCTCCGCTCACACTTCCTCGTCATCACCAAGTCCCCCCTCCTCCCACCGGTCTCTCTTGCTGTTTCTCTCTCATAGCCTGGGGTGCTTTGATCGCTCGTTCTTAGCCTCCTTATCCTGCCTCCTTCTCTCCCATCCGTTCATCCCGTCTTCCCCACTGTGCTGTCATCAATATCACAGTCATCAGAGAATTCCTTCTTTATCCTTTTCAGTCTCGCTGTGGTTATCTTTAAGATCTGACTTTCTGCATCTCACTCCATGTCTCGCAGTCTCTCCGTCTCCTCCTGTTGATTGATTTCATGTGTAATGGCTCTTCTGGCCTCGTCCTCTCTTTTTCCAACCCGTGCTTTCCTTCCTTATTTTCCATAACTCGTCTCTTCTTCCTGCATCTTTTTGATAGGCAGATCACTATCACCGTCAGATTCACACACATACTCAAACTTCAATCACGCAAGACCCAAACCCGGCCAGCCTCTAAGGATTATGGGCCATCTATATCATCCCCTCCTCTCCTCTTGTCTTCAGGCTGTATCCATCTATCCCTTCTGCTCTTCTATGTACAACTGCCAACTCATCCATCAACCTCTTGCCCCCTATATACTGTAAAGCTGGATATATATCAGCTGCCCCATCTTTTCCCCTCATCTTTTCTTCCACACATTTTATAGTTCAGTGTACCTGCCACGAATGAACAAACAGACCTCGAAGGAAATGTGTTAAGTATTTGCACACATATGGTGCTGGCATTATTTGTTACAAATTACCCTCTGGACTGAGGAGCTCGTAGACATTCATCCAATTTAATCTGCAGCTGCACTGGGTGCCACACTGCCTGGCCATGCAGAGGGTGAGATTTTTATTAATGGTCTCAATGTCACTTTCAGCATCCTGTCATGCCAGGATGCATTACATGGTTTTGAATACATTAGAGTAAGACCTTACTGGCAATGCTATCAAATCTGACAATCTAATAGAACATGTGACATTGTCAGCAGAATCTGACTTAGCCTTTTGGATATGATTCACCGTGAAGGCTTGTCACAATAAGCAATTTATCGATTAATTGCTTGATAAAACGATTTTGATCATTTCCAGATGCAAGTTTGTTTTTGTCGTGTCTGCCCCTTTTTCTAACAAAGAAACTGAATGACTTTGGTGCAAAAAGGTATTCCTCCCCTTTTCATTTCCTTAGCGTAATGGGTTCCTACGGGGAGCGACAAATGACAGTGAAAAGAATCAGTTTTCCGCCACTCTCCAACACATGGGAATTGATAGCGATGACAGCGACCAAAGTTAAATATTTATAAGCTTTCCTGTGTTGCGTCACTAGCCCGCGTGTACACATTTATGTGTACAAGCTCAAAAATTCACATGCACAGTTTTCACCAATAATTTGGCTGGAGGAGGGCAAGGGATTGTCATCTTGCAATGCAGGTTCCATAAGAAATGAATGGAGAGGAAGCTTGTAACAGTAACTTGCCAGGTTCATGGTGTTCTGCCACATAGTGTAGCATGAAACCAGAGAAACGCTGGTTTAAAAGCTGAACGTGACAGCTGCAGTCTGGGAGCATTTTGAATTCAAAATGAATGATAGGGGTGAACCAATGATATGCTGCATTTGTCGTAAAACAGTAGCAACTATACACGGCAATACAACAAACTTGTATCTGCACCTAAAACATAATGATCTGATACAACTTGCCAAAAAAAAAAAGAACTACAACCAAATTTATAAGTTTTTTTCCACAAAAAGTCCTAACAGGTAGTATTGCCTGTTTTTCCCGTCTGAGCCTAATCATTCATATATTTTGAAGGGCAAATTTGTTTACATAGACCTCATAATCCATTTTATTTGCTTTTCGCTTGTTCATTTATTTTGGATATTTAGAACGTCTTCCAGTTCCATTTTTAAATGTTATTCAGAAATGAGTTTATTAATCTTTGAGAGAGTTTACTTGCATTATTATCCAATTTTTATGATAAAAATGACATTTTCATTTACAGCAATAATTTTTGGGACAATTAATCGCTCCACACTCTCCACAGTTGATACATGAATGCTTGGTTTGAGGGATTGCTGAGGGATTGTATTTTGCATTGAGTCAATGATTCAATGTATTGCTACATACTCAACTAGGAGGAGTGGATGCTGAAAGGCAATGACTCGAATCAATCTGTTGAGTTTCCTTAGATAGAAATTTTTAAACTAATTTGAATAATAGACTGAGCCCACTGTACTGTTTGATAACTAGGATCAGGTGGGATGTCTGTATGATTGAATTGGAATGATTTTTTGTAAAGTGCCTTAAGAAGAGATTTGTTGTGAACTGTGCAAGCATTTAGGCACCCCTGAATAGTTGCCATGGGAGATTCAAGGATTCCTCAAACACGCACGAAAGAATCAAAGCAACACTCCAACTATGTTTTTGATGAGGGAATAACATTATAACATTACTTAAAGATTGTAAAAGCTGATTTTACACAATACCAGCCCATAATAGAACAGTTTTAAGCCACATTTTACCTCTTGAGAATTAGTTTAGACACCTCTTAAGACCACTTCCAAGCAGCCCTGTCCTGACAGCTTCGCAGACTTGCTCCTCGCCTTCTTTGTGAAGCACATTCTTTGTGATGATGTTGTTTTGCTCCCTCATGATGAGCAAAGCTTGATGTAATGATCTTTTGATGGTGTGGTCACTTTTTGTCTACTTGATTGTGCTTTGGATAAAAGTGATCGAGTTTAATCAAAGTGTTTAAGAGTGCAATGCACTGCTCCCTGAGAAACCTTCTATCCAGCTCTGATTTCACACCGAGAAAGCTCTTCGTTGCTCAGAATAACAATTTGACTACTGACACTTTCACTTTGTTCTGATGGCACTGTCTCAGTGTCAGAAAGCTCCTTCGTAAGCAATGTTCAGTTAGAAACCTCAGCAAAGGCTATAGTTATATCGGTTAAAAAATAGTTTTAAAGAGGTGCGTTTGACAGGGCCTTTTAAAGGAACAATTGATTCATCCTGTATAACAATGAACAGAATAAGCATGTTAAATGACACAAAAAATATGTCATTAAATACTTAAATACATAATTTATATTTATTAAGAAAAATAAATACAAAAATGATTTTAACATATATGAATACAAAATTTGTAATGGTTTAGGGTTGTACTTATTTAACTAAGTATCTCTATTATGCATTTCATCGTTTAAACATTTAAGTGGGACCTTTGGACTCTGACACCTCCATTTGCTTTACATTTTGTAAAATCTAACACTGTTAAACTAATTTTTGTTGGTAGCCTTTAATTCATTGAGGCAAAAAAGAATCAAAACTAAAGTTCAAGGACTTCTAGGGGAATCTGCAGCCAAAATTAATTGATAGGTATTTTTTTTAGTTGATTTATTCATTGATATATAAAATTATGCATAAACAAACAAGGGTTTGTACCATCTGCCCTCCTGTTTCTTGGCTGCAATTCTGCTGCACAGCGGACATATGGGCTTTAGAGGCATCGTTGTATTTGCCAAATGTAAAACCATTTGGAAGTGGAATAAATGCTGATATGTGATATTACTTTGCAAAGTTACAGGTCTTATTTGATATTGTGTTCCAGCTTATAAAAACAGCTGAAGCTGTTGGAGAGCAGAGTTTTAAATCTCCAGCTTCTGATTTGTACTCTTTCTGTGGGTGTGCATTAACTTGTTGCCCTTGTTGATAAGAGGTTTGTTTGGGTATTTCAATAGCAGAAGTGGATAAAATCTCACATTCATTTCTAAAACCTAAAAAATGTAAAGCTCCCAAAGTGCAAGTAGAACAAATACCAACAATAACACCTGAATGACTCATCTGTGCAGCTGCGTTTATGACTTCAAGCTAGGAACTTCAGATTTTTCTACACTTCTGTGTTTTATACAATATTTGTCCCTCTATTTGCTTTTGTATTTGTCTGTAAATCTTAAAGAGTTTTGCTGGAGACATATTGCCCGATATCCTCAGCTTATCAAAGTTTTATTTTAGACTTACAGTCATGCTGTTCAGGGCATGTGCACACCCACACACAAGTAACCATACTGACCTTCAGCTCCTCCCACCATATGTCCACAAATCAAAGAACAGATGCTGTCTGCCAGTCAACTAAACAGCCTGACATTTAGGGCAATTAGGGCAGAAGAGGGCGATTTAATGGTAGATCAACAGATTGAGGCACTTAAAGAGGAAAACTGATTGATAGATAGATTACTATTATAATTAGTATCATTTTCAGCCCTGTCCATATGAATCATATTTAGAATCCATACAGTGAGATAAAAGTTAATATTCCATAATTACTCTAACAGTTTTTGTTCAAGTTTGACCCTAGCGATGCCATTTAGTATTCATATTCTATAATCATGGCCTATTATGCTCATTTCCAGTTTCATATCATTCCAGCACATAAAAGTGACTTTCTGTGACTCATTCAGAAATAAAATATTAAAGAGAATGCTACTTTTTCATCTTAGCAGTTCTTATCTGGTCACAGAGAAACAATCTTAAATTATAAAATTTTTACAAAAAACAATAAAAATAAAACTGAAAACAATCCCCAGTGCCAGAATTATTGGCATGTCTGATATCAATACATATGGAACCAAGGATATTTATTCATTCCTCTTTGCACTCTATGAACTTTCCATAGTTTTGCGTCCTCTTATGCTTTTTTTCTGCTCAGCTAACCTAAAAATATTCTCTATGGGATTTAGGTTTGTGGGCTAAATGGACAAGGAGGTTGATTTTGAATCTGGTGAATAATTTCTGATCAGAGGAGTCCAAGTCCAGGCCTCTGTGCTACCATCTTACAAGTTTTAGATGCATCACTGTACCTGAATCAAATAGCTTCACTCCCTCACCAGCAGTCATTAAATTCTGCCGAGGCCTTGTAACAAGCACTTCAGTTGATCTAGATGTGCTGCAGAAGTGACGTATGTAAAGGTTCCAGAATGTTAGCTCTCGAGGACTAGATCAGGGCTCCTCTGTTTTAGATCATGATCCCGCTGAATGACCCATTTCCTGTAGAGGCCACAAGATTTCTGTTGAAAACCTTCTGGTGTTTTAAAGAGTTACTGGTGTCATCCATGTATGCATGCGGATTACAGTTAATTCTTACAATATCGAGAAGACTTTTGTACTGTGTCTTCATGATGTCTACAACATTACATTAGATATCTGGGAAGGTTTTTAAAAACCAGTTTATCTCCAAAATCAGAGCCTTTTTTCTAAAAAAAAAAATTAAATAAAAAAAAAAATTCAGCTTTACTAGTATTGTTTTTAGATTCTATATACGAACGACAGCAAGTCAACAAAAGGCTCACCTGCCAGTCAATTAAACAGCCTGACATCTAGGGCAATTAGGGCAGAAGAGGGTAATTTAATGGTAGATCAACAGCAAACAACCAAATCTGATCAGCACTGTTAAAATCATTGTTTTTTGCTGAACCATAAAAGGATCTCAAATAATCAAGACCTCAAAGAAATTAAGACTTTCACTCTACCCTGTTGTTATCTGAGTCATAGCCTATTCACTCAACAAAACAAAGTAAATGAGAGTACTAAATTAGAGACAAACTCAAGGTAATGCTAATCCAAAGGAAACAAAAACTATCAAAAAATGTAAAACTGCAAAGTAGACTAAAGTAAGCATTTGGAACAATAGACTAAAGCACTACTGAATAAATTTCCACTAATCACAAATTTATGATAGAAATAGACAAGAGGTTTTCCATTTCTGTAAAAAAAAAAAAAAAAAATCAGATGAATTTTTTTCAGCTGGTTTTAACATATTATATTGTTTTTAACACAATTAATGTTAATGTTGTTTGACATCCCTAAAAGATTTAGATCACTTCCTTGACTGCTAGATTTACGAATGATTGCCAATATTCCTAACGCCAGTATACTTCAGGATAATCAGGAAGAGTCAATGAATAAAATAGAGCGACATTGCAGTAACATGTTCAGTCTTGCTCTGTCGCAGTTTGAATGAAATCATTCCATGTTTTGACAAACAGCTTCCTGTTAAATAGTTACTTATGCATTTTGTGCTTCCTCTGATATACCTCACAATACTTTTGGGGTCCTTTTCTCAACATTTACTCTGAAGAGTGTTATTGTTACCACAACTTGGTCATAAGGGGGGGGGAGCTGTCACTTATGGTCACCTGATGATTTTTAGATTCATCTCTTGTACTAATATCAGAAGCCAGCTCTGTTATTACATTCAGCAAAATAAACAATACTAAACAAATAGCTCCTGCATCACATTTCTCAACTTCTGGAGTGTCCATTCTCTCTTATAACAATTCATGTGCTAAGTTGAGTGTTGGTAAACCGTGTGTGTTTCACGTTTGTGCGTCTTTCTAGGTTTGTGTACATTCTGGCTATTTGAATGTGCTTTCATCCATGTGCATGGGTGAGGCAGAGAGGCACAGAGGAGGGATTCTGGGGTATTGGCAAGAGCTAAATGTCATCTCAGACTTCTAAAACAAATAGCTCCACACTTAGCGTTTACCGCATCAAAGAGCCAACCAAATTGTCTCGCACCTTTAAATCATTTCTCCTGTTCCTGTTCTTTTCTGTCACATCCTTTGCTTCCCCTAAGCAGCTCACAAAGCTGTACATCCAAGACAAAGAAATTCACACATAAACTGAACTCAAGTTAAATGGGTGATGCAAATATTTGATTTGCTGAATCTTGCTGGAAAATATCCCTAAGCCAGTCATGCAGTGATGCCATGAAAACTGAAGGTTCTCTCAAGAGCACTTTCTCACACTGTCAACAAAACTGTCATCCGAGTCACAGAAGCCATTTTAAATGTGCAGATAATGCACTGAAGATGACAAATGGACATACTTAGTTTTTACTGGAGCTCTGGGGCAATGGTCTGCTGAGCAGGACCCCATTTTTCCTTTATCATTTGTGCTACGAAAGCACTCACACAAGGACATACCTTTGCTTTGGGTAAACATGCAGTTAATTTATTGTGCCTTTCAGCCAAACGGAGTTAATAAAAACACAAATGTATACTGTAGTTCAGTCAGAAGCACATCAAGAATTTGACCCACGTGTTAAAATGCATGAACATTATAATACAGTGCTTGCACAACCACAAATCTCAGTGAACAGAAGGAAAAGGTATGTTTTTTTGTTTACAAATAAAAAATATGAAAAATGTGTCATGCATCTGTATTGAGGTTGTTTAGCTCCGTACTTCAAATGCGGTGCAACCAATTGTCTTCAGTCATGACCTAATTCATATGGAGCCCACGTGTGCTATCTAAACCCCTTATTAATACACTTGTTCTGTGGAGCCCAACACTAACACTGGGCACACCATTGTCAAGCTGGATTGAGCTAAACCCAGGTTTTGGGAAAAACTTGTTAGGAGCTACAAAAGCTGGGTGCAGAGTTTCATTTTTCAACAGAACCACACAGCCAGAGCGAAGAATGGAATAGCTGGGTTAAAAGCTTATTTGTGTTCGGATGACGCTGCTAAAGTCCAGACCTAAATAATTAATAATTGAGAATATTTGACAAAATTTGAAAATACTTGTATTAAAGAATAAAATAAAATGTTTGAGCCCTTCTGCAAAGTGAAATGGTCAGTCCTGAAAGACATGCAGCTGTAGTTGCACCAGATGTGGTTGTATGAACTACAAACCCTGCAGGGGCTGAATACAAATGTATGCCATACTTCTTAGATTTTTTTTTTGTAAAACATTTTGTATCATTTCTGTTATACTTCAAAGTTATTTGATAGCTTATTTTGGTCTAATAAGCTAAATCAAATAAATTACATTGGACATTGTGGCTGTATCAAAACAAAACATGAAAAAAAATTAAGGGGAATGAATTGTTTTGCTAAGCACTTCTAAATACAACATAAAAACGAGCATTGGGGTAAACACGCTCTTGCCACACTGGTATTAAAGTAGTAGTAAGTAACATTTGGAGGCTACTTAGGGCACTCTGTGGTGCTTTGATGTGTTTGAGTACTTTTAACTGCCACTACAAATGATAATGGTGTCTAAGTTAATTGTTGTGTTATGGAGACAATTTGCATGAGAACAGAGAGCTAAAGTTATTGAAAAAAAGAAAAGAAAAACTACAGACAATGAAAAGTGACGTGTCTTTCTCAGAAGAATTATTAGATTACCGTCGCCAAGCAGTCACAGTAATAAGGTTCTGTCACAAAGTATTAAACTGCAAAATGCCACATGCCTCAAGTTATGACAGCCTTTCAGAAAAAAACTTATTGGGAAAAAATATTTAACATGGTCATTCCCAAATAGTTTCTGACACACCATCTATGCTATAAAGAGACATGAAAAGGCAAGTGCAATATGCCAAACAGAGATCAAGCACAACTATAATTTCTAATCAGGATTCCGGGTGATATATAAAATTTACCCCCTTGGATCGATCCAAGCAGAGATATGGGTCGATACAGGAAATAAGCATTCAGCAAGATGATTGCATGTATGGCTGTCAATGATTTAAAGGTGATGTACACATGGAGGAGATTAAGGCTGCTCAGAGACAGGTGTAGCCTCATGTAAAAAGTCTCACTGACTCTACATGAAGTTGTTGATAATGAGATCTAAGAGATCACACACTCTGTTTCTGAAAAACTGTAACAATGAACACAAAAGTTATCTTCAAACTTTTATATGTACATTCACGGAGAGAGTTATTTTGATTGATTTGTATTTTGAAAAAATATCCTAATTCCAGCTTCAACAAGACAGACAATGAGCCTATAAGATTCTGAATGTGTAAGCAATTATATTTTAGATGTAGTTAGACAGAAATAATCTCTATTCAACAGCTTTAAAGCTTTTCCCGAACAAACCTGTCTACTTAAAATCTGTAGGTGATAATCTAAGATGTTGAATATATTACACTTTTGTCGAGAAATTTAATCCTGATCTAAGTCAAAAAGATTAGAGATCATTTGAAGAACTCGTTGACTATATGGAGAGAAAGTTAATTAGATAAAGGAATTGAAATGTAGGCAGAAAAAGGATGATATGGAAGTTTAGAATGTGAATGAAGACAGATGAGTGTTTTATCAAGTAGACCTTTAAGAAGATCCTTAAAAAACTCATACATTTGCCATCCTGCCTTTTAATAAAATATACCAGTGGGGGTGTAGAATTATATTTGTTTTCTGCGGAGCATAGCTCTGTTCTTTCTGTAATAACCATTTGCTGCAAGCTGTCAGTATGATAGCTGCAGATAAACTGCTGAGACGTGTTTTAGTGCAAAACACAGTCGCCAGATTTTTTTTTTTTTTAAGTTGTTGACTTACAATGTTCTTTAAAGCAATATGCATCAGCTTTACAGTGAATACATCAAAAAGTAAAAACATTCAATGAGTAATGAAGTGTGGACATAAATGCCATGTTGACGTTAGAGGATAATGGGCAACCTGCTTTGAAACTGTTTTGAAAGCAACAGTACCTCAAATAAACTCTACAACCAAGGGATGCAGAAAAGCAACTTTGAATGCAAAACATATTTAACCTTGAAACCTTGACATACAACAGCAGAAAACCACACTGGCTGCCACTCCTGTCAGATAAGAATAGAAAACTGAGGCAACAATTCAGGCAACTCATCAAAAGTAGACAATAACAGGTTCGAAAAAAAACATTGTCAGAGCCAAAGATTCTAGATGTCATATGAAACATTCAGATGGTAAGGTCAATATTTGGCTTAAATACATTGGGAGGATTCTTTTTATTTGGCTGCAATCTGTAACCGTTCAGGTCTGTCATGGTGGCATAATAAAGTGGGGGACATTTTCTTTTTACACTTTGACTAATTTCAAAACACAGTGATTATAGTGTTTAGAAATTTCCTGGTGATTGGCTGCATTGACTGTGGACTTCAGAAAACACAGTGGACCAACACCAACAAATGACATGGCACTCCAAAATATCACTGACTGTGGAAACGTCACACTGGACTTCAAGCAATGTGGATTCTGTGCCTCTCCATTCTTCTTCCAGATCCTGGGACCCCAATTTCTAAAAGAAGACTTTCCTTTTATTTGAAAGCAGGACTCTGGACCATTGCACAAAAGTTCAGTACCTTTTCTCCTTAGTCCAGGTAAGATGCCTCTCACAGTGTCTCTGGTTCAGGAGTGGCTTGACACCGAGAATGCAACATTTGGAACCCGTGTCTAGAACTCATCTGGAAAGGTCTTCTGGGATGGTTTTCATTTGACTTTCCTCTCAAGGCTGTGGTGAATCTTTTCCTACCACACTTCTTTCTTCCACTCAATTTTTGTTAATATGCTTTCATACAAATCTCTGAAAACAACCAGCTTCTTCATCAATGATCTTTTGAGGCTTACCGTGCTGAAGGATATGTATGACCATCTTCTGGGCAAGTCAACAGGCTTCCTCATGATTGTGTATCCTAGTCACGCAGAGTGAGGCTGCTTAAAGGCTATTTAGCTGATTAAATGAGTTTACATAAATGACCCTTTTCAGAATATCCACATTTTACATTTTCTGAGACATTGAATTTCAGATTTTCATTATCTGGAAGCCATGATCATAAAAATTACAAGAAATAAAGACTTAAGATGTCTGATGATTCAAAATAGTATACGAGTTTCACTTTCTGAAATGACTGGCAAGGAATACAGCATTTTTCTACAATATTCTAGAGATATTCTAGTAAGTGCTACAGTATTTCTCACAGTGTATGTGTTAAGGAGGAATCGGTGAGCAGGGAGCTCATAATGACTGAAAAATGTGGCAAATATCTTCACAGAAGTACTTAAGGAAAACTCTAGAATGATGCCATTATGTCAGTGTTTACTTCAGGGTCATGGAATAATAATATGATTCACTAAAACTGACTAGCGTAGCTGCGACAATAGCATTAAAAGTGAAAAGAAGCCCACAAAATAGAACACCCAAGGATTAAGAGTGTGAAATTGCATCCACACATGTGGGGATCTAGCCGATATCCAAGCAGAGTATTTTTGAAATCTTATTCACTTGTGGTTTTGTCTCACTCTGTTTCTCCTGAATGTTTAATGGAGGGAGGGTGAACAGTGCTGAAAAGTGGCACTGTGAACAGCACTCAAAACTTTCTTTCTGAACTGCCTGAAGTAATCCTTTCTTTTCCCAGTTTTCCGTATGCTTACTGTTTCTCCTTCCATTCTCCTTTTCGGCTTCTTGTTGCTAATTCAGACTCATTGTGCTTAGTCACGTAGACGTCATAAAGTTCGCTGTTCTTGCTGAACATTTTTCTTTTCTCCTCTTTTAACGAGCAGATGTCCACTCCACCGAGCACTTACCCTCTCCAAGTAAAGGTCCATTTCAAGGAGTATTAAATACCAAGAAATCAATGCAGGCTGTGCCTTATGTGTGCGTGCGTGTGGACTGCATGGGCATGTCTTTTAGTGGGTGGTGAGTTTTTGTGAGCGCCTGTGAGTTAGTGTGTGCTTGAATTATTTATGAGACTAAAGTGCTCCACTGGGAGAAATGCAATGCATCTTATTCACAACATTTCTATGTTTAAAACATGCATTGCTTTAAGAGGCTTACGATTTTTAATCTGAAACTGGACAACATGCAAGCTTTTTTCATTGACAGATTAACTGATTTGAATAAAAAAAGAAGTTAACAAAAATTAATTGTGTGACGCTGTCTTTTTGTATTAATGAATACTATGACAATAAATCTAAAACTTAAAAAGCCCTGATGAATTATTTCCACTTCACCATGTATCATACATAAAAAATATCCTATAGAGAAATGTAATTATATTTAGCTTCACTATGCTGATGTGCTTGCAACAAAATGTCCTCTATTTTTTAAACTGGCTTTGTGTAAAGTACCTTTAGCTAGTCAGTAAAATTGACACTACAGTTAAAACAGTTGTATGAGACATGAACTTCGTTTAATTTGAGTGCATTATTCTTATGTTTTCTTTAGGTTAAATATTCCAAAACAAAAAAATATTTTAATTTATGTAATTGTATGCAAGTGGCACACAGACATGTATCCCCTTCTGTGTTCCACACACAGATTTAAGGTGTATTTTTCTTTTTACTTAGAAAAGACAGCTTGTTGAATTCTGTGTTACGGAGATGACAGGTACCACCCAAAAATCCCAGAATATCCTGCAGTGTGACATCTGTGCTCATTCTCTAAAAGAAACCCCAGGTTTTTTTTAAGATAAGACTATTTAGGAACCTTTACTATCAAAATGAGAGACTTCCTTACTGCTGAGGTCAATAACCTACTGGAATTAACAAGCTTGTTTTGAGTTTTAATCTTCTAAGTGGTAAAATGAAAAGAAAAAACAAAGTGAAGAACAGCAATATAGATGTAATATAAATGTTTTCTGCAGAGAGCGAGGACAATTTTTAATACAGGGATTTTCCTGATAGTGCAGCCATGCATTTATGTTTTTGACTAAAATAAACTAATTACTTTGTATGCAAATTCATTATTATCATCTGTAACAGACTATCATAAAAATCTAGTTCTGGCTAACACCTTGAGGGCTGACAAATAATCTGAAGCTAAAAAAAAAAATCTCACAGAATAAAGAGATTCCAGCATACATATTAGGAAAAAGACACAGATGGGGCGACAAGGATGAAACAAGCTGTGTTGAAGTTCAAGTGAATGCATGTGGAAATTTGTCCTCATCTGATTTTGTTTCATTGTTTGTATCTATACGTCAGTACTCTTGCCAATATGAATCAGAGTGCTTTTAATAACTTGAACTATCTAGTGTATCTTTGTGTATTTGGTCTTTGTTTTAAAAAAAACACAATTGAAAATAATCACAGAGTGATAAGGGCTTTTATCTCAGAGTCATGCATAGATGAACAACGTGATTGCATCCCACACTAAAAATGATCCAGTCATGCATGTTGACTACTGACACAAATAATCAGAGGAGGATCCGGGAGACTACCATTATTTACTTTTTTTTTTTTTGCCAAAACAGCATGAATGTTTTCATCTAAACATGTTATGAGGATTTAGTAATTTGCTGCTGACTGCAGCAGCACCTCAATTAATTAGAATATCAGTTGTTTTTGATTCAGTAATTACATTTGTTGATAATGTCTTAAACCTAATGAATACCCAAAGTTCAGCTTCTTTGAAAATTTTAATATGCCACAAAAGAAAATAAATAAAAATAATAAAGAAACAGCTTACACAATCATAGGAAAGACTGCTGACTTGACAGTTGTGCAGCAGACAGTCACTGACACACTCCACGGGAAGGGTAAGACAGAAAATGTCACTGCTAAAGAAGCTGTCTGCTCAAAGGGTGCTGTATCCAGCCACATTAAAGGAATGTTGAGTGGAAGGAAAAGAAGGGGCGGAAAAAGTTACATAAGCAATAAAAATAAGGAAGAATGGGAAAAAAAGCATATTCTAGAAGTTGGGGGGTATTTCATAAAATGTGACAGGAGTCAGCAATTCAGGAGCCACCGCAAACAGATTTATTTGGGATTTGGGCTGCAACTGATGCATTCCTTGTGTTCAGTCAATCCTTTACTTGATACAATTTCAGAAGATGAAACCTGGGTTAAGGAGAAAAGGGGCTGGACGTTTTCTCAGTAGTTCAAAGTCTTTCAGATGAAAAATTAAGTTAGCATTTTTTTTCGAAAATCTAGGTCTTAGGCACTGGAGAAAGAATGTCCTTGAAATTCAGAGTGAAGTTTCCACAGTGTCAAGGCGTTGATCTAATGTTTTGTGAACATTGTTGGCTTTTCATCAAGCAGAAAGGCAACAGAACTTCCTGCTTCCCTCTGTTGAGAATCTTTATGGGGATTCTGATCTCGATCTGCAGCAGATTGTGGTACCTCAGCACACTGCTAAAAGTGCCAATACCTGGTTTACTGGCCATGATATCACGATGCTGGATTTAAGAACTGTGCTGGATTGTTATGTACACCGGGCTGATCTAAAGGCTGTAAACTAAATTGAATATTGTCAAGAAGAACATGAGGGACACCAGACTCAATAAAGCCTACAAATTGAGGGACACTATGAAACAACCCTGATTTTCCTTAATATACCAAGAATGCAACAAGCTGATTGCCTCCATGCCATGATAATCTGAAACAGAAATTCAAGCAAAAGGACCTTCTGCCATTTTCTTCAACAGGAATACATTTCTGTATTAAGCAGCACTGATTCAAACCAACACAAAACCTCACTATAATTATGGAAATTTTGCCAAGATGGTTTGCGTAACAGTAAATCCCATTCATGGCCTTGGTGCCTCACTGTTCTACATTTCTGACATAAATCCCTGCTCTGCAGCAACTAAGTCAAATGAATTTGCAAGTTTTATTAAAATATCTTAAATGACTTCATCCCACTTTCTCCAGAGTAGTAGGAAAAAAATTAACAAACACTAATTTGTAAAAATTAGTACACTAAGGCGTAGTGTCTGGTAAAAATATAGTGAGAGTAGAAGTACTGTCACAGCTGGGTTTTATATTTATTTAAAAGTCACAAAAAGCATATATATTTCATTATTTTCTAAAGCATGCAAACATTACCTTTCATGCCCAGTGGATTAACACAAAGCTGCATGTGTTTCTATGTGCCTTATCTATTTAATAACAGCTCATGAAATGCAGACATGTCTGTTTTAACTAAGTGGTTGTCCTGAGGCGACACTAAACAAGCACATCAGGCTGTGTAGTGGCATATCCCCGGGAAAAGCATCTTTGTGCTTGTGCAAATATATGTGTGTTAGTCATGACATGTTGCTGAAGCATGAAAATGAATATGAATGACTAAAACTTGTGTCATGGTGTTGGAGTTTGACATTTCATTCAGCTGCTGTGGATAACCACTGCAGGAAGAAGCTCGAATTAAAAACAACAAAATATGTCACAGTTGTTGTCGTTAGCGGAGCTTGACAACAACCATCATTTATATGATGATAAAAAACAAGAGTGGCTTTTGAGGCAAACATAAATTAGCATATTTAGGGCGTATTATACACAGTTTAGCTATTTTATGTGTACTCTACAACCTGTATAGCATGAGTTGGGAAATTTGGGGCTTTTCCTTCGGTGCATCTTGTCCTCCTTGTGGAGTTTGTAGGAAATTGTAAATAAATTCAAGAAAAGCAACAAAGAACTGGCCGGTATGTTTATATTACCAAACCAGTGCAGTCAGTGTAGTTTGGGTAGGCAAGTATTTGAAAAGCAAAATCAATGCCACTCTGCTAACGACAGAGATTTTACAAAGACTATGTGCTACATGCACTGTGTGTACATTAATGGATGAGAACTGCTAAACCATATGTCTAGTAAACTAACTTTTTATTGGTGGCACAGACTATGACTACATTCGTTGCTGCAAGATTTTTTTGTTGTTTCTTTTCCTTTCACGCTGCAGAGGATCCATCAACTCAAGTCACTCAACCGACTGAAGGGAACAATCTGTGTTATCACCATTTGAATTCAGTCAGTGAAACTCAGAACAGCCCAAACCCAGTACTAAATGCCAGTCTTAGAGTGACCTTTGACAGGCCGAGCTAACCCTCTCAAGCTGATAACCCCAGTGGTGAAAACCACAAACTGGTTTTCAGAGAGTTAAATAGCTTAATGTATGTCCCAGAAGACAATCTCTTCAATTTTGCCCGTGCTGAAACCAGAAGTCAAAAATACCGTCCATGGAGGAATGTTGAAGGAAGACACATGGTCTTCTCTGGACAGAACTGGTTTTGATGGTAACAGGCTCTCTTTTTAAAAAACTTTTAAAATGCTGTCATTTTGGGACAGTGTTCAAAACAAAGCACTGTTAGCAAGACTATGTCAAGGAAAAAAGGTAAACTTTTAACAAACGTTCACCTTGGGGTCTGCTGGGATGTAAGGAGTGATAAAAATCTTTATCACTGGTTTTAGAACATAGAACTGACCATAAAAAGGTTTCTAGTCAAAAGCAGATCAACTTTTGGATTTGTTTTATCTAATTTTCAATAGATTAGGTAATACACTTTACAAATTAATGTATATAGAAGTTATTATGGTGAGGTTTTTGTTTGGAAATCTTTTGATTTGTTTATTGTGTGTTTTTGCTACCAAATGTATATTTTAATACCACTGATTTTACATCTAAAGAAATCTTCAAAGGATCACGATTAGAAGTTGAAGTATCAATTTTAGTGTTGATTCTAAAAGAAATCAGATTCTAAAAATAGGCGCATTCTTTTTACACGGTGTCATGAATAGAGCTTTCTTGAATGGCCAGACATTCATTATGAGATTTATTTTTGACAAATTCTTCATCAATTTATTTCTTTATCATTTTTGCAAATAAATAAAGCTTGGTGTTACTGCAACCATCGTGCAAAACATCAAGATAGAATTTGACCACTGTTCTCAAACCCACTAGAAAGTCTTTTTGTTCACCTGTTTTTATCCCATCTACAAAAACAAACACAAAAAAAAGTTCAGAAAGTTTTTGTTCGCAAATGTGTCAAATCACAAAACTTATAAACATTATGTCATGTCTCAAGGCCAGATCTCTTCCCTCCTTGTGTCTGAGAAAGTTGAACTTGTGGACAAAACTTCAGATGAGGGTGATCTAAATGCTGCAATGCAGGTGTAGGTTGGTTAAAATTCAACATTTCTCATGATACCCTCTCTTTCATCTGTGTGCAGGTGTGCACTTTTTAACACTTCTCTTGCCTTTCTCCTCAACTGTCAGCTTGTCTTTAATCTCATAGTCTGCAAGTGTGCTTCATCTAGGCCAGCTATTGACATGCAACTCTTTTAATGTTTGATGTTTGAGTAACACGTTGTATTTCAGGAATATATCCTATACCGGCTATATGGAACACACTCTGCTGGTAAGGCTGTTTTTGTTCGCAAATGTTCTCTATCTTTCTGTCAGCAACAGAATCTCTTTATGCTAAAACTACATTATGCATTCAGATAGAGAGCCTAACCAGCAGTCACCGTGGTAACCCAAAACACATCCATCATAATCACCATGACAACCACAGTTAAAGCTGTCAATCAAAACTGTCCCAAAGGAGCCTGGGTAAAAAAGTCGATGCACCCACATCTGCAAAGACGGAAAAAAAAGAAAGAAAGGAAATGCTGAAAGGACACACCTGCTTTCATGCACGCAACACTAAGGCTTGTGCACAGATGTAGCACACTGAGAAGACATTCAGAAGAAAACAGAAGTGATGGTGTCTAGAGTGTTCAGCATCAGACCACATCAGGTGTGATACTACACGCAGGCTTGTAAAGAAACAAACAGATGAGTTTCAAAACTTGATATAGTCAGATTCATCCTAAATTTGTACTGCAGCGGGTTGATCCTCTTAATACCTAACCACAAGAAGAACACTGCATTAATATGCTAAAATTGTCTAATATCTTTAAAAATATTCTTAAATTCCCCATTTGCCACAAGATACCTTGAACAAACCCCACTGTAGTTCTCTTTTGTTTTCCTGGTTTCCCTTTAACTATTTTATGAAGGAGTTATTCAGGTGAACACTCGGACACAATACGGTATAAGCTGCAATTACAAACACAAACAACAACCCATTAGCTTGTGAGTTTATACCTGTTAGATTTTTTGCCAACACACATAGCAAATCAGTCAATGACATGCCAGCAATTTAAAGCATTAGACACTTATACGTGTTGTTAAAGTCTTAATTGAGGACCAGAATAAGGGAACAAAGGGGGATTAAGGGACTTTGAACATGCCACGGTTGTCGGTGCCAAATAGCCTTTAGTCTGAGCATTTTAGAAACTGCTGATGCACTGAGATTTTCACACAGTCCTCTCTGGAGTTTACAAAGAATGATGTAATAAAAAAAAACAGGAAATGTCAAATTAGTGGCAATTGTGTAGACAGATATGCCCTTTTTCCTTTCAAAGGAGAAAGGTCAGACTGGTTTGGGATGAACGTAAGGCAGTGGTTATTCAAGAAAAAACATACACTTGTTACAACCAAGCTATAGTACCAACCTATAATGCACAACATGCGAAACCTTTAAACAGCAGAAGAATACACTCTGTTTGCATAACGAGCCATGTTTTTGTGAACTGTTCCACCAATAGTAGACAAACCAGGTTAGTTATTTCAAAAGACAGAAATGCCATGACAACTAAATAACTAGTAGTCATCACAGCCCCACTACGCTGCTGATTTGTGATGCTACTGTTAAAATAATGTCTTGTCACAATGGTTGTTACTGGATCCCCACATCCTCCCACTCACTCGTTTTCTCAAGAGTGGAGTAGCAATAAGGCTTTTTTTCTTTTTCCACTTCCTCTCTGTTTCTCGTAGACATGTCCTGGCCATAACCTTTACCCCCCTTGTCTCTGTTCCACTCACTCTATCTCCAAGTATCACCATCTCCCTCGTGCTTTCTCCTCCTCGTTCCTCACCCTCCCTCTCTCTCAGATTAAACTGTCTACCCTGCTGTCCTACTTCAAATCCCTTGCTACTCATCACCTCAGGTTGTGTGTTGGTGCGTGAGTGTGCGTGCATAAGCCAGACATGCTAGCTGAGTATTAACCTGTCAAACCTTCCAGAGACAGAAAAAAAAAGTAACAAAAAAAGAAAAAGGGGATGTGGAAAGAGACAGTTTGAGAATATGGAAGAAAGAGTAAGGCCACCAGATATAGAACTGTTCATGGTGGTATTTCTGCACTGGGATACAAGTTTGCATGGTGGCACCATCATTGTTCCTTCATTGCAACCATTTTCAGCCTTTGCGCTTAACCAAAAAGCAGTTAATGTCTACCCAGTAAAATTACAGTTTTCTTTAGTAGAAAAGATTTTGGGTCCCATAACGAATAGCAATGGGTAGGTTGTGGTTCTTACCACATTATTGAGGTTTTCTCATGCGTAAAGTCTTGACAGCTGTCTGTATCCAGAGTTTATGTGGTTACAGACTGTCCAGGCCATTGTATAGCTGAGAAAGGGGTGAATATATTGAACACCTCCATCAGCATCTAATTGTTTATGCTACTTGCAAAAATCCTTTTTGATCTTCACAGGAATTTGGAGCATCCAAAAACGCTTTTAGTGGGACTGAATGGAAGGAAATTAAACACTTTGTAAAATATCAATCATGTCACATTTTTATCTACTTGTTGCTTATTACATGTGTATTAGAAAGAAGCATATAAAATGTACTTGGTCTTACTGGGTCAGGACACTGCAACTCTTCGTCCACATTCAGTAATGTCCTGATCATTACTGACCAAACTTCCATACATGTTATGAGTGATCCCAAGTGATCAGATATATGACCAACTCCCTGCCATGTCATCCTCACTCAACCTGTTAAGGCAGGTGAATCATACATGCTCAAAGAACATCTGCATGTAACATCACATGAGACTGATTTTATCACTACTTTGACATTTGTAAAGTATGAATGTGAACTCTAATGGGGGTACATAACTCCATATAGGTGGATCATGCTCTGAATTGCGATACTCATGCCACTGAATTGTTATAAAAATGCTAAGCGACAGTATCGAATACATAGAAAGGTGATGCTGGAAAGTTATCAAATCCTATATCTTCTTAAGGCAAATGCAAAGTAGAAGCTCAATGCTGTGACGAGGCTGTAGGGTGAGTGGAGTGCTGCAGATTCTGGACAGCCTCAGTTAAGATTATTGTTTTGGAGTACCAGGCTTATTTATTAATGGCAGTAAGGACACTTACATTTAAAATTGTTTAAGGTCATATAAGATGAACCAAGCAGTCCGGCCTGTGAGTCATTTAAGTTTTATATTTGGTTTTTGCAGCATGCTGATGAATCGAGTATGTGAGGTGGCTTAACCATGTTTCAAAGTGGAAATTTTTGTGGATTCACCTCGAGAGAAAAATCAAGGCTGCAGCCTTGAATCAGAGTTGGAAGCTGAGGTTACATTCTCAGAACTCAGATGAATGGTGGTTTATTACGTATGTCTAACAAAGATGTCTTCTTACAATCTTTTTTTAATCCACCCGTCTTCCATATCTAAATTATAGATTGCATTTGATCTTTCCCGAAAACTATCCACTTTCCGTGAGGTTTAGATTTATTTATTTTTCACCAGTGTTGAAGTCTGATCCTTCTTCTCTAAACTGGATCACATTTACTACACCACACTAAGTTTGGGTATCAGTGTTTCATCCTTGGGATAAGCAGTCTAAAAGCATTCTTAGGTTTGAAAAACTCAAGAATTTATTTGCACTTGAATGACATCCATCATCCATGAATTGAAGGACGAAGTTTTCTGGCTTTTTATTCTTCCCTCCTTCATTTGATTGAGTTGAGTGTTTTCTTTATTACATGGATGGCTTAAAATGACCCACATTACAAGCATCCATGCTTTCAAAGTACATCCTTCATGTGTTCATGTCTGGGGAACCTGCTGTTTTGTCCCTGTGGGATATTAAATAAAATACACTGCCAGATACTGTAACTACTATTTACCTTGTAGCCACGGCTCTTTATTTTCTGTCAATCAAAATGACTATATTTGCACAACCAAAGTCTGAATTAATTAAGTAAATAATATTTTAATTTCTTAAAAGTTAACTTTATTCAACACGAGTTTATTCAGTCATGGGAAAATTACTATTTTCATTTGTAATTAAAGTAATATTAGGTTAAATACTAGGTTGTCTGCAAAATGAAGATTTAAACTGAGTGGTCAACCCTTTTTAAGAAAAACATTTCTGTAGTTGTGTAATTTCTAAAAAGGTACAATGAAACAGTTTCCATATAGTTGTATTGTTTTCAAGTCCTTCAACTTAAACCTTCCTACTTTCCTCAGCTTTCAAAGGTTATTGTGAACACAAGGAAATTTGCTACATTTATAAATTGTGTCAACTTTAAGATGTTTTAAATTGTGACTGTAATAATCAGTCGAAAAAAAGTTGTTCCCTAATTGGCTCCGTCATACAAGAAGAGAACAGAAAGTACATTTTGATAGATGAGGTGTCATAAAACATGACTTTTTCCTTTGACCTAAGAGTATGCACAACTTCTGTCATAGTGGACATGCTTCATGGAGTTGGGCAATTTTTAATTTTTTTTTCCAAAATTACTTTTGGCAATTATTTTAGGAAGGCGATAATATCTTATTGAGCAATTATTCCCTCAGTGCAAATGTAATTCCAGAAATGTTCTGTTGTGACGACAGTTGCTTTGTGTCGTGATTAATGTCCTATTGTCTGGGTAGGAGAAAGTTTATCACAATAGCCACAAATTTGACTAAGCAAATGGCTAATCATAGTTATAGACTTTATGTTTCTCATCCAATATATTTTTTTTCCTGAAGCAGCTGCCTGAAATGCCAATCTCCCCAGCATTTTCTGGTGAACATGAGAAGCCATAACATTTCAGGAAGTGAGAATTGAACAATATAGAACAGCGCAGCAAAGCAAATTAAGGATGCATCCAACATTAATGGTCAAGTGCAAAGAAAACAGCTATTATTACTTTTAACAGTTTAAAAACATTTTCTTGTGAGTGTGAATCTTTATACGAGATGCTACTTTTACACCCGTATCTCCCTTTGTGGGGCATTAAAATCTGTTTATATGTGGAGCTTTATAAAATACCAAACCATTTTGCTGTTTAAAAATGAAATGGTTACAGTTATAGAAAAGTATCTAGGATTTTCATTTGTATATCAAACACACTATCGTAGACACTTTGTTGCAGACACAGGCAGTATTTTAAAAATACTCGATTCCTAATAGTGAGATGTTTTGGGTCAATTTCTACCCTGAGAGATATTTTTCTTAAAAGGTATAGTGCTCCATAGTCCAGAGGACTCCAAAGAATTTCACACTACATTCAGTTATCTATCCATTCATGCACAGATTCACACACTGTGAAGCTACAACACTGTAGCCCCAGCTGCTCTGGGGCAGAAAACTTCCCTGGTTGCTTTAAAAGGGTTCTGCAGCCAAATTTTATCCAGCGAACGTCAGCTTGTAATAATGCTCATTGAGATTTTGAAAAGGGATTAATAAAGCTGTACAAATTAATCATGAAAATCCAAATCCTAAGTGCTTATGTAGAAAGTAATTAGACCTCTTTGGTTGATTTTTGAAGATGTTTAGCCTTTCATAAGGCTTTGCCAGTTTGTGCATGAACTATCATTCAAATAAAATTCATGTCATGTTCGACAGGACTGAGACTCTGCACCAGAATAATAAGAGGTGGGGTTCACCCTGGACAGGTCGCCAGTCTGTCGCGGGGCAACACAGAGACATACAGGACAAACAACCAAGCACACACACACTCACGGAGAATTTAGAGAAACCAATTAACCTGACAGTCATGTTTTTGGACAGTGGGAGGAAGCCGGAGTACCCGGCTTTCTTTCTTTTTGCATGCAAACTCCATGCAGAAAGACCCCGGCCGGGAATCGAACCCAGGACCTTCTTGCTGCAAGGCAACAGTGCTACCAACTGCGCCACTGTGAAACCACAGTGGCGCAGTCACAGAAACACTGTGCAGTCAAATGTTATTCTAAAAGTTTTTTCAGGAGCACCTTAGTCTGGTCAATTGCTGGAGTTTCCTGTGGAAAAAAGAATGCTTGCAAACTCTGTGCACCAGTTTTCCTCACAAGTTATGAAAGTCAACTCCAACCTGATACAAAAAACAGGAACAATTTGTTTGCATTTGCTGGATTTGATATGCCTGAGTACATTTGCATGTGTTTAGTGCAATCTGAGCAGAAAATGTAGTGCACATAAAAGACTTGAATAGAAGCGCAAACTATTTGATTGCACTATTTTGTGAATTCCCATTTATGTTCTTTAAAGCATAGGATTCTAATATGTGGTAATAATGGGACATTTGTATGCAGTTGAAGTATCTTAAAGCATTTTAGAGTAAGAAAGTGAAATTCTTTGTGTTGAATTAAACTTAATCTGAACGAGTTCTAATAGAATTTTCACAAAATCTTGTACAAATTAACTTCAGTAAGTTTAGTTTGGGCACTAACAACATTTTGCTTGGTAATATTTTAAGTCTAGTTCCTGGATCTGGATCTGAACCAAACATTTAATTTTAGTTCATGTTAAGTCAGTCATAAGTAAGACATTTTGTTAACATACATTAAGGACAATCAAAAGGTCACTAATAATGTGAGAAAGGTAAGCTTATGAAAAAACTGAAAAAGACACATAAAAGACAGATTATTTGAATGATAGCTCATGCACAAACTGGCAAATCCTTATGAAAGGCTAAACATTTTCAAAAAACAAGCAAAGAGGTCTAATTACTTTCTATATAACCCCAATTTCCGATAAAGGAAATGCTGCCCTGCTGGACTGTTGGCTGAAAAGCCCTCACAAATAAGTGCACCCATGCACTCACACTGAAACCCCGACATTGTGAACATCCTGAATAGTTTAGCAGTTAAATGAGACTCTGCTGACTACTGCACTACCACTGAGATGTGTTTTTGTGTGTGTAGCATGTCTGCATGATTGTCTACAGTACGGGTGTTGGAGCGTGACAGAAAGTTTTTTGTGTGTGTTGCACACTGCCAGTGTATGCATGCATAAGAGTTTGACGGTTTGTGATGTGCAATGCATTGTGTGCATGTTGCAGTGTCAGCAATCATGATAAACACATTTTTAAAGCAATAACATTTCAGTTATTGAAAGCATATTTGATACAAAACTTTTACTGAACCTCATTATGTGTCAATAAAACATGCCCTGTAATCTGTCAGAAATTGTGACAAATATTTTTTTGTAAAGATTTTAAGAGAAATACCTTTTGACCAATGATATTAATAAACCCATTTTGGGTTTGTTAATGGCAAAAATGATGATAGAACAGATATAAGTGAAAATTTTACACCTGGGTTATTCAGTAGAACAATGGATTGAAAGCACAGCAGCAACTCAATCTCTAAAATTACGTTCCCATACCAGGTCTTTATGCTCAATTTTAATTTTTTGCTGAAGTACTTTTTTGTGTGTGTGGTCATTCATAATACTAATTAAATGTGACTGCAGTGAGACTTCTGTGTAAACCGTTTGTGACCCCAAAGCACACTGCATGTGCAAGAATGAGTAAGAATGTAGATGTCACATTGCAGCACAGTTTAAGGAAATAATAATGGACGCTGTCGTCTACTGATCGCTTCTAACGTTTGTTCACCAACGGGAGCTTGTGACAGCATTGTCACAAGATCATAACTAATAAAAAGAAAGCACAACTACTAGCAATGACCTTTTGTGGAGCATTGACAGAAAACTCTGTAAAGAAGTTTGGATGTGAACTCGAAGCCAGGAGTGGTGGGATTGTGATGTAATTCGATTTATTGACAGACTTCTTTTAGAATTTCAGTTATAATTTGTAGCCACTGTTTAGGTCTGAACTTACTGCGTCTGGCTTCTGCTGGTGCAGAATTATGATGTGTGTTTAACATCAGTGACATAAAATTCAGATAGAATGTGACAAGACCATTCAGACTAAAAACTTGGAAAACAAATGGTGACGTTTTTTTGTACCTCATATGGAAGTGGGACAAATCAGATTTTCTGGGCAATGAAAAGATCTGATTTAGCGTGAGAAAGTTGGATGTAAGTTGCAGGAAAAAAAAAACAGTTTTAGAATTTGTAGTAAAAAATATTAAAGAGACATGTGCAGGACAAGATGGTTAAAATCAAGGTGACGTAGGCGGTCTTATAGTTTGAAATATTCCCTCCATATTGTATTTATAGATGAGCCGAGTAAACTTACTTCAGATGACTGCACTAAGTTTTGTTAAGGTAAGCTCCTACCATCAGTGTCAGCAGTCGGGTAGAGAAGAGATGCAATTTTTGCAGAGCAAAAAAGAGAAGAGAGGACAGGAAGGGGAAGAAGGAAGAAGGAAGAGGGAAGCAACGGGGAAGGGAAGTATAGCAAGAATAAAGCAGGTCTGCAGGAGAGAGATAAGAGTACTTCAAGTGTCACTACAAGACTGGTACATTGATCTGAGAGAGAAAGAGAGGAGCAGAGAGGTGCAGGGACAGAGTTTCATTACTGTGAGCTCTGTCTTCAACACCATTTCAAATACCATACTACTGTGTGTATAAATAAGGCAAACAGGTAAGTGCATGACACATAAAATATATATATATATTTGTTGATGTGGCAGAAGTCTTTATTCTACATTTTATACGTTCTGAAGTTTCTGGAACTCGGCCGGGTCTGACATAACTTAGCTTGTCCTACAAGCAGCCATTGAAAAACCAATGACAATCACATATTTTTAAGTTAGTGTTTAACAAAAATCACTAGATTTGCACATAAACACAGAAAAAAAATTATTTATTAATGTTCAGAAAATTAGACTCACAGTCCCAGCATAAATTAGTGCTCATTCACTTTATTAGTTTGACAAACATAAAGTTTTAAAAAATCCATGTCATGTACCAAATAGTACATTGGGGATATCAATGTGCAGTAACTACAAAGTAGACATTGCCATTTCATCTAAATTTGTTTAATTTTATTTTGCTCTTTTTGCTTACGTAGCTATTTTACTTGGGCCAATTTCTCAATGCAAGATATCTGTGCTGTTATTTTGGTTAAACTCAACTCTATTAAGCTGAAACAGCAAAGCTAGGAGTGACAGTAAACAATAGGGCAGCGCTTTATTCCTCTCCACATCCTGCACTCAAGCAGGCATGTTAACATTGAACTAGACTGCAGAAATACTTAGGATAATTAATTTTGATGGTTAATCTATGTTCTTCAAGTTTGTATCATTGAGTCAAAACAAGGCATTAAGATCTGAGGTCAGTTCAAGTTGGTTTGTCAAGTTATCTAGTCTCCCCCCCAAAGTTGTGCTGTGCTGGGTAATGAGCCATATTTTAAAAAAATGAAACAAAAACTAAATGTAATTCAATTCTGGACTGGTTTTACATAAACTAAATATTCAAAAACAATGACATTGTGTATTTTTAAAATATCAAATATTGTCATTTTACAGTTGAATCCCAGATGGTTCCAAACAACACTGTCAACTTGTTTCATAGTGAGACAGTTGTAGTGCATTTCAGGAGAATAACATTTTAAAATATAAGAACATTTTGTGAGTTTTGGAGCCACTAAATTTCTCTTTCAGTAACAGACCCAATATCAGCTCAGAAGAAAGTATTGCAGAATGTAATCAGCATGCTGACTTCCACAGATAGGAATTAGCTGGTCAGAAAGCATTTAAGCGTGTGTGTGTGTGTGTGTGGGGGGGGGGGGGGGGAGGGTGTTTACATGTGTGCATACAAGAGAGAGGGGATAAAAGAAAGGCAGGACAGGAAATGATCAAATATATGTAACAATCTTTTTGCACGAGTAGGTACATATGGTCCTGGATTAACTCTACCTTGGTTATCACAGGCTGTGTGCCATTTGCGTGTGTGTGTATGTGTGTTGCTTGTCACGTCTGTCTGGTTGGCAGCATATGTGTGCGATGTGCGTGTGTGTATCCAGCTGCTTGGACCAGCCAAGCTTTACCTCCACAGGGAACCATTAGCGAGATAATAATGAGACCATAGAGAAGTCGGATGAGGTGTGTGTATGTGTGTAAACATAAGGGACATAGAAGCACAGAAAGAGAAGCATTTTCAACAGAAAAGCAGCAAACACATAAAAAGACATTTATTTAGGTTTACTCCATGTGATGAAGTTGAAACTGATTTAGAGGCGCGTAGGAAAATTTGTGCGCTAAATGCATAGATGCCTTTGATGTTTCCGCAAAAGCCTTCCCTCATCTGTATTTTGTTTGATAAATTTTAAGAAGACAAGGATTTAGTCTTGATTTCACCTTAATTTCACTTGGTATATCACAATAAATTACAATATGAGAGAAATTGAAATTATTTATTTCTATTTTTTCCAGTAATTGAGCTGAAGAAGTGAATATTCTTTGCATTTGTTTTACACACAACATTGTTACAATTTAAGGTTGTACAGTATAGCGCAAACATATTGTCACAAAGTTAGTGAATGTGAAATTAATATGTCTAATTTAAATGAAATGACTGTTCATATTTGCCAAGAATGGGTTCACACTTTGCATGACTATAACATATTCAGACTATTGAATGGAATGAAACGTCAGCAAATATTCACACCTGGTACAAGTTACAATGATAAGGGGCCCTTAACATTGGGGGCCCCAATGCTAAGGGGCTAAGAGGCACTTTGGGAGAAATGTATATTTATCGCAATTAATTCAATATTTGGATCTTCAGTTCAGTTTAACTCCTGCTGCAGTCTGGGAATCTCTCCCAAGCTATTCAATGTACTTTGCCTCAGTTTTTTCAAGGGAATAGTTATCCCCATTCCCTTCTTCTTCATTTTTTTCCTACTCAACTTTCCATTAATAATGTGCTTCGATATGTAAACAGCCAGCTTCTGTAGCAATAACCTTTTGTGGCTGAACCTCCTCATGGAGGGTGTCGATGATTCTGCTAGAGATTTCTGGGCTTTTATTGGCTGGAAATGGTAATTATCAAAATGAGTGACTGAAAGATATAAAAATGCTTCACATACATAACTGTGTGTTATGAATCTATACTATGTATCACAAGCATTTTTGGAAATATATTAAAATAAATAAACTTCTCAATTATATTTGTAATGAACTGAGATGCCACGCCAGGTCACCATTTATGGTTTTCAGATTTCTAAATGAGATGTGACTTTTACCTTATATCCTTTATGTTTTGTAAATGGCAAAAATTATCATAGTCTCTGGCTTAATTTGCTAATTTTTCTTATATTGTAATGATCCATTTGTCCCTGCTTCATAAAAACAAATGTTTGTTTTGCTTACCGATAACATGTTCATTAGCAGTGATTACCTTTGAATGAATTGCCACTTCATTGTTAAGAGGAGGTGGTCAGGGTTGAATTTGATGCTACGAAGTCCCTTAATCTCACAGGAGCATAAGGTTTTCAAGCTTTTCAAGTCACAACAACACCTGAATAATCAGGTTGCATAACCATTATATTTAGCTCTCTGAGCAGGCTGCTCGCTCGCTGACCTGGAAACATGGCAAAACCTACATTATATGATGGGCTCTGAATTATTTTAAATTGCACTAATTAAGAAAAAGACATGGCAGGCATGCCAGGCAGTGTGTAGCATGGGCATGTGCATTACGTCTGGATCAGTATGACAGCTCTGCTTGAAGCTCCTGCAGTGGAAGGGGACTGTGCATGTTTTCAATTGGAGTATGTGTCTGTGCATGTCTCAGGCATGTGGAGACTACCTGCGTAAACACTGTAATTTGTCAAAGCTCAGTTGGACTTGTTCATACTGCACAGTAAACACACACACATACATACACAAATAGAGGAGTACAGTATTTCTATCTGGCATGATTTCCACACTCCTACATGTTTCAGTGAGACATGAAAAAACATGACGCATTCTAAAGAAGTGTGTGTGTGTGTGGGGTTGGGGGGATGGTGGGACCCTCACATTTCAGCAGATTAGGAAAACAAAGAAACTCAAATGAATGAGATCATAAGACATCAGCAGGTGAAAACAATCAAATTCAAATGTACAATATGAGAGGTAGGACTTCTGACAAATCTTCTGCCAGATTTTGGCAAATTATGCTCAAATAAAGCATTTGCAGAAATTAACAGACGCATCACCAGATATTTTCAATAACTCTATTTTGCAGTGAGTTAAAGTACATCATTAGTGTCAAAAAAGTTATGCTGAATGTCTGTTTTTAGTGAAAGCATAAAAACTGTGGGAGTTTGTTACGATGCAGAAAGTTAAACATTTTTATCATGCTTCTGCTAATGATGGTGTAAACCTGACCTCATGTTGTGTTTTGTAATGAGAGGGTGTACATTTTGATATTTTATATAACGAAAAATTGATGGCTAGAAAAAAAAGTTATACAGCTACTTAATACAATAGTATCAAAAATCAGGGTCAATCCACTCCAAAAGTTGACACATGTGCTGCTCAAGATTAAACTCATAATTCTTCCACACTGTACAGCTCTCTGATAGCAGACGGGATGTCCATTGGTACCCTGAGACGGTTGAAATGTTGTTTGGATTTTGCAGAGACATACAGGAAGCAAGCAACACAGTTTATTGTCGATCAAATCCCTCTCATGTAGTAAACGGCTTTCGGGGACTTGTACTACCCCTGAAGTAAGTATGGAAAATATAGAAGAGCCACACAAAACTGCACAAGATTTGCTAATGGAGATTAATCTGACTGGCGCAGAACTGGTTAAAGCGGCTCTAGAGGCAAAGCGGTTTTAGTTTCCTCTAGTTTACCCCTTCATGGCTGCCTGATGTTCCTATAGAAGCGTTAGTCTTTCAGGCTTGGTATTCAGTTTAAACATACTGGCAATAAAACATTCAGATGTTTTACACTTGTAATTTGCTCTGAGCCTGCATGTTGAATGATGGTTCCTGCTGTGTAATGCTTTTGGTTTGATCTATCAGCTTAATGTTATGTTTTAATGAGGGGCCGGTTCTTCAGCTCAAATTGAAATATTGCTCTGTGTGTCTCATGGATAGTCTGAAGCCAGTAGAAATAACCTCGCATCACAATTAAGACAGTAAATCATTGCTACAACCACAGGTGTAAATAAGTACAAAATTAACTATACTTATAGGAGTTACAAAAATTATTTAGGTTTAAAATAATTTCAGATAACAAGCAAAGAAATATGCATGCATCTACTTTTTAATATCAATAAAATACACATTTTGTGCTTCTTTTTTTTTTTTTTTTATCAGATCCTTAGTTTCTTTTAGTGAAACAACCCCCAAATTAATATATAATAATGAAAGCAAAACTAAGGTTCAGTTCTTAGCTGGAAGTGGCTTTCTCTGCATCAAATCATGCCCATGTTGTTTCTTTGGATGGATGGACGGTACTCTTATGAGCTCTTCCAGGATCAGCAGCATCTTAAGTCTCGTTAGGCAGACTAAATGTTTGCATCATAAGATTGTTACATGAAGAAAAACAAGGACAGCTTCATTGCCGACAAAGAAGGAAGAAGGAATAAATAAAAATGCCATTGTCTAAATAAAGACTTCCAGATTCAGCAAAGACACTGTCACAACATGAATGCCTAATAATAGTTCGAAAAGCAGCAAAGTTCTTGGAATAGGCTAAGACACACCAGCACATCAAACTGGAAGACAAACAAAGTCATTATTATTAGTAAATCTAAAATGGACATTTGAAACGGTTACATAAAAAAGCAAAATGGAAAAAAAAGAAGAAACGATTGATACCCTAACAACTTTAGCCTTTGAAAAATTATTTGAAGACAAAAAGCACACAAAGCTGCGGTACCTGTCACAGACTTTTCTCTGTAGTTCCCTGACCTGATCCCTATTAAAAATTTATGGGGCACTTGAAAAGAAAGAAAGCCAAGAATTCATTGCAGTAAGTTCTGCGGCTCATTGTCAAATCCTGTTGGGATAACACGGACTATCAGGTCTGAACAATCCAGTAGAGTTCTGGTCAGCTCCAGTGCATTCTGACATTCAGATACATCCCTGAAGTACTCAACATTACACTTTAATCTAAGGTTTCTGGGGCCAATTGTACACTAACAAAAATCAGATCAGAGCAAAACCATACAGGGAAATTTATAAAATGTAAACAGACAGCTATTTAGGAAGTAATGTTCCTTAGTGGCATCTGGACATTTAGGGACTGCAGCTAAGCTGTGTTTTTGTATGCAAGCCATTTTCTTGCTTACATTATCTTCACTTGCTCTTAAGCTATTGTCCCAGCTTACTTCATTCTGTGCCAGATGTCTTAATGCAAAAGGATTTGTGCACCCTGGACAGACAACAAGTCCATCAAAAGGCCAGTGGAGAAACAGACAACAATGCGCAAATAATTATACGGTCAATTGACAATTTTTCACGTCTGAAAATTCATAATTTTCAGACATAAACAAGCCGGAAACTGTATGAAAAGGTCCAAAGAAATCGCTAAGATACAACAGAAAATAGATTTAATCAAATGGGTTTTTTAAGATAAATTTGCATACAGTTCGTTTTAAAATCAACTGTTAAATTTATTGCAAAAGCAATAAAACAACCTGAAATGACTGGATCAGAGCATTGCCAAAACTGCTTTATGTGAAAGGAGTTCCTGGTTTGCAGTAGTCAGTCTCTATAAAAGTGGTCCAAAAACTAAAACATGGTAAAATATGAATTACTGTTTTTACAAAACAGACAAAATGAATACTAGTTTTGACAGGAAGTTGTCAAAATACACAGGGCACCACAATTTGTGGGTTATGGGACTGCTCTACCAGAGATCAGTCAGTGTGGAAAGGATATTTCCTGATATTTCTTTCAACAGAAGAGTTCACCCTATAAACAAAAAATAGTCCAAGAAGGATTTAAGGAGCTCAAGAAGTTTGAGATGTTAACTTCTCCAAAGTCCAAATCTCAATCATCTGTAGGATGTACTGGATCTACAGTACATGCACCATCCATGAAGGCCCATCATGTAATTTAAAGGCCCTGCAGCCAAAATCTTGGTGGCAGAAAGCACAGCACACATTCAGAGGTTCAGTGAAGTTCACACTTCATATACAGTAAGAGGAGCACCAACACTCTAGTAGGTGGTGAAAACTCTTATGGAGGATCACTATAACTGGCTGATATATTTAAACAAATCTTATACCTTGAATGATTTGGAATAACCATCCAAAGCAATTAACTAGTCATTAACATGTAGTTTATTATAAACTTCAAAATGTCAGTCATTAGGGTTTAATACTAAAAAGTTGATCAGAGCAGCTTATCTTGCTTCAGATTTTTTAAATAATAATGTGTCATTCAGTTGTCTTGGTTGTGCTTTACCTTTTTAAGTCATCTCTAGATTTTGGCTAAATTCTCACTTTTTTCTGAATATACAACGAGGAACCTGCCTAAAACTAAATTCTGTATTTCTTTAAAACACACTAAGATTTGAAGTGTTATCTTTATTGAAAAAAAAAAAAAATCAAGTGCTTGATTAGACCATGGTACCATAAACACGAGCTGAACCAATGATCAGCACACTCCAAAGGACACAAAAACCCTGTGCCCAGACAACCAGCAGCCTGAATCTTGTTATGCTGGCAACACACAAACAACCACACATGCTCATTTCATTTCCGTTTCTCAGTGAGTCTCATTTCAGGTTTTGTCAGTGCAGATTATTACTTTTTCAGTAGCAACAATAACCCTCTACTTCCTCTAACTCAACCTCCTCCTCCTCCTCGTCTGTCTGTTCTGAATTCCTTTGCTTTCTTGCAGTTGGTAGGTTTATCCTATGACACAGGCTCACAGTCAGTCATAGGTTTTCTTAAGTTCAATCACAGTTATGGCAGAGGCTTTTCTTTAAAATAGAGAGATGTGCAGATATTTCAATTTCAGATCGCCAATCTAACACACTAACACAGAATCTAAATATAAAATATTTATGCAAATAAAGGTTCTTCATGAGACTCTAGTGATCCAGAGTCTAAAGGTGTATTCACACAAACGAGTTTTGGTCCGGACTCAAAGTGGACTTTATTTGTTTTGCTTGTTTGGTGGGGTTTGCTTTTACATTTTTTTCTTTCTTGCAAACATATAATGATTCATAAATAAAGCCATGCAAGTGATGATTGCTCCCATTGGACAAAAATGAAGGGGACAGGACAGATCACAGACCCAGAAAAACAAACTTTGGAAGACATGCATGCTGCACATCCCTCATGTGCATTTGTGCTTTTAAAACTGCTACAGCTTTTTGAAAGTCTAGACCAGCTCATGCAACCCAGGTTTCGTGATGCGATATTCTGGATTTTGGAATGCTGTTGCAAGCTGAATGAGATGAGATACTCTGTGCCCCCTGACCCACAACCTACTGCCAGCAGCATTGCTAAGCAGAAAACTTTGGATCAAATTTTCAGTGCATGCTGTAGCAGTGTTAGGAACTCTGAAGGGATCATTTTTACCATAATGTCCAGGAGCAGTGGCTCATGAAGTCCAAAAAGACATGCCTTTCCTGTAGTTGGTTCAAATCAGAAGTGAGACCACACCAGAGTTTGTTTGGAAGCAGACAAAGAACACTTCAAAAAATGGTTCTCAGTCCAGTTGTTTGCACTACCGTTCACTTTAGTGTATTCACGCCTGCACAAAAGATCTAGAACAACACGAGAAACAAACTGGTCCATTTAAATAATTTACCAAATATGTCAAGTGTGAATAAACCCTAACTTAAGTCTTGATTCTTTGTGGAATTCAAGTGTGAATCAAATCCAAATATTTAATGTAGACTCTAAGAATTTGATGTTAGAGCCTATAATCCGTACAGTTTAGTTTAGAGTCTTCAGTTCTTTATAGTTCACCACTTTGTGCTTATTGAATTTCATGCTTTCTGTCTGCAGTTTGGTAAACACAGAGAATATTTAATTTGCAAGTTGTGTTTTTCAATTACAGTAACAACAATCAACTTTAAATCTCTCTATACACCCTATAGTTAGGTTTATTGATTCTGAGGTCTACCTTGGAGCTGTAACCAGCCCCAATCTGGGACCTTGTGACTGAATCCACCCAATATCATAGTATTCTGCTGTGAAATTGTCATTAAAGGCCTTCTCAATATTAGCAGGCAAGTAAAATAATGGCTGCCCACTCTAGAATCACTGGGAGTTAATCAGTAGAAGATCTGCAATCCCATTTTTAAGCAATTTTTAGAGGTAAGCATTTAGAGTGTAATATCCTTTCAAATTAATAAACATTGGTGAGTGATTTGTGCTACTTTTTTTCATACAAATCCCTTCCTGAAAACCTGTTACATTATTTAATGCACGTAAACCACCTGTGAACGGATATGTTCAGTTGTTCATCATTAAAAAGGGCATTCACCTAGATCAGTTGTTGGCCATAGAGGTCACAGATTATGCTGAAAAGAGAGCAGTCATTTTTTTCTTTCTGAATATGGGTTTAATTTTCAAAAAAATATCCATGAATAATGTATGATAATTTAAGCACAGCATGTAATGTAAAGAGACAAGATTAATGAATCACATATTCACAGAAAGAGAGAAAGCATATTACCGGCGCAATAGCTAAAAGCACTGCATCTCCAGGCATTTGATTGCATGACTGAATAATTGATCGAAAGCTATTACAGTCGGTATGAATGCCTCTAGGTGTCAGCATGCACAACCACAAACTGTATGCGACTCTGTACTGTGTGTATGGGGGTTATTTGCGTGGGTGTGTGTGTGTGTAAGTGTGATGTGTAATTGACAGGGGGTGTAAATAGTTGTAGATGTGTGTTTCTGAGTTGGTGTGAACAAATTAGTAGCTTAGCTCCTCTTAGCCTTACTGACAGAAAGACAGAGACATTGCTAATCCAGCACTGACAAGTTGCCATTTGCTTCTCTTCTTCTTTTGCAATCTCCTCCCGACTTTCTTCCTTCCTCCTCTACCCTCAAAATTACAGTTTACTGCTCCACTATTGCTGGGCAACATTTTAGTACACCATTACATGCCTTTTACAGTTTTCAGTGTTTTTCTATTGCTCAGGAACAGGTCACATCCAAAGAAGAAAAACACATCTCTTATAACATTTTGTCATTGAATTTACAGCAAAGGAAATGTTTTTGTTTTCTCAAAAAAAAAACTTCCCTTGTTTGTCATGCAAGCTTTATCTCTTTTGATAGGATCGAGAAACAGCTAACTGATGTTACTACTATTGGATAATACTTCTGTTATCAACCCTATTCTCAGTTAATGGAAATTACATGTCTTCTGTTTGTATGATTTTTTTTCTATGTTTATGTATTTATGTGACTGTTTTACCAGTTTAAAGGTTTTCTGTGATACCGCTGTGCCATCTCAGACATGTTCAGAATATACAATCAAGGATTAGTGATACAGACTTAAAGTTAAATTTTTTGGAACATTAATATAACAAAATTCAGCCTTGTATTTTAAGTTGAAATTTATCACACTGTGAAGTAAAAGTCTCAAAAACAATTGCAATTGGATCAAACTAGAAATACCTGGATCAAATGCAATGATTTAGACTGTATTTGATAGCCTAAGTGGTCAATAATTAGAACTTTACACTTTTTTATAAAGTTTCCCAAAATTACATTATTTTGGATTTGGCTTGATATTCATAAAGTTAATAAGGATTAAAATTATTCAACTAACAGGCATTAATTGAATAATTTCAGCAAATTAGTAAAGCTTTTCTAACTAGTCGTGGACTTTCTAAACTATTTTGATCTATTTAGATGAAAAGAAATGATGTACAGTTTGCAAAATATAAAGTCATGTTATGTACGCATCTCAAGTATGTGTATTGTTTTTGATTAATTCTGTTTTTATATTGAGTGTTAAGAGGGAGAAACAATGCAAGTCTGCTGTATAAACATAGAGTATAAGTTACATTTTTAAACAATGTCAATGTTCCTTTTCCTTTCATCTGGGTGTGAAACATTAATGTTACATCCAGAACCAGTGCCTACAACTAGACAAGTAAGTATTTGCTGAACTGGTTAGAAATTAATGTTACTGCTGTGCTAAATCAAATACTCCAAGCCGTTGAAATACCGAGGTGTGTAAATCTTCAACAGTGCAGACAGAATATTTGAGTAGCACTGAAGTAAATTTGGTGGAAGTTGAGCACATTTGTGGTATGTTTTCCTAAATAAATTGACACTCAATGGAGTGCTGTACTCTAAAGTTGTATATTTTTTAGAACACCAAAAAGTCAGGTAGATACATAATAGCTGGATCTGATTTCTATAAGGGTGTTTTGCAGTGAGCTAAAATAGTTGGCAGTGTTACAGTTGGATATTGAATCCTTGACCGATCTACTTACTGTTCTCTGCACTGACCTCTTCATTTTTACACCCAAACCCAAAGACTAAAGCCACATCAACATTTTCACTTACACATAATCTAAGTCAGAGTGATATTTGGTGTAGTTTGACACAGGTAATGTCTATTACATTTAGTGTAAATATTTAGTGTAAAAACTAAATATATAATGTAAATGCTTGACTGCTGTCAAAGTGTACCCAAATCTGTACTTGTAGTTTACTAACATAAACATGTAATCAAAAAGCTGATAGCTTGATAATAACTCTGCTCAGGTCTGTTGTGCCTCATAAGAATTGGACCATCAGCAGTTTGTTAATTCTTTTTTGTACTTTCCATCAACAATACTTACCTAAAGTTATTCTTTTGTGGTACAGTGGGAAGAGGAGCCATGACATTTTAACTTTTTCAAACAGACTAATTTTGCAAATCTCCAAGATAAGTTTTTCCTGTATGTAAAATTTGATTTTAAATCTTTATGGAAAATGTGTTATCTTTCAAATCCAGAATATGATGAATTAAAACAATTCCAAAAAGAAAAGTGGGTCACTTTACACACAGTCTTAATAGATTCTGTCATTCTTTGCTAATGCTTGATGCTGCTACAAGTGACACAACAAATGATTAACTTTTTTCTCAGGCCTGCAACTCTTACTAAATACTGCAACATTAAGTTTTGGCACAGCAGTTCTTCTCTGGTTTATCTCATCTTATTTGAAAAAAAAAAAAAAATCCTTACTAAAGAGGAAACGAGGTAAACTCAATACTGTGAATCAATTTACAGATGCTATCTAAAAGTGGTGACGATTAAAGTGCCCTCTCTTCTGTGTTGAATATCTTCCTCTCAATAATACCAGGCTACCTCTCAAATCTACAACCAGAATACACTTAGGAGGAGCAAAGGCATTCAGTTTTATGTGAAATGCATTGTTTCTAAACACCTAAAGTGTTTTATGTGTGTAGTAGAGAAATGGATAGAAAAAACAAACATAGAAGTACATATAAATTCAGTTCACTAAAGGTCATGAACAAACCTCTTGTGCATTTATGTGGCCTCTGCATCAAGCAGAGGCGGAAATACATTATGATGTGAAATAATGTGAATAATGTTCAATGCAACATGAGTAATCCTTGTAAATTAACAGACTGGATAGAGTTGGTAAATATTTTTAAACAGAACATAAAAGACTTCTGGTTTTATATGACAGATCCCAAGCTTGGTATGTGAAACAAAACATATAATTGTTGATGTTATCACCAGAAAATGTCATTTGTTTTTTTAAAGGAATGCATTCTCTCCAAACACCACATGGACATTTCTTTGCACTGATGTTTCAGGTCAATCAGTGATTGTCCTTTTTAGTGGGGAAAATGATTTAAAATATTTTTTATCCTTACTGAGGTGTCCAGATGAAGTAGTATGAGTTCTTTTCAGCCCGAAGTCTGAGACATATATTTTCATTATCATAATACAGTACCACTCAGCTTCTTGGAGTAATGCATATATGTTTTAGATGATTTGCTTTGATGAGCTTGCAGTAAAACATGTTGTAAATGTTGTCAATAGGAGACTTTAGCAGTAAAAACATAAACTTTATCTGAAACATTACTTCAAGAATTCAGAATATTGTCGATGAAGGAAGATAAGAAGTGGAGGGTGTATGAAGTGTTAAACTGTACTTGAAGCCACACTGTAGAATATCAATTTCTTAATTCTGGCAGATTAAATAATTACAAGTCATGCAAGTCAATAGTTTTGCTTGTCTTTAAAGTTGATTGCTTTCTTATTTAGATCTCTGAAAGGAGCATTTCGTTTCATGTAAGACATTGGAAACCTTACATCATACTCCTGCTTTCTGTAGGATACCAAGCTCTATTTCCATCACTTTGATCACTCTTCTTTCCAGTTCAGAAAAAAGATAAAACACACCTGCTTTGGTACCATGGGAATGCTGGCATAGAGACCATGTCAGAATTGTTGAAACATTGTCAAATGTGTGTTTTGTGTGCTGAACAGCTTACTTGGTGACAAATTAAATTGTTTGGCAGCGATAAAACAGGGACAGATGTTTTTTTGTTTATTGTACTATGTGGTAAAGGGTAATTGGCTTGTACTTGTATTGCACTTTATCAAGTCCAGAGAACCCCAAAGCGCTTTGCGATACATTCACTCAGTCACCCCTTCATGCACATTCACACACTGATGGTGGCAAGCTACTGGATAGCAGCCACAGAGACAAGGTCATGCACTTTTTTATTTTTCCATTAAATAAGAAAATATATTTGTCTTTGAAATGTAGACGTAAAAGCAACAACATAGCTAAAATACATTAAACTTAACTGGAGATAATAATCTTAATAATAAAAATTTTTTGTGTTAATTTAAATCTTCCTGCTATTTTTATATAATCAAAGCAAACCTTATCTTTAAAGCTCACAGTATCAACACACCTATATCTTCTGTTCCTTCTGGCATTGATATGTTTAATTTTGCATCCGCCTACAAAGAATTGGAACTCTACTGTGGGATGAAACAAGGTAATGTATGTAAATCTAAAAATAAAGCTTGCCATATGATATATCTCACATACAGGCCTGTCTCCCACACACATCGTTGATCAGTGGGGGGAACAAAAGAACACACAGATACAAAAACCTCTATGTGAGTCTTTGGTGTCTCTGAAACATTAACATACAAACATCTGTACTCTGTCTTCCTGCCACATTTACACACACAATGTCCACATACATTTACAAAGAGTTTTATTCTAAAACTGTTCAATTGTTTACTCTAAAAATGTAGGAGCTATATAGTCGTGGAGAAATTAAGAAACCCTATGAAAGTCAGCTCATATGGACAATTGTTATTGATTTCAACAAGGGTAATATCAGTAAAGCTGAAGAAAAAACATTTACAATTTTGTTTTGCAAATTTGTGATAGAAAATGCAATTTCTGATAAAGAATAAATTAAGAGACTTCTTGATTTTTCACAAAAAGTTTACATGATGAGAACATACTGACTATGAGGGAGGTTAGCCTTGTCTAAACCTCAGAGACTGAATTTAGTGCACTACTACATTTTAAACTCTATAGAGCTATCTTGGGGCTTCAGACAGAACGTTGAAGCTGTAGTAGCTTCTGAGCCTGTTAAGAGGTTTAAATAGGTTTCATTAAACTACATAGTCAATAGTCTATAAGTAGAAGACATTCAAAACAAATATTGCCAAACCCAGATCTGTCCCTCAAGTCAGGTTCTCCCTGAAAACAGCCTGCATTACTCTAAGTATTCAGAAACCCCAAGATTTTGTCATCATGGGTCTAACAGCAGGCATCGTGCAACTGTTGATATGAGACGCAAGTCTTTCTTTTCTGGTTTAACTGTCATTTCCTAGGAGAGGCCGAGGATTTCTAAATTAATTATGTTCATGGAATGGGTTGTAAATAATTACAATGGCTGGACTGTAATTATTCATAGAACAGAATAGAGAACATGTTTTCTAAACCAAATACAGCATTACAAGACAAGAACCCCATTCCATCTGTGAAGCACCGAAGTGAAAGTGATATAGTTTAGGGATTATTTAATGCTATAGGACCTGGCAAAATTACGTCATAAAATACGACATGAATTCCCTTGTGTGTCAGACAGCTTTGAAGAAAATTTATAAACATTTGTAAAAAAAAATTAAAATAATAATTAATTGAAGCAGAAATGGGACCTGCTGCATGAGAATGACAGAAAGTGCACCAGTTACTACACCAAGGATGGGCATAAAACAAAGAAGCAACAAGTAACATTTTACAGGAGTCATTTTAACCAACAGCTGTAGGACTAGCTATTGGAGATTAGGGTGTCTTCTCTTATTTTGCAGAATACACAATTTTTTACATCCTTTGTAGAACCTTTGTTTCTTAATCAACAACTCAATATTTAATTGAGTTATCCAATTTTTCTACACGACTATATATTCTGATTATGTTCCCAACAATTTTGTAACAACTGCAAATCAACACATTTCATGTACTATTTTTTTTAGGATTTTTGGCAGCACTGTGCTGTATTTTAGAGGGCAAGGTTTTAGAATAAAATAAACTCTTCATATTTCATGCACACCAAAAAATACTAATATTTTATGCTTACCTCGACAAATAGGAGCAGGAAAATCCCAGACTGCAATGTTTGCTGCATTGGTTATGCATGTGAGTGTAGCATGACCGTCTAAGACGTAACCAGGGACACAGCTGTATTGCACCCGGTCTCCTACAGCGAAACGGCCACCACTACTTAGCACCGCTTTTGGTGGAACACCTGGATTCCCACAAGATGTACTGTGTAGTTCTGTGAAAAAAAGAAAATACAGAAAAATAAATTAATTCAGTCTCAGCATTTCTTAAAATGTAACAAAAAACATTTGTTAAAAGAGATCTGCAGGTTAGAAATATAATTTCTTTTTCCTCAATCACCTCAATCCTCACTCACCCTGAACAGTAGTAATATTCCTGTCTACTGGTCAGAAATGGCAAATGATGTAGTCCATTTAGTCTGGCTCCACAAGATATCATTTACTTTTGTAAGTTTCAAATTGCAAAAAGTAGAAAATGAAAACTGAGTGAGTAATTTATTGAAAACAACCTTCAAACACATTGTCCATCAGTTTGAGATTATAAATTCTCCTTCACTCCTCCCCCCTCAAAAAACATATCTGAAATTAACATATGAAAAAAGTCTGACAAAGGACTAATTTATTCACTGTTCTAATTCAATATTTGCTTAAATCAAGTTTTTTTTCCTGTAGACTGGCGGGAATATTTCACAATGTGGTGAAGATGGCTCGATGACAGAAAACTATAGTCTGGAATGTAAAGATTTTACAAGGACTAAAATTATAAGAATGGGCAACTCAAAACTCACTTGTTATGTTTTTTTGTTCCTCAGATCACATACAAATGCAATCTCATGGTTATTACGCCTGTATTCAGCATCAATAAAAGCCTTCTTTTAGGTGGAGAATGGGCCTGTGATTTCAAGGAAAGCTCATCAGATCCTTAGTGTAGGTCAAACTGGGTCAACTGCTTCACTTTTCGGTCACACGAGCCCAAGCAATGTTCAAAATTTAGAAGTGTGTTATTCTTTAGAATAACACACTTATTGAAAGAAAAAGGTTGATCTTGTCAGTGCTATTGTGTTTGATGGTGTTCTTATTGCTCTGTTTTTACATTTGCTGCTGTTGCATATATTTATATAAAGAAAGACTTTGTCAGATGTTTTTTGACTTTGTCAGATATTTGAAGCTTTGAATGTTTCCTGATTTTAGAACTTCACAACATGACTTTCAAATTACAGCTAACTGTGGAATATTGTGCTCTCCCAAACATTAGGTCATATCTCCTACGGGATAATGTTTGTGAGGGAGCGGAGAGACACCAGATGAAAAGACAAGCAAAAGCAGAGCTGACTGGATCTTATTGAGTAAATACCTGTTCATGGGCTTTTAATAAACATTATAACATGGTCTTTGGTTGGAAAACTTTCTACATGCATATAACTAAAATCTATCTCTAATGAACAACAACGTAAACTAAAGGATAATTGTATTTCACTCTTACTATTGAAAGGCGCAACATCACACAACTGAGAGAGCCTGAATGTGACTGACAAGCAAGGAAGAGACTCATAGGAAGACGGATGGTAAGAAAATAGAAATGCAATTCATTACATTCGCTAAACATTACTGTTACCCTACGCTTTGTTCTAAATGTACATAAAGTTTTGGTTTGGTATGTTATATACAGCTAAGCATGCTAGCTGCAAAGCAAAAACTTAATTGAAATCAAATTAGACTCGATAACCTTAGACAAAAGAAGTAAAGGATTAATATTTGCCCCTCTGGAACCATTTTCAGTTCTCATTCAAAAATGCAAGGACAACTGCGCTCATATAAAGATAAACATACACAGACGCAAAGACTTGGAGCAAGTGGGTGAAGAAGTATTACAAGCCATAAACCAAGACTTAGATGAGAGCACAGGGAGCAACTCCAGTCTTATAGTTTGAACTTGATTGATACAACTATGAAACTATTCAGACAGATAGAAGGCTGGGGTGTGTTGGAGCAGCAACCAGACAGATTGGGTGAGGGGGAGGCAACAACACAGAGAGAAAGATGAGAGAGGTGGTGGTAGGGGCGTTAGGAAGGGGTGCTGGAACAAACGATAGCCATCATGACAGATAGAACTATGAAACTATAAGGACAGATGGAGTGAATAGCGCAAAACTGAGAAAAAGGAAAGCAGGATGGAAAGAATTTGACAGATCTGCAAACTAGGCTTCTAATTAAAACTTGGAGGTAAAAGTAGAGCTGCAAGTTCCTTATATAAACACTGAAAATGAACAAAAATGTGCATTTTTCTCTTGGTAAGTGTAATTTTATTTAACTGTCATTTAGGATTCTGATAACAACTTAGACTTTAATCAGCATTTCACTACTCTGTCGCATCTTAAAAATAAATGGAAAAGTTAGATAGTCGGAATTATGTAAAAGTAAAGGTTTGCTCATCAAGATTGGCTAAATAAACTTTTTTTTTTTCAAAGGTAGGGTGGGAGGTGAGTGAGTGGGGTGATCTAAAGATAGACTAAAGTTAGATGAAAAGCTGTCCCAGTTCAACTGTATATTTCTAAAGATGAAGATAAAGAACATTGCATTCTGAAAGCTTTTGGTTTGAAGTAATCCTTTGTTTTAGTCCACACAGAGCATGAAGTGGAAAAAAAAGACAGCCAGAGGCAAACGGTTTTGCTAAAGACCCTCAGAGAAATCCTTCCAACTACCACCCTGCTTATCTCCACACACACAGTGACAGAGAAACATACACTGATGAGACACACTTGGATAAAAACACATAGGTCCACGCACACATCCACACAAACACAACAAGGGTCATCCATCACTGTGGCGATCCCTTGTGTTGTATTGTGATTGGATGTCAGGTTGGCCTGGTGTCGTGACCTTTTGGCCTATCGATTTAGCAAGTCAGCTTGGCCCCACTCAGTGTCAGAATGTTTGTTCTTCAGTATCTTATCAGGCACACATTTACTTTCACCAACACTCACACTTGCACACGAGCAGGGATACATTTCTATTTGTTTGAAAATATGCTATTGACAACGTAAACCCACTTTAGCTGTTTCAATTTCAGCCTGTGTTCCGTCATCTTTATATTAAACTTTCCCTTATTTTCTGCCTCATTTGCCCCCACCCTCCCTCCAGCCTTCCTTCAAGCCATTTTCCTACAGGAGAAAAATCACCAATTTACTCTAACACCTGGAAAGGATACAATCTGCATCTATGCCCTGGTCCAATGACATTGTATCAGTTGTGGATATTTATAGACTCTGGGTCATATCAGCAGTGATGGAAGCTTGGTATCCAGGTGGACAGAATCATTTGCACAATGTATACAGTCCAAAGCCTTGAGTCCAAGGTTTTTTGATCACTTCCCCCCCAAAGTGACATCAGGCCATGAAGAGAAAATAAAAGAACTTTAAAACAGATCTTGAAATGTACAGGCTGCCAGTGGAGAGAAGTAAAAATGGGGTAATGTATTCAGACCTTCTTGTTCCAGTTAAGTAGTGTTGCAGCATTTAGCACGACCTGCATACGTCTAATGGACGCATTACTAATCCCAAAATAAAGCAAGTTACTATTATACAGCATAAACATAAAAAATGCATGAAAAAACTTTCTTGATATAGTTGGATTAATTTTGGTTAAGTGTCTCAAATGAAAAAACAAACAAACTAGATTTTATGACAGTTTTAATCTGGGTTTCAAGTTTAATATTCTGCATCAATCTTTTCTCCCAGACTTGTGATGAGCCTAGATCTACTGTATGTTAGAATGCAAGAGCCTCCAAAAGCTATCTATGTAACAATGGACGGGAAGCCTGTGTTTGCATTGAATAAAAGCGCCAAAGAACACAAAATCACAGAGTTTGACTGCAGAATGTTTGCTCCTCCAAATAAGACTTCAACATTTGCAATGGAATAGCCCTTACATCCACATATTGCTCCAAGTAAGAATTTAAAAATTTGTGATAAAAGTATATAGATTTTTAAACTAATCCACATTTCTAGGCCTTAAACTGATTCACTAATTTTAGGACAATATTTTATTAGTTTAACAAGAAAACAATTGGCAAACAGTGTTTACCTTGTAACAAAGTCAGGATGAACACCTTCTAGATTGAAAATGAGTAAATTAAGCATGAATGATTATAGTTATTAAAATGCCTAAAATATCTATTTCAGGTATTGTGTTGCTTTTGTGTTCAAAAGTATTGTCTAACTAATAATTCATGCTGTGAGCAAAAAGCAAGTCTGTTTTGTTTTGCTGATAGCCATTAGTGTTAATTGTCATTTTCTTTAGTTTTATATAAAAACAATCAAGTTACTAATTTCTGACTCACTAAAACCTGTTAACAGAATGAATACTAATATAAAGAGATTCAACTTTTTTTTTCTATTAGCTTTAAAAACAATTTTCAGTATCACTTTTATTAATTTAAGCATTTCTTAAGGCTTCTAGTTGAACAGCAATTTAAATGTTATTTTATGTAAATAACTAATAGTTTTAATTTTAAAACCATGTCTTTATTGCTAGTGAGGAACAAAGCAGCTGTAAATGCCATCTGGGAATTTCATCTTTATCTTCCTCTTCATAATACTTCATAGTATATTATTACTTCATAATAGTAATTTTTGCATGTGGTATTTTGTGTATATTTGCTCTTCTGATTATTTCGGAGTTTTGCAGCAGAATAGGATATACGCGACATCTAACTACAACTGATTATAAAGTTTATTGTGTGCTTCATGGCCCTGTGAACCACTTGGCTGGATATGATATATTATAATTAATCCTGATGACAACCATTAGGAAAAATAATAATAATAATCTTCTTTCAGAAAACTTCTGGCAAATTATAGAACTTCAATTTCTTAAGGTTATCTTATCAGTCCGACCCCGACTGTCACAGTACAATTTATGCACTAGTTATGGAATCAGCTTTATTTTTGAAAGTCAAACTTGCCTGATATTGGCATTAGCCACAGCCTACGGGAAAGTCAAATGTCATCTCTTCCTACTGCATTGAAGGTCCAGCAGGTTAATTCTCTGCTTTGGCACACAAAAAAGTTTGCTGCATCAAACTTTTTTGATGCAGCAAAAAAGTTTGAATCTTATCCCATTGTCTTTTGCCACTCTCCACTTTCTCAGATTTGGTCATTCCTGGTACATAAATCCCTTTTTGGCTTTCTGTTTAGTTTACTATGAGAGTCCCGTCGTAGTTTAATTAGGTAACCTTATTTAGTGTCCAATGGTGGATAATCTTTTTTTCGTGGTTTATTGCGATCTGCCCACTCTTATTTATTTCCTCATACTAACTCTTTTTTTAAACCAATTCCTCTTTATCTTTCTATTTATCTCCACCTCGCTTTCTATTTTCCACTCTCTCCCCAGTTCACCATAACCATGATTTCAGTCTCAGTTGTTTCATTACAAGCTGCTGCTTTTATGGGCCATCTGTAGTACCATCTACATTTGTCATTTAAGCAGATGCACTTACACACACGCAAATGCACAGCGATGAACACAGACTCGCATGCAAAGGAAACTCCACCAGTTACTCTATCTCACACCCTCTCCAACATAACCATTTGCATTTTATTTCTCCCAAGATGAGCAATTAATGTAGAGTTCACTTTAAAGAAGAGATGAGGAAAAAAAGAGGGAAAAGCAAGAAGGGTAAAAAGAACTGATCAGCGTGTAAAACCACAATTCCCACACATTTTCATTTTAGAATTCCAGACTCAAATTTGGATGATAGTTAAAAAAAATTAAGAAATCAATTGATGGATAAAAAACAGATGCAAATAACTGAACCCACGTTTGAACAGACTATTAGATAGATGGACAGATTGACATATTAAGAAAATAGAAATAAAAATTTTTTATGTACTGTTTCCAACCAGACATTTCTAGGCCTAAAACTGACTTAACGTATACCCTCATCCTTCCAAAATGTGGGAATCCAGTGAATGACTTGAAGAATGACATACCAGAGGGACAATGTGAAAATGCTCCCTTGATTATTTAGGGTCTTTTAGTGAGACAGATGATGTGGCACACCTGAGAAATTGATAGGGTGGGGTGAAGGACAGTGAAGTTATAGAACAAGCAGAAAAATGGAAGGAGTGGCAAAGAACAAGAGGGATGATTCATTGAGTATGGAGGTTTTGCACCTCCGTCAGCAGTACTTTTCATATAAAACGATGAGACGGGTTTTATACATGAACAGAACGCGCATCAAGACGCTTGAAAACACAGCACAAATCTGTGCAAGAAACCATCTATTTAAATTTGCTGTGACAAAACCTAAAAGAATATTTCTTTGAAATCATTTTCATACCTTAGGCATAAATGGACAATATATGGAAAGTATTATAGCACAAGACTTGCACATGAGGACACTCATGTATCAAATGTTGGATATAGTCAATTTGCTGTTACGCTAGATTTATTTAATAGTTTGGTAACATGTATCCATACACTCTTGAGGCGCTTGTGAGTTTTTAAAAAATATATAAAGTAAATATCAAAGTATTACAGTATATTATAGTATCCATTGCTGCCGCTATTGTGTGTTTTGTTATTTGAGCTGACCAATAATAATAACAATAATAATAATAATAATAATCTGAGGTTTATTTTACTGTTTCTGCCATGCATTTGTGAGACTTTTAATTATGCCTTTCAACTATTGTTTTTCTTACAGTTAAAAAGTATTGTTAAACTTACAGCTTTAGCAATTAAAAAAAGAGAGAAATAGGTGCACAAATTTACATTTATTGAGTATGTTTTGCCCTGAGACAGACTAGCGACATGTCCAGGGTGAACCCCGCCTCTCGCCCGGAACGTTAGTTGGAGATATGCACCAGCACCTCCTGACCCCATTAGGGTCAAGGGTGTTAGGAAATGAATGAATGGATGGATGGATGGATGGATGAGTATGTTTTGATAATTTATTCACACAAAACATATTTAAGGTCACAATTTGAAAGTTTTGTGTGGTTACCATCAAAACAAAGACAACTTGCATCAGAAAAGTATTACATGAAAACATTTTTTTGAACTACAGGTGAATAAGAAATAATCCCTCTGGCAGCACAGAAGCTCATTAGTAATAAATGTTTGTGTGAATCAACGCTAAAATAACAACCGTAGGGACTGTAAAGACACTACATGTCACTATAAAACATGCTATTCAGTTCTTGACAACAACTCAAAATGAGAAAACTTTAAATCTATTTTACAAAGTTAAAGTAAGATTTTATAACAGCTAAGAAAAATACACAGTGGTTTGTCAAAGGCTGAAATGTTTTGATAGGAAATCAACGCTTATCTGTTTTTTCTTTCATTTAACTGAAGCAAATCTACAAAATTGTCAGTTCAATCTATTATACTGCATTTAAAATGTTACTGCAGAACTGTCAAGGAACTGTCATCAATTAGCTCAACCAGCTATTTTCTCAGTTTCCTGCCATGACAGCTGAACAATTGTGCTAGCCGATGGTTGTTTCTATGTGGATGTGCCTGTTTAAATTTAAAATGATGAACACCAGAATGAGATATTCATCACTGCAAATAATGACATCTTCCTACGAAATTTTAGATTCTGCTGGAAAAACCTAATAACAATTAGTCTGACCAGACCAAGAGACATTTCTCAGCTGTCTAATTACATAATGCAAATTTAGGAGGAGGTTTAGCAATATCAGATCTTTGATTCAGGACTCTTTAAAATAAAATAAAAAATTGAAGAGTGTCAAGAGAAGAGCCAAAAAGTGCAAGTGGAGTTTGAAAGTGTCCACAATTTGTGGAGAAGGGCAGAGCACAGTTCCCACTTCAGGACATTGGTAATGAATACTGACTCTACATGGACATCAAACACGACAAGAGGAAGAGGGCAAGCAAGATAATTCAAGTAATAAAACAGTCTGGCACAACTCCAGCCTCCTATAGTCGTCACCAGCTGCTGCCCTGTGAGTGGAACAACAACGGATGTGACGACAGACGTTATTCCAAACAAAGTCCAATTGAGCTCCTAAACTCAATAGGACTTTGAGTTTAGGGGCTCAAAGTCCTATTGAGTTCCAATAGATACAGGGAAGCTTGGAAGATCTAAACATATAAAAGGTTTTAAGCACACAAAGACATAGGCATAGAAATGAAATTCTGCCTCTGAATATTTATTTCTGGTCCTGGGAACACTGAGTGAAAAGGACACTGAGTGAAAAGGTCTCTGAGGAGTGGTGAAGATAATTCAAATTCAACAAGCAACTCTTAAACACATTTAGGTCTTTACCAATAACAAGATATAAAATTTTAATTTTTGACCAACAGGAAACCAGTAGCGCTTTCAAGAGATGAGTAATGTGATCCATTTCCCTGGTCTTGGTCAGGACTGTGAAATCAAGACAAGGAGGAAAGTGCAACTGACTTTTTCCCTTTGTTTTACAGAGACAAGCACAAGTACCATTACAAAAACTTAACCTAATCCATTTACAGGGCTAGTTCTAATATATATATATATGAATATCTGGAAGTGTCTTTGGAAGTAGTACACTAACGTAGTAATATACTTTATTTGGATGGTATGAGTCTAAAGAAATACGTTGTGCTTCTGTAAGCTCTGAGGTTTTTCGGCCTGAAGTCTGAGTCCCAAACTCTAATCTTTCTTGGGCCCAAAATAATGAATTCTGTCTTTCCTGCATTAGGCTGAAGTAATTTTCAAGTTAGTGACTGTGAAGGACTGTGGTAAGTTATCAGTGTATGAGAGATCCTGTGCTGGGCATATACTGTAGATAAAGAATAAAACCAGCTCAAGAAGGTAGCCATCAGAAACCCAACATGATTTTTGTTCTCCACAATTTTAAATCGTCATTTGCCACAAAGTTTTCCATTAGGAAAGCAAAATCCATTTTAGTGCCCATCTTTCCAGTCTATCAGTCAAACACATAATTTAGATTCAGTAAAACAAAAATGTATCACTCTTTTAAAATACTCTTAGTCTTTTCCTAAAGTAACAGTGGGCGATAGAAGTTTTAAGTTGCCCAGTTTTTTAAATTGTTAAGACCCAACAAGCTAAAAATTACACGCCTCTGCAGTATTTATCTAAAAATAATGACCGTTCTCTGCCTCAGCCGTTCACAACAGGGATCACTATTTAGGGCAACTGCCTTTGGACTCAGCCATCCCTGCTCCTATTCCAATCATCCTGTTTCTGCTCCAATCATCCACTTCAGATGTTATTGCATGAACACTTAATACAAAAGTTCCAAAATTATAACAGAATGCTGGATTTAGTACAGCTGTAAAGTTGATCACAGTAGCATAATTTGTGTGTTTTAATCATCATCAAAACACAGTGGTTACCTAATTGGCCCCGAAGGGACTAATGTAGAGCTGTTTTTGGTCATATTTTACTCAAGCAATAAACAGGAAAAAATTTATCGCCTGTGTCTGTCTGCTTATTCTAATTCTTTTGTTTGTTTTCTCCAATTGATTTGTAAGAGGCATGCATTGGACATTACACAGGAGACCCATGTCTGTATTTTGTTAGTCGCATGAGCACAGTAGCGGGTAATGCCTAATTTGCTTTTTCAGAACTGACATATTTAGCATTTAAACAGAATAGAAAATGTTACACGGTATAAAAACCTGGCATAGAAAGAGAAAAATACTCTTAAAGTAGCTAAGTGAATTTTAGAACTGTTTACCAATTCATCTCTGTTACCTCAAATTCTTGATTTAATTGAATTTAAATAGTAAGAAAAGGCACTGTCACCCAGGGTGCAACTAGATAATGTTCCCAAGGAGGCTTGTAGGGGAATTTGGCACTAATGTTTTACATAAATGCTTACTTTCAATGCTGCCTTTTTAATGAATAAAAAGTAAAGCGCTATTACTCCTAAATTTTAGTCATTCCATTACACAAATACTAAGAAGTGACTTTGATCATTTTGACTATTAAAGTATGTGTCAAATAAACTAAATCAAATCAAACATATCAAATTAATCCAAAACAATAGCAGAGTCAAAGGTAAAACCAGATAAGCCAAAGTGGAAGATATAAGTAAATTGGAGTTTCAGACTGTTTAATAACTTCTTTAAGCAGCTAGCTGTGCTGCTTCGATTATCTTAGCTTGTATGTGACCAGGAATGCTGACAGAAAATTTGGTTCCCCATGTCTTTTTTCTGTCTGTCTTTCTTTATCCATTTTATAGATCAGGGAATCTAATACTTCTAGATTCCCAGATGTTCTTTGTCCATATGCAGACTGTTCAGAGCTATTTGGGGGGAAATTAGATCATTCTAGAGCATTTACATATACACATTCCCTCTTCAGTGCAAAAGTTTCTCTATTTGGATTCCTGGCAGGAAAATAATGAAAACACTATTCTCAATTCAGTGGAATCATGAAGTAGGTTCAAGCAGACTGTGGCAAGCACAATATATATTTTGGCCAGTCATTACGGCATAAAATGACCTTCTTCTGTTACGCTCTGGGACAAATATATAATTTTAAATCACTTATTTTTCAAATCCAATTAAATTACCAGAAAGAGTAATTTGAGCCATTTCCTGTCAGAAGTGATTTTGAAAGTCATTTGACGAAAAATATTTCCAAAACCTATGTTTCTCTTGTTGATATGACTGAAATAAGATTTGAATTATCTGCCAGCAGCTAAATGAGAAATACATTTCACTTTAGGGGTCGCTATGCACGCAAATTTGTAATCACTCGAGCCAATAAGAGATTCACTTTCATGTTAATGCAGGTTGTAAAAAATCTGCTTCCTCTTTGAAATTCAATGGAGATAGCTGCAAACTTTCATCTGACAGATATACATAATTAGACTCAGCCAAGTGAAGATGAATAAAACTTGGCTGCCTGAAACAAGTTAATCATTTCGAAGAAAGACAATAACCCAGTAGTCACAATTATCTTATTTTTTTGTGGCATAAATTTTCATCTACCAATGGTAGTTGAAAAGATGTACTTAGTTTCACCGAGCCAAGCAATTTTCCCATATTTAATTGAATGAGCTGCTCTCTGACTGCTCACAAAGAAACATGCAGATGTCAATTATAAGCTCCTTACCTCCACTTCAGCAGTCTGCCTGTGAGAACCCTCCAATGCCAGTGTGTGCATGTCACTGCATGTGTGTATACAAGGATAAAGATGTGTGTTTTGCTTGTGTATCTATGTCTGTGTGGGTACAGCTCCTTGATACTGTGATCAATGTTTCTCTGAGCCCTGGTTCAATAAACCATTAGATATCCCCCCCAAAGACATCCTGCCAACAGAACTTTATTAGACCCATACACATGCATACAAAGAAAATCAAAAACACCCCCCTTCTCTCTCTAATTGTCCTGTGTTTACAGGCCGTTGCCATAAGGCCTGAATAACATCGTAGCCTGGTTTAAGCTACTTTCGCAGGATACTTTTCTGTACTCATCATTATTTGCTTGTGTCTGTTATGAGAGGGCTGACATATTTCTTTTAGAAGGACAGGACAGGTGAACAAGCGCTATCGGATTTCATAAGATGGACTGGCAACAGTTTCAGTGTTGCAGACATTTGGTTTACCAAATGTAAACCAAATTTACATTTGAAGGTCATTTTACAGAAGAAGGTCATTTTATGCCGTAATGACTGACCAAAATTTACCAAATTTACATTTGGTTTAATGTAAATTAAGCTTTGGTTTAATTTACATTAAACCAAAGCTTATAAGAAAGGTGCATTGGGACTTGCTGCAAATATGATATTTGATGCACTCAGAGCAAAAGGGTATTGTTTTTTGCATGACTATCTCCAGCAAGATGATTTATTTGCAGATTAATAAACTGTGTGTTTTAGACAAACTGATTTTCATCAAGTCTGTCGATGCTTACTGGAAAGCAATAAATATTAGTCAGTGACCCTGAAACAAATGTATTTTCAATATTCACAATGCATAAGTAAAGCTATTTTTTATTTTCAAAACACACTCACCTCATGGGGGTTTAAAGTTGTTGTTTTTTTTTTTTTACTGAATTCACACTTTTTCACATTTATCTGTTTCTACTGAATCTTCTCTTATCTCTCTTTACAGCCCCTCACCTTATAATTAATTAAAAGTGTGCTGTATGTATGTGTGTGTGCTCGCTGTTGCACGCACACTTCAGACTTCAGTATTAGTTAAAGGTGAGAATGCTAATTGGTCAGATCAATAACAGGTCGTTAGGCCTCGGGGCTGACAGCCAATAGGAAATCGTTATGTGTCTGACATCACTGTCACTCTGCTAAAGCTGCACTTTGACATACGCGTATGCAGACATGCACACAGTCACACCGTCACACACATAAACCAACTGACATTTCTGTAATCTAAAAGGGTACAATGGCTACAAAATAGGGTGAGAGACAGAAAGCAAGGTTGGAAACTGAAGAGTTAGCACGATTGGCACACAGACAGAATTTTACAGTTTATCCTTAAGACTAGATCAATAACCATTAAAGAAAAAAAGGAAACAGAGTAAGAAAGACGTTTTAAAAAAATTAAACAAATGCCATAGTTGTCACTCAAGAGAAGTAAATAAATTAGGGGTGCCAACATTAACGCATTAATGCGTTAAAGTTAATGCATTAGCATTTATGCTTTAATCTGAAATATTAATACGTTATTATTACATTAAGCAGATTAATCAAATTATCCTATTTGACCAAAAAGCCTCTCTCCCATACAGGGTTATCTAGTTCGCAGCAGTGCATTATGGGAGTAACACACGGGGGAGCGACAAACAACAGTGAAAGATAAGTTTTACAGCAACAAAAGTTGAACATTTTCAATATTGTGTCGCCATTGCACATCTATCTGCACAAGTTTGAATTTTCACATGCACAAATTACACCGGTTGCTGGGATGGATGAGGACAAGTGACTGTCGCACAAGTACCATAGGATATGAATGTAGAGGGATATTACTAGCTTAGGGTTTAAAACAAAATGACTTCCTTTAAGCCTTCCTGAATGAAAAGAAAAAAAGAACTCTGGAAAACTGAGATCTTAAGACATGTTTGCTTTGAGAAAATAAAAGACTGGCGGTTTTAATATGGGGTATATGGGCAGTTGCCCAGGGCGGGATCAGAAAAAGGCCTGGCACCCAAGAACTAGAAAATAGAATATTTCGTATTCGGTTTTCCTCTGAATAAGTTTGTCGCTACTCGTATGTATGTGTAGTGGTGTAGTGTAGTTACTCACAAATTTAAATTTCCCAAACAAATTTAGGCATAGTGATTAATCACAGCACCAGAGTGTTATTAATCTGATTAATTTTTTTAATTGATTGAGAGCACTAAACTTTAGCTTTTCTAATCCATTTCAACCCATCCATTTACATCATGTACGGTCTATTTGTCAGAAAAGTCTTAAATTATCTGTTTTTTATTTAGTTATGATCTTCTGTTTGTCTCTATGCATTGAAAATATTACAAAATTTGTACAATTAATTCTGATAAAAAAAAAAAATCAGCATTGATAATGTGTGATAGTAATAGTTTTGATTAACTTACACTAAAAGAACTAGATAGATGATCATTGACAAGCAATTGCCATACTGATAATCATTTGCTTCTTGTTGCATAAACAATCCATAGACTAGTAACAAAGTCAAAGTTGTTCTTCATAAAGCTGTATTTGACGGAATATCTTTTGACAGATATTCTTTCTTTAAATCAACCAACACCATGACTTTACAGTAATGGCAGGTTATGTAAGGTTAGTGATGTTAAGTGGCATATAAAAAATTAACTGGTAGACTACATCCAGATTATTGCCTCTAGAACTCATGAATTTCGTCATAGGTCATTAGTGAATGAGAACTTTTGTTACACTCTGGACTTTATTGTTCACATTTAAAAGGTGCAGAGACTGAGTTTGTCTTTTAGGGTGTATGTTTGAGACAAATAAATCTTCACTGTGCAGAGACAACATTACTGGATAGTACTTTTCTACAAGGGTGTATTCAGCAAGCAAGCTGCTGTAGGATTGTGCAGCTGTGTGCTATCATGTGTGCAATATCTAATAGCTGTGGTTATTGTAGCATGACTTATTAAATTTAACATCAAGAAGACCCCCTGGAAAGCCTACTGATAGAAACAGGGACTGCACACACCCACATTCACCCAGTCACTGCCACACAAGTATTTTAGGAGATCATTACAATTTTTATTTTATTTTACTTTTACACAGGTTTCTGTTAAAGTAATAGACAATGTCTTGTCTACAGTACACAACATCCAGAGCTGCTTCAGTTTAGGAAAGACAAATTTTAAAAAATTACTAAATTAAATTACTCATGAACAAGCTAATGGCCAAACAGACTGGTGTCAGTTCAAGAAGGACATTTCTGCCATGGAAAACAAGTACTGAGTGGTGTCAACATTTATGAATTAGATTTGCTTTAATAATGACAGAAGCCTCAAAACTGACCCTGGCCTGGTTATCACTTTACCAGACTTTCTTGTTGGACGTAATCTCTGCTTCTCCAAACAAATGTAATTCATATTCACTGATTTATTGTCAATCATCAAGACCTAAAAACCATTGAAGAACAAAATGTGTTACTTAGGCCAACCTGAAAAAACAAAGCAAAAACACAACAACAACAAAACTAACAAACAAACAAAAAAACCCACAAAAAAAAATAGAGCAGCAAGGTTTGTGAGCCTGAAGGCAGAGGCTGACAATCAACCCTGTCCAGCCTCTAAGTCTGCTTGGCTGATTGACTGAGAGAAGGGTGAATAGTTTATAAGGTGGGTGGGTGAGGCTCATCACAGACAAAGTAGATACTGCATGAGCATCTGCATCAAATGTCAAAGTCTAAAGAATACACTAAATACTCTGATTATACAAAGACACACATTAAACTGGCTGTATTACACATTTTCCTGGCACTCAGTGCCATTTTATAGCACAACCAAGTAACTATGTTACCTTCAGTTGTTATAAAAATGTATAAATATGACTTAAAAGTAATTTGACTCTAATTTAACACCTTGAAATTGGGGCTCTGTCTCTTTAAAAACTACTGCTCTTTCAACTCCGCCTTCAGGAAGTCGCCACAACATTGCCAAACCAATATAGGATCCATTCTTCTTTGTGTATGGCCATCATTATCCATACACATTTGTATTTGCTGATATAAATTCAATTTTGAATAGGAAGGAAGATGCTGGAAATTTTTGATAAGAACTAACCAGCCTTTGTCGCACCTTGTCGCGCCCAGAAAAAGTCCTACACCAGTCTGACATAAAAAATGAGAGGACGCTTTCAACCACATATCAGTAATAAAATAAGTCAGTGGCCGGCATGCTTCATAATCCTCATAAAAAAGTGCTATTGATGAGCTTTCTTAATGACTTTATCTGTGATCATAGCCCATGTAAGGTCATTGGACATTTACTGGCTCAGGTATTTAGCTGCATTCACACGGTATATGGCTTCTTCAAAAAATAAGGCAGGAACAATTTCTGCTCGAAGTCCGCCATGTCCCCATTTCACTTAAACATTGTTAGTGAGACTCTTTGCCTTGTTCCAATCAGGAAGGTCATTCTATTAAGACTTATCATTGTTGAAAATCAAACCAATAGGGCAAGCCAGCATTGCTCTTAAAACACCCAGAGACTTGAAGCCCCCTTTACATAAGTCCTCATCTGCAGACTTTTCACTGTTTCTGTTTTCTGGTAGGACCAAGGTGGCAAAATAGTTTGAAATTAATCCTTTATTGTTATGCCTCAAACCACTAAATTACGTTCGGGTAGTCCTGCAATGTCTGACTTTTTCAAAGGTCAGTGGGTGTCGTGGATTTAGGTTATAATGTAGCAATGATAAAAGCTTCAATGACCAGTTGGCAAATAATAAAACAAAAACAAAACAAACAACAACAAAAAGAACAGAGGGAAGGTGCTTTGCCTCATGTACATTTCTTGATATTTGAATACATTAAAGAAGTTGAGGTGAAGAGCAATGAGGCAGAACAGACAACTTTAGTCAAGTTTAGTTTCTGCAGCCTGGTAATGATTGAAAATAAACCAAAATCAACCATGTTTTATGCCCCAGAACAAGGCCTCTCAGGCTTTGCTTATGCAACTCTATATAAAATATAAATATAAAATGTGTAACTGTACAAAATAAATTGTAATACTGGCAATGTGTTACTTATATTTGCGCAGTTATTCACAATTATTTTCAAAAGGCACAGGGGTTGCAACAAATTACTCAACAAATTATCTATGCCACTCCAATAGCCTTGTCCAATACTAAATAGAGGGGTACATCACAATAATACTACTACTACTACTACTACTACTACTACTAATAATAATAATAATAATAATAATAATAATAATGTTTCTCAGTAATATTCAAAAATATTTTGGTTCCAGCAGTATATGTTGCAGTGACTCTATAGATATGTATAGTAGAAAACCAAAACGCTTAGTCTGTACAACTTCCACTTCTGCTAGTCCATCTGTATTTCTTCCCCAATAGCTTACTTTTTTGAAGCAATTTTGTTGCTGCTGGTGATTGTCCCAACTATTTCAGTGGCAAAAAAATAATAATAAAGAAGGCTGTTGGGACTATGGGAAGAAAACTCGTTTACCTCGACTCCTAGTGTTTGCTAAGGCTGGAACTTGCTCACTACTAGCTCACCACAAAGTGGCTCTACGTTACTCTGTGGTGATCGACACCTTGCAGCTGCGCAGCGCCGCTCGTCATCTGCTTGGATCTGAGAGTAGCTGCTTCTAAGGCTTCCAAGATCTCATCTTTTTCATCATGGCCTTGCTTCTCTTTCTCAGTTTCTACAACAAATAATTGATCCCCCCTCATCATTAACAAATCCTCAGTTCCTGCCTAGGACTCAGATTGTGACTTTCTCTCTTCATCTTCCAACTCGAAACAGACCACCACTGCCTGCTGCACATTCATTCTTTGCATCATCCTGTATATACAACCCCCGTCTCCCACACTAACCTACGTATAATTTACAAATTAGATGTCACAAATCGCTACAGTATCAACACTTTCGGTCAATATCGCCACCTCACTTTTAGGGTTAATTATTTTAGAGTTATTTGTCTGTCATACTTGATAGAGTACGGCAGAGGCAAACATCACCAAGAAAAACTTGGACTCCATCTGCCGAATAGGAGTTATATTGAGAAAATGTACTCGCTTTTTTCCAGAAGATCTTTGCATGGGATCCAAATAGTAAAACATTTAAGTTTCACTCGTTCCAAAGTAATGGTTCCACACAGTGCTTTTATCTATTATCAGTTAAAGCATATGGTTTGTATTTCTATTTTGCAGATGCATGTTACTCATGAAAGATGAAATTCACCAGTTTATTGGCTGATAAATAAGGAATAGTATTTAGGCAAGAAAAAATATAATGAGATTGCTTTATTGTTGCTGTTCCTAATGATTAAAGTGAACAAATAACCAATTAGCAAGGTTCAAACCAAATGAGACAGCTGTCTAAAAGAGATCATCCACAGTGTCCGAGAAAGATATCAAACAGTAAAATAAAAATATAAAATTAAGTTGAGCAAAAAAAAACAAGAAGATAAACAAAAGCTAATGTCTGAGTCTCTATTTTTAAAACTATTAAGATAAATCTGAAATCCTTCCACCTTCTCTCTCCCTATGTTCGCTCAGGAATGTGCAACTCCCTGTTTGAGCACTATTGGGGAATAATCAGGCCAATTGTCAGAAAAAAACTTTTTACATTGCATAAATGAAAAGCATAACCATGCAGTTTCTTGAAGTTTTATTTTTCACTTTGGCATTGCTGTTCTACTTCCTAAAGAGCCGTACCAAAAGTACTGAAAGCTCTGAAAAGTGAAAATAAAAAAAAAATTGCTGACAGAACAAGGAACACAGCACCTGAGGAACACAGTGCTGTTAGACATTTTAACAATTTATAAGATGATTAAATTTTGAGAGAAAACCCCTAGAAATGGCTTTAAATAATGAAATACTGATGTGTTGCATTTTATTATGGCTACAGATAATTCTATATTTTATTTTCTATGTGGCAACAACACAGTTAGAAAAGGTTCTTTTTAACTAGCACACAATGACAACGTCGAAGGTATTGCATTCTGAGCGCAGCCTTACTCATGGTACAGAGAACTGCCATGTCAGCACGACCCTACTTGTTTTCTAGTTATGGTAATCAGGTGACATTCCTCCTTGGTTGGCATGAAATGCTGATTGGATGGACCGAGGTGGAGACCCTGAAGTGAGGCCATTTGATTGGTTGGCTCATATAAAGCTGAATAATGGACTGACATTGGACAAGTGGCCATCCTGTCACACTCGCATATTACTGCTGCACAGAGGCACACATCTGTGCTCAGAGATATTAACTACGTACCATGACAGCCTATATTTTACTCAGGTGGCCAGTAGACATCTGACAGTGCTGAATATCAAATCAATATATCATTTGATGTAATTTCTATCCTGTACCGGCACAGAAGGGTTTGGCAGCTATTCCGTATAATTTCATCACAAGCTCATTTAATGACATTCAGATAAGAGTTCAATATATCATTTGATGCACTTTAAACTCTTATCTACTGTGGGCACAGAAATACTTTACAGCAAATATGATTTCATTATTTAGATATTACACACTGGTAATTATTTTTTGGAGACTCTTTGAGGTTAGACAACTATCCAAGTCAGGCAGTAGACCATTTGGCAGCTCAGTACAAACCCATTGCTGAATTCTTGGATATATTTTTTAGGCATCATTAATTGATAAGTTTCTATACTTTTCTGATGTTAGGCAGCCACTCTATCCTTCAGTCCAGAAATTAATACTTTGGCTGGCTTTTACAATAATTACATTATCCAGGCATCAAAGTGATGCATTGTGTGGACAGAGATTTGGCAGCTATTGTGTCCCATACCATTAATTATACACTTTGATCCAGATAATAAGCTGATGTCACTTGTGCCTGACAACTGCGGGTAACCTTGAGGAGTTTCACTCCTAACTTTTTCACAAAAGCTTTAGGACCATTGGATGAGGATTGTAATAATGGTTTGCAACAAAATTTCAAAACTATACAGGATTAGATATGTGATATTCTCCACTTTCTATGTGGTATTAAAAGACCATGTCTGTTCTCCATGCAATTTCAGGTCACTTATGTTTGTAAGACTTATCTACTTTTCTGTCTAAAGGGGACCTACTATGCTTCCTTGAACAAGTTAGGGTACATACTGTATATGCGCTATACAAAACATGTTTATGGCAATTTTGCACACAATCATTCTCATATGAGATTGAACCTGGTGAGTTCAGCCTTTCTTGTGCATTTATGCACCTTTAAGAATGAGCTGTTTTAGGGCTATGAAACTATTATGCAAATAAGCCGTTGCTGGCCGTGGCTCCCAACTCAGTCGTTACAATCACACTTGTATGGCAGCAAACAGATGCACAATTTACAACTGTACACCTTTGAACGTGAATCAGACCCAGAAGCAGAAGAAGCGGAGCCTCCTGAAAACCATAAAGGATGCAGCAAGCGGTTTCTGAATGGTAAATCAAGTTTAATGTGCAGAATTGTATTGAACAGTAGGGACAGTGCTTTCTTCCAGTTGAAATCTGTTGGCAAATCCTGTTGGTAATATTCTTAAGAGTCCATTATGAAGTGATTTGCACAAACTACAATTTTCTTTGCCAATCTGGCTGGAACATTGCTGAAAGACCCACCAGTGTGTGGAAGGGTTCTGCCACTCCTATCCTAGCCCATAGTACCTCTTGATGGCCTCTTTAGGCTGATGGTTCTCCTCTCTGTGATAAAGGTTTGGAGTTAGAAATTTTTCTGTTTTATGCCACTAGTAAAGCACAGATCCACCAGTTGATGGGAGAGTTGCTACGATAGAACTTATTTGCTAATTGTATTTCTAGCTCCTCTTTACCCCATTAACTCTTTTTTTGGAGAAGCCAAAACTACTCCGAGCATAGAGACTTTATTGTGGAATAGAGAACAATATTTAAAATTTTGTCGTTTTCATTCACCATTTAATGTCACTGCTATTGTCTACCTTTAACAAAACAAAACAGTGTGCTTCTATTTATTCAATATTAACCAATAACAATTAATGATTAAATATTAATCATTGTACTTAATCACTACAATGGTATACCATTGTAAAACACAATGGAGGGCAAAAAAATTCACTAAGCTCTTTGTGTATTGAATCCAATTAGTCATTTGTAATCCATGCTGATGTTCATTTTGAATACATCAAAAATGTACAATTACATATTTGATTTTATACTGTCTTACCGATGATTACTAACTGCAAACAGAGTGGCAGTGTCATTCGTCAAGATAGAGAGCATAATTTATTGGAATGCATCAAAAAGAAAAAAAAGAAAATGCGAATACACAGGTCCAACCAGAAAGATTTCTGACAAAATGAAACAATAAGCTTTTTAAAAAATATTTACCAGGACATTAGGGGCATTTAAAGCACATAACTCATGCCATTGCAAAAAAGCAAAGTTATAAATGGAATGCAGATAAACGTCAAGCAATCCACACATCTAAATTTGCCTTTAAAATAATATTTGCATGCAGTTATTCTTAAAATATGTGTGTGTGGGAACAGCAAGCGATTGTTTTGATTGATGTCCCTGTGGTGAAGCTAACCTTGTAGGCAAGGTAAAAATGCCAACATGTATTCACATTATAGATAACACATAAATGCAAAGGTACACACATACAGCTTTAAAACAGCCATGATTTCACTTTTTATTGTTACAGGAAAGTTTTCTTGTTTTTATAAATCCTCCCACTACCCTTATTTTTGTTTCACAGTGTAAATTTCTTTCTCACAGTTTTCTCCTACCTTTTTCTCCTAGTTTTCACTATTTCTTTTCTTTCTCACTCCCTTCCCCCCACCACTCAAATCTTCAATTGTTTCACACCTGTTTGCATTTACATATGGGAATGCATTGGACACATGTATATGTATTATACCAAGAGATTTAAACACATTAACACAATACACCAGTTTTCTCCTGATTTAGTACTTACATGTTTCTAATCATTTTAAATGCATGAGCCAAGTTAAAGGTTGTACAGTTACATTATATTCTTAACTATATTTTGTGCATAAAATGTATATCGCATTCTCTGCTAATGAAAGAGCAAAACTCAAGTCTATGTATATATATTTAGATGTATATATGCAAAGGAGACACATGTATAATTTCTAAAAGGATCAAAGTATAAAAAAATTATCAGATTGTTATTTTTCTTTTTTTTTTTTTTTACAAAATCACACCCTTCCAGATCACAAAAAGAGGTACACTGTAGCCATTTTAGTATGTATTCTCATTATTACATGTTCACATGGTATGTGCTTACGATCTTAAAGTCTTCTTTAATCAGCCTCAACTATTGGGGGTCACATTGTCTTTTCAGTGATACCATTATCTGAGTTAGATTCAATGAAACAAACTCAATTGAATTGCGGCAAGGGAAGAAAAACTGAATGACCTAAAGTGAGAAAGAAAAGACAGAGACAGATGGGGGGTTGATAGATAAAGGGGTGGACATTGTCAGTCCCCTCAGGTCTCTTTGATAAAGATCAGAGCGGCCACAACGAGAGCCTCAATCACATCCTAATGTGTGCACAGATGCACGCACAAATACTCGAGCAACACGCAACAGCAGAGCAAGCTCCCGCTAGCATGCTCATGCACACAGATGCACAAACATGAATTTTACACTCAGATCATGTTCAAATTAAAGAGACTAGTGTCAAAATCAATCAGTCAAGGACTGATAAGCGATCAAAGGCCCTGAGAAACAAATGCTGGGGCACTCATTCAACGGGTGGCTCTAAATATGGATCCTAACTGAGATTTACTGTTTCCTCTGAGAGCCTGCTAACACATGCAATGCATCAAGCGTTCAGATAAGATTCATTAATGTGAGAATTGAATGTTTACCTAATGTGACTGGCATCAAGTTATTGATGCAGAGTTAATAATGCGTTATTATTGCCGTCAGTATGGCAGTTTGTTGTTTGATATGACAAATGATTAACCTCCATTCCACAAGAATGTCATAATAAATGCAAATAAGTTGCATGCCACATTTTTGCCTGTGGAAAAAAAAACTGTGTTTAATCAGTAAAATGAGTTCTTGGCAGCCATTAAATTGTATACCAACAAACATGACTGCTTTAAAAACTGAATATTGTCTGTGTGGATAGACAATTGCTTCTACTGGAGAACTCTGTAGATTTTTGTCTTTAAGTGAACATAAACCACAGTCAAACAAATATCTCCATTTTGGGGTTTACTGACACAATACAGTTCAACAGAGTTCATTTTTGATCGCTTACTTGTCAAAACATTTTTATCAATTTTCCTACGCCTTTCAGGGCTGCGTGCCTACGTTTTTTTTAAGTACCTCTTTTCTGAATAGGTTTAGACACAAAGATGTGTTTAGAATTTAGCTCCATCTCTATTAGAATAGTTTGCTTTTTCCTTCTAAAACGCAATGAATAATCAGACAAGATTTGTCAAACAGATGAAACAGAGTCAAGCCTCTCCAAAAGAAGTCTGATCTCTAAGCTTAAAATTATCTCTGAAATAATTTGAGGTAGTGATACGTTTAATGCTTAGGGGCAGTTAGTGAACATCTGAACCAATCCTCCATGGCCAGTGTCCTGCCATCTTTAGATGTGTCTCTTTTTCAACACACCTGAGCCAAATAATGAGATAATTAGCAGGACTCTGGAGAACATCACTATGTACTGAGGAGGCAATTCAGCCATTTGATCCATGTGTCTTGGACCAGGGGCACATCTAGCAACAAGGATGTTGTTAGTGTTACTCGTCTCTACTTATAGTGACAAATATAACAAATGATGTTTTGTTTTTCCGTTTTTTTTTTCTTCTTCTTACGACTTTCTGCTTTCCCTTGATCTTGGAGAGCCTGTAATGACGAACAGTCAGTGAGAGAAAAAAAGGACAACCACCGTCTTCTTCCCCAAACTCTGTCTTTATTACAAATTATTGAAATTATGAAATTATTAACATTTCCTAGAACAATCACATTCCTGTGTCCTTTCTTCTGCTACAAAAAACACACACAGCCTTCACCTGTGTAAAAAAAGGTATCAACTCTCACCAATCAATCCAGAGTGCAGCGATATACATTAAAAAACCCATTTCTCAAATAAGAGGATTAATTATGTTGAATACTGCAAGAGGGAGATGTAATAATGGACAAAACCTTAAGCTCACTCTAATGTGTTTTCAATAACTACTGTCCGACTGAATAAACTACAGTTTAATTGATTACATCGCAAGGGAGAAAAAGTAAAGTCTATAGTAATAATAATAATAACAATAATCATAATAATAATAATAATAACTCCTTTTTAACAGATAAAACAACACAATGTATCTCAGGGGACCAATGTTTAATCGGGGAGTGGAACGGAGCTAAAAAAGATACATGTAGCGATCTTCAGAACGGCCGTTATGCGACCGTTGTAGCTAAAATGTAGCTAACTGCGATCCTAACAAATCCTTTTTTTTCTTTATTTATTTTCAATGTTTCAGCACATCTATCAATCAAATTACAAATCATATCCAAATATACATTGTTACTCCACATTTTTAACGGGGGGCAGCCCTCACCAGCTTCACACTACTAACCTGTAATGACGAACAGTCAGTGAGAGAAAAAAAGGACAACCACCGTCTTCTTCCCCAAACTCTGTCTGAAGAGCGAGGGGCGGGGCTCCTCAATTCCGGTCTCCTGGTGAGACGTTGCCCGAACCTTCGTTACCCTTTTTTTTTTCTCTTTTTTTTTTTTTAAAACCCATATATGTAATTAGTTGCAATACTATTAATTTCTGTGTGGTGGCGTATATTTTCTTAAACAGATTTTCTGGACTATCACCAAGTGATAATTGAATTCTCCCACTTTATGGTGTATCACATTAGCATAAAGTTTATCTGATAAAAAAGTGAAAAAATTAATTTTCAAAAATGTTGTTAAAACCGATCAGGCCTGATGAATAATTATGCACTTTTTTTTCTATAGGGGATTACCATTCACTGTCCTGGACATCTTTCATACATCAAGGTTGTAGTGGGTCAGGAAATGAGAGCACATACAGAAGGTCACTGCTTTGGCTGCAGATCCCAGTAAGTGCGCAACAGTATTCATGATATTATGAGGAACTGATGGAGAAATGCCCAGAGCGCAGATGGGTCCACCCATGCCCCTGACATCTGGCCAGTGAAGGTTCCCAAACTGTTTAACCAGCTGCCAGCAACTTCTATGTGTTTGCAAATTACATCTCCCCACCCAGCAACTCCAAACAGAAAGAGGGTTTGGAGAAAACAACAACAACAAATATATATATATATATTGATTAATGTCTTCCCACCGTTTATACTGCTTCAGCAAAACCAGTGTGTACTTTTCCACCTCCATTTTAATGTGCTTTTTGATTTTTCAAAGTTCAATTAACCTTCATTCTGCCTTCATTTTTTTTCCCTGAAAAAGAAAAATGTTGGATTTAATTGGGCTTTTATCTCCTTTCTTTAGCTTAACTAGACTGTATACGTTTTTATTTCAGTCATTAAGTAAACACTGCTGAAGATAAGAGAACAACAAAGTAATGATGTGCTAATTTCAAGGGAGGAAAAATGGCAGGGGTACTGAATGCAAAAAAGGGAGAGAAAATTATTCACATTTTATTCATAAAAGAATGATTGGGCAGTATATTTATGGTTGAAGTTAACACATAAGACATGCTTTATGGAAAGGTTTTTCAGTTGTAGATCAAAGTGTTCATTGCTCTGCGTCTGACAGCCTCTTTCACTGTACATCAGTGTTAGAAAACATGTCTATCTTTTCAAGACTCTTTAGTAACTTCAGTCTTTTTGCACAATTACCATTTTGCATTTTTTAAATTTAAATCATGTTATATTTGACATTTTTATGGTTCCAAGAAACATTGTCTCCTCTAGACAATGTTATACTTATAGCAGAGACATTTTGTACCTTATTGGACAACTGATGATTTGAAGTAATTTTCAGCAACCTGATTTTGGATCATTTAAAAAAAATCAGTTTGATGTAAGAAAGTGTTGGAGGTCCCGGCTGTTTGTTTTATTCAAAACAGATTTAACTTATTGTTAGTGCTGTCGATCAAGTAATCACACTCTAGCGCTGTGATTAATCACAATCAATCAATATTCCTAAATTTGTTAGCTTTAAATATAAATATGTACGCAGCTGTGGTTCTTGCAGGAATGGCCTTTCCTTTTATATGGAGATGTGCACACAAGAAAGTTGAAAATGTTTCAACTTTTGTTGCTGCCTGCTGTCAAGGAAAACTTTTACCATCACTCCTCATTTGCCAAACCCACAACGCTCAGCTGTGAACCAGGAAACACCCTGCGTGGGAAGGAGGCTTTTAGATCAAAATAGGTTGAATTAATCTGCTGTATATAATATTATCTCATTAAAATTTTTGGATTAATTGCATGCCTTAAAGTGATTACATTCTCAGTGGTACTTGTTATCCAAGTTTTTTAATGTTTTCAGTCAATGACCAACTTCTTTCATACTTGCAAGAATAAAGCTTAAAAAGTAATTGCTTGAAAACTTTTCATGTGAACCAATAAACCTTTTGTGTGGTTTTGAATTTTATACACTTTGGTGGCCTTTGCAATTTCCATTAAAAATAAAAATCTTAAACTGTTGTATCGTTATGCTGGTGTCCTGTAAGGTTTTGCTGTTGCTCTAAAAAAATTAAAGATTCAAGGTTATATTTGTGTTTGAAAGGTACATTTGTGCAAAGTTTATTTGAGCAACAATTATATTGTGTCATTCTATTGAATTCAAAGTCTTGAGCAATATAAATAGTTAGATAGGTACTTTATTAAATATTCTCAAAAAGAGTCAATTTGCAGCACCGAGAGGGGACAAACAGACTGGGCCACAAGTTGAAACCTCTGACACCTGGAATTAAAATTGACTTTTCACATTTACTGAAATGAAAAGAGAAACATATTAAATCACTCAAACTGTAACAATCCAAAGGGAACAACGAATAAACTAAAACTATCATGAGCACTGACATCACACTCTTTTTTTTTACCCTTCTAGTTTTTATCTTTCCTCTTCAATACTTTCCCTAAACTATTAAAGATAAACACAAACCAATTATAATATAAAACAGGAATGAACAAAATGATAAGCACGACGTTGAGCATAAAAGATGAATAAGCAGACAAGTAAAAGACAGAAAATGAGGCAGAAAGAGAAAAATAATTATTCTACACTGATCATGCAAGGAAAGCATGCATACCTGTGTGTCAAAGCCCAGCGATAATCTGCAATTCTGTCTCATCAGCACAATATCAAACAGCCTCAGACACAGCGTTAAATTATACATCACTGTATTTCTCTGTCTCTTGTTCAAATCCACGTGCACATATGCAGACTTCATTGTATGTGCAGGCAGATGAATTAGTCATGACCCGAGTATCTTCAGAGGGACAGGAAGAAAGATTCAAGGTGTCCGATGAGCACATCAAAGCCTCTCCCTAGCGGACGGACTGCAGAGGATAATGCTAACCTTCTGTACCATTGCTTTGCCAAACCCAGGCTTCTGTTACAGTGGCCACTTGATTTGTTCTTTCCTGTTTTTTTTCAGTGTGCAATGCTGAATTCTTTAGTCACAACCTATTTTTTTTGTCCTACATACAGAGCTGGAGTATTGATCCCATCCGTTCACCTGTTTCTCCACTTATGTTGGAGCTCTAACAAGGAAACCGAGGAAATCCAGAACCTCTCCCTCCAACTGACATCCTCCAGTCCTTCCTGCACTCATGATTGAAGTGTCCAGAGGTATTCCATGGCCAAGTGTGATCTAAAAGGCCTGAGGCATCACATCAAGCCAGGAGAAGACCCTGGAGCAGAGTGCACTCTCGGCTGGATGTGGCTGGAACAGATGCACAGTGAAAAGCGCAGGAGGATTGAGGAGCAGATGCACACGTTCTTTTCCCTTTTTCAAATTCATTTCGGCATACCTGAATGGCATGCTCTCTTGTTCTTCCCATTTGAGCATATTTTTTTTTACCAACACAATCTATCTTGGTGCTGTTAACTACTTATCTTACCAGCACACATTCTTACTCTCATAGATTGTTGCCAAGCTTTGTTACAATACAAAAAAAATTACGGCAGGAGCCAATCTGGTATTACAGCCAGCACTTCAACTACATAACTAATAGGTTCATGTATTCCATTTCAAAGTAAAACTCTCTAGTCAATCTATATTGTTTTTAAATGGGGCACACAAACTTAAAACTCAGGGTTATATTAAACTTTTCCATTTAAAACGAAGATTCACTGGCATCTTGCAGCAACAAAAACAAACAAACAGCATTATCTGTATTTTGTATTGCCTGTATCAGAAACCTTGACTTTTTAAAAACCTTTAAACCAAGGACTGGCAATGTATGCTTTTTTATTTAGATTTAAAGCCAGCGTTTAACATTATTTTACACCGTAACAAGATGACTGGCTGAAGACTCTCATAACACCAGTGTAAGTAATGTTTCATTTTTACAAATGGCAATTGTGCTCTTCGTCTCTTTCACAGTGTCTGTCACTATATTGCGGCACACTGAGTCGAAGTCAAAAGGCGGCATGTACCAACAGCAGGGGCTCTTTAGATAAATCCCCTGGATCCTCTCACTGACAGCTAACTCCCTCTGTGTTACATCTACACACAGACATAGATACACAGAAAGTGCACAGAGTTATCATGTGCCAAGTATCTGGTGGAAATTTGTGCCAGTCAGTAAATCTGGGACAACTGCTTCAACTTGTAATATCCAGACACCCATGAAGATATAACCTCAGCCGAAGCATTTGTGTAGATTCAAACACAGGCGCTCTGCAATCAGTGGCGTCGTGATTATGCAGTGCAACAGACCTAGAGCAATTCAATGATTACCCATCAGTTCTCCACCTCTCTCAAAGACGGGCACAGTGACCCATAATGGGAGGCAGAAAGACTCTTAAGGAGTTTGGTAGCATCGCGGTGAAAAATAGCTCTTATAAAATATGTGTAGGAAGGATGTACTATACGTAGAAATATTTTAAGCTTTTAGAGAAAAAAATTAAAGGCATTATTAATGTTGATTTAGAATGAAGTTAAAGCTTGATTTCAGGTGGTTTTGAAGATGTAAATTCGGGTTTGACGTCTCTTCAATACTGTTTGCATTTAGAAAATGCATTGGTGTATTTTTGTGGCCATGAGATGCCAGTAGAATATCACAAATGCCCGTTTAGTGTTGTAGATTAAATCTGAAATTTCAAAGCAGCCCTATTTTACATGAACAGAACATCAGATTTATTCTAGCCCTGTTGTATTTTAGTCACCGAACATAAGCTGCTGTTAATGTTACTTCAACATACTAGTTAGTTTTACCTATAAAAGCAAAGTACTCATCATTCTTTTTTTTAGGTATTATGCATTAAGCCACAGTAAATGACTATCTTGTTGTTATTGGATATCAAGATTTGAAAGCAAAGATGTTTCATTCAGTTAATATTTTAGCTGTATAACAATTTGAATGCAGGCTTCGAGATTCACAATTTCACTTTGTAAAAACTTTCTGATAATCTTTATAAGAAAACGTATTTAAAAAATGCGCATGTTGCAGTTTACTGCAAAAGCTTTGTTAATTATTTTTACCTTACCGTGTTATTATCCTAAACTCTATGCTGTATCACAGGTGTGGATGATACCAGGTCAAAACATAGTTTAATGATCCCAGAGTAAAAACGATAATTGTTAAATGTGCCTTTTTTTTGTCATAGTCCACATGTTTGGGGTAGCTTTAAAATATGATGTTTCTAAGGCCATTAACCTGTTCTATTGTAAAGTTCTATTTAATAAATTAAAACATGCGTTACAACAAGGCTTGTTTGCTAGATTAAAAGTACATTAAAAAAAACAACAACATTTAGGCAGGTATTTTACTTACTTTTTGTGAAACCCCAATTTCTAAAAAATGTCTTATAATATTATTATCTTAGATGTTGTGTTTTAATTAGTTGAAAATCATAATTATTAAATGAAATAAAGGCTCAAAGCCAAGAGTATGTGTATAATTTATCTAAATAATGTGTTTCACTTAGTGAATTAACTTCAAGAAATACATTGTTAATCATATTTAAATCTATGGAACGGGTTTGTATTTAAGAAACCTTTTAGAACTGAGCTAATGGAAAAATGCAATTCTTTGACTTTTTAATATCTGTAATGAACTATGCTAGATTTCAGTTGGTGGGTGTTTGTTTTATGTATATAATAGTTTCCTTCTTTATATTTAGTAATTGTTTAGATTGTTTAGATTGCATATCTATATTCTTCTAACATCTCTGAAGATACCTGAGCTTTGCTGTTTCACTTTTTGTTTTATGCCTCCAGCTTGAGCAGGACTCCCTAGAACAGTGGTTCCCAAAGATTTTATTCCCCCCTCCTCAGTATGGATTACATCAAAATCCCCCCCAAAAAGAAAAAAAATCAACTGGGCACACACATCGTTCAACCAGACATAAACCTATACACATATTTTGTTTTCAAACTCCATTGAAGTTTATTTCACACTTCAGTTTGCAACAAAACAAACTACAAACCATCTTTACGGTGAAACACTTTTGTGTAACTTTTTATTTTCTTTTTTTTTTCATTCATCCATACCGCTTCCCTCGCGCTCCCCCCTAGGGGGCGCACCCCACACTTTGGGAACCACTGGCCTAGAAAAATAGATCCAAGGTGAGCTAGCAAAAGGCTGTAGAATTGCTTATATTGACTGCATGTACAAAAGTAACTTTTGCCACATTGCAACATACAGCACCAGACAATCATACAATATCCATTTGTGATGAGACTGTGAGATAAAAACCATCACCTTTAATGTGTGTTAGCTTGGAAAAGGACAGTGCAGAAGAAATATAAATGCCTGGAGCTTTTAAATTGCCCACAGGGTCACAAATGTAGCTGCACTCTCTGAATGACACAGCTGCTGACATGTCAACAGCTAATCATGAATAAACGTATAAACAATGTAATTGTATAATTTCTTTCAAATTTGCACACAGTTATATTTTTGTCTTTGGTAAAACAATTTAATGCTTTTTCCCCCCTCCTATTTAATTCACTCGAACTAATTGCCCCAGTGAGGACATCAAAGTTGTTCTAATCTTCGACTCGGATCTGAAACTGTTAAAGCAAAAAGGATATGCTGGTTCAAAGTCTAATTTTAACCATTATTTTAAGCAATCATCTGTTTTCCTTCATCTGTGAATAGTTCACCATGATGTTTACCTAAACCTTTAAAAGAAAAAACATTGAGATGCTAAAGATCTCTTGAGATTTGCACACTTCACTTTTTCTCCATGACTAAGAGCCACCCGACGACCTTCATGAAATGTTTTAATTGTTCTATTTCTTAAAAGTTTAAGTCTATTACTTAAACTTTTTGTTGTTTTTGATAACAAAAAAGTAAGCATTTTTGTTATCACTTAAACTTAATTCAAAAGAAATAAAAATGTAAAACAATCTTAGTCATGATTTTAAATCACTACAGCATCAGATACTGATCTCTGGTAACCTTGTTGCTTGATTCAGAAAGTCTCCAGTTGCCGGAAAAGGATGCACTTGAATCATTTCTTGTTGCTGAGTGGACAGTAGTTAAAAGTGGATTGAGTTCAAGACCTCGCACTTTTCCTTCTCCTTGAACAACTTAACAGTTCACTTTTTCATCTCGAGTTCATCTTCCCTGACAAACCTGAACTGAATAGAAACCAAGTTCCCAAGAAAGCATCAAAACCAAAACATGAAATCTGACCTTCTGCTGGAAAACAATTAAGTGTGGTGTTTCACATTCTGAGGCTGGGTAAAACATGCAGCTTCAGCTATTAGCCATTTCAGATTATTTGGAGCTTTATTTTCCAAATCTACATCTTTTGTTGTCACACCATAGTACTCAAAATGCTCTTTTCTGTGCATAATTTAGGAATATCTGAAGATTTTTATTTTTTTGTTTTATTTTTTTGCAAAATAGCCCAGTTTGCAAACAAGACATACAAACATTTATACAAAAACAGACACGTTCTGACCTTCATAGTTGAGTTTGAAGCCATGAGCAGAAACAGCAAAGTCGCTGGTCAACCTCAAAGAGAAAACGTTCCCTGTGCTGGTGACAGGGGGAGGAGCCTGGAAGCCTGTTAACCTGAAAGAAGAAAACAGAGCGATGTGATTAAAATTATGCATTACCAAAAATTTTTTAAATAAAGCATAAAATAAAACAAGAAATTAGGTGTCTTGTATCTTCCTGAAAGGTTTACATAATATTTTCTTTAGCTCATTAAATAATGTTCATTCCAACAAAACTTGACTAGTTCAGTAATTCAGTTCAAAATGTCCAATGTTTTCAGATGAAAGTAACACTTCCATTTCATTTGGTGCCCAATATCCCAGAGTCTGGGAAAAGAGACGCAAAGAATCCAAGCTACATGAAGTTCATCGGCTTTTCCTTCTGCTTACAAGTTTGATGGATATTTGGATTTTATTTTCCAGTACATCTTGGCATGTTCCCACACATGCAAAATTACCACTACCTGCCTTAATGAGCATGGCAGTTTGGTGCTAGATTCACCAGGATCTTGGCCTGAGCGAAACTGAAGCATGGATGATGTACTCTGCAGTATTCCATCATTTTAGTATATATATTTTTTGTAGTGAACTAGTATTCTAATTTTCTGAAGTATGGGTTTTCATTATCTGTAAGTGTATCTCTCGCTTCTTTTTTAGTTATGAATGAAACAAATGAACATTGGAAATATCTTATTGTAAATTTTGTGCCAAGACCTTCATAGCTCTGAGCATTGTTTCCTTGCTTCAAGATTATACTAAAAGGCAAAACGTCTTAATGTTAGATAGGACTTAGTCAGCCTTATTTTCTTCTTAAGCTCTTTCAAAAAACATTGAAGAAACAATTAAATCTGTTTTTTAAGAGCTGTTCACTACAAAAAAGCACTGTGCATATTGTATTTTTAAATAACCTAATATAATGATGAATGGGTTCATTTAGATCTTTCAATTTGATAAAAAGCAAGTGCTCAACCAATTGATCTTATTATACTAAAACCTCTCTGCAGATGAGTAAACAAGAGATAGCGAAAAAAAGAAAGAAGGTAAGTCCAAATGAAATCACTCAGCTCAGCAACATTTCGCCGTTTATCCTCAAATAAATGCTGCATAACTGCCCAGGTGGGCCTTCAGCTAAGAGACAGCTAATTGAGGAGGAAACATGAAGGAGGAGAGGAGGGCTGGGTCTTTTTCATGTCTGGAAAAGAGCCAAGCCCTTGTGCTGCCGCTGCAACATTTTCTGTATTTTTCCTGAAGCTGCCATTCTTTCTTTCATTTTATTCTCTACATTTGTTACATTTTCTCTTTTTTCTTCCCTTTTCCGCCAATTTAGCAAATACTTGCATTGTGTTACTTCTCTCCTATTGTGCTCATCATTTATTCTTCCATCAACCACATTTTAACATTTTCGGTTTGAAGTTGTCGTACAACATGCTTCTTTAAATGTTGTTTTTTTTCTTTTTCTGAAATTTGACACTATAGCTAAATTGTATTTAATTCTATCAAACAACCTTTATGCTTTCCATTACACATCTGAGTGCAATGCAAAGACGTAAGGTGGTAGGGCCAATCATTACAATCTTTTTCGATCTTAAAATATTGTTGCATAAGTTGCACTTCACATTTACAAGTGCAGCAGCTTTCTCATTTGCAAACATTTGACTGGAACAACAATCGCTGTCAGGTTTGCATGTTTATGAAAACACTTGGAATCTTATCCATTTTCTATACAAAGCATGAACAAAAGTAAAAATAGTATTGCATTTCTTCATTACAAGTACTTTATCTTCTGATCAATCTTCACTCTGATTTATTTATTTGTTTATTACATACAATATTCATTTTTGATCTTCTCTAATACCTAAAATGATGTATGACAATGTAGATTTCAGGCAAAATAACCAATTACAATGCATATGGACATCATACCACCATGGGAGTTTATTTGAAGGAATCAACAACAAACGATGACGATTTTTATTTCTTATCACAATAAAAGGTTTTACCTTAAGTGAAATATTTTCTCTCTACAATGTGATACATTTTAGTATCAAAGTATTACTGAAATGTATCTTGCATCATAGATATTTTTGTTCACAAACATAACTATGCAAAACACACACAAACAGATGTAAAAGTACACACAGTAAGAAGACCTGACCGGTGTTTTGAACTGATCAAGGTTCCATGTTTAGTTTCATGATTGACTGATGTTTATCAATGTTTCCACTTTTAACCTTGTTTAACTGTGGAGCCACATATCTTCAACTGGAAGGCAGAAGACTGAATTCATGATCCATTATGGTTGGCAGAGTTTGTCAGATAGGCAGAATTGAAGCTAAGAAATTTTCTTTGCATGATCCATGCCAATAATGTGATACTCTGCAACAGATTAGCTTCTTCTCCATGACCAAAGGATTTGTCATCTATCAAGACTGTTTAAGAAATGAGAAGTGTTGGTGACGTTTTTTTAGACAATCACTGTATTTTCATTTGTGTTTCGCCGTTTCCACTTTTGTGCTCATTTTTGCAACTTGTGGTATAATAGCGACTCTATAAAGTCGTCTCTTTACCCTTCAGCAGATAGAATATCATTAAAATAAAACTCAAATCCCCCTGCTTCCTCTCCAGTATCTAATTTTCTTTACTTTCACTCCAGCAGATGCAAACCTTCAGCACACAAACACACCACTCGTTTTATTCTGTCACAATTTAGCTCTGGGTTTACATGTTTCAAGATTTATGAAGTGAAAGCAAAATTCCCTTACAGAAATTGAAAGTGGGTTAGGAAAGAGACTTGTGGGTGTTGGTACTTGCACACAAGAGTCTCATGTGCATAGTGTGAAATCGCATCAGTAAGTCAAGTAACTGGTTAATATCATTGGAGTGCTTTCCTTGCTCTTACTGTCTCATACACAACAACAAAGGAAGCTATGCACAGGATTGTAATACAATCCAACACAAAACTTCCAATGTAAAACATTAAACAAAGCAGTTGAGCGATTATGACTGATAGAGCCCGTCATTTATCATTCCTGCATCTAGTTGTTTTCATTGTTAACCTACAAAATATACTTTTCAACATTAATGCTGTCATTTTGGTAGAAAAGAGAAGGCTTAAAACATTAATGGCAGTGTTTACAAAAACATTTGTTGCTACACCACCTACCAAAAAGGCAGGATGGGGCATTTTTGAAACCAAAAACTCTCATGCTACTTATTTTGATTTTTTCTAATTCTGAGTATGGTAGTGACGGCCAACATTTGCATATTTTATGCAAACATGGTTTAAAGGATTTTTGATAAATCCTTTAAACCATGGATCCAGGTATGCCTCCACACCAGTCTTTTACCAATACCTTACATCACATTACAGTTGAAACTGCATGTGATATTGTAAAGCATTATTTAGAAGAGACTAAGATAAACCGCTCTCAAAGTTCTGTTTATCAAAGCTATTATCTTCTACACCATTATAAGATTCAGATCTCTGTCAGAGGTTGCATTAAACTTTCTTTTTTGTCTGTCATTTTCATAGACAGCAATAAAAAAAATCCCATCATAATCTATTTTTACTTGTCAGTTTTTAAATAATGACATATTCAATTGCATTTAGTTTTCATTTTGCTTAACTAATATTAAACAAGCTGAACAGAGAATCCACATCATGCCATCACACATAAAGCAGATGAATACTTGTACCGTCTTCTCTGTAGACACAGAAACAATTAACTACAAACCTCAGTAACTACATAAACAATAAAATTAAATGACTTTACTTAATTTATGAGCTAATCATCGGAGGTGGCTTGAACGTAGATAACCTCAACTTCCTCCTGGTCTCTTATTTTACCTTTGAAATGTAAATCAATATAGGACAAGATAAATATTCTAATTTTAATTTTATTTACTTTCTACAGGACCAAAACAAACGCCCTAACAATTAACAATGTAATCTAAATAATTCCAAATATAAAAATGAATTACCAATTTTGAATCTAAATTAACTTAAATATATTCCCACTACACAAAGAACAAAACAAAATTGGTAGAAATTATAAACTACAAAACTTTTACATAAATGGCCACGACACCACCTTTTTGTCCTTCATTTCACTCCCGATGGTACTACTAACATCTCAAAAATTGATTTAACAAGTCATATGTCCAAACTGTGTCTATCTTCCAGCCTATTTTGACATGCACTACGACATTTAAAACACAGTGGAACATCTATATTGACTAACATTATTCCCATTGGAAACGTTCTCAACTTGACCATGAATTTAAATCAATAACAGCATCCAGATGTAAGATGCTTGTTTTTCCAAGTACATCCTGGAAAAATCATGTCAAAAACAGGTAGAGAGGGGAGAAAGAAATAAACTATTTGTGTCAAAATCACAAGCACTGAATAAAATACACTAAATTCTTTGATAAATTTCACTTTAGATAACATTACCCACAGTTTGTGAGATAAAAGGAAAACGAGGACAGTAAGTGGATGTTATCTTTTACCACAACAAACATGACATGTTAATATTTGTGTGTATTGTAGTGATGAGGAGGTTTGCTGGTAGGATATTGAGAGGACTGAGAATGAAACGAGGAAAAGAAACACCTCATTAAGTTTTGAGCACAGGAGAGGAAGTGTTATGATTTGGAGTCATTTTAATCCAAACAGCCTAAGGACATCACAGTTACTCAACCAGTTATTCCTCTGCAGATATAAAAGTAGTTTTCTACTGACTGGATGAAAAAGACTCAATTACATTTACAATGTTTATAAAGTTTTTAATACATGAATTATGATAATATTTTCATATATTTATGGCATATTAACCGTAGAGGTGGTATGGTTTTAAGGATATAGCTATGTGTTTTTTTCAAATGCAACAATGTAACATAAGTATTTACTCTTTTAGCCTTCATGAAAAACACACAAAATTACAATAAGAAGTTATTTAGGCTGGCTGTTTTATGATTGTAAAACAAGTTGGGAATATGTGTCTCGTTTGATTTATAGTTTAAGCAACCTTTTCCTACATCAGTACCAATTTTCACCTGCAAACAAAGGTTATAATCTGATGTGAAACTGTGTAGTCAGCTTTTACAAAGGTCACTACACAGTTTTGGAGATTTTCAAGGTGTTTTAGGTTGTGTAAAAGCACATTGGACTGTACTATTTCCAAAAGAAATAATGTTGCACACATATTGATTTTCCACATAAACTGCATTCAAAAGCAAGTTACAAAACTAAGTACAAGAAAAGGGTTTTACCTTTTCATTACATTATTTACAAAAAATCTCATACTACTACCAGGCACTTTAGCATTTCTTCAGTTTGTCAAATTCCTACAGGGCTGTAAAAAGGTAATGATCGGCTGAAGCCTAAACCTTAAATTTTGTTTGCTGTTCCATTGGATTAGTTGCAACTGTAAAGGCACGTCTACACAGGTTTAGGCTTGCTTATTTGTGTTTTATTATAAGTCTTCTAAAGATGTGGAATAACTAATATGGTATGAAACAGATACAGAAGTATAAAAGTATTCACATATTGGATTTTCATATGCCACATGAGATGTGTGATTTTAATTTTCTTTTCCTTAAATAGGTCCCAATTACACCCAAAACTGCATAGTTCAACAACAGCCCCAGAAGATTTTGATTATGAATAAATCAATACTAATAAGGTTTGTTTAATTGTCGTAGCACCATGAAACAGTTATTTTATAGTTTTAGCAATTAAAACAAATTCTTTGTTTTGGTTTTAAAAAATATAAGAAATACATCAATACATTTTCTTCCAGAGGAAACCTGCCACATCAGGTTGTTGGTTCTGAAAACCAAACCTATGTTTAACCAAACCTCTGATATGTAGCTAAGAAATGTTTCAATTTTTTTGTGTGGTTGTTTAACTTTCTTCTTCATCATCCCATTTCTTTTATTTCTATATTGTTTCATCATGCAAAATGCAGTTAATATTCATACGAGGATCTGACAAATCTGTCTTACAGCGGTGTCTCACAGCTCTGTTGCTGGTGACCTCCCACTGCGCAAGTTTTAGATCTTTCATCCTCAAACATTTGATCCAATTTATTGCTAATAGGTCATGACCAGGGTTCCACAGAGTACAACAACAAGCTGCCCCAGACCTTGAACTAAGTGTCTTGAACAAGAGAAACACTGCAATTATGCACATTAGGGGGTCAAGGATGAGAAACAAAAACCATTTATTAACAAACGTCTTGGCCCGTTGTCCCATATTCTGGGTTTCATGGACTCTTAAGGCTTGCATTACTAAGATTTAAACCCTTAAACATCATAAAACATTATGCTGTAGCACCATTTGTAATGGATGCATTTTTTTTTTACTCGTGTTTGTGTGTGTTTTTTTTTTTGCAAAAGGATTTTATGTCCAAATCTTTTCTTTATTGACTATTTTTAGATGTAAAACATCAACAAGGCATGTGGAAACCTACATTTAACACCTTCTCTGGAAAAAGTTAGGCATTATGAGTATTATGATTAAACTTTCTTCAGTGAGCAGCTTATCATTTTCTTTAGACTTCACACAGTCACTAAGCAATTATCAGGTATTTTCTGAGATTATTATATTCAATAAGGCCTGCAGAAAACAAACAACCAAGAGTCCTGATTGAAGTTTATCAGTCCTATCTGGATTCATTTTAAAAATTCATAGATATTTCTTGATTATTTATTGGCCATTTTCTTTCCTACTAATGAACTCTTTGATTTTTTGTGGTACTACAACCTATATTTGCTGTAATCAAAAGTATCTAGAGTTATTTTATTTCAACAAATCCTTTGGTGATGTACTTTTTATCCAATTTATCCAATTTTTGTTCCTTAACTGTGCTTCTGATGACTGATCTGATTGTGTAAAGGTTGTGCAATCTATGTAAATAGCAACTTTTCAATTTCACTGACTATTTCAGGAAATGTAATGTTCATTTACACATGCTTGTACATTTCTGTATAATACTAAAATGATGCGCTCGCATTTACATAAAGAGTGAGGTTAGAAGTTAATGCTGTGGTAAGAAAATGGTCGATAACCCCCTTTTCCCCTCCATCCCTCTATTTCATCTTCATGTCCAGTAGATTTATTTCCTTCATGGGTGTTCAAAGTTCAGGGTCTCCGGTGACTGATTGATTAACAACTCCTCCCTGAGTGGCACACACACACACACATGACTGCACACCAAATCATTTTTCAGGTTAAAGTACATGTGGTCAATAGTCATTGCTGTGTCGTATAAATCACTGTTTCACTAGCCCTCCTGATCTATGTGTGTAGCTCAGTGTGCATGTGCATGTCTGGGTTTGAGAAGGGATGCATTGAGGGGAGATATGGAGGGTCCTTGATCATAGTGGTACTCTATCCATTAAATTAGTCATACAGAAAAAAACAAAACAAAGAAATACACAAACACAAGCAGATTCACTTTCCAGGTCACCCTTCCAGCTTCCTCAATGACCCAGTCCATTCATCATCAGAATAACATATAACATGAGAGAGAGAGAGATGTGAGCTACATTGCAACCTAAACATTAATTTTAATATACCCCAGAGAAGGTGACAGGAAAATCATTAAATGAATGTACCCACTGTGAGGCCAGGACAATCCAAGACTAAAAACATCTGTCGGGGAATTTTTTTATTCATTTCTTTTTCTGGATGTGTTGAGGTAAGACAAAAATGTTTGAAATCCACATTTTTGCCATGAAAATCTTTCTACAAAATATTTTCAGCAACAAAGCAAAATCGTATTATGTTCCTTAAATAATACACCTTGAAATCTTGGACGCTAAAACAGCATTTTAAGGAGTTAAATTCCAAAATTCTCAAATCATCACCTTACCAGAAACCTTCGGTCAAACAGAGCAGGAATATTTATTTGTCCTCTATTATTACTACCAAGATGATACTGACACAGGGCCAGGGTTTGAAACCATTTGTAATAAAATAATACTGGTTGTATGTGTTCTTATTTATGTCATAATTGCAATGCAATGTGTAAATGAAAGACAGATTTTGCAAAGTATTTAATCTAAAAAAAAATAAACATTTCTGAAACTATTTCCCGCTTGCAATAAAGACCAGAAAATGAAAACCAATGAATATTTGTTGTTACCCAGCTTACGATATCAAAGTACTTAGTGAGTTTTTAGTGGCCACCATGTGTATCCGCTGTGCATGTCCTCAATGTCTCTTCATTTCCGAGCAGATCATCCGCAGCAAAAACATTTTCAGCTTAAATTCACCTGTTCCAAAGAAATTTTTATTTATTCTTCTCCAGCAGAGTTTTTCTGATGAGTCATATTGTATATTTCATAGACATTTAATCATCTGCTATCCAGTTTTTCCACTTTTTGTTAAAGGAGCATATGCCACACTACACAACAGAATAATAAATGAGTTTAGAAAAACCCAAAAGGCATCTGAATGTGAAACAAAAAAAGCGTAAGCAGGCTTTATAATAGCCCATTGTCAACAAATTAAAACACCAACCATGTGATAACATTTACTTAATATTGCTCATGTGGGTAAACATTTTGTTCTACTCTACTAGAAATTATCTAAGCATATTTGTTTAAAATAAGTATTCTGTACCTTCTTTACTCCTATATTTGGATTATGTTCAGCCCTGAAAGTATCTGCTGACTCAGAGTATCTTGTATCATAAATGAAAGAACACATTTGCAGCTTGATGACCTCTAAAACACATACGCGCTGAGTTACTAAAGGGCAGAGTAAAGCTCATCAACCCTCAAACAGATATGCTTAAATGGAGGCACCAGAGTGACAGTCTAAACAGGTTCTTCCTGCAGCTCCCTGCAAGAACGCCCGCGTGTGCCAGCTTGCACGCATGCCCATGAATGTGCATGTGCACCCGCGAAAGAATAGATTTTAGTTTTTTTTTTTAAATGCTTCAGCTGTCATCTTCGTTTATGTCATCGCAAGCCATCAGTGTGTATCTGCCCGTATGTCTGTCTGTACCCAGCTTCATGCTGCATGTCTGCGTGCTTCTCATTTTGTCACACTTATTGGCATCCAGTAGCGCAAACATCCATTACTTGCTATCCCTTTCAGCGTAGCTGTGATGTTCAAGGATGATAAATCCTTTTGTGGTGCGTCATGGAGGAAGGAAGAGGAGGAGGTTTGTCTTTGGAGTCGACAGGGGCCATCGCCACTGTCTGTTCAAGCCCGAAGAGAGAATCTGTGACACAGGCTAGATGGTGGATTAACTTTTTTTGCCCAAAAAAGCAAAATCTTTCTCACACTAAAAAAAATATGTAAATACAAATAAACTGTGCTCTTTCTGCAACTATACTCTTCACTGTTATAATTATTTTTAATCATTACCACTTATATACATTTAAAATAATATCCTAATTTCTTTGGCCATATAGTGATCAGAGTACATTAGCCAGCCGGTATGATCTCATTATAGTCCATACATTACAAACTGCATAATGAATGCATTTTAATGCAATGGTACACAGCAACATACACAGCCATAACGAGATGAATATGATATATTATTTATGCCAGTAGTAAAACCAAAACAGCATTTCTAATTACTGAACAATTTTTGTTTACCTTATGTGTCTTCTTGATAGCATTCCCAACACAATTCCATGTCACTGTGTCAAAAGCAGTTTTTGTTCCCACTATTAAATGATAAATGTAGTGAGTATCCTGTCCCTCTGCCCCCTTAGTCTGTCTCAGTCTCTCTCTGTTGCAGGCAGTTAGATAGATAGTGTGCATTTCCCCCTTGAGCTAAAGCTTGTTTAGGCTGTTGGCCATCCCATCACTTACCAACGAAACCCATCTCTCTCACACACACACACAACGGCTAAAGCGGTCATATAAATGCATATCCCGGAAGGGACGCCCGTTAATGTAGAAACGCACAAATAGTATGTGTGCTTGCATGCACACACACCTGTATTTTGTAGATAGGTGAGAGATAGATTGGATGTGTCTTGTGGCATTTAAAGGGAGGTGTCGGGACTGACAGCTCCTTAAAGGGACAGTCATTACAGAGATATATGGATGTGGAAAGACAAGTTGGAAGGAGAGGATAAAATGGATCAGCAAGAGACGGAGCAAAAATGTGGGTTAAGAAAAATGAAGTTAAAGGAGACACACATACAAACCCCGCTATTCTGTCACTTCAGGAGTCTTTGCAGGGATGTACATTTTTTATGTAAGACCTACAAGTATTGTTTGAGGCAAAGGTGCTATTATCATCTCAATGTAGGAGATTTAGCCCAGCTGAGACATTCTTTTATGCAACATTGGCTGACATATTTATGAATTTTAATATTAAAAATAAAACATGACATGCTATATACTGTATATTGGACACATTTTATGTCATGGTGGAGTTGTTCAAATGTGGGTGAATGAAAAACTTCAGTTGTAGTGAAAAACAATATTTTCACTACAACTGAAGGAAGATTGATTAAAAGTATTTTCCAAATATCACTTCTTCTGTATGTTTTTTGTGTATCTGCTCCATCTTCTCAAATATCCAGTTAGTCGTGGTAGAGGGTGGCTAGTACTTAGGCAGGTGCTGCTGGACGTTTTTTCCTGTTAAAGGAGAGTTTTTCCTTTCCACTGTTGCTACATGCATGCTTAATATGAAGGACTTCTGTAAAGTCAATGATGCCACCCAAGCACATGTCCACGGTTGCTATGTGCTCGTCCAGGAGGAGTGAACGCTATCAGTCAATGACATGCAAAGACAGAAAACTTTTTAAAATAATTTAAATAATAAACTGAGCTTGATGCACTGTTTAACAACAATGATCAATTGGAATGCAGGTGTGATAAATTTGAAATTACTTTTCAGATGACATTTGTTGTGAAATGGTGCAATATGAACTGAACTGACAATTTAATTCGCCGATTGTAGTGTAAAGTACCTTGGAGTCCTCACATTTGACAAAGAATTATAAAAGAGCAGGTCATTTACCATTTAATAATGAAATCAGAGCAGACACACAAGTACAATCACTAAAATGGAGACTATTTCACAATTAAAAATAGCTTAGTTGTGCATTGGAGCTTTTTTCTGCATTATAGGTCTTGTCCCTGGAACCTTTATAATGATTTGCCTCTCTTGTTTGACACATGGTGAAAATTAATAAATGCAGTTGCTCATTTTATTTGTGGGCTTATGTTTTACCTATTTAACAAAAACAATTATGTTCAGTTTAATTAATTCACTGCATATAAAACTGAACTATTGTCTCTTGCAAAAAGGCAGCTATAATAATATCATTTTTTCCCCTCAAAAGCACCTGTTAGGTGGAGATAACATTTCCCCCACTTTTCTATTGTTATTGTAAAGGTCAGCTCCATTGTTATCAATTTTTCATGTTTTATCACAGTAAACAACCATGTATTCCTGAGTGTGGCCTGTACACACTGAGGCATGGTGTATTGTCTATGGTTATACCAGTGTCTCTTCTTAAATATAGCAAAAAACTTCATAAGAAAATTAACAGATTGTTTTGGTTATTCATGCACTTATATAGACATATATTAATAATGAAACTGCTGACAGACTCTCATATGTTCTTGCATAAGTATGGCTTAGTGTTCCAGTTCTAATGCTGCTAATTTCTAAATGCAATTTGTTCTATCCTATTTAATTTATAAGAAATAATATAGAAGAATTAATATGAGAGATGTGTATTGTGTGTCATATGTGAAGACAGAGGACAAAACAATATTAGACAAAGCACTTACACTCGCTGAAATGTGTTCTGAAATATAAAACATAATGTGGCTGTTCAGCTTAGATAGGAAAATGGTGCAATTTAGAGATTTTCTATATCTACCAAAGGCTGGAAATTACACTGAAATTGATGTTTAGACAAAATAATTGCAAATGGAGTCAAGAGCATTCAGAATTTAGATAATTATGGAACAGCAGCAGCAATAGGCAGAATATAGTGATTGTAAAAAAAATATCCTCTGTACGTCAAAATATTTAATCAGATTTAAAATGTATAAATAATGAGCCTTTGTGAGGTTCTAAATTAGATCAAATTTAAAGTTTAGGGGTGCTGTGGTGGTGCAGGGGCAAAGCACGACCCACATATTGAGGCCTTAGTCCTCGTGGCCGTGGTCGCAGGTTTGATACCCGGCCTGGCGACATTTGCCGCATGTATTTCCCCCTCTCTCATTTCCCTCTTTCCTGTCAAACTATTTTCAAATAAAGACCACTAGAGCCAACAAAACCTTAAAAAAAAAAGTTTAGAGTTTATACATAACGTCACACGTTTTCACCATGTCATTAACTTTGTACAGATCAAACTAAAACAGAAACGTTCGGACAAAAAAAAAAAAAAAAAAACTATACACAACTCTGAAATCTGTAGAAACATCAAAAATCTTAAAAACCATAGACTGGGATGAGGGACTGATTATTTATTCTGCTACAATAAACTTTATCTATCATTCATAGAAACAGCAATACTATAGACATTTTCAAAGCTCAGCATAGATGAAAACTCCAAGTAAGCGTATAAGCATAAAGTGCAGTACAGTCAAATGAAATGTTTTCACCTTGAAATGTGCTCTAGCTCTCTATTAAATGAAAATGTTTTCTTGTATCACTAAGCTACCAAGACAATGCATGCAGCAGATGTCATAAAATGTTCATCTTGGGTGTAATGACGAAAGTGTTGCAAATGAGGCTTTTATTTATTACAGTTTTGTCTTTTTCCCCATCTGATGAACTTTCATTTCTAATGTCAAGAGAATCGGATGCCTTTTGTAACCTCTGTTCGCATACTGAAAAGAACAATAGGTGAGTTCATAAGAGAAGAAAAGGACATTTTCTTCAACATCAACACCTGTCACATCAGACCCTTTTGATACACTCCGGTTCTAAATTATACATTTGCATCACAGAATGCGAAATTAAACACTCCCAAGGTTGTTGAATTCAGAACTGTGTTTTAGGATTGTAGCTGTGATGCCACTGTCTAGCTTTTTTATGTTTATGGATAATCTCAGAGTGAAATTTCAGGGCTTTTTGAGTGCTTGCAACTAGTCAGATAATCACCAGGTTATAAAGAAAGCTTGATTTTTGTTTCAGGCCTTCAGCAAATTAAGTTGAGTAAACCATCTGCATAGTGTATAGTCTGACTAAAAAAAACAAAAAACATTGGGTCATAGCTACAGTATTTGAGCTGCAAGTTGGATAAGCTTTGTAGTAGTTATAATTATGTTGTAATTAGTTGTAATTATGACATGGAGTAATTGCTCTATTAATGTTTGTCAAGCTAGACTGACTTCAAAGTATAGCTGCTAAATATGGATATTATTGCCACATTGAGGTTGCATGAATACTACTTATCAAAACAACAATTGGATTAAGTTTTTCAATTCTTCAATGACTACTAAGTTAATCATCCATTGCTTGTCCATAGTGCGACAAAATATATCCTTATATGTAAATACTCCATCTGCAGTACTGCATGCTGATATTGGCATGAAGATGTCAACTGAGAAACAATCTGCTACAGGTTTAGCCGAGGCCATTTATAGCAGAATGACATTTCATAAAACAGTCTATATTTATACAATTCCCTTGGCCCATTGAGGGTACACAGGCTATAATGGTCAAGTGACAGACAGTGATTAATTGATATGTCAAGCTTGTGGGTGTCCATGCATGTGCATGTGTTTTAAGGTCACTACATGGTTTTTTAATTGAATTCTTGTATTTTTGCCTTGAAGGATAATGGAGAGAGCAGCCGAGCAGAGAGAAAAGCATTGTTGTAATGCTCTTTGTGTTCTAGTGTTTATGTATCATTATATCCGTCTGTCTCTTCTCTGTTCTTTTAGTTTCCCTCTGGGTCAGGGACTGAAAGTGTTACCAGAACTCAAATAATCTCAAATGACGTGCATCTGTGTTTGTGTATGCACACATGAGAAATTAACTAAATGACAGGAGTAAAGAGTGGTAAAAGGGTTGGTCTTGTAGGTGTTGATTAGATTTTCTAATATATTTGAAAATAGTTAAACACACAACTACAAATGGTGCAGACAGAGTGACAGGTTTAGGTCCAAACAACAGAGCCAAGTTGAGTTTAATTTTTACTGAAATCCATCTGTCAAGCTGAACTTAGAGTTCCAGCTCTGAGCATTGATGCAACACAACAAAGTGGTGAGGTGCTAAACATCATCTGTTGGTGGATTTTACCTACTAATAAACTTACGTCTCTCATAAACGAGAAAAATTATTTAAGTCTATGATTTGAACAATTAAAGTTGGATCTGGACTTTGCCTGGGCCATAGATGTCTTGATTCAAGCCATACTATTGTTTAGTGTGGTTGTCCTGCTGGACAGGAATCTTCCACCCCAATTTCAAAATGTTGCGCTCGCTAACATGTTTTTGTGTGGAAATGCTCTTTGTTTCATTTTATAAAGCTTCCCATTAACACTCTTCAAAACTTTCCCATAATTTAGATGCATTTTCTGCATAAGTTACAAGGAAAATATTAGCAAAGTATTCACGCTGATTAAGCTTTAGACTGCATTTTAGAAAGTTGAAAATCCGTAATCTCACAATGTGAAAAGATTTTAAAAAGCAAGATTAACCAAGTCAAAACACCTCCGTCTCTTACTTTTTGTTATAAAAGACCAGGATAACAAGAATGTCATGGAAATGAGTCATAGCAACTACATCTCCGCCGTTTGTGTTATGCAACACTAAAAAGGGATAATTCCTCTTTCATCCCAAGTGAACACACAGAGTACTGATGAGTGCATTCTTCAAAGTAAAAACTTCCCGTTAGAGGAGCTTCATCTGGATATTTCCTCATAATAAGAAAGAAAAGTGATTCACTTTGCAAAATATTCCAGAGACATGGTGGGAGGCTAGAGGAATCAATCAAGAAATTGTTGTGTGGACAAATGCCATGTGCTTTTAAAAAAACAAGCATTGTGAAAGCTTTCAGGATCCATGAGTATCAGCAAACTAATAATATCTGCATATAATAAGGAAAAGTTGGAATTTAGGATAAAAACCAATGTACTGTATATATGAAGACATTTTAGTCTTTTGAAGTTAGTGTGTGTGTTACTGATTAGCTGGCATCATTTCTCAGAGAGGAACAACTGCTATGCTTGACCAAATCTTGCAAAGAAAGCTTTCACACATCTTCAAATTTCCTAGAAAAAAGAAAGCATTCAATGCAGGGATCAGATCAGCCAGTAGAAAACTGCAATAACCTTTTCGTTTTTCGTGTAATCTTTTTTTGTCTCCTTGTTTCCTTTGTGTTCCTATGTACACTCAATCCCAAACTGTGCTTTCTTCACATCCTTTTTACCGTTGCTTGTGGCTTTGTCTTATTCTCTTTAATCTGTATGTATTGTGAGCCAGTGTATCCACCCTTTCCTCCAGGGACAGTGGGTTGGCTCTGGGGCTGATCATAGTGATCTTTTCCCTGAGGTAAAAAAAAAAAAAAAGCCTGACACCTGGGTGATTGCCCTTGAGGTACCGCCTGAACGAGTCTGTACGTACTGTATGTACTGCACATATGTGTCAGGGGACTACAAGGCATCCTGGTGGGAGTGCTATTTAGCCACCAACAGTTCTACAATATTATAGTAGCATGTTAACATTTTGCACAGGATGGTCACAATCGATAATGTTGAGAGATCTTAAAAAGAGACATTAAGACATCAAGCTTTAACAAATCTTAAGATTTCTGCACACAAGAAAAATTCATGATAACAAAATATTTTATACTGAAAGTTAAAAATGAAGGCAACATTAATCTCCATACATTCTGATGCTATTAGACAAAACTGCAGTCAACTGTCTTTAGAAGTCATCCAAGTAAAAAAAAACAACCTGCGTGTAATTTTAATCTCAGGATAAACCAATTGGTTCTATGAAGGCCTCAGAGATTTGTCAGAGAACACTGGTAAACAAAAAGCATCATGCAGTCAGAGGAACACAGCAGACAGGTCAGGGATATCATTGTGAAAATGTAGCAAGCAGGTTTAGGTTACGAATCAATACCTCAAGTTTTGAACACCTTATGGGGAATTCTTCGATCAGTCATCTGAAAATAAAACAATCATGGCGCAACTCTTAATCTACAGAGACATGGTCTCCCGTAAACAGACTGGTGAGGCAAGGATAGCATCAATCAGAGAAGCTAAACACCTCGTGTTAATTCTGGATGAGCAGTAGATATTCACAGCTAAGGTTGGAGGTTCTCTATAGAGAAAACAGTTTATCAATAAATCTTTATGGACTGTACAAAAGAAGAACTATTACTGAAACACAGCCTCTGGTCCCATTTGGAGGTTGCAAGCCAAAATAGTACTACAAATTTCTCTGTAAACACACCTTCCACAAGGTGAAACATGGTAGTGGCACTGTCATTCTTTGGGAACAGTTTTCTTCAGCAGTGACCATGAAACTGTTTTAAGTCCATAGGAATATGGCTGAAGCATATTCCTGAACAAAAACCAGTTAGACTTCAAGAGATTAATATTTTTTCTTAGAAAACCACTACTACATAACAGACTTTTTCCTAACCGCAAGCACCATTTGCATATGGATGACACATCCAAACACAAGGAAAATGTTGCTGGGTTCAATGTCAGCAACATTTAAAGCCATGTTGCTGACATGGCTTCAAATATGTTTTTGTTGGCATATTTGGGTTTTTATGTTCACTCCTGTTCAACATCAAATATGACCTTAAGTAAGTGGCCTAATTAGACACATAAAAATAAATTAATAATGACAGATTCTCCAGATTTACTGCCTTTAAACTAATTTTCCCACTTTAATAGAAAAGGGACGCAAAAGCAATTTACCCTGAGGTGGATTAACACATCTTGCAAAAAACCTCTTAAGATTGTGACAAAAAGGAGATCTCTGATTAGCTACGAAGGGTCTTGATGGCCATCAGATCTGGCTTATGACTGACACACATCACCGCTCACAGTACAGTAATAATTACACCATAATATTTGCCAGTCTAAACGGAAAGAACTGAACAGATCAGAATTCATTACTTTTACAGGATGAACTGAAAGACAAGCAGATGGGTTGGAAGTGGGGGGTTTAATTAATAAAGAGACAGAGATGGAAATAAAAAAAGAGAGAAGCAGAATAATAAACTGAGTGAATTATAGGCATCTTGTGCAAAGCAGACCTTAGCCTGAGTCAGATTTGGTAAAAGAAAACAAGGATAATGTGCATTAAACCAGGGTTTCAGACATACATGCATTCTAATAATGCATATTATTAGGTTGCCAGAATCGATCTTCAGAGAACACTTTAAAACCTTTTCTCTTCCAAAATGTTATCAATCAATTTACATTAATATGACATTTTGATCCTTAAGCAAGGAGAAAGAAAAGAATGTCAATTTTCTTAAAAGTGTATGACATTAAAGCCTGCAACCTCCATTAAAAGCCTCACCTCTAGAGCACTCATTTGAACTCCAGTAGGTGTCTCTCTCTTTTTTTTTTTTTTAACAATTTACGTGCAAGAGTTTGCAATTATACACAAATCAAAGCAAGACATTTTCACAAAAAATTTTTCAGCTACATTTTACGCCAAATTGGACACCTGATGGACCCCCAGCTGTTCCAAAATGTGTTTACAAGACAAGAAAAAAAAAACACTGCAAGAAAGTTGACATGGTTTATTTGCAAGTTAATTCATGTCCAAAGGGACTGTTACAAGCTGGGATAATTTATGCATATTTTCCATGTTGTTTTCTTACGTTCTTTTTTTTCCTTCCTTCCTTTTTTTTTTTTTTTTTTTTACATAAACAGCTTAAAAGATGTGAGCACTTGCATCCAGATTGTAGGTACTCGCAGAACCCTATATGCAATGACTCAAAAGTAAATATACAAAACAAAACTAACCATTGAGATTCCAAAATATACTCTGACTACATGTGTCAATATTTTGTAAAATCACATTATTGAACAAAGCACATTCACCTATTTGACGTCTCTTCTACATGGCTTGTGCTGAGCTCCAAATGGAACTATTGGTGGCCATTTCCAGTGATTGCTCCTTTATGAATTCATGCATTTCATTTGTGGATATCTGCAACTCCTCTAGAGTTACAATGGGCCTCTTGGACGCTTTGCTGATTTTTGCTCCTGTTGCTTTATCTTCATATGGTGAAATGAAGAGTGCTTTGTGATGTTTTCAATTCTTATCACCCAAACCTACTTTAAACGTTTCAACAACTTTATCACTGATCTGTCTAGTTTGTTCCTGGGTTTTTGTTTTCTGTTTGTTCCCCGACATCTTTCTTATTGCTTGTACTAGAATTTTTTTTAGAGTACTGAAATGAAGGAGACTAAATACAAATCCATGACACTTCTGAAGTTCAAGGAGTGTGCATCCTTTTGTAAGGTGTTATACATTGCTGCTAAAAGATACCCATATATATTCTTTTTTTCCTTCTTTAATGTCTCATTTAACCTTGGTAAAGTGTTTTTGGATCTTTCAGCACACACACGCACACACCCCTCCACTTCCCCACACGCACCTCTTACCGCCTACAGGGCAGAACTGATGCGGGAGGAGATGAAATACCACTACCTCAGGGGTAAACACACCTCGATTCACGCTCACACAAACCACTCCCTTTAACACCAAGGCGCACGCGAGCACATCTACGTTTGCACGCCTTGCTTTTCCTCCCCGAAAAGTGCTCTCGATTGCTTGCAAATGTTGTCCCAACATCAAAGACCAAATTTGTTTATTTTCACACCAATCACACACCGCTGTTTCCCATGGCCTTTGTGTGCACTTTCCTCCTGGGCCTTTGGAGCAGAGCGTGCATGTCTCCCTCTATGCCTCTGTACGTTTCTGCCGCTTGTGTGAGTTCAGTTTGTGGCTCTGTCTCTAGTTTTGCGACTGTGTCCTGTTGGTGTGACTTAGCCAGGTGTAAAATTGGTGTTGCAGAAGATTGCAGATACAAACTGGGTCAAGGCAAGAACTGGAAGGAGAGCCAGAAGAAGAGCACTCAAAAGAAAAGAGATTGGCGTGACCAGATCTTACTTTTTCTGACATACCGTGATATGCACATGTCTCGCTTGTGGTGTTATTTCGCTGGCACATGCGTTGCGGCTTCCAGGCGTTGCAACTCATGTTCCATCACATCATCCATGTAATACATGTTTTTCAGTTCTGATACTCTTAGAGTGGGCAAGTCAAGTTCAAGACCTCAGAAGCCTGCGGCATAACATCAAACTCACAAACAGAGCTCCTTTTTAAGGCAGGTAACTTGGGATTAGCACTCTAGTTTTGAAACTAGAAGTTACATTCAGGGAATTGCCTTGAATATTATCTAGTCTTGGACCAGCCTTTTTATTGTAATGTTTAATATTACACTCTGGTTTGATGAGACAGTGGAACAGCGTTTTGGTGTATTTCAGTCTGGGGCAGAGGTTCACTTTCCAGTAGGACAATCAAAACCATGCAGGGAGACTTACAATAAGATGGTTTACATCAGAGTATATTCATTTCTCACAATGGCCCAGTCAGAGATCAGACCAACATCCAAATTAAAATCTGTGGAAATTGATGATCAAAGATGCTCTCCATTCAATCTGACTTAGCTTAAGCCATTCTGTTCAAAAACAAACGACCGCAAAAATGTTCAAAGCTGGTGGAGACACCCCCCCAAAAGACTTGCAACAGTAACTGCAGCAAAATTTGACTCCGGAGGTCTGAGTCACAAATCCACCTCATGCTTTTGGCACCATAAAGCTGCTTTCTCTTTCTGCAGTTTCCTCCAAATTAGAGATGCATGGAAAACACAAAGTTATTCTCCATCATTGCTACATTGATGAAATGAGTGTCATTTCTTCCTTTTATGTTCACTCAACTATTTTCTTGCTCTTCCACCTTTGGTCCCCTTTTCTGCATTAGAACGTTCCTGCAATCTCTCTAATCTCTAGTCATGTCTCTATTTCGGAAACTATTTTGGATTCATTGCCAAGGGAGGTCATCTGCAGGAAGAACGGGGTGAGGTTATTTTAGTTTCATGAAGATATATTTAGTAAAATAAATAAACAAATTAGACATTCTGTAAATTTGCTTCGAGTTTAACACAGCCATTAGGCAATGCACTGTAGTTTGGTGTCGTTTTTAAACGGACAAGTTTACTTTCAACAGTATTATAAATTGAATTATTTGTATGTGATTGTCATACATATTTGTGATGCCTAATTCATTAAAGGAGAATATTGCAAAGACGGGCACATAGTTATCATGTGAAGTACCTCTTCTTTACAAATTACAATTTGTGTTTCATTTTGTTGTGTTGTGTACATCATCCTCACTTTGCATGTAAGCAACATTTGTGTCTTCATTTTATGTTCTTGATTTAAGCAAAAACAATGAAGTTTGTTGAGGGGTACATGGACATTTTTCCTTCTTACAAAAGACACTGTATACGCATCAAAGAATTTAGAGTCGGAAATATGTCCTTTGAGTTGAAAATCAAAGGGAGAGAACTTGAGAGGACCATGTGTCTCAGACAAGAAGGAGGTGATGCAAAAAGCATTCCATTGAAACTGCTGTGCTTCTTTTATAGCACATCTAGAATAGCAGATAAGTCAGACATGATGACTGGTTTTGAGTTCATAGCAATGCTACTAGTTGAACAAATCCACACTGGTGACACTTCACAGGGAACCAGTAATAAGGTCAGCAGAAATGAACATAGAGGCATCAGCTTTTCCCCGCATGCATGCTTAACTGCCGTTTTACAAAACTGTCTTACTACAAGGTCTTGCAGAAATTTTAGGACAAATTTGTAAAACAAATCTTCCAGAGAACTCCAAAGTGAATGTTGTGAATAATTATTTTTGTCATATACTAGCCCTGAGGAACATAGAAAGTCTCTAAATGTAGCATTTCATTCATGTCTGGTCATTATGGTTCATCGTGCAGTTGTTACATTTTTCTATTTCCTTTCCACAAAAACCTTGGAAAATTAAAGGAAATACCAAAAACATAAAATCACAGGCAAAGAGAAATGAAAAATGTTTTAAAAAACAATCATTTACTGAATGCTGAGTTTTTAAGTATATAGACATTTCAACTTAACCAGATGCAGTTTATCATCTCATATCAAACTTTTCTAAGCAGAATGGGATTAAAGTCTGTACTGACAGTCATAATGAAGTATGACAGAATTTTCAAATGTAAAAACAAATTGACGCTTCTTTATCCCCTTTTTCTTACTTTCTTCTTGTTGAAAGGAAAATAATTGCTCTTGTGAAGGTCAATTGTACCACCTGCAAAGAATAATGCCCTTCTCTATCCAATTTAGACTCACCGAGTTGAAAACAGAATACCTATCATTACTTTTGAGCATTCCCCTTCTCTCTCACATATTTTCTTCATGGACTGTTTCTCCAATGAGGCAGGGTCCATCACAGAAATTAACCATTAACTCTAGTAGAGCAGAGAGTACATTTTGAGAAGTGCATTAAAACATGCGTGATAGTGGAAAGAGCAAGATTACCATGTTGGGTAGAAATTTAATACTTGCTATAGTCCTGCCTTCTATTCCGATTGTTGCTACTTTTTTTAAGGTTTGCAAATAACCTTGTTAGAACCGAGAGCAAAGGCACTTCAGGTTTGAAAACAAAGAACACTCGGCCCTGTCATTTTTTAAATCAAATCTCATCCAATTGCAAAATATTCTCTCTTCAAAAGCCTTTGCTGAGCACAATCAAAAGCTGAAATTTAATGTGACTTATGAAATAAGAACTAATGACTTCTATGAAGCTGCTACTAATGAAGAGATTATAGATATGTATGAATCGACTGTCCAGATCCCACAGATTACTCTTATTATCCTTTATTCAGGTGACTCAGGCAATGAGTTTCCCTTGTTCCTCACTGGGCACAACTCTCTCTCTCTCTTTTTTTTTTTTAATAATTCAACGTATAAAATGCAACCCGGTTACAGCTGTGAAAAACTGTATTTTTTTTCTTACATGATCTGTTTTATGCATTTTAACATTAGACAAAGATCACTTTGGAAATAAAAGTCCAGCTTTCAAATAAAGCTTTAGGTCATTAAGCAAAAACTAAAGCTTTCTAAACCAGCCAGGCTGAATGTGAAAATGTAACTGACCACACATCTTGACTTGCCACAGTCAAGGAAATCATTCGAATGTATAACCTATTAGGATGCTAAGGGGCTATCTCATTTAGCTGTGGAATCTTAAATGCTTCAAATTAAGAATTAATTGGTATGTTTATGGTTTTTAGTTGAGATGACTTCAGTGGCAACAGTAGGAAATTAGAATCTGAAGTCCTTCTATACTGTTTTGTCATTTACGTAATTTCTTGTAGTGTGCCAAAAATTGACTTTCCCTTGTGTGCAGTCTCTGGGTTGACCCATCCTGTCTGCTCTGTACTAATTATTGCCACCTCTGTTGAATCATCCTCCTGACTATATGCCGCCTTTTCTTCTCTCCTTCCATTTGTAGTGCATCATTGTTTACATAGCCTCTCTTCATCCTGCCTCTTCACCCTTGATCTGTAACAGTTTGACATCAACCGCAGTCGTGTCTTGATTTACTTCAGTCTATCATTTTGGGATTTTAGACCAACTGCCTTTGAATTTGCAAAGCATTTGTTTTTCTTTGTAGGTCCAATTTAAAATATCTTGTCTCTGCACCTTCTTACCTTTGATATTGAGGTCTTTTTATATTCCTTGACCCAGTAACACATATACAGCGAGGTTGGGAGGTTGGGCCAGTTCCATTAATATCATAACTAACTCTCAATTCTGCCTTATGTCGGACAATATCCTGCTTTCTTCCTAATTTAACTTGGACTCTCCTCCATTATATTTAAGGAGTGTGCTACCATCGACACTTATGTACCATTGTTAATTGCTTGTTGAGTCATGTCAGAAAGGATGATAGATAATTTATTCGGATTAATTATTTTGATTTATGTAAGATGTGATGCAAAACAAATGCCACCTGACTAATATTTTTTGGCTTAGGTTTAATAATAATTAATCAAATTCCAGTTTCTACTCTTAATGCAGTCATAAATTACCTTTGAAAATACAAAAAAAGGGTGTGTGCGAGTGAGACATACAAATAAAAAAAAACGCTGTATTTTGTTAAAAGCCTATTTTGTCAGTAATGTGAAAATTTCACACGCATCCATATTAAGTATATAAAATACCTTCATGTACTTTTATGGGGGTTTATGTTTCATAAGAAAAACACTGACAAATCATAAAGAGATGGTCTTTGCTTAAACTGCAACAGCACCGTGGTATGGGGAGTATGGGTTGGAACCTGGACAGAGGTCTCTCGGAGAGAGACTGGTTTGTGTGAGTTGTGCTTGTATATTTTGTGGGCCTGGACAATCATGTGAATGTGAGTTATCCATGTTAATCACAGTCCTGATAATTACAATTTTCCTGTTAATGGTTCTGACCTTTAAATTATCATTCAGCCCTGTGGCAGTGTTCGTGTTTATCTTGGAGTGTGTGTGTGTGTGGGTGTGCGGGGGTGCCTGTGCACATGTGAAGGAAAGGAAGAGGGAGACAGAAAATGGTGAAAAAGAGAAAGCGGGAGAAAATGAGACAGCAGAGGTAATTTGGCTTAACTAGTGGGGCGATTGTGTCGATGTGGGCTATAAATCTTCCTAACTGACAAGAACATACACACACAACAACACACGTGAACACAATCCTAAGATCATTCCATGTTATTTTGGATGAACAGAAAATCCTAATAAACCAATAGGAATACAGAGGGCATCTTAAACCTTCTCACTTCACCTCTGTTCTCTTGGATGTCGCCTGTTAAAACAATAATCGGATGAAAAGCACCAAAATCCCACTCTGACTCCTATTCAACTCCATTCATTTTTTACATTAAATCTGTAGGGGTATCTGAGGATTGTCCAAGAAAGGGTTGATTAGTGAAGCCGGTTGATTAAAAATGATGCCTGCTGAACCAAACAAGCACAGTTCATTCCACATAATGAGAAAATTGCTTTTCAGCAACAGACCAAGCATCCGGACGACTCCCTTTATATCTATAGACATAATAGTGAGAAGTGAATTGAACCCTCTGCCTGTTCTTGAAAGAGGAATTCCCATCAGGAAACAGGTGTTGGTTGACAACAAAATTATAAAAACTGTTACTATAGAACCTGTTTTTGGATATTGTTTTGATGGACAAACTAGACTGTGAAACAGTAAAAACAGCTGTTGGTGAGAAATAAACTCTTTAATTGACCAACACAGCTGTGGACGTATTGTTTTTTTACAGGAGCTTTCTTTGGTAAAGTGATGTGTGTAGCAACACCTTTCATTCAGGGCCTCAGACATTTTAAGGCAAGGCACAATTTTATTTGTATCACCAGTCAAACACAAAGTAATTCAATTTGCTTTCCAGGTTTTGCCTCTATACATGTATTGATCAGTTATAGTGCAGGTCTAAGTTTATTCATCTAACCAACATTGACTGATTTAAGTACTGACTGATTATTAACCGATTTGAAGTTTAAAGTTTTTCTGTTAATCTTAAACTCTCTGGCTATAGGGAACTCCAAATTTGAAGCATTAACCATGGTACTAATTCTAGACAATGCTTTTATGTTAGCTCACCACTTCCACTTTCATCTTGAAATATGGCAATCTTATTTGCAATTTCAGTGTAGTAATAACCACAAAGGGATACATTTTCAAGGAATAAACTCTTGAACATACTGGGAACCAGTGTGGAGGGTATGCTGCCATTTGCTCTGTGACCAATGGTCTGGACTCCAGTCCATCATGATGGGGAATGGAAGTAAATTCAGGGAAGAGGGCAATATATTTGTATTGATTTTCAAACTGTGACAATGGCTGAAAACAGTAGCTGCTTCTCCAGAGCCCTGCGCTTATTTGTGATAAAAAAAGCATTTTATACCACTTTATCTGCTCAATCCTGAACAAGCTCATTTGACCTGTCAGTACGCATATACAGTGAAAGTATCCAGAGACATCAACTTCCAATTACTTCCACATCATGAGGAAGAACAGTTTATTGGTAATTGTTTAGGGATTTATTGCTTTTAAGCATTATGTTTCTTGACAAAGTCTATTTTAAGAGACAAGTTCCTGAAATAAGGTCTAAACCTGTTTATCTCTGCCAGAACCAGAATCAAAAGCAGAACCAGTACATTACCATTAACACCTTGATTACTAATGCCCTGATCACTGATGCCCAACAGCATTGAGCATCAGTGTATGAAGTAGCTACTTCAGTGTTTGAAGTAGCTATGTGGTGCTCGGCAGATCTAGCAATTACATAATCTAAAACTTGACTCCTAATAATTAAAACAACAGCAAAACGGCTCCTTCACCAACTTGACCCGAATTTCAGATCCATATGTTGCCAGTTTCTCCCCTCTTTTCTCCATTTTTTAAATTACCAAATGCAAAAGGAAAAGCTTTTCATCAGGAATTGAAAACTTAGATGCTCTGAATTAGAAGAAGTAATTTTACTTCTCAACAGTGGCTGAAATTGGAGGCCGACACTTGACTGTAAGTGACATGTCCTTTGTGAGAAGTGTCTCATGAAAGGCAACGTCATCACCTGATACAAAAATATATCTGCCTGCGACAGAGAATGATTCATTTAGCTGAACACTTTACCAGGACAGCTCTTTCAAACCTTTGAAGACATCGACACTGAGTGAGACTGAAATCCTTCCATGTCATCTGCGACACTTCACACCTCAATAATAGACTGTCACAGGCCTCTAGGTCAGGCATCCAGGCAGTATTTTATTGGCATTTCCGTATTTAATAAAAGCTCTTTCATACATATAAACAGATTGGTAACACTTTATTATTGGTGCTGTGACTTGAAAGATAGTTTTCTATAATGATATTTAATGTATATTAGCATTAAAATGTTAATATTTAAATGATGATCAAAAAAAGATGGAATACAAGTACAAAAAATGAAATAAAAATAGTTTTCTTTTTTTTCTAAATCTAAATCTAATGCGGATGTTTGTTATGCAGTTGTATTCAGTCCCATTTAAATCAAGTGCAACCAACTTCGCTTAGATGTAACCTAATTAGTACATAACCTGTCTGCATATTACTTTCAGAGTAAATACAAGAAATCTGTGAGGGCATTTGATGTATGTTAGAGAACATTAGTGAACAAGCAGCATTATAAACATCAAGGAACACAGCATACAGGTTAAGGTTAATGGTCAGTAGAAGACTAAAGCAGGGCTGGGTTATAAAAACATATCCCAACCTCTCACGGAGAATTGTTTAACCCATCACCCAAAACTGTAATAAGTATGGCACAACAGTGAACCTACCAAGACATGACTGCCAAAGTGACTCAAATGAAGCAATACCACAAATTAAAACACAGAGCTACTCTGGAAGAATCAAAATACAGGATTCTTCCACATTAATTTCCTAAATGGAATTAATGTGTTTGAATGGTCCAGTCAAAGGACAGACCCACATCCACGTTAGATTTTGTGGGATGGCTTGAAAGTTGGTATTTTCAGATGCTTTCTATCCAATCTGACTGGACTTGAGCTATAAGCAGAAAAGTAGCAGCATTTTTTTTATATCTCTAGATGTGCAAGTCTGGCAGAAGCATGACACCAAAACACCTGCAGTTTTATTTAGATATTTACTCAGAGGGGATGACAATGCAAACCAACCTTTAGGCTTTTTATTTATAAAAGAAAGAAAGTTAAAATGTTGTGACCTTCTATTTTCATTATGCACAACTTTGTGTTGTTCTATTATATAAAACCCCAGTGAAACACAATCAGGTGTGTGGCTGTAGCAAAAATATTATGAAAATCCATGCGACAGAAGTACGACATAGTAAAAAGAAATGACTATGATAAAAGTAGTACTTCATTTTTACATATCAAGATGGATTTCTTATTTTCAACCAGTTCATGTTTTTTTTTTTTTTTTTTTTGCTTGTTTGTTTTTCAACATCAGCAAGAGGAGGGGTGTCAAGCTCCAGTCCTCAAGGGTCGGTGTCCTGCAGTTTTTAGATGTGCCACAGGTACAAAACACTGGAATGAAATGGTTAAATTACCTCCTCCTTGTGTAGATCAGTTCTCCAGAGCCTTAATGACCTAATTATTCTATTGAGGTGTGGGGCAGCAGAGGCACATCTAAAAGTTTCAGAGCAGTGGCCCTCCGGGACTGGAGTCTGACACCTGTGAGCTACAGCATTCTGCAGCCAAATGCAAAAATCAGATATGTGTGACGGAAGCAGGTTTCTTGATGAAAAAGAACAAGGAGAAGCATGTCTTGTGTTGAGCCTACTTTGCTTTAAGGTTGGATACACTTGATTCCAGGATTTAGTTCCACGCGGAATTTCACATCCACATAATCCTAAATGGAATTAAGAGACTAAATCTCAGTTGGTTGCTCATTTCTCTAGCTTACATGTTTAATGACTTCTGAGCACATCCGAGAAGAATTTTTTCCAAGGATCAAACAAAACAGCAAATTAGTATAAAGTTATGTCATGTTTTGACAGTATATGTTTTTTGTTTGGCCCTATAGCAAACATCTAAATTTAGTACAATTTAATTACCGCTGGGACAATGTAGAAGTGTGTTTTAAACACATGCCACTGCTTGCTAAGACCTTCTTTTCTGGAAATTATAGATAAGGAGTCATCAGCTCTTGTGACGAATAATTAAAAATCTAATAGCATTGACCACTTTCTTGCAGGGGAAATCCCCTTATAAAAATACAATTGTATTGAGATGAACAGCATAAAAGGAACTGTGAGGGCTTTTTTTTTTTCTAGTCAGTTTTCACAACAGGGTGTTTCAAAGGTGAGAATCAAATGATTTAAAAATAAAACCTAAATTTATAGCTTAATTATTAACTTGATATTTCAATTCCAGAGTTAAATGAATGAAGTCAAGCACAAAGACTTTTAGGCTCTATTGATTGGCAGATAAAATCATAAGGGAAGGTGGGGACTATGGTGTATCATGAATGATTTTAATTCTGGTTATTGTGTTTCTCACAGAAGGAACTCAATAAAATGATTCCATAATTAAGGGCAACCCACAGTGGCACTGATTGAGCCAAGGGAAGCGTGTGCCACAAAAGGGCTGCAACCTGTTGTTGTGGGTCATTTATTTTCCTCTAATGGCTTTGACTGGGAAAAACAAACCAGCAGAAATTTGATTTTTTTTCTCTCTGTTTGCTCTTAATGACCATTTAGCTGTAAGCAACATGAACCTGTAAAAAGTGTCTATCAGTACAACTTTTAAACTTTAAATAAAAAATGGCATATTTTCTGATTAATTTACACTTCTATACATGATGTTTTATGATAAAAAAAAAAGAAGAATTTTCATTATCTCAAAGCATAACCAGGTTTTAAAAGATTGTGTTGGGGTAATTTTGGAACTGCTTAGATGATGTTAAAGCTTGTGAAATAAAAAGTAAACAGTCAGCTATTACTATAACAGTGTTACTTCCCATGATTATGGTAATCCACCAAAAACATACCATGCAAAGGAATTGTTCAGATATTAATTAACTAAAACTGAGAGCACTTTTCCTACCTTGTTCTGAAGTTAGCAGGGTGGGGGTGTCCATCATACAAGGACAGGAAGTCATATTCTTCTTCTATGGCAAATGACAAGAAGATGAGCTGGATTCTACTTCCTTCTTCCCCAACAATAACCCAGGTGCAGTTTGCTCCATTGGGGTAGCCATAGGGGAAACCAGGCGATTCTATACTGCCATTTCGTCCTTTCAGTGTACCCCCACAGGTATAGATGAAGCCTGTGAATAAAAAGAGACAGCACATATTTAATTAAATACTCATAATTAATTACACCAAGCTTACTTGTTCACAGACTTAAGGTCAACTGCGGTGTCTTTTTGACCCTGCTCTGTTGACTTGTATCGAATCTGACACATGAAAATACCAATGGCTGACGTTCTGCAATATCTTTTTTCTTAGCACTGCTAGCAAATCCAGTGGGTGTTGAATTATTGACTGACCGTGACACTCCTACTGTGTGTCCCCATTTGAATAAGATTTAGTTTTAGATTTACTTGTTTTTTCTCCATGAGAGAGGTGCTGGAAAAGTTCTTGGTAAGTAGATCTATTGCTCTTGCACTTCCATAAAAATGGATCTTGCAATAGTGATTCCAATGTACATGTAATGTAAAAGTAACAAGCACTGATGGATTACATGAATGCCCACATCTGCACATCTTCAAATACTGCCTATATATTTTTCATATAGAGACATTGATAAACGAAGTAGAAAGTCAAAGCATGAATAGCACTAAATGGGTCAATGTTATACTTCTGTATGAAACATTAATGGAACGCATTTAGAAAAGCTTTACCCAAGACACAAATTTCCCTTAGCTTCTTAAAGTTTAGCTCCCCATATCTGAAAATAGAGATGCAACAAAATCGTTCCAGGGGTAGGATTTGTTTTAGTGCATCACCGACACAAGCTGGTAGTCTCTTTGAGCATAGGATTCTAAAACCCCATTCCTAGAGCTGGCTGAAAGCTGCCACCACTGAGTCACTGAGCTTTTCCAGCTTTCTTTAAAAGTGAAATCAATAACTAACCCAAGCAAAGTCTAGGCCTCGCCCTGTTCGCCTCTAAGAAATATGAACCTGACTATTCCTTTTTTATTTCTAATCGAGTAGCCTATTGACGTGAAAACAAGCAGCAGGAAAACATAAAAATGTCAATGAAACTGGAGATTTGTGTCAAATACCTCCACCCTTATCTCAAAACATAAAAGAAAATATTATTTCAAATATACTTTTGCTTCATGGTGACATTCTGCAGAACATCATGAAGTTTTTTTAACACCTCACACATCACAATCACTGCCCTCCCAGGCGTTCCACAAAATCTGGTCCTTAAAATCTTATTTTTGTTTTTTAAATTTTGTGTCCAGAAGTCTCCCAAGAAATCAAAATTAGCTTTCTGGTTAGCAGAAAGCTAATCAAAACCTAATCTGGAATCAAAAATATCAACACTTTGGTGATGTACTAAATTAAAAGTGAGGTTTTTCTTTTGGATCACTTTGTGTTACATAGCCAACTAAATGCTTAAATTGTAAGATGATATCCTTTACATTAGGCTTATTATTTGTTCACTTTCATATGAATGACCTTTAGCGTATCAAACATGGCACAGGTGCAAGATGAAAACTTTGTCCACCCGGGAAGAAGTGTTTTTTTACAATGCTGTATTGATTCCAGATGAATAAACTCTTCGGTTCCTACACAGCAAGTCACACAGCAGTAAGCTTCGAGAAGGGGAATCTGTGGAGCTGGAAGGGATTTAGTGTATTTCTGTTCAAGGACACCACAGTACACAGCTACAAAGTGCTAAATACTTTGCACTTAGTTTCCACAGCATGAGAATTCAGTAGGTTTAGTTGTATGACACAATCGAATTTAGCTCAAAATCACGAGTTTCACCAGAAACTGAACAAAGCAGTGATGCAACAGAATCTTTCGATGCCATTCTACCTTTAAATGGTTGTGTTTAATTGATAATTGCTCTTAGTGTATGCTTTAAGCCCTTGAATTTCTAAGCCCTAATTGATCTCCTCTGAGTACAAAGCTTAAATCAGGATGATCATCCCCTTGCCTTTCATGTTTATGAGGCTCATTATTTACCCTGGCAGCTGGGGCCACAGGGACAGCAGGGCGATCGCTCTGGATGCTTTTCAAACCAATTATCCAAGACGGAAACCAAACCAAGAACCTGCATGTCTATATACATTATACTGTATATACGTACAGGAGTGCATGTGTGTGTGTATGTGTCTTTGTCTAACTTGTCCAAGTAAACAATTTCAGGATAGTCACAGAAACAAGCAATGGCTGCCTGTGCAGCAATTAAAGGCTGATTCCTTTACAATCAATTAAATATAAGCTATAAAGACCAAGGATACACTTTTTAGGTAAGCAAACCTTTAAAAAAACAACCTTGCTTCTAGCTATGCTGCCCACTCATTTCTAAAAGGAGTCTTACAAAATTATTTATACCCCTTAAATTTGTTCACATTTGTTATGCTACAACCACAAATTTCTATTTTATTTGGAATTTACCTGAAGGTAATCCAAGTTTGATATTGGCATTATTATTCAATCATTCCGAGGCAATCCTTTCTAGAATAACCTATCTTTTCAATTAGAAAAACATTTGTTGATTTTCTTTGCATGAAAGCCTAGGCTCACATTAAATGGAGAGCATCTGTGAAATATTTGTCCGGACGTCACCTGGGCCATTTGAAAAAGGTCATTCCTTTGCATCTCTGTTTGCATGCTTTAGGTTGTTTTTCCTCTGGAAGGTAAAACGACCTAAAAAATCCCCAGTCTCAAGTTTTTTGCAACTTTTAGTTTATTTTTCTCGCAGTATTGTCTTGAACTAAGCTCTTTCCATCATCACACGAAGTGAGTCATCCAGGAAGTCTTATATTCAATTCCTGTTAAATGGGGTATTCTGCTATCATAATGTAGTCCTCTGGAGAATGCCAAACATAAACCTTTACAAAGTTAAAAAGCGGACAAGTAACATTATGAAATGCTTTCAAAGCTCAGAAATTGGCCCAATTCTCTATAGCATCCAGTGAAAATACAATATTGAACTCTTCAAAAGGAGGGGAAAAGATGGGGTTCCTCCCCATTCATCATTGTGCAAGAATGAAAGATTGATTCAAGGTTCATCACTCACAGGGATGGAGGTGAAAGTGTGAGTGAGGGGAAATGGGAAGGGTCAGCTTGATAAAAAACAAAGGGAAGGATCTGAAAGGATTGTAAAAAGAAGAGGAGACTTCTAATTATGCTGACTACCAGACTGAAACTGACAGGCCTTCTACAAACACATCCTCAAAAAGCACAAAAAAACATGCACATGAGCACACGCCTTCACACATAGAGTTCCACACAGGTACGCACCAATGGATAGACAAACATTGACATACAGGCAAGATTACGAGGAACATGCTCACATATTCACGGATTAGTCACAGAGATTATTAAATATGTTGGCCCTTAAAACCTATTACTCATTCCATCATTTGTTTTGACCCTAATTCCCTCCGCCCTCTTCCTCTTCCACCCAAACACACACAAATCAAAGCAGATAAGAATAGAGCTTTTAATCTATGTGAATTTCTGAGAATCATATGCTTTTTAAGTAGGTGGACATTTTCAATTTTCCAAAGGCAATTGGTTTCTCCAGTATCGAAGTAAACATAGTATAATAAAAAACCCTGAACATTTTTAAAGTTCCTTCATTTGCAGAACAATGTGTTACTTTATGATTCTATTACTGTATAAGTGTTTAATAAAATTAAAATATGTGGTGTCAACAATCTAAAGAATGTGCAAACATCACAAAGCGCTGTATCTTTAAGATGAGACATGGCAATTTGGATGAACCATTTCTGGTCAGAGAGGAATGTTTCCTTCCATTCTTTTTGAAGGCTAGTGGGTCAGTAATTGAATCTATAAGTTTTGGGAGCATGGCTGCCTCCCTTCACAAACAAGACAGATAACGTCATACAGGAATTAATATGGTTTATGTCTGTAATTGTACAATGAATTTTGGGTGGGAATACATTTGAAGCAAGGTCTTTCACCTCTGAAGACTTTAACAGAGACACTAATTTGCAAACAGTAAAAGATTTGTGCTTGGACTGGGGTAGATCCCAGGTGTGAATACATGCACTGGTGCTAATGAGGAACAGGGTTTAGCTGGAAAAGAGCATGCGTGCTCAGCAAAACCCTCCCTGGATAAAAGAAGCTTAGAGACAAAGAAGAAAATCTGCTGCGTGAATTGAGTGGATTTAATGAACTCTGGTCTGCAATACATATAAGCTTGATCTCTTTCCTCAAAGTAATATTGCATATTGGATGTCTTCACTATTACACCAAGGAAGATTAACAAGGGGCTTACACTGGCACATGCCCTTTTTAAGACCAGACCAGCTATTTTTTATATAAATATATACAGACAAGACATACATTGTGCTTTTATAAATTGGCATAAGTTGTGATTTGAATAGTACACGAGAAGCTCAATGTGTAACAAAAGCTTTCTCTGGAGATGCATGGGCCTCGTCTCACAGTCCAAAAACCCAAGTTAAAGGTGCAGTAGTTGCTCTGAATTGCCAATAAATGTGCCAGTCACCATTAGGCCGCAATGAGTCTAACCTGGTTTTTCAGCATCAAAAGTATCGAGCTCCGTTAACACCAGGGATTTTCTTCACAGATCTTAAAATGGCTGCACTTGTTCATACAACTACTAATGTTAAAAAATAAAACATTAATCCAGTACCTTTGACCTTCAAGTTAGTATTTATAAGCTTGCATGGCATTTGTAAATTTTTGAAGGATTCGGGCTCCTTTTCCTAATAAGTAAAATTCTATTTTAAAAATCTTTTTTTATTTATTTTTTTTCAGTATTTGACCTGCCAATCACAGATGAGAACGATTAGGAAAAATTGGCAAATTTCTGAACTTTTGATTGCTGCATCTAAATAATGTTCAATGGTCAACATATGCCTTACCAACTTGCTGTTTCTTAAAAACAAAGTGGACAGTCAAATTTTTGAATGTGCAATGACCAAAACTACCTGGTTATGTGCTTTTTAATGAATGGGTTTGGGAGTTAAAGAAAACTGAAGTAATAAATTAAGTGGGAAGTTAGAAGATAGAAAATAGACTAACAGATGTGCAACTCTTAATGATGAGGAATTCCTTGATGTTGGTTTTTGACAATAATTAAGTTTAAGCCTCTTTTAAGCTGGACTCGCATTTCAGAGCTTTGTTGGCACAAATATTAAATCAGCAAATCACATGTTGGTGCTAGAGGAGTTAGTGTGAGCCTTTCTGGCTCAGTGATACACTGAAACTTTTCTTGCACCACCATCTCTTGGGCTCACAGAGAATAATAAAAAACAGAGAAAATATTTCAGGAGCAGAAGTGTTTTGGACAAAAATGCTTGTTGATGTCAGAGGAGTGTGTCCAAACTGGTTTGAGATGATACAGAGGAAAAAGTAACTTAAACAAACATTGTTTGCAACCAAGGTATCAGAAAACCTTCTCTGAACACAAAACAAGTCAATAATTGAAGCAGGTGGAATACAGCAGTCAAAGCCCACACTGAGGGCCCCTCCTGTCAGCTAAGAAAAGGAAACTTGGGCTACAACTCGCATACGTTGTAGCCCAACTTGTGTGAGTTGGGCTAAATTCACCAAAATTTAACAATAACAGATTAGAAAAATGTTGTCTATTAAAATGAGCTTCAATTTCAACTGTTATAGTAAAGAGAGCAGGGACAGAACAAGACATAAAGAACACGGAAGCACAGATCTTTCTTGTATCATTGGTTCAGGTAGTTGTTGATTAGAGTACCTGTGTTTATGTGTTAGCCTGCAGCTGGATAATGCACCATGTCACAAATCATTTTAATGGAGACCTATTATGCTTCCTTGACAAAGTCAGGGTAGGTCCACATAACATTTTTTATGACATAATAGTGACATAGTAGTCAGGAGGTTTTTGAAATGGTTTGTTTATTTTAAAAACAATAACATATTCAAACAAAATGACAGTTTCTAGAAGCAGTAAGGACCCAAATGGAAGCACAAAACTGTGCAAAAAAGACAATTTTGCATAATAGGTTGCCTTTAAACTGTTGTCCTTTAGACAGGAACTGAATTTCAATAGTCTCAGGTCAACAGAGTAAGTGCTGGAACCACATATCTATACCATAAATGTCAACAAATATGCTGTTTGATGCCATTATGACCAAAATTCCCAAGGAATGTTTCCCATACCTATATTATTGTCATGATTATTTTACAATTCTATGTTTCCAATGCTGCACAGTGGAGCAGTTGGTAGCACTGTTGCCTTACATCAAGAAGGTCCTGAGTTCAATTCCCAGCCCATGGTCTTCCTGCATGGAGTTTGCATGTTGTCCCTGTGCATGTGTGGGTTCTCTCCGGGTACTCCGGCTCCCACAGTCCAAAACGTGACTGTTAATTGGTCTCTATAAATTCTCTTTAGGGGTGAGTGTGTGCACACATGGTTGTTCGTCCTGTCTGTCTACGTGTTGCTCTGTGATGGACTGGCTACCTGTCCAGGGTGTACCATGTTGTCAGCTGGAGATAGGCACCAGCACCCCTGCCGACCCCAATGGGATAAGGGTGTAAGAAGATGATGGATGGATGCTTCCACTGCCATATTTCTTTATGGCATGTGTGTGCCACTAAAAGCTATTGTGCTCCTAAAACCAAAAAAGGGGCCCAATCTTGTGATAACTAGAACTTTGATACATACATTTACTAATCAAACCTCTGACAGAAAGCTGTCTGACTGACGGCTGCTGTTTGACATATTAATTACAAATCCTTAAAAATAACATTTAATATTTTTTTAATCTAGCTATAAAATGCCTTTCATACTCCTCCCTCTGAATTCTGATGTGAACTATGACCATCAATTTTTAAAAGATGGACTCTCAAAGTCCCCCAACATATGATTTAAGTGACAAAATTGCTTTGATCCATGTAGCCATTTTCACATGGCGCTGACTTGTGGAAGAATAAACAGTTAAATTACCCCATTCTTCACCGGAATGGGGCCAGAGTTATACTCAAGGTTGCTGGGCTTCCTCATTTCCTGGTTGGGCGACTGGTAATGTCTGCAATAGGTGCATGCGTGAGTGACTGTACACGTCCTGTTTCGCGTTAAGAATATCATCAGCATGGTAGCATGAGTTTTTAATAATTTCATATTTGAGAAAAATGCTGTAAGTCGAGTTCTTTCTCTCTTTAATTTGCTTTCCTTTATTTTCACTCCCTCCTCTCTCTTCCTGTTTTCATTTCAGTATTACGAGATTTGCTTAAAAGCGTACTCCATCTCACTGACTCTCATTAATAAATAAAAAATGGTGGTCCCCTATGGAGCAAATTCACCATTCAAATCATTGCAAAGAGGGAAATAATCCAGTCAGCATTCAGATCAAACAGTAGTCAAGCTACAGTTTGAAATATGCAGTGTTTATGGGGCATAATTATGCAGTGTTGTATAATTTGATTGAGTTGTATATGCATATTAGATAGTGGATACAATCAAAGAACAATATAACAGAAGAAGGGGTCAGTAAAAGAGATAATCAAAAATAAAGAAAAAGGTAGCTGAATAAAGAGTAGAATGGCAGAGGAAAAGAACAAGAGCAAAGAAAGAGAGATAGCAAAGGCAAAGATCCAATGGAGAGAGACAGCAAGAGAGGGTAAGCATGTTTGAAACGTCCCATTGGTTCCTGCTGTCAGGAGTACTTGTCAGCCAAGAATTAGACTGCTCCACGCTGCCAATGACTGACAGTTGGCCCGCGGTCTAGACTATACCCTGGAGTGGTTGAGGCTAAATAAGGGAAATGCCTAGAGAGAAACAGAGAGAACACACCGGGCTGAAAATCAATTTATAACACTGTCAGTCAGTGGTGGGTGGGGCAGTGATGGGATAGAGATAAGGAGCCAGAGAACGAGAACAAAGAGCGAGACAGAGGGACACACATGAAAGGAAAAGACAAAGACAGGGGTTTTTGAAAAACAGTAAACAAATGAGACTGATTGAGAGGGAAGAACAGAGGGGAGCCTTGCTGTTTTCTGGGAGTCAGAGAGAAAAATAAGGTACATGGGGTAGGAACACATGCCTGACTTGGCTAAAAACATTAACGGAAGGTACACCAATGTACCTAGCATTGTTATACATTATGTTAAATTCACATGCATATGGAAATTAAAAGGTTGAAATACCAAATTTCACTTTGAAAGCTATGAGTACATAGAGTAACTCCTTAAATGGTCTACTGTACAAAGATGTCTTTCCAAAGAAGTCTCATGCTACTCATAAAGTCGCTCTTATGTGCTGAAAATATCCAACAAAGCCAAGAAAACAGTGGTTTATTTCCTGGGCATGGTGAAATAAGGTGGGGTCTCATACTTTTTTGTGTGTTTCTGTAAAGTTTTTCACTCCCTCTTTCATAGTGGCTTGCTTACTATCACAAATCTAAAAAAGTGCATCATTGATTGGTGTTCAAACAGCCATTCTAGTGAAAAGTCTTTTGGTACAAGCCAGGTCAATCTAGAAGCTATACGTTTTCCTGACTTCTGTTTTACAAAATGTCTGTGTTTTGATCTTGCCACATATTTATAGACTATATGTTAATGTTTTGTTGGAGTTTGGAAAACCAGCAACTTCAAGAGCCTCCTGATTATTAATCAGCAGGCACTGCCCCTCACCTGGTAAGCCCAGCTGAATCCAACCATCAGTGGAAAACATAATCTTGCAAATTTGCAACAAATAGTGCAGATCTGCAGATCCAGAAGAAGCTCAAAACAGGCAGAATTGACCAGGTGAAATCTTATCCGAGAATGATTTTGTTCTAAAGCTGTAATGAACACGAGCATGAATAAGTTATTTTAACTTATTTGAGAAACCATAAAAGGTCTCATTTGAAGAAGAAATCATGAGCTACTGGCTATGACTTCTTTCACAGTTTAAAAGTGAAATAAATGGTTAAAATTGTTTTTAGAATTCCAGAAGGAATTCAATTCTGCATTTTTTCAATAAAAGAAAAACAATCTCTGTATCTATTCAACCAAGCTTTCAGCGATTTAAACACAAATGTGTTTAAATTAAATCAAAGCCATCAGCATTTCTTACTGTTGGGAACTTGTAGAAACGTAGATTTACTGAGGCCATTTAAAATTCTGAAGGGCTTTCATGCCCTCTGAGATACCTCTCTTGGTAAGTGCTATAAATAATACCACACCATCTCACTTCACTGTTATTCCAAGCTTGATGCTGTTCTACCTTAATGTACAATGTACTTAATGTACTACCTTAATGCATTTTCATTTTAAATATGATTAGCCTCTCGAAAGGAAAAGAAAACCCTCTCTGTTCCTTTAGTAATCTTTTCAGGATTCCAGTGATGATTGTTGATAGTATGTGTGTGTGCTAACAAAAAACAGAAAATAGATCTCTTCCAACCAGATGCTGCTTTTTCATAAGTTTCAAGATGATCTATTTCATTTTCTGTGACAGTTTTTAATATGTTTTTTTAGGTGTTTTATGTTTGGAAGCTTGATTAAAAACTATAAATGCCAGCATAATCAGTAATTCATTTTCAATTTATTTTACCCGTATTTTATTAAATTATAACAATGACTCTCCAGTGCTCCTTAATAAAATGTAAAATGTAGCAGGGTCTGGCAAAACAGATGCACAAGCAGGCACACAGATAAACAATTGTGTACATGCACACTTTGACCCAAGGGCTGACTTAAACTATCATGCATGTATTTGGATTATGAGAGGAATAACCAATTTAATGCACAAAGAAACAGCAGGAAGACCCTAGTTAAGGATTTGAACTCAGCACCTTCTTGCTGCTAGGCAACAGTCCCAACAGCAGCACCACTTTGCAAAAGGAAAAAAAACAAAAAAAAAACTTTTGGGACATTACTCTAGAAAAAAACAAACAAAAATACTAATAAATGCTTTCCGGTGCTTTTGCAGACTGTCCATTTCACACCCCTCATACAAAAGCTAAAAAACAAACAAAAGCGATTTTAACTCTTAATTTTTCAATATAAATGAAATTCTATTTTAATATTTATGTATGTAGTGAGATAAGACAGCAGACATCCGTTTTAGATTGAACTTTTAGATTTAGTTTTACTTTTGCCAAAAAACAAACAGAACAATGCCACATATGAGAATGATATATAATCATGTAATGAGGGTTCTTGTTGCCTAAACAGATTCCTCTGAAGAAAACATAATATGGAATAGAACCAGGTAAGCATTCAAGATAAGTCTGGGCTTCCAACAACAGAGCAGAGGATGCATTTCCTAATAGTAATAAACCTAGTTAGACTAATAGATTGCAAAGACAAATTTTCCTTCAAGTTAATTGCCAAGCACCATACACAGATTGATATTTGCTAACCTTAATTGGTGGATTAATTGGAGGGTAAAAAAGTAATATAAACATTGAAAAACCAGGGGAAGAGGTGTAGGGCTCGACAGTAAGAGGTTAGGGCATGAGACGAATTAGGAAGTGTTCATTTTCACTAATAACTCTAAAAAAAGCTGCTTTCTAGGAAAGTGGGTCACTAAAAGCAACAAAATATTAGTAAGCAGAAGACTTCTTTGGTAAATGCAATCTTGTGTGAGGGTTTCTAAGAAATGAGTCAGAGTGGAAGTAAAAAATTATGACATTTGAATTTCAAAATAATCATGCCTGCAAGAGATGAAAAAAGGAAGTAGGTGAAGTGAGTAGCAGCTATTGTTTCTCAAACATTTACTGTTAACATCCATCAGCTCATCATCTTTGTTTCATTTTAGACTTCCTCCATCCACATACTGAGACCCACACATAAAAAAGCATACATGTGAAACCCTGCCTGATTGGCAGTCATGAAAGAGCATAAAGAATTAATTACTCCGGGAGAAATGGGGAGGCAGCTGCTGTCTAGTTAGTATTGATTTGTCTCTGCTGAGTGTCATCATCGCCAATCTGACTAATGATGTCCAACACATACAAATGCACAGAGAAGCTCTCAGTTTCATGTCTTTCTTACAGGATTTAAATTTACCCATCAACATCCTTGTCCAGGTTTGCACAACCTTTTAGGACTTTTTTTTAAATCAGAACTTGTCACTCTTTTTTTTAATAGATTCCCACAGGTAAGTTCACTTCCTCTTATCCACCAAAATTGGTCCTTCAACCCATTTTTGTGCTTCTGCTTCCAAGCCTCTTTTTCAATATAGTTCATGATATGGCTGCAAAGATGATTCGGTCTTTAAGCCATTGTTGCACCCTGTAAATCCTGCAACAGTTCGTGCTTACACATGATCTGGGAAGCTGCAGTATGAAAGCACCACTGATGGCTAAGGCTAAGCAGGATCAACTTCAACCCGTGCTGCATTATTTATTTCCCACATGACATTGATGCAAGATGAAGGAATCCCAGGCCCAACTTTCTCCAAGAAACTGTAGTCTTCTTCTCATATGTTACACTTCAGCTATGGAATTGTATAGTGATGCGTTGAAATGTTTTACTAGCAGCTGTAGAGAAAATGTTTGCTTTTCTTTTTATTGTAATTAGTAAAAACTAAAATACTGTGAAACCGCTGAATTTTTGCTCAAGGTTAACTGTGAGACTCTCACACTAGTCCTTGCCTAATGGGCCAGGATAAGTTAATACGCAGTGGAATAATAAATCTTGCCAGTGTCTTACTCTTTGTTAAATTGCAACATTTTGAGTTGTGGAACAATCTGTACGTTATATATTATGTATATAGTCTGAGTTGCTCCCTCTCATTAGGATATGTTTTTGTTTTCATGCCACAGCGGTTTTGCTTCCGTCACTTAGGCAGCATTGTTAATAATTTGTGGCGTTTTTTGTGCATTTGAACAAATAATGAAAGTTTTTGTTGTTCATCACATTCCACATCATTTGCAAGTGTAGCATATCAGATTATGAATTTATGATACAGGTTCCTACAGTGCTTGAAGCATTTTAAAAATCACTAAAAAGTGGGCCAGCTGTGAAAATGGGTTTCATGGTAGAATTACACACAAATCAATGAAAGTATTTCTCTCATAGATACTTTTCTCAGAGTTTTCTGCGGTGGCCCAGAAGTGTAAACCACTTCAACAAATCACTAAACAGAAATACAAAATCAAAAACACAATGACATTAAATAAGCACAATTACAAGTTAAGAAAACCTACCATTAAGCACAATTACAAATTGAAAAAGCACAACAATATTAACAAAACGGAAGAGGAAGGAAACTGAAGACATCACTGATTGAACAACAGCACTTTTGACCAGAAATTATTCTGGCATTTGCTCTCCCTTTGTTTAGAAGGGCAGGCAGATAGTCACAGTGCGACGTGTTGCCCAAACTGTGAAAAAGAACGAAGCTGAGCTTTGCAGCATGGTCAGACTCAAAATATTCTTGTATAGCGGGAGATACGTTCTTCTTACTCTTCATCTTTTCTATAATGTTGGATTGGAAACAACTTCAAGGTCCATACCGCCTCCTACTGCACATGAGTTTGAAGCAGCATTAACTCGAATCGAAGATAAATAAGTAGTGCTTTCTGTAGCTGTGTTTGCATCAATAGTTACATTCTTATTTTCAACAAATGTGCCAACGCCAGATTAACTTCCGGTTCTAAAGCCAAAAGTGGAATCATCCAATCAGTGATGTCTTAGGTTTCCCACTGGGAAATACCTTTTCAATTTTGTCAATGTTGTGTTTTGCTCATTTGTAGTTGTGCTTAGTCAATGGCCAAACTTGGCCAAATTACGAGGCTAAATTTGTTCCTAACTACAAATTTCCTAATTTGTTAGAAAAACTAACTACAAATTAGTTTTCCTAATCTGAAGTCATGCTTGGTCAATGTTGTGTTTTTGAATTGTTCTGTCTTTTGATTTGTAGTTGTGTTTAGTGATTTGTCGATGTGGTTTGCACTTCAGGGTCACTGCAGTTTCGACTCTGCATGAACCCCATGTGTCCAAAAAACAAGAAATGCTAAACAAACATCTTTTGTTGTTTAATGTTTATACTTAAATACTTTTTGTAACCATCCTGAAATCAGTGTTAGTATCTGTTAAATGGTTAATCTGTTTTGAAACTTATTACACACCATTATTTGGTCATTCAGAAAATGAAGTTAATGTGAGGCAATATTACAAGAATCACACTGAAGTAGTTTTGATTGATCTCTCATGGTGTGACTGGACTACAGGAGCTGACATACTATGGGGCTAATGGTTTGAATTATTAATGTGGTTATTATAGCTGTGTCCACTGTTAGGTTTCAAAATGTTATTTTCTCATTAAAAACAGATCATTAGCAGAAAAATAACTAACGCTTCTCCAGTCTTTTATCAAACCTTGTGTTATGAAGCAAGCTGTCAGTTATACTTAATGGGTGCCAGACATTTAATCTCTTTCCACATATGGGAAAGGTCAGTGTTTGAGATCCTAGCTGAGATTTGCTTACAATAGCTGCTTCTGCATTGTCAAGTTTCACTCTAAGAGCTTGCTAATGCCTAGTTTGGATCTAGCCAGGTTGTTTGCATCTCCATCGCAGTCTGTTCCTTATTATTTTGAGTGTGAATATGGGCAGGAACATGAAAAGGCAGGCTGTGAGCGCGCAGGAGCTGTGGTCAACTCTCCAATGATGTTGCTTTGAGGTTGTGCTTTTGATGAATACAAACAAAACCCAGATATCACATTTTGTCTTAAAGGCAAACAGCCCAAAGTCTGAAGTAGTTATGATTAAAGCCTAAAATGTTGTTGCCCATCATCCTCAATCTGGGTGTAATCATGGCTAACTCAAATAAACCCAGATATTTAATTTGTCTTAAAGAAATTCATTGGCAGCCCAAACTTAAAACAACTAAGATTCGCTGATTAATTTGCTACATGTAAAAGTCTATATTTATTGTGGTATCCATTTCTGGTGTTTAGCAGAAAAAGGCAACTCTAACCAAACTGTTTCTCGCTTCTTCATTGTGTGCCCATTCTTTAGAAGAACTGGGCACAATATCATGGTCATTCTGCTCCAAAATTTGACTTATGTGATCACAATTACTCTCCTGCACACTGAGTAACTCTGCGATTGCAGACGCTTCACCCGCCGTTCCACTGCAGTTGTTGAAATAATGTTGGAGTTTGCAAGGTCCAGCTTTTGCTCATGCAGTGACGTAAATCATGGGTCAATCAATGAATGCAGTCTGCTGTCAATATATGGCTTGGCACGGCTTGTACTACCCCTGAACTGACTATGAAAACGGTGAAGAGGATCTGCTAATGGAGACAAATTTGGGTGGAACGGTCTTTGGGAGAACCAGGTAAGACCACACCTGTGGAAAGTCGGCAAATGAGGTTTGCAAGGTTGCTTACTAAAATATTTGTCTCTATCTCAGCTCACAGAAATTTGAGACATGTTTTTGCATCTCATTTTTCTGTGTATTTTGAGTTTTTAGGCTTTAAAATCCATATGATATCACCTTTGAGCTTAGTCACAACCTAATTTAATCCCTGACAAAAAATTCACTCGTTCTAATTTTGAGACAGTTGTTGGCAATTTCACTCCACTGTCACTGCTATTGAACATTTTGTACCAACCATGCATCAATTTGAACCCACCATGCATCAATTTGTACCCACAAGGGAGATGTTTCACAATCGTTCTGGCAATGATATTTGTAATCTATTTATAGCTTCTTTGTTTCAATACACAAAACCCATCAACAGGATGTCATTTAGTTATTCTGGCTTTAATAATAGAGGCAAGTATCACTTAAATATCACGGGACTGGAATACTTTAAATGAGGATCATATACATAGTAATAGAAAAAAAGGGCTAAATCTTCAATGAAATAAAAAATGGTATAAAATGGCAATTAACATAAAATGTAGATATGAATTGGCCAAGCATCAGACTAACCCAGAATTTCTTAGTACCAGAAAGAAATAGCAGTAAATTTGTTTTTGGATTACCTTCTTATAAAACAAAACCTTCCCATCACACTCTTTTCTTCAGATGTCTATGCAACAAGATATTTGTATAGCATATGATTCCAAATTAATATAATATGGTAATAATCATAGAAATAACAAAAAAACAAGGAATACCCTAGCTAAATTACAAAAGATTTATAATGCCTGACAAGAAGCCAAAAAAAATCCAAACTTGAACAACATTTGGATTCAGCAAGCCAAATCTCAACAGCAAGAGTGCATCATTGATCACAGTAGGACTTCCTCCCATGAATATTTAGTTAGTCCTTCTTCTGAAACTGAGGGAATATCATTCTAAAAACTGAGCTTTCAGAACCTCCTTCCTTTATGAGGTAGCAATAAGGATAAAAAAGTGGGGCACAGGAGCTCTGAAATGTGTCTTTGTTAAGAATAAAAGCTTACCTGTTATTTCCTCAGAATAAAGCCCTTTGGCATATCCAGGGAACACAAAGTTTAGTATAGTTGACTGAAATGGTGTCGATTGAAAGTCATGGCTTATTCTGCCTACCCTCTTTTTGTGTCAAATACAACTTCAATACCAGTGAATTAAATATACATGAAGGAAAAAATTTTATTTTTAAAAATAGTTCACTACAGATTCAAACATTCATTATTTTATGTTTTGTTAGTTTTGATTTATTAAACTTTTTTTATTCTTAAGGACTCATCAACTTTCTTGAATACGAGAACACTAATAGTGTAATGTTTTGTATATTAGTTGAATAGTTTTTAAAAATTCTAATAAAGAAATCTTTAAATTCCTAAATAGTAGATTAATTCATTCTTCAGGTTTATCATTTTCACTGGTTAATAATTCTAATGGCTCTCTCTTGTGACAGGTGAACATGTACTGTTAGTTTTTGTGTGGTTCCCCAAATCCCCTAACAGAAATAAAAGGGAACAGTACAGCACAGAAACCTTTCATCTAGGTCAGAGCGTTAAAATACTCTGTTCACTTTGTTGTTGTTTCACAGAATCTCATTCTAGCTGAAGGGTTAGGGTTAAACCCTAAACACCACTTTTCAAACAGATTCACAACACAATTATAAGTAATTTTAAACTGTAAGAAATACTAATTTGTTTTTGGTCACTAGAATCCAAAAACCCTTCATTTAACTTATCAAGTATAATCCAGCTATTATTTGCACACCCACAGACCACACAATTGATATTTTCATAGTCTGAGAATTATGAAAATGGATCAATGAAACACTTCTGGTAATAGACCGGGAAACACTGGATACACATAGGAATCTAATTATTGCAATAGTTGTAATAATTATAAAACTAGCAACACTCTATTTAGATTCCTGTTTTTATTAACTTTTGCTGTTTGATGATATGTGACACAAAAGGCAAATGCAAGTAAGAATTAAAACGTAGGGAGAGCTAAACAGTCCTGAAGTCAGTGTTGTGTTTATTGTTTCCCCCCACCATACACAATGATTAATGGTGGAGCAGAGCAAAATGTAGAAATCCCTGTCCTACTTTCTGTGAATTATATACATCTTAGTTACTGGCAGAAGCATCCTACTGAATCCAAGAGCAGAGGTCAGTCATTTCTTTATTTAATCTCAGCAGCACTCCCTTTCCCAGAAGTTTTAAGTACTGAAAGTAAGCAGATGGCTTTCATGGTGCCAGAGGCATTCTAAAATTCATGACAATTGTACAGATCTTATGGTCTGTGACAAGAATTTCATTTTTTTCTCCATGGAGTGTACATTTTTAAAACAGTGCACACTTTACACAAAAGACACATTCAAAAAATTGGAAGATATTTTCATAGATCTTCTAAAGTGATATTTGTACTCCCATTCCCAGTAAATGCTCCCTCAGAATCATTTAGTTGGATATTAAAGTCTAATGCTGTCATGCTCAAATATGCTATTCTTTTCAAACCCTGGCTTTTTTTAGTTATACATTGGAAAGAAGAGAGAAGGAAGAACACTTTGACCCTCTTTAAGGGCTTCCTGGAAGACAGAGAAATCCTTCAACCTTCTCCTAAAAGTAATCTACCGATGAATCACACGCATTCTAACAAATAGTAATATAAATCCAGCAAAGAGTGCCACTTTAGGTGAAAGATAAGAGAGCAGATTGAACAGAAATCCACTGTTTAGTGGAGGTGCTAAAGCAATTATCCTGGAAGCACATATGGAAAAGCATCGGTGAACATAACCACAGCACCCACAGGAATGTGCCGTCATCTTAAACTTGCTGAGCAAACACACTTTTACAGCAGCACCGTCCATCAAATCCACTGGGCTTCACACAATCTCACCTAGCAGGTGCCATTAAACACATCTGAAGAGGCAGGAAGATGCTTTCCATTGGGACGAACCGTATATAAGCCGTTCAGTTCCTATCCGTAGGGCTTTCAGCTGTGACTTCTTCCCATATGGCAGCAAAATCACCACTGGCCCTATCACACTTTAGATAGAAACATTCAAATTAAACTTCAGCTGTTCAGGCGTATAATGCACAAGTGCAACTGATAAATTTCCATTTAAAAAAAAAAAAAAAAAGTTTCCTGCATTGTGGAAGCACTGAAACAGACTTGCTCCATCTGATCTGCTTTTTTGTGGAAACCCTTAAATATTCTCACATATGGGTATATGTGATAAAAATGTCATAATACCACCCACCCAGGACACACAAAGTGACAGGACCAAGCAAAGGCAGAGCTGGGATCAAAGGGAAATCTTACACCTCCTCTATAATCCAGCTGAGTAACAGAACTGTTTTTGCATCAGCTCAGGTACACATGGCCATGAGTCAGGCTCATATTTTCAGATTGCTCAAAAGCCTGGAAAAACACATGAGAAACTAAAGACAAAAGAATTTCTGTACATTTAAAGCCAACATTATTCATATTTTTCACAGATTTAGGTTGAACAAAATTCTGACAGGAAATAATATTAATGTTTTGGAATCCCAAATTGATAATCAAGTAGCTAAAGGTGACGGGGAAAGCAAGGTGGATATCACATCACCTTACGCACATCCACTTCACGGTGTTAAGAATTGGGCCATTATTAGATTATCATCACTGTACTACAAAGTAGATTAAATGTATCTAAGTATAGTTTTTCACTAAAAATTCCAGATTTCCAGCACACTTTATTTAAAGCTTAAATAAAGTGCTTAGCTTTCCAGCTGTAGTTTCACAACAGTGTTCTCTTTGGAGTGATAAGTAGCATTCACCTTGACTGTCCAAGTGTTTCTATGACTAAAAATATTTCCAAACACTTTGTTGAAAGTAAAGAAAAACTTTTGTTTCACTTCTTTCATCCGACTGACAGGCAGTGTGAACCAACCGATGGGGAATAAGTTCAGAAAAAGCTCAAATGGGTTAAGATGCTATTTGAAACGGAGATGGGATTTTCCCTGCATTGTACAGCTCATTAAATAGGACTTTAAGCTATAGTTACGATATGGTGGAAAACGATGGCAGTTTTGAAATCTCAGTGTTTACTGATGCTCCTAACCAGTTTAAGCATACATACTACACAGCACTCGGATTTCATGTAATTTATGCTAAAAAGTATTTAGTCTTTAGTGTTTTGGGACACTTTAAAAGACACAGGTAAATTGAAGTTAAATAATTAAGGTAAATACCCCAGCTCCACATGGATCATTCTTTCCTATTTACATGAAAACAATTTTTCAATTTGTAATTCACACAGTTTCTTAGTTAGAGGCGCCACTCGAGGCTGAGACTTTCAATATCCTTTGATATTTGGGTCTGCCTTTGAGAAATCTTTCTTGGCAAATTGAAGACTGTAATTAGGACACACAGAGGCTTTGCAGAATGTACTTTTTTTTCCTCAACTCTGAGATTTGGTTCTTTTGCTCAAACCTGGCAAGCAAAGCTAAAAATCTTGAGAAAAAAGGAGCAAAGAGAATCAAGATTTGAAACCTGTGAAAGATCTGGCAGGATTGCATTCCTGCGAATACATATACACATATGGTCAATCCAGTTGATATTTTAACTCAGAAAATAATTTAAACAACAGTTTGAAGAAAATACAACTCAAAGTTTTAGACATTTCTATAATTAAATCTGGCCTTTCTCTTTTTTTTTTTTTGCTTTGTTTCTGAAGGTCAACTTATTAAGTATAAAAATAAAGCTAAAATATGGAACTATTTTTACAGTATGTTTTGTGCAAAGTCTTGTCACAAATAAAGATCTAAGTTTTAACAAGCTTTTTATTGTTTCTTTTGTTTGTTTTTTAATTGTTTCAAGTCTGATCTGAATTGGCTGCAAGTGCACAAACCATACACTGTTTTTTACTAAACAAAAAATATTGGCTCCGTTAGTAAGAATTAAACTGGTTTCACCCAACAACGTTAGGCCTAACGCAGAGTCTCCAGTTTAACTGAGTAAAGCATATAAAGGGTAATGTAAGTAAATCCAATGGCAATTAATCAAAAGCAGTCTAGACTAAAAAATTGATTGTTTCGAAGGAATGATTAATTCCCAAATATGGACCCTGTCAACAGCAGGCCTTGAATTATGATGGTGATGTGGCTAATGAGCAGAGGGCAGTGACAAAACACGAACAATTTGCCAGCCCGGATCAAATTTAGTTACCTTAGGAACCTTGTCCTTGGGCTCATTACAACATCAGCAAAATATGTGGCATTATTGATCGCAGAAGGGAAATTATGTTTTATGTCAGACCAGTTTAGGGAATACAGATGGATTCAGGGAAACAACAGTAACTATATCAAAGATCAACCTAAGATTGGCGTTGGTAGGAACAGAAATAGGCCTAGATCAGCCACTGGAAGTAGGAAACTCCTCAAAAGTTAATACAATACTTATAATCTCTGTGGGATTATAAATTGATCTGCCTTTCTGTCGTCAAATTTAAAACTCGTATTTTCTGTCCCATAATGCAACTCAGCACTACTGCACAGTCTTTTATTTAGCATCCTCAACACAAATGGCTCATAAGGGGAAAGGACAGGAATGCTGCATGCTCCGTTATGAGCTTCAATGTACAATGTGGTGAAAACACACATGGCCCCTTACATATAGCTTTTATTTTTTGCTCGTTTTTTTGTCACATTTAATTGTTTAAGCTAATTTAAAAAAATTAAGATGAGACATAAACAGCCTGAGTAAACAAAACATGCATTTTTCAAATAATGATTTTATTTTAGAAAGGATGAAAAACAACCCGAATGAAACCTATGCAAAAACGTAAATGCCCCAAAACAAAAACAATTCAAGCCACTGTTTGCCACAAGTGGCAATGAATCTTTGGCACAGCTGTGGGTAAATCTCATCTTTCTCTTCTTTGCAGAATGTTTTAATTTAGCCAGACTGGAAGATTTATAAGCTTAAACTGCCTTTTTAAGAACTTGCCACCTATGTTGTACAGGATTTTCCCAACCGATATTTGTCAGTCTAACAAATGACGATGGGTACGCAGGTGACATTTGGACTTCTTTTTTGCTTGGGATCTGGGGGGAAAACAATGTAAACATGCACGGACTGACTTGCCATTCACAAAAGTCCAAAAACGTTAGTTGCCAAGAAAAAAAAAAAAAGTTGCTATTTAGGATTGCTTTAGCTTCAAACAGGATCAGAGGTAAACCACAGGCTTTGGTTTGCCGCTTTCGCAGTTTCAAAGGACTCAAACCATCTTTTTATACAGAAAAGGCAAAAAAGGTTTTTTCATAAGATAAAAGAGGTCCGATTTCTAATTTTATTGAATTCATGGTTCATTATTTAAATCAAATAATAAAGGAACATATCTGATTTTATTTAGTGCTTTATTATGTAGTGATTCATAAATAATTTTCTTTAACTTGGTCTTATTACCAGTTACAAATATACAGGTACATTAATGGTGTTGTCTCTTTATCCACTCTTGCTTTCACTGTCATAACTGTTTAATCCAAACTGGCAGAATAAGTTCCTTGCTTTCCAATTAGTCCAATATCTACTATTATTCTCATTCTCCTTTTCCCCACAATGCATTGTCTGCTGCTGCTCTAATCTTTCACCTCTTTGTACATTTTTCACCCCGTTTTCCACACTGTCTTGTAACCTTAGCAACAGGCAGAGGGTTTGGTTCTTAACATGTCAAGGTAGAAAAAAAGTATTAATTAATTAATTGGGGGTGAGAGTACGGGGGTAAAAATAAGTAGAGCAATTAGAAGAAAAGATAGAGAAGCATAGAATTGGAGCAATGCTCACTTTTAGAAATATGTACAGTATATAGTAGAATTGTCAGAAAAGGAAGAGAAAGTTTTTTCTAGGATGTCCAGAATTTGCATAGGCACAACAATGCTTTCTTTTCTCTGCCCCTGAAGCAGAGTGATACATTCACTCATGTGGTTTCTAAATGTCCCAGAAAGGCTGGTGCCTAAATCCAGTTATCAATAGTCAAAGCATGGTCAACCACATCAACCACAAAGTAACCATCCACACAAACAAAACCCCCTCAGGGCAGTTTAGTCTGACCACAGGATTCCTACCAATTTCTCTTTCAAAATTCATCACCATCCCACACCCACATTTTTATGTTAAACCAACATTGTGGACATTTAAGTACAACACATTTTGAAAATGATTAACTATCTTTATATTCCAAAAAGGGGCATAAGCAACAGTGACAACAAAAATGCTGAGAGTTTTGAAGCAAAGCTCAACTAAGAGATTGAAGGTTAGGATGATCTTAACATTGGCTGTGAGCCACAATCATAGCTGGAGTTACATCATACAAACATGCAGAAAGGCTACATTTAAAATATACATGCCTGCACCTCTGCTGCTATTCCATAACTCTATTACCTGTGCCACTATGCTGCCAGGATTATTCAAACGATTATTTTGTTTGGTTTGTCAAGTTACTTAAAAATTATAAAGAAAAAATAATAATAACCCAGTGTTAGGAAATGTGAAATTTAGTGAAAAAGGTCACAGACTATTTCTTGATAATGTCAAGTAGTTCAAATATTAACTCAAGAACACTAATTAATTTTGATTAGAAATTGAAGGCTGATTCTAAAGTAAATCCGTGCAGCCACTCATCTGTACTCAGCATATTATAGTAAAAACCAGAGTCCCGTGTTGCTTTGAAAAATCATCAAGCTATAAACTGCTAAATTTGTGATATTTCTTCTTTGAAACACAGCCTTAAGAACTAAAAAGATAGTTTTTAGTTCCTTAAGAACTAAAAACTTCATTGTAGGTTTTGTTAGGATGCTTGTGAGACCTTTTTTGCTTTCTAAATGCTGATTGACTCAAGAAATAATCTGGCTGGAGTTATTGTTGGACTTCCTCAAACACTTCAGTTCTAATAACATTACTGAAAATGTATTTTAAAGAAGTCTTTAAAGATGTTGAAAAGTCAATAAAAGTTACATGCATAGTTGAAAACAGTACTTGCTTAATAACAAATAAACTGTTATGAGTCACAGCTTCTCATGCATTCACCATTTCACTTGTTCTCAGTAAGAAGGTACTTTGTATCCATGACAAGGCAAATCATTTAGGATTAAACTTTTATGGTTTTTGGTGCACCACATCTTTAAAATTTCATGTCCGTGCTTTTGTGCACAATGAAGCAAAGTCAAAGCGATTTCTACCCACTTTCAGACTTGTTTGTGCACAGGAAGTTTCAACAATGAAACCATCTTTAATATTCCATGTGACATGCTGTTTTTGAATCCAGACGCATGAACCTGTCAAACAAAGCTTGCAATGTTACTGAAGAAGGTAATTCTTTTATGTTTGTAGCAATCAGTTAGGAGTGATGCAGTTTGGTATTTTTAAGTACTCCAGAATGTCTTTTTGCAGCTGCTCTCCAATTGGTTGATATAAAATATGAACATGTTTTGTTGGTATTTCCTGTGGCTGAGTCCTCTTGTACAGTGGCTGCTTAAACAAATATTGCCCTGAGCTAGCCTTGCTTGAACATGCAGAATACACTGTGAACACAAATAAATTTTATCCATATTTTTGAGAAAACAATGGATCCCAAATATTTTTTATTTTTTTAGCAAATCAAACCTGTTTTGATACATTTTTACATCAAAGAAAGATAATCTCAGTAAATACAATCAGCTTCAAATTGTGATTGTATTATTAACCCTCCTGCAGCCCCAGAAAGGAGTTGAATGACCTCCAACCCACCCAAAACACTTCTGACCAAAAAAGAGCACAAAGGTTCATGTCACTTTAAATTAATCTGGTCAGACTGTTGGAATCTCAATCAAATAACTTTAAAATATAGGAAGGGTATGACTCTTTCTATTTATTTAAACCCAAAACCACTAAACTAGTAAGCCAGCCTAATTTTAATAAAACACTATTTCCCAACAATTTTTGACAGAAAACATATCCTTTTTTTTCTGTTTGCCCCCCAGCCAATTCAAAATGTTCCTCTCACACTTACCTTTGTTTTGTATTTAATAGAAATATGTTCTTAACAAAACTTTCAGGCACCTGGCTGAATTTCTTACACGATCATCTGTGTCACTGCATCTGTTTGACTCAGTATCTCAGAACATAATTCTTGATACGTGTGCCTCAAGTGTGTGTGTGCGTGTGTGTTGGCGTGCACATTTCAGAAAGAATGGAACTAAGGTTGCTGCCGATATTGGTAATGTGGCACTATGCCAATCTCATTAGCTTAGCATGCAGTGGGCAGTCTGCCCGGATGGGGACAGGGTGTGCGGGTGTGTGCGGGTGTTTACAGCGTCTGGGAGCATCAGTCGCTGTAAATGCTACCACTGTAGCTGATGGTTTCAATATTGGTATATAGAAAAGGAGAGCCAATAGAGAGATACTTTGTAAGGGAGGAGAAGAATCTGAAGACATTGCTAGAAGCGTTACAAAAAAAAAGTGGATAAATGTGTTGTGATGTGCAAAACAAAATGTTCAATTATAATTCCCATATTGTAACACTGGTCATTGGCGTTCCTGATACACATGAGTGCTTGTCACTGGAAAGTGTGCGTGTGTGTGTGTGTGTGTCTGGATTAGTAAAAGGTTGTGGATGTATAAGACAGAGAACACGCGAGCTGGAGAGGATGGAAAGTGACTGACTGTGTAATTGGTGGTCTGACATTCACTGTCTGCATGCCAACAATATCCACAAAGCTGATATAGAGAGGAAAGAAAAGAGAGGAGGTGTGATGCAATAGAAAGTGTGTGTGAGTGTGTTGGAGGTGGGGAGAATAAAGGATTAAGCTAAAAATGACTTAAATAAAGAAAGAAAAATATTGATTTCTATTCATGGCTTCAGACCACTGAGTGAGTCAGTTGGTTTCACCAGTTACATCTCGCAAACAAAGAAGAATCGTGACTCATGCTGTGTATATCAGCAGGACGTGTTTGATTTTACTATCATCATACCAAACAAAGTTGAGGCTATTTTTCTTCAGTCTTTGTGTATTTTTTCCCCGTTTGTGTTGCTGTTATTCTTTTTGTACAAAATTTTAGCACAAAAAGGCCTTTTGAAGAGGCAAGATTATGTATTTTTCAGGCACATAGTGCAATTTTATAGCACAATTAAATAGCTACGTTAGATTTTGTTATTAAAATACTGTACATATCAAAGATGGCTTAAATTAAATTTGACTTGGCAATATGGCATCTTGAAATTGGTCCTCTGTCTCCTTAAAAAATTCATCTTTACAACACTCCACCTTCAGCGTGTCATCACAACATGATCCTTCTAATTAAGGATTTGATATTTTTTACCAGCGTTTCACTGAGAAGTAGCTTGTATGATGAGCTCAACAGATGCGTGCAGTTCTAGCAAGTGTTTGCTAATTGCCATGGTTGCTAGTCTGAAGGAACTAAGTGGGGGAGCCATGGGAGATGGGGGCTCTGTGAGGTGGAAGCTCGGCTTGGAAACTGCAGCTCTGAGTAGGAGCTTTATGGGAATTATTGGCTCATGTATGTTAGGCTATTGCTATTTGATGCCAATTATTTTATCACTTCATTTTCATGATGCCTTAATTATGTGTTTTAATCAATCATTGCTTTTGAAGCTTAATTTAAAACATCTCACTTGTGTAATTTCCTTTCTCTCAATTTTCTATGCATCTTAATGTATTTTACAAAATATCACTTTGAATTATTTTATGCATTTTTGTTGTCAAACTGAAACTCACTTTGCTCAGATGCTAATTTGTTCATATAAATAAATGCCTTAGGGGAAACATTAACTTACACAACCCATAGAACTTATTCATTATCCCTCCTTTTAGTTAATATTACAACACATTCATTAATCCATCTACTCATCCAAGGGACAGGTGCTCTCATTTAAATTTCTGGAAGCCAAGCCAAGGATTTGGACAGAGGCCGAATGCGGTGCGATGACCGTGATGGCGTGCAGGAGAAGGATGATGGGATAATTGATTGTTTAATTAACCACTTAACTTAATCAACTTAATTAAGTCACAAACCACACTTGTGGAAACACCTGCTTTGTGTGCATTCAGAATCCTGGCTCAGACAGACTTCTAATTCACGGAAAGCAGCGGAAAGAGCATTCCAGGCTCTCCAACTAATACCTTAGTGGGGTGAAATTTAATATGTCACATCAACTGTGTTAATCCATGTAATATGTAGTTATTTATAGTTAATATATACCAAACTCATAGGATTACACAGAGAGGGTGAATAACCTGTGCAACTATCCAAAAAGAAGTTGTTCAGTCTTGGCAGAGTAAGTGCATCTTAGGAACTGATCAGGAAAACAAACATTTTTACAAACAACGCACATTAATTGGCCATTCCTAGTGCTTTATTTGACTCCTGAATGCCCGGCTGAAACCAATGGCAGTTGAAACAATTAAAAACAACATTAAGATGCAATAAAACTCCCCATTAAAGCAAATGTGAATGAATTCCTTTCAAATAACACTCAGGTGCGAGTAGCAGTCAGTAAGTGCCTCCAAGGAGATTAATGCTGATGAAATCCTATAGAATAACATTTAGACTATTCCACACTAAAACGTCTAATTGATGCTACTATTAATTAAATAACTCCTTAGAAGCATTTAGATGATACCACGCTGATAAAGTAATCTGCAATTGATAGGGTCACTATGCTGTAAAGAAGAGCAGAAGTGTTTGGAAGAGAAATAATGTATTGTAGATGGATTTATAAAACAGTTGCATGTGATTAAGAAAGAAAGTATTATTAGGGCATATGTGACAATTAGTCAACTTTAGAGTGAACATATTTAACTGAGGGAGAATCTAAGGAACTAAATGTACTTTTCATACTATTAGTTGTTCATATGAAAACCTTCAAGTGTAAAGCTTTATCTCCTAATTTTGTCTGAATGCCACATTTCCTGTGGTTGAAGTGTTAGAAAACTGTTGCTAATCCCCAGATCCAACAGCTTATGGAGGAACATAGGCATTTATTTTGGGCTGTGAACTATGGAGTTAAATATCTCTCCGGCACTTTAGCTGCTAGGCGCTTAACTGTGTTCACAGCTAGGCGCTAACTATGCCTGTTTGCTGTTTGGAACTGCAAATAGTGAACGTATTTGTTCAAAATAGCAGCCTGTTGCAGTCCCACATTTTTATGACCATTCACACTAGCACTTGGGACAAAAAACTTAAACAGTTAACATCAATTACATTGTGGTTTTTGTCTTCAGTAGGGAAAAAATTAATTTTGCATTCATGTCTGGATCAGACGGCAGCGGTAGCAGCATGCAAGTATATAAACGATTTTTTGCTACTGCTTCTTTAATGATGGAAGTCGGACGATACAAATTTTTCTACATTTTGTAAATGCAGGTTTTTTTCACAGGTAAAAAAAAATCCCTGCTGACTCTTTTGGTATATTTTGCTTTTTGGGCTTTGTTTATAGACATTTGGGATGTGACTGAAGGGGCTCAGTTTCAGCCAAACAACGTTTAGTGTCATGCTATGGCTCAAGTCCAGTGAGCAGGATCTTGGTACTGATAACAGATTTGCAGCTAATTTTTTATCTGGTGAAGAAGATTTGACCTGTTTTTTCCTCTGTCATTATGATCACTACCACAGGATATTTAAACTCAGTTAGTGGAATAACTGAAACACAGCGTAATAAATAAGCCTGTATCCATCCAAAAACCTTCCATTAGTCCAGTAGGAGCAACAAGTCCAGAAGGAACCCAGACATCCTTCTCCTGAGGACCCTTCGTTGTCACATGCCTGAACCACAAGAGCAGTGGCTCTAGTCTGAGCTACCCCAGTATTGGCAAGTCTCACTCTAACTGGTTAATGTTCTATCCCAGTTGTTAGCCTCTGCATTACAGTCTGTTCCTCACTGTTGTGTGTGTGTGTGTGTGTGTGTGGGCGTGTGACTATGGGAATGTTAGTGGCCAGATAATCAAGCTCATCTGTTTCAGAGAAAGACTGGATCTGGAAGATCTGGAAGAAGGTGGAGCGGTCCACTGGTTAAGAAACCTTTTTCTGGTTAAGAAACCATGGCCTAAGATTAACTGACTTTCACATTCCCTCACCTTAAATTGTTTAAGAGAATTATGTTGAGTTTGTCATTTAATGCAGTTCTTAAATTCACTAAAATTTGGATAATTAATATTTTTAGCAGAGTCTTTAGCTGATCGCTTGAGTATCTACTTGACCACGAATGCACATTAGCTACACCAGAAAGTTTAATAATCTTTTCTTTCTTTGTCCTTTCAGACATAAAAGCATTATGACTTGGCTACAGTCTACATGCAGTAACAAATGTGAATTTCTAAATAAAGAAAGGGCTCTTTCTTTAGCCTCAAACATCCTTCTACATGCTCACTGCCTGTAGCAGCACAGGGTGCTAGACATGAAAACCTTCTCAATTGACTGGAAGGAGGATACGGTTCCTCTAGAGGGCTTGGGGGGAAAATACATTTTACATGGATGCACACAGAGACACGCACAATCAGAAAACAAGCATGCTGAAACACTTAACACTTGGACTTAAATAACCAAAACTGCTCTGCTTTGAACATTATGACTGTCAGAGATGGCTCAGGCGATAGCAGAGGGTGCTACGGTTATGATAAGAGTGCCAAAGAGAAAGGAGGAGAAGAGAGAGAAGAAGACAGAGCAACAAAGTGTCAGATAAAGAAAAAAAATTACTTCTCTGAAGGGAAAAGATATCAAGACTCCTGTCTAATATTTTTGGCACCCGGTTGTTTCTTCCCTTTTATGACCTCAATTTCACAGCATCTTTTAAAGCATTACTTATCCCAGAAAGGTTTTGCTCAACAAGCATGCTTTTACATGGTGATGTCTTTCTTCATCTTAATACTGCCAAATATATTCAGACCTGAGGGCTGCCCAGTACAGCCACAGTTTTCTACCTTTCACACTTTCAATGAAGCATTCGGTGGTTGTGCTTACGGGCAAATGGAAGTGAGTGGTTCAGGCACTGCAGGGTGTCTCAGCAAACATTTTCCATGTAAAGATTTTATCACCTGTTCTTCAAAATTCACAAGTATTTTCTCACTGTGATCCACGGACTCACCATTCCTACTTACACAGATGTGCACCTTTCAAACTCTGAGTATTGGTCATGGATAATCCATTTAGCCACTGTTCTATTTTGTGAATGAACTATATTTAAATGCTTTAATAAGAAACACAATTTAAATTGAAGGTGATCTGACTGTCCAGAGGCTACATGATGCTTCAGAAGTGCAACCATATTTGTAGACCCAACTTGTTTAACAGTCCCTTTCATTCTTAAAGGAACGGCAACACACATCCACACCCCACCCAAGGGCTTTTATCCCTTCCACAACAATGTATCTAGATTCAGCATTAGTAATTAGACAAAGCACAACATCTCTGTCTGATTTCAACATGCAGGATGTAACAGATGCAATCTGACAAATATAAAATCAACTGTTTTAGGGTGTACATTTTTTTCACTCTTAAAAATTGGATGTGTGTTGAAACACTGATAAACAATCACATTTATTTTCCCTTGAAGACATCTATGTGAACTTTTGTAAGGGTGCAGGTGTATCTGCTTTTTTATGACCCCACTGTGAATTGTTTGATACCATATCTACAGGATATCGGCTTTTCTTAATACAAAAGGTTAGAGAGAAGAAATATCCCATGCTGATCATAGATGCCCATAATGTAGGAGAGCAAGATAAAGTAGTGCATATTTCTAAAGAGAAAATAAAGCTTTTTTGTAATAAGCATTTTCCTCCCCAGGATGTCTGGGTTCTCCCATAGAGAGAAGCTTGGCCAGTCTTAAGAGTGGAGCCACTGTCTTCCATGTCAAGAGGAGCAAACTGAGGCGGCTGAGGCATCTTGGTTAGGATGCCTAACAGACACCTCCCTGGTGAGGTGTTCCGAGCACATCTCACCAGGCGGAGAGCCAGAGGAAGACCCAGGACACGCCAGAGGGACTGTGTTTCTTGGCTGGCCTGGGAACTTCTTAGGATTCCCTCAGTAGAGCTGCGCCAAGTGGCTGGGGAGAGGAAAGTCTGGGTCTTAGGCTGCTGCCACCACGACCCGGATAAGTGGAAGAAAATGGACAGAAGGATGGAAATATTTTCACAATTATAAACTACTTTGTGTCAATCAAACACAATGAAGTGTTTAGATGCAAAAGACAAAATCTAAAAAAAATTAATGGAACACAACTAATTTTGCAAATACTCCAACCCCAGTGACTGACGTAAAAGATCCACATATGTTAAACACACAAAGTGTACATGTACATCTTTGCTGTTTCTCCATGTCATGTCAGCTTTACAAATACAGAGATGCGTCTGTATGATAAAATGTACAGACTCATATAAAAGACAACACACACACAGAGCATGTCTTCACCCTGCAGCGCCATCCCTAACAAGTCAAAACAATGTGGCAGAGCTGACAGCTTGCATTAGACCACTAGGCCTTTAAAAGACCAAGAGTCTGTGCATCTTTCCACATGTGTGTACGAGTGTGTGTTTGCTCTTAAGTGTTTGCTGTGAGTCACCCTTACAGATAAATGTCAGGGGTTAGTGTAAAGTCAATGTCTTAAGAGTTGCCAAAAGCTTACAGCTCTTCTCAGCAATGATTTCACAGTTCCTAGGTTACACCCAAAAACAGTTAGTCGTTGAGATAGGCATCTTAAAAAATCCTTTGGAAGATAGCGTTAGCTAAAAATTTTTAATTTATGCCATTATTTACAGAAGTGGGCTATTAACTTTCAAAAAGGGCTTAGGGAGTAGCTAAAATTATTATGCAGAGACAATTAACACATCTTATGAACTCTAAATGAGATTATTTTTGTTTGATTGCTTGCAACAGTTGTCAGTGCAACTGAACAATAAAATTAAACATGCCATGCTTAACCTTGCGTATTTAATTGACCATTCTGGGCCAGGATGGGACATTTTCAGAGCCGTTTGTGGCCTGCAAGCCATAACATGGTTAGGCTGCATGTACACCATTATTATGGTTAATTAATGGGTTTGTTGTGGGCAAGGGGTCATTTCTTTCACAAAAGGAATTAAATTAAAAGCCTCAAAGGAAAACGGAAAACATCTTTCCTAAAATAATAATGCTGATAAAGTAATTGTAAACCTCAAGGTCTACTTAAAAAAAAAGTCCTGTTTGCTGGCCAGACTTCTTTAAAACTGCAGGTGAATACTTTACTTTAAAAAGCCACAAAATATTGTGCAGCAAAAAACAACAAGAATTTGATTTCAGAAACTTTAAAGACAGTATTTTTTTTTAAAGACAAATGTACTTCACTTACTAACAACTGACCTTATTCATCATTAAACCCATAATCAGTCCACAGAGCACTGCTGTGATAAATATTTGGCCTTAACAGGATGATTTTACTATATAAAGAAAGCGGGGCTATTTCGGATAATTTTACTTGCAGCTCTGCTCGTTTCCCTCTATTGTAATCATCATTATCATTAGGAAAGGCAGCAGAACCAGCATCCCACTGACGCTGCGGAACAATTTTTGTAAACACAAATTTACCAGATAAAGATGCAGATTGATATTTAAGGCATTTATATCTCCTTTTTATTTTTAACCAAACAACGTGCAGCCAAAATAGGGTAATATTCAACAGAATTGGAGCAAAGTAGGATGATAGATGATCGGAGTTTTATGTAGAACACTTTATTAATTGACGTGCATAGAATATGCAAAAGGTTGCATAGACTGGAGTTGCCATCCGAGCAACATCTGTGAACACCGCATATCTCAAAGAATTTGTGGGTTTGGCCAAAAACAATGAAAAGGACTGTCTCTTTGGCAATTTCAATTGATTGGAGAAAGACCTAATGTCATATAGATTATATTTTTTCCATCTAACTGAGTAGCTGATCTCAAACCATTTGATAGCTGTTTTTACTTGTTCTCAGTAATCACTGTGTTGATGGCTGACTGTGGTTTGTGCCTGACACACTCTTCTGACTCCCTGATGGTCTCCTCTCTCCTGGCCTGAGCACAGTGCTGAAATCGAGGAGAAACGCACCAGAACTCGTTCCAATCACCCTCAACTCTCTAAAGCTGGGCTATAACCACACCCCAACATCACCCACTCCAGAAAGTTATAACCCTCTCGTGAGCTTGTTGCTCTTATTGCAACCTTATGCAGCTCTACGGATCTGTAGATAATTTGGTCCAGCCCTGAGTGGTGGGAAGGGCAGAGTGGAAGAAATTGCTTGTAAATAGGTGTACTTTTCAACTTTCTTTGATAGTTAGGAGGAGGTTGGCTGGATTAACAGTTTGGTTGGCTGGTGGTTTGCCCAATTGGTTGCTTGGGATCTCTAAGACAAATAGAAACAAGAAATAAGAGAAAGAATTTAACCTGGGTTAAAATATAAATTATTTACCACAACATTCACATCCTCATCAAGTTTCTGGCCAATTGCTCTTTACCTTAACGCAGCCTTGTGCTGATCAAAGATCACTTGGTATCTGCCCATGTGGCACATATGCAACAAAAACGATGAGTTTTAATTTTAACTGTCAAACAAATACATTTTCTACTCCATGGATATCTTTAGGGGGAAAAAAACTACCCAAATTAATTAGGTTAAGAAAGAAACCATAGTGGGATGTTATGCTCCACATATTTGGAAGCTCAGCAGTTTTTTTAACTAAAAAATATCACTCAGTAGCAGTGATGGAAATAATAGCATTGCTAATAGCATTACTTTTTTCGGTAATGAAAGATCTAACAAATTACTTTTTCTATCATTTCAGCACTGTTACCATTGCTGACAACAAAGTGAGACACGTTACTTTAATTCAGCACACAGAGTTTTGAAGCAGTCTTCACCATTTGAAAGTTTTAGTGAGAGAAGATCCAAAATGGTTTTGCATATTTAAACAAGTTTTTTGTAACATAGTTGCTATCCCTGAAAGTTACTTTTACAATATAGTAAGTTACAACAGAGAAAGAAACAAATAACTGTAACTAATTACATTTTAAAAGCAACTTGCCCAATACTGCCCATTAGATTGAAAAAAAAGATCAAAATCCATTTTTGACAGTATTGTTGCTCGTCATTCAGTGTCAAAGAAACTTGCTAAAAAGAGCTGAACTAAATTCCCATTTTATCTTTGCGTTTTTGTCTTCGCTGTTATCTGTGGTTTGTGTTGTCTGTGGAGCCTCAGTTAGCACTCTGTTACAAGTTTTGCATAGACATATACGGCACACACATTCTTTGATGTTTCACTTGAAGAAAACGACTTACAGATGAGTATGTAGATCAAAAGCTTCCATTTGTGATAAAAGTTTAACTCTACTGAGGATAAAATAACCTAAAAGAAACACTTTCAGTGGTGCATACTTATACTGTGAACTATACTGTTATCTGAGCTGCATGCAGATCAGGAATAAGTGGGAAAGCATGATGCTTTTTCTTGCATCGGAACATATCTGTCGTAGATAAAACATTGCATTGGAGATAAAAATAAGGAGAAAAAATATAATTACTCTTCAATACTTTCTATTGTATTTTTAATGTTATCTCTGTCTCTGGAAACAGTTTTTGAGAAATTACTCTTAATGTCCTGGTGAGACCTTGAACATTTTCATAGTTATACATTTACTCCTTGTCCTGTTATGCATCAGTTTTAGATACATCTGCTAGACATATAGTCAATTTTTACTCTGATATGCACAGGAAGTTCTGAGTGGCTATCAAATAAAAATAAGCCTAGAACTTCATTTAGATCTTAATTATCAGTACTTTGCCAACATAGTTGGATGTTAGACGTAGAAATCAATGCTTAATTTTGACTAATCTCAAATTAGTCATTTTTTTCCAAACTGTATTGTTGCAGTCTTGACCTCAAACCTGGGTCATGACTTAGCATCCAAACAAAGCTCTTTTCAAGCTTTATTAGCGCAATATTTTAAAGTTTTTGACAGCTAAAATAACTTGCGTGCATTGTAAATCATTTAAATTAAAGCAAAAACATGTTTCTTGTCATAAAGTTAATAAACTTGGGAAGCCTCTTTTTCATCACAGACAGGAAAGCTAATCAACCTTGATGAGAACATGAGACAAGGAAATTACAGCTAAATACTAGCAGAAAATCTGTCAAAGGCTGCAAGAGCTTAGTCTGGTCCTTCATAGAGGACGGTGACACTAAACATGCAGGTCAAACTGCAGTGGAGCAATTTACATGAAATTATATTCATCTGTAAAAATCATTTGTTAAACGTGTTTTGTATTATGCATAAAATACATGGAAATTTGTGGTCGCACTATAACAAAATGTGAAAAAGTTTAGGTTTAAATAGTTTTGCAGGGCTCTGTATATTTGAACAGGGTTTGTTTTTGTTTTTTTCTTGAAGGTATCACCTGGAATAAAACTAGCATTGTCTATCAGTAAATGAGCAACTCATGTTCTTGTTGGACATAATAATTTTTGAAACTTGCTGACATTTTTAGACTTCCTAACATTTTTAACTTAACACCAAAAACACTGTTCTTGTTCTCAATTACCAGGGCAAAATACATTCAATTGTTTGTCTCTGTAATATGTGTCTTGGAGCTCATGTCTTTCTCTTTGTTTTGGTTCCTTCTTTCTTTTCAACAGTAATGTGGTATTTGTTTTGAAGTTAAGTTGAAACCTTGATCAAGAAGACAGAGAGGATAATGGGAGAGAAATGTTGGCCCCTATGGTGTTAGCAGGGAGTATTAAAAGCTCAAGATTTGGCCACATACTGATCCCACAGAGAAACACTTTTTAAAGGAAATGCACACACATTAGCTCACGCACAAATGCACACGCGGCCAAGATGGACACAGACCCAGTGCTTCTTTCTCTGTTTTCATGCATGGATAGAATATATTGATCAAGGATGTTATCTAATGGCCAAAGTGACCAGTGCTCCCTGAAGTCATCAGAAGCAAAGGTTTGAGAAAAATTGGAAAGCAGAGGGAATAAAAGAGGATCATGTATCAGCCACCAAAGAATCAGTTTTGAGTAAAAGATAGTTGGGAATAAATGCTGTTTCCAAGTGTTGGGTAGGAAAAAAGAAAAGGAACTTAAAAAGTGCAACTCCAAATAAGGTGAATTCTCAGTCATTTGTTTCCAACTAGGACTTTATTCCACAGACATTGGTAAAATGACAAAACTCCAAATTGCTTTAAAATTGACTTTTAAGATGCTGCAGGAGTTTGTCTTCCACCTTAAAAGGGTATGGAAATGTTTTTTCCAGGAGGTACACATGTCCACCCCTGGGAAATACCGAGTACAAAAGATCGTCTTCCTCTGTTGGCGGGTGAGGAGCTCGCTTGGGGAGGTTTCTGACAACACACACACAACCAGTTTTATAACAGGTTTCTCTTTTTGTTCAGCATTTAGTTTAGTGCAGTGGCCACAGCAGAGGTTGTAAACTAAACTCTTAAAATGCTAGGTTGAAAGCAACACCTTGGGATAAAATTTTTGGGGTATAACTGTGGTGCTTTGTTTGAGTACCTTTGATCAGAGTGTAGTGACTCATGTTATTACTGTAGTTCTCAACTGAAAAATGGAAAACAATGTATCTAAGGTTATGCCAGAGTACAGACAATTTGTGTAGCTCTACAAGTACTTGATAAAATCAGGTTCAACTGAAATTGTTACTGTAACATTTCTAGTGAGGCTTATTTACACAAAGACAAACGTGCAAGATTGACAGTTGTTTCTAAACCCTCTCCATGTAGAAAATCAATTCAATCACCCCGACTACAAAATCACCTTTTTCTCTTAAAAAAGAAATACACAGCACACTTCACATGTACTGCATCCCTAGAGTAGATGTCCAAAAAGCTTTATAACAAATCAATTTCTTGTTGTACTTCCATTCAATTACTCTGTAATATTGAGAAAAGGCCAGTGGGTAATTCAAGAAATATTGCTCATACCTACAGTAATAATTAAAATGTTTAAGTCTGCTAAAACACTTTCAGAGAACTTCAGCCAAGAGCGAATTCCTGCCATCACGGTAAAACATAAAAACCGACATATATCTACAGCATGTGCCAAATGGACATTAGGGAGAAAAATCGAGGAAAGATTTTTTTCTCTCAATCGTCACAAATGTAAAGAAGTGGAGTTCCATGAAGTTCAGTTAGTCCTGGCTTTTTGTCAGGCAAAGAGCTGCCTGACATAAAGGCTTGGCATAAAAACTAACAATAATCACATGCAAAGGGACCTCATGACTATAATCACAGCTTTGTTGGAGGATCTTTGATGCTGTGGGACTCGGGGGAAATTCTTCTTGAATCTTTCCGTTTAAAAGACAGGACTGTTTAAACTTAAATTTGGTGACCTATTCTGACAAACAAACTTTAAGAGCAAGGGAACCAATAAGTGTGTGAAATGCACTTTTTTAAAATTTACTTCAGAATTTACTGCACATTTTCAGCATGAGATTATGATAAAATGAATAAATGGCTGGGAAAATAAAATGAATTTATTTTTACTCATCTTTACCTTGGATGCTAATAAGTGCCACTCAACTTTAAATTAATTCTACCGAATTTGGTCACTAAACCTAATGAGCTTCATGCAAAAGAATTAAAGCAATTTTATTACCTGCATTGGCAGCATTTTTCCACATAAGAAAGGATATGGTGCATTTGAAAATAGGTAACAGTGGCTTCCTTTTAATTTCCTGCAATAAGCTTCTCACTTTAATATAAAAATCACCGGAGCATGAAACCAACGAAAGTAAGTTAATCTACCCACCAAACAAAGGAAAAGCCTGAACAGAGAGGAAGCTGTCATTACCTATTTACTTTCAAATTTGTTACAGAGGCTCTTTTTATTTATCATATACCTGCCTCCACTTTTCTATCTCTACCTTCCTCTCCTTCTGTCTCTCAGTTTGGCATTAATTCGATTTAATCTTCTATTTAATTCAGGAACTCTCTGAAAAGTCTCCTTTCCTTTGATCATCTCCCTGTGTTCCCCCTCCCTCTCTACTCCAGGATCCCCACCCTCTCTCAAATCACCCTTTTCAGGATTTCATCCTCTTTTGAATCTCATCTTCTTTCAATTTTCCATTTCCAAAAGGAAAAGGAGTGGGCGGCAATGGGGAACTGAGAGAGGCGGAGAGGTAGAAAACGGGAAGATGCTTAGAGCATGAGAACTTTTTTTTTATTAACCAAGTGTGAGGGGCAGAAGGGTAAATACACAAACACATGCATTAATGGAAAATATACAGAGGAAGCATTAAATCCCATTACTCTTCAACTTCTGAAATATGGAACAAGAAAACAGAGGACAGTAAAGGGACTCGGACCCCTGAGAGACAGAGAGGAGAAACAAGAGGTTCATGAGATTGAAATGAAAGAATAGGAAGAGACATCAGCTTCCCTACTGTGGTGATATTTCTCACGATTACATCATTTGAAAAGTCCCCCTGCCTGCCTACAGGAGAATGTACATTAGCACCGCGCCTCGGGAAAAGCAAACAAATCTCAGAGGAGTGTGGAAGTGCATGCCGAAAAATAATAAAATCTCAGTTACTTTATGTTTGTCTCTCTAGTCATCATCATAGTTTCAAAATCATTTACATGTTAATATGTTAACATCAAACTAAACCTAAATATGATTGATTTGGGCCTTTTAATTGTAAATCTTTTTTCACCATATGAATAAAATTGTTTTAAAGCACAGAACTTAACATTTTTTAGACAAACTCAGATGAGTACAAAAACACCCACAGATAGAGATGGGATGGCGCTCCACGGTGTGTGACATTGCATCATGCATGCAAGCTTAGTGAATTTCTTAAATGGATGTTGCTTTTTTTGGTATGTCTCCATTTTATCTTATATTTATTCTCAATCTTTATTACTATTCTTGAGTAGGAGAAATGCACAAGAATTCCAATGTGATTATACTACTGTATATTTGCGCAAAGAGTAATAAATTCTATTCTATTAGATCTTTTTTTTTTTTTTTTTAATTGCACACTGACTACATTTCTGTCACAGTGAGCTCAGACTTAATTCTGGTTAGATGTTTATTCATTCCCCTAATCATAACTGGTAGAGTTAACTTAAAAATATTAGTTTCCTGCCCCAAATTACTTTTTTATGCGTATTCCACAAATGGTCAGTATGATTGGCATGAGGACCCCCATAAGGCCCTTCAAAGCTTAAAGTCAGCCTGATTTATCCATTTAAAATTATTTTTTGATGAGAGCTTGGGATTATTTTTCTGCTAAAGCACCAAATTTTGTCTTTTAACCATTTGAGCTAAATGTCACACTGACAGATGAAAGCAAACTGGCAAGGAAGAGCAGGGATATCACTAACTGCATTGGTGTGAATCTGTCGTAAACTAGAAGTTAATAGATTACCAGCATCACTGTCCATAGTAAAGAGAGTGTGATCTACAAATACTGAGGGTGCTGATGAAGAAAAAAAATCCCTTTTTATGATTAACACCTTGAAAGCTCTTGCAGCAACTCAAATGCATGAAGTTGACTGTTTTGCAATTATTACAGTCCGAAAAAAAGAGCAGGTCACATTTAAGCTCTAATTTACCGACACCGACGTCCATGGTGGCTGTACATAAACCTCTGACCGGTACTGCACGTAACTGAAAGCCCAGCACAATCACTGGCTTTAAAGCCAAATAGCACCCCTGATGATTGGACAATAACTCCCATATTCAATTAACATTCTCAGCAACTGCCAGTTCCTTTTCATTGGCCTATCAGGAATTCCGCTTCTATATATCAAACTGAATTAAAGAATTATAATTCCAGTCATCAGCACAGGATTCCACTGGCTCACTTTGAGCCTCAGCACTCATTTTCTTTTCCATCAACAGTCTCCATCATATTTCAGTACTCACAATCCTTAGCTGTGTTTGATGTTCCCTGCTGCAGGGGGATTTCTTACTATATGGTGGGGAAATTGAGCTGGAGAACCTCCTTGACAAGGCCAAATAAACCCAGGAAGCAGATCATTTAATTCTTGTAATCCAGCTACTTTCAATTATTTTAGCACCACTTAGGTGATGGCTGCAACTAAGTTATTTTGGTGTGTAGCTGTGAGGTCAGCTGAGAAGGAGGAGGAGAGATTTTCTTCACAATTAAGATAAAACCACATTAGCACACATTCTGGTAATTTTTTACATCCTTCTACATATAGGGATTTTATAGTTAAGGTTGAGATTGCAGGAACTTTAATTCCTCCTCTACTTTTTCTGCAAAACTAGGGCATCCTCCCTCCCTTTCCCCCTGTTTACTATCCTCCTTCCCCACCCTATACATCTTGCACACATACATTAGCCTCAAGCTGAAAACTAAAAACACCTGGAGAGCGAGACAGAAGCATGTGGTGAAGAATGAAAAAGAAAAAGACAAAAAAAGAAGAGATGGCTGCCTAGAAATTGAGGACATCGAGAGGAAAGAGAGAGAAACACAGACGCTTTCACCACCATACAGTACTGCAAACATTCCTCATGAAAGCATAAACTGCCCCCATCTGCACACACATACACACACCTCACGCATGCTTCATGTGCTCCTCACACACACATTAGCCTGAAGCACAGCGCAGCTACACCTGGCAAAAGACAGAAAGAGAAGCAGAGAGGCAATAGATGTGAGCTTGCCTGTGAATTGAGGTCATGTGGAGAGAGACACAGGTAATGACAATAGGGGGTAGAACGAGTTGAGAAGCACGAATGGTGTGAACTGGGCAGGAGAGAAGCCTTCAAGCATTCAAGAGAGGACTAGATAAAGGAGGTAAATGCAGTAAAAGCTGCTGGAAAAAAAGAGGCAGGATTGCAAACCGAAGAAATGCGATAAAAACCTAAAACAGACAAAGAATGAAAGAGTATTATTCTTAGAGTAATACAAAAACTGTAAAATAAATCCAGAAAATATGTGACTGGCCACAACACAACTAGAAACAAGTCTCCTTGTGGGCGTTTGGGTTATTTACAGACTCAGAAAGTCTAAGCTTTTTAATGATGCCAAACAAAAAGAACAAACAAAAAAACAAACAAAAAACAATGGCAATATGACAAATGTTGGCAGTCTAGGAACAAGGTCAGCGAGAAAACAACCCTCAAAATTTTAGAATTGTCCCCAGACCTGATCACCTACCTGGAGAAGTTAAAGACATTTCAAGGCAGTTGCAGTAAACAATAAACAACCTCCCAACATTGACAGTCAACAGGTATGACTGGGAAGGTGTGCAGACAGAAGAGAGCTTTTATCTGTCTTATCTAGTTAAAAATATACACTACATTTGTTGGAAATTTTCAGTTTTTGTTCCATTTTTCAGTAGATTTTGTCATGGAGTCATCTGTGAACTTCAGTGGAATTAATAAATGCCTGAATACACGCTTTATGCTTTTTGGGACTATGTTTTTTGGCTGGCTGGCTCGGGAATGGCTTGGGATTCCCCCAGAGGAGCTGGTTTTTTTCATAAAATATAAACCCTTTCTTGTATTTAGTCAGAGACTAAATAAATATAATGTTAAACTAGAAAAATATTAACAGCTGTTGATGTTAGTGCAGAACATTATAAGCAAGCAAAGTTGTAAAAGGCACGTATTAGCTCTCACCTAGACTAATCCATCCTTCAAGGTAAAGAACTGTTCAAAAGAATCAGACTGTTCATGAATGTCACATCACCACCCCCTAACCTGATGTTAACAACCTGATGTCTCACTCTCTTTCTGCTGAAAAATACATTTGAGTGTTGTACTTTGGTGAAAGTTTTAAGCTACAAGACCCTAGCTGCCTTCCACAACAAAAGTCTGCAAAATTTTTCAATATTTTGCTAATGTAAAAATATTAAAAAGTACAATTGAGCAATTTTGTTGTTTCTATTATGCATAGAAACAACAAAATGAGGAGTTCCATGAAGTTCAGTGAGTCAGTGAGTCATGTATTGGGACTTTTTGTAGCAATACATGACTGCTTATTCCACTAAACACATCATCATTGTTATAAATGACAACATATTAGAGTGTTGAAAGTTGTAGAAACACAAAGCTACTCTTTCAGGGCTCTGGAATATTTATGAGATTTTTCGTATAGTTGTTCAGGTAATTGAGCTGTTTAAAGAAAATTAGTTTGAGAACAAACTTGATGTCCAGACATTTTTTTTCAACCCAAAGAATTTGTTTCTAATTAACATCAGTTATTTCAGTTATTCACTTATCTGTAGCTCCGCAGAAACTGAGTGGAGCTTCTGACTGGAACATGTAGGTTCTTTTTCCCCCAATATGTCAATTAGACAAAGTGGTTAAGATTGTGTTTATTTCCCACTGGTCCCTTAAAAATATTTCTGAATGTATTTAAATTAAATCATTGGTCATAATGCTTTGATTTAAACATTTCTGTCGTCACTTTGTTTCACTCACTATCACTTCTAAAACATTACATACATATGAATGTGTCTTTTGTTTTAAGGTACATTTGTTGTAAATTATATTTTTGTTTCTCTTGTACTCACCATTGTTTGTCCCTTTAGATCAGGGGTGGGCAACTCCAGGCCTCGAGGGCCGGTCTCCTGCAACTTTTAGATGCATCTCTACTTCAGCACACCTGAGTCAAATAATGAGGTCATTAGCAGGACTCTGGAGAACTTGACTGCACTTAGGAGGTGATTCAGTTATTGGATTCAAGTGTGTTGGACCAGGGAGACATCTAAGATTTGCAGGACACCGGCCCTCGAGGACCAGGATTGCCCACCCCTGCTTTAGATGATACAGTCTGAGCAGGTGTATGGGAGGAGCCGGGCCAGTACTTCCTGTTTAAATGAGCAAATGATGTCACTGATTTCATCACTGGGTTCTACCAAGTGGAGGGTTTTCTTCTTTTTTTTTTTTTCTTTAAAGTAACCTTTTGAGTTGGCTTGTATTAAATGTTGTATTTTGCAGATCATTTAATTATGAGATGAGTTTGTAAATTTGATTATTATTCTTTGTTTTTTTGTTTAGATTTTGTTGGTTTGACCTGTTTTATTATGGTATGGTCTAATGAAGTGCATGTGTGTTGCCAATTTGGTATAAAACCGGTAACATTTTCTAGCCAAGAATCTTAAGATTTTAGATCTAAACATCTAATTTAGAAACTAAACATGTTAAAAAATAAAATCAACCAGAAGAACTTGGAACTGGCTGCTGAGGCTGCTTCCTTTTCACATGTTCTGACCCATCCACTACACTACCTCACAGTCAACAGATCCTTATGGTTTTAGTTTATTTTTTCATCATAAAGAATTCTACAAATGTTCAAAGATGTATGTAGAGTGTGTGTAATCTCTTTCTGTCACAGGACACACTTTCTTTGAATTTCTTCTAACTTGATACTGAGCATTTGTTCATGTAGTTTGTACATTGGGTGCATGACTAACGAACACCATCAACCCCAAATAAAGATTTAAACATCAATCTTGTTTTCAATGCTGACCACGCTCAATCTGTGTCATGCTTATTCAATATACCTTCCAAAAAAATAGCAAGACTTCTCTCCTTAAAATGTGTTGTTCATTCTCTCCTAAACTCTGAAACTCTTTTCTATCCCTTACAAACAAGATGCACTGGATAATAGTGTAAATCAATATAATGCAGCCTGCTAAAAATGCAAAGACAGGGCAGTTGTGTATCTGTGACAGCACAGCTTTAAACCTTACGGTGATAAACAGCTGATCCTGCCCATGTCAAGAGGATACTGTCAGCATTAGAAAATGATGCAGGGAAGGATGGTGCCAAGCAGAACCATTTCGTGCTTTACCTCGTAATGGAAAAACGCCATCATTCATGGCCCCCAGTTCTTTCTCCCTCCACTCCAACACGGCCTCGTAGAAATAAGGGAAATGACTGTGACCTCTTTAACACTGCATTACAGAGAACTGGCACATGATGTGTTGAAATTATGTGTCAGCACCATGGAAGCACTGCCAATGGAAAGTCAATTAGCAGCTTCGAAGGTGGACCCATTAATTCCCCTAATTCAGTTTGAGCAGGGATGAAGGAGGACAGAAGAGTGGCACAACTGCGGGGCTTCCAAAGCCTTCCAAGGGGGAAGTACCGTTTTCTTTTTTTTTGTTTTTCTTTTTCATCTAAAGCTTCTTGGAGGATAAATGATGTCCTGTTTAGATATATTTGCCTCTTTTCCTTGAAGCAAGAGAAGTAATTTTTATACAGACAGTCCTCATTTAGAGGTTTGGACCTTACAAATTCAGCTCTAACAGTCGTTTAGAGAACCATTTATGCAAATGGAATTATAACACCTAATACAGAGACTGGTATGCTGATATTATTGTATTAATGCCAACAAAAACAGGTCAAAAGACAGATATAGTATTATGCTTCATAATGTTGGCAGATAAAATGTGAACAAAACTTTGTGCCCTTCAAAAAGTCAAAGAAATAAGTTAAATTGATTTCTTATAAAGAACTTGGTGGATCTCGGACATGATAAGGGATGGTAGTAAATTTGTGAGTCCAATCACCAATGAGTAAAGTTTGAATTGTGTTTGTCCTATACTCTTTATAGTTCAAGTTAACCTTTTGTTCCTCTTACACCAACAAGTACTTCACATGGACCTTTTTTGACATTGTAAATATGAAGCTTGGAATTCAGATTCAGTCAGAATCCTCTCTCATAGTCCATGGATTTTCTCTGAAAATGTATATTTGCGTAATTGAGAGCACAGCAGCAAAAGAAGCAAAACTGCATAACTGCATTGGGTCAGCAAAACTCGGCTGGAGACTTAAACAATCTTTCATTCTCTTTGTTACTCAAATACCTTCACGCCTACCTGCATACACACACACACATACACACATGCAGGCACATATGCATAGCCAAAGAGGGGGGTAGCTTTTACCATGAAGACACAGAAGAGGGAGAGAAGAAAGTCTGACAAGAGGCCTGAAATGAATAGAAGGGCTAAGAGAAAAAGCTAACCGAATATTTCACTTGCGTGAAAGGATACAAATAAAGCAACATACAAAATATTAATGCAAATAAAGTAGAAAAGGGGTTAGGGTTAGGGTAGGGTTACTTGCACAATGAAATAATGCAAAACATTTTTTTTTTTGCTCTATGTAGCCATATATAAACAATAACAAGAATAAATATCCTTTTGTAATACAATCTGATAATAAGATGAAGTAAATATTGAATCTGAATGCAACATTTTTCTCTTTATATTTAATGTTTGTGAACAGAGCGCTAGAAAACCAAAGTCAAATTCCTTGTTTCCTTTTGCACTCAATCTTGGTCAGTAAAGGTTATACTGATTCTGACTTCTGAATTTGAGATAACCACAACAGAATCTCTATTGCTCATACTTCAAAGTTGTTGCGAAAGTTGGCAAAGTGCTGAGTCAGACTTGTGACCCTATGGGACCTATAAAACACTGAACCAAACATGCACACAGAGTATAAAACAGAAAAAAAAGAGAGAAAAATTCTACATACCCCAAACCACAACTCTACCATACACAGTCATGAGATGAAGGGAAGACAACTCATCTGGTCAGCACAACTTTTTCCCCTCAGGAATGTTGCTATCTCAATGAATGTGTGTTTCCTATCACACCTCAAACTAGGCTAGCTGTTACCTGAGGGCCTAACACTGACACATATATTTGCAGTAAGATGCTTCACTCTATCAGAGCTGTAGAGCATAAGCCTGTCTCTGGATCAGGTTTATGATTATATATTACATCCACGGTGAATATAGTGCAAGTTCATCCTTTTTTGTGTTTTAATTTAAAGGACATGTGATTTTTTAAAATTTTTATTTAAATCTCGGCAGAGGAAGCCAAGCTTCACTTCTGTAACCTACTCCGCAAGGGTATGCTGAATCAGCGTTCAATCCATCATAGTTCAGTATCACAGACAGGTTTTTTCTGAGCTTCGCATTTAAAGGCAGCAAGAACCAGACAGTTCAGAAGGGCTGGAACCCATTTTGTACACCTATCCCTCGGCACCTAATTTGAAGTCACACGAAGTAGCAGTTAAAAAAGATCTACCTGCAAAAATGTGTAACTCCTTCAAGACGTCAGTACATCATCAGTTTTTACGGATTACTGCTTTAGAAACAGATCAAACAACATTGAACCAAATAAGCCATGGGAATGTCTTCTGCCTGTAGCAAACAGTGGCATACAACATGTCTGCTAAAGAACATCAGTAACACCAAACTTAATACATCAGAATACACCAGACTTGACGAAACTCAGTGTATTTTGTTGCTATTGCTAGACAGAATGTATTGTAGGAAAATAGTACATTTTTTTTTTCGTTTTCTACAGTTGTTGAGAAAAACCAATGATAACAAAACACTTCAGCACCAAACCACTAAACCAGTCAACCCACTCAGTGCAGTTGTTGCTCTACTAATAAAAATATATACCAACCGGGAAGCTAAAAGTTGATTTTCCATTTCCTTTTCACTTTACAGGGACATGGTCATGAAGAACCTGTTTTAACTTGAAAGGCACAGCCGTTCACCCTTCACCCGCCCCCGAGAAACAGCTGGGATGACCTACCCTGCGATGGCACTGCTGAAGCATATGGTAAAACTGCTGTCACAGTGTTTCTTACCCTAGTGTGTAGGCTGGTATTATAAAATGAGGGGTTTTTTTATGAGTAAACACGAAGGAATAAAGGGTATTTTTGTGAAACGCATTTTGTCCCGTCACACATATGGAGTAGATCCTCCATTTTAATCTTTTGTGTGTACGGGGACAGTTTAAATTGCAGTCAGGACAGGGTGATTTACTTATGCTGTCAAGCCACCATCTGGTTTTATTATTTTTCTCCTCCATACTTTCTGGTCACCTGATGAAAGTGCAAGCCTCTATATAGTCTAATTTCCTTCAAGAGGTCAAATAATTATTAGCTTAAAGCTGTCAGATTGCTGTCCATCTGTCTTACTTAAAGCACAGTGCATTCTGACGTGACTAAGTCTTCATTTGTGCAGAGTGAAGTATCGTCATACAATATCATCTGGGTCTTTGCTGTGACATTTAAGCATATGTGCCAATTCCACAGTAGTCAATTTCATGCTGTTTTCATAGTGTCTGAAATGACCATGCATTTTTTTTTTTTAACTTGACCAAATTTCCTTGGCAGCCTGGCTTAAGTGGGGATAACAAGATACATAAAAAAGAGTATTATTTGTCCATGCCACTGAGGCACCAGACAGAAATGTAATTGTGTTTAGGGGGTATTAAGGCTAAGAATAAACAAAGATTCACTGTTACCATTTGAATATTTAACTTAACATTTTTGATCCTAGGACTAAAACCAAAGTTAGAACATAACCAACAAAACCATTAAAATGGAAATTAAAAATAAAGACACTTTATCAAGGTTTTAAGTAGCTTCATTTCAAATCCAGTACTGCAGCTGGTCACTATGCACCCAATAATATTCAGTGTAGAAATGTCACAGCCAAGACAGAAAACAAATACCGTCACAACATGAGGCAACAGTGCAGACCACTGCATCATTATGCAGACATTATATGTTGATGCTACTGTTTAGTCAGAGGCCAATAACAGATTATCACAGTAGGGTTACCATGAATAAAAATGCCACAGCTTCATTTGCACAAAAATGAAAATGTAAAACATAAACTAATGGCTTTTTTAAATAGATGAGCAAGAATTATTGCCATTTGTTATTAAATGTACAAAATATTGATCATTCCAGCTATGTTTTTTTAACATCTATATAGTGGCGTATCATCTTAATACATAAAAAGTAATTATATAGGAAAAGCATTTTGTACATTAGTGGCAATGATCTTCACAGAGTAACATAAGCAGAACTTTCTAATATAAATGGGGTAATTGATCGGTATATTGCCTGCAAGTTGGTATTGACCAAATATACCACTCGTAATGATTGGGTGCTATTGTTTTCATTTAAAAATCATGACATTGTGTTTTTGTGATCGGATCATTTGAAATGGTCACATTTGTCCTTCTTTCCTTCTTGCAGCTGGCTGATAGGCAGTGTGTAGAAACAGCTTTAGAAGGCAGAGTACTCTGTACTGTAGCAAAATGAAAACTCAAGTCCATCCAGTACTTTTGTTAGATTCTCACATGTTTAAACCTCAATACACCTTGAGGCAGGCTTAGAACCAATTTGCCTACAGCTTTTAAGGGTTATATTATAAACATCTGTTACTTTATAGGTGTAACTATGATCTTTTTCTAGGTGAATAGACATGTTTGCTAAAAAAAATAATTTTAGCTTTTTGGTGACAGTGACAGAATTATGAATATGTTGATTTATTTTCCTATTTATTGTATTGAAAGTATGACTTAGAATTAATTTATCAAATGGTTTATAATTCTTCACGGTGGTTTAAGAATATTTAATTACACATTCCTCTACTTGTTCTGTTTACATTTTGTTTGTACATTCTCTCAAAGTGCAGTGTTGCCATTTTCTGTTGTGCACAACAGAAAATTTCTAAGCATATTATAGCTCCAAAAAGGTGTTCAGAGAAAACAGTGAACTTCACTTGAAATTTTTATCAAGCACATCTTACTCTCTGCTGCACCACAGCCCTTCCCTGAACTGTTTCTCTCCCACAGTGAAGCCTGTCCAAAACTCTGAAAATTGACAATTTTGCTATTTCTGCGTCAGTAGCACAGCTGCAATACCCCTGTAATCTTAAAGGTAAACAACAGTGCTTTTTTTGACCAGAAGAAGGGTGTGAGCAGCTTGAAAACAAGTGTGATTGACATGCTAAGACATTCTTCCTGACTCTGATAGGTTGTTTCTGACCGAAAGCAATCTATTTCTGCAAATGGCAGCAGGACCACAGCGACGAGCAAGAGGTATTGTGTCAATTTATTCATACAATACCTGTGTGAAAACATAACAAACATGTAAAAACAATTTTTTTTTCATCATCTGTTATTGGAACAAGATCATAAATACAAAAATCAAACGAGAGAAAAAGATCAGCAGTAAGTTACAGGATCACATTTTTGTGTCAACGTGAGCTATACGAGTCCATGAAATGGTCCACAGAGCTGGCGGTGTACTCCAATCCATCTTTTTTTGCAGCTCCATCAACTAGTCAGTGACTAACCATTCTTCTGTTTCCTCACTTTCAACTTTTATTGCCATTGAAAAATATATCCACTATCCACCAGTTTTTTATTTTTTATTTTTCATCCTCTAAGCTGACATGTGGAGGAAAGAAACGTAACACTAAATTAAATTGCAGTTTGTAACTCAAAGCAGCCACAGAGATTTTAAGATCTTTTAGAGTGATGATGCAAGAAGGTAGCAATAAGCCAGTTGAGTGTGGAGTTATGGCTAGAAGCAATGCACACACAGAAAATACACACCCCCACACACACCAGCATGCAATAACTCAACCATGTAGCCACAAGCAGAAGCTTAGACGTCGGCACTAATGTGGACTGTCACAAGCAAACACATAAAAAGACATGGCAACTGAAACTGTCATCACTACATGCAAAAATATTACATTTCATGATTTTATGACAGAAGAGAATATGACTGAAGAAGCTGTGAGGGTGGAACAAGAGCCAGTGGGAGGATGAGCGGAGAGAAGCATATTGGTTTGAAGAGAGGACACCATGCTAAAGGTCAGGCCCCTATAACACTAAGATGGTGTTAAACAATGAAGCATAGACAGTTTCTACATGCCACATTGGTTGCAGTGCTATTGAGGGTATGATAATAGAGAAAATAGTAACTTATTTCAAAGTGTACCTCCCAAAAAACTGTTTTTCAAAACTACAAAGCCATTCCCTTTAGCGACTCGCCTCTTCATGCAGAAACTAGTACTTTAATCATTTTTGTTATTTCTTCCTTTCTCACAGTGCTCATGTTTAATAGTGATGGTCACACTCTATATTTGAATCCAATGGTGGGAAAAGTTTGAAAGGAATTGATTTTTAGCAGATTTATTCTGGACAGCTTAAACCAAATACAAAATATTATTAGCTAAATGAATTGTTTTTGCAAAAGTAATATTATTGTGTTAAGTCAAATAGTTCTTCCTTGTCATTCTCCTGGAGTAAAAATGGAGATTGTTTTTAGTTTGTTATTTTCTATGGTAACAGGGCTGCAATGAGTAGTTTATTTTACCAACAGACACTTACAGACACATTTAATAACATGTCTGTTATTAATAACAATAATAATAAGCAATTTTATTCAGAATGTCCTTTATAATGGGTCCTTCTGATGGCAAGATGGGTGAAGTGTCTTGCCCAGGCAGACCAGGATTTGAACCAGTGATCTGCTGTCAACCGCAATAAAAGAGAACAAACTGGCTCCTCTCTCGATGGTGGATACTTGTGTCTGAAAATAAGAAAAGATTTCTCCTAAGACACAGGAAAGGGATTAAGCAGCTTACTATCATCGATTTAGCTTGAACACAGTGTCGCCCCAGGAAGGACTGGAGGACATTTCCTCAGGGTGAGAAAAACACCTGAATATCACGCAGCGGTTTAGAGGTAGTATGATCAATCACAGTGTTACTGGTTTGATTCCCAGCTGTACTTGAGCGGAACACTGACTTGTGATTGTCCCTTCAGGTCTCAGCAGGTCATAGCATGACAGTTCCAGTGCAGTCAGCACATTAAAGTGTGGGCAAGAGGCAAAATTTCAAATGCTTCCTTCTCTCTCCTAAATTTGCCTTTCAGTTCAGTCAGCAAAACTTGCCACGCAAAAGCCAATTTTGAAAGTAAAAAAATGTATATGTATACAATGCTTTATTATAACTTATTGTGCATAAATCTATTGTATCACTCTGCTAAGTGTACTTAACAGTCCTTAGCTCCTTTGGATCCATTAAGAATGCCTGTAGCTCTGGAGCTGAACAGCATAATCCAACAATAATGAAGACTCCTAATTAGCTTTGTGTGTGTGAGAGTGTGTGATGTGAGCTCGTCAAGAGGCGGGTGGTATGATTCCAGTTGTCGGGGGGTAAGTGAGTGTGAATCAACCCTGCTGACATCAAATACGCTTCCACACAAAGACACGCACACTCCAAAGCCTAAGTTAAGCTGTACAAGTGCATGTCATTCATTGCACTCGTTGCTGTTCTGAGTGCCATGAGCCGTGCTGAGCTCAGAAAAGTGAGATATGCGTGTCTGAGAGAGAGAGACAGACAGACAGAGAGAGCTGGAGGAAGAACGGGCCTCTGAAAGTTGTAGAGTAACACATTAACAATACTTAAGGGGGCCTGGGTGTCTGTGTCTGGTGTTAGTCGCAGTTTGCTAGGTCACGTGACCCATTTTAATTTACTTCCTTTCTCTTCAGGAAACAGCTGCTCTGACAAAGTAACCTTGGGTACACTTCATGGGCTCACAGACCCACTGAGGAGAGAGCACGAAGCCGGTTAGATGAGGTAGCTATTTTATACAAGATGTTCATTCAGACACCATAAAATTACTATTGGGATAAAAGACAGATTGTCTTGTGATCTAAATCATATCAAAGTTACCAACTTCATTGCCTATATAACAGTCTTCATACAGTAACTATTATTGGAAGTGGTCAACACAAACCCTAATATTTTATGTAAACATGCTTACACATTTATTAGCATTGCAAGTGAAGGTAAAACCATTTTAACAGATTTATATTTTAAAGCATCTTTATAAAAATCTTTAAATCTTTAGAAAACCTTTTAATTAAAATATTAATATTCAGTTGTTTTCTCCACACAAAACACTTGCACAACACTTGACTGTTTCTACCGAGTTCCTATAAATTATTCCTTTAAAAATGTTACTAAGGCACTTTTTTAATGTATTCTTTGCCATTGTAAGTTGTTCAGAGTTTCTAGAAATGCATTAATCAATAACTTCCTGTTTTCCTGCTGTATAAATTTGAAACTGAAATATGGGCCGTTTCCCCTGGCCTCTGTTCAAAGTAAGGTAAATCGGATTAGATCTTCAAAAGTCAGGAAATGGGTAAAAAAACAAACTGGTCTGCCCAAATCAATTAGCAGTCAGTGAGTCTACTGTCAGTTAAAAAGTTTCAAATAACTGGAATGTAATGAAAGGGTTGGCCAAGGATCCCAGTTTTTGTTACCACCAGACACAGTTAAGAAGATGAAAGAGGAAAAAACAAATAAAAAGCTCATTTGAGAAGAATCACAGAATAAAGTTGCATCTTGGGGCCTTCATATCCTCATTTCAATTCCTCCTGTCTGCAGCATACCATGAAAGTCATTTCTGTCTTATCACACGCATAAATGTGTGGAACAAACTTTTAGGTGAAGAGAAACTTCTTTTTTTTTTAACTTATTTTACTGAATAAAACCCGACAATCATTTGAATTAGTAACCCCAGCTCTTAACAGTCTATCCTCAGTTGCCGCAATGCATTAAAAGCATGCTTTGTCTATACTAGAAAAAACAACAAAAAAACTAAATTTTATTCACTGAGTTTTGATTTGGAAAATACTGTTTATAGAATTAAAAGAACAGACATCCACTGATTATTGCTTACCACATTTTGAAACAATCAACATAGAAGCATTGCCCTGATACAGATCCAAAATGTAAGCCAAAAAGAATATACTATGGTTTTAAGCCATTATTCAACTGGGACTAAGCACTAACAATTTTAAGAAAAGCAGTGAATCAAGATCATGATTTGAAAAACCGAAAATTGAACACTGGGAAAAGGGCTATTTTGAAGGTGAACAGAATGATGGGAATATGACAAAGGTGATGGATACCGGGAGACAGTTAAGCAGAGACATAGATGCAACAAAAATGAACAAAGCTGCAAAGAGATGGAGAAAATGCAAGCAGGACAAAGAAAGTGTGAGAGACACTAGGGGAGAGACAGAGAGGGCCTTATCAGTGTATTGCAGAAGGCATAAGAGGAAACTGGGGAGCCTGTACATTTTTGAGTGTGTGTTTGTTTGTGTTATTGAAATGACTTTGGTCAAGTTTTAAACAGGGAAAGTCCAGTCAATGAGTGGACAGAGAGGAAAACAAAGGAAAATGAGTTGCATATTTATGAGTCTGGTCGATGGGAAAATTCTGGATAAAGGTCCGACTCCAAAATGTATCTATATTGGTATTACATGCCTTCCACGAATCATTTTTACTGCTGAGGTAACAAACTTGTGAAAGTCAAAGGTCGCAGTGCGTCAAAATCAATGCGGAGCGCTCTCCGAAGACTTTCCTGTTGTTCCGCGTCTCAAATGAGGCAATCGATGGAAAGACAATCCAATCAGTCAAAATGTAAACAAAGCCAGAAGCACGATGACAGTATTTTAAAAAGGGGGATGTACTGCAATGCTTAAACAGGAGGCTGTTTAAATCTCTGAATTCATTCTCACTCAGTTTTGGCCAAAATTTGAACCTGAAACAATGTCCATGACCTTTCCCCTTATTAATTTACTCTTTTTGTTTTTTGGTATGAACATCAAGTTTCATGATAATTTAATAAGATGCATTAAAACACGTAATAATCCAGGATGTTAAACCCAGGTTTACAAAAATTATGAAAAACAACAACAAAAACCATCTAAATAGGTGGTGTGAAGCCACTAAAATGCCTCCTGGTCTGAAATTATTTAATTACTTTAATTTACATAAATATAAGCTGTCTGAGCAGCTCCAATCAAGACGATAGGCGCTCATACCGAGTCTAGCCAGGAGCCAAACTGAAACGTGAGTGTGAATGTTAGTGTTTTTCCTGAAATTAGTCTGTGAAAAAAGGGAACACTCAAACAGTTCTTGGATACTTTTATCTGTCATTATCAAGAGCTCATCCAGGTTATTAGCGATGAGAATAAGCTGAAGAACTGCTCTTCCACCCAATGACTCAAACCATATCTGAGAACTATTTCATCACCTATAAACCTACAAATAGAGTTCCTTCCAGCAGGCTTGTAGGGTGCCATGAACCTTTAAAACCATTGTAGCCTAAAGCCACATTTACATGTTGACAAAGTAAAAAAATAAGTGTGTCTCTAATTCATTTCTTTTGTTTTGTTTGAGGTTTTTCTCCCTGCTAATAGCCAGTCACCTGCATTTTTATCTGTTCTCCTGAGTGACTTTGCAGCAGTCACACAAGTATAACCCTGTCTTTTAAGTTTAACAACATGCACACCTCTTTGTCTCCCTTGTCTTGCTTTCTCCCTCCTCCTTTTTGTGTCACTATGTTTTTGCTTGTCTTTTTTTTTTAGGTCAAAGTTATTTCTTTTCCATGGGTTCAATTGTCTCCTCGGTTGAGTGGGTTTGTGTCCATCTTAGTACGAGTGTATCCATGCAGGGGTTTCAAGTCTATGACTGTGTGTCTGTGTTCATGAAGTGGAGAGAAAACAAATCACTTCAACTCCCAAAGTTGTTTTTTTTTTCTTGTTCTGTGCTTTTTTTTTTTGAACGATTTACATTGAAGCAGTTGTCAACATGAAGAAAAGCAGCTATTTAAACATCAACTGTCTGCCACACAGAGCATGTAGACACAAACTCGGGCTGTGTTATCAGCCGTTTGGCTCCTGTTACGCCCCCATGGTCTAGGGGTCCAGGGGCGGTAACATAAAAATGTGTTCAGAGAAAAAGTAGAATGAAAAAATGATTTATTACAAAAAGAAGGTTTTCACAGAACCAAAACACAATACAACCTAACCCAATTAAACAAAAGTAAAGGACCAACAAATGCAGAAAACACTGAATGCAAATTAAATAAGATGTGCAAACACATCAGTCTAAAGTAACTCAAAACAACCCAAAAGAAAGGACAAAAGGGAGCACCAAAACCTTCCAAACACAAGCCTCTAGCTTGTTCAAGATTTACCTAAAGCAGCTTCAAACCACTTAGCGAAATAAGCGAGAACAAAATTGTTCAAACTGTCCAAAACAGTCACCAAACACGGAAGGTGGGGGTCAGCTGTACACAACCCCTTCCTGCTAGCTGCCCCACTGGAGGAATGAACTCAGACATCTTTTATATGATGCAGATGGGTCTCATCAACGTCTGATTGGCTTTGCTGCTCCAATGGGGTGGCTGCTCTCCTGCAGCTTCTAGGCAGCCAATCAGAAAGCTGTGCCCGCACAGCTGATCCTGCATAATAGAAAAAAACAAAGAGCCTGCACAGCCTCAAGAGGCCAGGGGCCGTAACAGCTCCGCATTTAAACTTGACATGGGCCGGCTTTCAGCATAGAGCTACACCAAGGTCTTAAAAAGTTATGGCTTCCAAAATGAAAAAAAAAAAAAAAATGTCTATCACACTGTCCATAAAGTTTACATTTGTTTTAATGAGATGCCAAAGAAAGTCCTAGAGTACATATGATTTATTTGGCTGTGTGCAGCAAGGAATAGCACAGTGCCCCCCTCCTCCAATTAAAGCTGAACATTGTGTTACTGCACTTTTCATTTGCTTAAAAGACAAAATGTCTACCCATGTGGTTAGCCTAACTAATAACTAATATCCTATTTTGTCACTACATCATCAAAAACTCTAATTTGCCTAATTCAGATGCATTGAACATTTTTTATTTGTCACTCAGTTACCTGATGTACCAAATGGTAGTCTGGAACAGTGGCGTGCACAGACATTATGGGGCGGGGGGGGGGCTGGTGCTCAAGTGAAAAAAAAAGGTACTGTTGAGAATAAATAATTCTGTGTTTTCCTTTTATCTCTTTTAGCTAGTTGCTAAGCTAAAGCTACAGGAAAGGACATGTTAAGAAATGCAAATGAGAGCTATTGGTAGAGGAAAGGACACACTAGGGAACGTCCTCTTAGGGGCTTAGCTTAGTCTAACAAAGGAGATCACAAACCCATCTGGGGGACCATTTTGTCTGTTAGCTCTTAAAGGTAGCAGGTCATAGCAGACCAGCTGTATTTTGGTATTAATAAATGGAATTCATGAATTCAACTCACTGACTCTTCTTTAACCTCATACATCAAGAACTCAGCATGGAGAATGAATGATTTTCTACAGCACCTTGTGTGGAACATCAGCAGACTTTTGATTGTGCCCCCCTGCAGTTTTCTAAGCCTCACTCCCAATTTACATACACTAACTCAAAAAAATGAATACCTTTGTCGTTGATGTTATCTTTCATTAAAAAGACAGATTGTCCAAATAATACAGATGAGAACAATTTGATGAATTTGAAACAGAATATCAAAAACCTACACATATATATTTGATAGAACACCTACAAAGCAATTTGTCCCAGGGGATTCAGGAGCAACAAAAAAAATCCCATAGGAATCTTGTTGTGAAGAAATGATAATCTGTTTTCACTACTATTTGCATCTTTAAGGTAAATGGGTGCAGAGTGATAACACAGCAAATTATTGGGCATATTATTGTAAGTGTAGAACTTAAAGCTGCCAATTATGTGAAATAAAACCATGTTGTCAAAACTATAATTAAGGTGAATATACAGTGGTGTGAACAAGTATTTGTCCCATTCCTAATTTTCAATTTTTCGCATGTCACTGCAGTGTTTCCGAACAACAAAACCATTTAAAAATTAGTCAAAATTCAAAACAAGGAAACAAAATGCAGTTATGTTTTTACATGACGATTCTTATTGGAGTTTGGACTTGAAAACATCGCCCATAAAAATACATAAAGATATTTGTGGAAAGAAAACAATGGCAGGGCTACTTATTTGATCAGAGGTATTCATATCTGCAGGAATATTTCTTATATAATTCTTTGGGCGAGACACAGAACTGTCACCTTTGACTTTCTCAAGTTGTACCTCTTGAGAGTAGTGATGTGACATTCACGAGCAATCCGGGTCTTCTGAAAGGCTCGTTACGCTCAACGATAGAAGTCGAGTCTATGTTAGTGGGAGTTGTTATTTTTTATTTTTATGACTTAGCTTGCATAGTACACAACCAAAATCAACCAGTCATTAGGTCCATGGGGCAATCACGCTTTCACAGAGGGCCATGTTGGTTTGGATTTTTTTCTATAAACATGTGATTGAAATCAATTATATTTAAAGATTTAATGCTTTGGCTTGTCTAATTAAAACCTAAGTGCAGCCTTAACATCAGAATTGCATATATTTCATTATGTGTGGTCTACTGTAATTGTGCACATAAAACCACCCATAAATACTATCAATGTTTTGCATGTAAAAAACTAGCTCTGTCTCTTAAAAGCATTATGATGAAATGGAAATTAATGTAAGGAGATAATGGACATCAGATAGCAAATGAATTAATAATACATTGCACTCCGTTGTTCAATTATGTTTTATATTAGTAATTTTAGATACAAATACTACTCAAAGTGTCTGTGTCTTTATATCAAAAGGCAAGAAATCATTATCTAGGGACCTTATTTTCCATAATCACCATAGTACTGCTTATCAGATGTTTTATGCATTGCATTTAGTCGCTCATAAATCATAAAGTGGTGACACAGTCAGCAAACTGCCTTATTTATCAATCCCCTAATCAGCCCAGTAGGTAGTTTCCTTCTCATCTGGTCTGCCATTTGGTCAGTCAGCATGTCAAGCTCCCCCCATGTCAGTCATCCTATCAGATGGCACATGATTAATTTCCGAAATCCCTTCTTTATTCATGCTGCTTCCATTACACCTGGAACAGTCACTCTGAAGCCCTTGTCTCCCCTCTCTGTTAAGAGTCATCCAGCTAATTGCTGCGATAAAGGGCTTAGCATAGGGGATCACCCTATATTAGCGGTGCTTTGTGTATGGATACAAGTCCAAGACCTTAGGATCACTTACAGCTGCCAGAGAGCCAGTGGATGTAGACAAGTATACATCCACTGGTAGGGAGTGATGCATTTCTTCAGGTGGCAATAAGTAGCTCAGGGAGAAGATGGAGGAGATTGATCTTTTCACAGATTATCTATCTCATAACATACTTTCATGACATTATAAATGTTATTATAAATGCAACTTTATGCAGATAATTATAAAATGGACAGAAAGACCGAATGCTATTTTCCAAATAATTTAATCCCCATGGCATACTTATACTGAAACATATTTACTAATTTTTTCATTATGACAACACATTTTAGAAAGTTGGGACAAGTATTTACCACCATGTTGCATCACTTCTTCTTTTAGCAACACTTTAATCACTTGGGAATTGACATAGGAGCTTCACTTTTAAAAGGATGTTTTCCCTGCTCCTCACTGAGAAACTCAGACAAACATCTATATCCACATGTAAGTACATACACATGCACACACGTTACACCGTATCAAAGCCATGATGATAATATGAATGACAATTATTTTTTTCTCAAACTCATTTGTCAGACAGTCAAAATAGTAATTGCATCCAACTTTTATTCAGATACATGTTTTTTGGGCTCTTTATCTAATCAAGTATGTTACAAAACAGTCACCAATTAGTTTAATTAGCAGCAAAAAAGTTGACCCCTTCTCAACCTTCTTTAAACATATTGAGATCAAGTTTGAAAGTAAGAGATTTAAAAAAAACCTTTATAGTTTATTAAACAACAAAATTACTGGTAACATGTTGCTTGATTAGGTTTAAAAATACATTTTTCTTCAACTTTGTTGATATCCAATACTTTATCTTTTTAACTTTAACAATTGCAAAAATGGTGAGAAAGACTATATCCTGGCAAGGGTGCTAAGTAAAACACATGTCTAAAACATGAAGCTCCTTCCCTTGCAACATGTGTAACATCATACATCCCAGCACTGTACTGTACATTCAGTGCTTTTGCCTGGGGAGTGATGAAAGGGATGTGCGGTCAGTCACTCAGAGAAGTGGAGATTGGCGAGGCTGGTAAAGGCAAAGGAGATCCTGCACGAAAGTAAATGACAACATTTCATGACAAAAGGACTACTGAAAGGCACAGGACACACAAAGAGTGGCAGTCCTGGTGATATTGAGATAAACCCTGAAGCTGCTCCACAGATAGTGAACAAAGAATCAGCTCCCAGACCTACATAACAGCAACTGCGTTTCAGTTCTCTGAAGTGGAACATGCCATGCAGTTAAAACTAATTGAATATCATATCGTAGATGAGATGAGCTCCTTGCAAAATAGTTTTGTTGCAAAGGTTCAGTCACAAAGTATTTTGATCATGATTAAGTATTAGTAAATATTGCTGCTTTGGCTTAATGAAATGAATACGCAACTTGAGTTTCTGTGAGCCAACATACCTTAAAGGAGACCTTCATTTTTGTTATTCAAAAATGACCAAACTGACTGTAGGCATTGTACCGCAAGGTATGTTAACCCTTGACCATTTTCTTTTATTTAATGCAGTCATAAAAGCATTTAGTAAATGCTTTTATGACTGCATTAAATACCAGTCCTTGAAATGTCTCTATTCAACCATCTGAAAGTAACCCTTCTACAAACATATTCTGGCAAATTTGTATGTGTTAGACCTAATTTCAATAAAAAGAGTAGAAAAAGTATGTTACCTTTGAGGAGAGTAAAGTGCTACTTTCTTGATAAAAGAAGCTGCTATATGGTTTTGAATCCTCAAATGGTTGCTTCTCAGAACACTCCACACTATGCAAATATTGTTCTAGTTTTAAAGCATCTCTTCATCTTGTCTCAATTGATCAGTTCTGTATTGCTGTGTCTCTTGTTAAAAACAAGAAACATTGCATATATTGGAAAGACAGGCCACAACTTTTCAGACAAAAAAGAAACACAAAGGGGGGGGTGACGTTAAAATACTTGGTGCTTTGTGACCCCAATGAATCTATGCTTTTCTGTGCCAATACCAGTGTTTACATAAATTATCTGATTTTCTGTCATTAATGGCTGTTTTTTTGTTCTGTTTTACATTTTAGGATCTAAATATGTGCTACAGAGTGAAAAAATGAGAAGACATGAACAATTAAACAGCTGGAATCTGAGAGAAAAAATGCAAAACAACTGTTCTGGGAGAGAAATCACTGGCAGACAGATGCATAGACACACACAGTGACAGAATGGGAAGTAATGGAGTGAAGAGAGAACGCTGCCATCTGACATGAAAATCAACATAGCGTGACATGACCAATATACTCACACACACAGATCAATAGTCAATGGCTTGAGCCTTCAGCAATTTATTTGAAAAACTCACATTCATGCATATGAAGCTACTTACTGAGCAAATTGTGGTTATGTATTCTGCATACTTTATTGTAACCATAAACATGTTTGTGAGTGTTCAGCTATATACATAACAATAAGGAATCACACAGTTTAAATATAATCACTAAAAGCTTAATAATGCACAGAAAATAGCTCTCCAGAAGAAAATTAACCTCAGAAAATACCTTTCAGAATGCACATCTGGTTTTAATTCATCCCAATAGGTAGGGAATATTGTCCAAGTTCATGTCTGTGTTTGTCTCTTGGCTGATCTACTTGACCTTTTAAGACAGTGTTTAAGTTTATGCTAGTCTAGGGTAGCAAGGAGGATTTACTGAAACAGACATTGTATGCATGTCACAGTCTTACATACAACACACACACCTACACCCCCCACCCCACAGACACACACACACCCCTGCACATGCCCCCACAAACACACACACCCACGCATACAATAACATCCAGAGTGAAAGTTAACATTAAAGTTCGAAATGACAAAAAGAAAGTGGCAGCAATGACATTTAGCCCGGAGGGGAATAGAAATCGTTTTGTTCAAACTTGTCTCCTTGATTTCTTGATCTATCCATCCGTTCTCCCACACTATTGTGTGATTGAGTTATTTTGTAGTTTGTTGGTTTCGCCAACTATTCCCTGTATAGGCTTGTTAGAGTGTTTATGAACTATTAATTAGTAATCCATGCATGATCTCCTGTTTCATTTGGGATTTAATTAGATCATGTGCTGAAACTGATTTTCACTTTTCATTGAAGCCAGACCTGCTGACTCCAGGAAAGAAATGAAAACAGAGAAAAAAGTGTTGCAAGGTTGACAGAGTTTGTAGTTCCTAATATTACAGAAAATCTATGAACTACAAGATTAGCCTATATTTATGAAAAAGTGCATTAAAGTATTTTGTTTGCTACAAGCATTTACTGAGTGAAAGTCGCATGAATTTATCAATATATTTTGTCTGTCAGTTAAGTTACTGTAAAAAACAAGCTTGATATAATTGGAAATGTGATAAATAGATTCCACAATCTTACCACAAACAGTGAGGAGACATTACCCTCAATACAAAAAAAATTCCAAAGCAAGCTGTTGATAACAAAAACTAACACAGACGTCTTGGTGTCACCACTAAGCAGTTGTTTCATAGTGATGGCAGAAAACCCTTTTCTAGCCCACTATCAAATATGTTGATCTTTTGGAACTATGTTTGGAACAATTTTCTTTGGTCGAATGACAATAACATTTTATATTTCAATTGGATCAGTTGTAATGCAAAGGATGAATATTTTCGAAAAGTCCTCAGAACCTCATTATAGAGTTTTTCACCAGTTCTCTAAAACACCCGGGTCTTTCAAAGAATTTGATGACCTGTCAAAAAATTGAAATTGGATTGCCATTGTCTCTTTGAAGATGATAATGACCTAGAATATTTTGCCAAGTAAACACAAATGGTTCATCAGACAATTGTAGATTGTTCATAGAGGAATGGTTAAAGATTCCTTTCTATGCTTCAAATTTCATAAAAGTTATAGGAGGTAGATAAACTATGGGTTATTTAAAGTATCACATCGGGTGTTATTCTGGGTTTGACACTGATATGTCTAAAATATATTCAAATGTGAATGTACTCAATTTAAATTGTTGGTCTGAATTGCTCAGTGTTAAGCAAGCATGAACATTTGATCTAAATTGTATTTAGTACCAGTAGTTTTGGTGGTTAAAATAGATCATGTTCAGAGGCACTATAGCACCAATGGTAAACATTTCATACAGTTTTCCTTGCTAGCATTTTTAGACAAACATATGTGTGAATGTCCCACAAACCCTGCAGTATGTCACATTGGGAGAGTCTTGAAAATCCCCTCCTAAGTGATATCAATCCAAAGTGTTGTCTCAGTAGAGTGGATGATGCAAAAAGCACGCTACTCAAATTGGCATATTGTAAAAGGTCGGGATCGAGGTTCCCTACCGACGTGTTGATGACTGTATCATAATTGCGTGGATTTGTGTGTATTTATACAGATTCACAATATTGATGAGTCAGTGGAAAGTAACGTACAGCCAACCAAACAGGAAAAGGAAGCAGCGAATGTTGTCAGCATGAACACTTTCACCACGAGCTCTTAGAGAAGCACCAGCTGTGTTTACAGTCATCTCGTAATCTGAGAGCTTGCAAGGTAAACTTTGCAATAAGTCCAAGTCTGTGTCAGGCATATTTGAGTTGTCACACGTTTTCATACAGGAAAAAAATCTAAAAAATGATTGGGCATTATTATGTATTTATCAGAATGTCTAATTGCATATAGACATAGCAGGACATTAAAGCAGCCAAACCTTATAGGGGACCTATCATGCTTCCTTGAGCAAGTTAGGATAGGTTTATGTGCTATGCAAAATATGTTCACTACATTTTTGCACAAAATCATTTCAGATTATGAGATTTCACCTGGTCAGTTCTCCCTATTTTGAGCTCCTTTCCAGAAGTACGGTAGTTGTTTTAGCTGCTGCTGGCCTCACAGCCTAACTTTAAACTTTATATGCACGGAAATGTTGGCAGATTATGCTTGCCACATATCTCTAGATATCTTTTATGAAATTTTTAAATAACGGTAATACCGGTTATTTGTATTTATATTTTTATTATATACTGGGTGTCAGAACACTCTCCAAGCCAACAGAAATACATGCTGTGCGTAATCTAAATAAATTAAATTTCACTTTTGGAATCAGAAGTGGGGCCCCACATAAAATTCTGCTTGGAGTCGCCAGTGTGCTTTCATTACACTAGACAGAAGAGTCCAGTGTAGGTGTGTATTTCCCAGAAAATACATGAAGAAGTTTTCAGGAAAATGTGTGACTTCCAGAACTAGAGCAACGCAAAAGTTATTCGAGACAGTAAAGCTTTTTCATCAAAAATCAAGTAATGATTGCTTTTTGAAGAAGAAGAAGAAGAAGCAGCAGAAAAAGCATTGTGAAGTATTATTACATTGCTTTCAGCTGCAATCAAATCTGATGTGGCTTGATGGTGCACACAGTAATTTTGGTAATTTATTGTTGTGATAACATAAATTGTAAGCCAGTAAAAGCTGACAACCTTTAGGAAGTCTTCATTTGTCAAAGAATGACAAAAATGAAAATTAACTACCTACCAATTTGGTTTAAAACCTGGTAATTTGACTTTTTTTTTTACTTTATACTTAAATAAGCCTGCTGAACATTGACAGCAACATAAGATGATATTACAGAAATATTTGCCTGTATGCATGTGTCTCTTCCTGCTCTCCCTCACTCAGCTATAGTAGGCCAGTTAACAGTAATTATGAGGGTTCTTGTTAATTAGCGAGGAGCACCCAGCTGTTTCAGCCCCAGAAGACAAAAGGCCTTCAGAACACACTCAAAAGCTCGCGCTCACACAGACATAGACAATCGCTCATGCGCACACCTGAGGGAGTCTTGGTAAAATGTCAGGGCTGTTCAGATTGTAATTACAGGGAGATTTGCTGCCTCTCTCACAAAGCTGAGATAAACCACCTGACTGACATGCACAGACATGTGCACGCACACTCACAAACACGAGCAGCACAGGAGCATTAATGCTCAACTTTTGCAGTAAACTAATGCCTAACTGTGTCCTCTCGGCTCTACACGTCTGATTTTAGATAGAAACAATTAGCATCACAGAGTTTGTATCCCTGCAAACCTTTGGCAGAAAACATCACTTTATATAACAATTTCACATTTTGGTACATCACAACCCCAAATTTGAATGTATATATTGGGATTGTATGTGACAGAATGGGGCCGTCACCAACACACTAAAGGTTGAGATACTTCCAGTCTGAAAACGACTTTCTTGCGCCAACAGTGCAGAATCAGAAGGATTTGTAAGATCAAGAAGACTTCTGACAAACATAAAGTGTATTTTTGTAAAATAATCTTCTGAAATAAAGAAGATCATCAACTACTGAAGACAACTTTGATAGTTAAAAACCAAGGCATCAAGGGATCCAAGTACTTTATCCAAAACATTTAATCTATTTTGTACAGAGTTCAGAAGATGATGAGTCATCAAATATTAACAAATCTTGTCAAGCAATTCCACTATTACCCATAATTTTAAAAGTTTTTTGATTTTTGCTAATAAGTAAGCAGAAATTTTGGAAATGCTCAAGTCAGAGCTAATTGCTGCACATTTCCACAGCAGTTTCTTTCTCAGGCACTTGGAAGTACTTCTCCTTCTTTTGGTCCAGATAGTCATATGATAAAAGGTGGAGAGTAGTTGATAGTTTATGAATTGTTATTAATTTGTTCTCCCTAATCATTACTACCTAGAATGATGAGAAAGGTTGTTTTTTTTTTTCATTTTTTATGGTGTATTTGTGTGTTGTTGTCTCTAGAAGTGACTAAGAATTTTGGACATTTCTGGAAACAAAGTATTTTTGATGTGAGTTTTTTTTTTTTTTTCTGAGTACTTTGATTAAGAATTTTCTATATTTATGGGAACCTAAACTATTCTTGATGTATTTTTTTTCCTCCTGCAAATTGGTTCTTGAAGTCTTTCATCTGCTTTACACAGATGTTTCCTAATTAGCTTAATATCTGTTCTGCTCTCGGCCAACTGTACTCCAGGCCTGTGTATAAACATCTGTAAGCCCACTGTGTTCAAATGTGCTAACAGCAGCCTTACGCTGAAACACACATTTTAAAAAAGCTGATTTATCCACCTTCAGTGCTGGTTCTTAGTATGCCTGATTTTCTTAACTGTGCGCACATTACTTTGTTTAAAGATTTTAAGCTGTACTTACTGATATTCTCCATTTTATTCAATACAGTAAAGGGCCCAGCATGGTTGGATGACAGTGGAACTGTCAGTGAGTGGCCACATGGTTTTTGGATGTTCATTTTCACACAGATCTACCACTGTCCACATGACCCAGAGAGCTGAGCTCCTGCGAAACCTCTCCCGCTTCATTATACGTGATGTTTTGCCATAATGTGTGGTTAACTGTACAGTGAACAAAATTATCGCGGCACTAGAACATGACAAAATCAGGAATAAGTCTCCACCGGGGTGTTTTAAGTTATTTGCAGATTGTGAAAGTGTGGATTTTTAGCATTCTAGTCCTGTCGAAATCTGAAACCAAAATACAAAATGAAGATATGGCCATTTGAGTGTTGGCATTCTGAGCACTGTTTTCTCACTAAACTTGTTTGCAAAGTTTGTTCCATTACCAGATTAACTACTGGGGGTGATAAAGGCAATTCATTTTTTTTACATTATTTTTGCAATAACCCCACACTCTAACAGGTGGGACTAGGAAGGCATACTGACAAATGTGAGCTTTAGACTACCTTATCTACTTAGAAATTTTGAGTTTTCAGATTTTGTCCTGTTTTCCAGTAAGGCTGTGAGCTTCTGTCATGTGAGTTTTTCTTATGGAGTTGTTGTGAACTCTGAATTATAGTGTAGTTATACCATGCCTATTTACCCACTGGAAGGACCAGGTTTTAAAATCCATTTCACAATTCTGAGCCACCTTGTGGGGTTTAAGAAAATATACACTGAAGTGTTTGTAATGTGACAAAATGGAAGGATTCCTTTAACCTTTATACTTTATACACAATGAAATCACACAGATCTTTTCCATGCAACTTAATCTACAACAAGACATGCGCCTTTTCAATTTGACAAGTCTGGCAAGTCTGGTGAAAGACTAAAACACAGGAGTCTTTAGTTGTGCAACTGCAACAAATCCTTCAATCAGGCTCAGAACAGCCTACATATAGCAAACACTTCTAATTCAAAGCAACTAGACAAATTACATGCGATCCAATCTATATGATTAAATGCAATCTCATTAAATTCACTACAATCTAATTACAACTCAGGCCAATGCTTTCAGATTCAGACATTTATAAACAGGTCACCTCAACTCAGAATACATTTCAAAACTATTTCCATTCGGTAACTTTACAATTTTTCTTCTTATTTTATTTATTAGTTCAGAGATATACATTATCTTTATAACAACTACTATCCTCTGCAGTGATTTTACAGATGGGTTGAAAACTGACTCCCAATGAGAATTTGCGATACATCTGCAGAAAAAATACTGCAAGAATTAGAAGCCATTTCGCTGTAGGAGGTCTGTGTGTTTCAGTTGATGCCCATTTCCAGTTGGATTCTATCAGTTTTCACAAGTGTGTCCAAGTGTCTGAATCTCTGTGTGACTGAGTTTGGTAAATGTGAGCTGGACAGGTTCCTGGGAGCATGCTGAGCCGGAGGAAGAGGCACAATTATAATTTCAGCACCCCACTGTTTCCACCATGGTTATGGCAGTTGCTAAAAATCGCTGCGTTCATTTCTCCTGGCGCACCTAGTTGGAACACTTCTGCTCCAAAGGCAGGCATCAACATCAGGGGTCAGTTCACTTCAGTCAAACCAAATGAAAGAGGCAACAACAACAACCATCAATGGCTCACAAAAAGCATTCTTCAGTGTTTACTTCATTCGTTTTCTACCTGAAACGTCACACCGTGATCTTCACATGTGCGTTATTGTTGCTTGTTGTATCAGCTTAATGTACTGTGGTGCTCGAAAGAGCCAACCCTGGTCACGTATTTGGAACGAAGTAGATTAGAAGCTTTGACGGGGACAATTTGGTCTAGACTTTTCACACAAAAGAGTTTCTGTTTGTAGATGTATTCACACAGCTGGAAATGCAACAGAGGGTATGCGGGGGAGTATATATCTACAGCACTCTGGAAGCAGGACGTGATGCAGAAAGTGCCCAGTGGAAAATGAAAAGATTTCTTCTGACACCTTGAGATACTACAGATGTGTTGATATTGAACATATCTGTGCAAATCTAAAACACAAAAGAGGAAGTTGTGCTGCTGTAGTTGTGCTGCTATATAGACAATGTGTTACTTAACACTTTTACATAAAATATAGGGTAGGAAAACTATTTTTTACAGGCATCATTGTGTTTTAAAAAGCAAGATTTAACAGGCTTTAACCTATAAAAAAAATCTATATTTTCATTACACACAAAGAATTGACAACTCTATTGGTATCAATTTAATCTTTCTTGCTGATAAAAGTTTTGTTGAACTTTGTCAAGCAAGCAATTGGTGTGATTTTGACGTGTTCCTATAATATCATACTAGCAGAGAAGGCTTTTAAAAACAAAATTATTTAAATAATTAATTTTCCAAGGTCGAATCTGTTTCCTCAGTGAAGCCAAATCCCTCATAAAATCTGCTGACATCTTTCAAGCTAAAGAAATGCCAAGTCAAGCTGACAGTTGTTCCTAACCCTAAGCTTCTCTAATTTTGACAGCAAAGCACAATGTGCTCTCCAATTTTGTAAGAAATTTCAACTCTATTGATACTTGAACATAATTACTTTCCATGCCTGAACAAGTAAAGTGCAGATACCCATTCAAACACATTTTCATTTTGGGACATATCAAGATCACAAATGTTCTCAAAGAGACAGTTGTGGCTGAATGTATTGATAAAAAAGATTAACAAACTGCTAAATCATTAATAAATAACTGTCTCTGCATTAAATGAGTGCCTCTTAAAATTAATATTGATCATCTTTTCATATTGATGCAATTTGGTAGTATGCATATAAAACTACTTTGATTTGATTGATAAAATAAGTACTATAACTTACTGTAACTTTCATCTTGGAGGTTCTCTAGACTCTAGAGGGCCACATAAAAAGTTACGGTGGGCCGAATTTGAATGAATGAGTAAATGAATATACTTTATTAATCCCAAAAGGAAATTCACCCCTAGGCCTCGAGTTTGACACATTATCTAGAGTGAAAAATTATTCATCTGGCAGCTGTAGGCTCAGATGATGATTTTCAAAATACCCTTTTAAGAATTTCATGTTTGATAATATAAAAAAATATATTTAACGTTAGAAAATTATTAATCTTATGGTTCATGCATAAAATTCAAAAACAAAAACTTAATTATTTTATTTGGGATTGTTTTTGTAATTATTTATCAGTACTACAGCAGTACTACATGGTGTGTAAGTGTATTATTTTTGTGCTATATCTATCTCACCCAAGCATAATCAGGTTCAGGATATTTTGAAACTCCCTGAAGTTTATGGATTAGCTTCTCTGCTCTACCACAGAGCAAACGCAGGTTTTTGAAAGCTGGTCTGGGGTCACGCTTGCACCCTGACCGAGGTCAGTATTTTAAGGAGTGAGTCTTGTTCCAATGTCTCTTGCATGAAGGTCACATTTGTGCCGGTGCATGGGTGAGCAGTGCGTCCCCACTTCAAAGTACTTTGAATCTACATGAGACTCTTTTGTAGTCAAATAGAGCCTTTGGCTGGCATTTCTCCCCATCCTGTGAGCAGCTCTTTCTACATGGATTTGTTATGTCTTACATGTTAACTTAACCTTTTCTGTTAACTGTCTTTTATTAGCTTTATAAAAGAGAGGAAAGCCTAAACAATACATTTTCTTCTAATACCTGACCAGCTATTATTACTATTGAGAGTCAGGAATTACTGACTAAAGATTGTACAAATCAGTTCCCTGAACATAATTGTATTGTTCATTATCACATTAATGATCTCAAAGCTAAGGAAAATTACATTTTGGTATGGTTTGACTTTTACTTTGTGTTTCTGCTCTGAAAGTACAAATGAATGTTAATCTTTGATCATTTTTTAAAATATGTACAACGCATCAAAACTAAGAGCTTAATCTGAGTTTTAAACATGCAACCGTGTGAATATATGCGCCTGAGAAATCATTAAACATCATATGTCAGTGGTTGATGCTGCACTACTATCAGTTGTGCAATGGATTGAACATGATCATAATTACACACACAGTGCGAATAAAAGGTATTCAGCATTCAGTAAATATATTTATAATGGGGTTATTGAACTGAAAGTCACACGTGACTTAAATTAAGTTACAGTATGTGACATACTGTAAGTGTAATGACACACGAAGTTGAGTCCATTCAATGAAATTTAATTCATTTCTTGTATGTTTGTAACAACTAAAGACATCTACCTAATTTCATGCTTTGCTTAGATTTACGATCAAATTTTTTTCACATAAACCATCTTCAAATGACGAAGTTTATTCTCTGCCGTCTGTTCCTCAGATTTTACTTTAGATTTTCAGTTTGGTTCAAGTTGAGGGATTAGGGCAATTCTAGGAGTTTTAGTTTCTTGTATCTCAAAGCAATTGAGTTTTCTTGGCTGCGTTTGGGATTTTTGTTGAGTTGAAAAAAAACCTTTGTTTCATCTTCACATTTTTATCAAAAGTGTTCCTGTACATTTCTCTATTCCCTCTTCCTTCATGTATATGAAATCTGGCAGTATATACCAAAAAACAGCCCTGCACCATGGCGTTCATACGTTCAATCTTCACCGTTAGTATGGTGTCATTTGGGTTTTGTGCAATGCTATTTCTCCTTCAAACAGTGTGTGCAATAACATGAAGACTTGCATTTTTGTATCATATGACCAAACAGTTTGTAGAAACTGTTGCTTCTACAAACAAAAGCTGTTTCAATTCAGTGTATCAGTTATTTGGTTTCACAGAAAAAATAGACCCACTTCTGAACGATGAATGCATGCTCATTGGACAACTCAAATTATTATTTTGAGTGTGACAGAAATTTTGAGAAAATCATCTGTTCGTGACTCATTTCTTCCACTTTAAAATCTTTGACCCAACAGTGCTCACTAGAACATTTCAACGTCATGAAATATGTCATCAACATTATTATTGTAAATCATAGCGATAGCCCAGGTTACAGGAGAGCTCTTTGCTTAATCTCATCACGCGTTGCTTAATAATGAGCAATCTTTGTATGTGCCATCCAATATGTCTAAACCAGCTAATGGATTCTTTCCTTTTTTCTTGGCTTTCTATGCCTTCTTGCATCTCAGTTTTTTTCATGGGTTCAGTGCTTACTCCATGCTGAATAAGTATTCTTTGCATAAGTTTTCTGGGCACGTCTCATTGAGAGGAGACACCAGGGAAGACCCAGAACTCACTGGAGTGACTATGTTTCCCTTTCTGGCCATGCAACGTCTTGGGATTGCCCAGAATGAGCTGGAGAATGTCATTGGGTTTCCCTTCTGAACTCGTTACCATGGCGATCCCATCATTGATAAGAGAAAGACAGTGGATAGATGGCCTTGAGTCTTCTAAATATATTTGCAGAGTAATGTTGTAGTAATCACTATCTTTTTCTCCGCTAAGCTACTTCAAATAAAAACTATGCTAATTAGACTAAGTTGACTCCTAACAGTAATAAAATATGTACATCATGTTTTTTTATATTGAGATACAGTATATGTGATCACAGAATAGTAGAAAATTTCACAGATACAGAGGGCAGGTAGAAAATTCAAATGCAAATTAATAATTTAAATCCTGATTACAGAATCAACTATTTGTTCGGTTTTAGCAGACTTCTGTTAATGAAAAAAATATGGAACTGTGAATTGGTGGTATTTAAAAACCAACAGGAATTATTTGAACTAGTTCTTGTGAAGCCTTTAGTTTTGCCCAGTACTGCATATGTGGATGTAACTAAATAACTTGATATGTTAGTACAGTTATCTGTAATTATTATAAATTATTTAACCTCATTCCCAAAAGAGACTTCTGGATTTTCAAGGCTTCAGAGATGTGATTTTTGAGTTTATTCTGTCACTGACAGATTAAAGGTGATTGCACGACTGACTTTTCCTAATTATCATTAAATACCTGTAATGACACCATATGTTTGCAAGACGCTACAAAAGCCAGCAAAATAAGTTGTTTTCTGCTTCAAGTATCATAACAAAGAATTCATAATAAGCTTGCAGATGTAGCTTGACAACTGCTTGATGTTAAATGGATCGTACTTGTATCTCTCCCACAGAGGATGCCACTCACAGCCTTAATTGAGTTTTGTTTCATGAGACACAGAATTAAAACTCACCTTTCCACTTATTGTGAGCTATCCAACGTCAACACAAAAATGTCATGTTTGGAACAGATGCTCAGCAGTCTACATTTCAAACACTCAGTCAGCTCAAACACAGTTGACACTACATCACGGTACATTAGCTTAAATGGTTGCGCACTGGCAAAAACATAACATTTCCAACAGCATGAACAAAAAAGAAAAACCCTTTCTGTAAAACCAAACGTGACAGCTTCTTCTCAAAACTGCTCAAGGCTTGCAGAATAGTTGGGTAGAATATTTAATGCCATCTCCAAAGCTGAGTTCTCTCACTGTCAAAATGCTTTCCGTGAAGTTTTATTATTCCACCATCAATATTATTTATTTGCCTGGAAACAATGTTATGGATAAGGGTGCAGTTCCGTTAATTAAAAAAATTAGAATAAGTTTATTAATTTAAAATGCTGAATAAGTACAGATTTATTACACACAGAGTGGTATTTCTAGAGGGTTTTTATAGCTATTAATTATGGGCTGGAGTTTAAGAGCACTCAAAAATCAGTTTCTCATAACATTAAAATATGACATAAAAACAATTAGTATAGTAGTCATATCAATGGAAAGTTGAGTGGAAGAAAAGCTGGTAGAAAAAATTATACACAAGTAGATAACTGCAGCTTTTACTGTGAAGCAAAGGCCATTCAAGAAAAGCATTGGTTCTTGCCACAATCCATACAATGTGAATTTAACCCAAATATTTACTTCTTCTAAATTTCCCATAGGTATGCTTGAATACAACACTCTGGGCAGCTATTATATTTTTTGCTGGGCCACAATATTTAAAATCAACTCAAATAAATGCTAGAAAATATTTCTGTGTGTAAATATTCCATAATACTGTCTGTACGAAAATTTAATTCTTGAAATATACTTTATAATATTAAATGATTTGATGTGCATCTGTATACTAAAATTCAAAGCAAAATAATGGTTGCTTATGGATACAACATGAACAAGTTTTAAAACATATATATTGAGTTATCAAAGACAACCAAACAAGTAGTTTCTTTAGATATACAAGTGTAATTTTGCATCTTCTCAATATCAAAGTTCACAAAAAATATATACATTTTCCAAAATGGACTATATATATATATATATATATATTACAATATATACTGTAGATTGTAATTCTGTTGCCTCCTGTTCTATAAAAGGCACAAGTCTGATACAGTGACTCAGTACCTTTGTACACACACACACACACACAAATATATATATATATATATATATATATATCTACCCAGACCTTATTGCCTCAGTTAAAAAAGTGAGTAGATCCATTGTGGATCCTGTCTTTGATGATGTTCTTTGGAGTGCTTGAATTTCTTTCTTTTGTTGAAATTTGATCAATTGCATGAAGTCAGGGGAAACATCTTTTGAACACAGTGACCTTTGAGACATATGTGCAGACCAGTGCTCCTGTTGGCTGGCAGGATTGTAATTTTGTTTCCTCCTGTTCTATAAAAGGCACAAGTCTGATACAGTGACTCAGTACCTTTTATCTTTCAGTCCCTTTTTTTTTTTACTTTTATCGTTCTGTTTCTTTTGATCTCAGAAACTCATTTCAACTCATCTTCTATCAAGTGTTTGGATGTTCAGTGCTCTTTGGAACAGCCTTTTGCCTCCATTGTTTGTCGGGAAGCAGACTCAATTACCGCCAGGAGACTGCTGTGGCAAAATTGTGAAGAAATCCTTTTGTAAACTGAGGCGTCTGTTTAGTACCAAATTATTCTTTGTCCGAGAGGCGTTTAAAATCAACTCAGAGGAAGCACAAATATTCTTTTTTTTTATTTCTATGATGTAGTTTATGCAGAGTGACCAAGACTTTCATCAGGTAACAGGAAGGTTAACATACTACAGCAGAGTTCCTTTGTTTGTTCTTTAAAGCACTGGATTGCTCATTTACCTCAATACTGAGGTTTTATTAAAGCAAGTCATGCTAACCCTACAAAATGCCAATAAGAAAAACAGTCATGGTAAAAATATTTTTTATTCTTTTAGGACAACATTTTTATGAACTGACATTGAACTAGATAAATATCGTTGTGTCTGAGTTATTTTGTGAAATTGTCTTTAGTGGAATTTATAGTTTAAGAAATTTCCTCATAAGAGTCATTGCTGAGTCTTATTTGAAGGCAAAAAAAACTTGATGTAATTTAAAAATACATCTAAAGGAGGATGGCACTGAGAATAAAAATGTCAAAACTGTCATCACGGTTTCTTTTGATTTTGTTATTTGATGTGCATTTAATCAACTTAATACAACCTTATAATTTTGACAAGTCCATGAAAAAGAGTAGGAATGCTAAACAAAACAGCAAGAAAAGAATATCATAGGAACTTTACTGGACAAAAAATATATATCTTCTTTAAAACAGACTATGGACTTTAAATAAATAGTTATGACACTAGAAAAAAGATACACTTCCCTCTATGCATTGAGGGAAGTTAATTTTTTTGTAATTCAACAGTTATTTTTATTTGTTATAGTGAAACTTTTGATTGAAACATGTAATATGAAACATAAAACCTATAATTTGATAGTTTGAAAACGGGTTAGGCAGGTTTGGTCAACACAAGTTACACTTCAGGATTGCAATTCTGAGATTTATAACTTTATTTTCAATATACAGAAACAGGAATTGGATATACAAAGTTTACCTGGCAACCTTGGACGTAGTTATTTTGGTCTCTCAATGTGCAACACTGTGATAGAAAAGATGAGATACACATGTTTGAGCTTCAATTAGCATCTAACAGGAAGGTTTATTCTTCTATGTAATGAACATACTCAATATATAATACTTCAGGTATCATTCAGCAACTGCAATAGATAATCCTTACATTCAGTACATCACAAATGGCCATAATATATATCCCGTCAAACCAAAAGAGATTTATTTTAACATGCCACATTTAACATTATGAATTTTATCAAATGACAAAATCTTTTCACAGATAGCTTATTTCTGTAAATCATATTTGATTTTTAGTCAGTGCTTTGACTCAAACACCTCGTCACTTTTTATCAGACCTTTTGTATTTTTAACTATCAAAAAATCTATGAATTTGCTTTTAACTATAGATTTTTTTTTAAATTATATGCAAATAAATATACTTTAATATTTAAGGATTTTAGTTTTTAACTGTATCCATTGTTTTAACAGAATAACCATATTTTATCTCTTAGACACAAAATGACTACAAAACTGAAAAAAGGTGTAGTGCTCCTTTAATGCTGTCTCTCTTTACTAAGCTTCACACATAAGCAGCCACTTTCTCACTGAATGTCATAACAGTATGGTTTCTCTGGTTTTTGAAATAACCCATAAAGAAATTTCCATTTTACAAATAAAGACATCAAAACAAGTCCATTGTGTGAAAACCGTTGCAAAAAGTGCAAAATACAGCAAGTTCAAAGTGAATTCAGTAGTCTTTCAGCCGTTTCTCAGCTAGCTTAACACCCATGGACAGTCTGCTAGCATTAGCATTAACTAGTCTCCGGAAATATGTTCCATTTTCTACATAGTACTAATCAGAAACTGCTGTAACTCATTATTTGACTCGTGATTCAATAATCTCTTAAATGACACTAATACATATGCATCAAAATACATTTTTACTGACCTCAGATATAGAAAAGATGAGACACACACATTGAGCTTCCATTAGCATCCAACAGGAAGGTTTATTCTTCTTCTGTGTGCCCAACCTTCTCTATGCCACCAATGTCACAGGCGCCCCCTTGCGGTTGTATTTGGAATCGCTCTGAATAACTGAAATAACTAAAGAATTTATTACAATGAAAAAATAACAGAAACATAAAAATAATATTGGGGTGCCTAATTTTACATTGAGTGTTTTCATTTACTAATTACTTTCTTTCACCCCTCTATACAAAGGTTTCTAGTCTGTGGTGGTGCAGATATAGTGTCCTCCACATTAACCACACCAGTAGTAAAAATGTTTACAAATGCCTTGAAATACAATTCAGTTATAAAGGTTTTGTGCTACATTGTTCTGACAGATAAACATAGGTACATAGATAATTGTACAGTCTCTTTTGTCAGAGTTTCAGTTGTTTAAAACTTTACTGTTTTAATTCTAGATGTAGGCAAATTGTCAAATAGTTGTCTCCTGAATACTGAAGATCAGCACAATTCTGTTGTACTTCCATGGTAAATTTTCTAACGGTTCCCATTTTGAAGACTGACTAAACGAAATATGCCTGTGTCCAATCATAGCTAATCTGAATTTGAAAACATTCTTTAAGAGAATTATTTTCTAAGATTTGTTAGGGGGGCCAATGAGAACAACATTTATTTTTTACTCTATATTTGTTAGATACAACCCCTCAACCCACTGCTGAAAAATGCACTCTAATCAAATATGAGATTTTTCTGCTTTTATCAGTGTTAAATCATGCTACTATAATAAAATTGCTTCATTTGAAGACATTTGGTGCCAAGAAATGTTGACCATTATTGTAAAACTGTAATATCTTTTGATGTGCTTTATTTTAACTATGCATAAGCCCAGAATCTGTTTTGCATAAAACACAAAATAGGATTTTATTAAAGGAAAGCATAGAGCTCGTGCTGCTTTTATAGCACATGCAATTAAAATGTCTTATTAAATGGGAGTTTCAATCAGAACGGCAGACTTTATTTGCCTTCTAGCTACAACATCATAAATATATATATGAATGAGAACAGTTTTATTGTAAACCCTGTCTGTTTATGCAGTATATGAATACAGACAATAAGAGAAGTAAATACAACAGGAGCTAGATCATGCTGGTGCTGTCGACTCACCTCAGAACATAAATTATTTCAGTTTTAATCTGTGTGAGCTGAACTTTGAGCCAGTTTCTGTGAAGCATGAACTTGCACACAGTCCACAATAAAAAGCTGGATATCCTGTATCACAGAGCTCTGCTGTCCAAGTAAAAATCTGCAGCAATTGGAAAATCTATAATGGTCAAGCACTAAACTACAAAGGTGAGAAACAGCCTAGGGCCAATTTATACAACATGTCGCGATGACAGAATGGTAGGATGTATACGGCTGTAGTCATGCAGTGAAGCATCTGCTGTCTGCCTGAGTCAGTAATGCTGAGTATGTAGGACCTGTGTGTGAAAGAAACAGAAGGCCAGGGTCAGAGATTAATACGTTTAATGTTGTCCACACCAACACCCTGCAGTGAATTTCTTTTTTTCCTTTTATGTGATTAGGACATAGTGTGCTGTGCATGTAATGTTGAAACCAGATATTTACATACACTAAATAAAAAGACATAAAGGCAATCCAAACTTTTCTTGTTTTAGGTTAGCTAGAATTATCAAAATTGTTTCCATTAGCTAAATGCCAGAAAACTTAGATGTCTTTTAGAGTTTTTGTTTTGTAGCTTTCCTTGAATCCAAAAGTTTACATACATTTGGGCAGTATCAGAGATAACTGTTCTAAAATGTATGACTACAGTTATGCAAAATTCAAACCTTTGTGGCTTCCCTCCACAAGCTTCTGATAGCTTACTTAACTTACACCTCTGAGTTAATTGGAGGCTCACTGGTGTATGTATTTTAAGGCCACACCTGAAACACACTCTTTGTTATTTGACACAATGGTAAAGTCAAAAGAAATCAGCCAGGATGTAAGGAAGAGAATTGTGTAGTTGCACAAGTCTGGTTCATCCTTGGGAACCATTTTGCTGATGCTCGAAGAGGCCGTGTTCATCTGTTCAAACAATTATATACAAGTATAGAGATGGTGGAAATGTCTCATCATCATAATGCTCAGAAAAGAAACAGGTTTGGTGTCTAAGAGATTAATAAACTTTGATCCAATGTGTGTAGATAGACCCCAGAAAAAGTCAAGGACCTTGTGAAGATGCTGGCTGTAGCTAGTAAGACAGTGCCATTATCCACAGTCAAACTGCCCTCTACCAATCTGAGTTGAAATGTCACTCAGCAAAGAAATTTTTACTTCAAAAGAAATATAAAAAAACACAGATTGCTGTAAGGAGGAATGGGCTAAAAATCCAGCAAACTATTGTGATTAACTATTGTGAGGAAACCAAAAATGTCTGACCTAAGTCAACAGTTTAAAAGACCATTATCCCTGATACTGACCAAATGAATGTAAACCTTTGAATTTGAGAAAAGTTACAAAAAAGAAAGAAAAAGCATTTTTCTAGCTAAGTTGTCTGGTACATGAAACATTGGAATAATTTTGACAATTCTAACTAACCTAAAACAAGAAAAATTTGGACAAATTTAACTTCAGAGTGAGAAAAATAAATGTGCCTTTCTATTCAGTGTAAATATCTGTTTTCAACAGTACACTACACTTCCGTGCAAATTATGCTAACAGCACTTCCACACTGCAAATGTCTAATTTGAATGGGAGTGTTTTAGTAAACACGAGTTGCATGACTGTTTGATTTTGCAGGGGGTAAATGCTAGCAACAGTCCCTGCTTTCTTGGTTTTGGCCTGCTGAACCGTCCTTTCTTTGGGCATGCTGAAGGCCACTGAAGCATGACAGCTTTTAAAAATTCTAGTTTTAGCAAAGTCTTGTGCTGAATAATGCTGTAGAAAAAAGGACTTCAAAACTCCCACTGCAATCGTTTGGCTTTGCAATCTCTTTGGAGGAATTTTACTGCCGACTATAAAGGACCAGTTTGCTTTCAGTTTACTTGTTTCATAGAGAGAAAAAAAAGCTGCCCTAAAAAGAATCAGAGTATTGTGTGAGGATGAATAAAGCATTTGCCTTATGACAGGCATAAAGGTAAGTAATAAAAAATTGGGGGAAAGAGAAGAGAGTTGAGCCGAGGAGAGATGTTAGGTAAGCAGGTGACAGCAGTTGCCTCCAGCTGTGAACCGAGTGCGCCCAGAAACAGCCTGACAGGGCCTGCTGGGGAAATGAGTCTTCTTTGGGAATAAATCCGACAAGCACTTGCATGCACACGTGCATGCAGGCACACACCCACACACACACACGCCCACACACACACACACAGATAAGAAAGCATCTCCTGCACAAAGAGACACACACAGTCATAGACAGACTGAACAACAGTACAAAAAAGCTCCCAAGGCGCAAGACTCTGAGAGGAAATACATCATTATACAGGAAGGAATGCATCACCTGCAGAGCTCCGAGACGCCAATGAGAGATTGGGAAAAAGGTGAGGCAGCTTATGCATGCAAATGCAACTTAATGATTATCCATTAATACAGTATCATTAGTGCGATGATGTGGATTCGAATCCTTGCTTGCAAAGATATTAATCAATATTGTTATAAAAGTGGTTTGGAGGAGGAAACGGTTATTTAATAGCACTAATAAAGTCAATATGCTACAACAATGAGCACAGCAGCATGAGGTGAGGAGGTGGGGCGGGTTTTGTTTGTGTGCTCAGATACCATGGAGTATATGATGTGCGTTGACAGCCTTGTTTCTATGAGGTTTAGGGCAACACGAGCACAACTGTCATCACACACCTGGTCTAAACACAAACCACCACACAAAAACACCCGCTGTCACTTTCCTTTCCGTGTCTTCTAGATACCATGTGTGCTCTGTTGTGCATTTTTTATGAGAAGGGGGAGTTTGGCGGTGGGCGGTAGGTGGGGGGTGGGGGGTAATTTGAATGCTTTGTTACCCGATGCTTCTTAAAAGATTAACCACACCAATTCCCCTTTCTCAAAGTTAAAAAATACATGAACACCTCCATCTATAAATTATGCTAATACAAATGTGGGAAAGTTGGGGAGAGGAAATTGTAGCATCTGACAACAATGAGTGTGTTTAGGTTCATTGATAGTTCATCTGTCCACTGAGCATTGTCTTGGGTCTTTTTTAATATCTAACATCTATTTTCAAATTATTATGTTTTCATAAACACGGTAATGATTGGTTTAAAGAGATAAAAGCTAAACAATTGCCACTGCCTGCTAATAAGTCCCTTTAGGCACCAGGCTCTACTGTGATGTTTCTGTACACCTTCTCTGACACAGATTATGTTACACATTTGTATTCGTTAAAAAAACATCTGCATTTTTTATGAATCTCAGCAGTTTAACTTGCATAAAAAAACTACAGACTAATATGGGTTTTATAAAAACCCATTTCCTCTGTTACCCCTTTAAATCAATACAGAGACTCACACAAGGCAAATCTGCTGATAACCCATGATGCAAAAAAAAAAACTCTTAAATGTGAAATGTATCTTTAGTCCAGAAGCATGACCTCAATAATTTTACATAAGTTGCTTTAAAATAACTGTAACATTTTTTATTTTACTTTTGGCAGCACAATTGCCTTGAAGCATGATAGTCCTGGGTTCTTTCTGCATAGAGTTGCACATTCTCCCTGTGCCTTCGTGGGTATTCTCCAGCATACCTGTTAAGTAGGTTCATTGATAGTTCATCTCCCATTTTGGCTAGGAAACTACCGTATCTTTACAAACGACAGTGATCACTGTTCTATAAGGTATTTAACTCAATAATTAATAAAAAAGATTGATTTTTTTTTTACAATGGGGTTCTATTAATTTTATTAAATTCAAAAATTTAAAGCAGAAGTCTGCAGTGTACATGCACTGTATGGTAGAATTTATTCTGTGTCACACCAAAAACTGCCACATATAGGTGAGCTTTTTTCCGCCAAAAAATGATTAAGGTCCATTTCCTGCCCAACAAAATGCAATTTCTGCCAGAAATTACTTTGTTTCACTCAAAGGAATTACATAATGTAGTTAAGGTTTATAATATGTAAAATTTTAAAAATGTGCTTCAATTTTCTTTTGTGTTTTCACATAAGCTTTATTGTAGGAAATACATACATAGGAATAAAGCGTTTTAGTGTCAACAAAGGTAGACTGTAATATTTCAGCTGTTTCCTCTGTTGTGTACCTTCTTGCCAACATATGTTGATAATTCTTTTAGTAAACACAAAAGTGAGCGTCGTCTAAAATGGGAATTTCAACTGCAACAGTTGCAGTAACTAATGTTTTTCATCCACATAAAAGAAATACAGCAGAGAGCATCACATAAAATCATATGACTTTCAAATACACAAAATCTTAAACTTGTTGGCACCATGGATCTGTCCATGTTACCATGGATCATGTCTCATTTTATGCCAACACATGATGACTATTATTGCTCAATATTAGAGCAACCTGTGAGTGCAAAAAAGAACCTGTTAAAACTAGATTAGCAAACGAGCATAACCCATTAAAACAATTATCTTCCAACCTGTCCAACTAATAGCTTTTTGAATTGCTGGATGATGAATCTGAACTAAAAGTTAATTGCAAGTTAAATTAACATCACAAATTAAAAAGCCATGCTAATATCATCGTGCATGGAAATAGGCCATCATTACTTTTGCGATTAATTAAAGCTTTGTATCACATTCATGAGGATTATCTGGCTCATCTTTTACACATTGTTACCTATAAGTGTATACGATAGGAATACATTCATCATGTCCATTCATTAAGACCGTACTGGTATCTTTAGCCAAAGCTGTATTGAGAATACAATTTAAAAAAAAATCATGTAATGATTGATGTATGTTAAATCACTCCTATTATTTCCAAAATGGTTAAAATGTGAGGCAGCCAGGAAGCTGGTAGTCGCTTCACTAAAACTAGATTAAATAGAAGGCAGGGTACTCTAAAGTGTGATCTAATCTTTGGTTACTCTTACTTGAAATAATTTTGTCTGCTTTTATAAGGTTTCTTTCAAATTTTGGATTACATTTGAATTTTTTCTAAAAAAGTTAGTTCTTGGATAACCAGTCCATTTCTATTTTATCTGCTCTAATGGTTGCAAATACAGTTTTGAGAGTTGTGTGAAAGAAAGAAAACCAGGATTTTGGAAAAATATTTACAATTAAATTGCACATGCAGCAACTTGCTGGCCAACACTGAGGGTGCCGCAATGTTTCTATGTTTGGGAGTTTGTTCAAGGTAGAGTCAAATTCAAGCAGTTTATTCTACTTTATGTCTCTTTGATAATTTAGCATTGATTCAGTGTATTGTAACCAGGTATGAGCAGTTGCACAAGTTGTTCGCCAGTAGCTGCTGCTGCTAGTCTGGGGAGGAGGTGCGTGGGTGAGGTGTGGGGTAGGGGCGCACTGAGAGGCGGAAGGTCGGCTCAAGACTGCAGCTCCAAATGAGGAGCTTTGTGGAAGCGCTTTGTGACAGCAAGCATTTAGGCACCCTCGAATAGCTGAAATGGAAGATTCATAAATATGCATTAAAGAATCAAAGCAACACTCCAGGTATGTTTTTGAGGACCGCGAATATGATCAGTAGATATTGCCTGGAGCAGGACACTGACATGGCTGGTGGGATTATATTCGAACACCATTAATAGATGTCTCACACTATTAAATGTCACTGAATTAATGCAATATGAACCATAAGACATATGAAATAATCCCTTTCCCCTCCAACTTAGCATTTTATGTATGCTACAGCCATATTGGATAATAAACTGAAGGTGAATCCCTGACTTTGGAGTTTAAAAACCAGAATTAAAGTGTCTTTTCCATTTGATTTTATGGTTCAGAACTTGGACATTGCAACTTGCAAATGCAGATCAATACTTCAATAAACTACGTCACTATTTGCATTGTCAAAGCTGTTGCCAATGGTAGTGTTTTCCCATCTTCCCTGATTTGCATTCATATTTTATATCAGTCGTATTGCTCCCACAGAGCAGGAAAACAGTCATTGAGGGCATCTGTATCCACCACAAGGACAGGCTGACAGGGACAGACTCTGGCTGTCACAAGGGAGTGAACCTTTGACCTGCTTAGCTGTTCACATGGCCAGCAATCCGACTCCCTCCTGTGAGTATTTTTCCAAATTTATATCCAGCCTTTTCAAATGTAAAGAAATACCTTTCCCTATAAGAGTTGTAACAGTTATTTCAGCACACCACAAACACCTTACACGCAAAACAGGGCACCAGCTGGTGAGGAGACTCCCTGTCTTTGTTAATTTCTCATCTGCCTTTCTCGTAGTGCATCAGAGACAGAGGCTCTGTGTGTGTGTGTGTTTGCATGTCTGCTGGGCGTGAGTGTGTGAGTGTGTTGTGAGAGTTTGTGGCCACACCCTCAGGGTAACACATGCTATCTTGATGTGCTGAGATTATATTTATTCCTTAATAAGTTTTAGTGTGTGTGCATGTGTGTGGGAGTGTGCACACAGAGTTTACTTGCTCAGCATGCACACATCACATCTACTTTTAATCATCCCTGAAATAATGAAAAGGCGATGAAAGGCATTTTGTGTGTGTGTCAAAGACATGCAAGGCTTTGAGTTTCTGAAGGAATCTCATTTCTGTAAAACAACACCTTCTGATGGTCAGGAACCTGTGGTTTGCTTTAATTTGATTGACCTTTCAGGAAACCCTGATATTAAATTCCTTCAAGTATGCTATAAGAATTGCCATTGAATTTTATTTTATATTCATAGAAATGACCATAACACAATCTATTTATCAAGATGAAAAAAACTAAAGAAAGAGAAATATAACTTTTCATTACATTACAATAAAATTACATTTGGATCATGCATGAAACAAGCTTTGAGCATTTCTGGATTGAGTTTTTATTATATTGTTACACTTATGACAACATTCTGAAAACAAATTTTCATAAAACTCAGAGGAAAAAACTCAAACTTGCTATGGAGCTTCTGGGGCCTCTAACAGCTGAGTGTTTCTCTCTTTGTTCTAATTTGCGGTGCAAAATGAACTCCTTTCTATTTAGCAAGCCTGTTGATAGCAGAGAGAGCTCAATATGCGAAAACCCATATTCCTGAAATCATACAAGGCAAATTCAAAAATTCATTAAAGTCTATTTTTAAAACAGTCCCCATTTAGGTAGTGCAAGAATTAGAAGTGTTCCTGCTACAGGAGGAAAAAATAGTTCACAAGAGAGATAAACCAACCTGTGCCCTCAGTGTATTTCACAGTGGATACTTTTCACAAACAAGGATATTCAGAAATGGTGGAACGAGGTATGTGTAGTAGCATTGTCAAGAAAACAGCAGGGGATGTGTCTTTCATGCTTGGGACTAATCCTTTCATGACTTTCCTGTACCCAGAACCTATCAGGATCAAAGCTGTCTTCTTTAACATCAAACACAAAACCTGCTTTTCTTCACAAAAGGTAAATGGAAAGATCATCTCTGCTGGTGCATAACAGCTCAAAACATCACACCTGTAGCTCAGACAACTCTTTCTTTCCTTTGTTGGGAAACACTTAAAGAGTAGCAACCTGTTGTCACAAGATCATCAGAACCTATAAGACACGACAGCCGTCTGGAAACAGTCAGTATTTTTGAATGTTGATCGGGGAAAAGTTAAAAGTTTAAACAAGGCCACCAAGACACCTTAGCTTCCATCTCACCACATTTAGAAACAGTAACTCTTCTCTGATAAACCAAGTAGTCATTTATCAGAAGTTGTGTTAAACTGAAAAGGTTAAGTAGCACACATAGCACAATCCTATCCACCATGGTTTTTGTTATCTTCCGGTGCATGTGTTTTACAAAACCCTTCAGCCATGTGTTCTGTGCATGTGTGCTTTCACACCTCCAGGGTACTTCACACTTCCACTCCTCAAAAAAATAATCTTACCAAAGGCTCCAAGGCAGAGCTTTGGGCAATTAGGAGGTGCATTGTATGAGCAGGTGTTAAGGCAAAACCCAGAAATTCACAGGAAATTCAAATATTTCTCAAACATGATTTTGTGTTTGATGAGGGAATGGCATTATGCGATATAGAGCCCAAAAAAGTTGACTTTGCATAAATAACTTCTGCTTTGATAAGTTTGAACAAAAATGTAAAACATGAAAAACTAACTATGAAAAGCACAGAACAATTAAACTGAAAAAGTGGAATATTTACCTTAAAGTTTTATGTCAGGTAAAGTGCTTCAGAATAAATAAAAACAACAACAGCTTCACATAATTGTTTGTTTTAAGAGGTCAAAATTAACCCAGAAGTGGCTTTCAGTAAACATTTATCACCAGAAACAGCTTCCTGGGAAAATGAGTGTTGCTTAGTTCAATAGGAGAAAAGATTATGATGAAATTATACAGAAAATATTCAACACATTTCCCACACATCCGAGGTCATTGAATTCTCTCTTTATGAATTACAGCCATTTCCTACGCTGTCATCCTTTTTCACATCCGCAAAAGGCAATTGGTCTTTCGGCCGATGAGCAATTTAATGGTCATGCAGATGTGGCCTGCTTCATTGTTGCTTTATGACAAATTAATGAGATAAAATATCTTCAGATAATTGGTGGCTGTTCATAAAAAATCTTAATTTGCTGTCTAAAGAGTCAATATGATTAAAAGAGGCAATCTTTCTGCCCAAACAACTCAAAACCAATTACAGACACAGTATAAAGAGTTGAAATTTGTTGAAGAAGCTGTTTCTTTAGAGCCTACGGGACAAATAGATGTGGTTTGTAACACCAAAAAAATCACAGACAAAATACTAAGCAGAAAATCAAATTGAAAAATGCAACAGGTGAAATCACAGAAAAAAATACAAATAAGTAAAGAAAAGCCTTGATAATTAGACCTAGTGAAATGTGGAGCAGTACATAGTTTTACTTACTGTCTGATTTTGCAATAATTTTACATTTATAAGTATTAGAGTAGAGGAGGCAGAGGTTATAAAGGGGTAATTTCTAATTAAGTGTATAGATGTGAGATTAGAAGAATGCAAGTCAGGAGGGACAGATGGAGCAACAGTGCAGAACGAAGTAATAATAGCGACAAGAGAAATGTGAGATGACAGAGGTGAAAGAGTACTAATATCAAAGCCAAATGTTAACTGACTTGTGTTATGCCCTCCTCTCTGCCCCCACCATGACTTGCTTGACTTCCCCAGTCTCCTCTCCCCTGCTCTCCCCGCTGTTCCCTCTGTCTCTCCAAAGCATTTTTATGATCAAGAGGCTGACTCTGCAACAGACACATCTCCGCTCCCAGAGAAACCAGCCATAAGCCACAGGATTAACTGTGTGTTAGAGAGCCTGGGCTGTGCTAATGCTCAGTGTCAGAGTGCCCGCCAGACGCAGAGTGTACACAGCGTGCTAATCGTCCAAATATACATCTGTTAGGGTGGAAGACAAAAAAAAGTTACCTTGAAGAGCAGCACTAACAAGCAGTCTCAACTGTATGTCAAATTTCTATGGATATCTGAGAGCATTGTGTGTTTACTCAAAATGCTGAACTGGTCACTAACTTGGATAACATATTACTGCTGGCTTGTAAATGAATATCATCAATCAAGGCTTTATAATCAGGACCAGAGCTGTCCACAACTGCAATCAAGCTCTGATATTCAGTACCTGGATGCAAAATTTGACTAGCATTGAATTAGCAGAAGCTACAAGGAGAATAACTGATAAATTTCAATTTAGACATGTTGTAGGAACACAGCACTGCATTTCTATGGATTGTCAATGTAAATTAAGTGAGATATTTTTATCTTTCTGGTTTAATTCAGTTTACATGTGGGAGTCTAGCCTCAAGGAGAAGTGGTGACTGTCGGCTACTCTGCTGATGACAACATGTAGATTACCTGGTAGTCCTTTGTTTTTGTTTGTAAATGTCCGCACAAACAGTATGGTGGGTCTGCTAGTCATGCAAGCCCCTCTAGATGGGCGACACAGACGAAACAAACAAACAAACAAAAGAAAAACTGAAAACCTGTTGGTTCTATTAATAATTACACAGGAATGATCACCCCTATCTTCTGATAAAATGGCTGTTACGATTCATATACCGTCTGTGAAACTCTGATGAGATTGCATCTCACAGATGGTGTTGAAACACAAATCTACTGCAAAGCTACAGGTTGAGAGGTAGAACGCAGCTCTCATCTCAAATCTGACAGCTTAAACACGAGCAGAATACATTTGAATTGAGAAGACTGTAGAAAATAAGTAATGCATGTTTTACCCCTCTAGTGTCACTGTGCACATGCGACTTGGTATGTTTGGTGAGTAAATTAAGTCTCTGGAGCTACAGGACAAATCTGACAGAAGAAAGGAGCATAGTGGGGGTGGAAAAGGTGCAGTGAGAGCGGAAAAGAATTGCTGAAAAAAAAAGAAAAAGGAAAGCAGGACAGGTGACAAAGAATGGGACTGAAATACAGTACAGCAGTCTTTCAGAGCTTGAGATAAAGAATTGTTTAAGGCATGAAGTTAAACCAGTTTTATAATTAAGGGTAGCATTTTGCCTAACAAGACAAAAAGGGTCAATAGCAAAAGGTTGATGAAACATTTCATCATCTCTCCCCAAGAATTACGTTGGATTCACTTTACAGCACAAAGACAGACGAACAAAGACTTCCTAATTAAAACTCCGAATCATGACAAAGGTGCACCGACTTTGAAAATGGTACCAAGTGTTTCTGTCAAATGTGTTAAGCAAGTTATGAAATTAAGGACTTTTGTCCACAGGCTACAGCAGCATGTAAATCCATTACACCTTGCTCATTGCTTTACAGTCCAGATTGCTTTTTTACAATAGAAATGAAGGTTCATACTGTGATTGGTTACCTGCCAATAGGTGGGTAGAGCAAACTAATATGCCAGCCAGAGCCAAAACGGAGCAGTGCTTTTGGCTCGTTTCTGGTTTTAATCTTCCTGCTGTGTTTTAAAGCTTTCGTTTCTAAAATGTCACCGTGCCCTGAAGTTTCTATATACTTTTCAACAAGGATTCATTCACTTGCTTACTTCAACGGGCTATTTTAATTGAAAACTTTCCTAAAGAATATACAACATTGTATATTCTGGACTACACAGACAATGTGATCAATGTTAGGATTATAAAATATTTAAAATGAGACATTTCATACCAACACACATCAAGATCTGCCAAATAAATTGACAAAACTAGAACTTCTTGAAACGCCAAGAAAAAGGCTTTTTACAGCCATATAGTAGTCTGCCATTATGTGATGGAATACAGGCATATGTCTCCCGTGGCCATTCCCTGTCTTGCTATCTTTAATCATTCTAGAAATCTATAGTATTTGTTGCACTGTCAGCCTACACACAGTCTCCCTGCACTGGAGGATCATACAGACTTTACAGTGACAAATGATTCTCAATAGCCTTCCACACTTCCCTTTCTTCTTCCATTTTCACTCGGTTTTCCGAAATCCTAACATTCATAAAACCTTCCTCTCGTAGCGAAATCCTAACTTAGAAATTGAGTCTCTACACTACCTTTTGTTACGTTTCTTCACTTCATCTTCCTCTGCAGATTCCACAGTGACAGCTTGGTTGCTCTCCATCCACAAAAGTCAACTGACACACTGATGTGTGCATGCATGTGCTTTGCTCAGATCTGATGTGTGTGTTTGCACATCTTCCTCTCACTTCCAACTCATCACATATGGACATTTGGTCAGGAACACTTTGCGGCTATTCCTAAGTGCGCATAGTGTTCCTTTAAGCATTATTATTTAATATGCAGAGCAGTCTGATGCCCCAAGTCCTGAATGTTCTCTGTGGGTCAACTCACCCCCATGAAACAGGTCACTGTGGTTACCTAATGTATGATACCACAAATGTGAGAAGTGTCTAATTCCTGTTAAATTAAGTCAAGTTATGTATTTTCAAACACATAACCTAAGCAATTGGCTGCTTTTCTTTAGAAATCAGAAATCTAGTTTTCTTTAACTAAAGAAAAGCTTATTATATATCAATAAGACCAAGACCAAGGACTTTAATAAGACCTTGGTCACCAACTCAGGTGGTCTGGAGCCAACGATCCATATGTCATGTTTCTGATCAGCCCATTCTGCCTGTTACTTTTCTTTTTGCTCAAAACGGGGATGTCCATCCCTAGTCAGGCATATTCTTGTTTGAGTTGATGTCTACCACCTGGTGATCGCCAATCTAAATGGAAATAGGGAAGTTAAATTCCGACAGGTCACAATTTCTTGATGAATCATGACTGAAGCCTTAAGGAAAATGAGCATACATTTCTGGGATGCTTTTAGACCTGAGAATATGCCAGGTCAGCTCGTCAGAAATCTAGTCAAATTCCTTATTTAGACCCAATCCAAGTCCAGAAAGGCTATGTAGGACACACTGGGGTTTTTTTGCCAGTTCTTCTCAGTCAAAGCAATCAAAAAATAATGTGAATCAAATTTTTTAATAAAAGTGAACACTCTCTTTTCTACCATGACAACTTCAATTTAGAACTATGCAATGGCCTGAATTAATCGCCAAACATCGTGGATCACCCTCAGAGCTTCAATGGATCATGGCTGGACAATACAAGGAAAACATTCAGTTGAGATATTTTCGCTCATTCCTTAAATGATGGCATATGTTCGAAATAGATGGTCTATGGCATGTAAAAGCATACTCTGCCTTCATTTAAATAGAAAAAAGGGAATATTTTTCCCACAGCTACTAAACTAACAATTCACTAAACTTTGGATTTTGAAACACATTTTTTCTGCCAGCTGACTGGCAGTGCATAGCAGATGACACTCTTTTTAGTTTTTGTATCATGATTTTGACTTTTATACAATGAGAAACATGTACTGACATTTGAAGTGAAGATCATCAGATTTAAACACAAGGAGTTCGAAATTGTCATGAGTTTACAAAGGTGCAGACATTTCCCATTTTTTTCTTATTGTGCCATAGTCTTTACAATTACATTGAAAAAAATCCCAACACAAAGTTTCTCCAGATTAGCTAGCATACTTTTTTTTTTTTTTACATCAGTTGATCAGCAGATCACATAAACAAGTGGGGGAGGGGCAGCTACCACATTGTTCTATGCCCCATTCAGTGTGAGAAAATGTTTTTATAATCACATTAAAATGACTTCAAACCAGCTAGACGGCCCTACAGGATTCCTGAAGCGACCAATGAAAAATGGCTACTCAAATGAAATTTTTGAAAAAGTGAAAGATAAACTACACCTGTGAGCCAGAAGGCAAGAACAAAACAGAGTGAGCATAACTGAATATTTAAATACTCAAGTTCATACATAATGCTCAATTGAAGGACATAAAGTGAGGGAAATGGAAGTCAGAGATTTAAGATTAATATAGTGACTGCATAAAGACTAAAAAGAGATTTGTTGATGGACATTTAGGAATAAAATGCTGTGTAAGGCTTAGGCCTCATCACTATATACAACTCACGTTCACACACCCCCAACACACACACAGAGCCAAAAACTCCCGCACACACTTTGGTATAAGCAACTCACGTTCGCTGCCACAGCCCAAGCGCTACCGCAAGAATATTTATTGGCTACCGGCTCAATGGCTGTATTGAAGAGAAGGATTGAGGGAGGAAGGAGAGAGAAAGAGAGAGAGAGAGAGATAAAGAGAGGAAGAGAGAGGGGAGAAACAGGAGAAAACGAGGAAAGGGGGGAGGAGAGGAAGAGGCTGTTGCCGCTTTTTCTCATCCTCCCTGTGAGCCACTTTCTGATTCCCCGCATCACACCACACACACATTCACGCGACACCTCGCAGACATCCCCGCACGCACGCAGACACCCTCACACACACAATCACACACAGGCGCGCGCAGGGATAAAGAGGCAGAAGAAGAAGAAGCACCTTTCTCTCCCAAGAAAAAAAAAGTATGAATGTGCAAGTGAAAGAGGAGGTTCATGTCACCGCGTGAGCCGGGCACGCGCACATACATGTGAGCGCGTGTGTTTGTGGGGGTGTCGCATCCTCTTCCTCCTTACCTTGCGCGCGAGAGGAGAGCGAGCACAGCACAAGAGTCCAGAGAAAATAGCGCATCGCCTTCATTCCTCCGTCCGTCATCCTCCCGTTCATCCCTCTCTTCTTCGTCGTCACCCTCTTCTTCATCATCATCCTCCTCCTCGACGAGGGGAGAGCAAGACAGCGTTCCGTGACGCTATTAGCGAGATTATTTGCATCAATACATCTTCCGCGAGCCGAGCGCGAGCCCTCTAAGCTCTCACCGGGCCGCATGCTGCTTCACATCCAGAAAACGGAGGGGGGACAGAGAGAGCGGGGGGAGTGAAAGGGAGAGCGAGAGAGAGAAGCGTTTTTCTTTGCCTCCTCCTTCTAACATAGACTAGATAAATCCCTCACATCCGAAAAATGAATTCAGTGAACATCCACAGAGAGAGAGAGAGAGAGAGAGGGGGGGGCAGCAGAGACGCAGAGCGGGCAGGAGGCACGGGCGCACAGGTTGTCTCTCCAACCTGCGCTCTCGGTGGCTATCGTCAGTATGTATGTGCTCCCTTCAGTTCCATTTCAACACAAAAAAGTAATGGGGAGCTTCAAATCCACACTTTCCACAGCCAGTGTCCGATCTTCATCATGAAAACGATCATCTGTGTCGTTTTGCAGTGTCCGTTCCTCTATGAAAAAGAAGTCAAACAAAATATCCCCTCGGTGCTTCTCTGAATCGTTTGCCACTACAATGTGTCACAAATCAATAGAGATGCTTGTTCTTTATTTCTTTCCTGATCGGTTAATCCTCTTCTACCTCCTCCGTCTCTTGTCTCATGCGTCTGTGAGCCCTTCTGCTTTTCCTTTTTTTTCTCCTCCCTTTTCTCTCCTCTCAAACTGTAGCGGAAAAAAAAGTCTATCTTCTCCCCCTGAAAGAAGAGAAATTCGTTATTCTCACGACTCCCTTATTCCACTGACTTCTTGTCAAATAAGCATCATCACAAGTCTCTCCTTTTCGTATATCCTTACCAGACAAGACAAAATTCATTGGCTTGCTCTTTGCGTCGAAACAGTCCCTGTGTAGTTCTCTCTGCAGAGAAAAATCAGTCAAATTATTTGTCAAAAATCCAAGTTCTTGTCAGAAATCAGAGGAGAGACGCATCCTTTTCTCTGCTCGGATCGCTCTTCTCTCCCGGTGAAGCAGCTTGGTGCGTCTCTTCCCTCTGCCCGGCGCTGTGCAGAGATGCTGCCTTCAAGAGCTCCTCATACTGTAAGCTCCCCGCTCCCACACAAATTCACGTGGTCTATTGGTCGGAGGTATCAGTTTGAAAATTAACTTTTGCTGATGACATTTATTTATGTGGATGGGCTGCGGGGTTTTTGTAATAACATCCTAACATCAAGGTATGACAAGTGTTAAGATTTGCAGCTGGAAATAAATTTTTATGAAACGCTGTGCATGTCGGAGCTCTCTTTAGTGCAAATCTGACTAAATTAGTTTTTTTTTAAAACACACACACGCAAAGGTCAGTCGCGTCAATCGGATCAATTAAAGCATCAATTAATCAATTAATATCGGTGCAATACAAGGTTGGATTAAGGTGGATTGACCCCCCTGCGTAAGTAACAGTGTTGGTGCCCAACCTAACCATGGGTCAGACATGGTTAGGTCAGAGATTTCACAGTGTGATAATCTGGAGTATAAATAATGTATTGCACGATCTTATCTAATTGCAGAAAATCAAAAATTAACTGTACTGCTAATAAATATAAAAAAATAAAATTGTATTATGTTTAGGATATACAATAAATGCCATCTTTTTCTTCTACTAAATTGTATTTCATTGAGCTGTAAATTGTCTCTCTGCTGATTGTCACTCTTGACCAAGCTAATCTGCTGTAAGTGGGGCTCTCTGGTTAGGGGACTGTCCTGCACTTAGTCAAGACAGAAAGGGTAATGTTTTTCAATCAAATAATCCCAAATAGCCAATTTGGTCCTTCTTGTATAAATTTTTTAAAACTGCAATATCTGCTTGGGGTAACTGATTTATTCTGGTAAATTACTGTAACCTAATCACAAGAATTTGATTAGCACCAGTATTGGTGTATATATACTGTATTTTTACTCCCCTCCAGGGGGTCTTTTTGTGGGCTCTAGTGTCCCTTATATGAAAGTAGGCTGACGGAAAGGGGGGAAGACATGCGGCAAACGTCGCCGGGTCCTGGAATCGACGGTCGCATCGAGGACTCAAGGCCTCCAAACGTGGGCCGCACTATCCCCTACGCCACCACAGCACGCCCCAGGGTTTAGGTTTTTAGACATTTTTTTGATGGAAGTTTTAGCAGGAACCTCATATTTGACCTTATACATTTCTAGAAACATCTGTATTCAAGAAAATGTCAGCCGAACTGTTACAGTAGCCAGGGCTGGACTGGGACCATAAACTGGCCTTGGCATCATTTTCGTTTGTGACCAATCATGATTATTTATACGATATGTGAAGGTACATGTTGCTTCAAAAGTTAAAGTAAAACAGCCTGCAAGGAAGAGCGTGACCGTGTTAAAAAAATTGGATACACCCTTCTCTACTGAGAGACTTCATCTTGGTAGAGATCGCCACTATGTGACCATTTCCATCTAGAAGTGAAAGTGAATTTCAAAGAAACACTAGTGGAGGTGTCTTTTCAGTGTTTTATGAAATAAAGTGTTTATTTTACTGCACAATTATGCCCATATATCCATGACAAATAAGAAGCTCCTTTCAAAGGGGAATTATTCTGTATTGCTGGAAACTAATTCTGCTCTTTTTTTATTATTATTTTCCATTTTTCAAATCTTCCAACAGGTATTTTGACATCCATTGTCTTCCGTCATTGTATCAATGCCTCCTTCTCATCACACTGCCAGTTTGCACCTGCTTTCCTAACATGCTAAATATATATACACAAAAACACCTAATTCTGATTTAATAAATCCCATCATGGGTGGCAAGTCATTCATTTGCATTTTCTATCAGTATTTGTACTACAGAATGATGACATTCTGTATATTCATGAAGGTAGACATGCGATGTTGGTTCTTTTGCTGATACAGTCCTGTTTGATGTCAATGCAGATGAGGTGAAATGTAGTTATTAGATAACACCCATCTTTATATGGATGCAAGCAAAGGCAGGTATTGCATGAAGCATAAATAACTAAGAACAGTGTTGCCCTGGGTTATTCACCTTATCTTCCATATCAAAATCAAATTCTGACTTTAAAACTACCTTCTGGTCAAATGGAATTTAAATAAATAAGAACAAATCATACCTGACAACTTGGTCCCGACCAAAAATGTACCAAATTATTATTATTCTTCAACAATGTGACTATCTTTCATCTGACTTGTTTGAGCATCAGGCCAATCAACTTCCAAGCATGCCGCATGCTGGGAAATTGCACAGTACCAGCACCCCATTCTCATGGTTGCATGGATGTTCTATGCGCCAACGAGTTGTTTAAACAACTATTGTGCACCTACGGTTCTTTTGTTGTATTAAAGTTGTTGTACCATGATATTCTTAAAACTCATTTTTTTAAAAGACGATTGCACGTTTAGTGAGCTGCTTACATTTAGTTCCTGTTTAAAGTTGTTTTACATTCATCTGTTCAGGAATTAAAATACGTTCAGTTCAAATGAACAGAACTCATTTCTGTTCATTTTGAATGTCAACCACACTGAGTCAATAAATCTATTCTTTAAATAGATTTAAATATTTTTTTTCAGCATATAGCATATAGCTGGAGCTCCCCTCCAGTTTCCAGTGAAACTGGAGGGGAGTGGATTACGTCACACCTCTTAAGTATATTTCATCGGCTACTTTTACAGTCGATAATTTCATGACAAGACGTGTTTAATTCATGACATGTCCTTTCTCAACTTACTAAAGAAGGAGAAAGTAGAAAGGAACGCTGTATTAAAATATAAAACAACTTCAATGAGTAGAGACAGAAATGCCTGCAGAGTAATTTATCAAATTTGATGTTGGACCATTCAGAAGCAGATTTCTACCAATGAGTGTTCTCTCTGGGTTCATATTTTTCGCCTATAAGGATCCTCACTTTAACCATTTAAAAAAGGCAACTGCTTCTCATCCTATCTCAGATCATCCGTTTCCTGCTTCACGGCATATGGTTTTCCCCTCCGAGGTCATAAACAGGTCGTGTTCAGACTTTAGATAATGTTCAGTTCTTGATTGTGAGGCTACTTCAGCCAAGACTGCTGTTAGTTAATTGGTCTTTGAACAGTCCAGCTCAGATGAAGGGGAAATTTGGGTCACATTCTGAATTTTGTTTCTATGACTGATAATTACCAAGCTGCTACGTCTCTGAAAATACTTATATCCTTTATCTACATCTGATGAAATATCAGTTTTACAAATTTACATTATCATATAAAATTAAAATACCAAAGACATACATTGTTAGTACATTATACTGAGTACCAAGTTGGTCATGAATCTGAATGTCCAAAGCTGAAATAAAAAATATACAAGTGCAGCTCCATAAATTAGACAGATTTATTTCAGCAATTCAAAGTTAAAACATGAAACTTCAATGCTACACAGGTGTTCTGCCTGAAAATGGAGCCAGTCTCTCCATAAAGCTGGTCAGCTTGTTGTGCACAAGCTTTGCTTTTGGATACAACACTCTGAATAGAAAGTTTTGTTTTGTATTCTACTTGCTCTTGTGGAAGTTGACAATAGCTGCCTTCTGGACAACTGTCTTCCATTATTAGCACAATATTTTTTCTATATTCTATTTTTGATCTTCTGTAATAGTAAATTTTCTGAAAATTCCTGAACTGTTAGCCCTAATTATTAAAATAAGGGGTTTGAAATATGTCACTTGGAATGCAATAATGTCATATGTACGTGTCACTTTTTAATAGAATTATGGAAATTAATTGCAATTTATTGTGATGAGTTTATGCAGACTAATAACTAACCAGCTGCACTAGAGTTGTATGAATATTTTTGCTATCCAAGAAACTGTCATTTCACAACAACAACAACAAAAAAATTGCTTTATGGATTTGAAATCAAGTATTTTGATGCAGTTTAGCACAGACACACAAGCCATTCAATATGTTAGAGAAATATGAGATGTCATGGAGTTTGCGAACAAAACTCAAAGCAGCCCCGCAGAAAATATGCAAATCTCATTTTGGAATCCTGTTTTTCGGTCAGTTGCATTCCTCGTCTGTCTTGTCAAAAATAATAAAATTACTCTTTCTTCTGATTCCTAGATCATTTGTTTTGAATCTGGGTGCAGCTTCAGAAAGCTCTTCGGGCTTTCTAATAGATTTGGAACAATCTATGTGGCTTTCCTGACTCCTTGCAGGGAATTTTTGCACAGGCAGAGCAATATTCTTAGAGGGAAGCTGTAAAAGAAAATGCATGCGTGAGAGTGTTAATAGGAGTATGTGTGAATAGCAGTGATTGTGTGCCTGCATATAACATGTTTATGTGTTTGTGAATGCCGTTTTGTGCTCCCTTGCAGCCCTCTTCTGCCATCTACAGGCACTTTTGTACTGGCCGTTTCTCATTTGCCTTCTCTCCATCACAAGTGTGGGGTTAATCACATTAGAACCATCTAAATATCACACAACATGCATATTTGCAGCTATTCATGCTGCAAATATGCAGCATGAATAGCTGCATTGTGATTATAAGCATTAACTTTTTTTGTGTCACAAAGTGTCTGCAGATTTCCCAGCTACCCTTTAGCTGTACAGTTTGTGCTGCTTTCAGAAATCAATAAGCAGCGTGTGAGGTTCATGTCCAGAGAGAAACAGAGAAAAGAAGAGAAAGAACAAGAGAAGAGAGCGGGAGGAGAAGGAAGGAGCAGATATGGTTATATGAAAGTCTGGAGCACAGAATCAGGAGGGAAAGAAGAAAGAGAGGGACCCTGGAGAAATGCAAGGACACAAAGAGGAAAAAACAGATGAACTACAAGAAAGGAAAGAGGGAGACAAAGACGGGGGTTGAGATAGAGGTGACAAGTAAAACTGGGAGCTAGAAGACTTATAACATTCTGGTTAGAGAATCCTGGATGGAGAGTTAGGGAGGCTGAGGGGAGAAATGGGAGCTGGTGCTCAAAAATAAATTGGAACTGTGTGTGATAGACGGCAAGGAAGCAGAGAAAGACTCCAAGAAGGGATAAGGAGACATGAGGAGAGAAAATGCTGCAAAGTCTTGCATGAGTAATTCACTTTTCTCAGTGGTTCATTGCAGTTGCCCCAAAAAAGTAGACACACTCAACCGGCAGATGTAATGTATTCCATCTTGTCCTAGAAACCCTTGAATGTAAAAAAAAATTACATTACATACTTTGCTCACTCTGTGCTATGTTCAGTTTAATCCAGCTACTATACGCCACATACTGTAGGTGGAGGTGTCTAGTTCATCTCAATGTAGCTGGCAGAACTGAACCGGTCAGCATAATTTGATTTATTCTTGTTGGGTCTCCTTACATATATATATATATATATATAATATTGGCTCAAATAAGGCCCCGGATGATCATTGTATTTCAAAAAAGACTGTTTACCCATCTCCATTACTGCACAATTTTTCCAAACACAGCAATCAGTTTGTTTTTGATGATTGGACATGACTCTCCCAGTTTGCTTGGAGCTGAAGCAAATGGCTGATAACAGCTTAAATCAATCTACAATTTCTTATCCGTTTATTATCCACTTTTGGGGTAATTGTGGGTGGCACAACAGAACGTGGCAAGCATCCTGATGACCAATTTACAGATATTATATTTAGTATCGCTTTTGACGCCCAGAACGGCAGCAGCACACACCTGCTGCAAAGAGAAGGTCTCCCCATTTCTGTGCAATCAACTTCTTCATCTGTAAACAAATCCACGCATGTAAGGTTAATGAGTCACTGAACTACAGGACGTTTTTAAAACAAAAAACAAACAAACAAACAAATAAACAAAGTCAATTGTTTGCAGTGCCTTGCTGAAACCTTTATACTGACTGAATTGTAACATTTTGCATGCTGCAGTCATATCTACATGCATTTAATTGGGCTTATACAGTATGTGAAAGGCCAACACAAAGTAGAGCATAATTGTTTTTGAGTATCTTCAGCGTATGTCCTGCTAGAATATGAACCTTTGTCTTTAGTCATCTTAAACAGATTTTCTTAATTCATCCAAGTATCAACTATGGCCAGTTTTCCCCATCTGTGGACTATGTAGTCAGATAGCTCTGGACTTTATTTTTTTACCCAATGCAATGTTTTGGATGCCGCCCAGGAATTAATGTTTTATTTATTATTTGTCTCATCCATCTAGAGTATCCTGTACTTGCCATATCCCCTATATGCCTTATGGCACACTGCCAATTGTATGATTTGTGTCTATTCACTCTTCCATTAAGGCCACATTTGTGGAGCACATGACCTAAGCAGTGGATCTCTGAAGTCAGACAGCCAGGTCTTGGTAGGTGAAAATAAATGAACATCACACTTTACAGACTCAAAATGTTGAAAACCATACATTTTACTTCACTTTTGTTGCTTTGTCACATACAGGGCAAAAGAAATATGCTAAAGGTTGTGATTACAACAAGATCAAAACCTGAAATTCTCAGTAAATATTAATACATTTGCAAGCCTCTGTTTTTTGATTGATTTCGGAGGCTAATTAAGGCTGATTATAATTGTTTGGCTTTTGGACTTTTGTCTTATTTCAGCTTGCAAATTAAATTTCCTGCAGTTGCTATAAAGCTAAAATATTCTGAAAACAAATAGCATGAACAAGCTCTGCAGTCTGTGGCTGAGGGAAAATATGATAATCATAGTTAGAATGAGAACACAAAGCTGCATATAAGTTTTTGAATGTTTCGATGAAAGATTTTATCTAATTACACAATACTATGCAAAATGCAGTCGATAGGAGTAATATGACTTCATATTTTGCTGCCAATGAGCCAGGTTTTGAAAAAAAAAAAAAAAACAGAAACCTTAAAGTATCCTTTCAACATACCATTACTAAAGGTATAAAAGAACATCTCTTTTAGAAAAAACTGAATCCTTACTGGGGTGTCCTATTTTTTCAAATGACTAGACTGACTACTCTGGAACATACAGCAGAACATAATTACTTACTATGCAGTACATTTTAATCACATATGTAACTCTTTTCTTCTCTTTTGGCTTTTTCCTTCAGGGGTTGTCACAGCAAATCATCTGTCTCCATTTAGTCACCCTCTGCATCCTCTCCCCTCTCCCCTGGAGAGTTGGTTGGTCCAACTCTCCAGCTTCTAGTTCTGCCTCCTGTCTTTTCTTCATTGGCAACGCTTCTAAAGCATACAGCATTGCCGATCTCACTACTGTCTTGTGCATCTTTCCTTTCATTCTTGTTGAGTCCCTTTTATTACATATAACATCTGACACGTTTCTCTGCCTTTACAGCCCTGCTTACACGCGCTACACCTGTTGCTCTGAAACGTTGACCGTAGGCAATTATGTCATCCACTTTCTTCTTCCTGTAATGTCACTATTCCACTTGAACCCCTCTCGTTTGCAGAGGGAGGTAAATGAGAGCGGCACCAGTGGTGCAACTAATCATTCTTCTCTTTTCTAGCACATACCTCTACCTCTTCCTTTACATACTCCCTGCTCTCACTGCACGTCATGTCATCTGTAAATATCATAGTCCACAGAGACTCCTGTCTAACTTCATCTGTTAGCCTGCCCATCAACAAAGCAAACAGGAAAGGGCTTAGAGGCGAACCTTGATACAGTCCCACCTTCATCTTGAACTCCTCTGTCACTCCTGCAGTCCACCTCACTGCTGTCTCACAGCTCTCATACATGTCCTGCAACACTCTTTCATACTTCTCTGCCACTCCAAACCTCCTCATACAACAACACTGCTCCTCTCTCAGAATCGTTTCTCTGAATCTACAGCTCCCTCTTGCCTTCTCCATTAGCATACTTAAAGCAAAACATTTACCTGCGGTACTCTTTCTAGGCATGAAGCCATATTTGCATGGCCTTTCAAAAATGAAATGGATGTTTAAGTTACAGTAATTTACATCGCTATTGCTCGTCAATTCAAATTTAAATCAAGCGCTCAAGTTGCCTCACAAGGATAACATTCTCTACCAAAGACAACATTTGGGTTAGACTTTCACAGTGGACGAAACACATCATTTGCTTGTGGATCATTTTAGATATAACAATACTCTAAAAGTTCCAGGAGTTTCATCGCTAAATCAGGATTGTGAGAAGTCAGTTGTGGAATATTGGAGTCCTATTAGCTACACATATTGCATACATGGGATGACAGACTTGCTTTTTTTCAGTTTTCTGTGGAACATGAACCCTCAAAGCACTAATGAGGTAACTGATTAATGAGATTTCCAATAATGCTCCTCCATGCTGGAGGGAAGGAGGGCGGCCGCCACAGACACAACTGAGTGATTTCTATTTTGCAGCACACATACAGATAAATACACTCGTGTTCAATATGCAATATTTGTTAATCAGCAGCTGAGTGTGTAAAAGCAATCTACCTCGTGGGGGTCGTGTGCAGGCGAGTGTGTGGTGAGATGCAGACTGTGTCAATGGGTGCATGTGTCTCTGCGAATAGAGGGCAGCATACTAGACAAGGGACCATTACTGACTTCACAACAAGGTGCCCAATGGCTGTTTCCAAACAGGCACACCCAGAAATACACCCCTGCATGCAGCAGGTTTAAGCTCTGATTAGTTTCACACATCGCCGACAGCACTGCGAGTGTAACCTGTGGTTTTTGTGAGGATAGATACAGATCCCTCTGATTGAAAATAGTAAGCATGGAGGAATTGAATTACAGCAGATGCCCTGCAGAATACCAGTATGTGCAACATTCAGTCAGTGATATGAGGTTTCACAGACAACCAGACAACATTTTTTTTTATTGTGTTCACATTGGATTGAAGGCTAACACTGTACTTTGTATGCTGGCCACAGTACTGATAAAAATATAGCCGCATATGACCCAGCTACCCCACCCATTCTTCAAAGTTGACTGAGTTACACACTCAGCTGCCAACACAAGAGGCAGGTACCTTGAATATGAAAACAAGACAACTTTGAGAATTTTTACATTATGCTGTAGGCTGGTTTATAGCATTATTCTTCTCACATTTACTACAAGAATTGTAAAACATGAATATTTAAAGGCATAAACACGTGCACAAATATTCTATGAAAATGCTTGAGGGATTTAGCCTCTTTAAAGCAATCCTATGTGCAATGTTTCTACAAAAATGATTCATACAATTTAAATAGTGTAATTTAGGGTGTTCTTTTATTATAAGTGGTTTCCAATTACAAATATAATGCAGGGGAAAGGGGCTTGTTCTCAAACATTTTCAGTTTACAGCTGCTCCAACAATTGCTAAACCGTCTGGCCTACAGTCAAATCCATTGCAGAGTTATTAGTCACATAGCTACAATTTCCAGTTTAATATTGTGTCTCCTCATTCCACAAAGTTATGTCATCGACTGAGGACCTCTCTTACAGTCTCATGCTGCCTGACACAAGGACACTGACAGAAACTCCTCTGTGTCCTGAGGGCTAGAGCTTCTGCAGGATGCACTTGTTCCTGTGCTCCTTGCAGTCTGACGATCACACTCTGGGGAGACTGGCGACCAGACGGAGAAAACCTCCTGGGATCTTCACTATGTTTCTAAAACTGTTCTTATTTTTGTATTTTTGCAGTGTCCAGCTGCTTGTAGTTCACAGACATGTCTTGATGAAGAAATATTCATTCATTTATAGTTTGCATAACTAATGCTCTAGAGTGGCTAATAACTTCTGCACAAAATACGAAAAATTACTGACTGAGGAGCAGGTTATAAGAAAATGATTTAAAAACATTTAAATCTTTTCTTTAATGTCTTCTCTGTGAGCAACCGATATCAGTCACTTTACCCGACTTCCAAAGTCTTAGAAACCCTGTCACATAATGACCAAGTGACTGCTGAGCATTTTAAAGCATTAAGGGAAGGTCAAGCTGTTGGCGTTCGAAGACCAGAAAATATTCAATCCTGACAAAGCTTTTTTCTCTCACAAACTTTGGTTCAGTGCAAGCAACTGGTTTCTGTGTTGGAAACTGGTTTTAAGCTGTGGTTGTAAAGATCAATGGTTCAATCATCTTATGAAAAGCAATTTATATTTTTTTGATCTTCACTTCATTCTTCAGGCTGCCTTTATTCCAAGGGAGTGGTACTTTTGGTACTTTTCTATTCATACTGCTCTTTGAATAAGCTTCTCTTCCATTGCACATTTAAGTTCACTACTGATGTGGCATCTGGTTTTTAAGAGGCAAAGTGGACATTGCCTCCAGCCACCATCTCCCATTACTTTCTGATGGTAGTAATTTGGATGCAATCTACTACACTCTGGCGTGTGTGTAGGTATTTTGTGTGTAATTTCTAATAAAGACGTGATAGATTGTTCTGTGTAGCCATTTTGTGTGAGATGGACTGAATCTAAGAATTGCAGCCCCTGCCTCTTTGATTCTGTCTCTTTGTTTCTACTTCACTCTTTCCATCTCACAAAGCGCCTGCAGGAAAGGAGGAATCTCCTCAAATGGTTATTTATCTACATCTCATTCTCTCTTTACCGCTACCTTTCTGCTCTCTCGCATAGCAGGACACACAGTCAACCTCAGCAATACACACTCACACAGGCAAGGTATTTTGGGGTTGTAAATCCAACACCAACTGAGAGGCTGTCACTTGCCACACCAGATGAATAAAGAGAGCTTGTGTGTGTATGTGATGTGAGTGTGTATGTCTATTTGAAAGCATGTAAACTGGGTGACTGTGTGTTCAGGATGATGGGTGTCGAATTTATGGCTTTCAGTTTAATGAAGTGGACAATAAGGTCACAAAAGAGAAAATTATCAGAGAACAGGAAGATGCATTCAGTTTATTATAGAGAGGTTAGTAAACAGGTAGGTAAGAGTCTCTACCTGTTTGTATTGGAAATTATGAGAGGGCAGCCCATACATTTTTTTGATATTAACTGAAGTAAGTTGGGCTAAATACAGGTAAATGAAAGGCTGAATATTTTTCAGTGAATATTCAACCTCCCACCTTTCAGGATTTTCTCATCTACAGCAGAATTGATTGCTCCATCAATTCATTCATGTCTTGAAGTCACAAAGCAGGCGCTGGCCATCACACAAACACCACATTTATGATGACCTGTAGTGCTATAAATGTTTCATGACAGTGCCTTCAATGCACTCCTCTTCTACATGTTCTTTGAATCTTGAAAAGGCTTAGGAAATCGGTCAAGGTATTTTGCAAGTGGTACTACTTGAGTACACTGTGGGAGAGTGAGGCATCTGGTCACTGCATAGTCAAAGCATAAGCTTTGTTTGCATTTCTGGTTCAATGTCAAAATTATTCCCAGTGCTGGTTTTACTGGGCCAGTGCTGACCCTCATCACAGAGCTTGTGGTGTTTATGGGCAGGATCTAAAGATGATGTTGTGGTAAGGAGTGTGTCTGGTTTGGAAACTTGGATGTGAAGATGCCAACAGAACTATATAATCTGGAAAAGGTAGAGGGTGTCGCAGGGTAAGAGTCACCTCCAAGTCTGATGACCTGGTTTTTGATGGAAAAAAGTTTGATCGCTCCATCCAGATGAAGGGCCGATCTCTGACTCTAGCTGAGAAGCTTAAATATTGATAAATCTAGCTCATGAGTAATGTCAGGAAGTGAGTGGTGGATAGATTGGGATCTCTGAAAAGACACTCCTCTGATCACTCATACCAAAGAAAGAGCTGTGCCAAAAGTGCAGCTAACAATTTTCTGAATTCCATCTGTGTTTCAACACTCACCTGCAGTCATGAGAAATGGATCATAAGCCAAACAATACAACCGTGAATAGAAGCAACTGAAATGAGCTTCTTTTGTTGGGTTGTAGGCTTCAGTCTTGGAGAGCAGTCTCCTCTGGTGAGAACACAATAGAGGCACTGGTTTTCTGTACTGAAAGAAGTTGGCCGGCCAGACAGACAGACTGACATTTCAGTGACTGTAACAAACTTCACTTCCCATAGGATCAATCAGAGATTTTATATTTTTATTTTTTCTACCAAAATTATCATTTCTAGTTACAGCTGACTCAGTTGCACCAGTGCTACCATTTTAAAATATGTTTGTGAGAAAGTTAACATTCAACTCAAATAGAGGAAAATTTATTGGGAAATCCATAAGGTAGCACTTAAAAAGCAGTCCAGAAAAATGTGCAAAAGTGTCATATCAAAAAAAGGTTGACAAAGATCAATGCACATCACCTCTGTGCTGAAGCTCTCAAAACAAGTGCATGGAATGTCATTGTTATGACGATCTTATGAGTATGTGGTTTTTTCCTCAAAATCTTTTCGCATCATTGTAAAATGTGGCCCCAGGCACAAATACACTGAGAAAAGCACAAGCAGTATGACTGAGGTTTTTGACAGATGCGCACATATTTTTGTAAATTCAATGGAATTTCCTGGCACGAGTTCGGTTTGACCTGCAAGAGCTGCAGACTTTTGCAACAAGAAATCATATTGGTAATGCTCTTCATCTATAAAACAAACCCACTATGCACCTCTAGTCTGGTTGCTATTTATATGTCCATTTCTCTGCTACCAAACTACTCAAAATTGCTTTCGTGGGGATTCTTATGACAGTATATTTCTTCAGGACTACATTTTGAACACACACCGATACACATATAAACTGAAAGCAATTTAGCCTTTGCCATCTCTGCCAGCAATAATATAGCAATGACAGCTGCACAGGCTGGAGAGTCAACAGGGTTTGGGGGTATCACAGATGGTTTGATCCTCACACAAGATGGTATGGTATTCACTTGACTTTGACTGGAATTACTTACTATGTAATCTGAGGCTGTATTTGACAAAATAATATTGAAGCCCGAAAGTATTGCTGAGGAAAGCTACGCAATTCAGTCTTCAGAAGACGCTTTAAGACAGTGCCATGAACAAATGAATTATCACAGACATGCTTTCATCCATTCAAAAATATGGCCTTCCGTTGTTGACATTTTTTAAATAAGCACGCATATTAGCAAAGATCATAATGTAACTGGGGTACACTGTACTGTACAATTATATGAAGAATGCTACTTATTTTTACTCAAAGGCTTAAACCTATACAGACCTATTCAACAGTTCCATCAATCAGTTTTTGGCAAGATTTGACTTTTATTAAAAAGATGATTTCCGGGTTATTCTGTGTTGAAATTGAACTCGCTGCAGTTTCATTACAAATGTGGGCAAATTTTGCAATTGCGATGTTTCCATTAAAAAAGAAAATCTAATAAAAATCATTCTTGAATTAGCTTATTCACATAAGTCATTCAAAATCATGGTGGCGATAGATGTAAACAGTTACATGAGATACAGTATATTCATATTTTAGCCATGACACTAACTCTCATCTATCAGCTATCACAGGAGACGTCGGCGTCTTATACTCACACATTGGTGCAACAAACCCCTTAGACTGGGGACCAACTACGTATGTGCCACTTTAGGGAAATTGTAGTTGGGAATTTTACAGAAGATCAAAGGATTACACAAAAATAACACACAACGTTTTGATGAACTGCACAATACTATGAGCTGCACACTGAAAAAAAAAGGATTGGTCACAGTTATTCAATCCACATTTCAGCCTGATCTGAAATGGCTACATTGTGTTAAATAAACTTGATGATCAGTTATAGTCTCCTTTAGGCCCAATTATTAAACATATTCTGGACTAAGGAGACAGGAAAATAAGCTTCAACAGATTTTCTCTTCTTGAGATTCCAGCATGTCCCTATGTGAAGAAAAATTACATGAATGGTTATTTAAAGGCGCCTCCGCTGATCAAATAATTTGCCTCAATTTAAAATTGCAGCTAATGACACGGAACCTGGATAAATTTCAGTTTCTTTTTTTTTTTTTTCTTCAGCAAAAATTTTGTGAAGGACCAAATTACCTTCATCAATCAAGTATACACCCTACTAACTCTGAAATAGCTCCCTCCTCTCCATCTTCAATGCTGTTATTTACAGCTTCTACACTGGTTCCAGAGCACACACCTGGATAGTAATTTAATATTTCTAAAATATATCCATGAAGTAAAAAAAAAAAATAGTTTTAATTTACACTGAACATTTTTGAAAATTAAGTATTAAACTCTAAGCTTATGAACTTTTGATGATGTAAAAGAAATTGGACTTTGAAATTTGGCGTTTCTAAATTGTCTTTTGTCACTTTAAAAAGCTCCTGCTCTTTCCAACATTAAACCTTCAGTACGTCATCACAACAACAATACCCTTCTATCGTTCTTAGAAGTGTTAGAGCAAGAAGTAACTCATATATCTGACTCTCGGCTCCACTAGGTGTTTGCTACTTGCTACTGCTGCTTGTCTGCAGGGGAGGCGCTCTGAGAGCAAGGTACCAGCTACTTGTCAGACATGTGGGGATGCAACTTTTCCAAACAATGCTGTGGACAGTTTTGGCACTCTGCTCTTCACCATTATTGGGGGGTAAATTTAATATTTCAATTTAAAATGCTGTGTTTTCATAAGCTGTGTGGAGAAAAATCATCATACCACTTAGAAAGGGATGAAAAGTTCAGTCTGTGTTTAATTTATGTTTTCCACTTAATTTATTTCAGTAACACAATTTACTTACTGTTCATTAGAATTTGTTGAATGGATCTGTGTTTTTAAACATTTTAGAAATGATCTGTTCATAAAAGTATGCTGAATTTTATAGTCGAAGCTGAAAATAACTTTTTTCAGAGTAGATGTGGTAATTAGGGGTGTATCATTATTGTTTTAAAAAGTAACTAAATAAGACGTAATAGAAAAAAACCCCAACTAGATTTCAGTGCTATTCCCGAGGACTGAGTAGTAATTGATTATATAGCATATGAACATGCAGTTAAAGTAAAATGGCAATCAAATTATGTTTTTTCAGTTATATTCAACCAAATTCCAAAAGAGACCAAAACATAATTGTCAAATTTAGAAACCCTCAAAACATCTTAGAATTTCTTCAAACAGCACCCTTGTAAACAAGATACATTCTGATATATTGTCTAACCAACACATAACTGAAAGATTCAAACAAAAAAACATGTATAAAAAAAGGATAAATAAAAATTTGTGTGGAAAGAAAACATTATGGGAGGCAATAGAAGTGCTTTTAAAAATCATCATGGTGGCAAGATCTTGAGATACGATCCAATTACTCAAAGGTCACCAGTTTGATCACACAAAAAGCTGCTAAGTCAGTCAGCATCCATGGATCATATCAAAGGGAAACAGATGCTGAATGTCACCCTGCTCTCTGTTTAATTTCACAGTAGGCATAACAGTAGCCCTCATGAAAAAACACTTATATAATCCCCATTTTACAGATTTACTTGGAAAACAAAATGGACTGCAATTAACAAAAAAGCTTGACGGCTAATGAATCTTAGCCGCACATTTGGACTTTTCCAAACTTACCTGATTGAAGTTTTAAGTTTTTAAAATTGAAGATTTGATCCATGTGAGAGAGAGACTGGCAAAATGTTTATTGGTACAACCAATATACTCAATCTGCTGCTCACCCACAAATGTGCCACCCTTTATTACAGGTGTGTCAAACTCGTAGAACATGTTGCAGTTTCCTGCAACATTTAGACACATCCCTTCTTACACGGCTGAATCAAATGGTTGATTTGCCTTCACAAGCAAAATTTTAAAGACAGATACTTTAAAATTTTGCAAGTGAGTTTATTGAGTCATGTGTATTGAAGTAGACATCTAAAAGCCGTAAAATCAGCCCTCGAAGACAAGTTTGAATATTTCCTACAGTGAAATGTTGTTGAGATGGAAAACAAAAGCAGCCAAAGACAAATTGAATCACTTATTATGCAAAGTTTGAGGTAAATTTTTTTTCGATATCAATTATTTAAATAAATAATGCTTTCAATGATAGTCTAAGTTGTAAGTTTGGCTGATTAATTGGAGAATCCAAGTAATATAAGGCAACATTTGTACAAAGAAATAAAAATGACCTGCAAACTGGCACAAAAAGGATGCAACAGCATGAGCATATAAAAGGATCCTCACATATATGTATTTTATATTGCTTGTTTTCCTGCTTTACTGGGTTGTTAGTCACACCGTCATGACTGACTGGTATATTTTAAGATTAGAACAAGGTGTCAGATTGAGACGGTCCATAACGGATGAAGTTCAGAATCAAATCTGCAGTTCGAACAACAGACAACGACATGTCTTGATTTGTTTATGATCCAAAAGACAGATGGCTAAAATATGAAGACGATACGTAGCCAGGAGAGATAAATCCTGCCACGTGTCAAAACTAGAGATTTCGAGAATCTTTTATACAAGTGAAGGTTGGCAGCAAATGCTTGAGAGTGCAGGACATGATTGAGGTGAAAACAGCTTTTATAAGCAATAGATAAATCATATGTAGAAAAAATTGTGGTGCAATATCATCCAGAAGATAGGCAAAGTGTGAAGAATCGTACAATGCGCTGAACTTTTAGAAGCAACATAAAGCATTGCAGAGCATAAGGGTTACCTCTGCACTTTAGTCTAGAAGGTATTATAGGTTCTCCAGTTGTGAGAATATTAGATTTTGATCAAATTAGTTGTGCAGACATCAAAAACACAAAAATTATATTTCAAACATGCATATACAGATTTGCATGATGGCTGATTAGCATGTTTACAAAACCAGCAGAAATTAATAAATTAAGAAAATAAAAGAGGGCTGTCAATTGCCCTTTGGTATTGTTGACGTATTTCTTTCTTACAAAGGATATCGCTGTAGCTACCAGCATAACTATGTAATAAAAAGAAAAAAAAAAACAATATGGAAGCACAAAAACAATTTGTATGGGAAGTAAAAAATGTGCTGCTGGGGCGTTCTGTGGTGGCGTAGGGGATTGCGCAACCCACATTTGGAGGACTTGAGTCCTCATCACGGGTTCGATTCCCGGATCCGGCGACATTTGCCGCATGTCTTCCCCCCTTTCCTGTCACCCTACTTTCATGTAAGGGACACTAGAGCCCACAAAAAGAGCCCCTGGAGGGGTAAAAAGAAAAAAACAAAGAGCTGCAATGGAAATCATACAATAAAATGCAAAAAGAAAATTGCCTTTTGTGATCAGCTTTTCATGACATTTTTTTTTTCATGATTTGATAGTTTATTTCTGGCAGTTGTATTATAACTAAAGCTGCAAAATGACCTTTGGCATTTTCTACTGTGATGATATTAATCTGCTTTTACATGTGTAATCCTTACTGCTCAAATAGATGTCTCTAGAGTACAAAATTACCTTTAACATTAAACTCTATATCAAGGTTAATAAAACAAAGACAATCTTACCTTACTGAGATTACAGTTTACTTTTTTAAGTATCTAAAAAAAACAACAAAAAAGAAAACTTTTAGAATGTGGCATGAATCGGTTAATTTAAGTGCTGAAACAAGTTTTGGGTTACTTTACTTTAATGAACTGTGTTTTCATTCTGTACAATTTTAAATAACACTGTTCCCAAATCAAAATACAATGAATCTGAACGTGACTCTGTTCTAACACTGATCTGTTTGGTGCGACCCAACAAAAGAGCTATTGTGGTTAAAACTGCTGAAGAAGTTAGTATTGGTCAAGATACACCGAGCAACACAAGAATGTTGTGTGTGGGACTTTAATGAACTGTGTTTTCATTCTGTACAATTTTAAATAACACTGTTCCCAAATCAAAATACAATGAATCTGAACGTGACTCTGTTCTAACACTGATCTGTTTGGTGCGACCCAACAAAAGAGCTATTGTGGTTAAAACTGCTGAAGAAGTTAGTATTGGTCAAGATACACCGAGCAACACAAGAATGTTGTGTGTGGGACTCAGTACACACTGAAATGACGGGATGCTGGCAGAGACAGTGCAAAGCAAAAATTGATTGGGAATGATTTGAGGAGCACACCAATTTTGAGGAGTTAACTTGACCTGCAAAGTCTCCAGATCTCAATCCAATCGAGCAATTTGGAAATGTGTGGGAGAAAAATCTGTCTCATCTCACAACTTGCATGATTTAAAGGATTAGCTATTAGAATCTTAATGCCAGAAAGGCCAGATTTTGACTAATGGGAAACCAACACACTATTAGGCAGATGGTCATAATGTTAAACCTTATTGGTGTAAACTGCTATTCTCATTCTTTGTGTTTCTATTGTTATTTATCTGTTGCACTTTAAAATTCTTCTTCTGATCTTACTTCTATATGCACAGTAAGGATGCAGAGAGGGTAAGTGCAATCTTTACCCGCTACAGAAGGACCAATCTGTCCTGAGGCAAAGGGCCTGACCCTGACTTGTCCAACAAAGCCTTTCCAATCAATGTCATGAATTTGTTGTGAAATATTAAAGAAATATATTCCACCTTCACTTTCTGAGGCGTTACTTTTTTGGAAAAAGGCAGTGTTTGAGAGATGAACAAAACACCTGAGCACACATTACCCATCAAACTATTTCTGAGTTTGACAAATGTAAGAAATCCAAATCACATTTAGTTGCATTTCCTTCACCCTTTTGTTTTGTTTTGAATAAAACCTTGCCAGATTCCCATCTCGCACCTAGGATTCTGACTGGGTTCAGTTAGATTTGTGTGCATGTGTGTGTGTGTGTAGTTTAACGGGTGTGTACAGGAGCATCCTTGGGGTACCAATCTATTGGAATTCATTGCTCCAGGCTGCATGTCCTCTACTTGTTCTCCCACACAAACACACCCCCACATACAAACAGGACCGCTGCGTCTTCCAAACGTGACCAAGCATATCAGCTATTATATGAAGCCGAGGGGACCGCCGTCTGTGGCCAGTTATTACGTGTTTGGCATGGCATCTACTTTTAAACAGATACAATGATGCTTTTTAATTTAAAAAAAGCCTTCTTCTAGTTTAGTTTTATATTAAAAGGGTTCATTTTGTCTATCAAAGCTTTTGTACTTTCCCCAGCAGGTTGAAGACAGTCATTTGTCAGGATATTCATAATATACTTATCTGTGCTGATAACCTTCTTGGTTTTTAACAGTTTAAAATACCAATCTTATGTTTTTTTTATTATTATTATTTTTGTATAGGTGCCAGTAGGAATTAAATCAGGACCCCTTTCTTTTTTTTTTACTTCTGTCAATGACATAAACTGCAATTTTCTGACAATTTTGCTACATGATGTTTTTCTGTTTACTATACTCATACACAAGTACTTAATGATGTGTTATGCAGAAGTCCTGCAAGGTATGTCTCACCACTCAACAGGGGTCTTTGTAATGCCCCAGGCGGTTGGACAAGGGGGTTAACTTCTTCAATAATTCAAAGTAGCATGTCATACATTTGACAGCAACGGGGAGAATTTGATCCATTCCTCGAGCAAAAACCTTTGCAGTTTGCTGCTTTTTCCCATTTCCCACCAATGAACAATTTGGTTCCTTTAAATTGAGATATACATCCTTTGATACCCTGTGGTTTTACATCCAATCTGGAGTGGTGTTGACAGAATATTGTAAACATCAGTTTACATGTTGTGTATACACACATTTCTCAGGCTACTTGTAAATGAAATCAGTATCAATAGACGTTTTAAGCTGGCTCCATGTTCACTAAAAATGTTAAACAAAAGGTTTACAATTTTTAGTTAAAGTGAGGATGTTATGTATTTTTTACTCTAAGCCTTTGTTAGTGACAGTATAGCTAAAAGTAACCCTCTTTGTATCCTTTATATTTCTCACTTTAAATAAAAAGATGTTTCAGAAATATGTAACTGCTTTTTAAACTGTATGCATATTAAAGGTTTGTCTGGCCTCAGGTCTTTACCATGTAATAAATCTAAGGTAGCATGAGACAACACTCAGAATATTTTATATTGAGGGATACTGCTGTGATGTCTGTCAAGTAAAAAAAAGAAAACATACAAATCAGAATGGTTTCCTCTTTGTTGCTTCTGTTTGGAGCAAAGAAACATCTGAAAGTTGCAGGATGGTAGCTCTGGAGGATTGGACTTGAGCACCCCTGCTTTGGAATAGGAGAAAGAAAAGTCTGATGGAGTTATGACCTGAAACCAACAGGAAGTCGGACATTCTGGATCAAAGGGTAATTTATTTGGCAAATTTTGACTAGAGATTAGAGATTTTGATACATCAGCTCCAGATTTGGTCAGAGTCCTCTTAATGCACCAACCAATGGCAGCAATTTTTTTCATGCAATTGAAGAGTACGTTTTTCATTCACTGTGTTATAATCTAAATAGATAAAAAGTTTATGCAACTGTCAGACCATCCTACTACGGCATCAAGAACTCTCCCACATTTGAAGTCACTTAAATTTTAATTCCTACCCCATTATGATGCTCTTTTTGAACTTCACTCGTCTTCACCACATCTGGGAGCATTAGCAAATGAGTTGCAATTATGTGATTTGCCGACTCCATTTAAACAAGTGATTAAACAGGTTTCTCTAATGTGGCTGCTGAGAGCACATTGACATACTTTATATCTCGCGTCTTCCCAAAAGTCAAATATTTGAAGTACTGTGTGTGCTTGTGGGCTTCATAATTAAGCTCTCAATTATTTAGCAAAACCTACAAATGTGATACATACACATCATCTTTATTTAACAGATTACAATGTATGTCATTTTTTAGTCTGTCGGCTCCAATTTCATAAAACAAAACAAGGTCAAAGAACAACAAAAAATGTAATATATAAACCCAGAGTGCAAGTCTAAAAATCACACCAAAAATTCAAAAAGTAAAAATATTAAACAAAATTTTAGTACAAAATATCTAAATCGTGATCATTAGATTTGAATATTATTGGAGTATGTAACAATACTCCCATACTTTTAAGTCACAAAGTAACAGTCATGTATATCACACTTCCATTGTAAATCACTCACACTGAAACTTGGCAGATGAATATCAAAGATTACAAAGCATCTCCTTTCATCTAAACCATTGGAGTTGGAGGTGTAAGTGATTGACAGAGCTTTAACAGACCTTCACTGACATATTGACTTACAAAACAATAATACTGACTCATTTATGTAGGTAATCTCAATCTTTAATAACCTTGAAAAGAAGTTGGCTTTATAATGGAACAGTTGACACTATTGTCTTTCTGCAAAATGGTGCTTAGATCATAAGCCAGCTGGGAGCTTTCTGTGTGTAGTGTTCATGTTTCTGCAGTCACACTTGCAGTTTGCTTTTGGTAGGGTTTACCCATAATGTTTTTGTTGTTCCTTTTTTTTTTTTATCTTTGATACTTTGCCTTTTAGATTTTATACTTGCTGCAACATTAATTGCCCAATTTGGGATACAAATAAATCTGAATCTGAATGTTCAAAAACATGCATGTTAAGTTACTTGTCAAATTTGTTGATCCTGTAATACCCCAGTGACCAGTCCAGGTTCCAGTTCCTTAGGCAGATACTAAAGTGTGTTAGAAAGGTTTTTACTTCCCTTTGCATTTGTCTCAATACAACAACAGATTCTGTTGCATTGGGATTTTAAGGGCTTGATGGGAATAATTTGACTTTATGTGAAATTCTTCTCAGGTAATCCTTTTCTGTGGTATCTTGATGTTACCAGTGGAAAGTTTTGTTTTTTTACTCATCTTTGTAAAGTGCTTTCTTTTTACTTCTTTAATTTCTCAAGAGTATTCATGTGTATATGTTTGTTTTCAACAAATAAACTGTATGCTTGGTGAAGTTTAGATTAAGAGACAGGCATCAGTGACTCAGTGTCCTTGGAATTCATGCAGCACAGATGATATAACAGATGATGTATGTTTTGGATCAGAGTAAGTCTTTTTTTTTTCTAGTTTGATATACGTTTTACTGATAAACAAAGCTTTCAGATTATCCTTATTTGTTGGATCTCAAACACATGGAATGCAAACAACTTAGTAGATATAAAGCTCAGACCTTTTATATGCTGTATTGATGAGAGACAGCAAAGGAACTATCCTCAACCCGTCTAAATCAGCCTGGAAGCAAAACAGGCAGAGTATAAATCTAGACAGTGACATAGAGGCTTTTACATACAGTAAATCTAACGTCTCCCTACAGATTGGATGAAAATATTCAAAATTTTGAAGCTGGCAAGTGTTATCAGGCAAAATTTTTCAGAACCATTATTTCAATGTGTTTTTATTTGATGTGGTCAGACTTAGAAGATTTGACAAGTTAGTTCTTATTTCAAACCAGCACATGTCCATGTCAATCAATCCATTATAACCAGCCGGACTTATCTGACCTTTTCCTTGAGTCCTTCCACGTGGTTTTGCTCTACAAGTAAGTTTAAAGCCCATCTATCAATCTAAACCCCAGCTCTACCTTTCCTCTCTCTACCATAAATACTGTATTTCCACGGTATTTCTAAGACCCTGAAGCAAATTTCAACATGAATTTGCTTATGAATGAAATGTGTTTTCTTATAATGTCCATCAGATGTCCACTCATTTATCAGCAGTCTCATTTGTTGAGCTCTTTCAATGTCCTTTTTCACCGTTTTCCTAATGCATAGCAGCAGCTGTGGTGACATGCAGCGACATGCAGTGCATGTGCCACCTTACCCTTTTCTAACCTCCCCCCTACCATGGCTGTGTGTTTACAGAGGGGAATCAGAATGAGTTCATTGTATCCTAATGCAGGGCTTAAAGGTCTTAAGGGCTACACGCCCTGAAAAACAAGTAAACACGAGTGCATTAATTAGTTAATGTTTTGATGTGTGAAGAAATGTGATCGAGACATTCTAGGGCATGAAATGGTCATGAACCGAGACATGCAGGTTTATGATCAGAGGGCATACATAAATGAAAAGCAAATTGTCAAGGGCTTTTAAATTGTTGAGATGGGGATCTAATAATTTCATTCATCTAATTGTCTATAGTAGTTCATTGCTTTCGTTCAGTTTTCTCTGAGAAACATGCCTTGCAGAGGTTTTGACTTGGAGGGCAAAAGAAAGCAAATATGTAATATTTTAGTTTCAAAATGTTTTATTCTTTGTATTATGTGTATTTTAATTGAAATAAATAGACAATTGATCAACCAAATAGTTTGAAATAGAGCTCATGTGTTAAAACCAAAATGAAGAAAATATTAAAATGTACAGTTTAACATGTAGTTTTTATAACAAGATCTTTGGAGCAAGAATCTTCTTCTGGAACAATTGAACAATTTTACTAGAAGCAATGAAGGGAGTTTTTGTGCAAATGTGGTTCATATTTGAAAAAACAATTATGGAAAAAAAACTTAAAGTAAAATTGAGTGTGGATTGGTAATAAAGTAGCATGCAAGTTTGTATGCAATATTTTACTTTTCTCTACAACAAAAATGCTTTATTTCAGTTTTTCTTTTTCCATCAACCTGCTGCAGCTTGTGACAGTTTTGTTGTGCTGACTCCTGCCTGACTGCCAACATCAACTAAGAGGACAGAGCCTGGGAAAGACCACAGTAACTGTCTTTGTGACAAAGCCTGAATTGACAGCGTTAGAGGTAGGGATGTTGGCAAAACACTCTTTTAATGGGTGGAAACACCCGCTCTCTCCATCCCCACACCCATGACAAGCCGTCAGTTCAGTTCAGTAGAGGACCTTCGGTCATGACTCATTTTACGGAGGAATGCCAAAGAGCCCATCAGGCATTAAGTTTGCCAGCTACAAGCTAACCTTAAAATGCCACTTCAGAGCAAAAGCAAGAGAATCATTAAATGATGCCAACCAGGAGACTGTTCATCCACGAATGTCTGAATTTTAGAGTTTAACGCAGTCTAGAAAAGTATAAAATGTCATTATAGGACTTTCAAAGGATGCAAAAAGGATCAGAAAATAGAATATCAAAAAATAATTCTATTTATAGATGCTATAAACTTCTATAAACACAAATGAGTATTTACAAATGAGTATCCATATGTGTAGTCATCCATTCACCCATTAATCCTATACAATCAGTTTGTCTGTACATTACTCTTCTAATTATTTGTATGTCAATCCATCCATTTGTCTATCAGAAGATCTGTCCATCCCAAAGTCTGATCACTGTAGAAGTATCAATTCATGGTGAACTTTTATATTTCTATTTTTAAAATGGGCTAAAATATACATGTGAGCTTTTGAAATTTAAGGCTAAAGAAGGAATAACATTTTTAAAAAGGGGAAAAAGTTTGGCAAGTGCTGTAATAGGTTATATACATTTTCAATCTGGCAACAGAAGCTTTGTCTAGGCAGACTTTAAAATTAAGTGTTTTCCAGTACAGCACAGCTCAAAACTAATGTGTCATGTGGCAGAAATCAAAAGAAATTAGTGCAACACCTGTCATAACAGCCATAACTTTGAGCACTGACAAGTAATAAGTAAAACCTGGAAATAAATCTTGCCATTTAATGCTGATGGTTTGACACTTGTGAGCGCTCCTATACTTAATGCCATCAGCTCATTCCGATGTTTTAGTTAATGTTAGATTTTTATGGCTATCACAACAGTGACCTTGGTTCTTGTTAGAGTCACACTTGTATAAAATAAATATGGATGCTGACAGAAATAAGACAGATAATAACTTTTCCCCCTTGCAACTTGATGCTTTTATGTTTATCTGCCAGAGTATGACAAATGATATAAGCACCGAATTTCAATAAAAGCCTTCTGACAAGCTTTCATGAAGAAGGGAGTGAATCTCTGAGGCTGTCATTAAATAATCTCCTGATCAAAGTATCAACCCTTGTGTGACCAAATAATAGGACTTGAAAACGTTCAAATCCTATGTAAACAGCAAAGGTTTATAACTTATTCTAAACTTAACCTCCCTAGGGCTGAAGATAACACACAGGGTTTCTACAGTTTGAATAAAAATAAAAAGTGCTTAGGCCCCTGCTTGTTTAAATCCCATGGGAACTTGCAACACAAAATTCCCTCATGCGAAAATGGAAAGTGGATAGTACACATGGTTTCTGACTGAGCTACAAGTCCAGAACAAAGTACCATACAGAAATTTCAGAGGGTTTTTGCAACTGCAGAGTGGATCAAACTGGTTTAATCAATACAAATTTCATGTAATCTGAAATCATACAGCCGCCGCTCTTAGCATCACTCCAGTTCATGCCATTGATTTTTCTCAGGTGAATCAAACGGAAGTTTAGACTTAACAAAAACCTCTGCATGTCAGCTTACGTCTTGATATAGTCCCAAATCAGTCAAGATTGGCTGGTGGAAAGAACGAGTGGACCAGTAGAAAATTCCATTTTATGCAGCCCTTGTGGTATCACAATGCATTACAGTGCCATCCAACAGGAATGATAGTAAAATAAAATCATTTTTATTGCAGTAGCAAAATCCAACTACTGTGAGCAAGACTGGAAAAACACAAGCTATGAGGACTGGATTTGGTGGAGTAGTCTTCACCATGGAAGGCAGCTTTCATCTGGTTACTCCAAAAGCCCCATTCAATGCGCCACAGTAAGCTGCTGAGTTCAGCTTCAAGTTTCTATGTATGTTTTTTGTTAACAGCCCTTAAAACAACTTCTTGTTGAATTGTGTTTACTCAAAGGCTATGTGTTTCTGAATGACATTTCTCAACAACACTTCCTCCCTCTGAGTCCTTCTCTGCAAACTACCCAGGACAAAACTGAATCTCATCAGCCTGATCAAACATTTTTGGATGGTGCATTTGCTGCTGAAGGACATTCCTGGATACAACACACATTACCTCTCAGGCAAAAATAACCATAAAGTGTTTACAATTGCAACTAACACTAACCTTTGAAAATATATAAGGTAACACTTCATTTGCTAGAGCGTGCATACGACTGAGGTGACACTGTCATAAACATGACATAACACCTGACACGAACATGAAGGAGTCTTTATGAATGTCTATGACTGTTGTCATGAAATGTCATTGGGTAAATAATGACACTTTTAATTCAAATTTGCTCTAAAGGTTGCTTTAAAGCTCAATTAAAAGCGCCAACTGTGCATTATTTTGGAAATAATGACACTTTAATGCAAAGTTGGCACTTTTAATGGACTTTCAATGCAACTTTTAGAGCAAAAATACAAACAAATCAACCAAAGGACAAAGCAAACCTGAGTAAAAAAGGCTAAAAGTATAATGCCTAGAGATAACACCAGATTGTTATTAGAAATAAGAACATAGTCTTAATAATTCACCTGGTTAAATAAGTAAATAAAGATTGTGCAAAGAGAAACAATCAAAGATCTTTATCTGTGTGCTCCATCCTTGTAAAATACTACTGAAAACTACAGTAGGTGCCAATCTATTGGCAAATCATGGTTGTTCAAAGTGTTAGCTGCAGGCATATACCAATAGCATGGCACCAATTATTTTGCAAATAAGCAAGCTTATTTCTTACTGTAGGATTTTTTTCTCTCACAAAATTAATTGACTCTACTCAAAGTTTGGGTTTTTGACACATTTTTCAGTTTCAAGTTATGTAACTACAACTACAAATACATTTTTATTTTTATTTTTAAACATCTTCTGTCAAGTCCAACTGAATTCAATGTAATTAAATTAAAAGTGCTATGCAGTTCAACCGTAAGTCATCCAGGCTATCAAGTTCTTGTAGTGTGGGAGGAAAATTCATTATTGTTTATCAAAAAGATATAAAAATGATAATTTTATGTTTTTATGTTTATAACCCTAAAATATATTCAGGCATTTGCAAAAGATGAGGATTAAAAATAATGCTGTAATCCTTAAAAGCAGCATGCAGCACTTATACTTAACAGAACAAACTTTTGCAAAAGTTAATTGTTTGAGAGCTAGTTGGGAACTTTTACTAGTGAGACAAATTTCACAGAGAAAGTCTTCAAAATTAGATTTCTGTGCAGAGGGATCAAAAAATAAATAAAAAATAGGGTTTTCCAATAACTTTTGAAATAAGGGTAAGATTGTATAGGTCTTTAATTAGCCAAGACTCCTGGATCAAGGGTAAGTTTATTCGTGAAAAAATTAATTACAGTAACCTCAAAAGCGTTTGTACTACGCAGCCAGTCCTTCATTACATTTCAAGCATTTGTTAGAATCCTTTCATCTCTGATTCAGAAGACCCAGTTTTTTCTTTCTTTATTCAACTTCTGGTGTTCAGACAGTGGTGGATTTTTTGCCAAAGGGCAAACGATGTATAATTAAAATAAGGAATATTTCAATTTCATATTAATTTCAGCACATGCTAAAGATCATTACGTCATTTTATATATTGTGTGGTTTTTATTTAACTCCTAAGAAATTTGAGCATTTAAGTTTCTTAGCCTTGCTAAGATATCCATACCCCCTTAACGTTTCCTTATTTTGTCAATTTGCCACCACAAACTTCAATGCATTTAAGATTTTTACAAAAATTAGTGCACGTGTTTTGGGACAGGGGAGAAACATGTGTATTATTTTCTCTTATATTCCACTTTTTCAATAAATATTAGGAAAATAAATACTTTGTAACATCACTTTTTGCTGCACTTACAGGTCCAAAGACACCACACATTCAGAGACTGAAAGTTTTACCCATTCTTATTTCCAAAATACCAAAAAGGCTCGGTAGGTTTAAATGGAGAGTCTGTGTAAAACTCAGTCTTTAGGTTGGGTTACTCTGACGCATAAAACTGCTTTTATCTAAAATTTTGAAATATTCAGTCTTTTAAAGTTTACATGAAATCCTACTTAAATATAAAAACATCTATCCTTTGTAATCCTCTCAGAATTCATCCTGAACAGATAATTTTATACAATAAAACTGCATTTTTTTCTTCAGAAATAGCAAGTTTTTGTTTTCTTTCAACGAGAGTCTGACCTTGAACACATTTTGCACAGTTGTACAGATTTGTTTAAACCATATTACCTTATGCGTTGTGAGCAAGAGTTTGATTATTGAAGATATACACAGAGTCACAAAGATGAACATTTCTTTAATACCACTCAATCTCTGATGCAATTCAGGAGTTTTCTGACTGATCCTTGTTTCACATTCTTCTTTTGGCTTCCAAATTGTTTCCTGCCCTTACTTCCATCTTTCAAGCTGCCTTTCTCTGTCTGTGTGCATGTCTTTCCTCATTATATTCAGTCAGTTAACTAAGATGTAGATCAGGGCCATCTGCTCTCCTTGCAGCCAGATCGGGAGAAACGGAGACAAACAGAGATAAAGTGAGAAACATAGAAAGAGGAAGGTCAGAAGAAGACTGCAGCATGTGTGTAAGTAAAGACATACAGGGAAATGGCAGCACATGCCACAAGGAGAGAGGGACACACGACAACAGAGCGAAGAATAAATGTAGATTGAAAAGAGGGAGAAATGAGGATTATAAATTCATTTACCCTTTAGCAGCTGTCTTTTACATACATCACAATGTTTTCCAGTTGTCTTATGATATTAAAGTATGAGAGAGTTGTCAGCTTTTCAAAAATAAATGACACTGCGGCATAACAAAACTGAGAATGTATCTGAAAAGATGCTTGTGGTTCTGCCTAACAAACACAAATGGTCTCAGTAACATGAACAGTGATCCCTGTAACCTTTGCACGCTGCAAACAATTCGCATTAGCACTCCGCAGTGTGTTGGCTGTAACTGAACCAAGCATGTGAGCACAATGAACTCCGGGAACACACTGTTCTATAATAATTCATCTCAGGAAACATTACCTCTGTAAATCAGTCTCATCTTGCACACTCTGACATTGTTAATTAAAACAACTTATTGCACTGATTTTCCATATTTCAAAACAAAATAAAGTGCAATCCACTGAAAGCCCTAAATTTCCACTACTGCACAATAAAATAATGATGAGATGGAATAAGAGTATGCACAAATGCAGCCTTCTCAGGCTTACGTATAGTTTTTGCAATTACTTATCTGAAAAGTCTGGCATGCATCAGAACATAACCTCTTCTACTTTTATTTAGCAAAATAAAATCTAGTTCAACCAATTAAATTTGAGGTCACCTAATTAGCAAACTATCCCCGGCTAGCAGTAAGTCCAGCTGTTTTGTGAAGGCGTCAGAGGTTTGCTGGACAACATCAGACAACAAACAACATCATAAAGTAAAACGAACATCCCAGAAAGGTCAGGGATAAAGACGTAGACATTTTTAAGGGAAATTTAAAGTGCAAAACAACCCATCAAGCTTTATGTGGATAATGGAACATCATTCAGTCCAGTCTTTTGGAAACAAGAGTAAAAAACAAGAAAAAGCAGAACATGGATGGGCACCTAAACTGACAGGCAATGAGTAATTCAGTCAAATTAAATTGAGTTTACTTATATCTTGCCAAATGGACTACAGTGCAGGGAATTCTGCTCAAATACGACCAAAACAAAGGTACATGTTCAGTGCTAGCGGGAGAAATGGCTTGTGTTGAACCCATCATTTTGCGTTTGGCACATTTTCCAAACACAAAAGAGAAATCTTAATACCATTAAAATCTCATGGCAGTCCATTTTTTGTTAAAATTTGTGAAGGAGGAAGTTGAGCTCAGTGTTTTGTTTAGAGGTTTTTGTGGGTTTTTTTTTCCTTCAGAGGTTCTTGGTGCAGAACCACCACAGGCAAGGAAGTAAACAACTTGCTCAAGGGGATTGGTTGGTTTGACACAGTCCAGTGAAAGTGAACAGCACCAGCTAATAATGAAACAATGTTGCAATTTTGTTGCCCAATCAAGTTGAGTCTGCCAGACTATCAGGTGTAAAAACTCTAAAGACACTAAGAGATTGTATCAGGTTTTTGATTTTCAGCCATACTCCTTCTGAACGAGCATGTAGCAGCAGTTAACAGTCGCTTTGTTTTACCAAGCATGTATATTGCAACAGTGGAAAGGACTATGCCAGATAATTTGGGTTAACTCAAAGCTTTCATCGCAGCATATTGTTAATGACAGTTACTCTTGCATCATTTTTTACATTTACAGCCAGTGTTTTTTCATGTTCTGTGGAATCCTCCTTTAACTTACCTCTCGTGATTACCATTGGTAAAATGTTTTCGGGTCTCTACGATTTGCCAGTATCTGTTCCCGGCTACCAGTAAATTGTTCCCTGCACAACTATAAATGAAGCAAAGTCTTCTGGTATTAAATGAAATCCATTCTGTAAGTGAAATGATCCCTGTGCGACTGGCTGCAATTTAAGATTAAAGAGATCAGTCGTGTGCTGTTCTCCAAAATACTGAAAGAACATGTTTCTCTATTTTGTTTCAGCAAAAAAATAAAAGTGTGCTTATTGCTGACAAATAATGTTACAGCCTTCACTCTAATGCCTCTCTTCTTCCAGTTTATTCCCTTTTTAATTATTGGAGTGGTTAATAGTAGGCTGTGGTCAGCCTCCAGATGTTTATCATCCCTAATCAGCATCTGCTGTAAAGGCTGCTGTCCCTCATCAGCTCTTTAACAACAATGTATTCCACCCCACCAACTTAATTTTATTTCAGCCATTATGTTACCGCTACTATGACTTGCACACTCTAATCTGCTTCTCTTTTTCTTAATGCAATAGACCAGAGCACTTTTACCAGTCAATCTTGTAATGTTGGACATATGAATAGGCTTGTGGGGCTTAGGGCAAATTGATAACTAGGTGTTTGAGCTTTAGCATTTCACAGATGTTCTATCCTCCAAAAGCTACAATCTCATGAATATTGTTTAATAGGGTTTCACAATTGATGATATAAGTGATGTCAATCAATGTTCTCTGAAACAATGGCACTGTAAAATATAAAACTTAATTCAAAAACGTTATGAACAAATATCTTACTGACTTTCTCTTGTACACATTTGTGACACACATTTACCTCCAGCGTTACAGGCAGGAAGCAAAGAGCTCTGATCATGTGACCTTCAACACTAGATATATGAAATTGATATTGCTTAGAGTAGACACTCTATTTGATTTTAAAACTTAAATTAGCTGCTAAAAGCCAAAACAATTCTTTTACAGCTTCCAGAAGTTAGAAAAAATATCTGGCAACAATTGTTGCCAGTGGGATTAAACGGATTAAATAGCAATCAGTCATTACCCACTTCACTGTTTACCACTTGTACAGCAAGTGGTAAACCTTTCCCTAAACTGGCACTAGGTACCAGGTACCTGATACTGGCGAGTCTTTGACTCGCAGTATCAGGTGAAATTAAAATTTTAACTAGCACAACAATGTCTTATTTTTCAACTAAATCTGTTTTTTAAACTTTTGTGAACACCAGAAGGTTACGTTTTAAAGGTTGTTTTTATTCACATATTCACAGCCTTAGATGCTTATTTTCAAAACAGATAATTTGTTGATGCAATGCAAGTTTATATATGTATATATATATATTGCAAATTCCTGGAAAGCTTTCTTTTTTTGAATCTGAAACATTTCTTTCTGTCCTTACTTGATAAATAAATACTTTGATAAATATTTTCAAAACCTGGACCAAGCCTTTTAATCACAGCATCCAAGGTTTACTTAAGACTAGAATTGCTGTCAGATGAAATGCAAAGTTGAAGTGGTCAACTTTTCATACCACTGTTTATTTTTAAAGTTAACTACGATAATGCATATTTGTATATATGGACTTTCACCTAATAGATAGACAGTACAGTTCAAAACAGCAATATTCATAAACTAGACCTTGAAGCAGTTTAAAAACATTCTAAGTGTTTGATTGAAGAGTAAGACATTTTTTAGTATTGGATGTGCATTAAAAACATTTGTAAACTGCACAGTGAATGACTGAACATAAAGGCAGGATTCCTTGCTGAATCTCACTTGGAGGAATAAGTTAAAGTGGTGTGCATACACTTACAGGCCGTTGAAAACAGTTGGAGGCAGACTGGCAAGTCTCAGGAGTGGATGTAACCGACATCAACGTTGCATCCAAAAAAAGGACTGCAAAACCTCTTTGGAGGGCTTTAATTGTGTCTGATAACGTGGCAGAGTGATCATGAAATAATTTGTAAGTATCTGTTCCTATGTGCGCATGCTTGTGTGTCCTTACTGTCTGCAAGTTTGCTTGATTTTGTATCCTCATGAGAGGGAGGTACCGGAGGAGACGGGGGAAAGGCAAGATGCCAGCATCCTTGTTTGACACAATGAGACACTGACAGGTCTCAAGGTCTGCCAATGAAAGGGCCTTCTCCCCCCCCACCTCCCACACACACACACACACAGTCTGCCAACTCACATCTGTAAAACTTTTCATGGCCAGAGGCTATTATTGGGGGTGTAGAGTGTGGGGATGAGGAGAGGGGATAGTTGGTGAAGAGAGCTGGACGGAAAAAGCATAGAGTCTACTAAAGACGGACAGCTGAGTGTGTATTCTCAGAGGAAAATCTCTAATAAGGCTTTAAGGGTGGAACTAAAAGGCCGAGGGGATTTTGCTTTGATAGACAAATTGATGGATTTAAAGGAAGCGGAAAGACAGGAAAAAATGCAACAGATTTTATAAAGGAAGAGATAAAATTATCAAATAACCCTTATTCAGAAAATCTTGTTTTAAAAGCATATTGTTCATGCTCAGCCAGAGGGAAGGAGAAATAACATAAAAGAAACCTAGATGTTAAAGATTTATCAGTTTGGGGTTTATTGTTTGGGTTTAACAAAATAAAAAGGTAAAAAAAACAACTACAATCAAAAGTTAAGGTCTTATAATCAAAAATACTAAATAAAACAATATGCACAAAACAACCACAGTTGTAAACCAAAGATCTTAACCAAACAAAACTGGACCAAAGACCTAAGGTTAAACAAAAGACAACAAAACTCTACTATAATCTTACCGTTTTTTCCGCACTATAAGGCACACCTAAAAACCTTCAATTTTCTCAAACGCCGACAGTGCGCCTTATAATCCGGTGCGCCTTATATATGGACCAATATTGAGCCACAACAGGTCTCGCAACTACGGTAAGCAGCCGCCGACTTCATTTTCCCCCGTAGAAGAAGAAGCGCGCGGTGCACGCTGGGTTTTGTGTAAAGACCCCAAAATGGCTCCTATTAAGAGACACGCTTACGACTCAGAGTTTAAGCTCAAGGCGATCAGTCATGCAGTAGAACACGGGAACAGAGCAGCAGCGAGAGAATTTAACATGAACGAATCAATGGTGCGGAAGTGGATATATATTGTGATTGCACTAACGTTTGATTTACCATAACAGTATCAGACTGTTTTTTACGTGTTTATTGAATCGAGGAAAAGTTCCCCTCCACTATATGTTATATCTTGCTGTTGTTAAAAGATAAACTGTGTCACTAAAATACCATGTCACTGACTTTACCTCGGGGAAAATAATAAAACAGCTGTTTATCCATTTTGGGAATGAACTGAGTTTTCAGAACGCTGGTTTGTAATCTGTTAATAAAGTTTGACTGACCTATCTGTTTTGTTGACATTCAATTTAGCGCAGTTCCATCTAATGGATGCATAACGTAACCCCAGCCTCTACTGTAGCGTCTATTCTATGCGCCTTATATATGAAAAAAGTTTTAAAATAGGCCATTCATTGAAGGTGCGCCTTATAGTGCGGAAAATACGGTACATACAAAGCCCCCACAGGGACCATCAAAGGTAACAAAGATTTACAAAAGCTCACAAAAAGACAATTCTATGGACAGAAGTCAACAAACACCCAGCAAAGTGGCAAGCTGTCTGAACAAAGAATCAGCCATGCCTTCTCCCAGGAAGTCTTGGGTTTAAAAAGGGAGGCCTCATCAGGGATTGGTGGAGCTGATAATTGGTGAGCCAATCAGCTTTGCTGTAGGCCTCAGGGAGTGGCACAGGAGGATGAGGGCTGCATCCATTTCCCAGTGGAGTCAATTTGGTTGTAAAGCTCCAGATATACAGATATGGAAAAAAAATAAAAACATACAAGGCCACTGGCTGTAACACATATTTTTATATATCTTTTTATACCAAAGCCTCAAGAAATGAAAGGTAAAACCACTTATTCTATTGGGACAGGCAAATTTTATGGCTCTGTAAAGCAAAACGTATCATTTGGGAAATTATACTGGAATAACTGAACAAAGTCATAAAATCTATTTAGGCAGAGAGTAATTCTGCCTAAATTACTCTTGTGTGGCTTTTAGTACCATGTCTATGTACTAAAAGCCACACAAGAGTCAATAAATGGAAACAGCATTTGCAATGTTTTTGTAGTAACAAAAATCTTCTGGGTTATTTTTGTCAAGATAAGGTAATATATCAAAGCAAATACTTGATGTTGTAAAATGTTTTCAACATTTGAAAACTGAAATGTTTTTATTTATTTAGCTTTTCTTTTTCTTTACAAAGGTCTTGTTTGATGTTAGAATTAAGCCGCCCAGAGTTTCTTAAGATTGTCAATTTCCGACTCCTTAAATACTTAGAATCAACATGATTTCATCACATTTTAACCTTCATTTCAAACTTATTTTTATGTCTCTGATGGCTGATTACTACTGTATAAGTTGGTTTTCCTGGAATCAGTTCAGTCCTCTGCTATTTAAAATGTTCCTTTAAATATTTGCAAAAACAAATTATACTATTCTTTTCATAGCGGTTTAAAATGTGCTTGAGGCAGATACATTTGCATCTGTTAAAAAATATATTATTTTAGTTAATGTGTCGAGTATATTTCAGTTTTACGGTTGCTGAAGCTGTTGCGTAATATCACCAATTAATCACCTGCAAAAAAAATAAAAAATGCATTTTCTGTAGCTGCGCATCATGATATTGTTAATACGATGGCAAGTTTTAGAAAAAAAAAGCAAACCAATTGCATTTTGACGTTGAATAAGGGTGTAATAAGATCTCACAGCTATGGACCTTGCAAAATGAAAATGCTACACTATTTTTGGTCAAAGTGGAGTCTGTCTTTAAGTCAAAACTAATTTATGATTAATTTTTGTATGAATGCGAGTGCTTAAAGCCAGGTACAATTGATCTATGCCTGGGGCTCTCTTTCCAAAAAAAAAAAAAAAAAAAAGAAGAGCTTCTTCAGTTACAATGTTGTACTCACTTAGTTGACCAATCAATTACAAAAGCATCAAGGTAGTGTCCACTTTAGCTGACAGTATTTTGGGTAAATTAAGTAAATTTTGACAGTTCAGATGCAAACATGGAACAGTCAGAAAATGTAATCATACACTGCAATCCAGTCAGATGCAGCGTTTGCATCTTCACATGCATTTACAGACTTTTGTGCAGTTGTTAAAGTAAAGGACTATTTCACAGTTTCCAAGAATTTTGTATTTTCTCGATTTACACCTCTTCAATTTACAATAGTAATAAAAAAACAATATTTGGATAACTTTAGACTTTAACTGCAACATATGGGTTGTTTAAAACTGGACTGAAAAATAAATTACAAATGACACATTCTTTAAAACACAGTTTGCGTTTTAAGTACCTTTGCATTCATGTAGGGAATTTTTTAGTCTTTCCCAAAACATTTAAAAGTCTCCTTTTGTTTTTATGATCCAAATATCATGCATTTTCTCATGGGGATTGAGAAATCCCCACTCTTACAACTGACCTGTCTGAAATAAATGTCATCTGCCCGGATGTGCCAAATTTTCCTGCTTTCTTTAGTATGTACTCTTAATGCTGTAATTAATCTTTCATGTTTTTGTTTTTTTTACTAGTTTTGATTGTGAAGCAGTTAATCCTACTTTGGTGCTTTTGTTTGTGGCCCTTTTGTGTTTTTTCATCAGCCGGCTGTTGGACCTGACAGCCAACAGTTCTTAAGTTTGATTTTGCCAGAGTTTTTTTCTCACTATTATTAGTAACAAAGTCATGTGAGCTTTGGATAAAGGGCTAAATAAAAGACAAGATTTATTGCAAATCCTTAGCTTCCTTCTCTTTTTTAAATTATGTTTTTTATTTCTTACATAAAATTAGAATTTTACAAATACTAAACCACAGAAACTGGCTGTATTGAGTTGCATCAAATGATAATTGGATTATATTAGTCTGTGCTGATTTATATTAAATTAAATGGATTTAAATGGACCGTGGGAAATTAGATTTGCAATGGACTGCTGTATGTTTTATTCTTGTATTGTGCCCTAAGATGAATTCTATGGCAAGTTTCCACAACACAAACTGAATTAAACCAAATTATAACCGCGCCTTTGTGTAGGAATTACTTGCACACGTGCCTCTGTATGTAAAGGCCTCCATTTCACCTATCCTGCTTATGAAGCACTATCTAAATGTCATTCTGGCCCCTGCAGGGCTTAGCTTCCTGGTACCAAAGGATTATGGGAAAAATGTCATGGAGGCGCTGACAAGAGCAAATGAGAGCAAAACTGTAAGAAACGGATTGAAGAGATGAGGAGGCAAATAAGGAGCCAGACACCGAAAACTGGGGTTTTGGATATAGAGATGAATGTCCGGAATTAATCAGAATTATTTGTAATGTGCACACAGGCACATAAATACTGACACACAGGTGACATCACATAGCCCCTGGTGAAATGACTCAGAGGGTTCCTTCTACGTCCTATCTACGTCTATGTGTGTCTGCGTGTGGGTGCGTGTGTGTGTATATGTTTGAGTGGTATACTCAGATTACCATATTCTGAGACATATATTAATTTATTTTGTTAACACTGTACTGTTTGATAAAATCAATAGGTGAACAGAAACAACAGAGGACAAAGACAATTTAGTTAAGAAAAAGGAGCCAGCATAGGACAGACACAAAATTACCGCTGAACGTTTACCGAACATGACAACCCCTTGAGAGACTGCAATTAGCTGGAAGGCACATTAACACTTTGCCTCAATTTAGACTCTGTCACATCAAGACCAGCTTTGTACCTACACTAAACCTTGGGTGGCTTGCTTGAGGCTGATATAAATAAAAGCTCTCCTTCTTAAAATGGTTGATTTATGATTACGTTAGAGTTACCAAAGAACAAGCCATCCTATCAGGAGCAACAGCACCGGGAAGCGGGTTTACTCTAGTCGGTGATTAACAGCGACTGAAAACAAAATGTTAAAAATAAATAAACTGCTCAAGAAAACACTAACCATGAGGGAAAAAGAAGGACCATGTTCAAAGTTACTAGAAAGACAAATTGGGGAATGTGGACAAAATGAGGAGCAGATGGAAAAGAAATATGCCAGGGTGTGAATTTCAGCACAGCATCCACAGTAGCCAGGGCAACTGGTGAGTCTTCTGCTGGTGAAGAGCATTGTCAGACAGGACTTCAGCCAGGGCTAACATCTGTGTTGTGATACTAATCGGATCCACTTGGACACAGAAGCGCAGATTTGTATCCAACAAAGAAAAAGAACTAACAGACACATAAATAACATACAGAGCTTTATTTGGGAGGCTACAGTACAGTGTTCAGAATGTTGCTTGTTTGGATCTTGGAGAGAGCCATTCTATGCAGTTTGCATGCTCTTCAGGTTTTTATTGGGTTTACTCCAGTTTCCTTCTACAACCTGAAAATAAAAACAGTGGTAGCTCTGGGTTGGTTGTCACATTATTTATGCTTGACTAAATTTCTAATATGAATATATTACCAGACAATGGAAACTATTTCCTTTTATTGTAATGTGATAAATGATAACTGAAACCAGCTAAATACAAGCATTGTAAAAAGAAAAGAGAAACTTTTTTTACCCTTTTAGGCGCTACAAGAAATTCCACTAAAACTTTCCCGTTTTATGTCTGCTAGTATTACCATAATTATTTCTATTTGCTAAATGGCAGAATAGGGAGGTGGAAAATGTTTTTAAAGTTTTTAGCAAAGCAACTAAAATTATTAGTTTTTAATAATAAAATTAATGAATGTCTTTGCCAGGGGCAGAGCTTCAGGGAAAGCTGGGGGTGCGGCGGGCCCCCAGATGGAAGGCAGAATATGACTTCAGTTATCCAAACCTTTATCACGTCTGATGAGTGCTGGAGAAGGTGGGCCCTCTCCTCTTGAGTATGATGCATGTAGGATTATATAGTATGGTGTCTCATAGTAGGTTGACCCAATCATTGTTGACTCATGGTTGGTAAAAACTTTACAAGACTGACTGATTTTAGTGACATAGTGGGTGTAAAATATTGAATAAAATGTTGTGCACATGACTGGCTTTCTTTTCACTCTATGACACATAAAATTACAAGTGGATCGTCCATATTATCTCCAAGTGTATTCTGGGTAAAGCTTGTCACCAGCCGTCCATCAACGTCATCATCAGTCACTTGGCAACAGATAGCAAACAAGCTAGAGCATTTTTACGGACTAAGTTAACATGAGTGGAGTTCCATGGAGCGACAAAGTGAAACGGATGGAAAAAAGAGAGGAAGCAAAAGCATAAAACTGGACGCATATTTTGTTCCTCGACTTGGAGATTAATCAAACTTTTTTGTTGGCAGCGATTCAGACCCGCCAAACTGCCAGCCCAGTGAAGGAGCTGGACTAGTTACTGCTAGCAACTCTGACATTATTCACAAAGTGTGAGTTAACTGTAGACTGATTGTAAATTGTATCAGCCCAGTCGCTTAGCTTACATCCTCTTTTCTCTCTGTCGGTGGTACAGCTGTGATGTCAGGGACAGAAGGTTGAGTTATAGTCGCTTTTAACTGTTCGGGTTGAGGGCGTTTTGAGCCAAGACAGCAGTATGGCGTTTAGAGTTAATGTTTACATTGGAGCCGCCTGTAAGAGCATCTTCCAGATGGTCCAATCTGTGTGAACGGCGGCACACGCGATCTGCGCCGAATTATCCAGAGGTGCTGCGACACGTGCCTCTGCGTACCCGCTTCAACGCGCGCTGCTGCGTGCTCGGTTTAACGAGTCAAACAGGCTTCAGGTTCTGAGTTGAAATTGATAAAGTGTCGAAATGATCCGATCGCTATCTGCGGTTCTGAACTAATTTGAATTTGTGTCATTTCATCATTAGTGACCAGTAGACTGATGTTTCTGTTCTCTTGGTTTGTTGTATTTCATGTCAGATGGATTTCAGAATGATAGAGTGGCTCTCTGTGGTGGTGAAACTTGTAAGCTCCGCTGTTGCGGGCATATCTTTGTTGTAAAGTTAAATTATCATGAGCTTTATTATTTGGGTATAAAGGGCCTGGTCAGACTCTGACTTGTTCCTCTAGTGGTCTTTGCTATGTAAATTTTTGATAAATTATACTATTCGAGTTAAATCAAGACAATATCTCAAACACATTGCTTTCCTGGGTGACATTAAGAAATAATGATTTCCTTCGACGTAAGTATTGGTTAGACTGTGTGGATCTATTCAAGAAACAATCCAAATGAAATACACTTCATTTTGTGGGTCTAACATGACCTCACAAAGTGTGAGAAAATTTAACAGCAAAAAAAAACAAGAGTTATAAACTTCCACAAAATACATTCTCTATATGTTTCAGTTCAAAAACTGTGAGGCACACTGCTTCCGGCACTCTGCAGAAGTCATGCTGTGCTGCTGCGCTGTGAATCACAGGCCTGTCTATGTGAAGAATTCCACCATCACATTTACAAAGATCCCTGTTCAAAAACACAGTACAGATCAATGGTAATTCAGGAAACTCAGCGTTGCAGCCATCAGTCAATGGCTTTCCGTAATTCAAACTGTGGTTCCTCGAACTCCCACGGCAGCTTACATTAATCGTATTAGGCTTGCTGTTCCCTTGTGCTTGTTGTTCTGAGGTGACCCTATTTCTCTTGAAAGACCACAACCTGTAAAAGGTTAAAACCATCAGCAGAGTAGTACTGAACATGTGAGCGATGTAGTTCCAATTTTAGTACATAACGTGTGTAGAGTGTTTTTAAATTATTGACTTCAGCACTGCAATTATTTAATCTGCTCTGGACAAAGTGATGTAGTTCAGTTTGAGGTATAATGCTGCGAATGACACATCAGCTGGACACTGCTTTAAGCTCAAAACATTTACAAAATTGAGACTTTTTGGAATGTTTCCTTTTTTCTTCTTTGCAAATGGATCATTTAAAAGTATCCATTTGAAAATGTTCAACTTTATTATGAAAATGAAGATTGTCTTCTAGTTTTGGCTCTGGCTTGACGATGAAAAGAAAAGACTTTCATGTTCAAACAAAATTAACAGGACAGCAATCATTCTTTATCTGCCAATTTCCCTCTATGTGTTATGCTAACCAAGTTTTTAGCAGAATAAGAAAGTAGATGAAAAAAAAAAGGTCTATGGAAGAACTTTAAAGATTTTTTTTTCTATGTTGTAGCAGAAAGATGATTCCAAGCTAAGAGCTAATGTAGTTGATGCAGTTTCAGAAATGATGAATGTCAAAAAAAAATTCACAATTGGTTTCATATGTAGTTGTGCATCAGTCAGTGTGCCCATACTGATCCCTGTACATTGTTGAAACAGCGGACAATAGGCAAGTCAGCACTGGAACTGGACTGCGAAACAGTGGGGAATGGTGGCCTGATCTGATGAGTTATATTTATTTTTCACATCATATTGATGGCTGAATGCAAATTTCGGAGGAGCATGTGGTACCATAAGACAATATAAGAAGAAGGCAAGGAATAGAAATTAGGACCAGCCCATTTGGATGTTTCATGGAGACATATCTAAGCACTGCTGCAAACCAGGAACATCTGTTCATGAAAAAGGTATTCTCTAATAGTCATTCCATGATGTTCTAAATAATTAGTGCAGAAGAGTTAATAGGAAGAGCAATATTTTGAGCGTGCTTATTTTGTAGTTTTTTTGTTTGTTTTTTTAAGAAAAGCATTAATCTACTAAAATTGTGAAATCCCAAAAAAACACAAAATTCTGATTGTGGCATCTCAACCTACAAACCATTATTGAAAATCTATGCATGACCAATCACTTTCCACACATTTGTTAATTAATCTTTGTACCAATTTACAGTCAATCTCATTCTTGAAAAATTTGTATAAGCTAATCTTTGCAGGTGATCAGTGCTACTATAACAAAAAAAACACAAAACTAATGTGATTAGTGTATTTCCATGTCTTTACTGGTAACTTGGCATAGATTAATCTAAAAAAGGAGTAGCTCTAGTTTTGATTTCAAGAGTAACTGTAAAAAGCCATTTTTTTCTGATACATTCCTAAAATCCTTAGGGGTGACATGAACTGAGGAAACCTGACAGCTGCAAGTTGTGTTCTCTTCACTAAGATGTAAGGTTTTAGAACCCCTTTGAAAAATAACTGAAAAACATTACGTGTCAAATTATAATTAAAGTTTGTAAACTGAATGTTGTCAATCCCGACAGAAGCAATGCTAAGTGACAGTAAGAGGTAGGGAGAAAATAACTGCAGAAATGCTAACTGCAGAAGTTGGCATGCAGTGGCTTAAGTGTAATTTTTTCTCTGGACAGCAGATATCATCCAACCTTTCGCCTAATGATGTAGAACTCTCACAACATTATGTGATTGCTTCAATCAGGCATTAAAGACCTCCAATAAAGTAGCTGGAAGGACTGATTATCTTTTTCTTATGCCTACGTTGTTCAGAGTATGGAAGAGTAATGCTTTTTTTTTTTTTTTTTTTTTGAAAAGTACCCTGATGAAATAACCTTCAGATTTCATTTAAAGTTTTCCTCAACATTGGCTAAGGTAAATGCATTAATTGAGCATATGCCACATAAATCAATAGAAATGACTATGTGACAATGATAATTTCCGGTTTTCAATTTCCCAACAGTCAAGTAAGACTTTTGCTATAAAGTCAGTATTTTCTGTGAAAATATAAACTTTTTTTTTTTCGGGAGAGAAAAACAGTTTTTACTGCGGGCCTGGTGTTGGTTAGATGTGTATGATGCCTCCTGAGATAGATGGGGGAATTGTTTTCCCTCACAAAAGTATTGCATTGTCACGCAAAAGTATTGCACTCCCCTGTAATGATGTTATTCCTTGCAGCACCTTGGATACAGAAAGTATTCCTGCTACAATAGAAGATTTTTGTACACCTTTTATATGTTGTGAGAAATCTTGGGTTTTACATCTTTTTCTTTAGGATACAAACACACACAAATTATGTTCAAAATGTCAAACATGGGCTTTCCATCCCTGCTGCAAAACATAAACATGACATAAACGCTGTATGAAGGAAAGAAGGATTGAAAGAAAAAAAAGGCAAAATTATTTTGAGGTATTTTGCCACAGAAATGTTGCTCACAGTTTTGATTTTGGAGTTAGTGGTTAATAAAGGACCTGATTTAATGTTGAATCTCATCTCTCAGTTATTTGTCCACCAAAAGATATCACATAAAAGAAAGAGAAACACACTAGTTTATGGATCTATTTTCAAACAGTTTTCTGCACCAGATAATTAGAAATGTGTAAACACATTTTTTGCCAGGGGAGACGCCAGGGGAGCAGTCAAAGAAGTGGTGAGGAGTTTCATGGAGGGAGTCTTGAGGTGAGTTCAAATAACAGAGTAAGGAAGCAGAGCGCTGGAATTCAGGACCATTGTGCAAACTGGGAAACTGTTTACCCAAAGACAACCAGTAAACAGTTTTGTGTCTGGGAGCTCAAGACATGAGATGGAGTAGGCCTGATTACCTCAGTCAACTAACAAATTCTGGCTTCTGGCTTATGAAATCCACATTTCCAAGCAATGTGGATTGCTTAGAAATGTATAGCTTCATAGCTCCAACTATGAAGAGACATCTACAGTCAGCGAAGGTCAGACACACCCTGCAGACAACAAAGGCCAGAGATGCACACCAATCTGCAGACATGTTGGTTATCAGTTATCTCTATTTGTCGTTTAAGGCCCATATTTTGTTTTAATTGTAGAAAAAAATCCTGAATCTAGATAAAAGTACAGTAAATATTTTTGTACTTCATTTTTGTGCAAAGCTGCCTGCCTGCTTTTTCACTGTCACTGCTGATGTAATAAATCTTGAATATTTGATTTTTGTTGTGACTGATGAATCATTACTGAATTTGTCTACTGACGTTTATGATTGGAGCTCCAATATAAACTTGTTTCCAGTTGTCATAACTGGAAAACTGTTTCATAGTTAACTGGGACCTTGCCACTTGCGCACATTGCTGCTTCTTTTGTGGAACCAATGTAGGCGCTAAAGAAAGACTCGGCCTTCAGTTACATGCTGGCATAGTGTCTTCTAGTGGTGTAGTCTTGCTCAGAATGCTCACTCTGGAAGTCTAACTTTTCTTTGTTCTAATTCATTTTAAGAAATATAAAATATTTTTATTTGTGATTTTTTTTTAATTTGTGGTTTTATTGTTTAACTATCTTTAAAAGTAAAACCATCCATCCATCCATCATGGTGCAATCTCAGTTAACCATCAACGGGGGTTCTAGTGATACTGGATGAAACACTTGTCTTTTAGAGGTTTCACCAGTTAGATGTTTTAGATAGAATTTTCAAAATTCTGCATATGAACAAAATGTATCATAATTGACAACTCATACAGAACTTACCAGGCTGTTCAAGCTGAAGTTCTAAAGCTTGTACTGCAGGTTTGTAATGGCGTGCATTCAAAGCATCCCCAATTGCTTTTGTATGTTTCTTTGTGTGTTCCATTGTTTCAAAGTGGTGGGCCATCTATCACCATTAGGCTCAAACAGAGAGCTCCACTCACTCCCAGGAACAATCTAATTCTGTTAAAAACACCTCTTGCCACCACTCTTTCCTCCTCACTTTTTATGTTGGTGGGTTTCTCTGCATCACTTTCTTGTTTTCTCCCCCTCCTCTCTCTTCCTCCTTAGGATTTAAGGAACAGACTTCAACAGATGAAAACCTCCCAAGCATGGCTGAAGTAATACCTCAGACTCACAAATGCCAAGCCAGCCACACACAAACACACACACACACCCCTACGCACACCACTACCACACACGCACACACCCCGACACACACCATGACTTTCTATCTTCACAAGGACTGACTGCACTGACTTCCATTCAGTTTTCATTCAAATCTATAGCCTAACCCTGACAGATGCCCTAAATCTAACCATTACTAAAACAACACTGACTCTAAACCTAACCTAAACTCAATTCACACCTCAGTTCTAAATCGAACCAGTAAACACAAACCAGCACTTTTTCTAATGGGGCCAGGGGCTTTGGGGCCCATAAAGGACCCCTTACAATGTATCAAATACAAGAACACACACACAAATACCCACCGTCAGTATATTGTACCGACTTAGCTTTGGAGTGAGTGTGTAAGGTTAGATGTGAGTGTATTTATTATTCTGCAAGAGAAACCAAGTGTGAGACAAGAACCACTTTAACTTTTTCAGTATAGAAGAGCAATGCAAGTTACTGCAACACAACGGGGTGTGCAAGCTGAAGATTATTTAGATGCAACATGCCATTAAGAATGTAAAGATAGTTGTATAGCAAAAGAAAAAAAGTGTAATAGTTTAATGCCTCTTCGGTTTGGCAAAGAACAAACGTTTCAGTAAAAACGAGTCAAGAAAGGACTGTGGTCAAAATAAAATAGAATTGTTTGGCAAAGTAAAAAGCTCATCAAGTCAAAATTCAGCAGTGGGACTATTCAGAAGGGCAAGAGATAATCTGTTGCTGTCTGCAGTGTCCATTTTAGAAAGAATAAACAGAAGGCTGAAATAGCTGTAAAAAATCTATTTATATAAAGAATGAAAAAACAGCATAAAACAGGGTGGTGGGCCTCAGGTCCCATCTTTCTAACACCTCCAGTTCAGCCTTGTTTGCAAGGAACATTTAAAATCTTTCAGGCCCTCCAACATGTGACCAAAACACCTCACATCTTGTCTGTGGGTCAGTGACTCATTTGACCTTTTTAGCCCCACTTGTGTGATGGATGGGTGGATGGATAGATCGTTCAACCTCCCTTCCTCCCTCATTGCCTGCCACCTAACTTTTAGATTTAAATTATTGCAGGGAAATTGTTTGAAGCAAGTAAGGTTTTGATGAGTTTATTGAATGTCTGATTCTTTTTCAAATGAGGTCAATGTGAGCCCTAAGTTTCAGAATGAAAGCACCACCTTTTTTTCATGGCCCCTGTCAGCATTGATCTAACTGAACTTATGATTCATATTGTGGATTAGCAGGTTCAAACAGAGGTCGTACCCTCAGGCTGTTTTTCTCTAATCGATGCCATAGTTGATCTGACAAGGTGCATTTACCATCACTTCACACATGAAATGGATTAAAAAGAAAGTCTTTTTAGAACATATATTATGTATTCTCTCCTCCCACACTTACTAAATGAAGTGTATGAGAATGAAGTCATTTTTCAAATTAGATGTGCCAAACAATCTGTTTTTGACAACCCAATCACCTGAGATAAATGCTGCTTATCACATGAGATGAGAAGGAATTGTACTCGGTGAGCAGAGCCGAAAAGGCATGAAAGGAACTTCTCAGAAGATGGGGAAAAAGTGGAGGAAAAAGTCTGAAGAGGGTGGAATTTTATGTAAGCTGAGAGTAGGAGAACAGGACAAGTCATTTATTTTTCAGTTCACATATTAATAGTTCTCCCAAGAAACATGTGGGAGTCAACCTGAGCTGTCAAATGTAGCTGAAAAACAAAAGATAAAAGATAACCTCTAGAAAGAGTGATAAGACACTGGAAAGCCAATGATGAAACCTTAAAGGTTCGGTTTATGAGTGCAATGCAGGTATTCACTGGTGGAGTTTGCTCAGTCAGTGATGGGCTTAGCTAGTTAGCATTTCAAAATATCACATTTCAAAAGGACAATGACTGTGTGTGTGTGTGCCATCTAACTCCAAAAATACATAGTTATAGCAGAAAATACTGGTAGGTGCATATAAAGGTCATTTTCTCAGAAAGATGTTGGAATCAAAAAAATAGATATATATTTTTAAGTCTTGAGACATACTTTCACTTTTTCATTTGCATTCTTAGCTTGTCCTTTTCTTTAAACTCTTATCCCATTTCATATCACCAGTCAAGCTAATGGCCATAAAATTAATTTTAGCTTAGAGGACTCCAAAAATGTTACTGAGTAAATTCAATTATGTCTTGTAAATCTAGAAAGGATAACGTTTTTGGATAAAACTTGGGCAGTGTCACACATTTAGAGAAAATTGTCACATGACTAGAGCTGTTTACTTTTTGAATTTCACTGAGTGTGTTGATAAGCAATGGAACAATATTTCTTTGACCAAGTTTGACAACCACCCTGCATCAAGCAATATAATGGCTCAGGAGATAGGAGTTTGTCTTGTAACAGGTGGGTTGCCAGTTCTTGCCTGCTGGTGGGAGTCAGAGAGCCCGGTGATGTCAATGTATGGCAACCTTGCTTCTGTCAGATTCACTCAGGACTGCTTTGGTTATAATATAGTAGCTCACCAACATCACCATAGGTCAATGACTTAATGTGGTATAAAGCACTTTGGGGTTCTCTGGATTTGATAAAGCGCAATATAATTACAGGCCATTTATCATCTAGCTATTATTTTTACAAGTGTGTAATAGGAGGGGTGACTGAGGCTGTACAACAGACCGGAGGCCAGAGGGCTTCAACTCGAGGCCTTAAGGGCAACTCTTGCAACTTTTAGATATGTCCCTGGTCCAACATTCAGGAATCAAATGGCTGAATTACTTCCCCAGTATGTAGTCAAGTTGTCTAGAGTCCTACTCGTGTCCTGAGAGACCCAAGCCTAAAATGAGTGCACCATGTAAAACTACACCCCCTTAAAATTACACAGGAAGCCTAAAATTATGCAAAATATTTATTATTTAGCTCCCTAAAAAATAAAAAGAGCCTTGTAGATATTTTAGAGAGAACTGAATTGCCTTTGTGTCCAAGAAGTTACCAATAACATTGTCAGGATAAACTGGTGGCTCAGCAGATTTCTTAAAAGTCCCCAAGACATTGTTCTATAAAACACCCTACGGTGCAGTGCATCATCCTTATGGTGAATTGCCAAGGGGTTTCAATTAGTCAGTATTCACATTTTAAAATACTTGGTCCAAGAATAGAAAATTGTATGTGTTGTCTCAGCAAACACTATGTGTATGTCAACTTGTATCCAACACAAAAGGGTATTGTAAGTTAAATGTATTGATGTTTTGACAAATGAGTCTTTTCTATTAGTTACGAAGTTAAGTGAGAAAGTGTAGAGGCGAGAAAAACCTACAGACACACTTCAACTTCCCATCTTACATGTTTGTCCTCTACTGTCCTTTTTATATCCATCCTTCTCTCTTTTTTTTTTTTTTTACAATCTAGAGTACAAGAGGCAGTGGAGCTGGAGCAGTGTAGATTCCTGCGTGTAAGAATAAATGTTGGTGTAGGTGTGTACAGCCATATGTTCAAGAGGATTCTGAATACAGGTGCTTAAGCACATCTGGGCTTACAGAGATGAAGACCCAAGGCAGACCTACTGCTAAAACACATCCTGTGATTGGATCTCAAGTGGACACTCATGTGGACCCACAGGGTGGGTTCAGGAAGCTATAAGATTCAGTCACTTGGGCCATATGCAAATACAGACAAATCCAAATAAAGTGACGATACATCTATGCACTGTGCAATAGTAAAGTCTATCACTGCAAACTTGTTTCTACCAGTTTATTTTGTTTTCCATATTCTTATGAGATTTTTATCTTTTTTTTCAAAATGTTAGCATTCAAAGTTACAGATTATGTCACAGAAAACTCTTCCTAATATGTTTATGCTAATTTATGTAAAGACTGATGGAAGCAGCTGAGAACACAACACTGAGATCCTAGATCTTCTCTTTTTGGCTACATTTTTTGTAGGCCATTATACTGCAATGATTTAAATTGAACCACACGTCTTATTTGTCCCCAGTTTGGTTTCTTTGAACTTAACATATTACACACAACACAATTCTGGGGCACATGGAGGCCTGTGGATTAGCTTTTCTGTACATAGCACTACTTAGTAACCAATTCTTTTAAATAAAGGTCAGGAAAATAAAAACCTTTCTTCACAAAAGGAAACTGAAAAGCCAATATCTTATAAGCCAACTAACAAAATTCTTCTAAATAAATAATAATATGCCTATGTTAAAAGAAAAACATTGATTTGAAACTTTATACAGCTTTCTATAGCTTTCTACAGTTATCTGGTGAGATGCTTTTGTGGCCATCTACCGGTCTCTGAGGTTTTTGAGACAGACATGTACAGTCTGTTTCAAATTAACCCATTGCATTCTCAGTGACAAAATCCAGGCTTTGACTCACCCCAGGACTTTTTTTGCATTCTCATAGATCAGGCACCTGGTATGTTTTGGCTTACTGTCACGTTGCAGAGTTCAGTTGTCTCTCATTTTTATTTTTACATTTTCCTCAAGGACATTCTGCTGTATGTTACAATTTATGATGGGTTATATAATGGTAAGCTGATCTGGTTCTCCTTTACTCCACTATGCCACCAATGAAACTGGTACAGAGTGTATTTTCCTGAAATACTGCGCTTGCTTTATGTTAAACATGTCCTCTTTTTTGGTGTACAAAACATTCAATTTTAGATGAACGGTATCTGTCTGAAGAGCATTTTTTAAGAAATCTTGGTCCATGTTCTCTGTGGTATTTTTATTTTGGGTTTTGTGTTTTATTCATGAAGAATAAAGGTTTCCTCTTTACACATCCCTCATGGAAGTTAAACTTCTGTAGCCTCGTCCTGATTGTATTAACAGAACAATTCACATCAACATTTCTGTTCCATTTTTTTTTATAGACTCACCTCAACAATCTTAGTATTAATATTAAAAAGATACTTCTATCCTCCAACAGAGACTTTCAGCCAAAAAGTATTTATTTTGTACTGGTGGAATCTCTGTTATGGTGATGGTCCCTTGCCAATATGGAATCAATGTCCTCAGCATCAACATATTATATCAATAACTTTGATAAAGTGAAGAAAACATTGTAAGTAAGGTTTTATAAGTCTATGTGAGGATGTGAAATGGAAATATTTGGAGACAGAAAGGCAAATAAGGATGGTGAAATAAATACCAACAAATACACAAAAAAGTTGAGATACAAAAAAGAAATGTGAAGAGAATAAAATCATCCTAGTGCTGGGTTTGGCTTGTTTTTTTTGTTTTGTTTTTTTACTTAAGCACACAACCCACCTCTGCCTCCACAAGACTGGCAGGTCGAAATATAATTGGTTGGTCAATTTGGCTTGCCATACACCACGGTCCATTAATGTAAAAAACTGGTTTATGGCCTGAATATCACCCAGTGACCTAAACACTTATATACCCATAAACAGACAGAGTGACATTGTTATCATGCCCTGTTGTGGACCATGAAAGCCACAACTCTGTAAAGTCACAACAATACGCTTCAGTGTTTGGATTCAACCAGCAGGCGCAGTGGGATTGTGTGTATGTGTATCATTTCAAACAAAGTGTGCAGCCATGTCTCAAAGGGAGTTTTTTTTTCTCAGAGACTGTGTGTATCTGTGAGTACATGCGTATGTTTAAAGCCATTGTTGTGCTTCTCCTCCCAGCTGAAGCCAATTAACTTCACCACTCGGCAGGTGATAAAACACACACACACACACACCCCTGTGTGTGCCTGCTTATACAAAGTAATATGGAGAGATAGATATTACCACATTGGCATACTTCTGGAGCAAAGAAGCTCTTTATTAGGTAGCAGTTATAAGTTGAGAAGACGACGTTTCAGGGTTTGGGGTGAAAAAGACATGGCAGACTGATCAGTTGCTTGGTTACAGTAAGTTGTGAGATGACATTTCTGAACAATTAGTTTAAAGGTATGTCATAAGATGGGACTACATATTTACACACATATTTTTACACCTTTCTTTGAGAACTAATTGCTTCCCTAGATATTTAAATGTAGACATAAGTCAATAAAAATATACTGTACATGACTTTCTAATGTTCAAGCTGACTAGCAGAATAGGATTGAAAGGGAACTGAGGGGACTTTGACCATGGCATAGTTGTTTGTACTGGACATACTAGTTCATGTCAGAAGAAGCATATCAAACCAGCACACTGGTTCATGACCCTGTTCTGCTCAGGTTTTATGCTTATGACATCAAGGGGAGACTGGCAACCTGTCCAGGGTGTACCCCGCCTCTCGCCCAGAACATTAGCTGGAGATAGGCACCAGCACCCCTCCTGACCCCACTAGGACAAGGGTGTTAGTAGATAGATGGATGGATGGATGGATGGATGGATGGATGGATGGATGGATGGATGGACATTAAGGGGATTCTAGCTGTGACTCCTCCTTCCTGGGAACTGTGCATGACAATCAGTAACACTGTGGATTCAGAGTGCCTAGTAGTCTCGTTTGTTCGATATGTATAGTCCAGTCCATTTTGTTCCTCCCATAGCCGCAGCCTAACAAAGCATGAGAAACACTTGTTCAACCAAGGTCACTTTTAAACCCTGCATCACTTTATTTAAAACTGTAATTTCTTGAAGCAGAGAATAACTTCACAAAATGAACTTTTCACAGTGTAATAAACAATAAAACTATGCTTGACTCAGCTATATTTAAATGTACAGCCAGAAACAAATTAGAAGCATATATCTGTCCTATGGAAATAAAAGCAGGCAGAAGTGTGTGTAACCCCTTTGGCAGTGCTAACAGCAATTCTGCCATTTACTTCTTACTCGCCCGAGTGGAAAAGGCAAACATATCCCGCCGACATATAACTTATTCATACATGAAGTAGATTGCGTTTCTGAGTAAGAAAAAATTCTGCTACATTAAATCCAAAAAAATATGATCTTTATTGGATCATTATTTGATTATGCTCATGTAAAAAATGTTTCAAGCTACATATTGCTGTATTTTAATCTCTTGCTGAGGACTTTGCGGTGTGACGGGCTCCAGCTGGAAGGAGAGGACGAAATTAGGTACCGTTAAAATGATGTTGTTCGACTATTCTTTAAAAATGTTTAGGTGGGTGATAAAAGCCATTCAAACACTTACTTAAATTTCAGAACATAAAGTTTTCTGGCAGACAAAGAGATTGATCAAATATTTTTAAAATAATTATTCTTGATAGTTGGATGTTTAATGGTGTGTTTTTTTGATGGCGGTTTAAATTAATATCAAAACTGGCAAGAAAAGCAACCAACTGCTGATTTAAAACATACAATGCAACCATCACCAGCACAAAGCGAGACATCTGGTAAAGATTAAACAACTATTTCCTTTACTTATGATGAGGTCCTATGGTTTTAAATTTAATGACAGCAAACCAGCAAACCGGTTTAACTTCTCAATGTGATTTGTGTAAAATAAAGAACTGAACAACACGCAGGGAACAAAGACAATAACTATTAAACCCAGAATGCACTGCATTAATCCACTTTTACTTTTTAGGAGAAAGAGGAGTTTCAGCTAAGAAAACTCAATTTTGTCCCAGACATGGAGTGTACAACTCAAAGAAAAAAAACAAAACAAAAAAAACTTATTGTCCCCTTTGGTCCACAGTGTACAAGCTACTTTAGTCAAGAAGGGCGCATCACTGTTCCTCAGTTTATTTATCCAACCTGCTGCCACGGCTCCCTTTTCTCATTCACCATGCAACTCTTTGCTAATCATTAAACAGGCACAGGGCAATATTATGCATTTTAACTGTATATATCAAACATGACAAAATAAATTTGATTTTGCAATGTATCGCCTTGGAATTGGGCCTCTGTCTCTTGGAGCCTCATGCTCTTTCTGACACTCCTCCAGCACATCATCATAACAACCTTTCTCTATTAAATCTTTAACAATGTTTCTACCATTGTGGAGAAGTAACTTGTATAATAAGCTCAGCAGAGGAATGCTGTTCCACCAGGTGTGTTTATGACTGCTGCTGCTAGTCTGAAGGAGCTCAGTAAGGGCTTGCAAAGGAGGGCTATTATGTGAGACAAAAGCTCAACTTTAAAACTGCAGCTCAAAGGAAGAGATTTGTTGAACAGGCAGAGCTCAGTTACTCCAGGCATTTCTCCACCCAAAATGGCTACCAGGGTAGATTAAAGAGTTTCTCCAACATGCATGAAAGAATCAAAGCTACACTTCAGATATGTTTGATGAGAGAATAAGATTATAACATGATATAAAGCTAATAAATAAATAAATAAATCTTACATAATTCAAATATTATGTAAGAGTATAATGCTGGCTAAAGTAAACTTTTGTGTCTGACCTGAAGTAAATAAGTTAGGATGGAACAATTTTAATATTTTTGATCATGTATTAGGTTGTGTTTTGTAAGATTTAATTCTTTAAACTAAATTTGGCCCACAATTTTATTTTAAGAAAAAACTTCTTACTCGTCATAATCATAAAAATTTACCAGAAACAATTTTTTTTGAAATATAAATTAAAGGGACTTTTCCTACTAGAGTGCATCTGTAACATTTTGATCAATATGAATTAAAGGAGACCATCAGCTTCAGTAGAATGTTAAATATATCCTTTGCTTTAATTTTATTACATTTTCACAATTTATTATTTACAATGTTTTTTTATTCAACTTATTTATGCTAAGGCAAATTGTAGTTTTTCAAAAACTACCACTTCTGAAAGTCCATCTGTGTATGAGTTACACAGTGTCAGTGTCTGAATGGTTTAGTGTCACGCTGTCTGAATATTTCAGTGTCAAAAATAAAAATTTAGACAACAAAGGGAAAAAAAATCCAAAGGAAATTGTGAAGTGAAGCTGTTGCCCTTTCACAGGCGGTTCTTGTTTAATTTTTTGCTTCTCTTTCTACTATTGTTTGATGATGAAATTCAGCATTTAAACCTGAAAATCACTTAAACTAAACATAAAAACAGGTATTACAAAGCATAACTAATGATGGTTTTTGCAACTGGGCCAAATAATATATCCAACATAGAGTGGCTGCTCAACATGAAAACATCTCCAGAAGAATTTAGGCTGCTGTGGTGGCTAGGATGATTTCTGGACTGGATGGAAGAACATAGGAAACAAAACTGGTCATATGGGATTTTCTAGTATAAATAACCTGTGACAATGTAAAACAAGAAAATGATTGCCACTGGTACAGATATTATTGTGATCAAGTTGGCTGGATGTTAAATCAGTTCAGGCTTTAAAAAGTGTGCTGCCTTGCTCAAAGGCACTTTGATTCTATTTTTTTTATGTCCTATGGGTATCCAATCAACCTTTGCAGTTTTGGGTCAAATTTCAAAGTTTGTCATCTCTTGTATCACGTTAGTTCAAGGAATCTGACCAAAAAGCATAATATATGTACTGTATTCAGAGGGGGAGAGACTACTGGGGAAAAAGAAAAGGTTGGGGACGAGAAGAAGGAACATTTCTTAATGCATGCATTCTCATGTGAGTGAGAAGGGAGGAAAAGAAGGAAATGTGGACGTGTCTGGGGAAAAAAAAAGAAAGAGAGGATGAGATTGTGTGTAAAAGAGACATTTCTGTGACCTTCTGCCTTCCAAAGCCCCATCTGACTAAGAAATCAGGAGGGATGGAGGGATGAGGGAGAAGAGAGGAGACTGCTAATGAGAGGGAGAATTGATGAACAGAGAGAGACAGGGAGATGAATGGAGTGTTTTTCAGCCATAAGTGTTGAATATTTGATTTTTTTTTTACCCCCCCAACGATCTCACTAACCCTTGTCTTTTAATTTAGCTGATTTACACAGCTACAACAAAGGAAGCACTGGAGCATCATTTCAAAATCCAAATGCTGCTTTTGATTTGAAGATGGGCTTAGGCATTACCAGGTATTACAACATATAGCTGCAGCTGAAATGTTGTCAGCGTATCACGCTCTAAATCTAAGATGTGCCAAAGCAGCCACCTCCTTTTTCCTTGGGGACCACACTAATTATGATCCCACAACGTCCGTATACATTCAGCTTCATTAACCACAAGCTCATCAGAGGGTTACTATGGTAACAACACTCATACTGCTTTTGCATAACCTGACCGAGTGGCAATAATATTTCATCCCAGGTGCAAACTGTCAATGCAAATACTTCACCAACCTGAAAGGTAGAATATATATCTCTCTGAAAACTGTTCACTTCATTTGCAAGGACCATGATATAAGAGTCAGTCGACTGGTTTAGTTCTTTAAATGGAAAGAAATAATGGATGATGACATTGAAAGATCAGAAGGGAAGTCTTGGCCTTTTGGAAGAAACAGAATTAGATTCAGTTCTTTATTCATGCCCCAACAGGCAATTAGTTTTACAGCAAGTAGCAATAAAAACAAAAAAATCACAACAATTAATACTTAACTAGAGGGCAGGATGCTACTCCGACCAATGGAGTTTAAAAACACACAGAACGTGTTCATCAAAAACATAAAGTCCTTGTAGGACTAAAAGATGAACAATAAATAAATCCTGTAACAGTGACCCAATTCTCTTAGCTATTCTTCACAATGGGAAAGACATGCATGCTTGTCCATGTGCAATCAGAGCCATGGTTGAATGTTTAACACAACTGAAACTCTGACAAACAAGGTTGGACCCATGCTCATATTTCCAGTATACACAATGAGGAGGGAGGTTAAGGCAACCACATTTAGTGTGTAAGTCTAGACTATAAATGCATTTTTACATGTAATCATGGAAAGCATCAGGATGGGGTTTAAGGTTTTGTTTGATAATGATTTGATTTATCAATCCAAAATTAAAAGAATTTTGGTTTGGCCTTTAGAGATTTTATGATCTCGAATAATTTGTTTCAGTATACTTTACAAGAGTATTTAAACAAAAAAAAATCCCCTATTGTGTTGACTTCAAATGTGAAATGAGTGTTGGAATAAGAAACTTAAGAGGAAGAAAAATACAAGATATAATTTCACAGAGAAGCACGCAAGAGCCAGGCCATTAGCATCAAAACCCCTAAATCACAGCATAGGCATTCAAACTGCTTTTAAAGTATTTACTTACTCATGAGTACCCCTTAAGAAAAATATGTTACCATGTGTACAGCACTACAAATTCATAAAAGATGAGGTCACTGGAAAAAGCACCTACTTTTAAATAAATGTATGTGGTCGCATGGAGCCAACTACTCCCAGTGTGTGGGCGTTGCTTTCGTCAGGCTGCTGTCATGAGCATTACAGAAAGTAGCCATGCTTATGGAGCTGAAAGCTCTCCCAAAGAGAAAACAAGTTTAAACCAACAGAAAAAAAAGCAGCTCATTGTCCAAATACTGCAATATAAAAGGAAAACCAATTTCATTCTGCTTCTTTTGCTTACGTGTTTCCTCTTTCAATTTATAATTAAATTTTAGGCACACATAATTCCAAAATCTAAATCTTGTTACACTAATAAAACAGGTTCCCTTTACAAATTAAATACCTGGAGAATGCCAGCTTTTTGCTAGCTGATGCGTCACACAGGCTCATGTTTTACTCAATGTCATGGCAGGGGGTTTAGCTACTATATCAGACTGCTTGCAGAACAGTCTAACAAGTCACCCTGCTGTTTCCCTGGTCACAGGCAACACTGTGGAAGCAGCATAAGCTCGTTTGATTTCTTCAGGGGTTGCCACCCTTTAGTCACAACCCTAAGAAGCATGTGCATGAATTTAGAATTTAATATGGTTTGCTAATCCAAATAAGGCCCTATTTTTCAGGTTGTAATAAACAAAATGCCTTTTCTTTTGTGTGGTTTTCTAAAGTACTATTTTATGGTTGTTCTGAATGTTCTGAAGTGAATAATTTTAGCTTTTGTCAAACGTATTTTACAGTTTCTAAAGCCAATGCTACATTCAAACTAAAAAACACGACCCTGAAAAATAAGATACTACTCTTTAAGCCGTACAAATAGAGAGAAAGATTTGTCAAATTAAATTTTTAAAATGCTGAACTCATTCTTCAAATGTTCTATAAATTTTCAAACTTTTTATGTATTTTATATTTATCAGATGGGTATTCAAATTTGGACATACCAATTTGCCATACAACACAAAATAGCATGTAATTAGTTGAGAATAGTTTCATAGAAAACATCACTTAGAAGTTGTTCCAGGCAGAATATGTGCAGATTCATAATATCCTTAAACATTAAAAAAAGTAAACAAGAACAGAAGCCCTAATGGATTAAGACCAATGTTGGCGTTTTGTCCTCAAGCTCTTCCAGTTTAATGATGGCTACTGTGTTTTGCTTTTCCTTGTGTTTTTTGGCAGCATAAATTGGGAGCAGCTTTGTATTTGAATGCAAAGAAGAAGGCAATATTGTGAAGGTTTTTTAAAGTGAGTTTATCACATTTTTCAGTTTATTATACAATTTCAAAATCTCCCACTGAATTAGTGGCTGTATATATTGGGGGGCATGATTAATTGAACTCGGCCTGTATGTTTAATGTCTTGTGTGTTCTCAGAGTTCTCCCAAAGTTGGGGATGGGTGTAGTTTTGATTGTGGTGTGGGGCTCAGTGTAGACTGCTGGTATGGATTATTTAGCAGACAGTAGTAGAGAATGTATCACACTGACAGGGTGTTGTCCTTTGTGGAGAAAAACATACAACAAAAGAAAAGATGTAAAACGTCAGTGTGGTTGTAGATATATTTTTCCCCTCTTAAATTAAAGCCACACCATTATATATTAAAAAGTAACTGAAACCCAACCTGAACTTGGATGTTTCTGATATATAATATATGGCCCAACACCAGTATGATGCTGATAAATTGATAAATACCGTAACAGGTAGCAACTTTGTTTGAGGAATAACTTTAATAAAGCTAAAGACACCAAGTCACAAGTAGAAAATAGACATCACAAACAATGACAGAATCTTACAATACACCAACTTTAGACCGCAATCATCGTCATAGAAACAGTGTTGGTGGTTTTTAAAACAACGTTATTAAAAAAAATATCAACTTCAAAGCCTAAATCTGTTGGCATGTGCGATTACAAATTTGACTTTATGAACTGTATTATTGGCTTTTTTAGTTCAGTGAACAAAAAGTTTTTTTAATAATTTTTATAAGGAAATCAACTTTTCTTCTATAATATAATACAACACAATTTTTTTCCATTATATAAGTCAAATCAAATTGTAATTGGAGCTGACTTGACCAACTAGGTCTGAAATTTTCTTGAATGTAGGAGTGTACATAGTTGTCACATAATTAGGACTTAATTTTATCTTTCATAAATGTGAATATGCTGTCAGGTAAACGACCGCGAGGCAGCTGACGGGTTAGTCAGATGCCTGTTAGTACATATGTTTTAACTGGAGCGGAAAAGACCGTGGGTGTAAAACATTTAGGTAGATGATATAACATGTAGATTTCACTGACAGTTACACAGACTAAAAATGACCACAGAACGTCCAGGCTGCATACAATGCTGCTATGGATCCAACAGCTGTCTATTTAACGAAATCAACCAAAATGGAAGAGTGATTGAGTTTTAACATTACCAATAAATAAACAAATGACAAAACCCCAAGCAAAAAGGATTAAGTTCCTTGTTTCCAAATTGAATAGAAAGTTTGGTTTAAAATTAATGAGCAAAGTTAACCTTTCCAATTACGGAGAAGAAATTTGCATTATGAGATTTGAATAAATCATCAAATTAGTTGAGGGAACAAAGTTACTCAACCATAAAGAAAAAGAAGCTGACTGATGTTGATCAAAATCATAAGGAAGTAGTAGTAGTTTATCACTGTCCACAGTACAACTGTTATTCCTCAGGGTACCTCTAACATTCCGACGGTAAAGGAATGAGTGACACCGACGATAATGAAATCTTGAGAACTTCAGGGGAAATTGTGAAAAAAAAAATTAATTTTAGTCTGAAGCATGAGATAAAAAAAGGCATTTCATAATGTAAGTTCATTTGATCACATGTTCCCATTCTTCTACTCATCATTTTGCTTATTACATTACTGTGTAATAAGTCAACACTAAGTTCAAAGGAAAATAATGTCCAATTTGAGTCTAAAAGTAAGTTTGTAAATAGCTCAGAACTTTACACCCCTTCTCCCTTCTCCACCCAGTGAAAGAGTGGGCAACACAATTCATAAGCACTGACTGCTATAAGCAATTTGTAAAATTAATATTGGAAAGGAGAACTGTTGTGATGCACCTCTGGTATTTTACTAAAGAATATCACAGGGAACTGAGAAGGAGATCAGTTTTCTCTCATTTTCCTTGTAAACAGAATGCAAGTCTGGACCAGTGCTTACGTGTTTATATTTCTCCTGTATTATCTATTCCTACTTGGTTGAGGTTTCTCATGCAGAGGTTGAATTTTTTTCTCTCCACAACACAATTCAATGTAGTATATTGGCTTTTTCTGTGACAGACAAATAAAAAGTCACAGCTAAAGAGGATGACAAAGCATATACAGTTTAATTTTTTTTTTTAAATTTCTTTGCAAGTCATTGGTTTGTTAGAAGACATTAGTGAACAAGCAACATTATGTCCAAGAACTCAATAGATGGGTTAGGGATAGCATTGTAGAGAGGTTCAAAGCAGGGTCAAGATATGATATACATATTCCAAACTTTGAATTCTGCAAGTGATTTGTAATGGAAAGAGAATGGCACAAATCAAAATCCACCAAGAACAATCAAAGTTGACAGGTCAAAGAAGAAAAGACTTTATCAAACAAGCAACCAAGAGGATCATTGAAACCCCGGTGGAGACTGAAAAGATCCCAGGCAAAGACAAAAGAAACCAGACACCTTAGTTTTACAATTTTCTGGAGTCTTCATAGAACAGTGGTAAAAAAAAAAATACACCTCCGTTGAAAGAAAAAAGTTTAAAGCTACAAGTTGTGTAAACAAAATCAAGCTTTTCTTCAGCAAGAACAGAAAGGTCAGGTGGATTTGAGCTAAATGGAGTTGGATATCAGGGAAACCAGGAAAAAAACCTGTTAGAGGAAGGATATTGATGACTTCTGGTGCAGTTTTGACCCCTGTATGACATGGATGGGACCTTCAGTGGTTATGTCACCCACCCATCTGCAGCAGTTTTTTGTAGGGGTCCCAATGGAGAAAGTGGTAGTGGACATCATGAGCAAACTGCCAGGCCAAGTCAGAGGAGACCGTCACGTCCAGTATTATTATTTTACTAAATGGCCGAAGGACTACGCCATTCCTCACCAGGAGGCAGAGACAGTGTGAGACGTTTTTACAATTAATTGATAAGCAGGTTTGGGAGGATTTTGAGTCATGGCTGTTTTCTGTCATGTGCAGCCATTTTGGCATCCGAAACACAAGAACAACACCACTACGTCCTCAGAGCGACAGACTGGTGAAAGGATTTCACTGCCCTTTGGGACAGCACTCTGGCCATCCTCACAGCAGAGCATCAGTAGGACTGGGATGAGCATCCCCCCTGGGTGCTAATAGCATGAACAGGACTCCGCTTCAGGCATGCTGGTATGCAGAAGCCCGCTTGATGCACCTGCTGTCCAAACTGACCCTAATTATGCCAGAAAGGTTCAGGACAGATTGGAGACAGCACATGCATTTGCCCAAATACAGCAGGAGCATGTCTGGATGTGGTAAAAGTGGAACTATGATGTAAGAGCTAAGGTCAATGTAAGAGCTAAGGGCAGCCACTTTACACCTGGAGAGTTCATCTGGGTCTACAACCCTCGGAGGAAGAAGGGCCATTGCCTAAGTTGGATAGTCAGTAGTAGGCCTCTGCAAAATGATGGAGTGTTGTTAAACGTCCTTATTGTGGTCCACATTGTTTTGTGCAGTGGAGTGTTCAGCAGTCAGCAGAGGCAGACCTCTGCTGACTGCTCTCACATGAAATAGTGCCTGTCATGTGGGTTGCAAGATGGGTAGAGTGGCAGGACCAGAACCAGAAGAGACGTCTGCCTGCAATTTGATTGTTGTGTGAAGTTGTTTAGTTATTAGCACGTTAGTTTGTTCGAGGCATTAGCTGCACTCTTTAAAACAGCAGCTCATCATTATTCAGAATATACCTTGTTCAATGAAACCACCACTGCTACGTTGCCATCATTACAGTGATTTTATGTACTGTTTTAAGAATAAGCGTGAAGACCTGTATATACTACACAAGGACAGAGAAATGTGTTATTTCTCACAAGATAACAAGAACAAAGTTCTTATGTTCAGGACGCTTCATACTTCACAGGAACTCAAGTGTGAAACTCCTGGTTAGTCCGCATTGTCATCTCCTAGTTTTTGTGAGATCCATGGCCACTTCAAATTCCCAAGAAGCCTCTCACAATATTCATCAGACACCAAACCAAAAAAACATTACTGCTCAGCATATACATGAGGAACAGGCTGCAAGAATTTCCAAATCAGCACTGCTAAAAAAAACAAACAAAAAAAATGCTGTCAGTTTATTTAATGAACTCTCCAGAAAGAATTACACTTCAGGAAAGCAGTATGACGACTGAAATTGGTAATGAATTTGACCAAATTAGAAATCAATAATATTTATATATATCACATTCAACAGTTTAGATTTTTCTAGGAGGTTTAATCACAACACGTCCTCATTTAGACAGCAGAACTAACCAAGCACCTGTTGCATAAACACAAACAAACTCTTAGTCCAACATTAAGAGTAAATATGCATTAAAACTGAGAGCACATACAATGTACAGTATGCCAGTGTGGGTGTCTGTTTGCTTCAGCAGGGGCTCCACTAACTCTCTTGGGAACAGAGACAGCTGTGTGTGTGTGTGGTGCACAGGGATGCTTATGTTGGTTTCTTCCCAGAGCATTATGACACTTCATCATTTGTTAATTAGCCAGTTAAGTCAGCTAATTAACATGCCAGCTCCCGACTTCCCTTCCAGACTTTTTTTGTTTTCTTTGTCGCCATGAGCTCGAAAGAACAGTTATGTAAAACTATTTTGGTAAAGTCTGTACATTGTTAGGTATTTTATAGCAGTATGCAAAAATTTGAACAGGAATTTAAGATAAAATCTTTTCCAAATGCATGTGCAATTCACTAAATGAAAAAGACTAATTACACACAATTATTATGTTTTACTGCTTTAAACCAATAAAAAAAGAAAACAATTAAGATAATTTTCCATCAAACTAATAAAGAGAAGCATTTTCGATACAGAAATGTGGGCTTAATAACATTATTAAAATTTACAATCAAGCCTCATCAGGATACATCCTAATTTATTGAAACTTAATATATTCCATCTATGGATGATATAGCATCTCTAAGAAAGATATCTGAACATGTTTTACTGTAATAACAGAACTGAGAGCTTTCCTTACAAGACTTATAACTGACAGTGGAATATGTTGAATTGATGTGAATATAGCAATAGAGATGATTTATGAAAAGCACATGAGTGAGTTCAATGGACGTTAATATAACTAATTATTTTAGAAAACAACTTCAGCAGCCACTTCCTCACAAATTACGAAACACGAGACAGTTGACCTCAGAGTCCTTAAGAACCACAAACCGAACCACACATTCTGTCAGCACGGCCAGGAAAAACCAAGTGTTACTGTGCTAAGTAACTTGCTAAGCCTCAGTTTACTGATAAGCTGATCTTAGGTCGCCATCTTTGTTGTGACTGGTAGTAAGATTCAAGCTCTGCAGCGTAATGTTAACCAAACAACCAACGAATAACCAATGTATTTTATTTTCCTCACTGTGCTTCAAAACTGAGTTGCTCGAGTTGTATGAGGAGGTTTCTCTGCCGAAGCCTTCTTTTGAATGTTTGGGAGATATAGACAAAATATCTAACCAGAAGAAAAGATGAGAGTTAACAAGATGCTTGTCATTCTACTGTGAGGTGAACTGCATGTTTAGGGTTGCATTTCTTCCCAAGCAGATGTCTTATTCTCTCCTAAAAACACTATCATTAAAAAGTGGGATCTAAGCATTTTTCAATAATTCGGTAGCAATTTAATGATTGTGTGGGTATTCTTAAACCTTTGGAAGTACTATGACAAAGTACCTCAAATACATTGAACTTTTGGACTATGCATCCAAGAAACACTCCAGATATTATGAGCCTCTGGGCAGGACTCAAAAACCCTTGAGACCCCATCTCAGGATCAAGGAGAATGGCCAGACACATGGATCATGATCTCAACTGTCGGTCAGGTAGAATAACCTGAAAATCTCATTGGTACTTCTAGTTTTCTTTCTAAAGAATTCCCCAGCTTTGGTGCACAAGTGAAACGTAAACAGACAAACTAACAACCAGTTAAAGTTTGAAGACATTCAAGCTGATTTCTTTAATAGAACCAGGATTCTTCCCTTTGGCACTGACCCCATCTGGTCCCTGCAGGAAAAACAAAGGCAAGTATAGTGTATGGGGATCATTCAAGTGTTTCCACTAACTAGCAAAAGTCCCTTCTGTCAACACAAGGCTGAAGTACACCGAGGCAATGAAGGCACTGAAGAAAAGTCGAGAAAGGTAGGTCTGGGTAAAAGATTTTTGAAGGGCAAGCAAAGAAAAGACCACAAAAAGTAGATTTCTGGGAAACACTGCACAGATCCTCTCAAACACATAATAGGAATCATCAGTTCCCAGATAAGTCCCTACTCAAAGATATAGATATGTAAAGGTCAACAAACTCCAGTTTTGTTGTTTGTAGTGGATCTATATTACCAGTTATCATGTCTGTCTGTGTGCAGTCTTTTTATTCCTCTTCCAAATGAACTGACCTTTCTCTAAAGGTCAGGCTGACACCACTCACATGCACAATACCATCCAGAACAGCCAGAAACACAATCACAGACGAGATGTAACAATGGAAGAAAAACTGTTGATTCTGTTCAATTATTTTAAAACATTCTAATGTGGGATTATAAAAACTACAAGTGTATTGGATGAGATTCAGTACTTTTCCTGCTGTACTAGTCTCAAGATAGTTTCCTTCATGAGTGTTAATGCATCTTAAGGTGTTTGAAGTATTAACATTTTGTAGACTCCAGTTATTTAAATGCCGTTGGTCCACTGTACTATCAAGACAGTGATTATATCGAGATTTTTTTATGTCTGTGACAGATTAAATGTTGGGGATCATATTGTGCTGATTTCAGTGTAAATGTTGCCATTGCAACTTCAGTAAATTGAACAGGACTAATTTCACCCAAAGTTTAATCATCTTTATGTTTCCCCTGTGAAACAAAAGTTTTACAATGACTCTGGCTAGGATTTTATTACAGAACCTACGAAAACAATTTAACCGAATAACAAAAATGGCAAAGTAAGGATTTGTTTCTTCTCTGTAATGTAACACAGTTTCTTCCTGGGTCTTGTAACATCCGTAATTGTGTACTGTCTCTTTAAGATACTCTAGTATTGCTAATGTCACAAGTATACGCCACGGCTTCTCAGAGCGTGGGAGAAACGTGATACAGATGGTCACATGAACCGAGACTCCCTAACTTTTAAGTAATGTTACGGGTTGTTTGGACTCTGATAAATTTTCATGTTTGATGATATAGCAGCCGTTCAACCGGCTTTGTAAGGTTGGTGGAGAGAGTATTTATTAAAGGACAACACTGTGGAATTCCCAGTACCAGTGTGGTTGTGTGTTTTTGACCGTCCTGACGAGGCTGCCGCCTCCTCTCCTCCCTTAAATACAACCCAAGCGTTACAGTCTCCTCAAAGTCGGATACTTGGACTCCATTTTTGTCTGCCAGTTGTTAGTGTTTTGAACAGCTAACGGAAGCTTTCATTTCAAGTCCAACTGTTATTTTTTTTTATTTAACTTACCAAGTATATTCTAATGAGCCACTCAAACGGCAATCTATTAGATTAATATAAGCAAGTGAAAGAAGTATTTTATCAAGTTTTTCACTCTAATAAGCAGTCCCAGAAAAAATGGCGCTGTTGAATATTTGTAAATACCCCGTGCAGAAACCCGACACTTCTTTCTCCTGCATTTAGTCTTACAGGTAACAGTGTTTGAAATTCTATTCACTTTAACATCCGGTTTATCCTCTCAAATTATACTTTAGGGACGTCTTAGCTGCTAAACTTACTTATAAACTTTCTGAACTTATTTCTATACTTTGAAAAACTCATTTGTGAGATTTGTAACCTGGAAGACGTCGTAACAATCAGGAGGCGGAAGCAAAGTGTGAGCATGTAACACTTGTCATTCAAGAATGCCAGCTTTCAGCAACTAACTCAATGACCCAACATGGTAAACAAGTTAAACCTTGTCCTTGAAATGGAAGTAATTGGAGAAAAGGCCAAGTGCGACATGGAATGTTAGTGCATTTGAAGGTTTTGTTACACCGATCCAATCAGTGGACACTCTGAATAGAGCAGAACTGTTCTGCATCTCTTTTCTGATCAATTAGGGTGGTGAAGAAGACAATGCAGTTCACCATAATGTGCAGCTATGACATTTAGTAAGGGATAAAAAACATTACTAGTGCATTACATACATGTCACCTGCGACAGCTGGCTGGTGAAGGCTCTATTGGCATGCCAAACAGCAGTACTTTGTGACATGGTTCTATATTCAAGTGTCACAGCACCTGAAAAAGCAGATTGTGTGTGTAGTTCTCGCTTGAAAATTCAGGCTCAAGTACCAGGTATTTCCTGGTACTTGAGCACACAAACATTGTGTGGACACAATGTTTGTCTCGGTTCATGTGACCATCTGTATCACGTTTCTCCCACGCTCTGAGAAGCCGTGGCGTATACTTGTGACATTAGCAATACTAGAGTATCTTAAAGAGACAGTACACAAAGGACACACAAACATTGTGTGTCCTTTGATTCTGGGAATGAAAAGAAAGATATATTTACACCTAGAAAAATGTACTTAATTATACATGGCAATTTCAGCTGGTATGAATGTTACATAGACAAAAATCGTGGTGTGGACACAGAGGACATGGCCCCTCCAGCCCCTGCCATTCATGAAAGTATCTCCTACAGAATTATAAGTGCATATTTTTTTAAAAATAAATAAAATATGGCATTGCTAAATAAAGACACAACTCAAGTGATGCAAATTTTAAGTTGGTATTTCTAAAACGTAGGTGTTTCTACAGTCATCTGCAGTGACTACTTTAAGAAGCTGAACAAGAAAATGAGAAGTCAAACATACCATCCTTTGTCTCAAAACCAGTACAAGTAATTTTTCTGATGATAATTTTATTATTGTTAATAGTGTAACTAACGCTAATAGTGCAACTGTGAAGTGCAAATTAAAGTTGCAAAATGTCCAAACAAGTCTAAGGTAAACTTAAATAAGCCAAAAGGAAAAGGAAAAAAAAAAAAACACACAAAGGGAGCACCAAGCCTCCCAAACTTTAGCTTCTAGCTTGTGTCTAAACAGTCTAGAGCAGACACAAACTGCTTAACTGAACAAGCAGAAACAACATAGTTGTAAACACCAAAGGTGGGGGACAGTTGAACAAAACCTCTTCTTACAAGATGCCCCCTGAAGGAATGAGTTCAGGAGCCTTTTATAGGGAGCAGGTGAGGCTCGTCAACGTCTGATTAGCTTACAATTTTCTGCTGGTCCAATGGGGTGGCTGCTCTCCTGCAGCCTCCAGGCAGCCAATCAGGAAGGTGTGCCCTCACAGCTGAACTTGCATAACAAAAAGGAGCCTGCACAGCCTCAAGAGGCCAGGGGTCGTAACGCCAGCAAATACATCTAAACAAAACTGACTACTCCAAAGTAAAAAACAAAAACAAAACAACAAATGACTACAAATTACTAGAGATGTTTTAAACACTTTTTGGGCCTCTAGTCCAAGTCAAATGCAAATCAAGAGTGCAAGTCAAGTCTGAAACTATTTATGCAACTTAAGTACGACACAAGTCAGTCTGAAAATCAAAACATGTCTAGACTTTAAGTTACAAGCTTTAACACATTCCTACATTAATCATATGATGTTGGAAGCAGCTTGGGATAAAGTGTCTCGCCTAAGGACTTCTTGACATGTGGCAGAGGAAGCAGAATTAAACTCAGACAACTACTACTCTCAGTGATCCACATCTGCCTCACCTGGAAGCATAAGACATTTAAAATTTATTTTTCTTTTTTTTTGAAGAAATATTAAAAATCTCTTTGGAATTCTGCTTTTCTCATGTCCAGACAACATGCGTCTGTGTGTCATCTGTCCACCAACCCAAACAAGCACAGTCTTGCTCCGATGGCCAAGTGTGAAGGAAAGAAAGCAGGCTGTCCCTCTGAGATAGTCATACATGCTGCACAAGTCTGCACACCATCAGAAACACATTTCTATTCAGAGACGGAAACAAAAATGCAGAGAAATCCATCCACCCCCCAAAAAACAAAAAATAATCTGTAATATGCAGCAGACACAGAAGTAGATTCAGTTTCTCCCATTGCTGTATGTAATCACCACCTATGTGTGTTTCTGATTTAATTCCAGCAGCTCAACAAGGCAATATCAAATTTCAGCTTGATCCTTTGTAAGATATGGAAGTGAGTGATGATGCTGCTTAGAAGACAATTTCTTACAAAGTTTCTGATAAGACATCCGCCGCAGGGATTGTCGTAGTCAAAACACAAAGCAATTCAAAAGCTTTTATCTGAATCGAATTTGGTTTTAGGAAATAAACAGAGCAAACACACTGAATTTTCGTGTATGTGACTTTCATTTAAGGCTGGAACCGTCAGATATTTGATTTCAAATTAACAGAAAATCTATCGATGTGTGAGATATTTAAAGATATTTTCTTTTTCTAAAAGCTTTTGTCTTTGAATGAGGATGAACAAAAAAATCTGATTAAATTAAATGAGGATGAGAGCATTGCTCCCCTCACTGTTTATTATTCAAGGATAAAAACAAAAGACTCCAGGGTGTTTTTGTGCTACTCCACCTACTTGCATGCAATATTTTCTCACTCTATTGCTGATAATATTTACTGTCCCAGGTGCTTGCACCCAATAGCTTATTCAGATGGATTTCAGAATGCAGCGAGTTTTGTCAGCACCACTGAACTGTGCACTCATTTCCCAACTGTACGACCGGTAGCAACAATTTCTCGACCTGCATGTTGTGGAGCAACCCCAGCTTCATCTCCTTCTGCCTCTGTTTACTCCCCTCCAACAGTTGTACACCAATCAAACAGCCGATTAAACCGGGTGTACAGCTCAATTTGATTTAGTTCTAATCTGAGTAATTTTAAAGAATTAAGTAAAAACATTTTTCACCAACTGGCCAGATATATTATATAACTCCTTAATTTTGGAGGGCATCCCAAAACGATTAACAGGTTGATTCCTCTGAAATAGATCCAGTGTGGGTTCATGACTGGGTCTAGGACACCCTATTAAAGCATGTGAGTTTTTCCAAACATCTATGAAAAATGGCTATAAACCAGTGTTGTATAAAGTACTGAAATCTCAGAGTCAAGTAAAAGTACAAGTACCTCTCCAAAATATGACTTTGGTAAAAGTCGAAGTCACTGACTGAAATGTTACTTGAGTTAAAGTCTTAAAGTATCTGAAACTTCTTGTACTTAAGTATGGAAATTACTGTAAAAATTGATGTACTCAAGTAATGTAATGAAAAGTACAAGTAAAAAGTAAAACAAAGCAAATGCAGTTTGAATAACATTTTTTATATTTTGGTAAACTTGTCAAATACACTTAAAATAATGTACACAACCAAGTGCAGGCAAAATTAAACCTGCTAATAGATATACCTGCAGGCATCATTTAGTTAAGAAAATTAGGTGCTTTACCTATAGCACAAGGTTAACTTAACCTGCTTTACAACTGAACCAGCTTCTTAGTAAACCCTCCAGGACAGAAAATACAAAGTTTTTGTAAGCCTTAAGTTTTCCCTCCAAGTAAGGTCAGTGCTGAAAATGAGAAAAATAAATAGTACAGAAAATGCGGCCAACATGAAGAAAAAGATCTGTTACGATTACTCTACTTCACAAATCAGTGAATCAGTCAATGCTACAGTCAGTAGGTGGTGCACACAACTGGTCATTATGCAAAAGAAAAAAAGAATTGGGAGGGAAATGCAGCTTATTGGCATCTGTAAACCTGGTTTTGAACTTGCATCCCTTTCCTATATTCGTTAAATTTAGTCTAAATTGCTATCGCTATGGCTTCTGTCCCCCTTGAACAGAGGAGTCTAGGTAGCCTGCTACAGCCAACATTAGGCCTAAGCTAAATACACCACGTGTGGAACTGAAACAATGCCAAACAAAGTTCATTTATGGTCAACGTTTCACAATACAGTAGTGCCTAGTGACCAAGCTATAGTTACTGAAACAGGAGGATTATAACCATTTCATAAGACGTTACCTCGATGTGTTTCTTCAAGTTGGACGGGGAGTTTTTGTAAGATAGAATTTCCATGTGACCGCTACTGATTGCGAGACTTGCTTTGTGTTTAATGGGAGAAGCGAAACAGGTGTATCCTAATTAAAAGTAAAGAAATCAAGAAATGGCAAAAAATGTGGAATGAAGATAAGAAAGGAAGAAGATTATATGAAGTACAAAAGTCAGTTCGAATTCGAAGCATTAATGAAAGAAACAGAAGAGAAGAAATAATAATTAGTAGATTAAGAGTAGGTCATACCTACTTAAATGACATGCTTTATAAAATAGGGAGGAAAAATAATGATAAATGTGAAAGATGTGGAGAGAAAGAAAATGTAGAACACATCTTGATGAAATGTAAGTCAAATGAACTCGAAAGGGAAGAATTAAAGAGAATAGTTAGAAATATGGGGCATGAATGGAATCTTAAAGGTATATTAGGAAATGAAGGAAACATAACAGATATTCACAAATTAAGGAAAGCATTGTTTATTTATCTTAAGAATACAAAATTAAAAAATAGAATTTAATAGATGTGAAGTAATGCTTCTACACACTCATGTACAGTAGGTGGCGGTATGCACCTTAAAGTTGCTTGTGATCCGCCATAATAGAAAAGAAGAAGAAGAAGGTGTATCCTATTGGTGGTGATGAACAAGCCCAGGCAAGCAGGCTACGGACTTTGTTCGGTAGCCTGCTTGCTACTTGCTAATCAGCAGGTGGGATCAAAACACTTGCGTTTCTCTCTCTCGCTTTTTTGTAACGAGTAACTAAACCACACATTGAAAATGTATCGGAGTAAAAGTACGCAATTAAGTTCGGAAATATAGTGAAGTAAAAGTGAAAGTCATCAAAAATTTTCATACTCCAGGAAAGTATGAAGTACTCCAAAATATACTTAAGTAAAGTAGTGAAGTATTTTTACTTCGTTACTATACAACACTGCTATAAACAGAGAAAATCCAAAAACAATTGTCAACATGCTCAAGTCTGATCATTCATCTATGCCTTTGTAGTTTCTTTGTTGTTAGATTAAATTACTTTAAAAAAAAACAAAAAAAAAAAACTACTGCTAAAGATAAAATCCTTAAAAACAAAAATTGACGGCAAAACAAATTGGAAAAAAACTTCTATGTAAAATTTGATTTTTTTTCTATTTTTATTTTACCAATCTGTAAAAATGTTTAAGAACAAAATTTAAACCTTTAAAATATGTAAATGTACATTTCCAGCCACGATTTAAGTATTGAATAGGATTTTGCTATTTAGGATGAGGTTTGTATTGTGATTAAGGTCTAGCTCAATGGTCCGCAGGAAATGTGCCGTATGATCCATAAAATGTCTCCTAACTAAAAATAAATGTATGGCCTATTCTCCAAATTTAGGAAGCTAACAATGGGTTAGCTTTTTGGATATAAATCTTCCAATGTCTTTATTCTGCTTGTATAGCAATACATCATTTTCTAGAGTCTTAAACCAGGCTGGAAAGAACAGACCTCAGCGTTTAGCCCAATGTATGCGTGAATGAATAAAAATTAACAATGAATGAAGCTGAAAATACTCTTGTTTATTCAAGTATCCCTCGCAGAGCTTTGAAAAGAGATAAAAGCTAATTAACCAATCATAATGCTTTAATCTAATTACCAAAACATAACTTTGATATCAGGCGAATGCAGAGTGGTTGCTAGACAATACACACAGAAAGCAGTAAAATTTCCTTTTTATTAATTTCCCCATCCTGTCAGTCACTCACAGCTGAGTGAATAAGCTTTGTGCCAGAAATGTTCTGATTAAAAGTGGGTAATTCTTTGCAAAAAAAAAAAAAAGAAAAAATGTGCCTTTTAATTTGGATATTTTAGATACCGCTCTTTGGGTCAAGGTCTGTTCATCACTGTAGCTTCCTGTTTAAATCCATTAAATGATACAGAATTGAAAGTCAAGAAAATCTGACTCAAATAAGCATGCATTACAAATGCATATTTAAAAATAAATTAACATGAATGTAGGTGTAGCAGTATAGTGGCATATTATTAAACATTACAATGAGAATATCTGTGCCAGCAAATTGGATAAAGTGCAAATGAAGAAGCACAATAGCAGAATGTGATTAATACGGTCTTTATATTGTGTGTATTAGAGCTTCTGTAGCCTCCTGATTTTACTTGGCTGGGACAATTGAGATGATAAATATTAAGAGGCTTTGTGGTAAGTTGAACTAACCACAAGAGCTGTTTTAGATGTACAGTAAAGGACAAAAGTGATAATTTACATATAATATAAAAAAAGAGATGTGACACACTTTGCAGAATAACTGATTTGTTTGTAAAATTGTTAGAAAGATATATTTATAAATGATAGCATATCACACATCTTATTTGAGTTATATATATATATATATATATATATATATATATATATATATATATATATATTCCACTCTGGTCTTAAATTGTGACATTGAGTAATGTTGTATATACAGAAGATTCTTTTTTTATCCAGTCACACCTCAAGTCAGTTCAGATCTTCAATCATCTGATATCATCTTTCACTCAGTAAGATAAAACACAGATACTCTACTGGTGCAAATACGACAAAAGACATAAAGGGAGAAGTAAAGACAAAGATTTAACAAAATGGAGAGAACTGTCGGGATTGCTATCAATTTGTTTTCTTTCTCCGGTGTTTGAATATAGCATTATGTGTGTTGTGTTTGCAGGGCAATATTTGGAGGTCACTGGGGTTTCTTACAAAGAAAACAAAAATGTGTTTGTTGTATTTTGTCTCCTTTTCCTCAGAGGGACAGAAACTTTCAGCTTCCACTTTTCAAAACAGGAGAGCAGAGAGCATGTAAATATAAAACGTTAATAGAATATAATAAAAGGTTCTAAAAACATGTGTAAACCCAGCATTTAGTTGTATGAATAATGGTGAAACCAGCAATTTGTGAAAGTACAGTCATTATTTTCAAATACAAATGCAGAAAATATCTTTGACAGCTAATATATTTTTGAGATCCAAGAGAAAAAAAATGTGACAGGGCTTTAAAAATAAAAAATAAAAAACAGAAACAAGCCTACCCAGAGGTGTTTTGAGTCATTTACAGATTCTGAAAATGTGGATTCTAAGTTTCTAACAAAGTAAAAGGAAAAAAACACAAGTTATGATTGTTTGAATGTTGGCACAATGTGAACAAGATTAGTGAGAAAACAAGATTAGAAAAAATATCCTCAGACCTGATCCACTATTTGGTGGTGTTTACAAAGACTTTTCATTTAAATTACTTTGCAATGACTTCACATCCCAGCATCGACTGTCAACGGGTAAGACTGGGAAGGTATACAGACCAAAGTGAGCTTTTGTCTGGCTTATTTGGTTAGAAATACAGTATTTCTTTTAGAAATTTTCATCTTTTGTCCCATTTTCCAGTAGGCATGTGAGTTGCTATCTTGTGAACTTTTGTTATGGAGTCGTCTGTGGACCCTGAATTTAGGTGGAATTAAACCATACATAAATTCTAAAATTAATGTTAAGCATTTTTTTTTATTTTTCAGCCCAAAGAAACCCTGACATAAATAATAATTTTATTCTAAGTGTTACTAGATGCAGTTAATGAGTGCAAGATTGCTCACCGGTATGGCACACTCAGCACAGCTGCAGGTCCCAGGATCAGATCTGCTTGTTGGTGTCATGCAAGTTTGCAAAACAGGTGATGTACAGGGTGCTGAAAAACGTGCAACAAGATCAATGAAATCCATCATATTACATGCGAGTCTTGATTGCATTGCACAAAAATTTCTCGAGTGCCATGTATCACAATCATCTTCTACAAATAATAAAAGTTCAGAAACTCACCCCATGAGAAACTGAAAAGGTGTTGTCATCTTTGAAATAAGGAATGTCCACTTGTTAGCTTCAAGATGTCTAGTAATTCTCATGTCCTGTCACTCTCTTCCTGCTGCTAAATCAACCTGTGTTGAAGTAAGGGACTTAAAAGTCATCACATGCAGGCCTCAGTTTCTTTAAAAAGAAACCAAGCTCAGTTTATCTCCGAGTTTATTTCTTCCTGTAAATGTTTGCTGGTGTGTTCACAGGAATTTTGGTAAAGTTCATCATGTAGAATTATGTACGTGATGTTTTCTTCACATACATAATTCTAAGCAAAATAATCAGGTCTTCCAGTATTTTAAAACTGGTTCTCTTTTTCTTCTTAATTGGTCAGGCTCACATTTTGGTCTTAAAGCGATGTTTTTGGGTCACCCACTGTTGTGAAGTTGACATTTTCCATTCAGTTCCTCACTGTGGAAAGCTGGGGTTCAAATTTGTTTTAGAAGCGTTGACATTTACAACTCTTTTCTGATCTTTTGAAATCTCCTTTGTCATTGCCAGAATGTTTTTTTTCCTCTAACTTGAGTAGTGAGGTTCTGCCTTTGATTGATCAATTTTATTCACATGAGACTAGCCAAACACTCACACCTGATTGTCCTTCCACTGATTGTAAACACTTGACTCTAATTACTGCTTCAATTTAACCACAGGTTTGTTATCTTTTTCCTCTCTGAGACAGACAGTATTTGATTATTTTATATTCCCTTCTTTTTAAACTAATCAGTCTTTTTTGTGGAATTAAACTGGTTTTCAACAGTGTACACACCTCCGTGAAATTTTCAGGTCTTTGAGACCAAAAAGATTGAGACTAAAATAAATAATGTCTAGACTGACCTTTTGTAACATATTCTAATGTGTTATACAGTTCAAAAGAAAAACAAACAAATCCGTTAGGTTGCAGGAGAGGTATGACTAAAGAATTGCAGTAATCTGGAGAGTTCCTCCTTTTGTTAAGTAGCTTAAACTTCTGTGATGCAAAAGAGAAAAAAATCCTAGTTATTTGTTTTATCACCTGAGGATTTTCAGTCTAACTGGAATTTTGCAGTTGCTATAATTTCATTCAATGAGGCAAAAAAAAAAAACACAACTCACTGTTATCAGAAGAAATGTAACTACAGACATTGATGCTGCCATCAAACTGATGTTGCTTTGCTAACATAAAGTGCTGTTTATTTCCCAAACAAAACTTTTGTAATTGTGACCCAAAAGCTCAAGTTTAATCTCGAACTGTAATATTTCTGTTGGAAGCAACTACCCCATGTCTCTTATTTCTTGAAGACAATTTTTTAAATTATTATTTCTGATAATAAGTATATTTGCTTTCTTATTGTGCAACGTTTTCTGGCTCTTAAATCTATTTGGCATTTAATAGGTGCAGGTTTCTTTATTAGTACCAGTGGGTAAATTTGTGCTGCAGTTGTACAGAATAGGCATCCGTAATATAATATATATATTTAAAAAACCCATAACTTTAAAGGCTAGAAGCTCTGGAATAAAACTGACTAAATTAATATTAAGTCTTATTATAGAAAATTACTGCAAAAAGTTGTTCATATAGCAACTAGTTTTGAACTGGCAGACTAGAAGTCTAATACCAGATGGCAAAAGTTTAAAATTGCTGGACGTTAGGAGAGTGTCGTGTACATATACACCTGGCTAGATGCTTTAACTGTGTGGTATGCAACAGTTCAACACTCAGCTGTGTTGAGCTCCTATTACACAGCTTGACCATTTCACAATGTGGTCCAGCGACTTACTTTCATAAAAAAACAGGCTGCCAAACCAAGAGGCGGGACAAAAACGACAAAAAACAACTTGATAGAAGCCTTTTTAAAAGTGACACAATAGTTATGTCTACATAAAGTACAATAACTTGCAGACAGAAAAATATGCTTATGTCCCTTCCTGGGCACTGCCTCTAAATTTCCTATAAAAAAGGTTAATTTTGAGTCAATAATGGTCCCAACATAATTATTTGTTTGCACCTGTTCAATTATCTTATCATTTTATGACTGTGGTTTGTGATTGGGTGTCATTTTTCCTAGAATTGTTTGCCATATTTTTTTTTTCCAGAAGCAAACATAGTAGTCCTTGTTTGTAATATTCTGATTACTAATTATACTTTAACTTAATCCACCTTCTCTCTAACTTTAATTTGCTCAGTCACGCCATAATTATCAAGCTCAATTCCTATGCAATATACCAGAAGGTATATTGCTCTGTTTAGTGTTGAACAGGGGAACTGTTTTCAGGTAATGAAAAAAAATCCATATTCAATACTTACAACTTAAGTATTTCAAGAATTATACTAAAATGCTACATAATTCTTAATGAGTTTTAAATTCTATTTGTGAACTATTTCAGTAGAGTTCACTTAAGCTTCTTGCGCTGCTGTTTCTACAATAATTAATGAAGCTGCGTATAATAATAATAATAAAACCCTTATCAAAAGTTAGAGTTAATCACAAAAACATTGTTTTATATAATGATGCACATGCAGGGGTGTGAAAAAGTGCTTGACCTCTTCCTGGTTTCCTGTTTATTGCATTCTTGATAAGGTCAGAGTTAGCAGTAACGATGCACACCTTTCATAGAGGATAGCCTTAAACAATATTTTTCTAAAAAATGAATCAAATAGTTAGTCCTGCACTGTTTTGATCTTGAACAGATGAGTTTTTGTTTGAAGTAAAATCTCATGGATCATCAATTTTAACAATCACATTCTGTTTTGCTTTAGAACCGGCCACTATGTAATATTTTATTCCCAAATTATAATTGACATCATCTGTTCTTGTGTAGGACAAATCTTTCTTGAGGGTTTTCAACTTTTTCTTGCTAATCAGATTACCTCCTCCCTCTTATGTATACTCATATTCTCTTCTTGTGCTTTGCATCACCTTTCACTTACCTTCTGTTTTAATGTGCTCTGGTTCTCCCGTTATAATTTCCTTTAACTCGGATGTTTACCTCATTTGCTCTCCCCAGCCATTCGTCTTGTATTTTACTGTCATCTTCTCTTCCATCTGCCTCACTTTTCTTTGACTTTGTCAGCTCTGTCTTTTCCTCCACTCTACTAAATCTCTACTTATCCCTTTGTGAGGATGTCTGCATATCTTTCTGTCTGATTTTGTACAATATTACTCCCTGTCTCAAAGCATTTGGTCTATTGTTCCCTCTTCAATTAACATTGCAAATCTCAGCTTCTCTTTGCTGTAACCTGGATCCAGCCACATGAATCATTTGTCTCCTCTGTTGCTCATATTAGCATCCTAACTATGCCATATTTTGAATCTTCTGATTTATGTTGCCGGCACTTTCTTCTCTGTGGGGGGTTTCTTCCAAGAATTTATCATGTGGCAGACCATTCATATTCAAGTCTTAGACTGTTGGAAACCAATGATGGAGGGGATATGACTGGATGTGTTCACCAGGCCAAAAAACAATGGCGTGTCCAATTAGATTGTGCTGTAGCTGCACACTCACGCTGCTGTCACTGAGCACTACGCAAATAAAATATACATTACTTCAAGGCCAGTAAGTAAATAGGTTTAAATTAGGGAACATGATTCACCACTTTGAATTTATGTGACCTCTTTTTATTCCCTTTCATTCTCGTTTTATAATCATGTTTACGTTCAGCATTTCAAAACTATTCAATTTCAGCTACATTGAATAGTAAAAATGAAGCTGATCAAATGCAAGTCTTTTTCCATGATTAGACCCACTCTCTCAGAAACGTGTGATTTATCTCTCATAGAACATGTGAGTCAAGTTAAACTAAAGCCCAAACCCAATTTTTAGACCTAAACACTGCAAATCTGACATTTTGCCAGGATTCTTCATACAGTGCAGTCATTCAAGTTACAACCATATATCAATGGATTTGGACAAATTATTGCAGTCTTTTAACAGATCAAAATCTGAAAAGTGTGGTATGCATTTGCACAACTAATAAAAGGGACCTCCTCAACAAGATGGTGCTACCACAATTTTTACAAAGACTACCAATGGTAAATAAGGACCAAAACGTGTCTCACATGGTACAGTAAAGGGGTCTGAATACATATCCATAATCAGTTCCAGTTTGTGTTGATCTAGCACATGGATGGATAAACGGAGGGAAACAGCAGACCTCTTTAGTTGAAGCCATGAAGCGTGAACCAATGACTTGGAGTTAAAGAGGTAAAATATTCAGACTGATGTCATGAGGATGACAAAAGACGGAAAGAAAGGCGGAAAATCATCCACCTTTCCACTTATAGATTGCTCGAATGACCCCTGGGCAGCAGCTCTTTCAGAGCCATTAGCAACATTGTAACCAATGGGAAAAAATACAGTCCATAAAGCAGCCACAAGAATTTGAATAAGCAGAAAGTGCAGCTTATGGACATCTCCTGATCATTTTCTAAACTCTGTGTCAAGACCTAAAATAATCTTACAATCAGTGACATGACAGAAGTACTAATATGCCTTAATGAGCTTTGGTCCAGGGATGACAGGACACATGTGCTCATTGTGGGCTCCCATATGACAGAAGTGCTAGTACGTCGTAATGAGCCAGAATTCCAGAGCTTAAAAAGAGAACTACTTCTGCTCAGGTGGGTGTCCCAAAATGACATGAAAGCTAATGTGTTTCAACGAGGCAAGAGGGACAACATTTACAGGACAGACTCTCTAGGTGGGAACTGTTGTGGTATCATCTAATGAGCCCAGAGTCCCCGAGGTGCCTGACGTTTTTGGGTCAAACACGTCACATTAAGCTGGAGAAGTTTTTTTGTTTTTTTTCCCCCCCCAACTCAATATATGGAGAGCTTTAGTACCTTAAAGGAATTTCAACAGGCTTGTTTTAAATGTATTTTATGTGACAGGAAAGATGTCCTGCCGACTTTACATTTGAAAGTAAAATGTTCAAACGAGACGCGACTTAATTTAATCAGATTTGAGGATTTGTTGAAAAGAAATTCTAATAAAGCTGAACTAAAGTGCGTGGTGATTTGTATCTGAAAAAACTGCAGGCATCCGTTCAAAGATGTGGCATCCTTTTATTGTCGCTCAACTTACAATTCTTGATGCAACAAACAAAATGATCAGCAAATATCACACTTATAACTCCTTTTTGATAACACAGTTGCTTAACTATTGAACTACTGCAAGTTACTACAAAAAAAAACACCTGTTCTGCCACACTATAGAAAGTTCCAACACATTAAGGCTCTGATAGGTTGTCATTGATCATGATTGACAGGCAGACCAGCCAATCACAGTTCAGACAAGTCTACTAGGCGAAGTCCAGCGAAGTGGTGGTATTTTCCACAAAAGCCTTATGCATCCTTGGCTCTAAAGAAATGAAGTCAATGCAAAAAAAAGAACATTTGAAAAGTGAAACTCCTGTTATCAGCATTTGGGTTGTGAATAAGACTGTCATGACACCGTCATAAACATGACATAACATCTGTCATGAACATGAGTAAGTCTTCATGAATATTTATAACTGTTGTCATAAAGTGTCATTCAGTTGATCATGATACTTTTAATACAAAGTTGACATTATTCAAAATGTCTTTGCTATAACAACTTGTCATTAACCAAGACAAAAATGTCTTTGTTATGGCAACTTGACATTAACCAAGAAATCATGACCTGACAAAAATTTGCTCTAAAAATATTACTGATTAAACTTTAGCTTTAATAACATAAAGTTACATAATTTTTAAAGTTTAATCAGTAATACTTTTATAACAAATTTATGTCAGGTCATGATTTCTTGGTTAATGTCAAGATGTCATAACAAAGACATTTTGAATAATGTCAACTTTGTATTAAAAGTGTCATGATCAACTGAATGTCACTTTATGACAACAGTCATAAATATTCATGAAGACTTACTCATGTTTATGACAGGTGTTATGTCATGTTTATGATTATGTCATGACAGTCTTATTCACAACCCGTCAAATAAAGTGTTACCAACTTTGTTCTTCCAAAATGTCCTTGCTTATAAACAGTGATTAAGCTCATGCTGGATTAGATTTGAATGCTTCATTGGTTATAGGTGGCACTGGTTCAGATTAAGGCAATATATTTGAAGTTTAGCTCTAAACTGGTTAGCTTTTTAGTGATTTTTATAATTCATTGAAATGCACCTATTCAGTTGGTTTCACCAGCACCTTTTTGTCATATTTTGGGGAACCAAGATCACTGCTGACTTTTAAAGCTATACATGATATGCTAATTTGATTTTGGTCTTGCCACAAGAGGGTTTCCATGCATCCCTAAAATGTGCAAACATCTTCAGCATTTGAACACACGAATGCAAAATGTGACACCATTATTTTTCTTAGAGCAGTGGTTCTCAAATGGGGGTACGTGTACCCCTGGGGGTACGTGGAGGTACTGCAGGGGGTACGTGAAGCTTTTCAAAATATCTTTAAAAAATCAGTAGGCTCCTCATAATAAGTCTTGGGAAAAATTATTTTGTAAAAAGTTCGATAAAATATAAATGTGTGTTCATGCACTGAATTTTATATTCAGTATTTAGTTTCAATATCCTTTAAAATAGGGCTGCACAGTGGCGCAGTTGGTAGCACTGTTGCCTTGCAGCAAGAAGGTCCTGGGTTCGATTCCCGGCCGGGGTCTTTCTGCATGGAGTTTGCATGTTCTCCCTGTGCATGCGTGGGTTCTCTCCGGGTACTCCGGCTTCCTCCCACAGTCCAAAAACATGACTGTCAGGTCAATTGGTTTCTCTAAATTCTCCCTAGGTGTGAGTGTGTGTGTGCATGGTTGTTTGTCCTGTATGTCTCTGTGTTGCCCTGCGACAGACTGGCGACCTGTCCAGGGTGTACCCCGCCTCTCGCCCGGAACGTAGCTGGAGATAGGCACCAGCAACCCTCCCGACCCCATTAGGGACAAGGGTGAACAGAAAATGGATGGATGGATGGATGGATGGATCCTTTAAAATAAAACGGTTTGACTGGTTTTATACCTTCCTAGTGGTCAGCGTCTTCTGTTTTTCTTTTTTGTTTAACCATGCAATGTTTGCAATATTGGGATGTATTTGTCAGGTTCACTGATATAAGTTGTTTGGCTTTAATAAATCAGACAGTGATTTTACAGCACTGTACCTCTTTTTTATTCCAAAAATGTTTTGCCCGTGTCAGGGGGTACTTGACTAAAAATATATTTTTAAGGGGGTACATCACTGAAAAAAGTTTGAGAACCACTGTCTTAGAGAATGCCTGCTTGTCTGCACTTATTAGCCTATTTGCTGGCATTAAGATTCTTTCTATTCATCTATGCAAAATGACTTTTCTTTAAAATACCTCATTTATAATTTATATTGTCCATGTATATTTTATAGATACTAGCATTACTGCTGGCTATTTAATTTTCATTCCCATGGACATAATTATACACTGCATAGAAATTCTGTTTGCCTTACAGAATTATTCCCCAAGTCTTTGAGAACCACAGCCGTGCACGGGGGGGGGGGGGGGGGGGGGGGGGGGGGGGAGGAGGAGAAGAATAACAAGTTTTTGTCAGATAATGCCAATCAAAAAAAAAAAAATACCTGGGTTGAAACAGTCATGGATAAGACTGTCCATGCAGATGGTCCATGGTCAAAACTAAATCTCCATACATGATGTAGCAGCTCCCCAGCACTTGAATTAATCAGCCAGTCTCGACGGGTGAATTTAGCGTTTTTATTTTTCTTTTACGGGTGATTCAGATCCACCATGATCACCTCAGTCACCGTGAAAACTAAAACATATACAAATATTAGAATACAAACATAAACTTCAAATACAAACAAAGCGTACCTCGCTGCTTCCACTGGGTAACACTAGGTGTTGATTTCTTCATGTCAAACAGCTGGACAGTTCAAGTCATTGATTGACACAATGATTCTACCAGCCTATATAGGGCCTGACCTCATTACCTACGGCAGCCCGTGAGGTACATACAAAAACTCAAAATACAGTATTACAAAGTGTAAATACCATTAAACAAAACAAAATAAAAACCAAAAAAAATGCTAATCAAAACAGATAAACATCCATAAACAATCTGCGACAAAAAATTCACTTTGAATAATTTACAATAAATAGTCTACAAATATAAATTATTTGGGCAATTTATTTTAAATGGTTCACCATCCGTTACACATGATTTACTTGCAGAAATTAAAGAAAACTGTGAGTGCCAATTGTAAAAGGGATGTGTAAGATCTATGACAGAGTAACAGAAAAAAGCAAATACAAAGGAAATTTGGAAAATAACATGGATAATCAGAGTAAAAATGAAGTAAGATGACCAAAGGGTGTAATGCTGCATTATTCCTTAAAGCCCAAAGATGGTATGGCTTTGCTTTGAACATGACAGGGATTGCAGATTAGAGATTTCCTTTCCTATGTATAAACTATAACTAAAGGATGTACTTAAGTCACCTTAAGTACAAATGAGTCTTAAACTCATAGTTTTACATTTTTTTTGGTTTTGCTGATTTTATTATTATTTACAACAAGGTTCATTGAGTGTCAAATATCCATTATAGATATGGACTGTAAAAGTAGACAAAGTTTTAAATTGAGTCAAGATTCTCCCCCATTTACTGAGTTATTTATGTATTTATTGTAAATGCACGTACACAACTTACTTGAGAAATGTGTTTGCATTAAACCCTGCTTTGTCATTGAATAGTTTTAAAAATATTGTTCCAGGGTGGGGTGATAACTAAAGTGTCTACAGGTGAAAAATGTGCAAAGGGATCCAAGACACCAATTTGACGTCAAGAATCAGCAGCAGCAGAAGGCCTCCCTGCCGTGTTCCCCCTCACCACCAGAGGATGTGTGTGACAGGAATGCGCTAGAAATACACAACAAAAACAAACTCCAGCTGCCAACTCTACAGCGTTGGAAAAAAGATTAACTTTGTAGAGCAGAATGGAACAGGAGGAGAGTACACTCTTTTAAATAAGAGGAAATTTTTGGATCAGTGGTGTAACTTACTGACTGAGGTTGATAGCTTTGATCACCGTCGTCATCATCATCATCGTCACTTTGCTCTGCACCAACTCCTAACTGAAGGTGAGGACATGGTACTTGCTGTGGTTGCTGCAGGGACATCCTAAGATGTCGCATTTCCTTCAGCAGCCCTTTCTCACGTTTTTGCTGACCTGCCATAAAGTCCTTCATCAAAGTGAGAAACTCACTGCCAGATGCAGTTGATCCACTGGGGCCAGGCTTTGGTTCACCTTCCTCATCTGATCCATCCGTCGTTGGCATGCTTTCCCATGCTTTGTCAGTAACCTGTTCTTCCATCTTTGATTGTGATCGAAGACCAGATCTTTGCTTCACCAAACGAGATCCTCTTCTCCGGCTCGCCATAATCCCACTCCTGACACCATGTGTGACGGGGTTCTATTATGATTTAGTCAAAAAAAAATGACTGTTCCAAGTCGGAGATCGTTTAAGAGGATTTATTCAGCTCTCACAAAGATGGCAGGTGCAGATCACACAAAAAGGACATCCAGAGCAGGTTAAATAATCATTAGTACCTTCACTTGCAATAGTCCATCACCTCTAGCGTGACTTCCTCAGGAGTCTAACCACAGACTGCCTCCTGTGGAGCAGAGCCCTGCTTTTAAAGCCACAGGCTCCGCCCACAGACAATCCAAACTAGCAAAAATAATAATTATTTCCAACTCAAATCAGAAGTTTGATTCTGATTTGAGTCAAACTTCAAATCAGTTTGAAGTTTGTAAAGTATACAAAATAATAATAATAGAAAAAATAAATAAATAAACTTGTAAACAAAATACAATACTCAATTTAATAGACAACACCCAGTGCGCTCTGATGACATCACCTCCTCATGTGACTCCCTCCCGGCACGCCACAATCCGGAAACACCCTACTTGAAAACAAAACCGGGAAAACGTATTAATGCTAAAAATAGGTTAGAATGAATGTTTAACTGAAGCAGGAACACCGCGTGTGCACCCACGATGAACCGCCCCAGTCCAAGCTGCAACAAAAGTAAGTTAGTGATTATGTATGCGTTTGTCGGCGTGTGTGCACGGTTGTGCGGGCATGCTGGCACGGACTCTAAGTCCCAGCTCACAGGGTCACAAATGTGAATTGCATTTTGTTTGTAGAAAATTACTTCAGTTTACATTGGCTTTCTTGCATCCAGGATAATATCAGCTCAATTAGTATATTACTTGTTTATAATAAAAATCCCATGCATTAGTTCAAATTAACTACTCAAACAGAAGGCAATGCATGTAATGCACCAGATGTCATGAGGTGCGGTGTGGATGAGTGGTGAGGCAGAAGCGATGGAACCAGGTTAGATGAATAATGATGATTTAATGTAAAATAATCCAGAATTGCGCAGTCCAAATCTCTAGCAGCACTGCTGAGCGGAAGCAGAGGCTCAACACGGGTAGCAATAGAGAACCTGACACACGGCATAACAGACGCCAAATGAGACGAGGACCCGACAAAGACACAGACACACAGGTGACACTAAATACACAGGGGGTAATCAGGGAACGAGACACACCTGGGAGTAATCGAGGGGAGACAGGACAACGAAGAGACTCAAGGACACCGAAAACTCAGAAATAAACACAGAAAAACACAGATCGCGACACCAGAGGAATTAAAACACAGACTGTGTTGCATTATCATCACAAACAAGATCCCTGGTAATAGTTTGTATTTTCCCAATTCATTAAATTTTGTAATCAAAAGAAGCATTGGACACAGTGAGGGAACAAGCTGTCTCCCAGCTACAACTTGAAGATGTTTTCAAATGCTGCGAGTGGGTGCTGCTGCCTCCAGGTCGGGGGATCGGCCTCTGCCTCACGCGGAGGAGCTCAAGTAGCCTGGTGTCTTGTTCAGAAATGGTGGGAAGAAGGAGCAGGAGGTGGACAGATGGACTGGAGCCCTGCTGTGATCTCTCAGGACAGGAGCCAAAAAGAGAACTCAAAATTTGCCAGTGCATTTATGTTCTAACCCATAACTTTGATTATGAGATGAAGATCATGACTAAAAGAACAAGGCCTCGGATACATGCGGTTGAAATTTGTTTTCGCTGTAGGATGTCTGCAAAAGTACTAAAACAGTCAACTTTTTGGTCCTTGAAGTGGAGAGAGCTGCTGGGAAGAAGGAGAAGTTTGTATTTCTCCTCCAGATATTCTCGGCCGCTGACCTCTTTGCCTTTTGAATAAGCAAAAGACAGGAAACTGGAGCCCATCTATATGAACAGTTTTAGTAGTAGCAGTAGATAATGTTCATAAAAAAAATGTTTTTTACATATCGTTATGTCCTGACAGAATAATATGAAACAGATAATTTGTGGGAAAAAAAAAATCTAACTCCTCTGGTTGCTCCCAATTGTCCTAATGCCATTTGCGAAAACACACCTCTCTCGGCTCCAAACAGCCAGAGCCAGGAGAAACGTCTCAGCAGTGTCAGTCATGCTTGTGTATGCACTGCTCACACCTTTCTCCCTACGCCGCTTACTTTGTTCAAACTGAAGATTGAAAGAAAGAAGCTACGGAGTGAAGACTGCAGCAGAGAAGAGAGCAAGCAGGACGGCCTTGTAGAACATGCATGTTCAAATAGTCAGGCTTTTCTCAAAACTCCTTACAGCAGCTCTAAGCTAAGCTTTTATTTAAACCTTTAAAGCCCTCCTCTACCAGGGTAGAGGTAGAGAATGTCTTTAAACACGACTTTCCACACAAAAGTCCTGGAACAATCTTGGAACAAAGTGTCAGAGTAACTCAAACCAAGAGAAGAAAAACAAAGAAAATCATTCACCCTTGTCAAAATTTGACTCTTTCTAAATTACATTTGTTATTTCATCTTAATTGTGTCTCCCTACCGTAAGAATATTACTAACAATTACTCTTGTATGTAATTTTTAGTATACTGCATAATATTCAGTGGAGGCAAAGGAAAAAATAGCTTGGCGAAGGTGGCTTTGATATGAAAACATTTTTTATTACAAAAAGGTCGAAAGCATTAATGTGCCTCTTACTGTGTAGGTGTTTGTGCTGCTGAATGGTGGCCGGCCCTGAAATATATGTGACCAAAGAGAACAACAACATATATAAAGCTGAAAAAAGAAGTGGGGGGAAAAAAGTTTGTACTGCCTGTGTACTTAAATATTCCTATAACGCACAACAAATATTTTGCGACCCCCTGGAGGACTCGAGCTCCGAGGCTCCAATCTGCTGACTCCGCCTTCTTCTGCTCCAGTTTCTTGTGACTGTAAGTAACTTTGATTTCTGTTTGTTTGCATGCTCACCTTTAACAAATAAGCTTCTCCCTGGAACACTGGCTGCAGACCCATAAATAACCTTACAGTATTTTGTAGCAAGGTTTTTTAGGCGGATAAAAAGCATTACATGGACAACTTTGAGACTGGTACATAAATACAACTCATTAGGCCACGTACTGTTCAACTACTGAGACTTAAGAGACACACCCTGCCTTAGTAAAGAACAGAAAAGATGAGACACAGATGCAGTTCATCTGAAAGTTCACCTCTTCATTTCCCTAAATAAAAATCTAGTGTGTCTAACACACATCAGAAGTTCCCCAAGCAGCAGAAAAGCACAGGTTTGCACAATATCTTGAAAGCATTGCAAAAGCCTCAAAAGTTTGTCAGAGAAGAATAGTGAGAAAAGAGAATAATTAAGACCGAGGCATAAAGCAGATATTTCAGAGGTTTAGTTGTGGGGAGTTTCAAAGCACAGCTAGGCTACAAAAATAAAAAATACCACGCACACTATTCATCCTATCAACTGAAATGTATGGAAGGCCATTTCTGCCACTCTTAAAAAAAGATCTCATTATAATGAGGTAGTTTTCTCATAGAAATCACAACTCTACAACACTTGATAAAATGCAGAGGTATTTTGATATGTCTATGAATATCTGTATTACATTAACTTTATTTTTTGTCACACTATAAAATGCAACTCAAAGCATAACCTTTGCTACAACTCATTAAATTGGAGTCCATATTTTCTTTCGCCACACCTGTGCAGCTTGATTTTCGTTTGAAACGGCTTGACTGAGACATTTGATAATACTGCCTTGTTTCTTACTCCTGAGTAAACCGTTAACATTTAATATTATATGCTGTTGAATAAATACTTTAAATCAGACATATGTTTCAAGCAGGTTTTTGTAATTATAGGCAGAAAGTGTGGGAACAACTTCTAATCTCATGGCAGCTTTAGTTGGGTTTGTTCAAACTGAACTGCAACACAAGTGAACAATTGTTAAGTCATTTTATCATTAGGCAGTGTGATGTGATAGTGAGATAATGAAGCCCTGCTTGGTTGAACGCGACACAGATGGTCACAACACAGGCAGCACTAATTAATGTAGACTGTGTTGTGACAGTTGGTTTCTTCTTCAAGGCTCTTTCTACGTGATTAGGGATCCAGAGAAAATGAACGGTCCAATTTTAAAAAATAAATCAATACCTTTTAAAATGTGCTAGAGGGTAGGAGAGACCTTTTTCATTTTGCAGGGTTGAACTTAATGAAAAGTTTGCTCATAATCTAGTTTGATCCAAAGTAGTAGATGTGAGAATAACATGAGGCAATGTAGACCAACGCATGCATAAACAGCTCTTATTTACAAAGCAAGGTCCAAAATAATTGTTCAACTGTTTACCGTAAGAAAGGAGATTATTGTACGGATAAAATAAATTATGTTAACACTAAAGATAGAAGAAGTTCAATGCAGAGATTGCTGTGGTGACTGGGTTCCAAGCCCAAGGAAATGAGCAAACGAGCCATGCAAGGCATGGCTGGTCACCTGCTCCCAGCAGTGAACTGTCCTGCAATCCTGCATTCCTGACTCGGTCAGCATGCTCAGAGACACCGACAGCCTGGTGCAATGCACAGAAAAGAGTTCATGGGGTGTGGGGGCAGGCTTGATGGGTCTGGCTTGGAACCCGTTAACTGCTTATAGATCTGATTGTTGTTCTTGTCAGTTTAAAAAATATATATATTTCAGCTGTTGTAGTTGAGTGAAGGTAATTATTTACTTTGCTGATCATTGCACAAAATATTTATAAAACAGCTTTTGGGTCAAGCACCTTATGCACTTCATTTTTTTGTTCTGTGCATGTAACTTATTCTCTTTAATATTTAAAACAAAACTTAAGAGTACAGGTGTGACTTGGGCTGACTTGTTGCTGGCTGAGGAGAGAGAGAGAGAGGCAGAGGGGACTAGGAAATAAATCTAACACTAGAACAATTAGATCTGAGAAGCATAAGTAAACTAGAGTTACAAGGAATAACTAGAGACGAGAAATAAACTACAATCAGAAGAACTGAACTGAAATAAAATAGAAAGAAGACTGATCTAATCAAAGAAAGAGGAACACAGAATAAAACTAGAATCAATAAATCAAATTCCAAAACAACTCAACAACCCAAGATCCTAACAAGATCAAGGTTTCTTGAGACTCAGAAAAAACTATATGTTTAAGTGTAATTATTACATTTAAAGTGATTTTGTGAGGTTATGTTACAGGAGAAAAATTTGATTTTTTTTCTCACGCTATTTTAGACATCCTTACTAGAGGTGCCCATAAGCGTGTGATGATATTTTCCTTCCACTGGTCAATTTTAAGCTATTCTACCAGGAGAAAATATCCAACTGTTGCGATTTTAATGAGACACCAATACAGTACCTAGGGCCTGGTGAATACATTGTGCATGCCCTGACCCACAGGGACATTACTCTTCTGCTGCAACAACTCTCATAAAAACATCCAGAGAGTTTCAAATGATTCATGCACCAATATTTTGGCTTGCTGGCATTCCACTGAGGCTCCTTGACATGACCAATATATTCCCAAATTCTCTCTTCAATTCAGACCATTCAGACACACACAACCCCCCGCCTCCCTCCCACACACACACACACACACATATATATATATATATACACATATTTATGTGGCACCCTTGTCAACAGATCAAAAATTCATGTAAATTACTCATGAACATGTTCAGCCTGGCCACACGAAAACAATCCCATGACAGACTTAGAGAGCATATTTCATATTCCTATCACACATGTGCCAAACAATAACACTGACATGTTCTGTATTGTCATATTTTCAAGATGCTACACGACCTGTTTGATAATAGGAATATCTGTGAATATGTTCCACTGAGTTTTTACAGAGTACTTTGTTTCAAAACTTCAACTCTGTGGTTGTTTGTGGACAGCAGTTGCTGAATTGAGAGCCCAGTTTCTTCAGTTTTATTGTAAGGGTCACCAGTATGTAGACAATGCAGTGTATGATGTCTCACATAACCTATTATTGTTTGGTCATGATGTATTAATCTTTGCAAACGTTTCTCTTTAGAAATCTTTTGCATTTTCTAATGTTACAACCAAATACTTGAATTATTGTCGCTGAATTTTTTTGTGAAAGATCAACATAAAGTACAGCAGTGGTGTACAGTTGAAAGAAAAGGATGTTTTTCAAATCATAAAATTATAATCTGAAAAGTACTGTGTCCTTTCTGAAGCAGCAGTAGATAATTGTATATATGAAAAAATGTTTTTCACATATTTGTTAAAACTGACACTATGTTGTGACACTATGTTGAGACAGATAACCTGTGGAAAAAAATATAGTTCCTCCGTCTCCTCCCGGTGGTTCTACTGCCTTCTGTCAGAAACAACCAATCAGAGCCATTAGGAAGGTCTTATCTCTGTCAATCAAGCTCATGTAAGCGCTTCTCCCTTTCTCTTTTCTGTGCCACAGCTCCTTCCCCATAGCGGATCCTGCTGTAAATGCCCATGCTAGTTAAGCATGACCACCACTGACAGTGGATAAACAGGTTTTCTGCAACAGTAGCTTATTTGTTGAGTTTGCTGTGTGAGTAGAAAGCACTCACATGGCTGGGTGACTGACAGTCTGAATCAATTTTGAGAAATAGTAAAACACTCCCACCCTTATTAGCTACTATAATCAGCTAAGAAACAATTTTTAGAGCTGGGTGTTAAACTTGTTCCTTCTTTTCAGTACAAACACAATCCGAAATACTGTAGTTTAGACAAACTTACTAGTCACTAGTCAGGTTTTGTTTCAAATGATATTTTCTCCTTGTATTAAAAACTCTGGGATGGAAGATATAAGCAGAAAAGGTAAATTAATATCAACGTATGCACTCACGAAAAAGCGACTGAGCATAGAGCTACAGTTCAGTCCGACATCCACAAAATAAATAGCTCCTACCATTTTCCCCTCTCCGACATGCACACGTACACACAGACCCTCAAGACTGTAATAGATTTCTTCATCATCACTGCAGAAAATTGCCTATGGATATACATGCACATCCTTGATACATGATTATTAAACAACAAATAGCAGACTGAGAAGTAGCGGAAATCATTTGGTGCCCAACAAAGAAATGGCTGAAGAGGAAAATTGAGGGACAGAGATAGTGTGTGTGTGTGTGGGGGGGGGGGGGGGGGGGGGGGGGAATAGGGAAGCGGAGAAGATGATTACAACTCTGTATTGGCAAATGCACAATATGAGAGCGGTTTGCCAAATGACAAGAAGATAGTGTAATATTTACCAAACAGGTCAATGATGGATGCTCAACCAACAGAAGGGTTATGACAAGTAAGGAGGCAAGATGATAAGATGAAAAATACTGCGGGGAGGTATAGTAAGAAAAATAACAAAGCATTTTATAAATGGTTAGTGGAGCAAGTGACAGATATTGTCACCTCTATGAACCTAAAGAAAGGGAGGGTAGAAAAGGAAATGAACCTAGAAGAGTGAAGAAGTAGAGGTAAAGAAAAACTGGCAGACTAAATCTTACCTTGGTCACAATAGTCAAAACACCACAGCCATTTTCAGTGCACATATAATTAATCCACAACAAATTTAATCTCAGTGTTTTAGAAGGCAGTATGGTATCATCCAGTGAAATCAATTCATGAAGTTAGAGTCAGATTTGATTGCATATGCTATAATTTAATCACTTTTAAATCTCCTATGTATTTTTTTTAACTTTCAAAGACTGCTTTTTAATCATGTTAATACTTTAGTATTAATCACAAGCATACTTTAGTTACTTGGCCAATAATGTGCCAAAGAAACTCTGCTAAGTGGACCAAATGTATGAGCCACATTTCTAGACATACCCACCACTGAAAGTGCTTTACACTAGAGCCACATTCACCACGCTACACTCACACACGTGAACATTTATACACCAATACGCAGATTAGTAATCAACTACTAATTAAGTGCATTGCCCAGAGGCACAAAGACATGTGGCAGATGAAAATTGGAATCAAACACAACTTTTGGAATGGAAGATGATTCTGCTTCAACCTCTCACCACAATGTAGCATTTAGCTTGTTTTAAAACTACAATGATCACCATAAAGGAAGACTGTATGCAGCAATAATTCTTTGCTGGGATTTCTCATTTCCAAATGAATGACTAAATATCAGTTTCTCATATCATAAATCGACAAATTATCAGGGTGACTCTGAAATATCATGTATTTCTAGTTTTGCTTTTGAATTACTTATGACACATTTGTTGAATAGATCTTTATTTGTGAGCACATCACTTGTGCTCTTTCATTCTTTATCAAAAAATGCAAAACCTGAAAACTAACAAATAAAGCTAAAGAACCAAGCTCTTTACATGGGACTTGTGTAAAGTCAATACAAAATGGCAGCGTGCTTTCTAATAATTGTAGAGATTTAAATGTATAGGTGCTCTGGTTTTTACCATCTAAAATACTATAAAATTTGACATCATGTGTATAAAACCAGACATGACATGGTTCTTTTTTAAACCAACAACCAACATGGAAAGGCTTGTGAGAAAAACACCCAAAAAACTCTGGACACACAAAGTAAAAGGCCAGGTTTTATAAATGTGTGTTACTTTTGACAATACTTTAAAACGTCACTTAAATTCAATATACATTTTTTTCCACTTGATATTACATCTGCCAGGGTTTTTATGATGCATTGTTACATGGCAGGGGATCTAACTTCTAGACCCCCTGCAATTTAACAATAGAAATGTTAAAATCAAGTTTGAATGAAAAAAAGATGGAAAACCCAATTTAGTTTGTTCTCTTAATTTGCTACTTATTTGCTCTGTTCATGCAGTCTATCTAATATGAAACTGAAGCAATAATAGCTATTATGTCATTTTTCAACTGAATTGTTTTATTGTTTCTTGTCTTCCAATGAACATTTTCTAGCTTAATTGTTTATAATTAGGCTTAAGCATTTATATAGACTATGAGTTAAGGGTTAACGCTTAATCATACAGTTGTTTTTTTTTCAGACATAGTCCTCATCAATCTTAAAATTAATATCCACCTTCTCAAGGGTAATACATGATCTACTACAATGTGTCATTATTCATCTAATACAGACTGCTTACACTTTTGCAGGACAACATAGAACATGGAAAATCAAAAGGCTTATCAAAAACTTTTCACTAACTGATCAATGACATCTATACCGCCGCAACTAATCAAACTGAAGTCTATTCTTTTACAGCAGGACAGGTAATTCAGTTTGTCTATCTACTTCAGCTGAGCTGCTGCCAGCAATAACCTCATGCTCTTTCTTGATAGATGATTCACTAGGACCTGTCTTATCGTTTTAACCTCATCATGCGGATGGGTGAATCCACTGAAGGAGCCACTGATAACAATGTAAAGTCTGTTTTACAGCTGATAGACTTCAACGAATCTATTTAGATGTGTTTCTGTCCTCTCTTAAAATCTACGTGAGACCACTAAATAGTTACTGCTTCCATTGAATCTGTTTTTTTTTTTTTTTTTCTTTACCGCAGAAAGTATTCCTGGATCAGTAGGGCTGGGTTTTCTTCATACAGTCACAGCAGATTCTGGTGGAGGGTTTTTTCTATTGAAAGTGGCTTTGCTCCTTCCCACTATCGAAGCATACGTAAGTAAAAAAGTTTTCACCAAAATCAATGACTAAATGCAATTAATTAATTCACGCTCGTTCCGAGGGAGGCAACAAACTCAACTACTTGTCACATATTTAGCTTCCTTCAATAGAAAGCATTTAACCAATGGCCATTAGATATTGAATTCAGATACATTATGTTATATCTAGTATCAAGTTAGATTGTATGTAATTTAATATGAGTATATATCATGCTTATCTTATAAAACAATAGTTGATGACAAAAATTTGAAGGTGTTTTGCAAGTAAATTAATTGTAATGTTTTAATGGGAAGCCTCACAAAGTTAGGCTACATTTCTAGATAGATGTTAGTCTCTGTATTAGGAATAGAAAAAAAAACTCAGGAGCTTCATCTAAAACTGTAAATTATTTCATGATATGAAATAGTCAAATTTATGGTTTCAGAAAAGTCAAAGCAGCTGTTCTCCCTAAAGCAGGGGTGGGCAATTCTGGGCAGCTCCAGACCTCGAGGGCCGGTGTCCTGCAACTTTTAGATGTGTCTCTACTTCAACACACATGAGTCAAATAATGAGGTCATTAGCAGGACTTTGGAGAACTTGACTGCACTTAGGAGGTGATTTGGCTGTTTGACTGAAGTGTGTTGGACCAGGGAGACATCTAAGAGTCTCCCTGGTCTCCCGGTGTCCTTCGAGGACACCGGCCCTCAAAGGCCAGGATGCCCACCATTGCTCTGGCAGGTTTAACATATTCAAAAATACATTAAATAAAGTTAAGTTTCTTCTTTATTCAGTCTTTATTGTTAAACCTTGCAGCAAATGTCATCTCAGTTCTTACAAAAGAATCATGTTCAGTTCATTTATAGTTACCTGAAGTTCTATTCGGTTCAAATTCAATTTGTATAAGTCAGGTTGCTGGAAAAGGCCTCTTAGAATAAAAAATAAATAAATTCATTTAATAAGTGAAAATCTATTGATCAAACATTACTATCGTCTCCTTTTTGTGGTTTACATTCAAAAAATAATTTTAATGTAAAATTACAGGAACCATTAAAGTCGTTCTCAAAGGTTTAATCTACAACCGCAATGTTTCAGCTTTTGAATGTTAAATCAGTAAAGCCAGACGAGGTTTGCAGTACATTCTGAGATGTTCTTCTCCACAATTTAAATTAAAAGAAACACAACACTTATTACACACTCACAAAATAATGCATTCATGGAGCAGTGCTGCTACAAAGTGAAAGCCAATTGCATAATTACTGTAAGCTCCCTTCCTCTCCCATTCTGTCTGATCACCAAAATAATTCCGAGATGGAAGCAGAATGCAAATAACGCTGTTTGCATCTGTGTGTATTTCTGTGTTTGTACGTCTGTGTGTGTGAGAGAGATAATCAGATGCCAACTGAGCTGTGAAAGTGATTGCTGTGGAAGCCAGTGTAAGAGAGGGGACAATCAAAGAAACACAATTCTTATCAAAATTTCACACACGCACACACACTGAAAAACTGTACAGTTTGTTAATAAAGCGAGTTTTGATCTAAGGTTGCAGTTTGGGAAGCAATTTGGATTCTTCTGTTCTTCACATGACTATTAGATGTGCATAGGTCTCGTGTACAAAATATCAACAATATCACAGCAGAAGTGGAAGATGGAGAAGCAGATTGTGGTGAATCAGCAGCAGTATCACATTTGCAGATGAGCTGCGTCATTGTGTAAACTTTAATTGAGTCTAAAAGAAACAAAACAGCTCCATTCAAATACAACTCTGACTTATATACCTGTCTGCCAATGCAAAACACTTTAGCGAAGTTCTTAACTTGAGATTTGCACCATTTTCAGTTCTTTGATTTTTGACAAAGTCCTTTATAAGAAAAATGTAGCTGTGGCACAATTTATTCTTGATTTTATGCAGAAAACAATAGATTTTCTCCACATTTAGTTTTAACTTTGCACATTTTATTGCTTTTCTTTGTGTACTTATAATTTTGGCTATTTAACATGAAAAACTCTGGATGGATATTTGAATACATGCAAATGTACATATGCAAAGATTGTACTTGTGCTATTAAACGAGTTTCTGTGGAATGTGAAAATAAATGTACATACTGTACATTTATTTTTGTTTCTTTCCAAAATGTTTATATGTTTGCATACTTGGCTGAATATGATCATTAAGCACTGATTTAGTGGTCTTTAGTTTAATTGATAATAAGCAAGACTAACTTATCAAGAGGGATAACATGACTGTTGACAAGAAGAAACTGTACAGTATAAGTTTTTATTTTCATTTTCATTTTTATTTTGTTGAGAAACACTGCTTTAGTGTTATAAAATGATGAATCATTGCCCAAGTCTGGATATTCAAGGGATGTATCTGGGTTTGGCAGTCCTCAAATTTGTTGCAAGGATGATTTTGTTTTGACTAAAAAAGTATTTTTAGTATAAACCAAGATAAGTTTCTACTGCCAACTTGCATGGAAAGTTTAGGGTATGGATTCCCTTACTCAAAAATTAATGCATACCAGCAAGAAGAGCAGCCAAAGAGAATTCCATTAACACTCAGAACAGCTGAAACTGTTATATTGAATTATTATATGGTGCCACTTAAGTTCATATGTATGTGTGGACATACCTGCACATATGGAGAAGAAATGTTATATTTAGTACACCTTTAAAAAACATATGTAAGCAAACAAAACTTGGGAAGGCACAAGCGGAAAAAAAGAAAATTAAAAGCACTCAAAGCTTAGGTGTTTTCTCTCCTTTCCCATTCTCCCTCCCCTCATTAAATATCAAGTATCTCAGGGAGCAATAACACAAGGACAGACACTCATAGAGGGGAAAAAAACAGCTGCAGAGTGCATATGTGCCATCAAGATTTAAATGTGTTGCACCCTTGCATACACAAACAATATTTTAATGCTTCTTACAGAAATCTCAGTCCCCAAGCAGTGTGACAGTGTGTGTTCAGTTGCAGAGATTGTAACCATGGCTTTACTTTAGTGAGTCTCAGATCTGTAGCCCATTGCTTTTCTGTTGCTGTGTGTGTGTGTGCACCCGTGTGTGTGTGTGTGTGTGTGTTTTTTTTTTTGACTGCTTCTGTCCAGCTTAGTATCAAGGAAGTTACTTGTTAAATCACCTGAAAAGTGTTGAACATCTAAAATGTATGAGTCTAAAAGGGCCTAGAAACCACACCCATGTGTCCTGGCAGCAGGTTAAATGTGAAGAGGAGACATTTTTTCAGTTTTTATGGCAATTAAAGGCCCTAAATCTGAATATTAATTATTTCTGGGATTTGTGATATCTCAACAGCTCCATGGATATGAGAAGAACTGCGATATGGCCTTTCAGCAATGCTGGGAATAATTAGGTCGGAAATTCACTGTTTCTGATGTACAGTATTAGTTATCTAATGCATGCTGGACTCAAAGCCTTAGAACTTTTAAATATGAAAGCGATAACACCAAAGTGCTTTAGAGGACAATTACTTGGCGGTTGCACATTTTAGGTCCATTGTGGTGTCAGAAAGATGTACTGTATATACTGTTTCTTACTTTTCTTGGGCAGAGATTCAGACAGACATTGTATTAATTGCAGAAGGGAAACACTAAAAACTAACAGTAGCAGTAAAATCTTCAATTGCCGAAATAACACCACACCTGGACATTTCCCAAAAGTACAAGCCTTGTTGGTTCATTTCTACTTTGTACAACATAGTTCTATCCACTCACTGTTTAGCTGTCTACTTGGAGATTCTTTAACGTAAGAAAATGTGTCGAAAACTTGGCCTATGGAGTGGAGAGGAGCGAGGCCGGGCAAACGAGAAAAAACAAGAAATAAACATTATTTACACAAACCTAACATCAATACAATAAATGTTACTACTGTAAGGCATATTTACATCCATAGAAAGCATTACAACTAAACAAGATAAATTTAAGAGTAAATCTAACTTAGAGCATTGCCTCTCACGACTCACATTGTGAGCTCCAGGAGGTTTTCAGCAGCACCTTGAGCATTTGTCTCTCATTGCTGCTCCACTCTGAGCAGGAGACACAACAGGGAAGGAAAGTGATTATTTCAAACAATTTAATGCTGGAAAACAAGGATTCTAGAAGAATGTTCAACCAAATGCCAAAACACCTTTGGAATAAGGAACTGAAACAAGAAACATTTGGTCTGTAAATCAATTAACCACAACATAATATCAATAAATCCCATTTCATTGGTGATGGAATCCCTGGTCTCCATCGTATTCGTAAAACATATATAGACAAAATAGACAATTTGTTGTTTTTGTTTTTAAAGGGTGAGATTGCCTTTTTTTTTTGCTTCACATCATGTTTGAGAAATACTTTAATCTCATATGGCAGCCATCTTTGAGGCGCAACTCCTCCCTGGAGCTGCAGTTTCCAGGCCTTTAAGCTTCAGCCTTAGAGAGCACCCCTCCCCTGCGGCTCCCCCACCGATCAGCTCTGTCAGATTAGCCAGCAGCAATTGACCTGGCAGAGCTGCACATCTGCTGAGCTCATTATGAGCTACTTCCCAGTGCAACACTGGTAAAAATGCCGTTAAAAGGTTAAGAAACACATTAATCTGCGCCATTACTCTTACTGCAAGAATTCTTTCAAAAAGCCACACCCACAGCTGCAACACCAACTGCATACAATGGGTTCCACACTACTTTTTCACTTTTTTGCTAGAATGCAGCTTCCAATGTTTCTGTTGGGGTGGTGGTAGGGAGGAGGCTTGAGGGGCTGACGGGATAAAAATCAACATTTTGATGAAATTAACTTAAAAGTACAGACTGTATAGCAAAAGCCGACAGATTTATAACCCTGTACACTTATTAACTCTGCACCGAGCAAGATCTTAAAACACACCAACAACTCTGCTAACCCTATTAATGTAGCCTCTGGCATTTAATGCCAGAGCACAAAATGCTCTCATTAAAAATTTGTTACTAATATCTTGGCTTTGCTAGTGTGGAGCAGATTTAAGGGCAGATTGAAGAGGAAATAAGGGTAAACACCAAACTAAAATATGGAACAAACCCATTATTTTTAACTCCTTCAAAAAACAAACCAAAACCCAGTTTTTGTAGGCATTTCCTTTCAAGAAGAACTTCTTTAGTAAGTGGTGTAGCTTTGTATTTTGCTGATAATTACAAAACAGTTGTACAAGGTGTTTGTTTACTAAAATTTAGGACATTAATAATATTGCTCCACCAGTGCTTTTCCTTTTGACATTCTGACCAGAAAAGAAGCTAGAAGAAATCTGTATTAGTTACTTTACCATGTTCAAGCATTATGGTGTTATAAGAACACTTGATGATAGATTATGTTTTAGTCTGGCAAAGGGTCTTGTATTTTGAACAATCAAGTGAAAAAATAAGCTAAAAAGTCAATTGATGTCACTTTAAAGTCAGAGGGTGCTTATTTTCAATCTCCACCACTGTACAAACTGTGAGTAAATAGTCTTGTTATTTTATCAAACCAAAATAAAAAGAATCAAAATTTTTGCTGGTAGACGATTTAACGGAATCACATATAGATTGTATTTTACAGTGGACTATGAGCAGACTATTAGAAAAGAACTTAAATAAGTCAGCAGTCAACAAAGCAGATCCAGAGCAAAAGGTTTCCAAGCCAGCCAGGAATCGTAGAATGATCTGTACAACATGTTCAATAGCAGAACGCTCTTTTTATTATACAACATTAAGCTCAGAACAAAATAGCCAAAGCTACAAAAGTTCAAATGAGGAAATAATCATCCATCTTCCTGTTCCATTTAATAAATATAGTGATTTTTAAGCAAACAAGTCAGCACCTCTCATCACCCACTGGAGTTTTCTTGCTTCCCTAGGGATGAAGTTTAAGAAGCCACTATTTACATTGTTGGATAAATTAATTGTTGCCCCCTAAACCTAGTAAATGGCTGGCCCACCCTTGGCAGCAACAACTGCAAATCAAGCATTTAGAATAACTTGCAACTTTTAGTGATGTGGAGGAATTTTGGCCCACTCATCTCTGCAAAATTGCTGTAATTCAGCAACCGTTCACTTTGGATGTTGCTGTGGGGTCTTCTGTAATCTCCTGGATGAGTCGTCACTCCTGGGGACGTTCACTTTGTCTATACTGAGAGAAGATGGAGATAGGGCTCCAAATCACAATGTATAACTGGATGGACTACACACTGGTTTGTCAAGTCTGTTGCTCATGAGTGCAATAGTCTATTGAGAAAAATAGTTGGTAATTAGCGCAGAGTCACCAAGCTAATATTGAAGTGATAATTTTTGTTGGAAGCTCCTGCAGCCCTCCTAGGGCTGATTGTGAATAAAAGAGCATTGTGCAAGCTACCCAATATATGAGACAACCCTGCTGATTATACAGCAAAGTTTCAACTGCAATCAAGAAATCAAAAACGTAGGCCCATCTTACCCTCTGCAACATTCTTTAAAATCAGTCTGGTTACATCTTTCATATTGATTTTAATTCCTTTCATCCAACCACCCGCTGCTCTGAAACATTTTCAGTCCTCTTTGGGCCCCACGCCGGCATCCTAAATGAATATTCTGTTGAACAGAGCAGCGTATCGACTGAAACTGTCCTTTCATCTAAACATATTGGTCAGCAGCTGCTTTAACTTGAACCAACAAGAACTGGCACATGAAACAGTGAGCAAAAAGGCACAATCAAAATGCACCAGACCGTCACTTCCCTCCTAAAAGGTACTGAGAATCAGTGATTCTATACACCTGGTGGAACTGTAAAACTGCCTTTGTTTATTAGGAAACTGAGGCTTTAATTAAGAAGACTTTTAAAACTCTTAAATTGAGTATGCACTACAGTTACAAATCACATCACAATGCTCCTAGTGAATGCTAAATCTGGTGTAACTACATAGAAAATAAAAGACTTCTATGTGGCAGCATTTATTAGTGAAGTCAAATAAGGTGTTTTACTTACTGTATACAGTTCATAACAGCCTCTTTTTGAATCAAAGTCCTGAAACTGCAGCCTTGTGCAAGTGCAGAGGCATTAGTTGAATGCAAGACATGAAGAGGTTTGAGTGGAAATAATGTTAACTTCATAATCTAGCACATTACTTGATAATTGCACAATGACTTTTACCTCAAACTCCTACAGTGAATGAAATAATATTGTCTGTTAAACTGACCTCAAACTTTAAGTTAGAACGGAATTAAATAGCAGGAATATCAAGTTGACTTACATTGTGACCAGCATTAAGGACATTTTCTCCCACTGTGATATCGAATGCAGAAAGTTATTGCTGCAGCATTTGTTCCAGTCACTTACTTTTCACATGCTCCTATCTGGACCTGCTTGAAATTTCTTCTTGCATATTATAGTATGGTGGTGCTCTAGTGTGTTTTTCTTCTTTTAAACTGTAAAACTATCTTTGACTCGCATTTTTTAGTGTCAATTTTCTTGCTTAATTTACAAAATGTTGTACCTTTTCGAAAGCCTGCTTCTTAGAGCCAAACCACTTACTGAACTTACTTCCGTGTCGAGGTACTGAATTATCTAAAGATATTTAAACAGTGCTCACATGTTTCAGTCATGTTGCAGTGTCCTAAGATAAAGACGTTGCATCATTAAACTGATGATATCCCATGTGAAGCTTTATTATGCAAAAAGCTATTCATTTGTTGCTGGGGATAGAAAACTTACAGGGTTCTGAACCATTAAGATCTTTTGAGTATCCAGAAAGCAAATCAAATTTCAAGAATTTTACACAACTTGTGTTGTCAAGCAAATGAAAATGACCAGCCGTATGCCTCTGAGTATAGTGTGAAATGAACTTGTTTCAGTGATTCAGCATTGTGATGTAGTCCTGGTGAATGAAAAAAATCACCAACCAAATTATTGGGCATAATTCCCACACATACTTATGTCTGCTCTGCTGTTTTTACATTATTATGCTTGCTTTTATAAATATTGGATCAAAAACCTAACATTGGTCCAAGTGATTTTTAATCAGTGGGTGTTTTCTTGAGTGCTCCATATTTCATTGGTATGACACTGTGAATTGTGTTTGGATGTTTCAATATGAGCTCTTATACATGTACTGTACATGAACTAGCCTAGTGAGGTGATGAATAATTTTGGCTATTTTGGAAATGTTTTAAATATGTGTGATTTGCATGCCCAGTCAAAGGTCTGGGGATTATGAAAAGGTGGATTCTGGGTGCTTTGGTAAAAATGGATGGGATAGTAAATTCTGAATATGTCACCTGCAGATGTAATGATTGTGGCTTAGGGTAGGAACCATTGATCCAACGGTGGCTGATTTAGGAGTATTTTAGTAAATGTTGATGACTTGATGCTTCTTGTCATCTTGGACACCCTCACTGATCTGGACAAGGTGTAACATTTGCAGACATCATCAAATTGATTTGTGTTGCCCACTTTGACTATAAGTCAATTTAAAGTGCTTTACAAGATAACATACGGCTACATTTTAGGTCAGTCTAGATAATTGGTTGTTTGGATAGAGAAGACCCATCTGTCTTAAGAATGTCTTTTCACTGGCCAAAAGAAAAAACAACCATGCTCTTCAAAAGTGTGTCTTACTAGTACAGGATTTATAGATAAATATATTCAGCAGTAGATTTCAGTGACTCATTTAACTACAATTCAGTGCATATATCAAGATATCAGACACATCAGGAGACATCCTTGCATGGCTTAGGTGAGCGGTTAAATGCCTCAGTGACAAGTCTCCATATCAACTAAGTGATTATTCCAATCACAGCTTGCATACAATCAATAGCAAAAGGTCACACACAAAACTCCAACACGCAAAGACCGAGCGAGGCACAACAAATCCATGCAAACATGCAAAATGGAGTCACAGCAATATATTTCCTTTAATGTAAAATGGATACATACCCTGCCTATGTAAAAAAGCCCCAATCACACTGTTGGATCTGCATGTTGAGCCACAACCCCTGAAATGCTCCATATTGAACATCAATGCACTCATTGATCACACAATCTCAGACCAGCAGGGCTGCTGAATGTTACTTTGAGAGCTTAGAAATCCTTTTTGTAGATCAGATCAATGTATAGATTGGCCTCCTTTAGTAATTTTTTATGTCTTACAGCAATTTTATGTCTATGTACTCAAAAAATCAATCAGTCATATGAATGAGTAGCATCTGTTTTCTTGTGAAAAAAGCTTATGATATGAATAGGTAACAAAACATTTTATTTTCTCCTAAATTTGAACATCTCTTTTCTATTTATGGCCCTTGGCAACACACAATAACACACTAAGCCAATAAACTGTCAGGAACACAAAGAACGGCCCATTTGTCTATGAGAGCTGTAAACTTTTATTTCACATAAAGATTATAATTAAGACATTGGCACTTCATTACCATTCTGACCCCCGAGGACACAGTAAAATGACCTTGGAAGGTAAAGCAACTCTTTGAGAAAGATTAAAACGAAAGGCAAGATTTTACGTTGAAAGGTAATTTTGGTCCTATCCCAGTGGTTATTGAAGAGGAAAATAAAGGAGGAACAAGATGTCATTTCTCTAATGAAAGGTTTAAATTAAAGTGGAAGCTAAAGTGTTTTATCGGCTTGCAAATGTTAGTTTTAAATACTGATCTTCAACATATGCCATAAGTTAAAGTTAAAACTGGTTTTCATCGCCAAAGTGTCTGAGCTTTGGCTCTTTTGAAAAGAAGAAATTGCAAAAATATCAGTCTCTTGACATACATAGTTGCTTGTGACGTACTCCAAAGGATTTGGAACTGCAATTGTGGATTCAAAAAAGTATTGATCTGTGGTGAATTAATCTACTGTATATGCTTGTAACACTTTTTGTTCATTTATTTATTTGAGAAGCCATTTATCATTGTTTAATATTTTTTAAAGGGCGCTGAAATTCCGACTAGTACCAATATAAAACTGGTCAATGTGTTTCTCTTCATTAGACAGACCCTGGATCTCTTACAATATGTAGACTGGAAGAAGAAAAACTACATTCTATTATTTTCTGGGTGAAATTACATTAATTTTAGGTTGTTATCATTCACACATTTTCCAAATAGCTGCATGTCTTCAACAGATTTACTTTGAAGAACCTCGAGATAAGCCCCTTATTTCTTATTTCTTTTCAGTGTAGTAAATGTCAGGCATTGCAGGCCTAACTAAGTAAGCCAATCAGAGGTGGACGGCGGATGGTTTATTATCTGTGAAAGTGTCCTCTAATCATTTCATTATCTTTCTTTCAATCATTTTATTTGGTTTCTTTTTTTATGGTCCTCTTATATCTTAAAATCTGCCAAAAAGCTAAACTATATCATGAACATCAACAAGGTGGCACGTAGCCGCAAAACCCATCAACATCTCTTTTGAACAAACGATCACTCACCCACCTTCAGTCATCAGCTGTTTCCTTCCGAGCATCTTGGCCGAACTACAGTGCATGTTTCTATGGTGACTAAATACTCCTCACATGATGAGTCTGGTAATAGCGCTTCTTGGGAAACAAATAATTGCATATTGATATATCTGTGCTTGTGTCTTGATTATAACTTAAGATGCATCAATGCACCCCCCCCCCTTTGTTCCGTCAATGTACTCCCTGATGATGCCTCGCTGAAACCGATTTGAAGTGGATTGGTCAGCTGTCACCCTTTAGTGCTGACAAACAAATTGAGGCTTGATGTGCATTTCTAGGTCTCCCACTTTCACAGAATCCTCCCTCCCCCTCAGGTCTTCCTGGATTTTATAGTCTGCCCATAGGTGGGCCACCTAGGTGGCCACCTATTAGAGAGACTCCAGTCAAACAAGAGGGCTTGCTGAACAGAAGGTAGAAAAACTTTATGCTGGTCGATTAGCCATAACATTAAATATTAGGGATAACAGTGAACACTGGAGAGCTGTTATATTTGTAGTAGTTCCTAGCTAGTGAAGAACTGCAAAATCAAATTGCAATGCATACGTTGGAAGGAGGGAAGGAATAAATAACAAGGGCACCAGAAGAACTAATCCGAAGACAATAGAGGACATCTGAGGTTGGGAGCAGGCAGACGGACACCAGGAGATGGAAAACAGCTGTGCATGGAATTGGGAATTGCCCAATCAGTCAGTTTACTGAAACTCTAGTTGACGATCAAAATGAAAAACTATGGAGACTAAAGAAAAAATATCAAGTGAGGTGGACTGAGAAAAATGGTTTAGTGATGTCAGAAGTCAGAGTAAAATGGGAAGATTGGTTCAAGAATGCAGAAAGGCAACTGTTAAGGTGGTGCTGAAGGTAAAAGGACTTTGTACCACAGTGACATGTGACATGGGTGTATTTTTTCTGAAGTTTCTGGAGGTTTTTCAAATAGACATCTTACTCAATATTAGCACAGATTTTTGTTCTGCCTGTTATATAACATAACCCAAGTTTGTGCCACCTTTGATGGCAAATACTGTATAAAGTAGACCAGCCAACAAGCACTGAAAAACACAAGGGCCCATTTGATGAAAAATGCACTCAAGCATCTCACTGAAGAACACACAAATACAGGTATTCACAATTTGAGCAAGCTGCAGGTGGGACTAATTGTCTCAGCATGGTTACTTTCCCCCAGTTGTACACGCTTGTTGTTTCTCATCAGCTCCTGTCCTTTACTCCTTTCTTCGTCATGCTTCACATCTCCTGAACTCAGGTGTCTTCTCATTTACTCTCTTTTCAGTTCTACTTAAGTTTTGACATTTTAGTCTGTCCTTTTTCTACAATCTGACTAAGATGCTACATCAACACACTCAAAGTCTATAATTCTTTAATGAGATAACATGGTTGAATCAGGCCTTCCTTAAAACAACTCCAACAGAGCAAATTTTGAGCAGCAACCACATATGGTCGTTCCACATGTTATTAGTAATAAAAAAGATCCCATAACTTTAATAATTGAACATGCTTTTTGCAGAAGTCTTTCCTCAATGTTCTATTTTTCTACTTTAACACCACTGTTATTCTCCAAAAAATGTTTTTACCACACCATGTGAGGTTCAGCACTAACAGTCGACGTTATTAAAAATTAGCAAACTGAGCAGTCCTGCAGAAAATTAGCCAGTGGGCAAGCAATGTGTCTTCCCAAAACTTCAGAGAAGAAGATGTTACCCAAAACGAGCCTGTCATCACGGAAAAAATCCAGATCAAGGTCAGATTTTATTTCCAGAAGAGATTTAATCATGACTGCCTCGCAGGTGGAAGGCCCAGCGAAAAGTGGATTATTAGAGAAGGTAAGGGGGTTCCTAATATCAGTGGGACTACCATAATGAGTGAGGCATGAATAAGGGTTCATTATCAAGGCAGGAAATTCATTTGTCCAAAGTATCTGTCTCAAACTGAGAGGGTGTGCTGATAGACTGGAGGGCGATGGAGCCTCAGCGGGCAACAAAACAATTATCTCCAGAGTGATACTGTCTCTGTTGTGATTAAGGACCTCTGACATCTCGCTCAACAGCAGCAGCAGTGAGCACTGATCAACTGACAGAAGCAGCATCGACCAAAGAGCAATGGCATAGATGACAAAATATTCACGTGATGCAATTAACTGCTATATGACTAGCGAGACTTTCCAGAAATGTTTAATGAAAAGTAGTTGAAAATTGTCTAAAGGTTTACTGAACTTCACCAGATTTCTTTCTAAGATGGAATATGTGAGAATACTGCTAGCAAAGATAACGTGACCTGAAGACAGTGCTTTAGGAAAAGCTTCTGAAGTATGTCAATTGTTATAATCAAGTCAAATTAAGGAATGACATGCGTGTACATCAGATGACAATTATACATTCTGTCCTCTTAATTTGTTGTCACATGGTTGTTCTAAAATGTAAGAGAAGAAAGATAAAGCTCATCTACAATCCAGCACCCATCCCAATTTCTCCCTTGGCTTTTTCATCATTTGCACATTTTTCAGCACATTCGAGATGGAAGAAGTGCCACTGACATGATGTATTGCCAGTGACATTATCAGAAAATGAATATCTGAAACAGAAAAGAGGCAGCAGGAGAGAATAAGAAATGGAGAACAGTCATAAGGAGAAGATGAGCAGATGAATGACGGAGATTCTAAGGCAATAACAGGGAAACCCTCAAACGGTGGCTGGACGCTGAGTGATAAAGTATTACAAATGATCGAAGAGAGACAGGGGAAAGAAAGACTTCTACCTTTCTATCTCAGTTGTCATCTTGTCCTCACCATTTATTTTCCTTTGTTTCCTTTTTCTCTGACATTCTCCTCATCTGTCATCCCTCTTCATCTGCTCCCTTTAAAACTCTCCCGCTAAACTCCTCAGGATCATTATCATCCCCAGCTTTCTTCTTCCCGCTTCATTTATTCATTATTTAACTACTTGCATTACTTTTTTGCATTTTTTCTTTTTGCCGATTACCCTTCTCGCCTCTACACTGTGTCATTCGTTCTGTCTCTTCCCTCTTTTTACAATCTGCATTTCCTGCCATCTGTTGCATCTCCTCGGGTTTTAGTGAGTTGGGGTCCATTGTCTTAGTTGCCTCTTTTTTACATTTTCTGTTGAATTCCCTTTTTTTTCTCCCCTCCTTTGTCTCTGCTTTCTGCCTCGTTCCCCTTCTCCATTAAAACGTCTTTCTTTGCTTTCCAAATTTCAGTAATAAATTGCTCCTACACATCCACACCACTACTTCTCGTCTATTAATTCAAGTACTCCGTCTCGTAGACTTTCAATCAGGCTGTCGTTTTCTATGCCTACTTAAGTGTTACAAGTGAGAAAAGGCAGTGTAGCCCCCTAGAACATATTGAAGAGGGGATGAGGAAGAAAAACAACCGAGAAGACAAAAGTTTTAACTCACAGAACTCAACCAGAGCAGAGCCCACTTGGCTTTAACTTAACAGTGGCAAAGGTTAACAGAGAAATGATTAAAAGGACCTAAAATTATGAACCAAACACTGGAGCCACTCTACCTGGACACCAAGGTAGGTCCCTCCATTATTCCTGTAATACCCCATTATTCCTGTTCATGAGTGCAGATGTTTGGAGTCCAAACTGATGAAAAACTAATATCTTTGCTATTGGGGTTATTCAAACGGTTCTGATCAAATGGAAAGAAAAGCAGCAATCAGTGTTTTGCATGGACACTTTTAAATGTGCACATTCATGGGTGGCATATACACTTTTTTAGTTAGTAGCAACTCTTTTGCTGCTTGGTCACAAACAAATCAGTCAACCCCGTGGAAGCAGATCAATATGTTTCAGCATCTAGAGGTGGTGAAGATAATATGCTGAAGTTCAGAGTATCAGAATAGGGAAGGACAAAAATGTAGGTGATCCTAAGCGTAGTATAGTTCCTGTTGTCAAATGAGCTGATCTGAGTTTTGCAGAAGTTGCAGGATTAGGTTTTTCATGCAAAAACCATGTCTAGGGTTAATAGAGAATAGTACAAATAAAGAGAACGTATCTGCTAGTTGTGTGGATAAAAATGCCCTGTTGATGTCAGAAGAATGGGGAGACTAGTTGGAGATGAAAATTCAACAGCAGCTGAAATGATCACTTGTTACAACAAAGGGCTGTGGAAGATTCAACACATTGAATCTGCTACAGCAGAACAAGACAATGCTGGGTGCCACTCCTGTCACTAAATCACAGGAAACTCAGGCTGCGAGGCTCACCAATCACAAGTGAGTGTAAATCTATATTATTGGGGTCCCATTGTGGATAATGCAAGCTTTTATAATTGCTTAAATGTTCCTATGCTGTCTTAAACTTCATAGAAATCAATCAAAACATAAATCATACTGATTTGTTGTTGTATCCTGGTTCGGTTGAAGCGTGTTTCAGGCAGGAAGCCTTCAGGTGTGTCTGTGAGAAGAACAGGGATAAGTATGAGGCAAAAAAGCAGCTTCAGAGGATTTCATTCTTTCACTTATAATTTTTGTGTTTGATCACTGTGAAGCACAGATACAGTTCATGTTGGATTCTTTAAGATTATTTTATTTCAGAAATAACGTCTTCGTCCTAGCATTAGATGTATACGCATTAAGAAATATCAATTTAATTGCTTAAAGTCTGTCTGTGTTATGTTCCCTGTTTCAATTATATATTTACAGGATCATTAAAAAATTGTTGAACAACTCTTGTAAAGATGTTCTCACACTTAGAGCTTTAAAATAATCCAGCTGGTGGTATATTTATCTTATTTGGTTAAATTATTTGGATATTTATCTTGCTGAAAGAACTAGTAAGGATCTGTTTTCACTTGTCTGGCACAGATGAACCCATTTTTATTTAAAATCTCCCTGTATTTCAAAGAGTTTACAATGCTTTTACTCCCACAAAGTTTCTGGTGCTTTTGGGAAAAAAAATAAGGGCCACAGCATAAAAGATCCTCCACCATTATTAGCAGTGGGTGTATTTTCACTTATTCATTCTTAATTTATTGACACGTTGTGAAATCCAGGTGCAACCCTTACCTTTCTTCACCATTCATTGTGAGTGATTGCAAACTAAACTTGCATTCTTGGTGGTCATTTTTCCACCTATTTTAATTCTTTTTAATTACTGCTCTGACTCTAGATATTGCTCACATTAGATAAGTAACTATTTTCCTGTGAGCATTTACAGAATAATAAAGACCACCACATATGGTGTAGTTGCTTGACACATTCTCTTGTCTTTCTTATTCTGAATAATGGCCAACATAAAAAGACTTGTGTCACATTTGTTACCCATGTGGAATACGAATTCCAAGATTGAGCAAAACTTCCTAAAAACTTCAATAAGCTTGAAAATAGTGAACAAAAAGTGATTCATTTAATTTGATCTTTTATGAATTATGAAAAGTGTCTAAAATTGAAGCATTAGACATTTTAGTTGAAACATTTTTCAACATGAGATTTTCCCCACTTACTAAATGTATTCAGAATAAAAGTTATATTAGCCTTTCTATATTATTAGACTTTCAAAAGGTGTGGAGCGCAATGCATATCTGATATTTACTTTTATTCAGAAAAAATATTGAAGGTTCTAATATGCTTCATTAGTTTAGGATAATTGTGTATTTTCTGAAGAGTAAAAGCAATCTGGAGAGATATCACTGTGATAATGGCTCTCCTTGAATAAAAAAAGGCAAAAAAGGTCAAACACTGACTCAGGTCTTTACAATTGTCACAGATTTACCACAAATATGTGAACTTTGCCAGTGACGCAAATGTTCTGCGAAGCATGTGGGCACCTGGATTAAACAGGAAGAGGAGACGAGGAATTGGCAAAGAACTTTTTCTTTACTGTCAGAAACTCTTGCCTTTCAAAGGCTACCCACATATGCCTTTAGTTAAAACACATATATACTATATATATATATAGATATATATATGAAGAAAAGAAACTACATCTATAAAAATTTTATGTTTCACAGCAAGGCTTCCTGTCCCTGAGGTCACATCTGGGGAAAATGAAGGTATGACAGTCACTAAAATGGAGAAGAAGAAACACCCAGAGAGGAGAATGGTTGGGTGATACAGTGGAAGAAATGTCAAAAAGACACTGAGAGTTTGACCTCAAGGTATACTGAATAATGGATGCATGAGTGGGAAAGTGGAGGAGAGAGACATGTGTGAGTCACTTTTTCTTTCACCTCTTTCTACTCCTTTGCTTTATTTCTTTCCCTCACGTCTCCTCCTCACACATTTGTGTTAAGGCAAACACTAAAATGTTTTGATTAAGCTAATGTTTGCATTAAAATGTTCTACTTACAATCACGATAGCAATTTTACTCAGAATTTGGTTTACTTTATTAAAAGAAATGCTCAAAATTCATTCTGATGGATGCCTAAACAGCACAACGATGACTATAAATGACTCAATGTCCAATTAGTTCTCTGGGAAAAAAAAGTTCTCTAAGTGTATTTGTTTTTTTTTTTTTTACCATGTTCAGTTGAGTCCAGGGGGCGGTGAGGATGAAGGTCAAGGCAGCAATGTTGTAAGACATAAATAGAAAATTCTGATTCTTGGAAAGAATCCACACATGTTTAGTGTTTCCAGGAATTAAACTAAATTGCATCAAGGCAAACCTCAGGAGGTTTGAGAACAAGTTTGTTGGCATGTCCAGTATTTCAACAGTTTCTTACCGATATTCTACACAAGAAATGATTTCAATTTAATTTACCTTAGCTTTTTCATGTAGTCTAATAGTCAATCACAAGTTTCATCCCAAGACATGTTAAAAGACAAACAGAGACAGTTAAAGAAAGAAACTGTCCACATTATTTGTCTAATAATGTAGACAATTTCAGATTCAGAAGATTCAAAAGATGTAGCAGATGTAGTTCTTTTTTATACAACTGTGAGGGGAAAAAATGACGCAAGTATAGAATGATGGTGTTATTGTCATGTATTTAAGTTAGACATGGTTCTGCATCCTAAACATAATCTTAAAAGGTATAAATAGTAAAAATAATTCTCTGGATGAGATATCTAAAGAATCAGTACAGGCAGAGTTAACACATTGTCTGAAGGAAACCTTCGTTACGTTTTAAATTGCTTACAAGTAACATGTTTGACTTTCACCCACAACTACCTTCAGTCTGAGTGGCCACTCAGCAGAAAGGTTAAGAGTTAAAATCATTTCCTGATTCCTGTCAGACATATTCTCAAGCTTTTCCCCTACATTTTTATTAATTGATTGATTGAGTTGATTTTAATTCCATGTACAACCTGTGGGGATTATGGTATTACTTCCTGCTGGTTTCTTGAAAAAAACTTTTGGGAGTGGATTTTGAACAAAAAAAAAGAGAAAATTTTGAGTTAATTTCTGTTGTGAAGTGTGGTGGAAATATAGCAGACCAGAAGCAGAAAAAAAACCTTATTAAGACTTTGTTTGATAACAGTTTTATCAAACTGTATGAACTATTCTAACATGCATACTTTCTGTAGCACTGATTTGGTGTCCAAATGGCAGAAAACTGTTCTTTCAGAGCCAAAGCCACAATTTTCAATGCCATTAGAGAGTTTATTAAAAAAAAAACCACACATTGCTGTGATTTTGTGGGACTTAACAGATTACAGGTATAAAAAAGACTAACAAAAAAACTAATCTCCTTTTAGCAGTTTCAGAGATGTTTGATGAAGTAAATCATGTTACAGATCTGAAATATGATGTAAAATAACTCTTCATTATAAAGCTGGAGAAATCCTAAAAAGTAATGAAAAAGCTTTAGGCACTGCCAACACCAACTATCCTTCCTTCCTATTTATTTGCATGACTTTCGTTTTGTTAATTAATAAGCATCGGTTTAGAAAATTTTAAAAAAAAAATTTAATTGCGGAACAAAATTGTCTCAGTTTTTAATACAAAGAACAGTCTAATGTTTTTAAGTTAAATGAGGTGATTATGGAAGCACTGGAGCTCATTTCCTTAACATTTCAGAGAATTCGACCAAGTCTCATTATGACTGTCATTTAGCCACTTCCAGGTAATTTTGCTCATTTAGGAACTAATAACTGCTGTGAGAGAAAGATGATTCATTCATACAATTTTCTCAACCTATTTTTTTCTTTTTCTATATCGTGGAGAAAATGCTGGAGTCTGCCCCGGCTGTCGCCTGGCTGCTGTGAGGCAGCGTCAGTGGTTCACCCAGGCATGGCACCCGAAGTGAGGCTCTCCTTCGGTGGGGTGCAGCTAACATGTCTATTGTGACTCCCGTTTGATAAATTAATTCAAAGCAAATATCCTTGAGATAATGGAGAAACGTCCCTGTGACTCAGACATCATGTTGGACTTTATAAATTCGGTAAAGTGCACAATTTTGCCAAATTTGACCAAATTTAACACACCCACCAACATAGCAGTTGTGTTCCAACTCCTCTATGCCAGTGTTTGACAAGGAATCCCTGAAAAACTGGTTTGAGGTGCAGATTATGTTTGATTTTTTTTGGTTTGTTTTTTAATTGCATGCTCCATTTTAAATCAGTGCGGTTTGCGTTCAACCTTGCATCATTTTGCCCAGAACTATTTGTACAAGATGCATAGGGAATAATTTTCTGTGGCGTATGATTCGGACGGTAGGGGAAAACGTTTAAGATTTCAACCAATCAGAAGTAGAAAATGATGCGTTTGTCACTGTAGAAATTATTGCGGGTCTGACCGTCCCGTTCCGTCCATAATCTGTCTTGGATTAATAACGAGAGATTTCATGTGTCTGCAACTTTTGATGCATGTTGCATAGCATTTCACACATGTGCCTGGAATGAATGAATGATTCATTAATTAATTGATTACTTTTGTAGAAAGGTTTGCATCTTTGTAAAATTCTCATTGAAATTATATTTTTTAGTTGGTGAAGTTATGAAAACTCTCATAAGCCACTGAATTCTACATTGAAATTTAATGAGTTTATTAAAACCCTGTGGCATCAGATATGCGACAAATTATTTAATGACTGAACCATCATCCAAATGGAAAAAACCAGAACTGCCGTCTCCCATTCATTGTCATTTTATGCCTTAAAACTTCAAACTTGGATTTGCCAACTTAAAATTACTTAAAACATTGTTTGTTTCTTGGAGTTAAGTATTTTTTTTATTATAAAGTGCTAAAATTTCCCTCTGTTGTACAATAAGCACTTTTTCTTCTATTTCTAAATATATTTTATTGTAAATTATTGGTAAATGATCTGTACTGGTATTGTGTTTTTCAAGTCCAGAGGATCCTAAAGAGCTTCACATTACATTCAGCCATTCACCTGTACACACGCTCAGTTATCTGAGAACTTCTGAAAAAATATTCAGGAAAATATATTACACCTCATTTTAATTTTTTACAGTCTGATAGTTGAGCAGTGCTAAACACCCTACAGTATATGAAAGAGCTCATCCCCCTATGTCCAAAAAAAGTCATATGACAACCAAACCTCAAACAATACAAAATGGCAAAGAGGCTAAATGACTTATAACCTGATCACCCCTCCATTTATAATAACTCAGATTTACTTGAATTATTACATTCTTTGCATTATTAATGTGCATCAATATATCACCTAAATCTGTGTTTCTCATTCCTGGTCCTCAGCACCCGTCGTCCTTTATGTCTTCGACGCATCTCTGTTCCAACATTACTGAGTTAAATGATTGCATCATCTCTTCAGCATGCCACCAAGTGCTGCAGAAGTCTATTAATCATTTGTTCATTACAGTCAGGTGTATGGCAGAAGGGCAACACCTAAAATATACTGGAATGGTTGATCTGAGGACCAGTTATAAAACCTTGAGCCAAATGTTTTCTACTAACACTGATTTCTGAGTCAGTCATTACAGTATCTAGTGTGCTCTCAAGACTTTGCACACACAAAAAAAAGCATTCCACTGAAACTTTAGGAAGAAATGTTCTCCCCTTTTCCAGCTCTATGTGAATGAGAGGGCAGCAAGTAGCTATGCTGTATGTTGTATTTCTTACTCTTGAATGAAATTAAGACACTTTGGATTTTGTATCAATCAGATTACCTTCTAGAGACCACAAGGTTTAGTAATGTTAAACCACCACATGGTTACTGTCGCTATAAAAGTAGCAAAAACCGGTCTGATCCTGACAGACTTCCAGTATTTTTCCAGTTGCAGTGATAATGCCCAAAGGTGCAGCTCCATCAGAATGACAACCTGTGTGGTGTGTCATATTGGCAAAAACAAAAAAACAGCCACTGTCCGAGACAAACAACCATGCAGACATGCTCTGAGGTTTAATTTGGAATGGAGAGTTAACTTTACAAGATGTATGCCTGTTTTATACTGGAAAAAAACCAAACAAGTGTTACACAGATGACACCTGAGACCTTCTTGCTGAAAGGCAACATATCTAACCTGGCATAAATTTAAAGAACTAAACTAAAAAAAGAAAAAAAAAGGACCTTGATATAAACCCGTCCTTTGGCAAAAGGGAATGATGGTAGCCTCCAGCTTTCTGACCCCTTTATATTTTTATTCATGAGTCATTTTAATTTTTAGGATTCCTCAGGCAATTTTAACTTAGATGAGGATATATTAATAAATCTTAAGTTATTAAGACTTAAGTGAATAGTGTTCACTTAAGTCCAGTGAATAGTGTTCATACACTTTGTTAAACTGAATAAGACTCTTGCTGTATAAGTAGTTGTTGATTTGAAATGTCAACAGCCTGAAGCCAAGTTAAGACGTATACGTGCTATTAAGACCATCACAGAGGAAAGTCAGTGAATTGTAAATTGAAACTGCCTTTGGCTCTAAATTTTTAAACCAGCAAATCTTTCTGTCAGAGCATTTAAGAAGCCTGATAAGCATGAATAGAAAATGAAATAACCCAATGAGTCAGACATTACAGTATTTAGTGTGCTCTGAAGGCTTTGCACGAAAAAACCTAAGCGCTCCACTGAAACTTTAGGAAGAAATGTTCTCCCCTTTTCCAGCTCTATGTTAATGAAAGGGCAGCAAGTAAAAGAAAGAAAACTTTCCTTTCAGTAAGACATTTTGCTTTTAACTTGATTGAACGCTGGCTGAAGCGGAGTGTCTTTGTTTTGATCACAAATGATGACAGGATGGAACATGAGGTGAACAGGTAGATTTGGGCTTCGTCTACAGTAATGTGGGCGCCACTCCAGTGTGTTGTGGTGAAGAAAGAGTCGAGCCAAGCAAAACCTCTGATCTATGTTCTGACTTTTACTTGTGGTCATGAGATATGGATTATAACGGCAAGAACAAGATACTGAATACAAGTGGTCAAAATGACCTACAGTACTTGTCATAAGGGAGGAGTTAATTAACGTCCTTTACAAATTCAGACAAATTATATCCCTAATGTTGACGTTCTCCACTATATCTAGAGAAATACAAATTTTTACACACTACTGTCATGTTTCTTGCTGTGTTTTAGTTGCAATGTAATAACATTAGGAACGTTTGAGTTTTCTATCAGCGTTACAATGTTCTAAATCATGTAACATCTGTTTTAATTGATTTAAAAAAAAGACTCTAATACATGGGTTTGCTCCAGACTTTCCACAATTGTTCTTTAAAACTTTGGCTAAAATAATAAAGATCCTACATGTGTTTTTACAAATAGATGATCGAATAATAAATTGAGGATTTAGCCGTTTCCCAATTTTTTCATAGAATAATTGCACTAAATTTCCACAACAGAATGACACTGAAAGGTTATCATTCCTTCATTATTTTTAGCAGCTCAGACTAGCATCACTTTTCACGTAAAGAGCCTTGCAAATATTAAACACAACTTATAATAATGAAAAGTGGTTTAATAAGTGTTGGCAACATTTTTGAGAAAGAAATCGGTATCGAATGCATCACTGTTCAAACATTTCTATAAAACTAAGCAACTATAAAAACAAAAAAAGCCCAACTGACGGTTGCTGCATACTTGTCACGTTAGAATATGTTCGGCTCAGATTAATTGTGAGCCTCCCTGATGCCTAATTCTGGTTTTGTTGATAGCTGAGGGAAACAGAAATGTTATTGTTTAAACCACAAACATGCATTCAGCACTTGGTGAACTTTTCTTTGAAAACATAGGAGTTAAATACTCCCAGACATATTATGAACTTATCTAAGTTTTGCAGAATGCATCACCATAAGGAACTATACAACCTGAACAAAATCAGAATTGAACCCAAACAAAAGAAATCACAACTAAAAAATAAAAGAAACATCGCTACTTATAGAAAACCGTTTATAATCAGCTGTATTGTATTTAATGATGTCCCTATCTCGAAAAAAGGATATAACTGGTATATGGAGCTAAAACTATGGAAACTGAAAAGCTGATCTTTTTCAAAGAAACAGTTTTTCAAACACATATGCACACACACACACTTATTACTGATATTGTCAAAAGACATTATTAAGGGGATTGTTAAAGAACTCTAAAACCATGAGTGTGAAGGACATTGCATTGAAAAGACTTGCATGTTCAGTGCAATGTGGGAGTGAATGTGACGTTTTCTCTGCTTCATTTTTTTAAGTCTACTTTGATTAGCTGCATTAAAGCTACAATGCAACCAAAGTAAAGCGTTTTAAAAATGGCATTTAAACTCACTAGTTTTCAATCTCAGTGAAGACAATCTGTAAATACTGGAACAAATGGATTTAATAAAAACAAGTGAAAGATCTGATACCAATGGTTCATGGTTGTAGCAGGAGTAAACTATGTTAAACTATACTGATGTTCTTAAATCAATTACTGTTATAATTAATCAAAAACCCTTCTTCTAACCTTAAAATCAGCTTGAATGAGAATATTTTGCATTGAGCAATCTTTCACACAAAATAGGTTGTGTATGTATTATGGATATATTTCACAGTCCAATATAGTCTAGCATGGGTGTGCAAACCTTTGAGAGGCACTATTGATTTATATCATCTTAAACTAACCAAAGAACAAGACATTATTGCAAATTGAACTCTATAAACTATTAGTAAAAGACAAAACTGTGGTGATTTCTGTGAATTGAACATTCAAAATATTTTCTGCACCAATAATAATTTAAGATTTACCAACAGTTTATTGGTCAGGAGTTTAGAAAAAGTGTTGTGGTGTAGATCTGAGTTCAAACAGATCTTACCGCACAACAGGCGGTTTGGAAATGTGCCAAATGGGCAGTTGCCCAGGGCAGCATTAGCATCAGATAAAAAGGTGCAACTTAATCTTTAAGCAACAGAAAACCCTAAACAGGTTTCCTAAGAGGGGTTCCCCTGGTTGCTATTGAGAGTACAGACAAGCTTATGGGATTTGTCCAGGACTGAACTGCCAGTTGATCCTCCTCCAAAATACAATTTTCTCACTATAATTGTTTAGAAGGTGAAAGAACAGGGTTGGGAAGGTCATCTACTCCCCCATTCATTTGAAAAGCACCATACCGCTGAACCCCAGCTCAGCTGCCCTCTTTCCTGATGAGTTATCACAATCAACCAATCCGAGGCGGACTTGGAACGAAAACACAGATATGTCATAGCAAATTTAAAAAAAAATCTATTATGCTATGGCTCATCTAAATTTGATTGTTTGGCTTTCATACACATTTGGTTGTGCATAAACATCATTGCAGTACTTTGATAAAGCCATCTTCAATGCGAGAGCTGACAAGATATTCCATATGGACACAATTTATTTATGCTTCATTAAAAATGGTCTCATAACTACTTTTCTTTTCAGCATAATGAAGTCAATGATCTTGCCAACTATACTTCAAAAGAGCTACTGTTGAGGTGGGATTCCTTTAAAGAAAACAGGAAAGATGGCCCTCGCAAGGGACCTAATGAAACACAAATACCTAAATGTCTCTCGTATGTGGCGGAGCTAAAAAGTTCCTCAGCACCTGCTGATTTTATTGCTATTGATAAAAAATAAAAATTCAACACAATCATATTTCTTAGATGTGTTTATACAAATGCTAATTAGACATAGATTGACAATATGCTAATAGCAAACTCAACTTTAGACACATGCATCCTGAGGGAATATTAGCACTTGAAGTAAACATGTGTAATAAAGCCTTAAAGTGAATTGTTGTTGTGGTAACAACAATTACACAATTGTTGCCCAGAGCAGCATCAGTTGTCGAAAAAACTTTTTTTTTTGACATAAGTGGCATCTTGTCGAAAAAAGTGACGACAAGATGCCACTTTTTTCATCAATTCTGCAGGCTACCAAACCTCACTGAGGTTACGCAGTGGCGTTACGCAGTGGCGTTACGCAGTGGCGTTACGCAGTGGCGCTACGCAGTGGCGTTACGCAGTGGCGTTACGCAGTGGCGTTACGCAGTGGCGTTACGCAGTGGCGTTACGCAGTGGCGCTACGCAGTGGCGTTACGCAGTGGCGTTACGCAGTGGCGTTACGCAGTGGCGTTACGCAGTGGCGCTACGCAGTGGCGTTACGCAGTGGCGCTATGCAGTGGCGCTACGCAGTGGCGTTACGCAGTGGCGTTACGTAACCTTAAAGCTACTTTTATAGAACTTAGTGAGTAACTAATGTTATTCACCAAGTAATCTTACTTAGTTTAAGGTGACTTTTGGAGAACTCCTGCAAAAACTGTCATCTTGTGGTCACCCAGTTTCCACTACAGCAATTTAGTTAAAGGTCAACGTGAATATCATTAAATGTTTCCACAACAGCAATTCACTTTAAGGTTAAAGTGATTTTCTGTGGTGGAAACTGGGTGACCACAAGATGGTGCTTTTTGCAGCAGTTCTCCAAAAGCATCCTTTGTCCTTTCTAAATTACACAAAAATTGTTAGTCACATTTAGTCATTAGGAGTTGCTAGGTATGCCGTAAATTGTGTCAGACAAACTTAAGGTCTTCCTAATCGGTGAATACTTATATATTAACCATGTCTTTTAGAACAACATCAATTAACTCGCTTTCTATCTTGGAGCAAGGTGTGCTGAAGAGGAGACGCATCTAAATGTTGCAGGAGCCCGGCCCCTTAGGACTGTAGTTTGAGACCACTGCTTTAAAGGGAATGTTCTACAGCGACACAGACAGACTTTTTGTTATATTTCAAATTATATTGCTAACAATAATCCAGACGCATCGTAATATCACTGTTTCACTTGTACCACGTGCAAGAACCTTAAAATCATAAAATATTTGCTTGCTTATTTTATGGGTAAGCGTCTGATTCAAACTATAGTATCTAGTTTCCTCCAAAAGGGGGCACAAGTGTCAAGCAACCTGACGTTTGAATCTGCCTCGTTATGTTAAATAAATAAAAATATATACTTTGAGGAAGCTTGTTTCTCAGAATGAAAGTACCTTTGTAAATAAACAACCTTTAAGCAGGTATTGAACCTATGTTTAATTTTACTCACTCTTGCCTAATAAAATTTTTATTTTTAGTCTTTTTTGGACTGATATATTTTAATCTCGTCTTGTTTTCATGATAATTAACAAAAGTAGAGGCTTGACAACATGGTCTGTGTGTAATTAATCTATATGGTGTGTTTCACTCTGTGAAATGAGTTACAGAAATAACCAAACTTATATTCTAATTTATTAAACATGGATTTTTGAAGGTTGGAATGGGTGTATATGATGTCATCGTAAATCAGAATAAAAGTAATTCATAGCATCATTTGCTTCTTCGTGAGAGTGAGATTACTTGTTAGGGTCATTTTAATTCAAATTTAAATTTGTCACCTGCCTTAAAATTTTCACACTTGCTTGTTATTTAAAGGTTGTGCAGACCGCAAAAAAACGGGATCATGACAAGTCACAAAGGACACATCAAGAAGTCGACTTTGAAGACAAGAGACACCTTTTGATCCACATTTATGACTTTTCATATAAAGCTGGAAATCGTTTAAATGATGAAGGCAATACGCCATTATTTGACCAACATGTTATCCTGGCACCAAAAAGTCTCGCAAACAGTTTTATTACCAAACACATCAGAAGTTGCTTTCCTTGTCAAACTCTGAACTAAAAATAAAATGGCCGAGGAACATTATTCATATGTGTCGGTTTGATTTATAGACATGAATGGTGCATTTATTTTGCAATAGCACAAATATTCCATTATCCATGTGCTTCTGCTGCTCACTCCAAAAGGCAACCTTTGACAGACCATTGTGTTACATTCCTAAGTTTACACAGCAGTGGAGAACCACAAAAATCACTTTCCCCTCCACATATGAGTGCCACCGCTGTGGTCAGGGACTCTGACAATGCTCTGTAGACCAATTATGTCCCTGCTGCTCTTTTTCCTCCTTGTCAAATTGAACCTCCAAATGTATTCATGAGGTCTCTCCATGGAATCCAATCCAAACCCTTTCTGCATGCAAAAATGGACACATCGACAGTAGGAGTTTTGCAAAAATTGTACGTTTCCAATTTTACATTCACAATACGATGTTCTGCTCTTTGGTTGTATTGTACAGTAGTGCTGTACATTGTGTCTTTTTGTACTATGCCTTCAATCACAGGAGTTTATGTTTTTGCCATGGATTCCCTGCTAGAGTGAAGGATGTAATAAATGTTGAAGAAGCTGATTGTGTTGATTGACTCCATGTTGAGATTGTCCTTCAAAGTGGCTGTTGAGTTTTTCATGCAGTCAAATGACTTCATTTTGGAAGAGTGTGACAGAAATAATATCTCTTTCATTAGGGATGACAAATCAGGTTTTCAGCCTTCACGTCTTCCAAGTCCATAAAAAATACAACATTGTGGTAAAAAGATAAACATTCTCCATAGACAACCATGGACTTCCACCTTCAAGTTTCCTTCCTCTGTCAGAAATACAAAAGTATTTGTTTAAAAGTCTTCACTGAAGAAAAACCCAGAACAGAAATGTAATCTGCTTTCCTTTGTAAATGATTGAGATGAACATACGCTGCTTTCTTTGTATTTCTAAAACAGACCATTCTGAATGTAGCACAAATTTATCTAATCCTTAATCATTTTCATCTTGCTGCTCTTCCTCCTGCCCTTCAAAATATCGCTCATCTTTTAACCAATCCCACCAATACACAAATCTAAGCTGGACTCATGGTTTGTAGAACCATTTAATTGGCTGGCAAAAATAATGCCAATTTTCTCCAGGAAGGACTTTGATATAGTAATCAATGTCTTCATTAATACTGGATAACTGTAATGCACTTTATTTGGGGGTTACCACACAGCATTTTGGGGGATGTGGGAATTTATTTTAGGCGTCAGCACATAGTATTTAAACAGTTACACAACATGTAACTGTTTAGAACCGAAGTTCTTTATCTGAAAATCAATTGTAAATCCTTAACTGAAGTTGGGTTGTGGTGTATGTAATGTGCCGGCTCTTTTACCCTTCCTAGTCTAATTTACATAGTTCTTCTTGTCCAGCCTATTTAGAACATCTATGCTATTTACATATGAAACCTACAGAGCAGCCTTCCCTTTCTTATATTTGCCAATCACCGAATCCTGAATCAATCCAAAGTTTTCTGGTGGAAAACTGTTTTCCTTTCCTTTGCCACTACATGCATGCTTGATTTGAGGGAGAGCTGTAAAGTTATTGACTCAACGCAATCAACTGTCAGCTGTTGCTGGATGCTTGTTCAGGAGAAGATATTGCAAAGTCATTCACTTGATGCAGATAGAAAACATTTCACAAATTGGTGAAATAGACTAAAATGAATGTGGTAATTTATTAGTCGGACTGAACTGGAATGCATGGAATTGATTTAATTTGTCTTTATGTTAGGATTCGGTTATTCATATTTCTTTGAATCATTTGGATAATTCTCAGCGGGTCAGTACTCTTGACAGTTGAGAAAAAACTGCTTGCTGGAGGAGTGAATTCTGTTTTAGTTTTAAATGATTGAATCTGATTTTATCCAATTTCTTATGTTTGGCCATGATATGCGTAATGCGCAAGGTCAGAGGTGAAGGAACTCACACTATGAAGCTGACCAAAAATTGCGCGCACCGGACAAAACCATCCACTGCGAAGAAGGAGCTGAGCGATATCTTCACTAGCAATAATATTTCTTACAATAACCTTGCTCCGGCTTTCATTGTTCAATATTTGGAAGTGTGAACAACACGAACTGAATGGCTTTGTTCAAGTCCAGAGTAGGAAGTCAATGGCCTAGTTAAAATTTTCTTAATACAGTGAATTAACAATTTATAGATCAGGGGTGATAATTCATTCTGTTTAATACGGCCATCATGTCGTTGTTGATCATTTCAAACGTTGCTATCTATAAAGTAATACAACCTAAGTTCATGGTAATCAAGGAGTGATATTCAGTTCATCCTGAAGTAAAAACAAGTGTGCTTTATGTAAACAACTGATGCACATTTTTGCTGGCAAAACTAGAGTACTACAGTTATCAGAAGAACTCTCACAATGGGCATGAATACTATATTTATGGTATTTAATGAATATCTGAGCCATCTTCTTTTTCATGGTGCAATGACTACCCACATACATTGCATTCATTCTCCATCTGTCCATCTGTTACCCATATGTCAGGATATAAAATCTGAACTGGTGCAAAATGTCAGCTAGCACGTTACAGCTCAATCAAGCCTTATGAAAACATGACATCCACTATGGCAGTGTTTTATTATATGTGTCCCTGCACAGCAACACGCACGTTTGCCTGTGGCTCTCTCACATGCAGACACCCAGTCAAACCTCCCTGTCATCGGTGTTAGTAACTCATACATAAACATGAATTACGATAAACAGAACCGCTGTTGGTGAGATGTTTAAACAGGGAGTCAGGCAGGCTGACAGGCTCACCGTCAGGGGCTAACACCAAACACAGGGAAAAAGATATGCAGGCATCACACTTAGAAAATGTCAACATTCAATCTGAGTGTGCATCCGTGTATGGATGGTCTGACATGTGCCCATCCATACACGGTAAAAACATTTGGTTTTACAGTCATTTTACACAAACGTTTATTCATTTATCGGTCTTTTTTGTGTGGCTCAAGAAGGTTAATAATTATGTTCTGCTGCATGAGCCTGTATGGTGACCTCTCTCGCAGAGACTGGGGTGTTTAGTATTCCAGTCTGAAGCTGAGTTTCTGTGGCCAATCATCTCACAGTTCTACGCTTTCAACACACACACACACACACACACACACACACACACACACACCCCAACACAGAAATATAAATGGTATCATGCTGCTGCATAATTTCTTTGCAAGTTCAAAGGCAGAGTTAATCAACCCTGATCAATGTTCATTTTATAGCCGCAAAGATAAAATGATAATGCTATACATAATATTACCAAAAGATTAGAAGCTTTTTGTCATTTAAAAGATAGCGTCACTGTGCTGATTAAGTCTGTCAAAGTTCCTGACCCAAAGAGAGCCTGGAGGAAAATAGGTTCTCAAATTACCTCAGTGGGGTGTGTACTGGAGAGGAAACCTGGTGTTATCATGGTTCAGCAGTGCTGGGGTCATGATATGGCAGACTTTGTGGTAATTGTTGCTGTAATATTCCTCTTGTTTTTAATAAAAGTAATTAAGTGGAATCCTTTTAGGTTTTACGTAATATTCTTATTGTACTATTTTATATCTGCATTACTTTTCTATGGTGTAAAAAGATGTGCAGTGTTAGGTTAAGAGTGCTACATACTGTTGATTCTTTGTCAAATAATCTTCTACTTAGATATATTGTCAAATCTGTTTAAAATCATGTCACATTTAAATCCTCTGGAAACAAACATTATAGATGCACTGGAGGACACAAGGAGACACAGATCCCATGATGCCTCTATTTCAGGGATAAACATGAAAACTAAAAGGGTGCATCAGAGTCCTACTGATTATTATTTTGACATAATTCTTTGTGTTTAAATTTGTAATTTCAAGCAATGCTTTTTTTCTCCTTTTTATATGATTCATTTAAGGGTATATATCACTGCTGTTTTGAATTCTGCAACAACACCTATTTATCTGGATACACAATTGCTTAAATCAACATTCCTCAAGTTAAATGTTAAAGCTTTGAGGGAAGCGTCTACAGGATAGTACCTCTCTGTGGCCACACCTGCTTCTTTAAGACAATAAATGTTCTATCAAAGACTGCAATTAAGATGATGTAGGAACAACATATTTTTTCTTTTTTATCATTGTCATTCATTTCTTGTCTTATTTGGTACAGGAAAACCCAGATGCAATAATAATAAGAAGAAGGCAGAGGTGTGGGGAAACAATTATTTATAGGAGGTTTAATTCAAAAAACAAAACGGAAGGAAAATAGGACAGACATCTGTGCACAGGAACCAGCAAGAGATGGATAAACCAGAGTGAATGAAAACTGCAAGCCTGAATAATGAGGAGACAAGAAAACACATATAGAATCCAGGTGAGTCCAATTTGCAAAATGCATGGCAGCTGTGTGGGAAGCAAGTCTAAGGAGCTGGGAGGAAGGTTTAAACAACACAAACTAACACTGGGATAAATTAGGTCTTACAAGATATATCACAAAAATAACTGAATGCCAAGGAAACATAACTAAATATCAAAAGAACACTAAATCATCAAAACAAAAAAAAATCAGATTCCAAAACTCTGATAAAAACCAAACTCAAAATCTATAGATTTAAAACTTAAAATGTGAGCTTTGGGGGTAAAGTTACCTAATTTGTTAGAACATGCAATAAAAAGATATCTTCACCTAATAGAAAACAATGCTTGCATCTAGTGGAAAAATTTAAATTGGATTTCCACACCAGCTAAGGAAAACAAAGCCAAACATACATTTGCAATAGCAGTGTATGTTTTTAACGAATCAATTTTGATTAAAGGTTAGTAGCACAAAAAACCTAGAAGCAGTACAGGGTGTTTTGTTTCCTTTAAAAGAGAAGAGCGGAAGGCAAAATAAAAAACATGAAAAATTAAGGCTCAAGATACAAAACCAGGATTAACTACATGCCATTTGCATAAGTAAAAGCAATAATATGCAGAATAAAATAGAAAGATAAAACCCTTTTTCTATTTACTCTAATTATTTTGTGCTGATAATTGAGCAGTGCTAAACACCCTATATGAAAGAGCTCATCCCCCTATGTCCAAAAAAAGTCATATGACAACCAAATCTGCAACAGTACAAAATGGTAGAGGCAAAATGACTGCAATTGCAACCTTTATAACTTTTGTTCACAATATATTGCTTCATGTTGTTGATATAAATCGACCTTGACAGGCTTGAAAAGAAGCTTATAAATAAAATGTAGTATTAAACTACGTGCAAAAACTGGCTCTACTAAGTCTGCAGGTTTCCCGTTTGGTGCAAATTGTATTGCAATCCCAGTATTGAATTTGTATTATTATAATGTTTTGGTGATAGCCCAAATGAATACTACCTTAAACTTTGTAACTACAATCAAGTATAATCACCGAGGACAAAAACATAAGACATAGCTTATTTCCAGTGTGATCCACCAGTGTAGAAATATAGTAAATAGCAGTAGCAACAAAGTTGTCAAAAAAGATTGCCCTGTTTTGTGATAAGATTTTTAAAATTGTTTTCCCAACGTAAACATGCCAAAAAAAAAACTGTGGATAGTGTGCACTGGATAGCAAGAGTTTAGAAATATTGACAGAAACTTACTATAGCTTCCTTTTTTTAAAAACCACAACAGTGGAGTTCTTCCACATATGTGTGATTTTTGTTAAACAGGCTGAACAGTATCAAAGATAACATCAGCATTACTTGTGTGTTTTGGGATAGTCTTCAGCCCAACACCCATTTAAACCAATAAACCATGTAGACAGATTTTTGTAGACACAGGACAAATATTTTTAAAATGTGTTTGAAGGCTTTCTTATACCACAATATGCACACACTGTGTGTATAGATGAATATTTACTCACCTCATCATACCAAATCCTTGGAGAGACTGAAATGGCAGGAGACCTGGAAAGATTTTTTTATAATTCAGGTAATAATATCACTTGAGACACTCAGACAGTATTTAGCGTGCAACTTTCATCCTGATAATGTCTGGAAAATAGGAAAATAACAGAGAGATGTCACAACAAAAGCATCTTATGCTGACCCAACACAGAAGCACCCAATCATAAGGCTCACAATCACTGATGTTTCATCGTAATTATTCTCTACTCGTTTTTTCAAGTTTTGAAAAAAAGTGCAACAACGGCTTATGAGTAAACGTGAAGAGAGTGATTGTGTACAAGTGTTCTAGTTTGATTCTCAACTGCCATTGAAATGCATGGAAATTGAACATTTATAGGTGGAAATGTTCAAATTCACAATAGGAATACATTTACACTGACGCAACAGTCGTACCAAATATCTTTAAAGGCTGCAAGCTGACTGATCACACAGAAACGTTTGACTTTGTGGATCAGCAGTTGAAACAACTTCAGTAACTTAATTAAAAAGTAATTACATTTATGAAACATGTTCTTAGGCTGCCATTCATTTCTACCTAAATGAAAATACAAAATAAAGATAAATATTGGTATCAAGAGACGATAAAAGGTGCAGGTGGCATCAAACAGAAATAGATTAAAAAACAGATTAATGTAGTGGCTTCATTTAGAAACCACAGTGGGAGGTCAGCAGGCTTAAGATTCAGGCTTCAAAAATGTACCTGGTTTGGAATAAAATCCTTTATGAGCATCTTGATAATAGAAAAATGTAGAAAAAAATACTAGGTTTATAATTCTTCTTCTTCATCTAGAGACCATGTTGAAATAAAACACACAATGTCCTTTTTGAGAATGTTTGTTATAACTTTTATCATTTATTATTATCATAATCGTCATCACTATTCTTCAAGTTTAGCTGTGTAACAAACTTTTCTTGGCTGTCAAAATATGTTGCTGAAATATCATTTTTGCATGACACAAAACTAAAAAACAATAACATACAGAAAGGTAGCAGAATAAAATAACGTGAGAGAAAACGCAACCTAAAAATAAACAAACAACCTTCCCTAGAAAAGCCATTCAACATAGAAGAGACAAACTCCTAATATAACATACTGATTAAACATAAACATGTACTGTGTATGAGTGTGCCAGTCAGCCAGTATTCAACTAGCCTTAGTTAACACTGTTCACCCCAAAATCTACACTCACTATGTACCTATGTGTGTTGTCCCTTCCTTGGCAATAAGAACATAATAAATGGAGTGCAAGCAATAGCATCAATTCCTAGAACACATTCTGACAAAGACAAAACATGTGATAAGGCCTCCCAATGTAAACGCTGATTCAAAATGCCATTAAACCAAAAAGCATATAGTAATCACTGAAGTAAAACAAGACCATGTATTCTCCAGACACCTAACTTTTTTTAATATATGTTGTTTTGTTTTTTTTTTTAGCATATTTGCATAATCGTTACCATGATCTAAAAGTTAAAATCCCAACATTCATAAAGACACAAGTGTATTTATGGTTTAGTACAGTTTCCTTAAATGGGTGCGACATTGTCAAAAAGCTGGTGAGAAAACAAAAGCACATTGTCAAATGGGACCAGATTTTGGAGGGCTTTAACAAACTCAAACGTGTGCAAGAACAAAGTTTTCGCTATCAAGGTTGTTGTTTTTTTTTTGCTTTCAACTTAGTAACAGAGAAAATATTTTCCTTCAAAAGTTAAGACACTGAAACATCATGGCATAAAAAAAAAGAAATCTTATTTGGCCCCCAGCCTACCGAGAAATCTATCAGGTTCATCAAAATGACTTTTCACACCAGAATTAGCCAAAATAACAGTTCATACACCCCTTTTTTCACAGTCCCCTAGAAATGTTTCTAAGAAGTCCATAAAACATAATAAAAAATAATAATACAGGGGAGAACTTATGTTGTATTCCTGTTTAATGTTAGTTCTCTTGATATGAACCATCTCAAAATTTATGACAAAACCCCGTAAATAGCTTTGAACCAACTAGAGCCCGGTTCAAGTCAACTGTACAACGCTTAAATTAGTTGGATAGGTCAGTATTTAAACTCTTGAGTAGCTATTACTGTTTTCAATTTGTCCACTCTTTCACTATAGAGTTCATTTTAAATTTTAACATTTTAAAATAGGCAGATATGGAGAACCATGTGGTGTAGGTGTAGGTCTTGCACCTCATAGAAGAAAGCTATTAATTCCCACAGGAACCTTTGCTGCATGTCTGCCCCCTTCCTTCTATCTCTCCCATGAGCTCTATCCATCTAAGCTGTTAACTATATAAGAGTTTGTGTTTTTTAAATTGTATATGATATCTGGTTTATGGGAATTTTTAATAAAACTGTTGTATTTTTGTATAGATTATGGAATATTTTATTTATTACTATTCTCTTATTTATTGCTATGTAATATCTGTAAGATTTTAGTTTCACGGGGGGATGTCGAGGAACCTCCTTTGAATTCCTTGTATGTCTAGTACATATGATGAATTGACAATAAAGAAGACTTTGACTTTAATGGCCCTTTCCTGTCAAAACACTGTAGGACCAGTCAGTAACTTACACATAAACCAAAAAAAAAAAAAACATCATTATGGAGTGTGGCCTAAGCAAATAATTTTCAAGCTGACACTAATAGTTGTTCACCTACATTGTTAGCATACCACAGCATTAGCTTCACACTATTGACAACATCTACAGTAAAGTCTGGATCAACTCTAACATTAGGGTACTAACAATATCAGTTGGGTAAACATTAATGTTAGTACGCTACCACCAAGGGTTAGCGCAATACTAATGTTGCCAAGCTAACACTAACGGCCGTGTTAGCACTAGACTGCTATCACTAATGATTCTAGATTATGGTAAGGATACAATCATTAAAAATTTGCTTAATGCTATCTAGGTAACAATTACAGCGAGCTCAGTGCTAATGCCCACAACTTAATTACTCTGGTGTGCACACCTGTTTAAGGTGTAACTAGATACTTTTTGAAAGCAAAATCCCACCCCTGACAAATATTGGAAAATTCAAAAAGTGGGCAGTGTGGAGACACACTGAAGGGAACAGCCAAGCGGATGGAGTTGAGCAGAGCTATGGTTAGGATTAAAGCTGCACTGTTGCCCTCTCGCAACTGTTTCTCATGAAAATAACTAGTAATGAATCTAGCTTCTTTTTCTCTGTTATTGGAAACTTTTATGTCGATAACAGTGGCGACCAAACAGAGCTGTGCTGCCGTACGCCTGTCCTGCTTCCTAAGCACTGCAGTCAGTCTTACACAGTCGTACTGCAGCATACCACCACCAGTAGTCAGAGAAGAAAGAAGACCACTCTGTGCCCACAGTTATTGAGTTTCGGAGATAAATATCTGTACAATAAGTTAATAATAATAAAGAAAATACTATTTTGTACATTTGAACAGGTACAAATAAAAAAAAAGTCTCTGTAATGTATTGATTGAATATCTGTCTGTCAATGAGGATATAAAATATTCATGAGATATTCATATGAACTGAGGTGTGATCTGTACAACACTGCCTTATTTTGTAACTTAAAAATCAGGTACCAAACAACCAAAGCTTCAAAGGTACCAAATCTTGACTCTTCCTGTTAAATGTAGTACGAGTTTGTCAGTAAAAGAGTGAACATTTTGAAGACAGCGCAAGACTCTGATTCAAAACCTCACCCTGCTTTGTAAATCACTGAAAACACATGATGCTGAGAGAAGGCAGGCTATAGAAAGGACAATAAGGAGAGGGCTGAGATGTACTGTTACACCTAGATTCAAATCAGCACGCGAAATCAATGTATTGATGCTGAAATATACTCAAAGGAAAAACCAAGAAAACATTTCTATCAGCAACTGTATGTCTCATTTTCTCCCACAAATTCTTCAAATGCTCCTATCCTTCCATCTCAGCCAACATCCTTCCATCCACTCCATTGTTGTCTTAAAAAACAGTGCATTGTTTGTTTTGTTTTGCTACAAATACAGATGTAAACATTCTTTATGTACTAGAAGCCCCATAACAGATCAAAAGTTTTAATTTAAAGTTCATAAAAAACAAACAAACAAACAAGCAAAAAAAACAAACAAAAAAAAAAAAAACAGGACAAAATATTGCCAAAAATAAAGGCAATAAAGTTTGAATGATAAGTTTGCTGAACATCCCCAGATTGCATATTGGGTAACATTTTTAGTAAAAGCAAATTTAAACATTACAGTTAATGGAGATCATGTGTCTTTCTTTGAAAAAAGGACAAAAGAATAAAAAACAGCCAACTCCTTAACCTAGACTTCAACTACTTCAGTAATTATATTGCACAAACAACCTGCAGCTTTATTTCAGAATCTTATGAAAAATATAAAGCTGGCTTGTCAGTTTAAATTAATCTACTTATAGCTCAATGATTAAACAAATCTACTGAATGTAAAGGTTTATTTTTATATTTGCTAGCAATGTTTTTTTTTATTCTCCACCATAATTATGTTACATTTTACTTCTCTTCAAAATTGTACAATTCACTGGAAATGCTTTGTGTTCAATTTCTCAGTTTCAACATGAAATTCAGTGTTGGTCCTAATTTCAAACCAGTTTTATTGGAGGTGCTGTACATAGTCGTATTATTATTTAGCAAATAATATCAATTACGCAATATGTAATGCCTTGACTGAATACCAAAACACTGGTGATCTGTTCTATAAGATATATGGCTCATAATTTCTAAAAGGTAGTGTGCATACATGGAAAATAAGCTGACAAGTTTGATAATACATTGACCACAGAGAAACATGGTTCCTTCTTTGGAGACTAAAAGTGAAAAGTTTGATCAATTATTGCATGATGCCTAATATCAGTCATGTGTTTATACAAACTCTGTCTTCTTACACAAAACTTGCAGTTTTAAAGGATAGCCATAAGCCAGTAAGAGATTCTCTTGACTGGATGACCTTGAGAAAAAATATGATAAATTCAGTACTCTAATCCTATCGCTTGAAAATCTGAAGTCTTAATTTTATGGAAAGTGTTATAATAAAATGTATTGTCAGTTTCAAGCTAAAATACCGGACACCACCATACTGTTTTACAAAAATATTGATCCATTATACTTATTTAATTATTTATTTGAACCAGCAATGCTAACTGTAAATTTGAGTAGAAGGATTTATTAGTTTTATTTTCTGGATTCTTTATTTGAAGCTGTGGTGTTAATTGTACATTTGAATAGAGGGAGAAAAGTACAACTACGTTGAGAGTAAGTAAATTATTTGACTTCATAATTTAGACTAAAACACAGTGGACTGACAAAAGGGGGAAGGTGTTATGATGTTTTGAATTCATACACATGGAGAAAACCCCATACCGTCTTTGCATGTGGGAACCGTGAGAATGACGTTGACACAAAATGACACTGATTTTGAAACTGTGACATTCTGATTCTGTAGCATTTCTTGAAACTATAGGAACATGCGAATTATGGAGAAGATCAATGTATCAATGTCGATGTCTTTAAAAAAAATTATAGTTAGCAGGCACCAAGTGGATATTTTATTCTTTTACATCTTTTGAATGCATATAAAAAATAGTTATTTCCTGATTCTTATCTTGTTCCTCTCTGTCTTTGATATCCAGCAAAGGGTTCTCTTTTCTTTTGTTTTCTAGCATCTAAGGCAGCGAGGCTAAAGAAGTCTGTCTGTTTTGACAACAGGTAAGATAACCAACATGTCTTTCAACTGATTGAGGGGACTCAGGGAAAAAGAAACAAACAAACAAACACAAAAATACCTCTGAGAACTTTTTTCTAAACTTCAGGATTTAAAATCTAATTATACTTCTTTTCTTATGAAGGCTTTCTGTAATATTTATGGTTAAAAAAAAAAATTAACAGTTTCCATCCATTATAAAGGCAACAGATTTTCCAAAAAATAATGAAGATGCTGTAATGTGCTACATAAAGGTAACTTTTTTTTTTCTAACTCTGAGCAATAAGACATAAAACACTGTAGGCAAGAATCTCTTAAGACTAGTTTATACAGTTAACCCAAAAAGTTGATCATTTTGATAAAATGTTGGGTTTTGCTCCCTAATTTCTGAAGTCTGTCTAATACACTTAGTAACTTAAACACATGTAGACATTAAGAAAAGTTATGACCTAAAAAAAAAAACACTTTGGCCTATTGCCAAATAAAAAAACAACACACAGTAAAAACATATATAGGAAGAACCAAAGAAAACAAGACGTAACATGCTAAAAACACTTATCTCACCAAGCCTTTGATGTGTACAAATGATGTGTCACATGCTGTGATGAAGGCAGGTTGGTGTGCACGTGTGACCCCTGAGGACTAAGAAACTGAGCATTAGCATTCATTATGTTTACATCATCGTTTAGGGACGGAAAACCCTTCGATCTTCACACATACACACACTGTAAATGCAGTAAAACAAATGCACATGTGCGCACACAACCCCCTCAACTGCTGTACCTTTTTTTTTTTGTTAGACGGCTTTTATCAATGTAACAAACCTCATTAAAGACACAAAAACAAGAAAAAAAAGAACTAAAATAGACTAATTTTTATAGTACCATTTCCTTTAAAAAGCAAAAAATTTTTACCTTTACAAAACGACAAAGAAGAAAATGTAGCAAATTGCATTTTCGATTAATGATGCCATCATGGTTCTTCTTCTTATTTCCATTATTATTATTCATATCATTAATATAAATGTCAAGCAGGTTAATAAATGGTTGTTCTATTTAGGCAGGCAGCCAGGCACATAGCTAGTATCATGGCACAGTGGAAAGTAAAAAATAAAGTCTTTTAGTTTTTTTTTTTTTTTCATCCAAACAGATGAAGACATTAGACCAGTTTTATCAGTTTCACCTGGATTCAAGCAGTTTCAAAAAGAGTTAGGACTAGTTTTCAGCCTCCATGTAGATTTTGCATTGATCCAGGATCAGTTTGAAAAACAGCATGGGATAAAGTGAAAGAAACTGGTCAATTTCGTACCAACTGAACCGCAGATAAGCCCTAGCTGGTTTCAAGCAAACCAGTTTGAAAATTCTCAAAAGAAAGTGTGTTTTTTTTTGTTTTGTTGTTTTTTTTTGGTTTTTGAGATCCATTTGAGAGGAAAAATAAACATGTTCTGGGCAAAAGCGCAGCAGTTCTCACCAGATCACATCTGGTTGTTCTGAAATAAAAAGGTTAAATGCAGCAGATGAAATCAACGCAGCAAAGTTCAAGTGTTATACTTCGAGTTGTTTTTTGCTCTTGTTTGATGGCTATCTTAGTCCAGCCTCCAATCCTCCAATGTGAATGCACGCAGATCTTCTGTTTCTGAAAAGTGATTTCAGCTGGATGCCAGCACCCTGTTGACTCCCTGCCACAAATCTGTCAGGTAAGCTGTAACTCACCGGAGGATTCAGGCTGTTTCTCTCCTTGCCCAGCTGTAGTTCACCTGGGTCCTGCAATATATTTCTCTGAGCCTTTGACAGTGGGAGTGCTTTTTAAGGTACGCCCATTAGGAAATGAGCAAACCTTCAGGAACATAGAGCCTAATACTCCAATAACATGTTATTAAAGTGTTGTGAGTCATTTAATTTCCATCAGTCAGTCCATCTAACTTCGTAGATTCTGCCACAGTTGTTATCTCCGGGGATTTCTGATCATCCAAAGATGTTTTCCCACATAATTCCTTACTTCTTTCTTGCTCTTTTTCAACTTCTTGTATACTTCCACTGTCTGTATCTTCCTTTTCTTGACCATCATGATCTGTACTCATGACTTCTTCATCTTCACTTGTGATCCCTCCATCTTTCAGCGCAGGTGTCTGACTTCGACACTCTGGTGCTGCCATTACATGAAGACTTTTGCCATCTGGTGTATCATCTTGCTGTTGCTGCTGCGGCGGTGTCAGCGTTTTGTGTAAGCCCCTCTGTATGTGTGTGGTAAAGTCATAGCGGTCCGCGCATACGTGGAGGCAAAACCCACACTGGTATGGTTCCTTGTCGCCATGGCAGCTCATGTGCAGGGCGTACATAACCTCGTCCAGAAAGTAGATGCCACAGTGAGTGCACCGGTTGGCGAGGTCATCCTGCGTGGCTGCGTCTGCCTTCGCGCAGCTCAACACAATGCTTGACTCATGTTTTCCTTCCTCTGCCATCTCTTCACGCTCCTTCTCACCTTTCCAGTTTCCCATCGAGGTCTCACTTCGGGGTGACTCCTTCCTTTTTCTTTCTGCACCATTTGACACATACATATTTGCGTTGCTTGTATCTCGTTGTCTTATTGCAAGATCCAAAGGAGTGTCGTTCTCCGGTGATGCAGAGGATAATGTTTGGGCGTGATGAGGAGGCGGAGGAGGGTAGTGAGCAGGGGCTGGAGGAGGCGGCAGAGGGGAGTAAGGGGAAGCACAGTAAGGCACCGTGTAGCTTTGCTGGTGATACTGTACAGGGGTCACCATGGTTCCGAGATGATGGGCGTTATTTCCAATCCCACTGGGACTACTCAGATTACTGATGCTACCAGGGACCCCAGAGGTGGCTGCCATCTTATACTTGGTCCAAAATCTGAGCCAATCAGATTCAGGTGTCAAATCGGGTGACAGGGTCAAAGGAAGAGGTAAAGGCAAAAGCGGATATTGATATTTTTCAATTGGCGAACCTGGAGGAGAGTAGCTAGAGGGTTTAGATGGACGCATGTACTTTTCAATTGGACTTCCCCTCTCTGATCCTCCTCCTTTCCCCACTTCTAGTTTTGACGTTAATCCCCCGTCTGTGATGCCCCCGTTGCTCTCGGCCACCATGGCTGGGGTAGGGTGGGAGGGGAGGAGGAGGGGAGGCATGCGCCTGTGGATCTCAAGAGTCTGATTGGCTAAGAAGGCCTGAGTGGACCGCGGGGAGCGTGAGCGCGGGGAAGGCTGCTGGCTTTTCACTGAAGGGCAGCTCCTGGTGTCCAACTCTTCACCATTCAGGCGCTCCTCGCTGGTGATTCGCTGCTGTTTTGGGGCCGGGTTCTCAGACGACAACGTATCAGGGTTCAAGCGTTTTCGGGTCCGCCGTCGAATGATTTGCTCGCCATTGTTCTGCTTGATGATGTTCAGGGGCCTCGGAGTCTACAAATAAAAGGAGACACACAGGAATATTACTGAGTTCTCCAGCTCTGTCATGTGAATAATGCTGCTGATTTAACTAATATATGTCAAGTGTACATACACCAGATATACTTGACTACAATGACATTTAATAAATAACTTATTCAATGATTGAGAGGCTTCTGTGAGTGTTGATGGTGTAATCAAATCAAACTGATCAATCGAGTCAGCATATCTTTTTCGTTGTTGAAAATGCATCAGTCATTAGATGTTAGAAACCTGTAACATCTCTAACCTCTGAAAGCTGTACTTTTTGCCCTAAACACAAGGGGGCACACTCACATCTTCGTAATATGAGTTTGCCCCCAGGACACAAGCTTAACTCTACTTTGAGAAGTGCATCCCACACTCATACAGGTCAAACTGCATATTACATTTGTCAATGCAAATTAAAAAATACATTTAAAAAATACAAATTGAGAAAAGGAGAACATCACAGGCTTGCAGAATTTTAAAGAGTAGAAATTGCACAGTTGCTAAGAATTTAGTCAGTTCCTTCTCTGTCACCATTTCTAAACACATGCTTCATTGTCTGCTTGATAAACTGCCGAAGCAAATCATCAGTTGATATTTAGTTATGACAAAAATTACATCAGTACAACAAAGTTTAAAACTTTAGGTTTATTTAAAATTGAGTCTTTTAAAAAAACTTTTTAAAAAGCTTTCTTAAATTTCTTTGTGTGTGTGCATCGGTATTCTCGCCCGAGTCAAGACCAGGAACAAGTATTTTGTAGTATGACTGCGAACTTTGTAAATCTACAGACAGAATTATTTTCAATTTTTTCCCTCACAAAATAACTCAAGCTCAGCCAGATTGGATGGGGAACACTTTGTGATTAAGAGTACTGGCAAACGCTTTTGATTGATTTTGGTCCTGAACGTTGACTAGGCAGTTCTAACAAATGAATATTCTTTGATCCAAGATTGTAACTCTAACTCTATATTTATGATTGTTTTTCTGTTGGAAGGTGAACCTCTCAAGCTTTTTTCAGCTTCTAACAAGTTTTCTTCTAAACGTTCCAGTAATGTGCTAATTGGCATGTCTACATCAGCATGTACAATTTTACTTATTGAAACCTGCAGAAATCCTGATGTGAAAAGCCCTGGGTTTTAAAGAGTCAGTCTGGCTCAGTCAGGTCAAAGGGGGGAAGTGTGTCATTTTTGGCTTGTAATCTAGTGAATCTTGCAATTGTTAAAAGAAACAATAACTTCAGTCATAAAAATTGAAAAAGGTCCTGAGCTCCATTTTTCTAGTAAAAAGAGGAATACCTAAATTAATTGTCCTAACCAAAAGTCCACAATGCCTTTTTGCATTTTTTACACTGTACTTAAACAAAATGCAAAGCGTCTCCACTGTTAACAGTGGAACTGTCCCTCTGAAGATTTTATACACAATTTAGAAGTCTGAATCAATATCCTAAACAAGATTACACCACTGGGAGAAGTGGCAGCCTAAACACTGCCTAAATTATGACACAGACATTTCTCTAATTCTCTATAGTTTTCCTGTTTGTTTTTCTTTCACGAGAGACGTAAACAAAGGGGAGAGATAAATCACAAGTGGGAAGCGGCAAGTTGAGGAACCACAGGAGAAAGAGGTCAGGAGCAAAAAGGAAGAAAAAAAACAAAAAAAAACAAGCACGAGAGAATCGTTTCCAGACTGCGGAGCTGGGATTTGAATCAGCTGACAGTAGAAGCTGACAGAAACAACTAATACTGGAAGACTAATCGATTTGTCGGCAGTCTGATGATGGACGCAGTTTTCCCACAATGCGATGCACAGGGGAAATTACAGATGAATTATTCTATGATGGTGCAAGAACTTGATGGCAACAGAGCTTTGTAAGCATGACAGGTTATAAAAAAATTAAAGCTGGAGTCTGAGTGACAAGTCTATAAGTCAGTATTAGAAATTGACATAGTGGTTCAAACTACTGTAACTAAACAGAATTTCATTACATGTGAACACATAATGACAATAAAGGATTCTTGATATTGCCAAATACCACATTACTTTCTTATTTGCTACCTGCTTCACCCCAAAGATGTTTTTGCCAATTTGCAGATTTTTTGGGATGTTATGGAACATACAGCACCTTCTAAAAATAAATATACACAATAAATATTTAAGTGTATTTTATTGGGATTTTAGGTGAACAGTCAACACAAACTAGTGCATTACATTAAATGGACGATATCTGTATTCACCCCATCTTTACTCTAATCTGCAAACTCAAAAACAACAACAAAAACTTAATAAATAACCTAATTAGTAAAAGGTACCACCTCAGTGACCTCATATCAGAATAACTCAAGCAATATGGGACAATCCTGGAACAAGTCCTGTTAGAGTTTCACTTCCAGCGGGTCAATAGCCCTCAAGATAAAACTAGAGGTACAGTTAAATTGTTTAAATGTGTTAAAATGGTACAGTCAAAGTCCCGATCTAAAATGAATTGATAATCTGTGGCAAGATGTGCGACCATGTGCACTGATGATCTCTGTTTAATTTGACTGAGTTTGAGCCATTTTACTCAAGGAGGAGGATAAAACCTTCAGCATGTACATATGTAAAGCTGATGGGGACTTATCCCAAAGAACTTCAGCTGTAACTGCAGACAACCTTGATACAATCCTCCAATGTATTGACTAAAGGGTCTGAATACAAGCAAGCCACACTTCTCAGATTTTTATTTTAAAACAAATTTTTGACATAACATTGCCCCCAAAAATACATAAATACAGGCAAGTCACCTCATATGTTTCAGAAAGGAGGATTACTTTCTGTAACCAACATATATTGTTTTGAATAAGACGAAATTATTAATCTCATTGGCAAAGAAAGCTTACTCATTATAGGGACTGCAGTTAAATTAATGGGACATTTACATAATACGGAAAATATTCAGTTCTTGGTTTTTGAGCTACTAATCCTGTGCATGTGAGATGTTCAAATCAAACAAGGCAGTTGTGATGTTTAGCACTTTTGTATAAATAGAGATAGATGGTATAATACCTAGGCTGACTTACTGCCAGTAGGCATAATTCTTGCTCTATTTATCAGTCCTTCCATCTGTTTCCATCTGTTCTTGAATGTAGAATTCTGTATTTTCGCTTAATCTCTGCGACAGGCTCCATCTCTCACTCTTCAGTCGCCCCCTGCCCCTTCATTATCCTCGTGCTGCCTTTATCTTTTCCTCCATTTTTTCCCTCTAACTTTATTTATCTTTCCACTCCTATTCTTACTCGTCATTTCTCTCCATCTGCCTGTTTCCCCCTCTTTATTCATAACTCTCCCTTCCCCTCTCGGACTCTCAAGTGTTTTACTAGCTGCTATCCTCTCTAATAATGTGTGTAGAGCGTATAAAACTTTTATTATAGGATATAAAATATGGTTGTCGTGAGGACTGCCAAGAGTGGAGGGAGCCGGGACGTGATTGGAGCAGCAGATGAGATGAACGGGTTGAACCAAGGACATCTTTGGGGGTAGGAAAGAGGAAACGATGCGGTAGCTTCTTTCCTCAGTCCCATCTTCAGTAACTCATCTTCCCACTAACAGGCTTGTAGTATGGTCAACCCACTCATTCATTCATTAACAATGTTTATTTTCTTTATTTCGCTTCAAAGCCTTTCCAATGCATTTTTAACGGGGATCCCACATGTAAATATTGCGTTCCGAAACTCAACGTTTCCAAAGGAAGCAAGGAAGCTTCCTTCTTAGAGAAGAAGAATGAAACAAAGAAGACAGGAAGGACAGTTAGATACAAACAAGGGAATGAGCAAGAAAGGAAGAAAAGTCAGAAGGGAGAAAGGACAGTAGTAAGAACAGATGAAAGGACACAAAGAAAGTAAAGATGGAAAGAAGGGAGGTAGGCCACACAGATAGACAGAAGATACAGAGAAGGATACAAGACAAAAAGGCAACCCTTGAAGAGCAAAATAAAAGGAAGGTAAAAAGAAGAACACAATGAGACAACTCAGGAAAGAAGAAAGTAAGGACACAAAGAAGGAGATTAAGTAAAGTATAAAAGAGGGAAAGAGTACAGATTATTTCATCTGATTGGGGATTAAGTTTGAAAAACAAAAACTGTCCATACTCCTATTTTGTATTCACATATTTTTTCAAAGACAGAAAATTCTTAAATTCTAGACTTTTCCAACTTTCTAGAAAGCCTGTTTTAAAGCCGGGCCTAAACACATTATAAAGTTTGAGGCCCTGTATAAGTCTGATATTATTTGTAAAGTGCATAATTAGGCTGAATACCTTGAGAGGATGTCTGAATAAGCTTGATATCCTCAAGTCAACTAAAAATCAAGCTGGCTCTTTATCTCAGCTGAACTTCATGCGGTCTAATTAAATTTGGGATTTCCATCGACTTTCCCCAGGCTTTGATGGTAAACTCCATCTATTCCATCATATTTCCTACGCTGAGGAACTGCGACTGCCGAAAGGCTCCCCAAACTCCCGGCACTCGCCAAATTAACAATACTTTCTTTTTCCTCTGCTACAGTATTACTTTTTCACAGTGAGAGTCAAACAGATACTAAGCATTTAACTGCATTATGCACAATTTCATTTGCATCGTATGCTAATTGGCCACACAGGAAGAATAATAATTAGTGGACAAAGCCACCCTGCGTGCGCACTAAAACACAGCAGTCCATAAAATGGCAATGAACAACCTTTCCTTTATGAGTCTCGTATGAGGATGGCAGTTCAGCCCTTCAAATTCATTTTCATCGCTCAGACAAATTTCCTTTTACTTATTGCAAAAACTTTACTCCCATATGATTTTCTAATAATATAAACCGGTTTGGAAATTTTATTCTGCGCAGTTATTACTTATTGGACAGATAATTTAAGCAATATTAGCGGCAGACAGGGGGAATTACAAAAGAGTATTAGGGATAATGGTTCTTATGTAATTTTTTACACCATAGCAACTAAAGAAAATAAAATTTCTTATTACAAATTCATGACAATATTTTGAATATGCAAAGAAATTGACTTCAGAGCTCCAAATTTAAACAAAAATGAACCATATTTACTAAAATACAGCTTGCAGCTAAATTGAACAAATCATTTGGAGAAATTTTAAGGCTGACATTTAAATTTAATTCTTACATGAATTCTAAAATATAACATTACTTTGATTTGGATCTATTTTTTAAACTTTGCCTTACTATTGTGTTTTTCAGTTCTAGTATTTGACTAATGTGCCTCTAGATTACTCTGCACATCAAATGAAGGCCTCAGCTGCCATCATGAACTCTGCAGACAACACAGATCAGTGGATTATTTGCACTTTCTTACAGAAAGGTTGTTGATACTCATGAGCAAGGCACACATGAGGAACAATGCTAAAAAGGATTGCTGACAGTCTGGCAGTGAAATGACTGATAACACCCAGAGATCACTCTCTGGAGTTCTGATAATTTTACAAATACTAAGGGCATATTTCTTGACTGTTTTCCTCGTAGTTATTGATGACAAGCTTCATCTAAATATTTAAATAGTATTCAACTTAAAATGCCATAAACCTGTCATCTCATATTAGTCTGTCCTTGACAGACTAATCTGCACCCAGAAAGTGTTTGTGTCTGTCTGCCGCTGACTTACCGAATGCAGTTTTTGGTATAAACCACATGCGTTGCAGACATAGCCTCCATTTGCGTTTTTCCTCCACAGCGATGTCTTGGTGGTCAGGCAGTTTGCACAGAAAACCCCACTACCTCTGCGTCGCTGCAAAGAGACAGAATGATGTGCAGCTTTAGCAACTTTATGTGAAACTTTCAAATACGGCAAACAAATATGGGAAGACATTATAAGTTATAACGAGAATGGAAGCGCAAACAGTGCCGACAATTTTTGCCTAATTTGAAATAATTCTCTTTTAATGGGCATGCCACAGATGACTGAACTGGTAGATGAGGTTATGAGACAGGCAGAGAGAACGACCACCTTGGCTTTGTGGCTGAAAAACGATGAGCTCTCACTTGCCAATTTGACATTCATCTTTTCCCCAAAATAAACACACTCTGAAAAGTTAAATGAGCTTATTCAATGGAATATGTTTGTGTCAAAAAAAAGTGAATATGTGCGACTCTTGAGATCCTTCTGGGTTTTCCTTTTTCAAAGTGCTGCTTGCAAGACATGCAAATGAATGACTTAGACTTTCACCTTGCAGCAATAGAAAGTGTTGCTGAGAACTGCAGCAGGCCAATATTTGACTTTTGCTGTACGAGCGTATGCTTCTTCATATACACACCTCTGCAGTTCACGGCGCAGCGGTGCATACAAAAGCAGTGTGTGCAAAGAACGGTGTGAAGTGGTGGTGGTAGGGGGTGAAAAGGCCAATTGTTGTGGCAATGTGCTCCATCACAGTAATGAGCCAATCACAACGTTTCTCCATCTCATTAAGCCTCTGGCCCCACTCACCACCTTTATGACCCTGCGAGGACAGCATACCTCATCTTTCTCCTCTGTGACTCAGTTTCTCAGACTCGCAAACCATTTCCTTCTCTCTTTCAGTTATTAAAATAAAATTTCATCACCATACATCTCTTGTATTTATTTTCTCCTCTCTTCAGTCTTTCAAATCCTGCTCTCAGCCACAGAGAGATCTGCAACTGTTGCTCCAAAATGACACACAATAAAGTATTGTGTTGAAAACTAACTTCCAATGGCAAACGATTACAAGCGGTATTTTTGACACAATATAATGGAAAATATGAATCAGGCTGGTTTCCATGAATATACAAGTAAACCAGGCTGTGGTGTGATACAAGCAGATGCAGGTAACCTTCAAGGCAATAGCAAAGAAAGAGAGAAACAAAATCAAGCATCTTAATCATTGACATCATGCAGAATGATTTTTAAGCAACAGTAGACCCAAAAAGAAGTTTACAGCTTTCCCCAAAAACTGTTCCTGCTCTCAGAACTAGTGCTAACTTTTTGTCATATGGTGTTCATGACACAGCTGGGAGTTATGCATGGCATACAAAAAATCTCAGAACATCCAGATTTACGACTTAAAAACACTGATGAGGGTCTCACTTCAACCAGGCTGTTGGTAATCTCAGAGCAGAGCTACAGATGGAGCCACTTTGAGCACCTCCACTTAACATCTGCTTGGTGCTGCCAGCTAAAAGCGTAAGAGCCCAGTAGACACTGCTCTGTTTGGGTTATTTATTTATTGGAAATTTCTTTACTGCAAGTGTCAAAGCCCAATTATGATTCTTTTGGGATACCACACATGCAAACATGCAGAATTACCCAACTGCTTCAGTCCAAAGTCATGTGCAAAACAAATTTCACCACCTAACATAGGACGTCATCTCTTTTGAAAGTACACAACAATTGGGACCACCCAAATTTGTACACAGTACAAACTGGCAGATGGACAAACAGACATGAAGAAAATAGAAATCTATATTTTTTTCGGCTCTGGTGGTCTTTATTAGATGGTGAATTGACAGGAAGATGGGTTTTGAAAGAGGGGGAAAACATGCAGCAAAGGTCAACGGACCAGGACTTGAAACTGTAACGGCCGCGTCGAGGATTAAGGTCTCAATATATGGGTCTATTCCTGCGTTGCACCTCGCAAATGAAAAGTAATTTAATAAAAAGAAAAAACACTACATTTTAAAATGTCAATTTCTAGGCTTATTGAGGCATTAAAATATTTCTATACATATATTTGATTGCAACAGTTTCAGTCCTCAGTAGAAAAATCATATTTTCTTACCCACAACATAAATGTGGCAGTGATTAGTAACCCCAATTGCAGAGAGCTGATTGACGTAGACACAGCTAATTAAAGGCAAACAACATCAACAAATGTAATGATTTTTCTACACACATAACATTGTCTCAACCTCTTATTTAAATGAATAATAGCCATCACTTAAATTGTATTTGGTTTTGCACACCCAGTTACAAATCTTCCAAGTCTTTTGTGCGCCACACAGGGTGAACATGATGAGGTCGAAAACCCCATGGCTGTGAGAAGATGCTCTCCTAAATACCACATGGTAAAGGTTGGAGTATTTGCGGTAGCTCCTTCCTTGATTCTTTTGGCTCTTTCAGTCTGGATTTCTACAGGAAATTTCTTGATTGCCCAACAACCTAATACATGCAATAAACAGCTGAGCTAATCTAATCAGACTCTCTATGGAACATGTGCTTTATGACGACCTGAGATTAGACAGAAGGACACCTCCATGACCAAATCCTCAGCAGCGCACCGAGCCAGAGCTTGTGTGTTCCTGTGAGAGCATGGGGAGCACACCATACGGTCACCACATGTAAAGAGACAGAGCCAGGTGATTGATTGATGTATGCTTCCTGTGTGTATGTGCACAAGTGTATGTGTGACTATTGCAAGCCAAACAGTGTGTCTGTCATCAGAATTCGGTTTCCCTCCGAGTTTCTAAATCACTCGCATATGGCCCCACAGCTGCCCCTCGTTGCAACACACGTATACCTGAAAATATTTGCTTCCACCAGCTAATGAAGCAATGCTCGATTTGGATTTGAGGCCATGATTCAAGAAGTGTGTTAGGGAAACATTCACTACCCTGAATGTAGGCCAGAAAGATAGCACAATGTGTATAACTGTGAGGGTATGGTTCAAGTGTCAATTACACAGGAAAGGACAGTTTGCACACATATTGGGTTCATGGTCTCCCAACTTCCTTTTCAGTCAGCAGGTGGTGGGCTTGATATTTGTGGAAATGTAAAATGCTCAAATACCTCAACGCACCAACACACGTAATATTATGTCAACATGAAGTCAAATGCTCAGAACCGTACATCCTTGTCTTCATATGAGTCAACAAGGTTTCTGGGCAGGATGCACTGGTACTAACTAGCAAACTGTGTGGGCAGCTGTGTGTGTTTTGCTGATTTATTACTGATACCTGGCCTCTCCCACTCACCTCAGCCTCCCCAAAAAGGACTGACGATAATTACAGTTCAGAGGCTTAATGATGTCTATTTATCTGCGCCCTATAATTGTTTATGTGACACCAACACAACGCCCTCTGACATACACATAAACATAGGGTAAGGTGCACGCACACACATCCAGAAAGATAGATGCACAGTCAAAACCCAGAGGTGTTCAATGGTGAGGAAAAGTACTGGAGTTATTCAAGCCAAAGCAAAGTCCTCAACTGAATCTTGAAAGTGTTTTAATAGAGAGTTACTCCAGACAACTGGAGAAAGGAACAGTGATTTTTGCAGCACTAAATTGTGGAGTTCCAAACATCTCTTTAAACATGATCCTGTTATTATCTGGTGAAAATATAGTTTTTGGGTGTTAAAGTATGCTCCAAAAGATAGAACAGCATTATCAGCTTTATGATGTGACAAATTAGGACAAGTTGGTGCTCAACACCAGGATGGTTGTTTCAGTGGAACTAATGGAAGGGTTGGACATTTTTTTATCATAAAAAAAAAATCTAATGTTGGATGGATGGACAAATGAATGGGGACATACATGGTAGGAATAGACATTCATTTTGCAAAAAGTCCTAACAGTTATTTCTCCTGAGGCGACAACACAGAAAAAAATTTACTTTCTGCACTCCAAAAACAAAAAGTATGATTGGTACAGTTACTGTTATTGTTCAAAATATTCGGTTCACTGCTGGTACATTAACTTTAGGTTTGGAGAGTTATCCGATTTCATCAGGGTAAACAGGAGCTAGATAGACGGATGGATAATGGAGAAATAGATGGATGGGAGGATGGTGTGATAATGGAAGAATGAGCAGGCAAACACATGGATGGACAAATAGTTGGTTGGATGGATGGTTATATACATTGAGGGAAGGATGGATGAATGGTGAACTACTAAATAGATAGATCAGCATTCTAGAGGATGGATGGACGAGTGGATGGATGGATGGAAAATATCAATGGCTATATCAAATTCCCAATTTTCCAGATTTCTACTGGTACCTTTAAAATCACGTGAGGAAGAGAGTAAACACTTTAAATCACAAATTGACATTACAAATCAAATCTGACAAGTTGGCAGCTTTTGTAGGTATTATCACAGTTAGAAAGCAACTGAAATCAGCCACAATTAAGAGTACGAGGAGTGCATATAAAACATTTAGCGGTTTAATAACTCCCAATCAGCTTGGTCAGTTTCTGGTCTAATGCACAAGCAGCTCTTAGCAGAAAGCCTTTGTGTCCCTTATGACGTTTGATTTAATGGACTACATGACCTTACTGGTGTTAGTCAGAGAAAATATGCTCACTGAAAAAGGGTTAGATTTCATCATTTCATTTCCAAACTCTGATTTAACTTTTCTAGAGTTTTTTGGTTCTGCTGGACTTCCTCAACTTTAATGAGCATCTGCCCAAATTATTTTTTAAATTCTCACTACGTTTTGGGGCCGTTTGATGTATGATGGCTATCCTCTTAAAATACTGCAATAAATTATGGAAATACTGTCATAAATAACTTAATTTGGAATGTTTATTCAGCACCAAACATATGGTGCAACCGCGCGCAGTGACTAAACACTTCAGCTGCGGCTCTGAGTCCACTTTAAGTTTCTCCTGAAGCCAAAAATTTACAGATGCTGAACCAAGTGTTTATACCGCTCGCTTTTTTTGGATTGTCACGCTGGAGCTGGCTGAAACAGATAAGCATCCGAGGGTGTAGGTCCTGTAGTAGAGTTGAGCTGTTCTAATGCATTTCACCATCTGCAAGGAATGTGTGGCAACATCTTTAAGGCAGTGCCAGTGCAGCTTCACTTGAAATAATTCATTAAAGAACAGCTATACATGAGCTGCTTTACCTCTTAAGGGTTTATATCCTTATAACTTTATGAACACTTTTAAAAGTATGTCAAGGTAGGAGTACACATAAAAAAAAAGAATTAATCCTTAAAGTTATGTGGCATAACATCGAGAGACAGAAGGACAGAAAATGGTACTGGAGTCTAAATAAATTTCTGGACAAAATTTCCAAAATGAAATTACATTTAATTCGCTTACAGAGCAAGTCATCCCTGCTTTTAACATACAGAAACACACACAGACACACTTACACTGACACTCGCATTAAGTCAGCGATTATTTAATCAACCTAGAAGAGTAGCTTGAGGAATTAACTGAATTCCATACTGCCAGGACCAATATCCTATACAATGGATCACACACGCGCACTCATCCCATCTTACATTCAGGTGGAAATGAGAACAAGAAATAGAGCTGCGCAGAAGGATACAGGGATCATTTCAGATAAAGATTCACCAAATTAATCCTGCCTGTAACCTACACACACACACACCGAAAACCGACTGCAGTTATGTAACAAGGACTCAGTCTGTCCACTTTCTGTCCCGTGTGTCAATCTACGTCTGCTTGCATGTCATGCACACAGCTGCAGGAATCCACCCCGGAAATTCTGATATGCTCATTTAAATGTCTTCTCTTAATACTGTAATTGGGTTAAAGTTGAATGAATTCAAAAAGAAATGACTCCAAATTAATTTGCTTGTCATTTTATTTAACAAGGAAAATAATAATGATAAAAAAGTAGATAAACTGTTCAAGTTTCTCTTCAACGGTATGCTCTTTGAGGTGTTGATCATTTTAATTCTGCTGTAAAGGTTGTGATATTTTATTCACCGATGTGTCTTTCACTGAAGCAGCAATCAGGTGTAATCCAGATGTCAAATGGAGCAATCAGGTGCAACTTATTGCTCAGATTGTGTAAATATGACTCTGAAATGTGACTTTCCTGCTGCTCACTTCAAACAGTGCTGCAGTGATAATGAGAAGCATCAAACATTACTTAAAGAGGGAATATCATATTTTGGGAAGAAAAAATAATGCAAAACAAACAGATTTATTACTCTGAGCAGAGCAACCACTGCATTTAAATCTAAATTCAACTACTACCTCCTTTTAATTTGCTTTTCCAATGACAGGACACGATTTCAAGCCAATACAGTCATACTGAACAAGTTAGTTAACAAGGACCCCATATTCCTGATTATTCCACATTAGGTCCAGTTTTTAAAGCATGTGGTCAAAGAACTTAGACCATAAAATGAATCACAAGACAATAAACAAGCTGAGTTATATTTATGATCCATTTAAAATAATAGGAGGAAAGGACCACCCTTGTCATGAATAAACTTTTTTTTTTTTTTTTAAACAATCTAGATTGCATAGTTACCATAGAGTTTTTTAAGGTCATCCTCAGTGATCATTACCAGCTGCAAGAAATGTGGAAAAGTAACAAGAGAAAGAGTTACAGCCTTGATAATTAGCTACTAATAATACCCGCTCTGGTCCTCAACATCATGGTGCCAAACAGAAGTGATGAACACTCATCGTTGTCTTTTGAAAATGAGAATTGTAAGATTTTCTTTCCAGATGGGTGCTTAAACTCTGCATTTGCTGCGTAGTTTAGCAAATTATTTCGTTTTCTAATTAAAGCAAAACCAGTATAGTAATAAAAAGAATGGCTTTTGGAATACAGGTAATAGATTTGGTAAATGGACTGAATTCCAGCCACTCAAACGCTTTACACTAAAGACACATTCACCGAGCCTCACGCCTAAATACTCACACATTCATACTTCATACCTAGATTGATAGGCTAGAAATTAATCCACAACATTAGGATTTGCATGATGACTATTCCACCCCCTCGGCCACAGTAATAATAAATCTAAAACTGTGGCCACACTGTTTCTTTTTTCACTGCCTTATTTAAAAACACATCTAGATCCAAACAGGAAGAAATGAAGTGCATTTTGTCAAACGTCAATCCCTTTCACGTTAATGAGGCACATGGCATTTATTTTGAGTCTTTGTGTTTTATGTTGCACATGTAAAATGACTAAGTGTGTAAAATTGCTGTGCCAGGATGGAGTATGAATAAGTTTTTTTTCCGTTAATTCAACTCTCATATATATTTTTTAATTCTCATAATTAACGATTGTCAAACCATCTCAGGTTGAAAAGTTAATGGTCTGTACAAAGTCTAAGAGTTCCCCCTAGTGGTCTGGTGCTATTTTTAAACATATTTGTATTTTGTGTCTACACTGATAAACTAGTGTTGCCTCTATTCTTTTCTATACTTTTGAGAAATCCTTCAATCTCCCATGGCAACCATTCAGTTGTCCAAAATGCCTGGTGGGACCTAGCGCCACCTTCAAGGCGCAGCTCCTCCTCTGAGCAGCAGTGTCCAAGCTACCGAGCTTCCACCTCCCTCGCAGCTTCCCCTTTCAGCTCCATCAGACTCACCAGTAAACATCTGGTGTTTACTGGTGTTTTTCACCAGTAAACACCTGTGAAACACATATACTGAGCTCCTTATATGAGCCACTGCTCAGTGCAACGCTGCTTAAAAACGTTGCTAAAAGGTTAATAGAGAAGCAATGTTGTGATGCATTTCTGAAGGCGGAGATTCAGAAAGAGCAGAAATTTATTAAAAAGACAGAGGCCCAATTTAAATAAGTGTTAAATAAGGAAGTAACATTTCTTTTAAGTCATATTTGACATGTATAGTATTTTTATAACAACAGACCATAATATAGTTACTTGATCAGACTATAAAATGGCACCATGTGCCTGGAAAACATAATGGTGCCCTTTTAAGGAATGCTATCTCTGTATTAGAGAAAATGGCTTTACATTGTCAGTGATCAGTGTATGTAAGAAACAGGTGCAATCTGAACTGAAGCCTGGTACAAAATGTCCCATGGCAAATGGATTCTTTTCACACCCAAAAAAAATCCAGGTGGAAAAAGACCAAAGCTGAGTAAGAGAGACAGGAAAAAACTAGAATCAGTTGATCCCAAATTTGAATAATAAACAACAGGAATAATGAGCAAATGATGATATTGAGTTAACAAATACAAATGTCAAGTGAAACTAGTGTGATGCAGCACAGGACTTTCACACAGAGGGTTGTTCTATGAACATGTGTAAATGTCTAAAGTATATATTTTTAAAACACCAGAAAAGGATGATACCACCACACACACACACACACACATCTAAAGTTTACACAAAAGGAGAGTAAGGTCAGTGCCCCTCACTTTCTCTCACTCACACAGTAATGTGGGCCACAGTGTGTGGCCTGCTTCCTTCTTTTCTTTGTGATTTCTCCTTTCCGGAGCCTCCCTCCCCCCCAATTGCTGCCTTTCCTTTCCATCCTTCCTGTGCTTGGTTAATACAGTAGAAGCTACCTTTTGTGGCACAGTGAGGTCCTCTCTGTTTCTGTGACCTCAGCCAAGAGCCTTAAACAGACCGGGCCACACATACACAAGCGCACACACGCATACAAAGAAGGAAAATCCTATTTTCAGTCAACTAATTTTGATAAACGATTGCAGATGCATCGACGTCACGGTGAGGCGGTGTGGGCTTAAGCCTGATAACTGGGTGAACAATGGGAAAAGGCCAGGAGAGAGGTGAAGAATCAACAGAGAATAAAAGGAATTGGTTCCACATAGATCTCATTTTGATAAACTGCATCCATGCATGCATGCTACGAGTCCAGAGAGCTGAGCGCCACAGCTGTGGTGTATGTTCTGCACTGGTGTGCTTGTAGGCATCTCTTCTGTGCATTTGGATTTAACCAACTGATATCAACTTATGTGTGCTTCTGTTTATCAAAAGATTAATTTTATGCGCTTTAAAGCTACCTTTCTGATAAGATAGGATGGGTTATACTGTGCATTTTTTCCTCATTGTAACCAAACAGAAGTCATACTTGGAGTAGGGGGAACTTTTTTCATTCTAATTCTACTCTTTTTTATTTTAGTAGTTACAACCTGTGTTTACCAGTTTTACTGGACAAAATGCATTTAATTTCTTCTCCCATCTCAAAAAATACATTTCCTTCCTATTGGATTCTGAAGAGCAGTAACCTACTTCATGCTGACCAGTAAAAGCACCATGTCAGTGTTTGTATCTTTAAGCGTTTGCCTTTGAAATGGATGCCTGATTGTCAGCACGAGCACAAGCGTTTGTGTGTTAGTGACTAAGAGAGGAAGCGAAGAATCATGTGCGTTGCCATGGGAAGGCCCTGTAGGTTCAAATTAACCAACTTAGCTGCAGCATACACATAGACACACACATAATAAACACTACCACACACATACAAGAGCACATAATTCAGTGTGGAAACCAGGACAGTGAAACCTTAAATCACCCCTCTGACAAGGAGTGGAGAAGAGGAAAAAGGATACAGAGTGAAAGAGAAGTTATCATAATGTGCATCCTTAATACCTGCTGTTTATCCAGAGGCATTAAGTGCATTATCAGGTGTATTAGACTCTATTTTGTTGTTTATCTGAGAATGAGGCAGTGGGTTGATTCCCACACAATTCACAGAGATGCACATGACACATTCAGATAATCCATGGACAGCAAAGCTGCATATAACCAACTGAAATTAAACATACTGTCACTAGATACAGTCACTCACATCAGAATTCATATGAAACTGATTTGTATTTACACCTCTCTCCACTTTTATGGGTATTTTAAGTAAAGTTCTGGCCCATTTCTCTCATTGGTCTTTCAGGAGAAAAGACAAAAAAAACTAAAGGAAAATATGTGTTTATCTACATAAGTTAGGAAATCCCAGTAAGAAAATAGATGCTCACCTAAACCTTCCTATATGTGCAGCCAGAGAAAAAAAATTAAAGGTTTAAAAACAACAGTACAGCAAGACAGACATAAAAGAAAACTAAAGGGAGGCATCCATGTTGTTTTCTAATTTGCTTAGCCCTATTTAAGTTTTTCACTCTAGACGAGTGGACCCCTGCGGCCTTGCAATCATAAGCAGGTATAGATGATGAATTGATAGAATAAAAAGTGTATAAACTGTTAAACAGATTGGCGGTTTGTCTGTGTAGCAGCCAGAAGTTTTTAGGTAAAAATGTATAGAGCAAGTTTAGGGTAGTCTGTAATAAAAAATTTTTTTTAAAGTAGTCAAAGACAACAAGGCTGAAAGGTTTATGTCTTCATTCATCTAGAACAATTCCTGTGTCTGTCTGGCTCAGTTCAGTGGCAAATTGCATATTTTTCTGCTGTAGATAACCGTGTGTGTGTGTCTGAGTGCAGGGGTCAGAGGTCATAGCAGTGAGAAATGAGCAACACTTAATGGGCACAAGGTTCAAGGTGAACACTGAGCGGAGAGAAGCACAGTGAAACACACAGAGTGGGATTCACTGCCAGTTTGGTCAGAACTGGTGCTGAATTCAGTAACAGGTCTTGCAGCTTGAGTCCAGGTGAACAACTGAACTGAATGCAGAACAAAATGTTGGACACAGCAAGAATCATCTGACCCAGCAGGAAATGTGTGTACAAGTGATAATGCAACAAATATGTTTAGTATTTGTAGAAAAAAAACAGGCCAATACATGTTCAGAAATATCTGTGTAATTGCCTTCTTAACAGAGGGCGCAGTCCCTCTCCGTCTGCGTATTTATCACAGCTGACGTGCTCTAGGTTAGATCAGTAGGTGCCCCTGGGAGTATACGAATCCACAAGACATTCTCCTGTGATGTTTAACGAGGGAAAACACTCATCATTTGCTAAGACACAAGATAATAAAAGAAAATTAGGATCACACTTACTTGGGTCCTCAAATAAATGTTTTTTTCCTCCCTCAAAACATTTTTCAAGTTACAAAACAAGATAATGATACCACACAAGTTAAAGTGATATGAGGATTGGAAAGTCCATAAAGTGGTTTTTAAATTGGTGTTTTACGTTTCTCTCTTACAACGCACGGTGTTTCAATGCCCTCCGCTGGACTTTCAATCCAAAACAGGTTTTCACAAAACAGATGATGATATTTACTCGCAGCATTATAGCTGTTAGATTGCAGGAACCATGGCTGCTTGAAGCTAAAATGAAATAATTTTTCACCCTGTCTGTTCAGACATCGTCAACATCTGTCTGTTCTCTGACAGCTGGATCTTAATCTAGCAATCGAGTTTTTAATCCATATTTAGACACTTGCTGAATGAAATAGTTGCTAGGAGGACAAGTGCCAATAATAAAGTGTGTCTGAAATTACTAAAATACTGTGACCTTTAAGCATCATTAGTGTGGAACTGACAGCACTGGAGCTTTTCCTTGAGCAACCATGAACATGAGGCAACTCTCAGCAACCCTCCGGTATATTTCATGGTGCTGCTAACTGTACTCTGACATTGTCCCTCAGCATATCAATAATGAAAAAGTGTGTTTGTTGAAACCTTTATATGATGCATTACATTTGAGACGGCAAAGTGAGCTTGCAATGCTCCGGACAAGACTGCATTAGTATTTATAGGGGAGAGACAAGGAGCTGGCACAGCCGCACTTGTTGCTGTGAGGAAAACAACGGCTTATAAAATGTTCACCATCTGTGAGTCTATAAACATAAACACACACAGAAAAAGTAGCTATGTGCCATAAAAGTAGTAGTTCTGCATAATTTTACTAAATAAAAGCTGGTTATAGCTTTTATTTAGCACACAGAACAGGTGTACTGTTCGGTTCTAACAGACAGGAAGTGCAACCAACCGAGGAAATCCAATGTATGACAAAAAAAAATGGACAACGCAATCTAAAAAGCTAGCAAACTCGAGTTGGTGCCATTTGTTTGTTTGTTTTTTAACTTTGGACTGCTGAATTTGTTACTTACTGGGAGAAAATGGAAAACAATTTGGAAAAAACAACAAGCTATATGTGTTGTGTTTGTATTTGTTTCAAATCACATTCTATTTAACGTTAGTCATGTGGATTTTACTGCCACCTATTGGCTCGCAAAAGGGTCCTTATGTGTATTTTTTTTAACCAGATTACAAAAATGATATCCAAGATAGTGTATGTTTACATAATATTGTTAACAGCATTTTATGGAAGGCTTTTAAACTCTTGTACGTAAGAGACAAACATCTTTTACACAAAAAACAAGGAGGAATCCATGAAAAGCTATTCTACCCACTCAGTTGATTTCTTTTAAGACACAGCCATGCAAATCCCTTTCTCTAAACTGCACTTTTTTCAAGGATTGTGTAGCTTTTCTACAGTAGCAAAGCCTAGAAAGGTTATGTACATTGCAATGAGGTTGAAAAAATAATCAGTCGAAATTTTACTCCAGATCTGAGTCCAACTTAGGGGTTCATTTTGCTCCAGGACCAGACGGGTTCTATTTTAGGGCAGTGGTTCTGTACTGATTTAGCATTCTTACTTTTTACACTGACAATCACAATTTTTGGAAACGAAAACACTTCCAAAAGTCAGAAATCTTTTAAGACAGACTTAATTCTTCTAGGCTAAAACATGGCATAAATATGTCAAGCTCCTGACTATTGCAACATTTATCAACACTAAAACTAAAAATATGAATCTATGTTTTAGTTTTAATAATAGGTTAATCATAAGAATTTTTGTGTTTCTATTTAAAGCCAAGGTTTCTGTAAAAACCTTTGCACTGAAAACATTTTTCAGGTTGAGTGAAAATGTTTACTGACTGTTCAACATTGGGGGTCCCAAAGGTCTGAAAAATGGGTCTTCTGGGCACAGTGAATGCCTGCAGCAAATTTCACAGTAATCTTTTCCACGGCTAAGGCTAAAATAACTCAGCCCAGGTGATTTCACTGTGAACTGCAGATGTAAAGTGCAACTGGTTTGTAGTGTATATCCATTGTGTTAGCTTGAGCTTCATGCAAACTATAATTTAAGAAATTGTGTGGCGCCTTGTGTGTGTTTGTTCTATGTTACCACTGAGGCATTGTCACTGCTAAGTGGTGCCACTAGCCTGTGGCCCATTTGACATTTTCACCTAGACAGGCCCATAGGGTGGAGTTAGAGACTAAAACATCAATATCTGAATTACTTCAACCCTTTTCTCCAGCTTTGTCTGCCTTCATTCCTTTTTCTGCTTTTCCAAGTTATTTTGCTGCACAGGGGCCACTCACAAACACCACTGAAAATAAAGAGATGTGCTCACACACACACACACACCCTCTTTAAGGGGCGTTGATGGCCATGCTCCAGCTGTCAAGAAGAACGGAACAGATCAGCTATCCTCCAAGCAAGCATGTGTGCGTGCGTGTGTGTAATCAATGTCTCATCTCTGTTCCATTTGCTCCAGACAGCATCACGTATGATAACCCTGGCGTTATCAGAGAGACAAGAGAGAGAAATGGCTGCTTAGGGAATATCACCTGACACCCTATTTGTTGAGCGATTTTCATACTGTGATTCATGCGGCCTTCCATCTGCTGAGAGAACAGCGTCAATGCAAGGAGAAAAGCTAGCTGGCAAAAAAAATAAAACAGACGTCACTTTTTTGAGGCCTAATTGGACTTTAAACCAAGGGCTGAGACATCTTCCAAATAATGAGATTTATCAGCAAGTTTTAAATTCAGCTTTGAATCAAACCAGGCCCTGACACCTTCACAGGTGGCCTGTTAAAGCTACATCAAGGGATCAACTAGAATTTTTAAAAGAGCATGACTTAACTCTGTTTCACCGTTCAATACTATACAACACTACACTCTGCCTCACAGATCTTTGTGATGTGCTTTGCAGCTCCAATGAGTCTTTCTTCTCATCTCTTATAACTTTAAATGCCTTTAACTGGTGATTTTATGGGTTAATAAAGCTTAATGTGGTATATGAAAAAAGTCTGCATAGGAAGACAAAGGGCATAGAGTGTATAAAGAAATACTAATCAGGAAATGCATAATTAAATATGCAAAGACACAAATATATATGTTGGGTTTAAAGTTTTTACATGCATGTCTGCAAACTAAAATGATCAAACCCAGCAGGATTCTACCCAGCAATATATATGGCGAATAATTGTAGTAGAAGTGTATAGAGTTATGCTGTTACGTTTTTTATCGTTAAAGCTTCTTCACAGTGGACCAACTAACTCCATAGAGTTGAAAAGCTGGTAATTCTATCCAATATGGTATGTAGCTGAATCCAGGTGTATTGATACATCAAACACAAAGTTTGAGAGTAAAAACAGTTGCAACTTGGTTTTGTTTTGATAGATTTCACATATGTACAAAGGTTTTTCAGTAAGCACAATTTTATGTAACTTGATGGTATAATAATTAGTGCAATCAATTGAAAAAAACAAAAATTAATCACACTCTGGTGCTGCGATTAATCACTATGCCTATGATCTTGAAATATAAAAATGCACACAGTTGTGCAAGCCCCTCCTGCCTCACTCCACCCATTTAAAATACAAAATTATCAGACTTTCTCTTTTTGTAACAGAAAGCAGGTGATGTACCCTCACCCCCCCCCCGAGTCCATAACACACTGCTGTGAAACAGTTAATAGGCGGAAGAGATTAATCTGCATTATGTAATAGTAATGTATTTAAAATTTTAATCACATGCGTTATTGTTGATAGCGCTACTTACAATATGAAAAGTTTAAGCACACAGAACAATTTTGCATTGATAATGAAGCAAATAATTTTGTACTCCCCCTCCTGAACAATGGGTGTAACTACAGATAAAATAAAACGTGGCACACAGCAGGAATAGCAGCAAGAGATTCAGACAGGATTACAGTTTTTTTAGTCTATATTATATATATTTTTTTTATTATAACACCATTGTTTTATTAGTGTTACATGAATAAAGACTTTAACTTTGGGCTATGCAGTCAAAGTGTGGTATTTTAATTAGTGTTTCTTGTTATGTTGCTTGATCTGTACAGTGTCTTGGATTGCTGTGAAAGCTACTTCTAAATCAAATGTATAATTAATACTATTGTTATGATGAAAATCTGCAAATTAATATTAGTATGTTGCCACTGACAGTTTTTAAGAAATTCTAGTAAGAAAGCCTGCTTATTTGTAGAATATATCTATTTCTTTTCGTGCTATCCATTCATGGGCAAAATGTTGAATTACTTACTTTTTATGTTCAAAAAATAATTTCATTCTCTATTTTTCAAAGTTCACACTGGCACAAAGCAAAATTGCCTCTATTTGGTCAGAATGAATGAAAACAGGGAGAGGAATGGCTGAAAAACAAGTCAAGGACCGTACGTTTTCTATGAGATGCCTTGCTGCTCATGAAGAAAAGGAACAACATGAATTGTGTTTAAAACTCTGCAAAGCACAAATGAAATTTCTTGTAACAGAAGCAATTTTTAAAAAGAACATATTTGTAAAAGTTTTTTATTGAAATTCATGGAGAGAGTGTTAGAAAACTGGGTCACTCAAGGACAAGGAATCTCAGTTTATTTCTGTAACTGTGCTCATGTGCCACTCCTGCAAAAATCAAGCGGAAGAGAACAGAGATATGAAGAAAGCAGGAACAGGGAGTAAATGGGGAGAGAAACCCTTGGAAAAGGAGAGCGCAAATTACTACTGGTGGTACCAACATCTTGATACCATAAATCCCTTTCCCCCCATTCACACACATGCTTTTCTCCTCACACTGCTACATGCACTCTCATAATGAGACACCCCATCTTGTAGGCTCACTAAAGACACCTACAGCTGGCAAACACCCAGATCTTCAAAGTGATAGTTAGCATCTAGTCATTACCGAGAAGAAGAAAGAAAACAGAGGACAGAAGGAAGAGAGACGGGGGCAATAAAATAATACAGAAAAGGGGTAGAGTCACAGTGGATGGTTTCCTTTTCCAATCATCATCCCATTTGATCTGAAGCTGCATCTACTCTCAGATCTTGTGCAGAAAATAAACTAAAACGGCAAGGAACTCAAAGGTTGAAGTGGAGTAAACAAAGTTGATGGGGATGACTGCTACTGATCTTATCCAACATTAGATGTGACACAAGGACATCTTTGAAGGCTGTGACTTACTTTTCCTTGTGCGAAAATTAGGAGCAGTTGGTCGATCTCCACGTGTCCATTGTTAGAAAACAGAACAGACCGGAGGCGGCATCAAAGAATACAACATGATACAAAAATGCTTTAGTGCTTTTTATATAGCAGCAAAGAATTTTGAATACTTCTACTTCTAGTGAGTTATAATAATACTACTGAGCATATTAAATAAATAACATTTAACTCGTTGACATCTTCACCAACCTTTAACGATACAAGAAAAATCAAAGAATTTGAGCTGATGTGCATAAAATGCACCCTGAGGCACTGTTTCCTGGTAAAACTATATTCTTCCTGTGGGTGTTGTGCGTCAGGTGACTGACAGTAAGCTGAGTTGCAAAAGGGAAGGAACAGAACCAGAAGAAAACCACATTAAGGCTCTGCATTCAAGATAGCGAGTCATTAAAACCACTTGTTTCACATTGAAAACGAATGCTGCACGCTTTTCTAAAAGATAGTTGTGACTTTAACTGTGCTGACTGTGGGAAGACATATGTGACTAAAAACAAAACACCTGGTATTAATTTGACAAGAATTTTAATATGGTAAAACTATCCTGTAATCATATATTTTGGTTCATATTTCCAGAAAATCAGAGCACACAATAAAGCCCAAACTTTTTCGCATGCCTGCCAAATTTAAATTTAAAGTGACATCATATGTGTTCAACATGTTTCTTTTGACTGGAAGTGTTATAAATGTCCTGAAGTGACCCAGCCAAAGTCATTTACTAAATCTGACACAGAATCTGTGAAGGAAGCTTAAGATTAGGGTGATTGCAAGGAGACCGTAGAACCTAAATAAATATATGATAAATAATCAAAATATCAGTGGAAACAAACAAAAAGATTGTCTGCACTTACAAGAACTTTTCTGTTGCTGTAATAGTTATATAATAGATTTTTAAATGTTTATTGAAAACCATAAAAATATACATTTTTAAATAAATATTTTATTTTTAAGATATTTTACATTGATTTGTTGTATCTGTTGAGAATACAACAAATCTTGTAACCAGTTATCTTGTAACCAGGTTGCTATGTATTGCAAATTTTTTGCTCAGGTCCCTCTTGAAAATGAGATCTAGATCTCAACGGGGTTTACCTGATTAAATAAAGGAATAAAAAAAAAAAAAATGTTAGACTCATTTTCTATCCAAAGCAAAAATCTTAGTTGAATAAAACATGTAAATCTAAATCTTCCAGGCATATGAATATTTTTGGCCTTAACTGTATTCTTATCCTGATCTCTTTTTGAGTCAGCCGACTCCAATAAACAGGACAGGTTATGATACCTGATTAAACCAAATTTATTATGAACAGCCTCCTACAAGTAGGTCTTATTTAGTGGAATCACATAACCACATTTCCTTACAGAAAACGCTGAGTACATTGTGGAAAATTGCTTTAAGATACACTGTGCAATTATCGGTTACATTAGACAAAATCTTTTCTCACAAAAAGAAATTCATCCATTGGGTCCCGAAGCTTGAATTTAAGTCTGAGGTCATTCAGTGCGACACACAGCGACTGATGATTTAGCACTCTCCCAACCAAAAAAGACCTATGACAAACAAGAAGCATTAGAAGATAACCAAGAATGTGCGCAATGTTCAGCCAACATTTTTTTTTGTCCTCTTTTGCTTCACCTTCAGCATTTCCCCAACTGTCTCCATTCCCTTTCTCTAGTAATACGGCCCTTGAGATGTGTAACTTACTGTCCATTTACTTTTGGAAGGATATTTTTGGTCTGATGTGATTCTGCTGCAATAACAAGTTGTGCCGTCTGGCGACTTCAAAATATGCAGTTTCACAAGAATTAATAGTACGAGTTTACAATGTCAAGCTCGCAGTGTTCTATATGATTTTTTTTAAATCCAGCTGTCTGCCAGGCTTTAAATCAAAGGTCGTCTAAGCAGGTACAAAATGTCCCCACTGAGGAAGGAGCTGATAGTTGATAGATGGTCCGTTTTAAACATCCCGTGACTAGCCGCTCTTATACCTGTGCAAAACTGGAGAATGGCAACAGACTGGCATGTTTCCCGTGCTTTCTGCGTTTACCTTAGTTCTTTTGTTTAGGTTGGTTTACTCGGCCTTCAACTTTTGGTACCCAGCATTTTGGTCCGCCCTCTACTTTACTCACAGCATGTTGTTGCATTTAGTACGGCTGCAACGTGTTCACAATAAAATCTGCAATAAAAAATGGCAGGTTTACTATCATTTAAAAGGATAAAGGACTTTTTGGACGTAAAACGGTGGCAGGAAGCGGAATGTTAGTGTCACCGGGATATCCCCCAGTAATGAGAGTGGATCAAAGTGAGACTTTCTACAGAAATCTGAACGTAACAATAGATATTTGAAACCAGGGTTTACAATTAGAAGAAAAACTTTCTCAAGTAAAGGCCTCTCACTTCCAGAGCTCAATTTATACAGTGCTTTGCATGCTATTTATTTTTAGTCACACAAAATCAAGCTTTTTCATCAACACAGCCACAAAGCAGAGGCTGATGGAAGAGGCCCACTCATTCCAAATCCCCGACCAGTACCTAAGAGACACCGATACAGATGGACAACAGCCAGGAGCTGGACACCCTGGACACAGATGGATCATGGTTGGACTGAGTTACACTGCAGAAACCTGACTTGTATTTGTAAAGAAAGTTTGTACATTTGTCTCAAGTGTGTGCTTGTATTTTAGAAGCGTGTCTATGTGTTGTCTCCTCAACAGCTCAAAAGTAAAGTGTTGAGATGAAGACAGGAAGCAACACACATACTACACACTCCCATGAATCAATTTCCAAACACACACACACACACAGGGAGCAACAATGTTATGACAATAACTCTGTGTTTTACAGCCCACTGTAGCTGCACATCTGGATAACATCAGGCACAGATACACACACACGTCGAGGAAGAGACATGGCCAAGAAGACAGGGTGCGCGCACACACTGTGAAAAAAAAGACAAAAATCTTGATGCAGTTCCCTCTTGTTCCTCCACCCTGCTCTATCCTCTTCTCCATCTATTTCTCCCTTGTTTTCTCCCTTTCCTTCTTTCCTTCTGTTCTTGTTGTCTCTCCTCTAATCCGATACGACAGAGACACAGAACACAAATCTCCCTGCTGGCAGAGGAAGGACGGCAAGTTTCAAGCTGAAGAGAGGGAAGAAAAAGGGGGTAGAGAGAGAAAAAAGATTGACTGTTGAACACTAGTTGAAGTGATTTATGAGGTTGGAGTCTGTGTTCGAACATATGTAGACACTCCTTGTCTTCCATTCGATCTTTCCAGCAGATAGACACAGAATAATCTCTTTGGCGAAGATTATTGTAAACCAGGATAAATAGATAAATATTTAGTGTTGTGTAGTCACAAACATCCAACCTATTATTACTGCAGAAGAGCCCCCCAAAAAAGGCAAATTAGTGAGTATTTTCATTCCTTTTAAGTTATCGGGTTTGCGTTATGTTAAAAAACTCTTAAGTTATTTTACAAAATATTTTCTGGGAAAGAAAAGGCTCTAAAAGTAGAAAATTGACATCATTACTGTCAGACAAGAAAATCATATCTTGAAAATTTTACATTTACATGTTTCTACATGCAAATTTAGAACACCTTTATTTGTTCAAATAAAGGTGATTTATTTTACCAATATAAAACACCTTGATTTTGGTCAAATATAGGTGTTGAGGGTTCTCTTTTTTATTTTTCTTACTGTAAATTTAACTATGAAAAAAGAGACAGATGTTTAAGGTGATCAACACATTTTTACAAAAACACAAAACTAAATGGAAAATGTAGACATGAGGTTTTTGACAAACTCTTTTCATTGAAGACACCAATCTGCGTAATACAATGCACTCTTCCGTGTGGAAACTGTAACTGAATGAAGATTCAATGGTCCACTTAGTAATCAAAGGAAACACTACACAAGTGGGTTTTCAGCTTTGGTTTAAAGGAATTCAGTGTTTTGTCAGCTTTATAATTCTCTGGAAGTTTGTTCCATATTAGTGACGCATAAATACTGAAACCAAACCCCAAACCAAGTTTGGTTCAGGGGATGAAGAGTAAACTAGTACCAGAAGAGGTCTGGGAGGTTGATATAATTGCAGCAGTATGGCAATACTACAGTGTATTTTGGTGCTAAGCCATTCAGTGATTTATAAACTAACAAGTTTATGAGCCAGTGTAAGGACTTTAGAACTGGAGTGATGTGCTCTATCTTCCTAATTTTAGTGAGAACACGAGCAGCAGCAGCTGTATTTATCTTTTAGGGAGACATTGATTACTAGTGCAGTAATCAATGTGACTAAAGATTAACACATCCTGCTGAGAGGAGCTATTATTGGATTCTGACATAATGATTTTGTGCAATGACAGGATTTAATTTCATTTAATTGGCAATGTTGTCATAAAAACTAACAGAATAATTTGATATTGTACAGAAAAAATAATACATGGATGGTGAATTCATGAATATTGAAAATCCTTTGGAGGTTTGATATGAAACTTTTTTTTTCTTTGATGTTTATTGATCCACGTGTATAAGGGGAATACAATTATGAAGAAAATATTTCAAAGATTATGTGTTTGTTTCTTAATCTTTGACAGTTCGGCTATTGCGTTATCAATCACAGAGTACTATATTTAAAAGACATAAGACAATTATTTCAATGCATGCTCTTAAGCTTACATAAGTAGTCAGTACAAAAGGATGGACATTTACTTAGAGTATTATTGAAAATATTTTAAAATCAAAGCTGTAATTAATGACCTTTTCACAAGAGCACAGAGTAAAACGTGAATATTGACAGAAAAGAAGCAGAGTAGAAACCATGCATTTGAACAAATAAAAGGAAGATAAGTACAAAGAGATGAGGGATGAGGGGCGTTCATCCTACAGAAACAAATAAGGATCATAGAAAAACCACATTTCAGATAAGTTGCTGGGAATTATATGCAGTTAAAAATTAATCGATTCTGTAATCTGACTTCTTTTTTCCTCTCCCTCTCAGTGACCGTCCCGGGTTCCCTTAGTAATCACTCCATCCTGATTGCTCTGATCCCTCCATTCTACTTGTCATTAAACACAAGGCACACACCCGCACGCAAACACACATTACCACACATAGTCACACATACAAGCCAAGAGATAGAAAACAAATGCCATTTAATCAAGTTGTATAAATAAATAAAAAGTTTGTATTTCCCATAAGTCCATCTGGTCCCCTGCTTCTCATCACACACAGACACACACGTTCCAAGCTTTCATCTGCTGGTCAATAAAGCTCACACACACACTCTAAATGAAAGGCACGGATGACCACACACATTGGCCGGTGAATCTAAATGTAGATGAGTTCAGTCTGCTAGAACGACTGGCGGCAAGAAGAAACCTTTATCAAGCAAATCTATTTGTTTTCTGTTGTTTCACTCAGCGCCGTTTGACCATCCTATCAATCGGTTTAACAAAATGTTATCGACATGTGCTGGTTCGCTTTCATTTTGCAGCACTGTGCAATTTTGCTAAAGTGTAACTACAGTTCTGATCCAGTGGATCTGTTGCATGGCAATTTCAAATAGCAGAGGGAGAAAAAAACACTGAGCTAAACTGTGGGTACTGCATAAACACAGGCTGATGAAAGAAAAAAAGTATAGACTTTGATTTGCAGAGTGTTTGATGAATTATATCTTCCCAACCTGAAGCAGAATCTTATTTATTTTTAATAGTGTTAAAATTGGGTGATGAAGTCTGATGCCACACAGATCAGTGTATAAAATATGAGTGACTTTAAGCTATCTGTACTGCAAAAGCCTGAGCCAGGAAATTTGGTCCCTAAGCCCAACCCAAGAAATGTAGTCCCTAAAAGAGGCCAAAACCAAATTACGGTGCCCTACTCTGATCATATAACTTTGAGTCTTCAATAAGACCAAAAAATAAATTATTTTTTAGACGCGATCCAATCAGTTTGGTTCCGAAACCTAATCAAGAAAATGTTGTCCCTCAATCTGATGAAGTAACGTCTGTGCCTAAACCAGAACCAGTAAATTCGGTGGCTCGATCTGATCAAGGACTGCTGTAGTACTGATACATAAAACATGTCAAATACTGTATTCAGCTTTTAAAAAACCTTCTCAATATAGCTTTAGTATTAACATAGCTTTTTATCACACTAAGCCACTACTTGGCAAGAAGCACCTGGACCAAGAAGCTTTCCATCTTTACCCTGAGAAATGTTACCCTGGCAGCTGTTTTCCGTATAAATTCTTGGTCTTTTAAGCTGGACAGTAGTTTTAGAGCAAAAATTATTTATAAGTTGTATTTTCTCTTTTTACAAAAAGCTTTTAGATAATAAAGTAAATAAACAGATTCTGAACTGTCTAGGACATCCAGCAATTTGAGGGAGAACATATAATAAATATAAGCTCAGTAATTAAGTTGTCTATATCAAAGAATATAGACAATTCCAAGCCAAACAGTGAAGGATAATGCACTTGCTTTTCTATTCACTTGCATTTCCACCTCTCCAGGTACAAAACTTTCAAATATTCTTACACAAAATATGGAACCTCAACTTGTTTTCAGATAATGGCATAGGTCTGCAGTTTTTTCAGTCAACATCTCACCCTAATATATTTGTGATTTAGAGAGATTAAGTGTTTTATCCAGTAATGATAATTAGTACTCCAAACATGACGCCAACAGATTCTGAACTGTCTAGGACAATTGAGGGAAAACATATTATTAAAATGCACCAATACAATCATTGAAAATAAAATTATTATTAAAATGAATAAAATCAAATTGCTTTGGTAAAACTGAAGGGGGGATTTTTTTAAAAAATATCATTACAACACACCCATCTTCACCTACACACTACTACTACCACCATTCTCCACTTCCCAGCCTGAATGAATCGTTCCTTGTCTCTGAACTGATGGAGCGATAAAGTTGGTTTAAACAGCCATAGACACACCGGCACACACTGTTGAGACAGAAACATGTGTTTTACATCAAGAACTCCCAGCTATACAAGAGCTAATGTTACCGTCTTTGTGCTAGTGAGCGCGTGCGTGTGTCAGAACAGGGGTGGAACATGTCTTTGCAATCTCCTATCAGCTTTTAATCTCCCTTTGGCAGAAAGGGGGAGACAGAAAGAGAGAAAGAAACCACTCAAAGAGAGAAAGTGATAACCACACAGTGAAAGGGGGGAACAAATGTATCCCCAATCTCTAAAACCTCCCATTATTCATTTTGTTTTGCAAGGCTACTTTGCTTTTTCCTTGCCTCGGGCACAAAGAGAGCAAGCAGGCAGAAGTTGCCTACTTTGGTTTACTTGTGTGTGGGTGTTTATGTGTGATTTAATTCTTATTGTCTGAATACTGTGGGAGTTGACAATTTTCATTTTGGCTTCTTGGGTTACTTAGGGGGGCTGTGTTGCAGGGAGAAATGTCAACATTCATTCCTCGCTTAGTGCTTGTAAGGGACTCAACAGTTATTATTTAGCTTGGAGTGGTTGGCTTGTTGAGTTTGTTTAGGCCCTCCACTGTGTTGCTGCGGTCCAATTTGCAAAGCTGTGGCCTCTGTAATGTCCAGGAAACAGCAAATGTCCCGCAAACGTTGACGTCCTGTAATATCTTCTCATCCCATGATCTTTGCTAGCTAAGCTGAAAACTAAGACTGGATTATAAGCAAAATCTTTTCATCTTAGTTGTTTATTAAAAAATTAAAGTGTATTCCCTTCCTGTTTGGTAAGTTCCAAACCTGAATTTAAAAGAGACAAAAGTTAAACCTTCATCTGTTCTATTTCAACCAGAATATTGCTCAATAATTGCAAAATATGAATATACTTTTTTGCTCATTTTTTATTCAAGTAATGCTGTCACTATTTAAAGATCAGATAGGGATAGCTGTATTGTGACAATCAACATTTCTTTATCCAAATTGCTGTTCCTATGACTAAAATTTCTGACAGGGTTTGATATATTTTTTCCCCAAATTTATAGATGCACTAAAAGCATGAGATTTGTAATGTTGCAAAGGACTATGTAATGGACAGATGGCAACCACTGGTCTCTGAAATACTACTTTGTTCATAGCATTTCATAAGATTGTGGCGACTTATATGGTCAGCCATTTAAGTCGCCACATTTATATTTCAACAAAAAAAAAGCACATTTTGGCAAAATGAGAGATGAAGATAAATTTTAATTTAGAAGGACAACTAGGAAACTACTAACCCTGAATTTAGTGTGCAAACCGTACAAGAAAACCCTAAAGGCGTTGGTGTGCCTAAACCTATTTGGTGAATAAACATGACCAAGTGTCTTTAGCAGGTAAGACTTATGTTAATTTTGATTCATCCAAGTAGCGGTTTATAGTCCGAAAAATACGGTAATTAGCTTTAATGTCTAATTCTAAAGAACTGTATCGATTTGGAAAGTTAGACAGAAAACAGTCTCTTATTGTTGCTATTTATGATGGTCCACTTAAAAATGTGTATTGTATCAGAGTAATCAAGATTACATTTTGTAAATTATGTTACAACTATGAAATATGTGTGTGGCTTTTGATGTTATGACTGCCCCCAAGAGGCTAAGTTATTTTGGTTCCATCCTCTCCCTTTTGGGTGGGTTTTTTCTGTTTAGCAGCCACATGTTTTATTTCATTATGCAAAGTAGGAATATGCCATCACACTCTGACAACATTACACTGCTTGATCACATACTCTCCAAGTAAATTAATACAAACATCCATGATACGCACATAATACTTTGTGAACTAAGCAAATTGGCTTGAAAATTGCATAGAATCTCAGCACCAGAAGGAATGAAATTACTGAAAGCTGCCCAACCCAGGGGTCCAAACAAGTATACAGCATAATTTTTCACACATTAAATATAAACTGTTTCTTCCATGGAAGAACCAATTTCTCCAATAAGGCACTAAACAACAACATTATTACAACATGTATAGGCTAACTGCACAAAGTGGAAATAAGACAGAGTATGTTAACACAGAAAATCTTGCAGACAGGGTTTGGGCTTGCATTGCAGCATATTGTCATGACCACGTTCATTTGTAGACATTAAGTCTAACATTGTGGAAAATCACCAATTTTTGCAGTTGCATACATTTTGTTAAACAGGTGTTATACATCATCTGAACAGGCTTAAGAGCATTTCTGACCAACAATATCTACTTGACTTGTAAATGAGTCTACAACCAGAAAACTTTCAAATAAAACACTCTAAGGTCAGCACAGAAGGAAAAAGAAAAAACTCCTCCACAAGACTTCAGTGTTATGCATCAAAACTATATCCAGCCTCAGAGGCTCTGGGGGCAAATGTGATTTACTGCTTAGTCTTGTTTACTGCAGAAACACTAGTCTTTACATTGGCCAAGTCGGTGTATGTGTGTGTATGTGCACACTTTCAGACCTTATTAGGTTGTACTTGTGGCAATGCTTAACCCCACTCAGAGTTTGGCAGCTGCTCTCCTTTCTTGTTCTGTCTGCTTTTATTTTCTCTCAGTGTCTTCGCTCTCTTCCCCCCTCCCTCCTATCTTTGCCATCTCACTGCGCTTTATCTATCTGTAGCTTTTACTCTCGTCTCCACTGGTCCGCTACTTCTCTTCACTCTTTTTTTGCTTATTACAGCTACAATCTTTTATGGTAGGGTTCAGGATTAATTACTGTTATACGAAACAAAACTTGTACTAATGTCTTTTATCAGCTTAAGAGATTCCTTGTTGTTTGCATCAGTAATTTTGGTCTGGAAGAGAAGAATGTTTACCACTGTGTTAAGTCATGCTTTCCTTTAATGATATGTTCCACCCATTAAGGGAACTGAGAATATTAATTGTTACAGTTCCTGCTGAATACAAGATTTAAGCTGTTTAACAAGCCATGGTCTTCATCTTTTTCTGCTTGCCCTCTTTATGATATGCTGCACATTTTTAATTGAGGTTGATCCAGACTGAATACATATTCTAGCATGCATATTCTTGTGGATGAACCCAACTTGTACAGATGAAGAGCCCCTTTGGCCCATGAAGAATAGGTTAACTGTTTAAAAAAATCAAATGTATTAAATTATGTCAGTGGTACCTTCGTGAATATGCACATTACCCATTTCACAGTCCCCGATCCATATCATATGACGCCCATACCTCCTCAAGAAGCTGGTTCTACCACCTTTCTGATATGAGCCGGGATGGCTGGATTGTGTCTTTGGCAAGAAGACGCGACATCTGTTTTGTTTGCTTGTCTCCTTAATATCCATCTGAGACATGGACTCATCTGATCACAAGCGTGTCGTCTGTCCATCTGAGATGAGCCCATGCCCACAGAAGTAGACAGCATTTTATGCAGAGATGTTTCATGGTACATTTTTGGATGAAGTGGCACATGGAGTTGAATGTCAATGGTTTTTTAAGGTGCCCCAGAGCTCATGTGGCTCCACTGGCCATTGGTGACATGACGGTTTCTGATTCAGTAAAACGTTGTGTGAAATGTGTTCAAGACAGGCTTCAGCCCTATCTGAGTGTTATTCAAGATTGATTTAAACGCTATAAAAATACAGATATGTTTTTCTTCTTTAAATAGAGTTTTGAAAGGTTAATTAGCATGTTTAAGTTTTGTGCTACATGTATAAAAAGAAACTTACACAAACTTTGGTTGATAGATTATCAGAGACTGATAAAAATGACCTTTTTAATTATCCCAAGAAGTGTGGTCAATATTCAGCAAGAAATATACCGTATGCTTGTTGGTGGCTATTAAATGTGTGTGGTCAAGAGAAAAGTTGCTAACATTACATTGAACATAGTGGGAGTAAATGTGCTTATCTGGCTGTGTATAATTTTGAACATCCATAATAAATTGAAGGATAATCAAACTACTCTGTCAGAACAGAAATATTACATTAAAAAAACCCCAGTATTTATTTCACTGTCAGTTATAGATTTACTGTTACCAGTACTGATAAAATCACTGGCAGCATGATGACACTCAGGACTGATGCTGATAGAGAGGAAGACTTGTTCTTAATCAGTGAGCCAGGGAAGATCAAAGAAACAACACAGGTCCAATTTCAGTGGAGACTTCTCCTCTAAAACGGCTCTGATTATCTCCTGGAACTGAACCCAAAATGCATGAATTAGCGCTGGACTGGAAGTGGATCCTATCAGACTTGGCCAAGAAATAGGGAAAGTATTTTGTTACAGCTGGAGAGATGGATCCTGGCTCCAACATTCCTGGGACAAGGGGAGATAACAGTGGTGCAGTTGTGTTGATCTAGTGCGAATGGACATATGTGGCCAGTTTCTGTGCTTCTCTGAAACAAGAAACATAAACACAGACTACAGTTACAGTCAGATGCTGGGTAAGTAGAACTATGTGCACTTTGTGGTATCTGATTAAAGCAAAGTTGTAAAGATAAAAAAAGAAAAACTCAAGGACATTTAAGCCCATTGGTCATTGATGGTGACACACACACACACACACACATAGAGAGATACTCACAAATCATGCACGCATGCATCTATTGTTTGGCTGCACCTGGTTTATAAGGAAACAGGATAGATGGGAATCTGGGACCTAACTTTGGGAATATTTTATCAGTGTGATTGAATAAGTGCGGACATCCATGTGACTGCTCGTCCACAGAAGCCAAACATCTGCAGCAGTAATACAGCTAAACCAAAAAGTAAAAACCTTGGTTTTTTATGCAGCTATTAATGGAGTGATTTGTACATTTTAAACATTTTATTCCTTTTCCTGCAATGTATCATTTGCCTTATGTAACATTGTTTTCAGCATTAAATTAAATGTAAGCTTGACTGATTTCTTATGGGTGCCTTTACAGTCAAAATAATTATCACTTTTGAACTGCAAATTGCTCGCAAACATGTTTGATCCCAAAATCACACTGGTAATGGTCAACCTTTAAGTGGATAATGTGAATTTCACACATAATGTTGTATCTTCAAGTAAAATATTTTTTTTAAAAAATGTTTAATCTTTTCTTCTTTTGCTGTTTTGGTTCCATTTAAGAAAAAAAAATGCCAATGTACTGAATTAACATCACCAACAAATTAATTATGACTATTCACATTTGGCTAAAGCCCGACTCACAGAATCAAGAAATATCTTTAATAGAACCCGACTGACAACATGAAGTAGGCTAAAGGGTAATAAAAAAAAACAAGTCAAGGTCACTCTGAACAAATTAAATAGGAGAGAAACAATCTGTACACCTGTAGTTTCCAAGATGTTGGGGTTCAGCGAACCTCATCTACTAAAAGAAAGCAGTGGCTCGCTAGAACTGCTTACAAAGGGATTGCTCATCCAGATGGTCACAAAAGATGCCAGTTTGAGTTTCATACCATGATATTCCCTCATTAAAAACATACCTGGAGTGTTACTTAAAAAGATACACGTCACTCTTGACTAAAATCATCTTGGTAATCTGTTCACTTTTGTGCAAATATTCTGTGGACTTTTAAGACAGTTTTTGGAAGGCATGCATTGTATTACTTTTGCTGTAAAACTAACATGTCATCTAAAAATATATATACCAACAATCAAACATAGTGTAAAGTTCTGCTGTTTTGTTGCTTTGAGACTTGAAAGGAGAATGTCAGTTTGCAACTTTTTAATAATCCTCCTAATTTTGTAACAGGAAAAATTATACATTGCATCCCACCGAGTCCAAATCTGAATGTCTATAAACCATAAATGTATTAGTATCATAATCATGGATGGATGGATGAATGGATGGACGGACGGATGAAACTGCACAGGTCTTGAACAGTTAAAGCTGTGGTAAGTTGGTGCTGATATGCTGCACAGTCAGGCAGACACGGAGAATGGGAACAAAAGAGGAATGGTCTTGAGGGAAATTGAGTGTACAAGATGCATCATGCTAGTGGAGCAGAATCCTTAAACACGCTCGCGCACACCCCAGCACACACTACTGTAGAATTCCTAATGAGTGAAGAGCCCACAGGGGACGAGCGGGGGGAGACAAGCGGAGAAAAGGGGAGGGGCTAAGTGTTGAGACAAACGGAAGGAGAGAACGTGATGCATCTTTCTCGAGCTTTCAACGCTTATCTAGCATGCACGGCATTATGTTTGGGAGGATATTTGTGTGTGTCTGAGGGCCTGCTATAGATTTGGGGCAGAATTTACGTTTAAACAGAGAGGACTCGAGAGGGAAAATCACACATGCACAAACACACCCAAGCAAAACGTGATGAAGCTGAGCTGCATGCACTCATGCCCAGGGCAGAATTCCAACTTCACCACGAAGCCCTTCAGGCCACAAAGGTTGCCATGGCGCCATCTCCTCCCAAACAAACTCTCTCCCTCTCTTGCTCTCTCACGCATCAGACCAGGGCGTGGCAAGATGTCCTCAGGTGAAGTGGATTAAAGCGTTAAAATGACTAACTAAATGGATTAACTAAAAGTTTAAATTCAAATATGATCTTATGTGTATTTAACCTGAATATGGAAAGCTTTTAGTGTTTTTAAAATGTACTGCAAGGGCAATTTACATTTCTGAATGATGTCGCAATTCGTGTTTGTCCATTTTACATAATTTGCACATTTTAGTGGGTCTTTAGGTTTCCATGACAATGTCTGAATTAAAATTAAGAAAATGAGGATTACTTTAAAGCACATAGTAGTGAAGGATCACGCTAAGGTTGGTTACGTTGGTCCTAAAAATTGCCATTTTTAAACAATTGCAGACTTTTCCAGAATCTTAATTTTTCCCATATTTAGGAAGGACAGCAAATGGATTCCTTAAATGCATAAAAACAAAGCATTCTGTTTAAAAATTCAGCTTTTCTCCTATGATATAGCTCTTGAGTAAAAGGAAAGTACACAGCAGGTCAGACCACAAAGCAAACTGGTATCAGCCAGGAAAAGACTGATTGATGCAAAAGATAGATGGGCAAAACATATCTAACACATTCACAAAATTCATTCTTGTAATGATTTAATAGTTTTAATCAAGTGTTTTACATCTTACTTAAAACTGCTCCAACTGAAAAAGTTGTAGGTGAAGAGAATGAGGCTGATTCAGAGGCGATGATAGATTAGACAGTAAGTGGCCTGAATTCACATTACCCATTTTTTTAATCTTAGCCAACTTCACAAAGTGTTTAATAATGTTTGTTAACTGTGACAAAAGTCATCTGCATATTAGGGCGCTTTAAAAAAAAAGTGCATCCTCTGATAGTCGTGGGGTTTTAATCTACCCTAAGGCCACTGAAAAGCCTGTCAAAACTAAGATCATCACAACAAAACTGAGATGTGTGAAAATTATGAAAGAATTTTGTGATATTAATAGACTGAAGTTTATTTACTTCAGTGTATGGCTCCTTCACTACAATAAAACAAGAAAATCCTTTTTTGAACAGTTTATTTTTTGGAAATTGTTAAATATTTTTCATGAATTTTGTACTTTTTCTCACATTTCAAGCCTGCAGTTTACAAGTTATGCTTGATACATATGCCTAGATTAGCTTCTTTTGCATAACTTAAACCAAATACAATTGCCCTATTTAATTTAGCTGTTTTCAACTTCAAATGTATCAGACTGCAAAAACCTTAGGCCATTATTAATTTTCACCCAGTTTATAACACATTGCGTTTGAGTTATTAAACAAACTATGTATTTGTTTCATACTTCCAGTCATTTTATTTTCCACAAACTCACTGAGATATGACATCAGACTTCTCTAAGCAAGGGAACTATTACTAACAATATTTTCTCAGAATATCACTTTCAATGATCCAAAATAACAGTTTATGGAAACTTCAGAACTGATGATCAGAATTAGACATTAGTTGCACAGCAAAAATATCTAATTAAATAAACTAACAGATACAATGGCTTGGAAGAAATGGACCCTGTAAAGACTTGGGCAGTTTACTAAATGTCATCATTCCAAATCTGGAAAGAATTTTGAGTTGTTTATGGTTACAGACATTCATTTTTATCAAGAGCATTTGAAAAAGTGACAGTCTATTGAATTTATATGAACCAAGACTGTTTTTTTTGTTCCCTATTACACACTAACAGATAAAGACGGAGAAAATGTGACCTGGAGCTATTTGTCAATCAGTTTTCACCCTTTTACTGGAAGCAGCTTTCCTTGAACTATTTACCATAGATTTCTCCAACTGTTTCGGCCGTATTTGTCAAATTACATCAGTTACCATAACTGCCTGATTGTGTGAAAAAGTCAAAGATCAAAAGCAGAGATGCAGGAAGGAAAGGCCAGAAGACAGAGGAAAAGGGGAAGGGAGGCAGAGTTTTCCAATTGACTATTGGTCAGGGGTCAGATGGACATTTAATCTAACCAATCAGCTTCCTAATTACACAAGTGCTGCCAGATTGGTGCCTTTTATACGTGTGTGTGTGTGTGTGCGTGTGTGTTTGTGTGTGGCTGGCTGGCGTTGCGTGTAGAGGTCTTGTTGTAGCAAAACGAACATCTGGCCTCAATATTGATTCCATGTGTGAGCACACACACTTTAAATCTGTATGCATGTAAATGTGCACACACACACACGCTCGCGCGCAAGCATACACAGGTTGCAGTGTATGGCTCCTGCCTTACACAGCCACACAGAGAGCAAGAGATGGAAAAAGAAAAAGAAACACCCAAGGACTCAGCGACTCGATGTGCAAGTCATGCCAGAAAAACACAAATGCCAAAAAAATCATAAAAAAAACACATAAATGCATACACGCATACACACACTTTCAATAGTGCGTGTGTGTGAAAGATGATTATAACAGTAATTGATGTAAACGTTTAAATTACAGCTAGAAGCTAAAATAACCACCGTGTTTTAGCGTTGCCATGTCGACATGATGAAAAACACCTGGTCCTTTCGCTGGAGGGGAGGGTGGAACAAATGTGTCACTGCCGCCCAGATGAACCAATGAAACACAGTGTTTGTAAGTGACATGTGTCTGAACAAATGAAATGCTGTAAAAATAGAGATGTAATTTAACAGCCTGTTAGGCTGAAGCCAAAGTCATTACATGACATTACGGGGTAATACAGAATAAATAAGACTCAAAAGGTTTATTTTAACTGTTTTTTTAAATCATTTTGGTGCTTTAAATATCTGAATACTAGATCTGACTACCCTGTCTGAAAACTTTAAAGGCTTTCATTAATTTCTCTAAGGAACGCATTAATACGCGAATCGGCTAAATACAACTCCACAACTTCACAGGAAGAGTCTGTGGACAAGACAGCAGTTAGTTCTGCTCCTCACAAATCTGATCTGTAGGGAGGAGAGGGCGACTGATGAAACGTGAAAGTAGGTCTCGTCTGATGAGAATAAACTTACATTTTTTGATCTACATGCAAAACACAATGTGTGGAGGAAAACTAGTACTGCAACCTCAACACACCACCTTTATGATGGTAATGTTAAGATTAGGCTGTGAGAATGTAATGGTTTGCATGGTAACAACACCTTTTAATTATTTAATTAGTAAAAATAAAATAAAAATAAAAAAAAAAACCGGAAACTATTCATAATTTGTTTCCCTGGTCACAGTTATGCTTTGCTTTGGTTTGTCCAATAAAAATATCTAAAGAAAATTCATGGAAGTTTGAGGTTGTCAAGAACTACCTAACATTTTACAAGGCAATGTACATTCACAATGATGCAGAAAAATATTAGAAGTCACAGAATAAAGACAGGAATATGTGTAACGGACTCATCATATTAACACATATTCATCAGACAACCAGATTTTGCCCTCAAGAGAAAATACTACCTGAACATTTCAGCACAAACTACCTAAAGTTCATTGTAACAATTTAATTTTGTAGCAGCTGTTGCTTTTCCCCGCCCCCCAAAAAATACAATAAAAAAATCACAGTGAGCCATTCTTAAATAATGTTCTTTAGCTAAGAATTTGCTTTAGTTGAGTTCAATGTTGTCCGAAAATACTAAACTAAATCTTTGATTCGCAGACTGAAATGCTTTCCCGGAAACCCAAGCGTCTACAAAGTTCTACGTTGTAACAATCTAGGCTGAAAGTGCTATCACACTCAGATTTTAAGAAGTTTGTCTTTAGCAGGAGGACTGCCCCGCCCTGCTTCCACAAAGTAACCCAAAATAAGAACCGCACTGCCAAATCCCAGGATTTCAAAGTCAATTTTACGTACTTTTTTTATGGTGATCCCACACTTGACACTTTTAGAAGTGGGATGATGTGGCTAAAACGTTACTCAGACATGATCAGATGTCTCCAGACCAGCTAATCTGGCAGTTCAAAGCATATGTCAATGGAGAATTGCCATCATGAGCAAACAGGGGAAAGGAAAATAAGCCTACCTTTCAGTTTTGTGATACAAAGATGCCAAGCTGTCACCTTCCACGTATGCCTGTTTTGCATGTGTGGACTACCCGGAATTAGCCTAGATGTGGTTAAAATGGTGTAATTTATTTTCCAAGCCAAGCGTGATGTTCCTTGCAGACAATCAGACTGCTGTGGACTGTCACACGGCGTAAAGCCACACTGTCATGACACACAGTCTCTGATCTAGCAGTTACACATAAAACTCTTCTACAAAGACAACACACACACTCAGCACAAAAATTACAGCAAACAGGCTTCTTGTTTTGCTTTTATTTTCTATGACATTAAAAACAGGCTAACTCAGTTTTAGACACAAAACACACCAAAACTGGGAAAAACATACTTAAACTTTTTTTTTTCTCCACCATGGCTGTGTTTATTTGAGTCTGTGTCGTGATGGGAAATGTGACTACTACACAAACAAACTGAAAGGTCTGCAGCATACATCTTTGTCTCAGAGACTTTGAATATGTGTGTTTAAGAGGAACAGGTCAAAAATCACTGTGCATCCCATTGTCATGCAGACACTGACAGTCTAACAAGATGAAGTAAATAAAGTGCTCATATTTTTTCTCTGTAATAGATGAGAACCATCATCTATAGTCTTCAGGAAATCAGTATTTAAACTCAGGCTGATCTCACTTATATAGCTGTATTGATGCTTAGTAGCTGGAGAGCAATGTGATGAATATAAACACGTGGTTCTGACAGAGTTGCATTGTGCATGATATTTCTTTATACAAATATGGCCAATATCAAAAAACACTAATTAAAAATGTAAAAAGTAAAACCCGCTTAAAACCCACAAAGTCAAACAATATGCGTTAACATAGCAGGTCTGGACCGAACTGAAAATGACACAGTTAGGCGTTTTAAAAGCTCCAGAACGTAAGTGAAATGATTCCACTATTGCTATTAAAATATTTCCTTGTCTTAATTGTTACAAAAAAGAGAACCATAGGCATTAATGCATAAAATACATGATTCTCCCTTGAGAGTTTTTGTCAACTGAAACATTCTGTTATTGTTGAATCATGATCACTACAGCAACTAGAATACGTTTAAATATTATGATCCATTCTCATCTTTTTGTGGACTTCGTTGAATAAAACAACAGAAATCTCAGTAATCTCTCAGCATGAATAATTAAATACATAGTACTGTTTAAGAGCCTCAAGCCACCCACTGTTTCTTTAGACTTGTTTGCACAGAACCAAAACTTTCTTGTAAGTTACAAAAAACATATTTATGGTCAAGTACATATAAGAAAAACTTGCATAGCCCAAGATGGTGATCAGTATTCATAAATAAGGAAAAAAGATCTGGTAGATGCATCTTTCTTTAGCTGATCACCTAATTAAAATTCTGATCAGTGCATCTCTACTCTCAGTAGTGGTTGTCTTACATTTCCTTCTAAAAGAAACAGACAAAATCATAGATATAAAGGTATTTTGAGGGGTTTAGTATTTAAATTTTAGGTTTACAAGCAAGACAGGACTGACATTTTCACTATTATTAAACTTATTATGATGTAGTTAAATAGCATAAATGTTATCAGTTGACATCGCACTGCATCTGTCATATACAAAAAACAAAGATGCACACATATAGAGACAAATTAAAACATAAGCTCTAATGACCTGTAGCAGATATAAAGTGATGCCAAATTATCTCCGGAAATACGCAACCTCAATGCGCTCACACACACTCAAATGCACACAAACTGCATGTAATTAGGTGAAGAAGCAGCAGCGTGAGAACACATTCAGTTATCCAGATGCACGTGAGCCGTAAAGACGAAAAATAGGAAGCATCTGAATTAGACCTTAAAGAAACAGTCACTCCACATTTCTGCCCACTAAACAAGGTTTTGAGGAATATTAAATGTGTTTCTTAATTTCTTCCAAGTGTCCGTTCCTTCTCACTTTCTTCCTTGTGTTTTTTCTTGCTTCTTTGCATTTCCAATCCCTTCCTTCTGCAAATCCTTTTGCCATCCTTTACTTCATTATGATGTCCACTGTCCTTTCTTTCAGAAAGAATCATCAGAGTCTTGTGATTTTTTCTGTATTCTCCCCTTTTGGCATTTTCCTTTATCACTTCCTTCTTTTTCCTTTCCTTTCTTTTTTTCCTTTAGTTCTTCCTCCACTAGTTCTGTCCTTATTTGTGTTCTTCCTTTCATACATCATTTTTTCTCTCTCCTTTCCTTTCCATTTTCATGTGAATTTCTTTACTCTCAGTCTATGATGCTTGACTACATTAAGAACACATTACTATATTAAGTTCATACAGTAATATCCTGAAATTCATTCTCCTTGCCAACATCCATTTCACTTACCTGCTGTCTCAGGAAATCTGGAATTTATCAGATAAACTCAATCTAATGTCGACTCACAGATGGTTTGGTACATCTACATGTCTTCACATGTGTTTTCTTTCTATTTCCTCACGGTTCTTAACCCTAAAGTCCACTGTTGCTCAAATACCCGTCTCATTTCATTTATAAACTAAAAGGTTTCATTTGAACTTATTTTCTAAATCTGACATGGTTACAACTCTTCTCTTGTACAGTCAGTCAAACAACGAGAAAGTAAAATTTCACAAAGACAAAACATTGTCCATGTAATAAATCACTGGGACAACAAAACCAGCAGCAGGCCATTGTCTCAGCAAGGCAGCAGTGTGAAGCAATTAAACATCACACCTTTCAAAGAAAGTATTTCCCTCCCTCTGCAAAGCAAAACGCTGCACGTACCAGCATACTAAAGACTCCCATTCTCCATGTGGACATACGTATGTGTTCGCATGCCTGCACAGTAGTGGTGTGTGCGCGTGCAACTGAGCGCTTTAATGTCTGTGAGGTGCGCATCGATCCCCATGTATCGGGCAAGTTGTCCTTTGAGAAAAGACGGGAAATGAAAGAAAAAGAATGAAATGGGAAAGGGGAGAGGCGGATCGATGCAGCGGAGAACGGCAAGCGTGAGTGGGGATTGAGGAAAAACGCTCTCAAAGGCAAGTGGAGCGCCGCACAGGTGAAGAAACGCACACACATATCTACAAACACACACACACGCAGGTGAAGATTAAATCCGACTTGGGGTATTTGTTTCCATTTTTGTCTCTTTTTAATCTTTTACCACCCTAGTGGTAACTCTCCCCTTGCATGGAGATATCACATCACATTTCCAAATGTCATTTTATATTTTGGACAGATTCACTTACATCACATCAATTTCTTCTCTCTTGGGCCACATTCTACTGGCTTCCTCCTCTGTGTCTGTGTGTATTAAGCTACACACAGGATGAAAGTTTCACTTACAAACATTTATTCTTCTCTCATTTTGAGTAGCAATGACTCAACTCCAGCCTATTATAATGTCTCAAATGAATTGTGTCTGCATGAGGAAATCTGAGAAAACATAGCATCGATAGCTCTTGCTTCTCTTATTAAAATGTAAATGTTTTTTTTACTTCCCGGTTAAACAAATCAGAGGTCTGCGTTTATCTCTAATTAAATAAATTGAATCTTCTAGATGTGAAGCGCTCGGCAAGGACAGATGCAAGATAAGGATGTTGATTAAACTGCGTGTCTTTGTTGCACAGTCTGAATCAACCCCATCACTTGTGCATTGCACTGACTTTAAGCTGTACTGGTGCTACAGGTAAAGATATGGGGAAAACACCAATTCCATTTTTCGTCACAGTAGTAAAATCTCTCAAAGAAACATTTAGAAGAAAATCCACCTATAATTTGAGCGAATGGCGTGCATAAGTTAAAATCCCATGTTTTAAAAAAAAAAAACGTCTTTAACACCAAACACTAATTTGCACTCCTCACTGTTTCCATAAAAAATGAGTCGCTGAACAATTTGAACGTTATTTTTTGAAGTGAATAGACTCTTGGATAAAGTCCATGCTTTAAAATGGGAAATAAAACAGAACCTCTTATGTATACAGGGCAGATGAGTGCTCATTGTCACAATTCGTTAAATGGCTGCAAAACATAGCTATTAAGCTAAAGTAAGGGCCACAATTATGAATGAGGACTGAAGTTTATTTTTCCTCTTTGCACAGCAAGCAGCATAGAGGTAAAAACTAATCCGATGAGAGGAAGGAATACAATAAAGAGTGGCATCTTGCACTCACCAGGTGTCCATTAATACTATCATATGCCAGCAAAGTTTGCAAGAGATGCCCAATGTCACAATCACATATAATGAATATAGGAATATTCTGCATGCTATTGGGTCTTTAACTCAAACTATGTGCTTTGAAATAAGTGTTGCAATTGGACCCAGCGTGAAACAAAAAATGAGTGTGTGGAAAAAAATTCCTCATGCCCAGTGTGAACTGCAGTGGAGGATCTGTGATGCTGTGGGCCATTTTCTCTCCCAAAGGCCCTCAGAACTTTGTCAGACTGCATTGCATCACAAAGTCTTTGACACAACAGGAAATTTAAAACAAAAAATCCCCTTACCTCAGCTATATAATTAAAAATGAGTCGTCACTGTGTTATTTAGTAGAATAATGATCCAAAACACAGTTCCCACATCCAAGACTCTGGATGATGCAACAAAGATTGTGCCCAGAAGAATGGTTAAAGACTCGTCTCTTTTATGCAGAGAACCTGGAGAAGATTAAAAACGCAATCAAAGGGGCTCATGCACATTATGAACGGCAGGGTTTATTAACATTTTCTGCAATAATTTATTTTGTTTTTACTTCACACATCATATCAAGGAGTGTCAATAAATGAAGCGGCTGCTTTATTATTCTAGAAAGTTCCACAAATGGATTGTTAGTTAATTAGCGTGCTCTCAATATCTTTATCTCACTCCTCCCTTTCATTCTCATGCATCTCTCTTTTATTTCAGTGTCACTCTCCCACTTCTTCGCAGGGACACACGGCCCCACCCACAGTAATGAGTAAACCTCCTGCTGCCCCACCCTGCCCAGACTGCCAAGTTGCTGCCAACACCTCAGACACACAAATACACATTTGCAGCAGGCCCCACCGCAGCGTGTACAAAGAAGTCATAGACTCAACTGTCGCGCTCGTATGCGTATCCACACACACCGGTTCCACCCGTCTCCCACTTAATACTGCCAGTATCAGTGCCCTGACACCACATATGCACACACATGCACGTACGACCCTGCACACACACACACATAGAGAGAATAGTCTTTTCTGATCTAATGTGATCAGAGCAAATAAGCTCTGTGGCGCTGGTGAACCACAAGCTACGCCTGCCAGTCCATGACATCACTGCAGAGTGAAAAGCATTATGGTCCACAGAATTGGGCAAAGGAAAGTGAGTGACAGGTGGGATTCATGGGAACAGTCGGTTAGCCACCCTCAGTTGCCAGGACGACGGGAAAGTTTCCCTGTGTTGTGAAGTTTAAAATTTGATTCAGAAGAGAAAGATGAATGTGGCTGATGGGAACGGGAAATGATGTCATGGAGGCATGTGCACAGCAGATATGAGCGCACTCGTGCGAATGGCTTTGCTGGCAAACATATTTTGCATAAACTGTAAATATGATTAGAGGCAAACAGATTAGGTTGTAGCAGCTCGCCACATGAGATCTACTCCACGTACTGGAATCAAAGGGAAGATGATTTGAGGATGAAAGTGTATTAAAAGAGGCATTTTGATAACTAGAATTCCCAGCAGGAAGAACCCCAGAGTCAGGGCTGAACTCTGAAAAGTCTCAGAGTGAATGAGACAAAGCTGACCTATGAGCTCCCATCACAAAGAAATCAGTATTCACAATGACTTAGACAAGTATTCCCACTCCTTTAACATTTTGACAGCATGTAGCAATAGACTGAAATGGGATTTTGTGTGATAGGAATATCACACAAAATGTATAATTTTGAAGTGGTATTAAAAGAATACATGTTTTTTTTAAACATAAAAAATCTGAAAGACGTGTTTATGTTTAGCCCTTCTCAGTCAGTACTTTATAAAACCTTTATAAAACCTATGTCTCCACCAGCTTTGTACATGTGGAAATGTCTTTGGCTTTTCCTTACGGTTATGTTCTAAAAAAGTTCCACGTTAGAATGGTCACTTGCTGCATGTCTTCCAGTTATTTATCTCTACCTTTCGTCATGTACAGCTACTAATGAATAAAAGCCACTAGCGCAACAGAAACCTTAAAAAAGGTTCCCTGTCAGAAAAAAAGCATCTTCACACCATGATGACCCCACTTCCGTGTTTTAGAGTGATGTTGATTTCAAGATTATTTGCAGATAGTTTGCCACCAAATAAAACATTTTTGCAACTACACTTTGACCTCCTCTGACCAGAGGACTTTCATCTACATGTTTGCTGTATTCATGACACCAAAATGTATGTGAGATTTTTTATATCTCGCTTCCCACAATGTCTTTCTTCTCGCCAGGCTTACACAAGAGTCAGATTTGGGAAGCAAATAATTAATAGTTGTCCTGTCAACCAATTCTACATGAGTTGTTGATTTTTGTGGGCGCCTCCATTGTTGCCATCTTGGCTATTCTCTTGACAGGCCTGCCAGTATACACAGTACACATGTATCTATCAAGAGATTAAATTACACACAAGGGGACTCCATTTACTTACTAAATTACTTATGAAATCAATTGTATTTAGGGGTTTCAGAGAACAGGGGACTAAAAAGAATTGCCAACACACTTTACAGATTTTTCTTTTGTAGAAATCATACGAAATGTGAATAATTTTCCTCCCACCTCTGATTTCTGCATTACTTTGTGTTGCTTTAAACTATAAACCCCCCACAAAACTTTCCTTTTTCATTCAAGTTTGAAAAAACGAGAAAAGATTTAGCAAGGGACTCTGATAACGTGCGTGGTGCATGTTCTGCTTACTCTTAGCAGAGACTGGGATTCTTCTTTTGTGGTTCCTCCTTTTCCCTCCTGTGCTCCTGCACCTCCTCCTCCTCCACCTGGATACTGTTGTGAAGATATCTGGCTCGGCTTCTCCCCACCTCCTCCTCCACCTGCAGTGGCTCCTCCTGGTCTCCCTCCTCCCAAAAACAACTTGGTATCTCCCAAAAATGGCTTGGTGTCTCCCAGGTAAACCATGCCAGGCGAAGCCATGCCTCTCTTCTGCTGCGAACCCTCGTGATTGGCTGAAACGAAAGAGAGGGAGAGCGGGGAGGGGAAAAGAGAGGGGCTCCCACCTCCTGCTCCTCTTTCTGCTACTCTTTCGGGCCCCATCCGCTCCTTGGGTACCCAGAGTAATCCGTGGGCCTGCTCACCTCCTCTTTCTCCCGGCCCTCTTGTCTCTCCGAGAACCCAACCCTTCTCCCGTTCTCTTTCTTTTTCCTCCACTCCCTCGCTTTTTACTACACCGCTGGGCTCCTCTCTGCCTCCCTCTGCCAATCGTCCCTCAGGTGGAGCTAGAGAGTATAGAAGTCGTAGGTCCCCCTTGCTCTCCTCTTTAATGGCTAAAGTCGAGGGAGCTGAGCAGCCATTGGCCGAAAGCGCCAGCGACGGTGTCATTAAGGTGGGCTGGGAGCCTAATGAGGGAGAGGCGTCTTGACAGTGGGCAGAATTAAAATGGTCGAGGAGGGCCGATGAATCAGGAGCAGTGAAGTCACAGTGTCGGCAACGGCAACACGCGTGGACACGCCTGGTAAGAAAGAAAAGTACAAATCTTCATTTTCAGTTTTAATCAGAAAGCCAGATCATGACATTGAAAGTCATCGAAACTAGTAATGAGTCATCACAGTAATACAATAATGTGACTGAAGGCAGCTCTGCAGACTTTGTTTTGTTTTCAGTTCAGAGTCGGCTCATCTTTATATCTGCCCATTTAAATAAGTAAAAGTCCCTGATTCACGGGACTCCAGACCAGAATTGCTCACAGAACGAAGAAAATCCGTCCCCCGGAAATGAATAAATCAAAAGTGCACTTGGCCCTGCTTGATTTCCTCAGAGCACTCAGATCTTGACTTTCAGGGAACTTGTGGCCAAAAAGTGACTCAGAGTTCCACTAAATCACCATGAATTACTCGAAAATGGTGAGGAGCATAAATGAATCTGAACATCAAGCACTGAATCAACCGTCAACAAGCCACCTTCATTTCCTGCTGGGCCAACCCCTGAATGGTTCGCTATATTTCCAGAGCAAGACATCAGGGTACATTTTCTTCCTGGCACAGAGAAAACATGTTGGGTGCTTCATGTGTGGGCCAGCGAGAAAAAAAAAACAATGAATCACCTTTAACACATACCTACACCCACACAAACTCAGACCATGGGCAGCTAATTTACATTTACTTGACATGAGCAGTACTACCAATAACCTTTATGTACTGTATGTATATATGAGGTTTTTTATAGAAAGGGAATATTGTGAATGTTTATGCATTACTTAGATTATTCAACTTTTTGTTTTTTAAAGGACATTTCTTTATATTAATTCTGAATGCTTTGAATGTTGTTTTTTTTTGACAATATAAACATTTATACAACATCACACTTCATTTTATTTTACCATTTTTGAGATAGACCAACATAAAAGCAGAATATTTATGAAGTTGAAAAATTCTACATGGTTTTTGCATTTTTACAAATCAAATCTGAAAAGTGTGGCTGGATTTGTATTTAGAACCTGTAAGGTTTTCCCGACATTACAGGTGCACAAACTTGGAGGCATCTGTTAACCTGTTCTGCACACATAGAGACAAAAAAAATGTCCTGTTCCAGCTTAAACTCAGTCAGACTGGATGCAGAGAACCTAAACATCAATTTTCCAGTCTGGTCAAAGATTCTCTATGACATGAGCATTCACACTTTGACTGGTCTATTCAAACACAAAGATGCTTCATTGATCTACCGGGAGCCAAACATCAGTTGAAGTATGACTCTTTCAGTACTCTGAATGAGTTTTCTTGAGGCACTGACCCTGTATTTAGATCATGCTTTTCTTTTAATACTAGCAACACTAGACGGTTGGGACATCTCTCTAAATGAATCCCTGATTAGTCTGTTGTGTTCATTGGTGTTCATGAAACTGTGCGCTCACTGACACCACCAAGGCATTCACCGAGAGCATTTGGAGACTCTGTTTACTAGGTGACTTTTACAGACAATTAGTTGTGCTGGGTTTTATTTAAAACCCAGCAAATAAAACCCAACCCATTCCAAGAAAATGCCATCATTTTCCTTCCACTTCACTATTCAGCACTTCTATCTCCTGAAATTTCTGAAAATTACACAGGAGTTTGTTAATCCAACATGAAAAATTTCAAGGGTATGAGTACTTTTTGGAAGACTTTTAAAGTACTCTGAAAATATCTTATGTTATCTTGTCAAGGGCTATTGTTTTGGCAGTCGAGTCATGTTGAACCAAAGCTTCACTTGCTCAGATGTCACCCAGCAGCAGTAATCTGCTAAACACTGGCTATTGCATTCACTTGGCTTTTTCTCAACAGCAGCTTCTTATTGATGCCCCGCAGTGTGAGTATTTTACAACAGCAGGATGTACAGTAAGTATGCCAAAAATGTCAATGAGAGCAGAAAAACAACCTCTATGTAGAGAAGACACTCACACAGCAAGAAATAAATAAATGAAATTATACAAAAAACAAAGAAGAAGCACAAATATGAGGACTAAATAGATTTTATTTTCCTTCTCATAAGCTTTAAGCCGATTCTCCAGCAGATTAAAGAATGTCTAGTTTGGAGAGGCCATCTGAAACCCAGTGGGTTTAGAAAGGGTCTTCACACTCGACAGGTTTAGTTTGATTAAAAGTAACTCTGGTGTGATTATTCTGTTAGTGCAGATCACTAGTGCGACTGCTGTCATCCGGACCCTGGAGATGCAACTGGAGATACCAAACAACTGTACCAGAACCATTTAAGTACATCAGCCAGTCTGGTCGAAACTAAACTAAAACAAAATATGTGAAAATATGAATCATCATATATCAACTAAAGACTTATACTGTACTTTATTTCAAGATTAAGTTATTCCTAATATTAGGTAATATGTTGTGCTTGTGGTACTGTAAGGCTACAAGCACTAAAAATTACAACTTGTATCACAATGTCTTGTATCACACGCTTAGGGCAGTGGAGCAAAATATTCAGTGAGTGGTGATTTCCTGTTCAATTGAAATAGTGACATAAATTAAGATTTTCTTTTCTTTTTTCAAGGCCGACACTTAAAAAGTCTGTGCTCGGGTTTGGAATACATAGATTACTTGTAGCCAGTTAATGAAGACGATAAAATGAGCTAAATTAATAAATGCAATTTTGAAAAGAAAATTAAGATGTCTTTTCTGGCTACACTACCAAGAGAAGGGAACATCACTTGAGAGGTGTTTCTGTGTTTTTGTACATAAAATCTAATAATTAGCTTAGAAGCTATAGCACTGATGATACAATGCACTTTTCAACTTATATGTCTGAGTGATCACTCTTTCGGCAGGTAACCTTTTTTCTCATTACACCACAGCCCTTTGTTTCAAACACCACTGAATTAAATCCCGAATTTGTTCTCTAAAACTTTAGAATCCTTTTAGCTCTGATTGATTTTACTGGGGGTATGAAACTGTGGCTTTAGCTCACTTTTATTTGATCACAGCACCGAGTGCCAGAGTATACGAGCATTTTGTTTGAAATGCGACTGGACCGTAAAAAACATCTCATCACCGATTTCTCACCTTTCTCTCCTTTCTTTTTATTTCCCTACCATCCTTCACCCCACATCATTGTTTCTTTTGTAAAACTTTTGAAAACATCTGTTTTATTGTTTTTCTGGGACCCCACTAAAATCTTTGTCGCATGCTAAATAGAAGTACAGAATTGTAGATTAATTAATACTCAAAATAAAAAAAAAATATATTGTTTATTTTGTATTCTTGAATATTTTTGTCCCAAGTCAGGTAATCTCACTTAACGTTATCTGTGTGTGAAGTCCTAATTTTACTTCAGAGATGTATTGTAAAGTCATCCTTGATTTCTTCTACAATTTTCACCAAGAATTGCAGAGCACAAACACGTGAAATGACTGGTGAGATTCAAAGAATGAAGACTGCCATCAGGAACAAACCTAATTTGCATTAGGAAAAGATAAAACTGAGCAAGTGAAGTTCATTACTTTCAGGTTTCTCACAGCTTTTCCCACATCTAGAGTGAATTTCAGAGGTAAACTGTCCTCGAATGTCAAACAGCTTGTTCTGTCAAAGAAAAAATTTGTAGGGGTGACTGAAGGACCACTGTGTTTAGAACGGAGCATGCAAACAACATGGTTGATTGGTTTGTTGCTTTAATTGATTAACGGGTTTTTTGTTTGATTGCTCTGTTGGTTTGTTGTATGGTTAGCTGGTTTGTTATACAGTGGACCACCAGTATTCATGAGGGTTAGGGACCACAGTCACCCACAATTAGGTAAAATCTGCAAATGTTTAGAACTGTCTTTGTAATAGTTTCAACACCAACTATACCTCAACATGCACTGATACACACAAAAGAAATCATCATAGCATTGCTGCAGAAACTAACCTCTGTACACTAATTTGGAGATAGAGTACATTTCACAAAAAAATGTGCAATCAGGTAAATTTGCAAAAAGGCAAAGGTGCTCTGTACTTGTGGGTAATTGGTTGGTGAGCTGCGAATGTGGGAGAGCTGGTTGGCTTGTTAGCTTGTGGTTGGAACGGTAAGCTGGTTAGTTGAGTAATAAATTGTCTTTTTATTTGAGTGGTCTGCTAGTTAATTAATTGAATCGTCAGATAGTTTATAAGATTGGAAATTAGTGGTTAACTGACTGACTAGTTGCTTGGTTGGATATCTACAATACTCACTGGATGGTGAGTTGATTGGTTATAGCGCTGGTTAATTCATTGCTAGACTGCTGGTTGGACAATTTGTTACGTTGATCAGATGGTTGGCTGCCTGTTTAGTTAATTAGTTGGTTGAAGGAATTGATTAGTTGGGTAGTTGACTGGTTTGTTAAAAAGGATATTCCAGCCTGTCTCATCCAAAAGTAAATTATAATAAAAAAATAGACAGAAAAACATCACAGGAAGCATGAACTTTTCACTCTTTTCCTGTTTAACGCTCTATTCATCATGAAGAAAATTCAAACAGTGCATTGGTAGGCATCTTTAAAGACATGCACATGACCTGGAAAATTAAACTTTTCCTCAAGAACCACTCAACTCTTGCACCTGGTTGGAAATGGGTATGAATGGTATCAAAATGGTCTTAAAAATAGTTCCACGAAGGGGTTGTTGCTGAAATGTGATCACCCAGGTAATCACATTTCCTGGGTGATTACTTGGAGACCAAAACAATGATAGGGCTATCCAAGCACAGAAAATGCTTGAAGCGTACTTGACTTTTGAATGAAACGTTGTAAGCAGCTGCTTGTAATATTTAGGTATATAGAAACCGGTATGGAATATTTTCTCTTTAGATGAGCCAATATGATTGGCATTGTAGTGAAAGATGTGGAGTGTTTTCTTATTCACCATGTTTTGTCCAAAAACAATTAATTTGTTATTTGTGAGATGTCCTGCTCACCTGTAGTGTCTAAAAAGCTCTTCTTCTACTTGTGTGACAAAGCTACACTTCGTACAAGTGTGCTCAGTCTCTCCTGCTCCTCCTCTGCCTCCCTCCTTTTCTCCTTCAGTCTCCTCTTCAGCCTTGACTTGTGGAGGTGCTCCCTTTAGTTTGATTATGCTGTGACAGCTCTCATAGTGTTGCAGCAACACATCGATGTCCGTAGTGGCAAATGCACACTGGTCGCACAAGTGAGTGACACCTAGAGAAAAGAACAGTATTAAGACACAAAAACCTGAAAGATGAAAGTTTAAAATGTTCACATGAAGAAAATGATCGGCAAATGGAAATGGTTTGCTGCACCTATGCCTTTAAATACCTTGTGCAACAACAGGATGTGCAGGGTTAGAGGGGTGAAAGGTGGAACCAGAAATCACACTGGGGTCGCCTCTTGGGTTAGGAGGGGTCACGCTGGGTGAGGTGGCAGCAGTGGGTTTTGAACCAATGGCGTCCTGCTGCTTGGTAGGCTGAGGAAACTTTGAACAGCATTTAGAACAGGTTGGCTTCCGGCAAGCAAAAGGGTGGGATACCTATCAAGAGAAATATTTTGTCAAACAGTTGTTTCCATGTTTGCATGCTACGGTTATTTGTCAGAATTGGGTTGATGAGTTTGAAGCACATCAAAAAAAAAAAAAGTGGAAAGTCAGCAGCAGTAAAATTAGTGTGCATTATTAATAAAAGCCTAAAATATTAACAATCCTTTTTTGTATTTTTAGCAGCTGCAACAGCACTGTTTGGCAGCTGGCACAAAGGAGGGTAGGCAGTGTGCGTGGGCAGACTCAGAGAAGCTAGGGAATTTTAACTAAGCAGGAAATCGGAACAATTAACTTTACACTTGTTCATGTATTCCATTTCATTTTCATGCGCTTGCAGAAAAATGCATATTTTTTTTCTCCAGTAATTACAGAGCAAACATCAAATGTTTCAGCTTTTCATGCAGCTCACCTCTCCCAGGTGTTTCTGGGGCTGGCAGAGCCCCTGAGGACAATACATGCAGTGCTGAATGCAACAGCGGTGGATGGAGTGGTTGTGCTGGTAGTGCAGCAGCAACGGAGCAACGATGATCACGTCCGCACTGTGGGCCATCGAGTAACGGAAATCGCACAACTGACAGTTATAGCTGGTCACGACAGCTTCTGAATCGCCACTTTTTGGGTCTCCTGGGAGCAGAACACAGAGACTTTCTGTAAAACCTTTTGCAAGGGGCTCAAATGCACAGTGTTCTCCAAAAATATTCATACTAAATGAACTTTTCCTACATTTTCCTCTACAGAATCACAGACCATGACTATTTTGCATGGCAGACAAACACAAAGTAGTGCATTATTGTCATGTGAAGGGAAACTGATACATGGTTTTTAAAAAGTTTTTGCAATCCACGTATCAATGCAGACAGCATTTTGTACGTATGCCAAAGTGTGGTGTACATTTGCTCTTTTATCCGTCTCCTCTGAGTCAACACTTTATAGAATCACCTAACATTGCAAATCCAGCAGCAAGTATATTTCCAACAGCTTTGTAAATGTAAAGATGAACATTTTTATCTTGTCTTTTTGCATTAAAGTTTCGACTTGATCAGATTGGATGGAAAGTGTCTGTAGAAATCGATTTTCAAGTTTGCTACAAATTCTTAATTAGATTTAGGTCTGGATTTTAACTGGGCCATTCTAAAACATGTATGTGCTTTTATGTAAACCATCTGATTGTAGCTCTAACTTTATGCTTGATGTCCTAATGGAAGGTGAACCTCGGCTGCAGTCTCGTTTCGGAGCCTCTAACAGGCTTTTTATATAGATCTCTCCTGTATTCAGCTCCATCCCTCTTCCCATAATCTGACCAGCTTCTTTGTCACTGCAGGAAAAAAGGCATCCTGAAAGAATGATCACCACATTTCACTACAGAGAAAATATTTCCAAAGATGTCAAATTTTGATTTTCTGCCGCAGACAGCATTTTGTACGTATGCCAAGGGTTCAATTAAAAGTTCAGCTTTGTTCTCTTCCAAACAGCTTTCTGTGTCCCCGACATTACTTGTGGAAAATCACAAGCGAAGCTCCTTGTGCCTCTCATTCTGTCTCTCTGAGTTATCATCGGCCTGTTGGCTGCTTCTCTGATTAATGCTTTCCTTGACCGGCCTATCAATTTAGCTAGATGGCAATGTCATAGGTTCGCAGTTGTGTCATACTCTTTTCATTTTTAGAGGATGGATTAAACAGAGCTCTGTGAGTTGTTCACAGCTTGGGATATTGTTTTATAACCGAACTCTGCTGTAAAGCTTTTTTTTTTCCCCCAACTTTATCTATGAACTGTCTTTATTATGTTGTTTGTTCGCTAATGCTCTCTAACAGATGTTTCACTTTATTAAAAATGTGTACTACTTTGTGTTGGTTTATCACAGACAATCCCAATAAGATAAGATAGTAGTTTAACAGTGTAGCGTGAAAAAATAATAAAAAGTTCAAGAAGTCCGAATAATTTTTCAAGGTGGATAAATTGTGCAAAGTAACATCACAGCTCTAATTAAATGATATTAAATATAAAGAAGCAATGTTGCAATAGTTGTATAATATTTGCACCCAAGTTCCACCACACTTACTTCACACTTCTTTCATTACCTTGGCTGGTGGTGAAATGACCTTTGCAGCTTTTGGATGCCATGTGATCTTGCTCTCCTCTATCTTTTCTTCCTCCTCTCTCCCTCTCTCTGTCAATCCCAGAGCTGTTAGGGCTTATAGCGCCACCAGCAGGAGCCTTATGCCTTTGTTCATAGTGCTCTAAAAGCTTAGCTGAACCTTCTGACCACTCGCAACTCCAGCTGCAAAGTTTACACCAATAACACGCCTGTATGGCCCCTCGACCAGCCTCCCCCGTCCAGCCCGACGAGTCAGAACCCGCTCTGACCGGGATGAAGTACCCAACCACGGAGTCGTCTTCGGCTCGCACCGCCACCCGCTCGCCGGCATCCAACATCACACTCCTCCCTTTTAGCTGGCTGTCGTGCGTCACCAGGCTATTGGTGGCCAGCAGGGGTGTGGTTGGGGGAGATTTTACTTTGTTAGGATGCGAGGACAAAAAGTGTTGTTCAAGTTCCGAGGAATTGCTGCCCATGTACGTGAAGTTGCAAAATTTGCAGCGGAAGTACTTAGTGTTCCCTTGGCAGTCAGACGTCTTGCGGCCAATCCCGATTAAGGTGCCACCCAACGTCACCTGGTGATAAAAGAGAAGGTAAAAAACGTTAGAGTAGAGATTAAGCTGTTAGAGTTGGACTTTACTACAAATGTACATTTAAAAAAATATATATATGCATATATACTTAGAATCACATAAAATATCCCAATAAAATACAATAAACTGCCAACTGTCTGGTTTACTGCTAAACTGCACAGATGCTAAGGTTGACCTTCATGCTGAGTCGCATACAGGAGACATATTCAAGCACAACTTACTTTTGAAACCTATCATTTAAAGCCAGGGGACAAATGCAATTAACAACTTCAAGATCTAATAGTCATTATAATTATTAACCTGTGACTTGCTCCACATACATTTAGACTAAACTAATGATCTGATAGTAAATCAGATGGGTTAGTGACATTACCTTGCATACTGCTTTAATTCAAATTAGCATGACTGTTCTGAGAAATATTGCACTTTTCAATCTTGAAAAGCATAAAAAAAATAATAGGGAGCCGATAAAAACATTATGTAACTGAGTCTTAGCTGCATCTTATACATTTTTTGCAAACGTTTGTAAATTATTTCATATACAATTATTGATATTTCAGAGGAACAGGAATTTGCCTGTGACTGGAACGAGCTTAAAATATAAGAGTCCCTGCATTTGTGCTAATATTCATATTAAAGTTTGGATGACTATAATATTTTCTAGTGCCATCTGTGTAAAATATTGTTTTTGTGACTTATTGTCTTTGTGCCTAAAGAAAACACCAAAAGGGTAGAATCAAACAAGGCAAAGGGCAAATAGGACGTGTTGAGGAAAAGAATACGAATGTAGAAACTGGGGTGGTGGGAAAGAAGGAGGGGAAAGATGGATTAAAAGCAAATTGAGCACTTAGAAAAAACGATTTAATACTCAGAAAGGGAGCAAGGAAAAGAAGTGAAAACAGAGATATGAAGGAGAGACGAAGACGTATAAAATATTGGAGAATGGAGGAAAAAAAGAGGGTTAAATATGTCTGACAGCTGTTTCATTAGACTCCCTAACAGCCGATTAGAAGTACAGCTTCACCGTCTGTCTCTTTCACTACCTTCTCTCCTTTCCTCTTTCATCTCCATTTCTTATTCATTTCTTCTTTGCACTATTCCTTTCCTCGATTATTGTTTTTTTTTTGTATAATTATTTTTTATTGGTTGACAGAGATCCTGGTCTTAGTAAATGACAAGATGGAATTTTCCAAACGTGGGCTGAAAGGAGAAAAATTAAGTGAGAGGCAGAGAGAATAGAGATCCCTTTCATTCCCCTTTTTTCCCCTAATACTTTCACTTTTTCTTCATAATGATGATATAACCCGCTGGATTTTCTATTTCGGACTCGTAGGTCTGCTGTGCCTTTTTGAGTCCATTATACAACTGAGCAAAATTACTGGCAGTTGGAATAAATTAAATGAAGCTCATTGAGTTTTCCTTTTAACTACATTTATAAAATCATCTGACTTAAACGTTTTAGTTTGGTTTGGTTTCTGTTCACGCAGACTCAAAGTTCTAATCCTTGATTTATAATTCAGGTTGTCCCAATACGCAAAAATGGCAAATAAATAAATCATTACCAAAGATTCTACATATCTGATAGACTGACAGAACAAAGCAAAAATCTTTATGAGACATATGATAAAATATCTGTGTGCAAATTAAGATAATATGGTGTAACAGAAAATAAATAGCTAAGTAACACAGATTGAGCCTCTATAGGAGGCCCTACATACTTGATGCAAAGTTTTTTCTTTCCTCCTTCCTGACACTTTAATGTTTATCATTAGCAGCCACAGCAAATCAATGTTGAGTGGAGGGCGTTGCATTCCTTTTGTTTTTCTTTTTTGGACCAAGTCTGCAGCTGTTAATTTCCCTGATTAGGACCCTCTTGATTTAAGGCGAAGCTGAACACAACAAAATCAACTTTTCTAACCTCCAGAGGATTTAGATCCAGGCTGCACACTAAAATTACACTCAACTAGAATTCCCAGGGAAGCTAACTTTCGCCTTGTACGTGGATTTTCTTCTTCCTCAAATCTACATTAATGTACATTTTCTTTTCAAAGCAAGTTTGAGCAGATACCATGGTCAAATTAGAGTAAAGATTAATATGAAAGAACACAAAAGCATTTCAAGACTTCACCCTATCTGTGAAGGAAGTTCAAATGTTTTTGAATAACATTGTATTTGTTGTCTGTGTGCCAGGTGTTCTTGTTTCTATCAGTGTAACACATGGACAGCAGGTCAGTAATTTTAACATCTCACCAATTAATCCGACTTGTATATATTTTATTTTAGTCCATCTCCTTGATTTAAGGAAAAATAAATTTTGAGACATGTCTTTAATTTTGTAATTGTAACTCAATGCTGCATTTCAGAACTTTGTGGTCAATTTCTGACCTTCATTCCCCTTTTAGGTGGTTTTGACTTCTCCTCTAGATCATTCAACATAATATTTTTTAGCCTTCCTAACAAGGCTGGTCATGAATTACTTATGTCAGGACTAAAGGTAATAGCACATATTCTTACAAGAAGATTACCCTTATTTTTGAGATTGGCAAAAAGCTGATAATATTTCCAGATCTCACCTGTTTAATGACTAAAGTTAGAAGCACAGAGAATAAACAAGAGCAACTTGGCTTCAATACACTGGACCTTCCTGTTATCTGCTGCAGCATCTACTCTATAAGTAGCAACCAAGTGGTGACAATTATCCTAAAAACCTTCTGATTGTCAATGGAAGCACAATTTGTTTATGTGCTTCCAATGACTTCATCTGTAACCATCTAAGTGACCACTTCTATCTGCAACATCAGCCAGATTGAATAATTACTGAAGCACTTAAATACTTTGCTTTTGCTGATCAGAAATAGATCAGATCTTTGAGTTTTCTTGCAACTGGTTAAGGCTGGTCCCACTGAAAATAGGCGTATTTTCCAGTCCATCTCTATATCATACAATAAAGCAGATATATTAGGATTCCACTACATTTACAATCGCAATAGACCTCAATCTTATAGAAATACAGATTCTGCAAAAAAGTTACAATCTAGACGGAAAATATCTGGTCTTTGACTCCCCTACTGTACAAGACATTTAGAAAAAACAAATTAAGTTATACTGTAACAATTCCCCTTACAAAATAACCATGGCTTTGTTAAATGTTTTAATCTGTAACTTTTGAGGGACACACACCTGTATGTCGTACGCTCCGTTCATCATAACTGTCCTCTGCTGCTGATTCTGTCCATCAGCTCTTGTCTTCCCCAGCTCTTTGGTTTGACTTCTCGCTCCCTGTCCTGTTTGTAAATCTGACATCAGAACAGCAAAAAGAGTTTGAAAAATAAAGATACATAAAGACAATTCAAGGTGTTTCAATCAGAACATGTTTAAAGAATAAATTAATCAATTGCATTGATCTGAAATGATGTTAAACTGCATATGAGTCGGAAATGTTTGTCTTTCAAAAGTGTACTGAGTTAAAATGAAGAAAGCCTTATACTAGGATTATATAAAAGCAAAAATATAACTTTCATTGAAGCAGGAATTACCTAAGTTTGTATGCTGGGGGACCATGTTGTGGAGGGCCAGGATCTGGGTGTCAAGAGCAGCATCCTGTCGTGTGCGGTTGTGCAGACCCAGGTGATACTTCCTAAAGTGCTTCACCAGGTCAGCAGGGTCGTTGCCATAGTAGCCGTAACCACACACATTGCACTTGAAGTCCTGGAGTTTGGGAGAAGGGCTGGACGAGAGTGCCGGGGTGTCATTGGTTGACTCCTCCCTCCCTTCCTGTCTGGAAAGGACCCGAGGTGCTGAAGGGAGAGGAGGAGTGAGGTGGTCATTCTCCCCTCCTTCTGCTCCCCTCTCCCCGTCCTCGGATTCCAACTGGCTCTCCGGTCTCTCACACTGTGCCGCTAATACTCGTTTTGCCCTCGCCCCTCCGCCTGCAGTCCTCCCCCCTCGCTCCTCATTAATGTAGGGCTCACCGACGGAGGAGATGCACTCACTCTCTGCTTCATCCTCCTCGTCTTGCCCCTCGTTTCCTCTGATCCGTTCAGAGGACTCTGGTTCGGAGGGTCGGTTTATCCGATCTGCTTCCGCTGCCACTCTCTCCTCCTCGTCTCCTTCATCTTCTTCCTCTCCTGTTGGCTTCCTCCCCTCTTCTTCCTCTTCCTCCTCACCTCCCACACTCCGGATAGGGGGATTCTTCTTCCTCACCATCTCTAAAGACACAAAAAAAGAAAGAAAGAGAAAGCATATGAGTTGGACCAAAATATTTTAATTATGCATCTTACATTGCTTGGACTCAGTTAACCCAAAACTCTTCAAAAACTGACTCAGTGTGCAGGTAAATTTTCAGCATTGGAGCAATTTGTTTCTGGTGTGTCTTTTTTTTCTAACTCAATATGTAAAGCAAATTCTTTTTTTATCATAATGGAAACCATCCATGAAAATCTTCAGCATCTGACCGCATGAGAACAAAAACCATATCAGAGAGCCTGAGACAGTGAGAGCAAGGAGGGTGAGATGAAGCGAGACATGGGAGGGAGACACCATTGGCGGGCCTATAGCCACTGCGTGACCACATCAAACATCCGGTATCAGAGAGATGGATGATTGAGCCTGCGGATGGCAATTCATCCTCTTCAGCACTCGAAAGTTCTCTGCTTCTTCTCTTTCTGCCTGTCTTTCATTCACTTTAAAGCTGCAACGCCATCCTGTCCTTTTGTCTCCGTTTTGGTTTCCTGCGCTCTCTAAAAAACTGCATTTGTATTTAACCCCTCTACTTTGATGTTTCTAAATAAAATCTATTAAAGAAGTAATTTAGCTAGTAAGTAGAAGCCACCTGTGTGTAATTTAAATTCCATTGAAAATGAAGCTGCTTTGTGTAAGCCTTTAAGGCTTTCTTTTTTTTTTTTTTTGAAGAGCACGAGGGAACCAACAGCATCATGAAGAGCAAGGATTACAGCAGAAAGGTCAGGGATAAAGTTGTTGAGAAATTTAAAGCAGGGTTATAAATCTAAATCCCATCTGCTAGGCTGGGCAGGGAGCACATTACCAATGGAATCAGCCAACGAGTTCATGCAAACTCTGGAGGAGCTGAAGAGAGTCCAAGCTCGGGTGGAAAGATCTCTCTAACGAACAACTTTTCTTTAATTATAAAATTTGGGTTTACATGAAAAAGTAAGAAAGGGGAAGTTATTGCTAAAAAAAAGCCACGATAACTCATGTTCACAGTTTTCCTCAAGCCATCTATGAGATGCAGTAAACACGTTGAAGGACAAAAGAAACAAAAATGGTGGAAACCAACATTGCACGTCAACCTGAATACACAGTCACTACTTGTGTTGATTTTTTTTTTTTTAACAGTTGCAGAGAAGCTGGCCAGTGTTCATGGGACATGAATGAAGTGAAATATAGGATAATCCTAAAAGAAAATCTACTACAACCTGCAACAAATCGGTTGCTGTGAAGGAGATTTACCTTCCAGCAGAACAACAACCCTAGATACACAGCCAGAGCTTCAACGGAATAAGTTAAATGAAGATATATTTGGGTGTTGGAAAGGTCCAGACCTAAAACCAACTGAGAAACAGTGGAAAGACTTTGAAACAGCTGTTCACTGGCAGTCTCCACCCACACAACTATTTTGAGCCTAAAAAGCCTTAAAGTCAACCATTTAGTGGCCACACGTACACTGGTCATACACAACCAAAAATGAACAAGGGGTGTGAAAACATTTGCAAGTCATATTATCAGATTGAAATGCTGCTCTGAAGCACTTTTTAGGTCCGTTTCCTTTTGTTTCCACGACATTTTGATCCTCTGTGTTCCTTTCTTCCACACTCAAGAATAATTGTTACGATAATTGAAGTAATTTCATCAATAATATTTTTCTTTCTGTTCTTACCCACCCTGTTTTTTTTTTCCCTCTCCTCCACCATCCGTCCCTTTTTCCCCCCTTATAATCACTTTACAAAAGCCACCAAATAACCAGACATGTGTTTTATGTTAAACCATAATCTTTCTTTTGTTTGAAAAGAGAACAATTGCGGTTGCACTGTTCACAACAGTCGTGACAGAGAGATATTGCGTGTTTTGGGGGGTTTTTTGTGTGCAAGTGTGTTTATTTGTGGTTATCCTCTTCATATTGGCTCATAAACACAGCAAACCCGTTGACCCATGTTTGTATGCATTTGTTTGATCGCAAACATGCCGAGACGCCCGATAGACGCCAAAACTGATCACTTTTAGATCAATGCCGTATGACAGAGGAGAGGAAAGAGAGAGTGAATAATGCATATCTGATGATCCATCTGGAGGAGCGATAGTGTGTACAATGAGAACGACTCTGATCAATCCGAGTCTGCAATGCTTGTTGTTATTTAAAGACAGCAACCTGCTAACTTTTTCGTTTTTACACATAAAGGATAAACACTTCTAGACGAAAGATGTTCGGGGAATGTGGTCGAAAGCTCCTTTTGGGATGTTTGAAAACAAAAGAATGCAAACACACATACAATCAGGACATAATTTTAAAACCCTTGTAATGCAACCAAGGGGGATCAAGAGGAAAAATAAGGGGGGGGAGGGGGGGGGGGGGGACTGCTGAATTCAACCAAGGGGGATCAAGAGGAAAAATAGGGGGGGGGGGGGGGGGGGGGGGGGGAATGGACTGCTGAATTCCACTTTCTCTTTGCGGCCTTTGTAGCATTTTACAATTTCAGCCTCCAGTCTTTGCCCCCTCTGCACAACTATTTAAATAAAAGCAATTTATGTCTGCGAGGGCCCACGCCTAGACCAGCCCTGGCACTCGCTTCTTGTGTGTGTGTGTGTGTGTGGGTGACACAGCCAGAGAGTGCAGGGAGCGAAGGAAAATCTCATCTGATGTTCACCACACCCAGTCAGAATTCATCATTCACTTACACACACACATACACAGTGGAAAACTACAGATCGTTGTGGTGAAGCAATGAAGCTGAAATCCCAACCTAAAAGGCTCTGACTGACCTAAGTGTGTTTCCATCTGCCCTATGTGCGCGCTGAGATGTTTTAGAAAGTTCATAAAAGCACTAATGATGACAATAATTACACTTATGAGTGATTTTTAGGAGAAAGTAAAATCAATACAGCAGGAAACGACAAAAATATTGCTATTATCCAACACTTGCTTGAAATGGCAGTCTGGTCTTTCTTGCTATAAAAGGCCAGAAAGTTCACACAGAGTCTGAGCATCTGTACGTCGAAGCTCGACCTCTCTGTGCTGCGGGCTGTATTCACAGACTGGAACGATTACTATCAGCTACAATTAGGTATAACCCACTACAAAATGCCGCATAACAACTCCTGCTACTAGCTACAATTAGCCCTCACACACCACAATAGCCCCGATACCACAACGAAGACAAATGTGACAGTTAATCATTTCCATCAGCAGCAATTAGTTCCAACACAAGTGAGGCTTTTATCTGAAATTGCCAATAATCGTCTCAGGACAGATGCTCAAGGACCCAGCAACAAGCGGTGAAGCGAGAATCAGTGAAATATGGCCGACATAGCCATCTGTGGAAAACCTCACTGGTGGATTTAAATGTTACTATGTATGGTATATAAGGCCATCACAGACTACATCAGAGGCATTCCATGATGGACTGATTAGCTTTGCACAAATATCTGCCTTATTTGCTTTAATTGGCAAACTTGCTTTATCTGTAACTTAGCTTTTTCTTTACTTATTAGAGTATATATTGTATCCAATGCTGTATGTTGCTGCTCTGCAGTTACTGATTTATCAACCTGCCCAGAGTAAGTACTTGTTGTAGCTGTCATTCTGCATTTTTATTTCTTAGGTCTACTAGGACGAGGCAGATAACAGCTCATCTTTTCAAGTTCTGATACAGGATTTCTTTCTTTGTAAATCATCTTCACAAAGACACAGAGGAATGTTAGAACTATACAGCAATGCATTTATTAGAGCTCCATAGTGGAGCAGTTGGTAGCACTGTTTTCTTACAGCAAGAAAGTCCTGGGTTCCAATCCCAGCCTGGGGTCTTTCAGTCTAAACATGAATTAAATGAGTAATTTGTCCTTAGGCAACCCTGCAAAAACAAGATGACGTACGACGCCTAAAGACACTTCTTTTTTTTTTTACAGTTAATTGGTATTAAACATGTTTGAAAAGCATATTGTCTGTTTTCTAAAACACAGAGCAGTAAAATCAAAAATTACCATTATTCCTGCAATTTGTCACCCATTTTAAAGGATTCTTTGATTTGTGTGGCTATAAAAACACATAATCCAACTGCACAATATACGCAGAACAGAATAATTAGTGAAACCAGCTCACCATTAAAATTCATGTAGCCTTTAAGTTATCAAAGTTTTTCTCTTTCAGACTACGTTATATGCCACTAATGAAGAAAAACAGATTACCTGCACATCTCTACCACTTCACCCAATGACTCCGAGCTAATTCTCTAAATGCGTATTATTGAGTTGCGGTTATGGATGGGTCTGATAGCGACTCTCAGCACATCCACGCACTCCCTCTGCCTCCAGATATTCTCCTCCCTGTGGGACCGCTGCTGTTAGCATCTCTTTATTTCATAAACAAAGGATTAATTAGCAACATATGAAGAAATAATGCTTAAGGCATGGTCTGGTTTTTCCTAATGTTTCTTGATTTGTGTCATTCTTTGTAGTGGGGGTTTATATCTCCCTCTTTTTACTACCCTCACTGTGGTGTCATCTTTTTATCTCCCTTTCTTCTCCGTTGTTATCTGTTTTGAAAGATTTTATTTTTTTATTTTTATTTTTTTTAAGATCGACAGAGAATAAAAGCTATTGGTGCAAAGAATAGAGAATGAAAACTTAATTCCAATAAAATCTTAACACTATTTCTGGAAGGATGAAGTTAAAAGGTCTGGAGGTTCCAAACAAGAAAAGCCATATATATTAAAAAGAAATTGTCCCTTTGGTTTTTGGTAAACGATAGTTTGAAGTGGGTGCCAAAGAAGGGAGTAGAAGGAGGAGGGTAGAAGTTCAGGATTATACAAGAACATAAAGACCTCCTCTAATTTGAAGTGTTTATTATGACTAATAAGACTAATAAGAGCATGTCTTAGACCACATCTCATCATACTTCAAAGTTATTCCAAAACAATAGGAAATAAACAAGTCAACAATTTATTCGTGAAACATTTTGGGCTTAATTTGTCCAACAGAGATGAGACCAGCATATCTGGTCAAGTTTCCAGAAACAGCCTGCAATTTCACAGTCTGGACTTTTGAACTCTGTGAAGCAGATCGCAGTTACAGCTTGTCTAAAGTTACACAATTATATTTTTACACCTCCAGTTCTGACATCTAAATAATGACATGGACAAAGAAAGCCTCTGACAGCAAGTGATTGTGTGAGGACACTTGAAGAGAGGACAACCTGTAAGTGTGATTTGTTTTTTTTCCTGGAGAGATTCAACCGTCCATTTAATGGTAGAGATTTTCTGACTGATTTTAATTTAAAGATCTGGGGGAAGAATGAAAGTAAACATGCATCAAATACAAGCAATACGATTATGTAAGAATAGATCAAATAAGAACAGGTTTGCCAGTGTCAATCAATTATATGGCATTCTTCACAAGCATTGGAAAAAAAAGAAAAAATATTGATAATTATCCATGATAACAATAAATTCTGAAAATATGTTTGGATTTTGTACTTTTGTCTAACCATTTGTTTCAATTCTTGGTTAAAGAGCAAGTCAAGTTGATACCTGATTATATGCAAGAATAAACACCATTGGACTGTCCAGTTCTCATACCATTAAAATACCATATAAAAAGAAAAATATGCAAAACAAGCCCAGAAAATAAGAAAAAGACATGATAAAGAATGTCATTAAAGAGTAAAAGCAGTAAAAAGAGTCACGTACTGACAAAGGCCGCTCAGGCCATTTCAGATGGACAGATGGACGGACGGATGGATTTGAGCAAAAGTAATAGGTGATTTACATTGTAATAAATTTATTTAAATTTAAATATTAGAACCAATAAATTGACAGTTTTTTTTGTTACTTTTGGCAGAAAAGTACAATATTAAGATTAAAAAAAATCTGTATTTTGAATTTTTGTCTTGATAAACATCCCATCTATCAGTAGATCCCATGATGCACAAATTCATCCTCTATTGTAAGCTAACCGTACAAAGAAGCACCAAGCTTCTGCTCGTTTGCATACGACGGTCACAAAATTTCTCCTAAGGGCCCTAAATTCACGAAATGAAGTGAAATAATTTGTAGCTTTACGTTGGCTTTCAGAAAATAAAAGCAGCTGCAGAAAATATTAGCTAAAGAGTTCACATGACCCACACAGACAAAACAGATTAGTCTGTGAAACTGCACCTATTCAGAGCCCTCGGATAATAATAGAAAACCACCTCAACTACATGCTGATTAGTTGTGCTTAGCGCGTGACCCGAGTCTCTGGCCTTTCTCAGAAATACAGGGAAAGTTGGCTGAGAGAAAAGTATGTTTTTGATGAAACTAGTTAAAGCTTGGAAACGGTATTACAGAGGTATGGCTCTTATTGGAACTACAAAATGAGGTTTTAGGGAGAAACAGAAGGAAGAAAAAATCCACCTGCCATCTCAAGTCGTGAAGCTTTCAGTTGACTAGCAGGGCCCCTAATCAATGCCAGAATCCTGACTTACACTCACTGTACCAGAGGCCCAATTCATTCCCGCCATGCATCACGCAAATTGCACACATACAATTATGGTGAGTCATGTTCATGCAGGCACACTCTTCAAGTGTAGGACTCATTTGTTATGGGCTAACAACATGCAAAATATGGCATCTTAAATGTCAAACTTAATCAGACGTTCATATTTCAATGCCTTTCTCTCATTATGAGCCTCCCTCCCTCTTCTTCCTCACCCTTTAAATGGCTCTCAGTCAGACACAGGCACACACACAAGCTAAGAACACACCTCACTCCCCTGCTCTCTCTATCTGTCCATCTTTCTTCTAGCACTCTCTCAATTAATCTTTTATCCTCTTCCCGCCCTCACGGCTGTCTTCTCCCCAGTCCCAGTTTCTATGCTCCACTCACTTCCATGCTTTCCCAACATGTGATTCCATCTGTGTCTGCATTGCTTGTCTGTGTCAAGACATTTCCACATCATCCCATTAATCTGACGGCTACAGAACGTGCCGGTGTCATGTGTGAAATATCCTCCAGGTGCATTCTTATAATTAATTTGACACATGATCAGCTGTTCCGAGGAGTCCGACAGATTGCATAACAAGACAGATAGTCTGCTGTTATCAACATCTGTACAGTTAATCACTGAGGAGCAAAAAGAACACAAGAACTGTGTTGACTTCTTGATGGAAAAACTGCACAAACTCTGTTTTGAAAATACAAATGAAAAAAATTATTGAGCTATCACCAGCTGTTGAACTGTGGTATTAAAAAGTCGAACCATAGGTCAAATGGATAGACTAAAAAAATTGCATAATTATGAATGTGTGAATGCTGGTAACATTAAAGTAGCTTTTGAGGATGTAGGACTGAAAGAAATCAGGAACATTTTGTCTATTAACTCATTCTATAATAAAATACAAAGCTTAGATTTTTGTTTTGCCATCCACTATCTCATCAAATAATAGGAATTCTGAAGTCTATCCATTGACTATACCCGTTTGTGTCGGCGGAGAGTACCCACACAAGAACTGTGTTGACTTGTGTCAACACAAGTTGACACAAGTCAACTTGTGTTGATTGGGCCAGAGGCGGGATGCATCCTGGACAAATTGCCAGTCCAACACAGGGCAGAATTCTTAAGTCCATACGACGCATTGTTGTTTGGACAAAGAAAGACATATTGATGTGAAGAAAACATTTTCCAGTTGCTACAAAACATTGACAGCAGTTTTGCTTGTACACTACAGCTATTTCCAGTCTTTTACACGTATGCCAGAATGATATGTTAATATAAAAAAAAAAGAGACAAACCTGTTAACATTTGATTAACCGATAAAGCTCTTGTATATTTTAAAAGGAGTTTAGAGGGAAAGGTTAAATTATTAACAATTCCTTTGTTAAGCCCAGCTAATTGAGAAATATCACAGAAATTTACGTATTAAAGAAAAGAAGAGTATTTAAAAAGATTGACTGAATTCATTCTTTCACCTTGGGTTTACCTGTTCTACTTTACTTCAAGGTAAACTTGACCTTAGAAGCTGAATGTTCATATCATATGCATACATTTTCTGAAGCTCAAATTACAGGTTCAGTGCATTTTTATTCTTTTTAAAAAATGAAAATAAATCATAGAATACTTGCAAATTCTTACGCAAGATGGAAGTAAAACAATCTAAAGCAGGGGTGCCCAAAGTCGGTCCTCGATGGCCGGCATCCTGCACGTTTTAGATCTCTACCTGGTGGCACCAACAGCCTTTTCAGCATGTCAATGTTCTTCTTAGGCCTTCTAATGAGCCATCATTTGATCCAGGTGCGTTCAATCAGGGAGAGAACTACAACATGCAGGATGCCGACCCTCCAGAACCGACTTTGGGCTCCCCTGATCTAAAGCTACATGAAGTTTTGCCACTTTTATATCTTCCCATTAACAAAACCCCTGTTTTTTCATAGTTAATATATCCTCCACCTTTGAGAATGATTCTTTATTCAATACATCTCACAGGTGTTGGAAGTAATATAACCAGTGTGTGGCCCATTGATGTAATTACAGGTGGCTAAGCTTAGGAGGCAGAAAAACATGACCACAAAACACAGATCAGCAGGTATGGTCCCAGCTTTTCCGTCTCAGACAAGTGAGTAAATGTTAATGTCCATCAATGAGGACAAAGAATATTACTAAATAAATATTAGAAATCCACTGATTACAATCTTTATAGCCAATTCAGATTATAAATGTTAATAAAAGTCTGACAAAGACTTTTACTATGAACAGGATTTTAATCTTTAAATGTTAGTATTGACAGCATGAAAATGTATGTTTCTGACTTGAGGTAGAACTTGGATTAGAAGGAATATTTTTTCTCTCTCAGGTAATTTTAAAAATAATAGAATACCAAATCAGAGATTTTTTCCCAAATATAGCCAATCTAAAATAAATTGAAACAAAACATTTTTGTTAAGCTGGAAAACAAATGTCTTTCTTTATATGGTTTAGACAAATAAGAAAAAACAAACATGAACTGCTAAAAGATTTTGAATCAAATAAATGTAGGGGATAAAAGAACAGAAAAAGTAACTGAAATGTTTGTTTGTGTACAATCATGTTCCAATTAAAAGAAATTACATAAAAACACGATTGTGCACAAAATATCACTTGTTTTTCACCATGTCTTTAATGAACAAAAACATGAGCAGTCCCTCACAAAATGCCTGGAGGAAAATTTGGTGCTTTCTGCCATCAATGCAGGCTATTTAGCATCTTGTATGAAATCAGCTATTCATTTCCTTTAACAGTAGTATACTTACAAATACAACACAATATCTACAATATCTCCTCTGGTGCCACCAGAGGGAGGTTTGGTGGGGATTAAGACATCTCTAAAAATTACTACATTTTATGCAATATTAATATACATGAATGCCATTCACTAATTTCCATGCATGCTTATGTCGTGTTTAGCTTTGATCTGCCAACTGTAGATTGTCATTGGTCCTGTTCTGGTCACGTCTCAGAAAACTTTTCCAAGCCGCCCCAGGAAATGGCCCCAAATGTTTCCTTATTCATCCAAAAGATAGGAGGGTGGATGGGCTGGTCCGTCACCACAAAAATATTATTAAAAGTATATGAGAGCAGTCTGACCTTTAATAATGACTACAGATTACTGCACCACCCAGGGTCTGGTAAGCACTGTCCCGTGAGTGTCTGATACGCTCTAGGAGGGCCATCTATCCTTTCTGGAGAAAAGTGAGCACTGGGTAAAAACCACAAGAAGGACACGAGCACACACAGTATTGTATAATAGAATAAGGAGTCTTTGTGTGAGAAATCTGCATTCAGACCATTCAGGTACTCTGAGGGAAAAAAAACAGTGAGACAATCTCTCAACAAATCTCCCTTAACTGGCTTAAAAAACAAAAGCACAACATGGTCTGGATTCATACTTTCACGCTCAATTAACAACTCATACAGGAAGCTAAACAGTAAAATGTTACCAGTGACAGAAACCTGACCCAGCCAGGAAACCTACCCCACTGTGACGCACGCAGCATTACACAAACTAGCTGTTTTCACCTGCAAAGGCTAAAATGACAACGCTACACGACAGCATCATGCTCTATAAAACTTTACTTTGAAGACGATGTGTTGGTCCACAGGTGGGACACATTGGGCCATAAAACAGTAACTTCTGCAGGAATGTGAAGAAATTTACAGCAACATCTAATTCTGTCTGCATTATAGTGCCACCACTATGTTTTAACCTGAGTGGCAGTGTTCACTTTTCATCATGTTTAGCGAGTAGGGTGTGTTCACTATATGGCTTGAGAAGATATAAAAAGGTACAATAAGAATGAATACAGCAGAAAGGAATTGTACTGCAGTATTCAAGACTACATACAGACGTGTTAATGCACAAGTTGTTGTTTTACATTCAATTGTCCAGTCAGTCATGTATATTATTACAATTGTGTGAAAGATTTATGTTCACATTTCTTTAGCTTCTTGGCAGTTCCCGATACTTTAGTTGTACAATGACAGAATACACACGTACGCAAACACACACAAGCAAAGACTTTATATCTCCTCTGTTATTTTAATAATCTGTGACCTGAGAGTTATAAGACTCAATAGTCTGGTCTCTGGAAAGGCTGTCTGGATTTTAACTTTAAGGACACACACAGAAACAGACAGAGCTCCCCTGCTATGGTCTTTAGAGCATATTCTGTCTGAGCGTGAATGTGTGTGGGGAGCATACCATGTGTGTGTGGTCACGTCTAAGAGCGCTCCTTTAAAAATGCATTTTTCTGCATGTCTCTGTCTCATCATGGCTGATGATATCACTGAAACCATCCTCACAGCAGGCAAACTGTGGCGAGGAGCATCCTATATTGTGATTTTCTGTGTGCAAAATCTAATTTATCCGTTCAGCAATAAATCATAAGACTGTCGCGAGAGGCCTAGCTCAGACGTTGCACATAAAACATACACACACGGACAGACAGACTGCCAGGAGTGCGTGCAATTAATTATTGTTAACCGGCTGCCAGAATGCAAAGTCTGGCACTGTGAGAGACAAAAAAAGAAGGACATAAAGGGAAAACACATGTCAACACATAGAATTGGACTTTATAGGGTTTGTCTTAGCGGGAAAGAGCTTCACAGAGATTCAAAACGTCACTTATAAGAACAAGAATAACAAATCTTCCAGGATAGAGGTAACACAATAAACGTAGACATACAGAGTCCTTTTACAATATAATACAAATAAAGATAAAATACCTCATAATGAATAGTTTGCCTATGTAAATAAGCTAGGAGTACATTTACAAGCTTTAAAAGATTACGAACTGACTGTATAAAATATAAATGGTCCCAGAAATCAGATTGCAATTGGAGTCAGACAATTTTCCCCTTCACAGATCCTGACCAGTCACTCAAAAATTAGTTCCCATCAATAAATGAGCTGCGTAGAAGCACAAACAGGTGATTTTAATCATGCTTTTTAGTGTGGAAATTGTTAATGAAGTAAGAAGACTCGAGGTTTACCACTTTTAGGATCACTGAGGTAACAGAGAAAGCACATCAGCTTTCTGTAGAATTAAAACATGTTGGCAGCATATGGAAAATGCAGAGATAAGCAAATCGAGGTCAACATTCTGCACTGCAGAATGTTGCAAATGCAGGTTTTATGTTAAAGCACTTAAAAACCCAGTTCATTGTCACAGCATGTAAAATGCAACCAAAGGACAAATGCGCATTCAGATTTAATGGTCTACTTATTATTAATATCAAGCTTTTATTAATCCTTGTGTATAGTTACAATAACATGAATACTTAATGAACCATCTGGCTTCGCTGTCCTGCTGGTTATATGCAGATTTCTGGAGACATAAGGAGAATGAACTGTGACCTTGTCCTATGATTTGCCTCAACAGTTATTAAAATTTGGTTTACCAATGAGTCAAAAGTTGACAGCAGTTTGAGCTGCTTATAAACACTCTGTTCCTCCTGTTTTGGTATTGCATAAAGCTCAAAATGTTGCAGTTTCTGTTGCTGAGTAACATGGGTAAATACATTAAATAGAAAAGAAATTGAGAGGTACAAGTGTAAAAATATTGGGAAATATTCAACGCTGCAGACAAAATGAAAAAATAGAAATGTTGGAGTGGTACGGGCAACGTCTGGACATGAATCTGAATGAGATCTTGCAACCTGACCTTCCCTCAAAAATCCTCCATTGTGGCTAAATTAAAACAATTATGCAAATAAGAGTGGGACTAAATTCCTCCACAGTGAAAATATATATTACCAGTTACTGCCTGATAGCAGCTGTAGTTGCCTAGAGTGGAACAACTATTTGTTTAGTTTTGTCTTTGAATTATCCCATAATACAAAAATTAAATCATCATTTGGAAACTGCATTTTTTATTTACTTAGGCTGTGACTGTCTGATGCTAATCCTCAATTAAGACTAAAATATTGATGCATTTAAGGAGTGATTAGGCAATGTCTAAAGTTCAAATAACTTAAAATTTTGTTAAATACTTTAAACCGACTAACTTCTCTGTGTCGTGTCTGCCTTCTAAAGCCTATTCTGAGTAAAAAATAAAAACCTGTAAAAAATAAATACCTGGTGTACTAAAATAATGCGAGTTAAAAAAAAAAGAAAAATGTGTTTTACTGGTGAAATAGGTTGAAACTCAATTCCTAAAACTTAACAGAAAAACAATATACTCAAAGATAAAAGTATTAAATCATGGGCTTAAGCACTGAAGGTAACACACTGACAGTACAAAGAAAGCATATTAACAACAACAACAGAAAAAACATCAAACAGTCTTTGCTATACAACTGAGGGGAATCTGCTAAATGGTCAAAACTATAATAGAGTTTTGCTTTCAAGGTATTTTTTACTGAAGACAGTTCAAAATAAAACCGAAGGGGCAATTCACATTAGTTCACTCAGAAGTTTAGAAACATGGGCAAGATTTCTTTCATTCTCACTCTTTCAAAGATGGACTCATCCTTGTAACTAATAACTTTATTAATTCACCAAGAATAAGAGCCTGACATAATTCTGGTTGGCTATTGATCACTGTTTCTGAAATGATTGGCAGCCCAACTATGTCCAAGTTTCTACTATTTCTCTTTGGATTTCTTAATTTGAAATATTTGGGAAAGTCCTGGGTTTTCTGGCCAATATAAAGAAAAGGTTCCAAAGTATGCTGATGCCAACACTTTGCTCGACAACTACTTCACTAACGCTACTCACTGACGGAAAATCAAGTATTCTGACATGTCTTATAACAGCAGTTATGATGTATCTAAATCCCCAGAAAGCTGTTTGGTAGTAATCTGACTTTTTTCAAAGTCGTCTATGTTAGTCAACACTGACACAAAGATAGTTTCATATTGATATGATTTTAAAATGAAATCTGTCAATCAAACTCACTTCAGAGACATTTCAAAAGTGATCTGAAACACTAGTTTATACCTTTGGTATGGGCTTTCCCACTCTATTGTTTGATTTTGTAAAGATTAAGGATGCGCCGATCCACTTTTTTCACTTCCAATACGATGCAAATATTCGCTGATACTGTATTGGCTGTATACAGTATCGGCCAACACTGATCCGATACAGAAAAACAATGCTGAGCTTACTTAAAATGTTTCTTTTAAAAAAAAGAAAAAAACAGATATAAAAGTACTGAATAGCAAATGTATTTGAAAAGCTCTACACCATTACAGATCACTTAAAGTCATCAATATAATTTTATATGTTTGGTCAAACATATAAAAACAACACAACTTAATTTGTTTAACAAAGAAGGTTTGTGAACCTTCTTTTAAATGGTTCAAAAAGTGCAATTAGGAATTCTAAATAAAATGTAAAATAAATAATAAGGCATGGTTTTGCTCAAAACACAAAGCACAGAATTAGACTGACCAGATTTGCCCCTTTCAATAAGGGAACACTGTCAGCAATACCCAGTCTAGAAATGTCTTCAATTTCAGAACTTCAGAACCGATACTAATATTAATATTAGTATCATATTAATACGATATATTAATATCGTATCCATGCATCTCTAGTAAAATAGGATTCATCTAACCTGGAAGGATTTAATGTCTTTAAATATGAGATTACGTCTGTATCCATCTCATTGTGCTGCTGTTACATATAATTCTCTGGTCTTACTTGGTGTGCTATAGCACAACTGGCAACCCATTTAGACATTATGGAACAAGCATTTAAAGCAGGTAACTCCAATAGGAGTCCAGCTTTGTTATACAGGTTTTCAGTCTTCTTTGACAAGTATTTCAAGGTATCCGGCTGCCACAGAGAGCAGAAAAAGAATGAAATACTCTCTTTCTTTGCTTGCTGGAGAGTGGCAGATTCTTCAGACAGAAGAGGCCAGAGCCAAATCAGAGCAGATGAAAAAGGGAGACAAGCTGGTGTTGACATAGGCAGGTTTTACACGCTTTATACAGAAAACGAGAAAAAAGACCATCACACCTGAACACTGTCTCCTCCCTTTCTTTCCTTCTTTCTTGCTCCCCCTCACCCCTTTTTTCTCCTCTCCAACAAGTGTGAAAGCGTGGGTGAAGGCAGCTGTGTCGGTGTGGGTGGGTGGGTTGGTTGTTGGGTGTGTGTGTGTGTGTTTGTGTAACACAGACACGATAACTTCCTCTAAACTTCCTGTGATTAGAGCTTAGGGGTTGCAGGGGACAAGCAGGAAATTAGAAACACACACACACTCACAATCTCATTAAAGGGGCAAATATCATCATACTTTAGAGTCATTAAAGCTATAAACATAAAAAAGCATGAAACAAATAAAACACAATTGACCTTTCCATTGTTTTTCAAAGTACACAACTCATTTTAAAATCCTGTTTTGACTAAATAAATAAAAATAAACCCTCTGTAGCTATGCTCTTAAAAACAGGAACTGAGTACCATAGATGGATGATGAGTACTTAGCATTTTGATCCCCAGTGTAATGAACTATTGATGTACATAAAACAAAGACAGCATTCCTGATAAAAATACTTTCATAAAGGAAATATGTTGAATATTTCTGTGGTCACAGCAGTTGCTTGGAGCATAAACTAGACAAATGCTTCTGTAAATAACAGATATTACTTTTTGTGCTTTAAAATCTGCTAAAACGTTGCAAATACATCTATAAGCGTGCAAGCTTATCTTGAATGTTTAGTTTCCATTTATGTGTCACACTCAAATGGAAGAAAGAGAGTTTTGCTGCATCTGCAATCTAATTTTCTATCAGTACCTTTGCATGGATTTTTAGGGTCCAACAAAATGGCGACAGAAAACTGTTAGTGGACATCTAGAGCTTGACTTGTGTGACAAACTGTGTCCTCACTACTCTCTCAAGTTTAACAAAGATTGTGTGTAAAAAAAAAAAAGTGAACCCTGCACAACTATCTACATGGTTCTCTAATATAAAGCGAACTGTTATGGTGACAGTTGTCATGAGGAACTAATGACAACTGGGCTTGCTAATTAATGCCTGTGCATATCAACACTCAGCAAAACAAGAGCAGAAATCACATGTGCCTGATTGCTGTCAGAATTTTTATTGAGCTAACATTTATTGCATTAAGCTTAAGTTTATAATTCAAAGTAGTTTTAAAAGCTTTCTGTCTAAGGAAATCCATCAGATTATATTGAGTCACTAATTTGCAACATTCAGCACTTTTAAGTTCCTGGGTAGGGTTCTGGTTTGTCAAGTCTCCGAACTAGAGCCCTCAGATACTTCTCAATTGTTAAAATCACAATATAAATAATCACTTTAGAAACGTTTTAAGCAAGAAATTTTATCATCACTACTTTGTTTTGAGTTAGATATACTGTATATATTGAACATTGATTTCTAAGTTTAGCTTCAGATTTCCAGGCTGTCTCATGCTGGTTCTCTTGTCTTCCTGTTTTACAGTTATTGATTTTTGAAAGAACATTGTTCGCAACACCCTCTAAATCATTTTCAAACAGACAAAAATTCTAACAAAAAGGGGAACTAGGAAGAAGTTTTGCCCAATATTTCACAATTATAAAGCTGAGATTTAATCACTTCCTGACAATGTGTGCATATGGTTACACGCAAATGTGGTTGTGTGTGTCAGGGTGGAAACAAATGTTCATGTAAGCATGAATGAGATAATTTAAAAAAAGAAGTGCATTTTCTCCTTATCTGCACAATAACTTGCATACTTTCTCACACACTTGGAGCACACTCAAACACATCCTCACACACACGCATACAATGCTAATGCATGTGAAGGGCGCTAGGACAGCTCTGAATGCCTCAGAGCTACGTCTGAGCTTTCATTTCCTCTATCCTGCACAACAACTGACAGAAGCGAACAGATTCACACAACCCACAGACAGAAAGCACAATGTTATGAAACTATTCACCTGCCCACAGGGACTCCAGCTGTAGACAACTTTAATATTCCAACTAAAGATTCTACCAACATTAGTCTACTTTGTAATAAAATAATCAAAGAAATGGAAGTTTTTTTCTTGGCATAAAGGGGGAAAAAAAATCATGCTAAAATATCTTCCAGTCACATTGACAAACATGCACCAGACATCTAAAAATGTAGACAATGTGTTTATAGGCAACATCTGAGGCTTTAAACTTTAACTAGTTAAACCAAAAAACACTGTGTAAAAATGTGAGTTTAAGTGACTAATAAAGCAGCAGATGTTGCACTTTCAAAGGGTGAATACAATGTCAAGCTTAAGGGAAATCTTCTTAAACGGTCTGGCTAAAAAAAAGAAAGCAACAGGAGTCTAACTGTATAGATTATCAGTTTAATTTTACCACGCTGTAACCACTTAAGGCTAAACACACTTAGTTTCTTTACTGAGATGAAGTCTACATTTGACGTCCAATGATTTGCACCAAAAGGACACCCCCACCCCTCAACCACACACACACACACGCACGAACGCACGCACACACAGAGAGATGCAAACATCAGTAAAAACATGAAGACTGTGTGCTTTCCTGTGCTAGGGGGGAAGTTGCAGGTCATTGCGACATCAGTACTTTAGATAAGAGCGCCTTCACACACCGTGGATTCAGCAGAAGGGGTTTAGTTTAGATTTAATGCAGATGGGCTTTAAAGAGTATGATACATACAGTATGATTACTTTAGTTGTAAAAGAAGCTGGTGCGCAACAGGAGTCAAATCCGTTTTTGTAGTCTGCAATGCAGTCATCTTGCAGCAAGAAGGAATCTGAATGTAAACTGATTGCAACAGTCATGTGGCTGCATGCACAAGAAAGATTAGTAAGTGGTCTTAACTCAATTTTTATAATAATCCTTTAATCAAAGCACTGAGATGCCATGGGTTTCACCCCTTAATTGAAGATAAAATGTGAAACACATTACATCAGTTTACTAAAAGTTTCTATTTTTTATTTACTTACTTAAACACAGCCAATATTATGATGTCAGAAATGTGATTAGGTATGGTGTTTTAATACTTTCATCAGAACCTGCATCTCTGTGATTACAAACTAGCCTGCTGAAAAGATAGTTAGCTTAGCCATCAGTTCAGTTAGCTGACTGATGGCTAAGCTAACTGAATAAGATGTCTAACCCAACAGCCACAATAAGTAAAAGTAAATGAAGTATGGAAACGTCACTAAGTATGAAACACGACAGGCTTTTTACCGTAAATGACTGATTTAACATTCCCATAAATATTGCATCATTTAAAGCGGTGATCTCAAACTGCAGGCATCCAGGGCCAGACTCATGCAACTTTTAGTTGTGTTCCTTGTCCTACACACTTAAATTAAATAGTGACACTGCCTTGCGAGCATGCAGTCAAGCTCTACAGAGCTCTGCTAATGAGCTTATATTGGAGCCAGGTGTGCTGAAGCAGAGACATCTAAAAGTTGCAGAAGACCTGCAGCTAAGTCTCAGTCAGATTTGATGGAATCTTTCCATCACAGATCATGGAATGAGGTCTGGATGTACATTCAGCGTCATCCTGCTAAAAGTGAACCTCCACCCCAATGTCAAGCATTGTGCCACCTTTCACAGTGTAGTCTTGCATTAGATTCCAACCATCCTATAGGAATGTATCCCCATATCATGATGTCACCACCACAATGCTTAACCATGGTGATGTGTTATTGCTCTAATTTCACAAATAGCATTTCACATACAAGTCAACAACTTGAATTTTGATCTGACCTGATCTCTTGGTTCTGCATGTTTCTGCAACTCCCAACATCTGTAAGCAGGACTTCTTATGTGTCTCAGTTAACAATAATGTTCTTACTGTCACTATAGATTCATAGACTGCACATCTAATTAAAGATTTTTGTACCCGAGTTGTGGATTCTCTGCAGCTCCAGAGTTACAATAGGCATCTCTTAGCTTCTTCTCTGATTAATGCACTTCTTGGCAGGCCTAGAGATGCTTGATTTATAATCTAATCCTGCTTTAAACTTCTCTCCTGTCCTTAATGGTGCTGTCTGTTCATTTACCTGCAATAAACCAGGGAGGCCTTCACAGAACAGCTGGTTTTACACTAAGAATAAATTACACAAAGCTCTGTCAGGATCTTGGGTTGTTTTGAGTTGCTTTGGGTTTTTCGGGGTTCTTAGTTCTGATCTGTTATCCTTATTCTGATTTTGTTTAGAGCAACTTTCTGTTTTACTTTGATCGGCCACTTGTTAGTTATTATAGTTCTATCAATTATTCCTTGTGCTTAGTTACTGTATTCTTTGTTGAAGTTAAACAATTTTTTCCTAGTTCCTATGTCTGTGTACTCTCCCTCACCCCGTGTGCCTCTCTCTCTTTGTCCTCTCGTACCTGAAATCCATTAGTTAATCAACCCCGATCTTTAGTCCCATCATTCACCAATCGAGTATTTATGCACCTCTATTGCTCTCACTTATTACTGGTTCATCCTGTTATTCTCTGTTACCTGGTCTTTGTGTTCCCTGGCTCTCTGCATGTTCTTCCCAGTATTTTTTAAGTTGTTTTTTTGGATTCTTTATTAAAACCTTTTTCATCCTGGCTCACCCTGGTTTGCATTTTGGTCCAACTTCAGCCACACATCATGACAAGCTTGAGTATTTAGGTGACGGTATTTGCTTTTCATTCATTTAGGTGCATCAGAGTACATGAGGCTTGACACATATTTATGGCACTTTTTAGATTCATTTTACTAAAAAAAAAAAAAGTAGCCTAATTTTCTTTCCACTTCACAAGTATCCACTGCTTCGAGAGTGGTGGAGGAAAAAAAGCAAAAAAAAGTCAAACGGGTGTGAGTAGTTTTACAAGGCACTATATCTGTATTTTAGTAGAATAGTCTAAAGACTACTTTAAATTACTAAACGCATTACCTTTGGCAAACATTACTCGGCAAGCGCAGCCTTAAAGTAAACTGCACAGTTTACACACACCACACGGTGGGCTGTGATGTACTCGTTTTGATCTAATTCTGCATTCCCAACATGATTAACTGAAATCGATCAGCTGTGACGATCCATCTCAGAATTCTCTGGATGATTTTATGGAAGAGAGAGCAGCAGATGCTCTGCGAGCAGCATGAAGGTAGCAGTTATTCAGGGGGGGTGCTGTCTTGACACGAGTCTTCTGACTGAAATATCGACAGAACGGCATCGACCATTAATCGCGTATTGTGGACCAGGCGCCAGTTCCCCACCGCTGATGCACTTTGGATAATAACTTAAATAAGACCAAGTAATGCCAGGTAAACAGAGGCCCTTGTAAATACCTGCTGTGGAAATTCACTTTGGCTCGAGTCTGCTATTTGTCATGTTCTTGCCTGAGGGTAAAAACATTATACCTGGATTGTTTAAATCACGCAACGTGCTCATCAAGGAGAACCACTGCAGTGGATGAAGATACATATCTTTGACAAGTCTGACAACTAGGCTGTACGCGTGCAGCCAAAATGAAGATTTATTGTTTAACATTTGATATCCCTTTGCTTTGAGCAAATAAAAAAAGATAGCAGAAAACTCCAAAAGTCCAAATGTGGAAAATAAATTCTACCTGATGCCTGACGGTTGCACTCGCTGCATAAAAAGGCATGCAACTTTTTTTTCTCTCTCTCACTAGTTTGACAATAAATCAGACAAAACCTTTTATGGTTTTGGTCAGTTAGGATTATTAACTGACTCATTCTGGCTCAGGGCTAGAATGAATTTTCAGTTCTGTCAAAATCAGAAATTTGTCACATTTAATTAAGTTGGGGTAGATTTCTCTATTAGACTGTATGACTGAAGTCAAATGTTATAGGTGTCTTTTCACAAGCCTCCTGCAGTAGTTTGCTTGAATTTCGGCCAAATTTTCCCTACTGAACTTGTGTAATCGATTCAGATCTGAACGCAGTCTGTCTTGCACACACCTTTTTAGGTTAGACCAAAAACCTTTGATAGGTCTGATAGCAAGACTTTGGGATTTGGAATCAATTTTATTGAGACTAAACACTTCAATTCTGCTTTCATCAGACCACAGGAAACTGGAATTATGCTTTTTTCTGTTTTGTTTTGGATTGATTGCTTCTTCCTCTGCATGTAGCCTTCCAGCTCATGTGCAGCTCAAGACTCACTTCACTGTGAATAGTGACACTTAGTAACAGTTACAAGTACAATCTTTAAAGGGCGATATTGTGCATTTTATGCCAGTTTAGAATATAATCAATTAACTATGTTATGAAAAAGTTTGCATATATCAAAAACAACTCTAAAGAAATTTGACTTCCCATTACAGCAGTTGGAACTGGCCTTCAGCAACTGTTCTTAGGAGAGTTGTAGTTTGTATAAGTTCAGCAGATGTGCAGTTCCACCAGGTGTTTTCTAATTGCTACTGCCGCTAGTCTGGAGGAGTTGTGTGGGCCTGGAAGATTAGTGTGAGGCAAAGGTGCTCTGTGGGGTGAGAACTTGACCGAGGACTGAAGTTCCAAATAGGAAAATAGGCTTGTATGAGCAGGTGTTGAGGCATCCCAAATGGCTGCCAAGGGAGATTTAAGAAATCCTCAAACATGCCTGAGTGAGTCAACACTCCGGCCATGAGGAATTGACATTATGCCCAGGTTCCTCTTGAAAACGAGATCTACTGTAGGTCTCAACGGGGTTTACCTGGTTAAATAAAGGAAATGGAAAAAAAAGATGAGGGAATGACATTATTACATTATATAAAGCTTAAAAATATATATTATGCATAATACCCCTTTTAAAACAATATTTTCTTTTGTAGGAGCTTTATGCATGCATTTTGTAGTAAATCATGTTTGTCTAAGAGAGACAGAACCATTCTCCTTCTCAAATGGTATAAAGGTTTGCACATTCCCATAGTATTTATGGTTTCATTTAAAGTTTGAACATATTCACACAGCATTTTCAGACATTGTAACTGAGGAGGAATCAGAGTTGTGAAGATCCATTATTGTTCTCCTGACATTTTGACTGATTTCATTTGATTTTCAGGGAGGACTTTGACATGTTGCCTTCAACTACATTTCCCCATTTCCAGTTGTGCCTCTGTTACTCAATGTTGCAAATTAACCTCCTAAAAGCATATAAAGCCACTTTTCCCAAATTGTTTAAAAACATGCACTGGGGATGTGCTGTGGTGGCGCAGGGGTTAAGCACAACCCACATAAGGAGGCCTTAGTCCTGCAACAGCCGCGTTGAGCGCGGCTGTTGCAGGTTCGATTCCTGGCCTGGCAACCTTTGCCGCATGTCTTCCCCCTTCTCTCATTACCCATTTTCCTATCAATTAACTATCAAATAAAGGCCACTAGAGCCAATAAAACCTTTAAAAGAAAAGCATGCACTGTAAAAAAATAAATAAATAACAAGATATATGGACTGATTTTATATAGAACCGTTCCAGTCATACTGATCACTCAGTACTTTACAGTACAGACCCATTGCCACTCGCAAATAAGCGCACATTTATACACCAAAACACAGATCATTTGGCAACTTGGGGCCAAGTGTTTTGCCCAGAGATACATCGACATGTGGCAGGAAGAAGCTGGAATCAAACTTACAACCTTCCAATTGCAAGACAAGAACTCCAAATCTGTAATGTAGCAATATAAATAATTTTAGTAGTCGTAGCTGTCTTAAAAAAGGAAATGCTAAGCTTAATTTAATATTCATAGTAAATAAGGTATTTTCTTTTTCAGACAGCACATGTAAAAATCTGTTTCCCACTGTACTCTTTTTAATATGCAGGCGATGGTGGTGAGTTGTCGGTTCGATCCTCGCTCCACGGGATGCATGCATCTGCCCAGTGGTGCCAGTGCACGGCAGCCTCGCCTTTGTCAGTGTGCCTCAGGGCAACTGTGGCTACTCTCCAGTAGCTTTCCACCATCAGCATGTGAATGTGTGTGTGTGAATGACAGAATGTGAAACGCTTTGGGATCCTCTGGATTTCATAGAGTGATATACAAGTAAGAGCCATTTACCATAAGTAAATAAACTCCAAAGACATTATCAAGGATCTTGATCTTACCCAGGCATGCCTGTTTTACGAGGGGTGTAACAGAGAGAAAGGATTCACTATCATCAGCCCTCTAATTAATGACGTAGTCAAAGAAAGATACTTAACACACCCAATCTACCCTTTTCTGTCAGAGCTGTCAGATCAACTTCTTTCAAGTATTTGAGGGGGATTATTAATGCCATCTCAAGCCAGATTAGAGCTCTTTAAATAGGTCAAAGTTTTACAAGAGATTCAGGTGTGGATCAGTACAAGAAGAAAAAGTACGTAACGTTTCACACCCATCTAACTGCTGGTCCACCCTTAAAAAAAACCACACGCCATACACTTGCGTACATGCATGGACGTGCACTCGCAAAGAGTTAAGTTCTTAAAGTTATCTAACTGATACTGCACCTCAAATCCTGTCCTGTCACATTTTATATCTAACTCCTCCCTTCCTCCTTACCTTCTTTTCATCTCTTTTTATTCTTCCTTCTAATCTCTATCTGATCTATTCTGATGAGTGGCATAAAAAAACATCATAGCCTTGGTGAGCGTATGAAGGTATTTTTCATCTGTGTGCATTTTTACTGCAAATACCATCTGGAGCTGTCCACCATGTCATATACAAAGCTTTACAGTACTTGGGTTAAACCACAAGTAGGTTATTGTAGCATGTGTTTTATGCATGAGAATCAAAAGAAAATCAGCTAGATACAGCAACAGCTTGTTCTGTAAAGATTCAACATAATGAGTGCTAAATTGCACAAGCAATAAAAAAAAAAAGCACACGCAATTAGTGGGCTTATTGCACACGATCAACAAATATTGTACATGCGCTTGATTGAACGTGCAAAAGTGGTGCAGACCACCCTCTTTAAATGGAGAGCATCGAAGAGCAGAGTGGTCATAAAAAGCACGCTACAGGTATATAATAATGAATAATAATAATATATTTACATATACAATATGTTACAACACAAAAGTATACAAACATTTAAATATCACCCAGAAATAAAGCTTAAGACAGCTGTGTTCAACTCCACAACACTAAAAAGGGATAGGGTTACTGCAGTTTTCTTAATTGGTTGTTTGGTGTATTTTGGTTATTTTGGGTATTTGCTTCCCAAGATGGACAGACCAAAGGTTGGATACTCAAGTAATTTTGTTTTTTATGACAGAATTTGCTTGGATGAGAGGAAACAGAAAATACTTGATTGATTTGCAGCATAAACTGCCTTTGATACACAAGGTCTTAGTGGCACACATGTCTATGTACAAAGGGTACAATGGTTCATGCTCAGTTATCCAACCCTAGAGACATGCTTAGATCAAAGGCAACTGGACTTCTACTTTCTTGAAGACGTTTCACAACTTTTCATCATCCTGTGCACCAAGGCTGAGGATTTTGATTGTTTCATCCTCTTTAAGATTTTGTTTCCAGTTGCCATTCTCTGAGTTTGCCAAAGCCAAGTTAAAGTAAACCTTCATGGCAACAGATACAACAGCCAGCTAAAATTTGCATATTGTGCATTTTCTTCTTGAACATATTTCAAAAGCTTAACATTTGGGTTTTGGAAATCAAACTAATGTAAATGACAGCTTGAAAAGGAAGACACATCTACAATGAAAAAGAATGAGATGTGGACACACATCCATAAAAGCAATGGTGAGTAAAATAGCTCAATATAAAGCACACATCACATGCTCAACTGCCCGCACAGACTTATGCTTGCAGGATTTATAGAAATTTGCTTTGAACTTCTTTAAACCAATACGCAGATACGAAATGTTAAATTACCATTTAATTGCATTGTGTAGGGGTGTGTATGTGTGTGTGTGTGTATATGCATGAAAATAAAGCCAGCACGAGACAGGAGGAGGGATAAGATTCTTTCCACCTATGTGTCATTTCCTTTCTCAGTCTTGCTCACTGCATTACCCCCTTTATATGCTAGCACCATAATTCTTGCCTTACAAGACTTTTTATTACTCAGTGTCTTTCTATATAAGCCTACTGTTTATCTATCACTCTGCCACTGCATATCTATGTCTCAGACAAGAAAAGGAACTATCCTCTTGCAAAAGAAGGTAGAATAATGGTGTCAAATGGACATAATTCAGAATACATTGTCAGAAACTAACCATAGTAAAAGGGAACTTGAAGGATGTGACAATACTTGTACACATATAACGTAACCTTTTTATTTGTTTTGCTTTGAAAGAAAAGATGAGAATTAATTTTAAGAAAAAGTATTCAGCAATTAGACAAGTTGATGGGTATGTTGTAGGGGTGCACTAATTTATCAGCCAGTCAAATTATCAGCGTCAATTTCCTTAATTTTGGGAGATCAGTGATTGGCTGATACTTACCCCCTGATTTCATCTACCTCAGCAAAGATCTAAAAGTTAATCGCTGTCCTCTTCTGCTCCCCCATGAGCAGAAGACCCCTCTGTTGTCAAACTCAACAACTTTCTTGCTATATATAGCGACATTTCAAACAAAAAACTTGATATTTGCCAAAATCAGAATAGGCATGTTAGACCTTTTAAATATAAGTAATCTGCAATTGGCCAGAAAACTGCAATTGGTGCACCCTTAGTATTTTGTTGGTTCAGGTGACAGATCAGGCCAGCTGGAGGAAACACACTGGGTTTGAGGTGGTTTGCTGACAGAAAGTTAGTCTAACATGGCAAGAGTGATCTTGACTTCAAGTAAAACAGGGGTTAAAAATGAGAGCAGAGAATTAATATTCCTGGGTGTTATGTCATACTAAATAATGGGGGGAAAATGACTCACAGCCACCATTTGGACAGAGTTTGAACTAAGCCAGATAAGTTTGAACTGACTTTGAACACCATCACATCAGGCTAAAAAGAGCCAGACATTGCATATCTAGCGTGCCTGTGTTTCGGAAGACTTTACTTGGCCCTCTTCTACAACAAAGCTGGAAATGTAATAACATTGGTCCACTGAACCAAGAAGTACAGGGAACACAACAGAAAGGATGTAAACTGCTGGAGTAGACATTTTTGCAGATGCTACTGAGCCTGTATTGTTCTGAAACCTCAGTTTGTCCAAAGAAATTCATCAAGTTTTTCCTGTCAATTTAGGCAAGATAAAGTTTTGGATCTTCATCAAATTTTGCTCTGCTAGCTGAATTTTTCCACTAAACTTTATAGTTAAGTTTGCTCTACCTTAGTATGCTCTACTTTCAGTTTTTTCATGAAAGTAGAGCATACTTTCATGTGATTTCAGATAGCAGCAAGATCCTTGGATTTTTTATAACTTTTTTACTCATATCTAAGCTCAGATTGATAATATAATAGAATAATATAATACAATTGTCTGGTGTGTTACATAACTGAGTTAGAAATAAGTGGTATGATTTCCAGGTTAGGTGGTTTTAAGTGAACAATCATGGCAAAACAATACTACACCCTCTATCAGGTCTAGGATTTTACCATATCAATCTGACAGTAAGTGCAGAAAACACACCATAAATTTCACTATGACAATAGTTATTTGATAAAAACGAAGCAAAAAATGTTTAAGTATGTGAAAAACAAAACACATGACACAATAGAGAAAAAGAGCTTATTTTTTCTTAGTGATTATTTTTCTAAATTGGCAAGTGACTTCTTTTCATACATTCCTGTGTGTGTTTCCTCCTGTTTCTACTGACAGAGGAAAGCTAATTTGTCAAAGTGGCCATCACTTCCATGCAAAAAAAATATAACAAGCTTTGTAGAAGTGATACCGTTTTCAGGGCGGTGGCACTAATAATTGAATCATGTGGCATAACTGTTCTAATGTAAATATGAAATTTATAAATATAACAGCAAATTACCATTGTTTGACAGACATCCAAGCTTTTAAGGCCAAAACACTTCCACACAACAGACACTGCTCGATTTTTAGGCTCAAGTTCTTCTTGGTTATCACCCTCAACTGATACATATGCCACAGCTTCTTTTGCTGTACTTTCTTTGTTCAACATGTCCATGCTCATCACTCTCAACACTAACTTGCCTTGTGCTGCACTACACGAGTGTTTAGCACCAATATACCATCCACCTCTAATGTCCAGTAGTTCATACATATGCAGAAATCAAATATAAACAAATGATGACAGAAACTACAAGCAAGAACCTGTGAGTATTTAATAAAAGATTAATCATTTCTATTAATAAGATCATTTGGTTGAGTACTAACTAATGACCTATAAAAAAGATTTTTTATAACCAAGGTAATAGACAAGAAGCATGTATTAAGGGGTAAAAGAAAAAAGAGAGAGACAGAAACACCACTAACAGAAATCTTCAGCAGTGGAATTACCGTGTACGTTTTTCGTGAAAACAAGAAAAATTGACACAACCGCTAAGACTCCACTACTTAAGATAAGATATAATATGTAAGATATAATATTCTTATTTGGGTCAGATGTAATGTTGTGGTAAAGTTTTAATCAGAATCTGGAGCCAAGTGGCTAGTACACTGTCACTTCCACGGATTTTTAGGACAGACAATGGATGACAATAGAAACCCACAAGGTTTTAAAGAAAGAAAATCAAGCAGTTAGAATGGCCCAGTTAATCACTTGGCTTTAACCCAACTATGAATCTGTAGAAACAAATGAAGATCAGAGTTTATAGATGATGCAACCAGAATCTTTGGTTTTTGAAGTCAGTTTTTGTAGAAGCATGGGGGAAACCGATGTATGTTTTTCCATACAGAAGATGTCTTACTGTTGTAAGAAATTTAACCTGAGTAGATAAAATGATTACTCAGTCTACACGTAAAATCTAGGAGATTTTACACGTCTATTAGATTTTATGTGTACAGCAGTTTGCCATGCGATGTGATCGAAACTGGATCATTTTGTTTTCCCAGGGGCCCCTAAGGGGTTACTCCTACTTTGCCAACATCCATCAATGGGGATCCAATGTAAAAAGTAGCAACCGAAATAAAAAAGGAGAACAGCAGTGAAAATTTGATTGCCTAGCCCGTAAATCTATATTTACAATGGAAAAGCCAATGCCCTGTAAACGCAGAAACTTCTAAAATTCCAAAGTGCTAACTTCAAATGATTTATTTGGTCTGTGCAGTTGACCACACTATAAAAAAGGTACAAATTGTTCTTTAGAAGCATTTAAATGATACCACATTCATGAGCATTTTATTCTTTCCGTTGTTTTGTTTTTGCAATGTTTGTCCAACTGATTTTCTTAGAAATCTGGGAGTCTAATGCTTCATCTTCATCCTTAGCCAGAACAACATATAGTCTCTTGTCTTTCCCCTGCTGAGTAAAGATGAGGGAAACTGATCCTCGAGGTGGATTTTCCATCTTTAAGGTAGCGTTTGAGTTCCCAAGCAAAGGGTAGTGGGGTAGGGTGGCAGAGTAACTCCAAGTAAGTACCGATACCCAAGTTGTCTTCTATAAACTCCTAAAGTACCCTTGAGCAAGACATGTAATGGCCAACCTGTCTCTGGGGTGCTGTAGTGTTGCGGGAGCAGCAACCTAAAGAGCTGAGGTGAAAAAAAGAAATTTCCCTACTGAGGATCAGAGAACTACAAAAAAGCCTGTGTGCTAAAGTCACCAAAGTTCCACGCCTCACCTCACCACAAAACACTCTAGTGGCAAATTATCTGCCTTGCCCTCCCTCCTCCTTCTGTCTATGTGGCACTCTTTGCTTTTTTCTGCTTTATGCTTCCTCTCTTCTCCTGTCCTATTATGGACATAGCAACAGTGTTGCTGTCAGGGCGACTAAAGATTTGATTCACTATCTGTCCCCGTCTCAGTGTGCGTGTGTGTTAGATAGCAGATAAGAGCCATATATAAACAGCACTTGAAAGCAGAAATGTAAATGTTTAGAAGTCACTGCTGAACACAGACCATATCAAGATACCGGCGAGCAAGTCTGAGAAGAGTAGAGCAAATTAAAGCAGAGTTCACACCGGGAGACGGAGCACGCTGCAGACAGGACTAGAGTTAGATTCCAGCCATCAATACGGCTTAGTAGAATTTACCATCTCAAAGCTATGCTTCCACAGTCTTATCTGTTGCTGAATGTGCCAATTTTGTGATAAGGATGTAATAGATACCTGTGAGCCTTGGGGTATACATGTTAATTCCTTAATAATAATTTGATGCTCACAGACGTAGAACAGTACATTTATTTGTGAGTGTGTAAAGTAAAAAACCATGTTTTCAAACACAGGTGATGTTTTTTGATCATTACAATTGATGGAACAGTGAATGGAGACAGTCGATTTTCAGCTTGATCTACTTTACCCTCGACTAGCCAATCTGATACTCAAAAGAACTGCTGTGTTGTTTTGTTTTTTAATCAAAGTTAAATGTTTTTTGTTTGCAAAATTGTGTTTGCAAAAATTCCCTTGCTTGTAATTTATCTTTGAGCCTGGATACACTGTAGGCTAATTGTGTACCACCTCAGATTTAGAGTAACTGTTTTTAGCTTGATGCTGTGGGGATAATTGCTGTCTAAAGTTTTCTACACTGCCCCCCTCAATTATTGGCACAAAGCATTAGTCTCTGTCCAATTATCAAGGCATACCAAGATTTTACAGTGTTATAGTTTCATAATACAAAGGGAGTCATTAGATTTTTTTTGGCTGTATGGAGTGTGGAGTAATGAAGCACTGCACCTCCCCCACCTGTTTCTGACCACTGTCATTTACCAGGTTGACTAGTGGTGTTAACTTATAGAATAGATCGATTCCTTACGTATTTAGGACATATTGGCTTACAAAGTTATTCCTACTGCAAGGACCCAGGGTTATTTCACAACCACACATCAAGTCCGTAAACCATTATTTGATATAAGGCTTTTGTTCACATACTTCTCAGGTGTTCCAATAACTGTGAGACAATCCCCGTCAGTATTAATGGAATTTAATCAGAATAAGGTATGGAAGAGAACTCAACAGTCAAAGAGAATAAGTGATCTTATTCTGCATGTGAATAAAGTCCCACAACATTCCAGAACGCATAATTCACTGATAAAAGACAACTTCATCTAACTGCCTTTCCCCTGAAGATGGAGTTTAGCTTCAAATTGAAACCAACAAGGTTTATGTATTAGATGTGACAAGGTAATTACAAAGGCACATGTGCAAGCAGGTTTTAAAAGATCTTTTGAAGTCAAATATTTCTAAAGGAAGAGGAGATTTTTTTTATTTGGAACTATATTGGCCATGAATTGTGTGCACATGGATATGAACGCTTTCTCGCGAGTGTGTGCTCAGTTGCACAACTGTGTGTATTTTGCATGTGTGAGCATGCAAGTGAGGGAGTGAGTGATTGTTAGCAGAAGCTCGTTAACCTCAGAAGTCATTACCGCAACTCAGAGGTTTATACCAATTAGAAAAAAAATAAACGACAAGCGAAAAACAAAACAGACAAATGAAAAACAAGAGGAGAGGAGAAAGTGATTACTGGAGACAAAATTTAAGTGATTATTTTCGCCACGTTGAAAACAATATTCTGCCCCCAAGACAGATTTAAATGGCGAGAGAGCGACAGGAATGATTGCTGAGAAGAAAGCCATAATTGGAGAAAAATAGGAAGTGATCATCGACGTAAGATATCAAATTATGGCTGGTAATTCCTTACACAAGTAAGGACAAAAAAAAAGACACAATTGGAAAGTGACAAGAGGAATTAGAGAAATAACTGGGATCAAAATAAAGAAATAAGATAAAAGATAAGAAGATAAAATGAGGAAGGGGAGATGACAGACATCATCACCCCTATATAAATTTTTTTTCTTCTTTTTCAAAATATATTTTTGTTTTTTAGCCTCACTTTGGGCAACCCACATTCTGGCTTGTTCCATTTGTCCCTGACACACACACACACACACACCCCTACATGTACGCATTCTTATACACACAAACCCCTAAAGGGGCCTTTTTTTCCACATTGGGCCGTGTGGTGCAGACAGGCGTACGGAAACAATTCCCTAAAAACACACAGTCTACTCATAGAAAGCTGCAACACAACCTCACACACACACACCAACAGTTAAACCTGCTGGATGAATTGCTGCCTTGTTCAGTGGTGCACTAATAGCAAGGAACTGCTCTGGAGATTAACACAGACGTACATATCAACATACACATAGGAAAGCCTAACCATTAGGCATTCTAGGCCACATGTGCATTAAAGTTAAGTTATTTCCCTCTGTCCAGAAGTAGGTTTTCAACAAAATAACCAAGAGAAGCTGTGATAAGTCAACTCTACTAGACAGCAGGGAAACATGTCATGGATGTATTCTGCATTAGAGATGTCATTTTTGCCTATTTAGAAAGCTATATCTCACTTCTTTACAGCTGTGCCATCAAGATGTTATCCATCACCAACTGGCTATTATTGACCAAATTCATCTTGTAACATAGCAAAAATTTGTAGAGCCTCTTAGTTATGTAAAAGGTTCAGAGAAAATTTATCAGAAATGTGAAGACACCTGCTGTCGTCAACAGAAAACAATAATTGAGAATAAATCTGAAGGATTGGTCCATGGATGGTTTTATGGATTGATGCATTTAGTTTCTGAGATGGTGAATTGAGTTTAGCTGAACTTACTTAACCCATACTCATCCTGACTACTTGCAGAATAACCACAAAAATCAGACAGTTTAAGGTTGAATGTTGATTTTCCCTGAATTGAAAATACATTTTGCCAAACATTTTGCCATTTTTTATATCTGCTGTCTCCTGTCACACACAATATGACTTTGCTCCTATTTTCACCCCAATGTGCAATTTTAAATGTCTCTTAAGCATTTGAGCTGAATGTTGGCTTCATTCAGCTCTTAAAAAGTCTGGAGAGTTCCTTAAGTCCTCCTTCACATCAAAATATGAATATATATTCAGGTTTGTATCTCATTCTTTCTGTGTCTTCACTGTTGAGTAATTGCTGTCTTTTCTTTCTGTTTAAAAGAAAGGACATTTCCATTATGTTGTATTTCTGTCTGACAGTAGTTAATTATATTTCACCACCAATCTCTCAATTTGCTTTTCTCCTCCTGCAGAAAAAGGCGCAGCGTGTCTTCCAATATTCTCAACAATATGGAACGTTTCATGTTCCATTACAGACAATTGGCCCTGGAAGAAGTCAGGATTCAAATTCAACAGTTTTTGTTATTGCAGTCAAATGGATCCGAGGGAGTCAAAGCAGCTGGAGACAGAAACGTCCGATTTTTTCAGGTCGACTTACTCAGCATTGATTTGTTAAGACCAAACAAGTGGCTTCTGTAAGATATGATGCCACGAGAAAGAGCTGTGGGAGAGCTGACTCATCTTGCTGAAAAGGAAACTTCCTTTCATATGAAAACGGAAGAAACTGCACATATTATTCTCCAGCTTATCAAATACATAAAACTCTGTTTTCCGTAAAAGGTGGTTTCTACTTTATTTTCTTAATTTGTGTGCGATGCAGAAAATGCTTTACACTGTTTCTTTAAAAATTATGAAACCTTACAAAAAAAGATTCATAGAGAAAAATCATATTGTTGAAAGCAGAAGTTGACACAAAACTTTTTTTTTCCTCATTGTCTGAAGTTAAATCAGATGAAGCATCTCTTGTTTTAGGCAAGGTAGAATTACCACAACATGCCAGAGATGTATTTTTTTTATGTCTCCACATTTTAAAGTTTACACACATTTCCTCAGCTTTTAGAAGCTCAACCTTGCACTTTATGACTTGAATCAACATTTTAGGGTATCCTTCCATAAATTTCCCACAATGGTTTGTTGGAACCCCAAAGTCTTAGATGCAAGTCAAGAAACCTTTGGGTTTGAGAGGTTTGAGAGCCACTGGTCTAATTCACATAAGAGAAAACTAGCCTCTGCTTATTCCTTTGCTCTATCAGAGTGCACTTAACTTGTAGATCACTGGACTAAGTATGTTTAGAATATGCACACTAACTTCAGCAAATACACACAACTTTTTTGACACTTACTTGGCGCAAACCACATTTGTTTTAGTTATGCCAGCATACATATCAAGTAGGGCAATCATCCCCTCTTTGTCGTTATCAAACACAAAAGACTAGTATGACAAACAATAAACTCTGGTTCACAATGTTTGACACCACCCAAACCAGGGAGTACATTTGATACTAACTGATGATATTTCAGTTTGTCATCAATTTTATTACTATCGCAAAACTAATATGATGGTAAAATTAAGCTTATCTACATCTAAACACAAAGACAAGAAACAGTATGACAGCCGCTTTAACAATTATATCATCAACAGAAACACTGCACACATTTCGACTAAGAACTGACTAAAGACTTGCTTTTGTAGTTAGTTTTTTTTCTGTCAATTCTGAATTTTGTTTTCCCTCCTTTCTTTCTACTGTCACTGCCTTGCTACTGGAAACACAGTCAAACAAGCTCAGTGTGGCATGGCGACTGACTCAGTTGCATTTGGCTTTGGTTAGCACCTGAATGTGAGCAAACTACCAATTGGAACCATCTTATGGCTCCCAACTACTGTCTTTGTCGCTTTGGCAGGTTGTTCTGCTGCCGAGCTGCCTGGCTGCTGTTACTGGTTGTGCTACAGTCCCAGTTGTCTGGAGTGACTCTGGCACTGCCAGGGCCTGGGTCTTTTCAAATCAACTATATAGGAACTCTAAAACCTATAGTGTACAATTAAAATTCTGATGACAGATCTTCCATAGCTTTCCTGTATTATAAATATATACAGACAAAGGTTAGCTATACTGATACAGAATAAATCAGTAAAAGGTACATCATGCAGATAAGTGTTAAACATCAGCAGACTTTAGATTTCAGAAGAAAAAAAAAAGTTTTTCGCCAGTATAAGCAGTCACATTCAAGCTGACTTTGCAGTAGTTTTCTAGCATGCACAACACTGCAAGTGCAGAGTGATTTTTCCTCTCAGACACACTAGGAGCAGCTCACAGCTGTATACATCACCGGCATATGGATTAAATAAATGCAGTCTGTGCAGAGCTTGTTAACACTTGTTCTCTTGGCTACAACACAAGTTTTGGGCAAACCAAACAAAAATAAGAGCACACACCCAAATCTGTGCACACCCAGACAAGAGCGTACATGCAGACAGCATGTGTGCAAACACAGACATGGAGATCACATCCAAGCAATTTTCAAGAAGTGAATGTTAAACTAAGCCAAACATGTACATGTGCATGTACATGTATCCTATGTACTTTAAAAGCTAATTTGTGTCATAAACTTTAATGTGTATTTTCTCCAAAATTGCACAAATTAGGCAAATGATTAAAAAAACCAAACTAGGCTAAGTCCATCATTCTTGTTTTGCCTGTAAGCCATCTGAATCTGAGCAATTATTTTCTTCATAGAGGAAAGATTGAGCAAAGACCGATGCCCCTTTTCTTCAACTTTTAAAAGTCTATAATCTAATAAACGTAATTCAATATTAGTTTTGAGAAGTTGCACCCAACACTTACAATGCAGCAAACAGAAAAATCAGACAACTGACTCAACTCTCTACTAGTGTGAAACTTACTTTGCGTTTTTTTTCCCCAGAAGTTCATCATTTTCACAAGCACTACATAATTAATCAATCAATAATTAACATTAATAATTACTTTGGAGTCTTTAGCAGATTTAGCTAAACACAAATCAGAAACTGATTTATAAAGACACTGCCTGCATAATGAATAACCTTTAACTGTAATTAATTAGAACTGTTTGCTGTTTAGTATTTTGGGAAACAGACAGGATTCAAAGTGTTATATATGGTCACGAATACATGTGCCTTTTGTACAAAATGATAAATGGTCACGGCTTTGTCTCACACACAGTGACACACTGACACAAAATATGTGGTTGTGGGAGAACTAGAAGTGATATCCCCAACTGCAAAGCTGTGAATAGATGAGATCATCCAGCACACAATGAGCTATCCTCTGACATATTTTGTGCAAATAGGTCAACAGGTAGTTGACGTTTGCAAGCTGACACATTTTGTAACTTCGGGCTCCGATATGAATGTGCTTCACAAACGATGGTATGAAAATTAGAAAGACTGCGGAAAAAAAACAATTGTGGCTCCACTTACTCAGAAGGGCAGAATTTATTTCTAGGCAAATACATCACAGACACAAACTGCTTTGTGAGCAGTGAACATGCTAATGTGTTTGTGTGTAGTACGACTGTCAAACTGCTTTGTGGGAATGACTGAATTATCTCTGTTCAACATTCCGAAGTTATAAGCAAGTCTTAAAGGAACAGGCATATCAAAGAGCATTCAATACCACAAGACACACACACACAAACAAGAGCGCATCAGTGAACATCTGTATATACAGTCCACATCTAAAGGCATGCATATTCACATGCAGAGACATAGTTGGACACACACAATCAAAACCACGTCTAAAAGCATCAAGAAGCTCAAAGCAATCCGCCCTACTGAAAAACATCACCAAGCAAAGCCACCGTACCACATAATGAAAAACATACAAGCACTAACTCCATCATAGGCTCACACATGCTTTCACTCAGGGGCGCAAAACAGGCACCGTGTTTACTCAAACTTTAAACACTAATAATTTATCATGACATTAATTCAGAAAAAGATCTACAAACTGTTAATTCAGACAGTTTTAAAGAAACAGGAGATAAATATTCAAATCATCACATAAATCGATCACCTAACGGATTGTTTTACAAACTAAAAAGTCGCGTAATGCCTCACCAATAGGAAAAATTAAATAGGAGTCAAACTGCATGAAAATTCGTGATAAAACATTTCATTGTGTAAATGTTGTCTTTTTCTGCCTGATGCCAATTTCTGGTCTTCCTTTAGGTCTGACCTGTCAACTTATTTAATTTATTTCATTTCTATTCATATATTCTAAAATCAATAACACTTAAGAGAAAACATTTACTGCCCATTCTTTGATGAAGTTAATGATTCTGAATCCAACAGAAAATGAATGAATTCCTCTTTTATGCCTCAAACTACATTATCACATTATTCATGATGTGATGGATCAAAAATGGTAGGACATCTTAGTTTTAATCCAGTGGAGGAACTGAAAAAGAATTCAGATTTTTTTGGTTTTTGATCTGCTAATCGATCTCTGGTCAATCGATTGGTTCGTCTCTAGTTATTAATTTAAACTGCAAAGTCGGGGAAAAAATGATGAGAGTGTGAGTACAGCAGGAATCCACCGGTTTGAGACACGAGCTCTCTTAGATGTCTGCATAAATATTAAAGGGAAATAAACAAACAGGGAAAAAAAAGATCTTCAAGCATTTGACTTATTGATCACCAGTTAGATGCAGTCAAGCAAAGATTGGCAATTTTGTTGCATCCTGGCTGAGTGTTGCATCAATAACAATTATGTTCAAAGAAAAACTGAAAACCAAAACTGTGAATGTAAAACGGGAGCCAATTTCTTTTAGTCTAAAACACCTGAAACATCTGGTCTGACTGTGGGCGTTTTCATTTTGATAGAACCAGTAGACCATTCAACAACTCTTTTAAGTCTGAATCCTATTTTACCACTTGCCCATCATGTTTAGCCCTTAGCCTTAGGTTTCGAAAAAGTGGGGCATCACAACGCTTTCTGTGAGGTTGAGGAAGGGCAAATAGGAACAGTTCCTACACTTGTAAACAAAGGGGTAGGAACTAAGCTTAAAAATATGCTCTTAAATGTAAATATTATATTAGTGCATTTTTTATAGCACAATATTTTAATGGCACAATAACCACTATGGCATCCATCTCAAAACCCAAGTGGGTTGTGGCTCATACCAAACCTGATGGAGAGTTTCCCTTTCTACTTTTGTCACACGCATGTTTGCATAGTAAACAGGAGATTAACAAAATGTCTATACACCATTTCTAAAATATATAATTTCAAGTCCAAAAAAGTAAAGTTGTGTTGGTATACGTCCACAAACTCACATAAAATAAAGGTTTACCATGTATTTAGAAATATCAGAATAGTTGTACATGAAATTTGCAGAAGCAATAGATACTACAATAATTACGTACTCCTCTTCACAGCCACTGCAGCCTTGTGATCACACTTACATAATAACCTCCACTGAATGCACTTGCATTTCCTGTAGTATAACAGCTTGCAGTGCATTCTTGACTGCATGTCACAAAAAGAAAGCAGCAAAATTAACGTAAACAGGGTTTAAAATGTGACCAAATAACACAAAAAGTTACACGATTATTTTATGGGCTTACTATCACCAAACTATGTTATAAGATATGGCATAGTTCATCGACATAATTTAGCCTTTCATCGAAAATGTTGCTAGCAATCTATAACATCAAACAGATTTAGTCTACTTCACACTCATAACCTTTACTTACAGATTTAGCGTTGGCCAAGTAGCTGATAAAGATATTCTGTCTAATTTTCCACTGTGAGGAACTAATGAGCTCTGCTAATGGGGCTTACTGAACTGGAATGCACCAGCATGGACATGATGGAGGAGCAGGTAATATTTGACTGAGTCAGTTATTCTGACATATGTCAGACATTCTTCAACTATTCATGGACGTGATTTCTACTCATTCAAGCTGTACAGTAACAGTTTTCCCTCATCATGGGCAAATATTACTGAAACCCAGCACACATGGAGCATTTAGATGCAATGCACAGTCACTTCCCCCAACGGTATGAGTATGACAAGTTTGTCATCATGCTTTATTTATACTCAGCATAAAAAACGTAGTTGATGTGAAGAATCAGCTAAGGCTGCTGAGCAGGAAGCAATGTTGGTCCACAAATCAATAAAGCTCTGAGAGGAAACCCAAGTTTCCTTCATTTTTTATAAATTATCTAAATAGTTTTTTTGTAAAGCTTTAAAAAAATAACTTGTATTTGCCAAATCAAAAATAAAAATTCCAATGGAAAAATGCTTACACAACACAAACACAATCTATATCCCTGTTGCTGATAAATATGTTTATTTTATGTGAGTCTAAACTGATATTTTCATAAGAATATAAGACATAGAAAACTAAAGTTTAGAGAAATATGTTCTTTTAACAGTTTAAACTGAAATAAAATTGTAGCTAGTTTAAAACATAACATATATAAATGCATAGAATTTGACAAACTAGTAACTTTGTATATTTTTTTAAGTTCTGTATTATTTTGTAATTGGGAAACAAATTATCTGAAAGAGTCCACAGAGCGTGAGATGTTCTGAAATAATTTTGTTTATTGCAGTGGAATATGTTCACACTGAAAAACGTTGCAACTCTGTAGACATATTTCTTTTCCCTTACATTTTCTTTCTTAATATACCTAATGAACTGTACATATATGGAGTATTTCCAGACTCAGGTTAACATAAATCTGACCAAAATAAATGACATGTTCTCCAGTCTTTCCCAATTTGAAGACCTCCCCAAAAATCAAGAATAATGTGTTACCAACGTCAGAAAAATTATTTCTTAATGTTGGATATGCTTTTTCAATAAATAAACATACTTAAATTGATGACAGTGTTTTTCTATATTTTTCAGTTTTGCAACTACAATAAACATTGTTTTGTTTTAGAAATTTTTATCCATCTTTACCAGCGGTGTCAATAAGTATGTAGGTACTGCTGTATCTTCTGGTAAAATAACTCCTTTCGGTTTTAGCTGTGGACTCCTTTTGAGTAATTTTAACGGAGCTGAATTAAACAAATCTTACCTTTGCTGGTCATTAGGTTATCAAAACATCATAGCTGACTCCTGGCTTTGGCATCAGTTTTGTTGAACCAGCTTGATTACACGAGTCTGTCCGGCAGCACAGCACTTCTGCACGGTTCCTCTGTTACTCCAAAACAAAGTAATGGAAAGCAGAAACCAGACGTCGGACCCAAACTGGTATCACTCCATCTCTTTTGGTCCTCAGAGGTCCACAATTGTCAGAGTAAAAATGGTTCAGTTTCTTTGCCTGGTGTTTAAAAAGGTCCTTCACTGGGACAAGCATCAGCTACGTTTGGTCCAGAGCTGCAGCCCCTCTTCTGCTTAACTGCGCGTCATCGCAGTTTTGTTCCTGGTCAGCTCGAGTCTGGGTGACAAATGCTGTCCTGCTTTTAGGTCTTCAGTCAGAGTTGTTGCCTTAGCCTGGAAAAGTATAAAACAAAACTTTTAGAGAAAATTTGACAATTGAAAACAAAGGCTAAGGCCTTTAATTTATTTCATTCTGACATTTATTATAAAGAACACATCTAAGATCTAGAAATGTAATAACTTCAGTTTAGAAAGAATTTTTATTATTTAAATGATATGATGTGAATTTACTTAAGTGTAGCTGTATAAATGGAAAGGGAATGTTTCAGCAAATTACATGCACAATCAGGTGAAGCACTTTGGAATTAAAACAACATTCAGTATAGAGAGTGGTGCAGAAAAATTGATGGGGGACGAAACAAACAGCCTGCAGCAGCATTCAGTCGCAACAGGATCCAGCGTCTCACTTTCTCTACGACTATTACCAACTCCATTTCAATATTGATTGTTCCATGAGTCTGAACAAGGAGGTCATTAATGAGTAATTTCCTGGGATTTCCATATCAAATTTCCAGTGGCCGTGACCGCTGACAATTACATTTCCTTTATTCTGTAATTCTAGCATTAAAAACACAGACTCTTCGATTCTCGGCTCCCGTCTTTTGTTGCCCCAACCGCAAAAAAAAAAAAAATCATCCCACCCTCTCTGTTTGCGCCACTCCCCTCTCTCTCCTCCTCTCAGTCCCACCTCAATCTTTGGTGCCTGCTGGTTTCCATCCATCCAGCTTCTATTGTCAGCCAAATATTTTTTGGACTGTTGGAGATAGCATGTGTAAAGGTGTGCATTGTTCAGTTACCACCACAAATAAAACTGTAAAAGTATATAGACTGAGTGTGTGTGTGTTTGTGTGCCAATCTTGCCAAAAAAAAAATGTCCTTTGGATTTACATCAGGACTTTGACTAGGACATTCCCAATGAATATACCTGAATATACTTTGAATTAAGCTAATGAATTGTAGCTCTTGCAGTATGGTTAAGATCCCACTGTTAAAAGAACAAGTCTCAGAGCTGCAGACTCAATGATTTCCTTCTAGTATCCTGCTGAAGGTAAGCATGGTGCTGCCACCACTGTCTTTCACAGTAGCGGTAGTGTGTTAGGGTGATCTGCATTGTTTTTGCTTTGGCAGTTTAACATCACCTGGCCAAATTACCTACCGTCATTTCTCGTAATTTCAGCTTTTTACTTGCAAACTCTTCCTTCAAGGCCAGATTTTTCTGCTTCTCTAATTAGTGGTCTCTCGTTTAGGAGGATGGCCTTTGTCCATCCTACTAAACATAGGAGGATATATAGCAGAGCAGGTTTACAGCTCTGCTATACTATTTTTAAATTTCAATTGTTGGATTGATCAGTGTTCTGTGACATGTCCACAATTTGAGATGGTATTTTTTTTTAAACCCTGCTATGAATTTATCCACAACTTTCTCCTTGACCAGGCTGTTTTTTCCTTGGTATTTGTGATGCTATTTGTTCACTAATGTTCCCATCAATTCACAGAACATCTGCACTTGATTTTATTTATGTGTATCCAAGTAAAGGGACTACATATTCTTTTCCATCCACTTCACAATTACGTGCTACTTTGGTTTGGTCTAGAAAATAAAAGTCCAATACACTGAAATTTGTGGTTGTAAAATGTTTTACTTTTGCATTGCAGTATTCTGGATATCACCGGTGGGTTAGACAAATTTTTAAACATACGCACATCCAGAATTAAAGAGCCCTGTCTATTGTTTGAAGCTTACTATACATCAATTATGCAACACTAGATCTGAAAGAGATGAAAATGAATAGTATTCTCATCCTGCAATCCCCACTCCGAGAGTTACCTTTGCTCCTTGCCACTTCCACATGTAGCTCTAACTTTGTTTGCACCACAAATAGAAAATGAACACACTGAAAATGGACTGTTTTTATGTGAAAAAGGGAAATCTGCACATTATGACTCATAACTGAAATTATGAGTCATTTTTAAACCCTCCCATCTTAAAACAGTCATAGTTTTAAGAGGAGTAAAAAATTTTTAAAAAAAACATGGTTTTGGAATAAATAAAGATTTCTTTAAATGTCCCGCGTCCTCGGATAACCTTTAAGCAATTTAAACAAATCAAACATCAGCTTATAAATACAAAATTACAACCACAAAGGATTACATTCTGCCGATTTCTCCAGGCTGTAATATCCTGACTCTGAAGCTACACACGCACACATCCACACACATACATGCTTCCTGTTGTTTCAAGTCTGACCACATAATAGTATTAGCTATTAGAGCTGCGAGAAAGTAAGAATGTTTTTTTTTTTGGCTGTGAGGGAAAGCAGAGAGAGCGAGAGAGAAAACAGGCCAGCTACTTACTGATTAGTAGAACAACAGGAAAAGAGAGGAGAGAGAAAGGTTTTCTTTATTGGAAGGAGGGAGCGTAACTAAATATTTTTCCTTGCGGAGTTCTGACTCAATCGAGCTCCTGCTTAGTCATTTGATTTAATCACTGTCATTCGCTGCCTCACTGTGCTTTATTCCACATTGTGTGTTTTCTTTATTTTCTCCACAAAGACTTATCTTGCTTTTTTTTCATCCCCAGCTACTTTAACCTCCCTCCCAGTGTAACTCCTACTTCCCTGTCTCAGTTTTCCACCCGAGCCGTCTGTCCTATCAATCCATCAGCGATGCTCCCTGTCATTTTCAAATGCTTCTTCTGTCTGCTTTCCCAACTGTCACTGCGGCTAAGACCCCCCTCCCCACCAACCACCATCACCACCTTCGACTCCCCCTTGAAGGACGTGTGTGGTCCAGTCTGACTATAGAACATTACATTGTTCCAGACAGGTTGGACTGCGCCACTAGCCAGCAGACGGAGGCAGGCGGGGGTAGGTGGAGAGCAGGGGTTCCTAGGGAATGTTTGTTTTTCTGTTTCCAATTTGGTCCAGCCCAAGGAACTCCACACTCCGCTCTGTCTCAAACACACCATTCATGACGGCCTGACGTAGATGATTACACACAAACACCCACTCAGCAAGTCTCGGCTAGCTCACAGCACACACACACATGCACACAGATGTGTATATAAGCACATACCCACACATGCTGAGCTACTTCGCTGCCCATGAAATACACATATGTACATATATGAGAACTGAGAACGATACACACATGGCTTAGATTCGTTCTCAGTCGCTTTAACCATGAAACGTAATACGTTTAATTTATCTTTGTTCTCATCTTTTATTGTTTTCTGATTTGTTATTGCTAATGCCATTTCAAATGACATGGTGGTCAAACTAATTATGCTTGTTTTTTCCCTCGTCTTTCCGATCCCAACCTCCACTCTGTACTTGGGAAAATGATCGTTCCTGAAAGGGCTTTTTGATGTGTCTTGCTGAGTTTTTTTTTTGCTGAGGGCGCATTGTTTCATACTCAACTATTCCATCTGAAACGGATTACTTTAGTAATTTCCTTGTTTGGATTTGCTTTTATTTTTTTTCTATTTATGGAGTTTATTTGTAAGGAAGAAGCTCGGATCAGCTCTGGCAGCTGGAAAAAGTAGCAGATGTACCATACGTGTGTTCATAGCTCAAATGTATTTAAAAAGCAACTTCCTTAATGAGATCTGAGGGATCAAGAAGTCTTGCTAAAGATTAAAAACATTCCATATACACATCAATTTGCCAGCATACAGGTGTAATACTAGCACCTGTTTTTCAGCTAGCGCTCTTCATTTCATCAATTACAATAATTTGCCTGGAGGAGAAGCCATTTCAGACAGAGATGAACAGAGAAAACAACTGTTAAACAATTCAAAGTTGTAACAAACTGACCAGTGACCAGGCGACCTGAAACTCAAAATTCCAATATATCTCTGGCCAATGAATACACCATACCAAAGCAATGACAGATCATACTACCATACTTTTCAGTGAGATTGTTTCTAAAGGAAAAAAGAAACCTCAGACATAAGGGCCTACAGTCACACAAACTCACTGGCTGTCTGCAATTACTAATGCTAAAATACAAATTTTTAATATGAGATTATGGAGGCAATTTAATATAAATGCCTTACTAATTGATCTTGTTTAAATTTAATATCAAAACCCTGTTTTACAGTAGTCCTTCCCCAACACACAGTAAAATGGTGCCTCTGTTTTTAATACAATTAACTAAGGGCCAGTCAGGAAAGCTCAGATCAAAATATTTTGAAGGGTTTTATTTATAGTACTTAAAGAGAAATTGAAAAAGCTTTGCAAACTCAGAAAAAAATTCTGATGGCAAGTGAGTAGGTTAAAATTATTATTATTTTTTTTTTTTTAAATAATGATTAGATCATAATGTAGCTCAGACTTTGTCTGGTATCTCATTAAAAACACTTGAAACAATTTACCAGACAAATTTTAGAGTGATTCGAGTTTTCTGCGGCTGTACGAATCACGGAGTAAAACAATACTTTTCTCCTTGTTGTTGCTGAGCACTGCAGGCGAGCTGGCTGATAGGTGGCTACTGTGCCACCTTGTAAGAAAAACACATTTGGATGTTTTGAAAATCTTTTAGATAGCCTACTGCCATTTGGCTACTGGAGCAGGTAGTCCAGCTAATCAACCAGCAAATATCAGATTGTTATAATCCACATGTCAAAAAGGTACAACATTCTGCACTATAAACATATTTACTTAAAAACTACTACTAAATTTAGTGGGTGTCTAATACTTTTGTACAAGTCAGAATAGCAGCAATAACCATGATGGTTAATTTTTTGTTTGTTTAAACTAAAAGCGATTACCACACACCTTTAATATAGTCATAAGTACTTAATATTGTGAAACTGTTCAAACTCACACAGATCTCATACCATGACAATCTAAAAATGTCCTACGCCTATTTCATAGGGGCTAAAAGCGCCTTGTAAATACTTAAATTCCCTAAATTGCATGTCAATGCATCCTTCAATTTTTTCAACAACAGAACAATTTGGAATAACAGGAGAGAAATGCTTACAAAAATATAAATCTTAAAGGCATATACAAGCACTCTTAAAAAGGAAAGCTAAATGAAAATTTCTCCCAATGTCTGCTCATCAAAAAGTTCATTCATATTTATCAAACTAACCAAACTTCTGCTCTGCATCTACCTTGCCATGTATGATGCCAATCTGAATACACAAGTGAAAACTCAATTAAAGCAATTTCCTGTCAGATACATTGATTGAAGAGGAAAACAATGAAGTAATACAGTTTTACCTCTGACAGAAGATGCTAATGGTTCCCAGAGGATGACATGTCAGAAAAATGGACCCCTCCGAGTGTATTTGAAGAGCAGCTGACATTAACTGCTGATGTCCATGTCAAAACCATTTAGCACTCACTTTCTTACAAAATGAGCGGAGTAATTCCAATTCCTAGTAGGTTTGTTTCAGCTATGAAATCAAAGTACACCAAAACACCAATAAGGCTACCCAGTCGCCCAAGCATGATGGATATCAGCTGCTTTGATCAGATTAATGAGATAGATTTATGGGGGTTTCTGCCATGCAATAGCAACATTGATCAAATTATTTGTTTTATTTTAGCGTAAATTCAAGATAGACAGTATAGCTCTTTATGAGTAAAAAACAGGCATGTCAGCAGAAAATAAGGAGCATAACCAGAATTTGAAGAAATGTTTTTAAACATAATTCTTTAATCTTCACACTGTGCAAACTGGTTTGCTGATAAGGCGTTCCACCTGGTAAAAATCCACTTGCAGAGATAAACAATGGATCAAAACAGAAACTCCTTTATCATGTTTGTTATGAAAAAAGAAAGCATTGTGTCGGGGCTGCTTTGCTCTTCTATATACGTCTTTCAGCAACCTTGATCAACCAGATCTTTCAGCTGCTTAAGTGAAAGCTGAGGGAGTGGTCTCTATTCACTGCTGCAAGCAACGCCCAGAGCTTTTAAGTGGTGTCCTGACAGTGAGACACGTGCATGTTATGGAGACACTGACTTTTTCCCATAATATGTGTCTTTGGAGTGTCTCAAAGTGCTTTACATGAGTTTGCTTTTTCCTGTGGGCTGCAACTACAGGGATTATTTTAGGAATGTTTTCTTTCAAATACTTGTGAGAACACATATAGTCAAGATATTTTTGAGACTCATCTGAGCAGAATTACTTCACAAAGGCAGAGGTGCCAAGGAAAGAGACAATGAAAAACATTCAGCATGTATTTTAATCAAGAATTTAAATAAATTGTATTAATTATATATTTGGCACAGTCGAGTGTCAATGTTACTGACCAAAATGAACAAAAAACAGTCTCACGTTTTCCCAAAAAAGAACAAAAAAAATCTTGATAACCTCCAGGGCTTTTGGGTAATTACCTTTCCATGGCACTGTATGTTCCTTGGTCAAATTCAGTACTATTGTGTACAAGTAACATCAGCAGAATGTATTCTCTGTTGTTTAAAAATATTGCCTTTTAGAAGCATAAAAATGTATTGTGACAAACATACAGGTGCAAGACCACTCCTTGTGAAGCCCCATAATCAATTCTGATGTGTGAGCAGGACTGATTTACATGAGTATTTGAAAGACAAATATGACTTCATCCTGAACAACTTTTTTCTATGAAGAAAAATAATTTAAAAATTTTAGTTCCTCATTTACTGTTAAATATTTGCTGCCAGAAAATATTTGTGCAGCAGGGAACAGAATTAAACTTGCTGTCACAATCATCAAAATGAGAAATGAAATTCTTTGAGAATTTGTTCACTGAAACATGTTGCGCACACACACGAGCATTAATCGAAGATTTACAGTTTGTGACCTACAAATGGGAGGTTTTGACGCTGCTTGCCAAAAGTTGCTGCTACACTTCAGAAGTCACTGGAAGACAATAACCAACTCATTACGGTTGCTGTGGCTGGTAGAGGGGACAAACTCACCAACCACAGTCAAAAGAGTAGCCACTTTTGCCTTGTGAACAGTGTTAATATCCTGCCCTGATGTACGATAGCAGTAGGGAACCAAGAGCTGCATAAATCAACTCTTGACTGTTGATTCTGACCTTGCGCTACACAGCTAAGGCTCTCATACATCAAAAATAATGGAGAACAAACTCTGCTTCCGTGGTGGTGGTAGGCGTAATGGAAAGAACTAGTAGCTGCATAAATCAACATGTTGATTGTTGACTCTTGCTTTGCTTGTCTTTTCCTCCCCAAAAGAAACGGAAAACGAACTGAGACACACATCAAACCAGCTGCCAGAAATCACTGATGATTTTCAGGACACGTGCACACAACACTGTACGTGTGTGTGTGTGTATTTGTCACAGTGTGGTTTGTCAATGTCTGGGTAAGCTCAAACATTACGTCAGTGAATGAAGAGCACATACACACACACACGCACGCCTGCACACAAGTGGACATTCACACATTCAAACAGATTTATACACCAAAACAGGCTCTACACTTACTGACCAACACACAAGTTCCACTCCTTACAGCAAAGACATTTCCTGCAAGAGCAAGGCCCTATGGGAAAATAGTCTGGACAAACTTCAGATGCACATACACACCTGCAGACACACACAACGGAACATTTCAAACCCACAATGTTGACATTATGCTGCTTTCCAAAGCCGGTCTATCTGCACGCCGGCCAAGGGAAGCACTATCAGGAATCAACATGGAGAAAGTTGTCGGACTTTGTACAAAAACTGGATTTGAATCCAAATTTAAAGCCAAATATGATCATATTTTCAGAGTGACTCACCTTAAGTTTTAACGAAGCATTTTATAGCCTGAAAGCAGAGGGAATCACTGATACCATTCTTCTTTAACATGTATACTTTTAATAAAAGTATGCAGTGCCTTTTACAGTCAGTTTCTCACAGTTCATAAATCAGTTCACAATCATTAATAAATTGAGTTGCTTCTGCTAGTAAATCAGTGACAACATTCAAACTATAATGTAATTCTATCAGAGGTAAACTGATTACAATAATTGTGTTAGTATTATTTTTTGATTCTGGTATCATTTTCTGCATTACATTTACCATAATTTGAAATACTTATTTCTAACATCATTTATACTATTCTATGTAAGAGCAAACCCATAAACAAAACATTAATAGCAACAAGAGATAACATTTCACTTTAGTTTAGGAGTAAGAGTGACTAATATTACTAAAACTGCAGTTTGTATGTAATTCTAAGAGAATGAAAAACTTTCTGATTTCCAAAACAGAGGCTGAAAGCTTGCAAGGACAAAACAGAGCAACTTTGTTCTATGCCCTTTAGCCTTTCAGTTACCTGTAAAAAGTCTTGCTCACTCTTGTTCCTTCTTACCATTAATAAACAGTAAATATGTCTTGCCGTGTCGCAGAAAGCTGTTTAGTTTTAAATGGCTTCTTACACTTCTGTGCTCCTTCTAAGTTAATTTGATGCACCTGACACTAAAAATAGTCAACTTTGAGTTGTCTTCTCTCTGTAGCAGCATCCATACTGAGGAGTGTTGCTGTGAGAACAACTTAGTACCGGATTTTAAGTATCTGAAGATCCAGTGTTCGGTCAATACTGGTCAAGTAAAAATCGGCTTATTCAGATCACCAGATGATTTTTCTGAACACTTCTAAATACAATGGTGAACATCAAGCATATTGTGAGCTGTAAGTGACTGTTACATGGAGTACATCACAGTGTCACAGTGCCAAACTAAAGATAATCTACAAGATTATCTCTAGTGAGTTTGAATACAACTGCAGGAGCTTGTATTATTGTATAATCAATGGTTTCAGGTCATCTAACTTCCTCCACATTTCATGCCATTCATAAAATGTACCACTGGCACAGTCTTAGTGTTTTTCAAGATAATGTTTAGATTCTATAAAAATCTTAAATCCTGCTTTATAACTTTATGCATTTTAAGAGAAATTGTTGTTCCATACTGCTGTCGTCAATTATTATTTTAGTAATGAAGTAATCTGATTTTTCTGATGACTGAGTAATCAAATGAAAAAAAGATAAAATATTGGTATTAAAATATTGGTAATGCCATTAGTAGATATTTAAATATTTAGAAATGTCCATATCTGTTCATCCTTAGCAATTACTCTTCTTTTAGAAATTAATATGTAACAATAATAGCTCATGTTTTAAGTCAACCTGGACAAAAAATATACAAAAGCCTGGAATGATATTCAATGTAATAATAAAAATAAAAAGCAAACAGAAATATTTTTAAATAAAATAAATATCCAGTTTTTATTCATATTCTGCAGTCAGTATTGTAGACAAGGTCTCACTTTGCACAGCCATTTATAGCGTTTGTGTCCATGTAAGAGAAGAAATCTTTGTCACCTTTTCCATACACAGAAACACATATCCCAGCTATGTACACACCACAGTGTATTCGCCACCCATTTGTTGCGACTGTGAAGTTAGAACATTTATTTTATGTTTCGTTCATAAAGCTACACCTGCGCTAAGCATCAGCAACAGTGCTAAAATGCAGCCCGTTGTGTTCCATTTCTGTGTCTCTGCTTCACCTGTGTACATACACCCGCCACGCACTTTGCCGGCATTCATTCAAAAACACCCACAAGGCAGGCTGGGAGAAAGGCTCTTGTTTTCCCATTCATTCCGCATCAATTTATAGATCTATTTTGTTCCCTTCAAAAATGATAAAACCCCAGAAACTTTTATCAATCTGTGAAATCCCCTTGGATGCCTTGGATAGAACATGGAAAGTGGACATATTCAGGGAAAAGGGGACGTTTGGTCACCCTACCTTATGCCAATGTCACGTAGCAGTTGTCAACTCTAGCGGACGTGAGAGTGTTGCGCAACACAAATAATTATCTGGCGGGAACACCGTGTGCTAAATAGTAAGACTACATTTAATGGATCCTCAAGGTAGATAATTTGCCTCAAGGAATTTTAATAACCGAGGTACTTGAATCCTTTGATGAATCGTTAAAGCCCTATATACTGTCATGCAACTGTAGTGTAATTCAATAAAAAAATGTTCAAGAACATTTTGATTTCACCATTCCTAATAAAGCAGCTTCCTGGTGAAATAATTTCAATAATTTCACTTCAAGAAAAACTACTCCTGAAGATATCCTTAAAAACAAAACAGAGAATGCTTTTATCAATTTATGCAATGTATATTTTCCTGAACCTCTACAATCTCAAAATGTTTCATGACTTTCTAGAAAACCGTGCGCATGGTCAAGCAAAAGTTCATTCACTTTGCTTAACCTAATCTAAAATAAGAGAGAGAATACTTTTCATATTAGATCAAATCAGCCTCTAAATAAAGGGAAGAAGACAATGTGTGTGTAAAGCAATAAAAAAGCCCAAAAGCCATGTTGTTGAACAAATGCCATGTCCCCCACTGGGCTTTCTCACCCAGTGCAACACACACTCCCACACACACACACGCACCCACATAGAGCTGAGGTAAATTTAACTGTCAGCCGTAAAGTTTTCAACCATAGCAAGTGATCTTTTGCTCCCTTTTCTCTCCCCACTTTCCCTCCTCCTCTTTATGCAAATAGGTGTATCCTTCTGTTACGCATCCATCGCTCCAGCCATTATTTTCTCACCCTATTTCCACTCTGATTTTCCTTCACATGTAATCCATCCTCATGTCCATTCCAGCTTCTTGTTTCACTTAATGTGCTTTCGTACCATTTTCCTTTTCCGCACTCAATCAGTTCCTCCATTCCTCGCAGTCGTACGCTGACCCAGAATCTCTCTGGAGGCTTTTTTTTTCTTATCTCCGCCTTTCTACCTTACAAGAGATGAAAAGATATCCTTTCCTCTTCTGTCTATCTGTCCATTCTTCCCTCACCAACACCCTCCCAAGCAACCCACACACACTTCTGACTGTGGGCCTCTGACACCCACCTCTTCGTCTCTTGCCACAAAGGTCTGAAAGACCCCCAGATGTGTGTCCCCCTTCAATTTCCATTTCAAAAAAAAAAAGAACCACCTCTCTTCCCCCATCATCCATCTATTCCTGTATCCACCTTTTTTCCACACACACACGAAGGAGAAATGATTAATACATGCAGTTAGTAACTTATTGGGAAAAACACTATTACATTTTCTCAAAAAACACATGAATATCTCTCGTAAGATCCAATGAATGGCAGTGCTGGAGTGTTAAGCAATTGTACTATTTATGATGGAGGAAAACTTCCTCTTTAAAATGTTATTCTTAAAAAAAAAACATGCTGACCATCAAAATCTTTCATATCTCACAAGAGGAAACATGCTGATGCAAACACATTTAACTGATCTCTAAAAGTCTCTCAGATGTTCCTTGAATGATTTCTGATGAATCAGCTCCATCAAAGTACTTGGGGAAGTTTTTAAAGAGAATTGTAGATTAATAACGCAGGAGTACATCTCTATAGTTAAAGGTTGAACAAAGCTGTAACATTCAGACTTTTACAAAACTATTTAGTAATCACAAATCTAAACAGTCTGAACATATTGTCACTACTATTACAAAATAAAAAGTAGTAGAAGATATTAGCTACGATGCATATAATAATTGTTGCAGTATTTGATCTGTGAATTACTGATCAGAGCCAAGTAACAAAATTTGCTATCGTCTCTGGCCATCAGATTGGGGTGTCTTTTCTTTTTTTTTTTTTTTTTAAGTAGCTTCCTTGTTTTGGATTTATTTCAAAAATTTTAAATTTACAGACAGAAATTACATCAACAGAGCTATTCTAGTCCCAGTCAAACTATCCAGATTTTAAGCCCATTTTTAATGTCTAAATTAAAAAAGTTTTTAATGATATTTTAAGCATAATCAAGTTTTGAAAACAAAACTAAGACAACATAAAATAGGGGTCGTCTTAAAAAATAATGTGTTCTAAAGATTTTATGTCGTAAATAATCACAAGGTTGAACTTTATTGTAACCTGAGTAATAAGTCCATAATTTAGATCACTAAAGCAGACTTTTTTCAAGGGAAGGCTGAGTATTTTTATTGTCTTCTTGTCAAATCAAAGCTACAAAAAGACAGAATGATGTCAAAGATTCACACGACACCGACAGCATTTTATTTGGTGGTTCTCAGTATCTACAGTCTGCCTGTTCAAAAAGTTGGCAACTCAAGTGTGTTGGTGGCTGGACCAAAATTAACTGGTGCTACTCGTAAGCACAGTCTCCATATGTTCAACAGCAACTCTGGTTGTTCAAGTAATTTATTCTTTAGAAAACCAGAATTTTATCTTCTCTAGTTCATTTCTGTCTTCTCTTTTTTCATATTCTCTGGTCCATGAAAACACGAAGCCGCTTCCGTTGATATCCAAGACTTTTCAAGACTAGTAATTCTTCAACGAAGGAAAATCGACTTTATACATTTCTGATTTTCTTTTTTTGTTCTAGACTGGCTACAATTAACTGGTCAGAAGATGAAAATCCTATCTTTTGTCATACAAGTAAACCTCCCATGTTGAAGTACTAAAATGTCTCACTGACAGGACTTATAGTTGTGGAAGGTTTAGAAGTTATTGAAGGGTCTACTTACTCTACAGCGAATACAAACAGAAACTGATGCTTACATATAGTAATAAATCAATAAAACAATTGAACAGCATGTCTGAGATTCTCACAAATATTACAATTTGCAAAGCAGTTATTTTGAAAAATTATTTTATAAACAAAATCTAATAAATAGCTATGATGTATGCTGTAATAAAGTAACACTCCTTAGAAATCAAATGTGGCTAAAATTGATATTGGCAAGCCAAGATAGTGGTGGCTTTGAAGCAAAATAGAGAATCTTGAGAAAAGAATCAGACAAAAAAATTCTCACTGACTATATTTGAGACAAAAAGAAGTCTATTCAAAAGTCTTGAGGCTGAGTAGATTGAAATTATTATCCATTTGCCATAAATGTGGTCGTGTATGTAGCACATTTATGGTACCATAATCGTTCCCTGGTTCTCTGAAGATTTAATTTGTAAATAAATTATCTTTAAAATTCCTTAATGTTATTTCAATTAAGATTTTTCAATGCAAGCACAATTCCCAACATTCATTTTATTTTCTCTGACCCAATGTTTTGTTCTGCTTGAGCAACATTGAAAAATAAAGCTATAAACATTAAGTTTATAAGCATGAAGCTTCAAAACACCATTAAAATTTGAAATTAAAAAAGAAATTTTCACTGATTTACAAATGATAAGCTAGTACAAATCTGTTTTAGTTCAGTGTTAAAGCATAAGCAACAACAAATAACTTCCCATGACTTTAACCAACGATAGTTAAAAACCTTTTCCTTTTCATCATTTAAACAACATAGCACTAATACCCACAGTGGTAGTCCAATGATGGCAGCTTAACGTACAAAGAACTCTATACTGCTCTAACAGAAGACGAGTCCAGGCCCTTTTAAAGTTTGTGTGGTTTGAAGTGAAGCCCTAAGGGCATCAGCTCAAACTGTCTTCAGGGCGGCAGCCCCTTAAGCCCAAAGCTGCTCCTGCAGAATTATTTTGCAGTATCAAAAAGGAAAAAACTAAGCCATCCCAGCATCATCCTGCAGAGCACAGGTGAAAGAGTCCGCTGTGCTTTTGCACTTGGGTAAAGCCGTCTCGCTGACTCCTTCAGATTTGGGTAATAATGTCAGTCAAGAGCACAGCCAACTTAAAAAGGTGTCATATCTCCCTGCGCTTTCTTCTTTTTGTTCCTCCTGGTTACTGAGCAGCCAGCGAAGGCCACATAAAATGAATAACATAAACAACAATCCAGACTGGCTATTTGTGAACTTTTTTTTTTTTTTGCAACGAATGCAGACAGAAGCAGACACAAAAATATGTTAAAAAGCAGAGACAAGAGTGGTTAGTTTCTTAAAGGAATAAAACAAAACGGCTTGAATCAAAGTATTAATTTGGCGGGGCACAATAAAGCACACACACACACACACACAGAGGAAACCACACTTTGACAGACAGATGTGTGCTCAGACTGAGGACAAAGACTACTTTGAAAAGTTACTCAGCCACCAGATGTTTCAGCCTGATTCCAGACTACAATACTAATAGGGCTGCAGCTATGTGTGTGTGTGTGTGCGTGGGGGTGAGGGGTGGGTGTGTGTGTGTGTGTGTGTGTGCACGGGCGTGACCATGCGTGTGTAGGCTAAAGTTTTAAAAAGCTCCAAAAAAAAATTTGACCCTTTCTAAAAGAAATGTGGTCATGATAAAATTGCTTCTGTACTCTTACCAACGCAACAGCATGCTGAAGATCCAACAATTCAACGATAACTGATCATCTACTGTTTGACGATTTTTTTGACCTGCAGATTCAGATTTTGTCAAATTTCATTTTTTCTAAGAATAGAAAAAGAAAAACTATAATACAACTGAAAGCTAACTTTGGGGGTGAAAACTTGCAGAGTTCTGTCTCACTGGAACTCAAATATTTCCCTCCGGCTTGTGCACAATGGTGTGCAAATTAAATCAAACTGACAAAGAAGTACAAAATTTCTTCTTCATAAGCCACAAAGACATTAGTGGTAAGAGATGAGGTGTCAGAGGGCCCCTTATAACTAACTATAATCTTTTTCATGCACAGATTAAAACACAATAGTGTATAACATGACATTTGTTTCTGTGAGATTTAAATTTAAAAGCAATTACAACTGTGTTACATTGTCATTGGATGTATTAGGCATAGGCCCAAATAAGAACTTTACAGTATATTCTGAGTACAAATACCATAATTTCATGGTGTACGCATTATAGTTTTAAACAACACCTACAACATAAATGATTTTAAAACCACTGTTATATTTCTTTGAGGATGGGAACATTTTCAAACAGGTGGATTTGTTTTTCTAGTAAGCCGAAAAAGTAGAAACCTTATTTCAGCCAGCTGACCAACAGTGGTGTTGTAATGGTGCAGCTTTTTGAATCACCAAACTGAAAGTCAAAGATCAAGCTGAGAAAGATGAAAACCTTCCAGTTTCAGACCCAGTAAGTGAATTGACAAAGAATAGTGGGAATGTGTCAGTATTAAAGTGTGCCAACGTTTTGAAAAAGTCAAAACGTTTGTTTCACATTTCCTGTGATTTAAAGTTCCTGTGATTTAAAGTGTTTTTTATATGATGTCTGAGAAAGTGCCAGAATGACCAGAGTTTTCTGCAGATAAACGGATCATAAAAGTGACTCAGTGCTGCCCCTCCCGCGCTAGTTGCTAGGCAGATTGAAAGAAAGCTCTTAGCCTTTGACCTGCCTTACAACAAAGACGACTGTTTAGAAATATTTCTGGTTGTGAAAAACGCAGGCAGTCATGATGTGCCCCCCCATCACGTTTACTGAGGAAACTGTTTTAAAACTACAGCCGCCGACCTCGGAGCAGCATGTCTGATAAGCAGCAGACTGCAGGCTAGCTGCCTGAAAAGAAAGCCTCTATTTCAGCTTGTTGTTCTTGTGTTGCCCGTTAAAGAGCAGCAAAGCATCATAGCGTACCATGGAACATGGAAAAAACACTACTGCTAATTTTAGAAGTTGTTTTCTTAAGACGTTTTGCCTACTAATTTAACAAAAAATAGATGTTTAAACTAACATTATCATAACTGTAAAAATAAATGCTAGAATTGTGCCAATTAAACAGCTAGAATAAGGTTAATCTATTGAAAAACGTATGATCAAAAAGCTAATTTATATTCGCAATCATTTGTTTCTCTATTGTACATCAAAGCAACTGGTTCATATATTTGTTTAACATTTTTGTGAAGGTAATTATTTTATTGCACTCTCATTCCTAATTATTATTTTTAAGTGAATACAGTGGGTGGGTGGGGGTGTGCGCACGCACCTGTTTGCGTGTGTGTGAGGAAAATCATCTCACTCATAGCAAACAAAAGCTATAAAATAAAAAAATCCATAAAAGGTTATTTTTATGGATAGAATTTTGCCACCAACAATGCATCACAGTTCTATGGCCTGCCCAGAATAAAATGCGTGATTGCTGGAAAATTGTGCCACATCACCATTGGAGAAAACATGTTTGTGACTGAGAAAGAGCACAATAGCAAACAAATGTCAGCAACTATTTACACTCAAAATTAAAGTTAAATGCAATCTTGGAGCAAGTAAACTCCCTTTTCTGGCACTGATTACAGGACAGTCAAGTGTATATGACACTCAAAAAAAAAAGAAAGAAAGAAAGAGGAAGCCAGAAATTTTAATGCAAAGATTCAGAACATTTGAGTACACAAAGGAAATAGTGAAGCAGAAGCAGAGAATTGTCTGATAAGAAATCTGTGTGTGTGCAGAGGAGGTAGTTAACCTTCACTTCAGAAATAAACCATCAGCAAGTCTATTTGTTCAAAACCAAACTGTAAATGAGATAGATTTGAAGTCAGCAGCTGCAGATAAAAAGCATCCGACTCTTAGAATAACTGATTGGAATCTATCAACAAAGCTGAACCGTCTGGAGATAAACGTTGACTAACGCTGCTACCGCTAAGCATGTGATGTTGGGTGAAGATATGCAATAGTAGCAGATGCCAAATAATGAAATAGGCAGGGGTAGATGGGAGTGAAATCACCTGCGTTCAGGCGACTGGCCACATCAAAAATACCCAGCGGAAAACTCTAATGTAGGTAAACCGAAAGCTGATGTTAGGCAAGCTGCAGTCGGTTACGCACTAATCTTAGTAAATGAGACAAATGACAAGTGGATTTCTTGATTCACAGCGGTTGTTTCCAAAAAAACCAGTAAATCAGATGGAAATTACCAGCTTGGATCCAGACTACATTTTCCCAGCTGAATCACTATTTAAAATAAAAAGAAACTTTGTGAAAAATACTAGAAAAGAAAGCAAACAGCTTTATCTGAAAGAATAAGAAAACTACACGTTTGTGTGTGGGTTTTTTTTGTAAGGCACCAATTATAAAAGCAAGCAGGATGACATCACATACATGCCACTCACTATTTTTATTTTACGTTTACCAACAGGTGTGAAAAATGAACTTGAGAAGTCAGAAAAGAAATAAACTGTAGTCTGTGTCACAGACTACAGTTTGGCAGTCTGTAATAAATGCCAAAGTATTTGAGACCGTCTAAAAACTATGAATTGCAGTAACATAAAAATAACAAACCAAATTTATTGGGAGACATTAGTAACTAGCAAAATGGGGACAGGAAGCAAGATCTCATTCTAAATCTTTCTTTACACAAATACAACCCTTAGTTTGATTAGATTAATTGAAAATGGAACAATTTTCCTGCTGGAAAATAATTCTATTCACCAATGCCGTGATTACTGGAAAGGAATAAAAGATAAAGGAATAAAACTTTTTAAATTTAAAGTCCGACTTTCAATTAATTTGGCTGACTTTCTGTGAGGGTTTTCTCAGGGGTAGGGGGGGTATAAATATGATTTGACATTTTTCTTAGGTTTATGTCTCTTAACCACTTTTCAAAATAGTGGTAAATATGGCAAGTGAACATGCCATATTTAGTAGAGCAGATGTGTCCTGATCTTTACCAGTCAGGAAGTGACAAAAGAAAATTATGTACTCACCTAAAAAAATCACTCATCTACAGTAGGAGCAATAATTAAATGCTTAAGAGGAACTTTAAATGGGACAAAAAAAAAACAACAGGTGTTACATCTTTACCATTTGTGCCAACAAACATGTAAGGTGCTGTATGTTACATGTGCAGGCCCAAATTATAGTTATATTACACAAACTCTGAATACTTAAGAATCAACAAACAAAATCCCTCAAACTTTGAAGACCATCTATAGCTATAGTTCTAAATTAAAACTTAATGCATTATTAAAACACAAAACAGGCATCTTAAGTACAAAATAAATACTCTGCAAGATTTACGCTAAAAGATTAAAAAATAAAATAAATAAATAAGCACCACATCAGTTCATTATCAATTAACTGGGAGCTTCTTTTGTAATTATATTTTGACAAATTTCATCAAGCACACAGCTGGAACTTCACTTCAGGTGTTTTACACAAGGTCAAAATTCATCCGAGGCGTGATTGATAACTGAAGGTCTGGGTGCACAGGAAGCATCAAACCTGCTCGTACCGCTGAGGCAAAGCAGCCGGGACTTCAAAACTCAGAGCGCTGACATCAGAAGCCAGCAGGTTTCATTTACCAGCTGCCTCACGAGCCAAAGCTGCAAAAGGCTGCGAATAAATTCCTAATTATTTTGACATTGTGAAACTCAGATGCACATGTTTGCAGCTGGGTCTATCTGTTGCATGTTTTTTTTTTTTTTTAGAGCTTTAACTGGCAGTCATACAAAGAAAAGTATGAGTAGTAACCAGGTCTGAACATTACAAACTTTCGGTAAGAGAACAGACCACAATGCTGTACTGCTGCCTACACCACCCCACTCTTTTTGTACCCGTTTAAATCAGCTCAACCACCGCCTATCAGTTTCCACTGTGTCATGACAGAAAGACTTTTACCCTCTCGCATTAAAGAAAATCTCCCAAATTTAGGATTTCTCAGAAAAACAGTAAAAAACAAAAAAAGACTAATCTCACCCTAAACCAAGAACATGTGCTCGTTATCTGAAGACAGACTTTTAAGTCTAAAAAAGAACAAAGACATTAAAAGACAAACTTGAGCCTAAACAAGGCTGCACAGACCACAGACGCAGTGGGGATGACAATTTTTTTTTGGGGGGGGGGGGGGGCCTTTGTAGCAGAGACCGACTTGCAGTAAGAAGCAAGAAGAATAAAAGATCAAAATCTGTGCACTGCCACCAACTACGGGCAACTAATACAAAGTCACGATATACCGGGACAGTAAAAAGAAGAAGAAAAAAAAACAAGCTATGAAGATTGCGTCCTTGAGATATGAGTAAAAACAGGGCATCGGGTAGTAAAACAAAGGTGCGATCAGAAAGTCGCGAGCAAGCCAGAAGCCTTGAAAAAAGTTTTTTTTGCTTCAAATAAACTATCCATGACAAATGGGTGTTTTCCTTTAACTGAACTGCAGGCAGGGCTGGGATGAATAACAGCTGATTGCACTAATAGATGCAATCTTTTCCCTGCTTATTTGAAACAATGAGAGTTAAAGCGATCGCAAATGTAAATGAAAGTGATTAGAAATTAAATAAATAGATACTGTGATGCCAGATGAAAGAAATGTTCTTTAAATCTGCCTTTGGAACATGTTGGCAGACAGTTTATTCCAGAAGGACACGGCGGTGTTGCACTGACACGCTCGACAAGCGTCAGCTGAGCACACTTATGAGAAACGGCTCCGGAAAGGCTTCCCACATTTGTATTTATTTAACATATAATGTTACACAAAAGCAAAGGGTAAAAGTAAAAATATAACTTTAAAAAATATGTTATTTTATCATATATGGTATAAATACATATTTGTACTACTTCTCAAGAGACAGAGAATTTGGGTTGTAGATCTGGTCTTAGTATAATACAAAAAACAGCATTAGTCTGAACTAGAAGATGAATTATTACAACAAGGTAAGTAGCAGAACTGAAGAGCTCAAACTTCACATGGAATCTCATGTATAAAGGTAAACAAAGAGAACTGGTGCAAACTTTTATCAGTAATGATTTCGTACCTGTGTTTCTCTCATTCTGTTCTTGTGGTTTAAATTCATTTTAATGAGGATCTGCAGAAAATAACCAGAATTTTCTTTGACTGTTTGGTAATCAACTCTGCCCTTTGCCTACTTTTTGCTGTGCACTGCCGGTCAGCTGGGTGAGAGAAGGTTCCTACATCTTTCCTTTCTTACAAGAACCCATCTGTTTGTAAATATTCCAAATCATAAAGAACACAAACAGCTATGGTGTAAAAACTAAAGGAGTGTAACCAACGACTTCTGTTGTTCTGAAACTATATGGTCTGACAGCCTCAAGCAGTATGTCTGTTTAGCAGTCAACTGTAAATGGGATATGGAGCAGATAGTCTGACTAATTAACCAGCTAGTGCCAGGTTGTTTTACTCCAAGATTCACTTTGTTAGAGAACAAATTGGCAAACAAAAAATAAAATTCTGCACATTGAGAACTACTAAATACAAGAGGTGATTATTCTATTTTTCTGCACCAGATTATTTTTCAAAACAACAAGTTATGTTATTCAAGCAGTTATATTTGTTATATTATTTTTAACAGAAGTAAGGATGATTGCTTATTTTTCTGATTTAAATAACCGCAATTTGCAATTGTGTAAATACCATAATGGGTAAAGTACCGTGGGAATCTGATACCAGCTGATGCCTAGTTGCATGTGGTGTAAAATATAGTTTCCTTTCTTTGTACTCAAAAGTTTAAGTTTAACAAGATTTTCCCCTGAAGTCAGGATTCTGACCGGGAAGTCCAGCGTTCAAAGACCCGGCTCAAAATCAGTATGCTAGAAAATGAAATGTATTATAACTTGCAGGAATAGACTATTATTAGTCCTTCTGATGGTTTGCATATTACTCAGCCATTGGCTCATAGAGGGTTGTATTTCTTTTAGTGAACATGTTGCTTTAGAGTTTGACCTCAAAAATATATCACCAGCTTCTTTTGCTACTAATTAGCGCCACAGCGATTACCAAATTGTACTGGCTTTCAAATTCGGCAGTGACACCATTCCCAGATCTGAGCTATGACTTCCAAGACAAATCGAACACAGCAATAGTACAACCCCTGCCCAAACTGTTGCGCCACAGAGTCAGCTAGCTGGCTGAGTAAAACGATGTCTCCTAAACTGATACCATTATTTTAAGAAATCTTACAGTTTTGACTCATTTCCGGTTGCAAAAAAATAAGGGAAGTTTGGATTCAGTCAATGCACCAAACCAAGTTTCCTTTTTTGTCGATGTGGCTTTTTGTCAATGTGGCTAGTAGCTACTTTTTAAAAAAAGTAGCTACTAGCTACTGTGACTACCAAAGGAATAAACGACCTACTGCAGTAGGGACAATAGTCACTTTCTATTTAAAAAAAGACCTTTAGACCATGGTAGGTATTTTTGGTTTTAATTTTTGTGTTAATATCATGTTGCTGTTAAACGTGAGTTTTAATCTCATTCCGGCCCATGCCTAATCCTGTAAGCTTCTTTAAGTTTTTGTCCATCTTTGAGTTTTGTCTAACAGGACCCGATCCAAGTCATTGTGTGCCCGTTCTTTAATCCTTACAGGCAACCAGGCAAAAATTATGTCTCTAAGGGTGGAATCGCTGCTTTCCCCCAAAAGCTACTCAGACTGGCCTAGACTTTTTACGCTCTGTCTCAAACCGACCTTTCCTCCCCCCTCAAAGCAATGTAAGGGCTGCTCCGAAACAACCAGATACAAATAACATGGCAGCCCGCAAAATCACTACAGTTGTTCCTCATGTCTTCCAGAACATCAAACCATCAATAAAACACGGGAGATACATTCCAGCTATAGTCGAGCGGGACATTCCTGACTTTCCCTCACTCCGTGTATTCCCTTCGCAGATCTCTCTCTCTCTCAAAACTTTCTCTCCTCCGAGTTTCACCACAAGAGCGGCTTCACATATTGCAGCCATATGAGTGAGCCATGGCTTGTCTCCGCTGCCCATACAGACACACTCAGAAAAGGGAATAAGCGCTTTGCTGTCTCCCACTCTCGCACATACATCCACAAATGAGTTTTACAAGCAATAGGCTCGCTTTAGGAAGTTGTCAACTGTTTTGACGTTTAATAGCTGCTATGAACAAGCCCGTAAGAAACAATGGTATCCAGTGTCCTGAAAGAAAGTTTTTTCTTTTCCCTTTACCACAGTAAGTGTACACATTTTGGGTGACTTTAGTAATTTTAAAGAGATTTGGTCAAGTTATAAAAGTTTGACAAGCCTTATTATAAAAGTGATTAGAATTTATTTAATCTAGTTAAAGCTGAAATGTTGAAGACGGTGACGGGCAACATTAATTACAAGTTTTATGAGATTTGGAAGTTGATTAAAAGCACTTGATTTTCATTTAATTCAAGCCCTAAGAATAACGCCACTCATCCATGTCAGCTTTTATTTTAAAAAAAGAATTACAAGAAAAGAAAAAGACAGACATGGAGATTTGAGGAACTGTTAAGAAATTTGTCATTATTACATGTGCAGACCACTGGAAAGCAGATGTGAAAACAGTCAAAGAAAAAAAAAATCTATATATGGAGCTGAATTTTTATTACAAACTTTATGTGGGGGTAAATAAGAGGTTCTGTAATTTGACTTAGCTGTAAGAACATGCCGTAAATTCTTTTGGTCATAAAGTATAAAAGAAATACAAAAATGAAATGTGATAAACTAAAAATCTGAAGCTTTACATTTAGGCAGGAAAGCTAATGCTTTAAGTTAAGTCACAGCGGTCATCTCTAATTTCTCTGGGAATTAAACTCTGGATTGACGGACACCGCAGGAATCTTCCCAACTTTCTTTTACTCTATTTCTTTCCTTAGGGAGCACTTCAATAGTCTGAATTTAAACCGTTTAAATCTAACGTTGCACATTTTCAAATGATTTTTAGAGTGTAATCTAGATTAACTTTGAAACTAAGCGTATATCTTTGTTGGATGAATTTTTAGTATTGAATGAGTAAGAAAAATGTTTCCTACTCATTGGGGAGGATTAAAGAAAGACTAAACAGGCCTGAGATTTGTTTTAAAATACAAAATTGAAGGTTATCTTCTGAAAAGAAGCAGAGCGAGTTGTTGTTAGGCTTTTAGGGGAGGCTCTGATTTGAAGAGATCTTGTGAAGGACTGAGATGAAAAGAAATAAATAAAGTTTCTATGCAGCACCTCTAATGACATGAAAAAGCCAACCTGAGACTGACTGTAAAAGTTAAACTAAACTGAATCAATGTGAATTGAACAAGAAGAAGAGAAGAAGTGGAGGCTATGTGGATAGCAAAGCTGAGTAACAATTCAGCTGCATTAAAGGGAGTTATACCGTATATGTTGTTAAACACTAATCTTAGTGTGGGGTTATGTACAATTCAACTTTTTAAAATACGAAAAGTCCTTACTCTTTAATAATCTCCATACTTAATAGTTTTACAAAGTTTCTATACAAAATGTGATTGACTTCTTCTCTTACTGAAGAATTTTTTCTGTAAATATACTGCACTTGCACACTGCAAACTTTTTATATGAACTGCAAAAGCCAATAATAATGAAGAAAAAAAAACAAAACATAAAAGCTTTCTCCTTCTAAGTCACCTAATTAGAGTTAACGCGGGCAGTTCCTAAACCGGGTGGTTGTCCGATAAATCTTTTTATGATATTAGAAAGTTTTCATCATCAGCAGTGCCTCCTCCAGGCTCTATCTTGGTTACCCTTGGGTTTTGTTTTGGAGATATCTCTGAGGTAGCTTTCTGAGTCAGAGGGAAAAAAAAAAACATTAGGGAAAATTTGACAGTCAAAGCCTAACATTTTAAGATGCAAAAATGCACATTTTACAGTATATTTAGAGCGCATTACAAGTTTAATTTTTAGCCTAGGCTTGCATTGTTAATTAAAAAACAATTTACAATTCAGAGCTCCTGAAGGATACGCATGGAAACTTGTACAGTTTTACTGTATGCATAAAAAATTACATCTCAGATGCAGATTTGAATATATATCTATATCACAAACATTTTTTAAAAACTTTCCTGGATCATTAAATAAACATTATCACTCACTAGGTTGAAAAATGCTAATTTTAATGAACAATTTAGCATGTAGATAAAGCCTCACCTTAAAACTATACATGCATCTTAAGTAATTTATAAATATGCAGAGGACAGATTAAGTTACAGTTAAATAGTACTGAATTGCCTTAAAATAAAAAAAACTAAATCACCTTCTAAGGTGATTTGCAATTTGGATAAAAATATTTTATCTCATTTTCAGCTGCTCAATAATTTTAGGTTTTTTCTTCAGAACATAAGCACTGATTTTAACTTTTAAACGAGTGAGGGTAATTGTGTGGGGTAGCTTAAACAGAAGCTTAACAGGCCTGCATTGCTTTTTAAATACATTACTGCTGGTTATCTGCTTAATGAAAGCAAGGCACGTTGTTTTGTGCAGTTTTAGGGGGGGCTCCGATTTGGAAAACTCTGGTGGAGGACTGTGTTAAAAAAGCTTCCTTGCCTCATTGTGCTGCCTTCACATACCCTGCTGTCCCCACAGAGTTGTCATGCCTACCCAGCACCCTTATCTCAAAGGAACATCACAGTTTGTTACGACGAGAGAAGGGGAGGTGGGAGCGAGGGAGGGGGAGAAACTTTCTAAAAGTTGAGTAAAATGCAACTCAGAACATGAAGCGTTCAGCCAAAACAACAACAACAACAACAAAAACACGAAATAAGTAAATAAGAGTTGAGTTTAGCCTGCGTGCACTTGTTTGCTTTAAGGTTGATAAGGGAGGATGTGTCGACAACTCAACATCCACCACGCCGCTCTTCAACAATGAAAACAGCGCCATATCGAATAAACAACGCTTCTTTGATGTGTAAATCCCACTTTCTGTCGCTTTTTTAGCCCCCATTAAGCATCGAGGAACTGAAGAGTGACGTTTTCTGTTTGTTTTTATTTAGCTTGTAACACTTTCCGTTTAATTCCGCGACGTGCGTCAGAAATCTGAACTTGAGTATCAAGTTTGCAGCGTGAAAAGTTATCAATGAAAACAACAGACGCAGCAGACTCGTAGTTACACGGGAGCTCCTTTGCAGTAACAGAAATCACTCCGGAGTTAAGCCGACTGCAATCAGGATCAATCAGGACGCCACTTATCGCAAACTTACAACCCAGAACTTAAAAAAAAAAAAAAAAAAAAAGAGGAAAAGCACAAACCTACTTGAAGCGACTCCACGTTCCCCCCCCCCCCCCCTTTGCTTGCTTTCTGCTTGTTGTTGGCTTCAAACTTAAATCAAAGCAGCAGCTTGTCCCCGGTAGCAGCAGCAGCAGCAGTTACAGCAGAAACAGCCCCCCCACAATTCGCATTAGTGTGGCGTTTGGGTGTCCTAAGCTAAATGTAAATTGCCATGTGAATTCAAAGCGGTGCTCCCTCCTCTCTTCTTCATTCAGCAGCAGATTTACCCCCCCCCCCCCCCCTTCGCCACCTCCTCCTCCCCCTCCCCGCTTTCTCTCTCTCTCTCTCTCTTCCCCTCACACCGACGCTGCTGCTGCTACTCAGGCCGTTAGTTACATAAGACGCAAACCGACCGCTGCCCGTCGTAAAACTACAAACGGCTACATTTTGTCTCCCCCTTCAAAATCGCTTCCTTTTCGGACGAACACGTCTCGTCGGCTGACTCGCCTGAGAAGCACATCTCTCGCCGTCTGCGACTCCAAACCTGCATCGCTTGGTTTATGTCTTTAAATAATTGCAATTTAATAAAAAGGAGAAGGTCTTGCAGAGATAGTTGTATGTATGGATGCTTACCTGTTGATCAAAAATAAGCATTAGGTTCTTTTCTCTCTCAGATTGTGTCTCTTTCAGCAGCCAGTAAAGATGGTGGCTGGCTGGATGGCTGTCTGGCTGGTTCGTCTCTTTGTGGGTTTTTTTTTTTTTTTTTTGTTTGTTGATGATGTCGGACGGGGTGACTGTGTCTTGGCTGTCTCTTTTTTTCTTTTTGGTCAGAGAGGGGGGGGCGAGATAGTTAAAGGCTTCGCGGCAGCACATAAACTAGGCTAATACCGACTGATTAGTGGGTGAGTTTGGCTCGGGTGTTGATATATTCCCGACGCTTTAGTTAGTTTGTTATTCATGGAGTTGGTGGTCACAGCAAACCAAAACAGGTCAGCTCGTTATCTTTCCTTTTTTTTCTTTTCTTTTCTTTTCTTTCAGACTAGTGTTATCGCTTTGCTGTGACAGGACCTCTCCGCTTGTCTCTGTAGTCATTACGTCAGAGGAGGAAGACACAGCGGCTCTATTAATATCAAGAAGCCACCCGAAGACTCACTCTTAAAGTGACACACACTGTTATCTCTCCCCGATTTACACAGGTAATGAAGAACCGAACCAAAAACTAAGAATAAAGTTAGACGTTATCGGAGCAAAGTAACCACTCAGCCAAACAAGACGGACTGCAGCTGCACTTTAAATAAGAGTGAGGGAATCAGTACAACAAATAAATAAACGCTTACAGTATCTTTTATTCACCAACATGTGGTGAATGGTTGTCTAACTCACCTTTTTTCTGTTATACAGTATGATTTTTTTTCATTGTTAACAGTGCCTATTAGTTCTCATCTTAGGTTGCATTTTCCCAACTTTCTTACAACAAAATTAGTCATACTGTTAGCAGATTAAAATTTGGAGTTTAGTCAATAAGTCACAATGTTTGCTTCTATTAGGAAATTAGACTGGCAAGTAGTACTAAAAAACAATAAGACAATGTACAACGGGTATTAAAAAAAAGAACAAATTAATCGCTATTTATTTATATTTTTATTTTCAAAATGGCATATCTATTTATTGATTAGTCAATTGATAAATAAATAGTATTTTGTTGAAAATCAGAAATCCGTCTTGGACCTTCTGGCAAAAACCCTTGTGACATCCTAAAACGTCATTTGATGTTTGATAAAAAAGACTGTTTTTAACGTTGTTGTAAAGTGTTTTTATAGCAAGCATAACAAACTTCTGGTCCAAAGCTCCTGGGAATAGATGGTGCTGTATTAATATTACTGTCTTTATAAGTCTTCGGCTCCCCTGTGTTTAGAATTTGAAGTTATTATTCATATACAGGCTTGTTCTGTTCTAAAAAGTTGTAAAAAATTCTTCAATCTCCATTTAAGGCTTCAAAAAGTCTTTAGTTAATCCATGCATTGTATAGTTATGTAGATTTTAACCACCTGTTAAATATAAGCATGTTTTTCTTATAAGTCTGCCTTTCTTAATGTCTTCTGGTATGGATGTGCTCCAAACACGTAAAAAAACTGGACTAGGCTAAACTATAGATTTTATAAGCATTCAGGGTGAATTTGTATAACAGTGCTGTGCACAATTTTTTTAGTCTCTTTTTGAACAATTCAAATTTTTCTACTCACACAATAGGGATTTCTTGAAAAATTTTATGTTTTTGATTTTTTTTTTTGCTATTTGTTGTTTAACAGTAATAGGGGTGGGAAGTTGACAGTATTTTTTGTCAAAATTTGATCAGGAGTCTTAAAAAGTCTGAAAATATATCTTGGATATATTTCTAGCAATGTTTTTTGGGAATCTGAGAAACAAGCCGTTTCAAAAAAGTTCAGATTATTAAGTCACAATTTGCAGATACTGCCGTTACCTAGCAACCGCAGCTCATTCTGAAAGGAGTTCAAAGTAGCTAGAACTGAGCAGGTGAAGTTATCTAAGAATGATTTTTGCAAAAAAAAAAAAATTAATAAACATGTTTTGTATAGGCCACAGAATTATCCTAACCTGTTCAAGGAAGCATAATTGGTCCCCTCTAAAATTTCCACCACCTTCTCACTACAAATCATTTTATTGAATTAGTTGTAAATGCTACTTTAAAATATAAGACTATGATTGTCAAACATGTTCCCTGTTGTAACAGTTATGTAACATTAAAGGGCTTCATGTTACAAGACTTAATGCTACACGACTGCAACAGCGTATGCATTACTCAGTCTAAATGCTACTCTGTAGCGCACCCTCTGTTGAAAACAGGGACTTTATCTACCTGTTGGAAGAATTAATCAGACATAAGATTAAGATTTATCAAGGTAGATGCTGTGAATCAGAATTGTATTTATTTTTATTTATTTACTTATTTATGAAATTATGTCAATAGTGTAGAGGTGTTTCAGGAAGCGCTATAAATAATTGAATCTGACCTTGTAAGCTCTCTGGAAAAACCAACCTGTCTGTTTTCCAGTGAGCTTGCCTTCATTCCTTTCAAAAGCTTCCTCACCTCATTTCTCCCTGAAGTAGGAAGCTTCAGTGAACTTTTTAGTTTGTTTTTTCCTCTACACACTGGCCTTCAGAAGTCAAAGGTAAGATTTTTTTACATTTTTTTGTTGTTGCTAGTTTTCTTTTTTTTTGGCCAACAGAGAAGGTTCTGCAGTCTGCAGGCATACATGCAGCTACTGCTAGTGGATCCAACACTATGAAAGCAGTGAAGGTTCTACAAATCCCAAAGGGAAAAATTAAAACAAGAAGAAAAGTCACTGGAAAAATATAGCACCCATATGTGGCTGCAGGTCTGCTATGCAGATATCTTTATGAAATTTTCAATTTTGTCTTTTCTTTATCCTTTGCTGTTTTGTTGAGGCTACTGTTTCACGTTAAGTAAAACATCATGTATTCCTGTCAGTTTTCTTCATCCTTCAGAAGTACAGAGGCAAATAAATAAATCAATAAATTCATGGATCTGACACGTCAGAGTGGTTTGCTTTATTATATTTTGGGAATTTTTTACCTATCCAATCTTGAGTTTGTCGTCATGTTTTTTATGACAAATTTCACTCCTCTTTAACAAACACATTTGGAGCTTAATATAAATTCAACATTTACTAGATTACCAGTACTTAAAAGATATTGCTCACCTTTTCATTTACAATTTATTCTCTAGATCCGCAAATGAGATCGAGACACCAGAAGGTTTGCTGCTTGAATTGAAGCCAAGTCTTGATTCTACAAAGTATTGAATGAGAAGTTCAATACTATTTTTTTAGATTAAAACTTGGATTATTTTCTTTCACGCTTATCATTCTATGATCTTTGGTGTTGGTCTACTAAAGATGCATTTAATGTCAATGAAATGTAACACAACAAACTGAAATGTTAAAGGGTCGTGAATACTTTTCCAAGATGCTTTTGTCCATTTTCATTTTTATAGCAGCAGCTTGCAGATTTGTTCCAGTAGGTCACTGACTGGCTGCTCTCTAGGGTTTCATTCTCCGGAGACTGCCTGGTGATCTGGTTTGTTTTGGAAACCACTTTTCTGCATTTCTCATTTGAAAATTATTTTGCAATTCAAAGTTATTAAACATGTTCTGCTTTTACAGAATAGTTGCAGGAAAAAATGACGCTTCCAAAGCTTTTTGGTTTCTAAAAGGCCCAGCACCTTAACTCTGAGTCACCAATGAGCTCCATCCTGATTTTTATGCTTCACGTAATATAATTTTCATTCTTGTAAGTTTTAAAAGTCCTTCATAATTGTGCTTTCCAAAGTAAATTCAATTTTCACTTCAGAATACAATTTCTTAATAATCCATCACCCTCATGTTTCTAAAAGCATGAAATAACTCATTCAAAATATTTTGATTTACTAATGAACCTATTACTACACAGTCTAACCTTAGAAATACCAGATAACTCAATAATGTATACCAAAAATATAACAAAAACTTTATGTAGCTGAATAATAATCAGCTATAATAATTGAATCTATCCAATTGATCAATTTAGCATAAATTTGTCACAAAAGTCACATCAAGAATGTTTATAAGACAAACAAGTCAAATTTATGTCCAACTGTACTGAATCCAATACGGGCAAAATTTGCTTCTAACAACACAATTTGTTATACTACGATCCAAATACCGGTACATATAATCCGACTCAACCCAAATAATGATGCAAAACAATCCATTTCAGTAATGCCAGTTGGAAAACGATGTTTATTCTCTGTAACATTTTTCTGATCAGTCTCAAATCTATCAATGATCAATTAGAGGGAATACATTATTTTTCAAGAAACAAACAGAGCAAAGTGGAGACTAAATGAAAACTCCTCAAGGGAATTGAATAGGAAAGATTAGGATGTTATCAGCCCATTTCAGATCTAACCTTATTGAAAGTTCTCTTTCGCTCTGAAATTTAAAAATACAGTTTTTGTGCTTATTTTGAAGTTCGAAATACCTTACTTGATTCTACAGAAGAAAATTGAGAATTCAAAAGAATAATAGTGTTTTGAGTTACCACAGGGTCTGATGGAATTAAAAGCAGTCTTAAATATATGAGGATAGTGAGATTCTTCACTTTTGGCTTCAGTCTGGTTTCACTTTCAGTTGCCTTGTTGCTGAAAATGTGCCATATGAATAAAATTACCTTACCTTACCTCTGGACTTGTGGATATGAATGTCCAGTTTCTTAGTTCTGTGGCAGAATCCCAGCAGAGCTGTTGATTGCAACTAAATTTTGATCAAGTTGATCAGAACTGGTTAATCATTTTGGGCCAAATCTCTTTAATGCTGTTTCTCAAGTCACCCTGTTGAGATTTTCCTATCCTATTGTTTAAGTTTTCAGAGAGAGAGAGAGAGAGGGAGAGACAGTTCCAGATTTCTAGATCTGTCTAGATGTCACATTTGGTGTAGAAGCTATCTTAGAGTTTTAAAATATCCAATCATACTTCACAGAGTATAGCTTGACATACTGATATGTCCATGAATAAATAATTTTTTATAATAACATAGGAAGGCCAGTAAAGATGATGTCTTGCATGTTTCAGGAACATCATCTGTGGGGATTAGTATTTCAGCCAAATTAAATATCACGATGGAGTTCTGATGCTAACAAGTTGGTCAGAGTGTGAAATATACAAAAGTCAGTTTTCTGATTCATTTCAGTCATTACAAAAATATATGACATTATGCAGAGTAACACCCATGGATTTTCAAGGCTTTCTCCACCATCTTTGGCCTTACCTCTTATATTGGAAGATGTTTATCTTGCTGTCGACTAACTGTAAGAAAAGAACGTCTTTTTCATAAAATTTCTCACTTAAGTCAAGTAAGTCTTCAACAAATGTAGTAGTGGAAACCTTTTCACAACTATGACTCTTGTTCAGATGATTAACATGAAATGTGGATAAAAAATGCTTACAAAATGCTAAGCTGTTGTTTTGGCAGTCACTCATTAAGACTGCTCATTCTAAGATCACTCAATCATGCAGTTTAGTTTTTCATAAAATGTTCATACTAATAGCTCAGAGTGATTTCTCTGAAAAGCTCTTAATGATGGTATAACACGTGATGTGCATTAATGTATGCAGGTTAGATCATTGAATAAGAAAGCATTGAAAGGAACTGGTGTAAATTACCTCCAGACTCCTTGAGAAAATTTAAAATGTGATGCTGCTTTATTAATTCCACTTGTTTGAGACAAATTGAAAAGGAAATGAACAGTTTCTGAACAACTGCTTCTTTCATCACTAATTCATGGAGAAATAGGTCTGATCCAAGGACAGCAGTGCTCAGCTAGCTCAATGGTGGTTTTGGCCCCTTCTTTACCTGACCTCATTCTCACTGACAATACAAGAGCACCTGTTAAAAATAGGCTTAGTTTTGAGTCACCTTTTTGTCAATTTTAAGCAAGAATAAACAACTGTCAACTGCTAGCTTTTTTTAAAAATGTAATATCTGTAGCTTCATTAGACAGCTGGGTTTCTAACAATTTTAATTCTTAATTACATCATCCCAATGGAGTAACCAATTAAAAGTCAAAGTGAATTAGCTTACAGTCTGAGTGATATTTCTGTCTGTTTACACTGTTGTGCCATAAGAGCACAAACATAAAGCTTCACATATTTTTTTAAGCAAAACTCTGCTGTTCCCCCTTTTCTTGACAGCTAATGCACTATGTGGAACACGTCAGAGTAATATCTTTACTTTTTATAAAAGCCTAAAAGTTTTGAAAACCACATTTTAAATTCTCATCTAATATGAAACAAAGAGTCTTTCAGTGTGTTTCTGTGCTCCAATTGTACACATGGGTTTTAGAGACAGCAAAAGAGAGAGAGGTGGGGATTCTAGAGCAAACAAAAGCCAGAAAGGCTGTTGATTTGCGCACCGAAGTCAGTATGTACAATGTATAAATGTTGAACTGACATATGGAAGGACCAACGGCCAGGCAGCGTGTAAACCGAAACCAGATTTACTCTTCACAAGTCATGCTTCCCATTAAACAGTATCTCACATTTGTTCCCCTGGCCTCCTTTCCCTCTTAAATTAAATCTACTCCTTTAAAAAATCTCAAGGCAACTCAGAAATATAAATTCATTTTATGGAAATATCCCATTCTCAATTTCAGTGATATGATTTAAAAACTTTTGATTTTACTTCAGGTGAGCAGAGATTCAGATATTACGATCCTCTGGGGGGGATGGCTTTTATTTGATCGAGCTGTCCGTGATGGATGACATTGAACGTGAAACCTCTTACCACAAAGAGCCAGCAGGAAATTTATCAAGAAAGATGTAATATGTGAATAAAATCTCCATTATACTTTCATGATTTCATAGACTACAGTTCTGATCCAGACACTGGGATTTTATATTAATGATGATAATTTTCATCATCATGACACTGACTTCTTTTTCCATATTCATGTGGACTTTTGATGGGTCTTAAGTGTTTCATGAAGGATTTATTTGTTTTTATTTCTCAAAGTTAATTTAGATTTATTAAAGTTTTATAAAATGATTCCATATGTAATAAAGCATTAGAATACTAAAAAGAGTGCCCCAGGTTGTTGTCTATCCACTTGACTTTCCTCCAACAAAATATTATGATCAAAAAGCATCTAAAAGCTATTTGTCTGCATAGTGAATAAATACAACTGTGGCAAAAATGTTATCTTTATAAATGCCCTAAATTTGATTTATGTAACTTCAATAACTCCACTGAGAATTAACATTAAGTACAAGGTATGTCATAATTTCAAGCAAAGAAACTTTCTAAATACATTTGTGTATTACGAATGTTCTTTTGCAGGTGTCATAAACATAATGTCACATATTAAAAAAAAATCTACAAGTTATTGGTGAATGCACATTTAAGATCATATTGTCATGTCAAAGTATTAATAGCTGTGCAATATCAATGTGAACAGTGCTGTAACAAATGAAAATATCACAAATATTTTTAGCAGTATGCACAAGAGCTGTCCACCATCTCACATAAATTCAACACTTAAATAGTAGTTAAGGTCTGAACATTTGAACAGCTTACTTGATGCACATATTCATTCCTCTTGGTCACTTTCTTTTAGTTAGATGCCGATGCAAATTACTGAAAACTCAAAGTGTAAGTTGTTCATTCATTTCTGTAAAAATACATTTTAACAGCCAGGAAGTCCTCTAAGAACTCATAACTGGATTACAGATTAGTTTTGAGTTCTTTAAGGCTACACAACAGGGGACTGGTAGAGACAGTGTCCTTGAAAGGGGCATTGCACTACTGACTGCTGAACACTACGTCAGTCTTCCTCCAGAGAAAGAAGAGGACTGCAGTTATCAATCTGAGCGATTAGAAATCACATATGGAGTTTTTCTAAGTTAAGGGTCTTCAGATCCAGACCTCAACACACCTGAATCAACTCCTCAATATAAGTCAAGTTCTCCAGAATCATGCCAATGACCTCATTACTAGAGTCATGTGTGTTGAAGCAGAGACACAACTAAAAGTTACAGGACATGTGACCTCAAAGCACAGATTTGAAGACCCCATGCTCCAGGCAGCATTTCCTAAACCTGGTACTCAATGCATGTTTTATATGTCTTCTTTCTTTAACACACCTGATGCAGATGAATGATGTTTAGCAAAAGGCTGTTAATCAGCAGTGGGCCATCAGGGCCAGGCTGGGGAAACATGCTATATATGTCAAATATGACTTAAAAGAAATTGCACTCCCTGATTTAACGCCTTGAAATTGGGCCTCTGTCTCTTTAAAAACTCCTGCTCTTTCTGAAACTGTGCCTTCAGGAAGTCATCACAACATTACTCCTCTATTAACCCTTTAACAACGTTTTTACCAACATTTCACTGAGAAGTAGCTGGTATATTGAGCTCAGCTGTTGTGCAGTTCCACCTGGTGTTTGCTAATTGCTGCTGGCTAGTCTGACGGAGCTGAAGGAGGAGACGCTGGGGAGGGCTGCTCTGTGATGCTGAGGTTAGAAAGTTTGGAAACTGCAGCTGCAAGGAATAGCTGCATCTTGAAGGTGGTGCGAGGTCCACATTCAAGACACATAGCTGAATGGTTGCCACGGGAGCCTAAAGGATTTCTCAAATATACATAAAAGAATCAATCCAAGAGTTGAGGTAGGCGAGGTAGGGAATAACATCATAACATGGTGTAAAGTTCAAAAAAGTCGATTTCACATTATAGTTCCCCTTTAAGGGGTTAGAACTGCCTCCAGCTTAATGTTAAAAAGGTACAGGACATTCTTTCTGCCCCCCCCCCTCCAAAAAAATCAACCACAAAATATTCTTCATTCCTTCTGAACTATTTTACTTACTGGTTTATTCATCTTATTCTGACTTTATAAAGATTCATAGAATCCGCTCAAGGTAGAGTGGGTAACCTTTTGCTCAAACCACCCAACATGACACAGGTAAAACATTGTTTTACCACATTTGATATGTTTCTGGGTTGTTGTAAAAACCCATTCACGCTGTCAAAATTCAAAAACTTTGTGTATTGGTTCTGGTTAAGCAGACACGAGTCAGCAGTTGGTATTTCCTGCTTTGAACATGAAAATCCAACTTCTGAATACCAATGGAGTGCATCATAACAAAAATGGAGCCATCTTTCAGCCCAATGGTCACACCTGTATGGTTTGCACACATACTGTCTAAAAACTGCTGTTTTCTGTGACTCCTATAGTCCTTCAGAGTCAATATTTGCACATTTGGTATATTGAATATTGAGGCATAGTTATAGCTACCGTCATTGCATGAGTGCTTAAATGTAATACAAAGAAAAAGGGTAGAAGTACAACATGTTCTGCTCCAAAATGTAAAACTATGATGTCCATCAACTTGGATTTAGGTGTGTCCCTTGTAGCCAGATATAGTTTCCAGACATAGTTCCTCACATTTTCCAATCTTTCCCAGTTGGCATCTTCTTGGCATTTTTGTGCTTTCTGCTTTGGAAAGTTAAGAAATGAAAGAGCATTTATTTAGACAGGGGCCGGCTCTTGTACATTTCCTCTCCAGAATCAGTCAACTTTTCCAAATCTGTAATCTTTTTTATTACTTTCTTTTCTCTTTGTTGCACCAAATAGGCTACAACAATTTGTTCACAAAAAAGATGACAAGCTAATTAAAAAAGGAAAAATCAATGTTTAAAACATTTTTTTAAAACACACAATTGTAGTTTTTGTAAAAATGTGTTTGACAATTGATTCACAATATAAAAGGAAACATTCCAAATGGGTAAAAACATCTAACTAGCCTTTTTTCTTTTCCCGATTCTGTGACACTCCATGTGTGTTTATTGTTCTGGACAAAAACTGGACCTGCTTAAGTTAAAGCATATTGTGTAAATAATCACTCACAGCTTGTTTGATTGTGTTTTATCTGGCCTGTGGCTTCATTTATAAAAGTGTTACTAAACAATTTTAATCAAACCAATGCATATACAGTGCATCAAAAACTTCTCTCTAACATCAGTTTTGTTGTTTCTGTGGAATAGGTCCAAAATCCCAGTTCATTTGAAGCTAAAAAAGAGGAGAGGCAAGCACGAAACAATTGAGAACTTTGAGAAAGTGAAATGATCACACTGACTTGATTCAGAAGTGATCAGGATCCCTGAATATGCATATATTCTTAGAATACTTATAAACTGTATATTACCTTGTTTGAATGGAGATGGGCATTTGTAAATTTACACATATTTGTGTTATTGATCAAGTCTATAACACAATAGATTTGATCATTGTGTTATAGACTGAGTAGCTGGATTTTGTCAACATAAAATTTAGTTTTGAAGTATATTCTCTAAATGTATTTTATGACATAAGCATAAGTAAACATAAAACTAGTGCAGATGAATTCTTGTATTTGGATGTTGAACTATATTAGAAATGGTGAATGCAGGTCCAGTACAAGGACTGAGCTTTGGTTATGTTAATGTGACTATTTTTAATTGAATAATCTGTCATTACCAGGACGAAGTCGGCAATCCATATATGGAGGCTGTTCACTCCTGATGCAAACCTCTTTGCTTCGTAAATCCCCACTTTCTTGTTGAAACATTGTTATCAAAGGCCATAAAATCTCATCTTAAATGTACGTGTATATGGGCTGAAAGTATTCATACCCAGATAGGCTTAAGGGAATCTTTTGATTCGACCAACATGTGGTATGTTCTGACTGAAAGTAACATTTGAAATTCAAACATAATATGTGAAGGAAGTTATTTTTGTGTTACTTTAATAAGTAAAACCTTTCATAAGTGCTACATGTGTTAATTTACAGCAGCAGTGAAGGCTCAGGAAGTTCCAAAGCTTGATGTTTTTAAAGAAAACTCTTTAAAATGTAATTTTGTGTTCTATTCCTGAATAATGTTAGGAATGCATTTTGCAACTCACTGATGGTTTACTGAATTAACATTACGCACATCTGCAGAATAGCAGGTTTTTCCACTGTTGCTTTAGGCTTGGTTGTTTTTCTGAATTGCAACACACATAAAAAGTGCACTAGGTTGTCTGGACAACACCCTTTGTGAAAAATTGTTTTTAATTAGGAATATTCAGTTACAATCCCTTTAATATATGTTTTCATATTGAACGGGATTGAAATATTCCACATCAAGTCAGGCTCTGTTTACCTTAAAATTAAGAACTCCCACTGCACTGAGTTAAGAGAGGCGAATCAGATCATCTTGTTGTGTTACGTCTATTTATTTAAAATGCATGGGACAGTGGGCTCCACTGTGCTTGGTATACTGTTGTCTTGCAGCAAGAACCTGGTCCTAGGTTCAAATCCCACCCTGGGGTCGATCTGGATGGAGATTGGATGTTCTGCTGCATGTGTGCATCAGTTCTCTCCAGGTACTCTGGCTTCCTCTCACTGCTTGCAAGTTACAGTGGCTTGGTCTCTCTAAGTTGTCCTTAGATATGTGAGTAGGCGGGGGCGTGCGTGCGTGCGTGTGTGTGTGTGTGTGTGTGTGTCTCTGTCTCTGTGTTGCCCTGGGATGGACCACCAACCTGTCCAGGGTGTACCCCACCTCTCGCCCAATGCCCCCCTGAAACTCTGAAAGGATGTGAGGCTATGGACAATGGATAAATAGATGAATTGGATAGTTGGCAGGTTATCTAGGCACATATTGTATCAATCACAGACCAGATATGCACAATCCAAACAGACACTTTAACAATGATTTCTAAGCAGCAGGAACTAATAAAGCAAATTATGTTTGGAGTGAAATCATTTTAATGTTTCTGAATGTGTGCTGCAAATCAAGTCTTCCAGTTGTTATCTCCTTTTGATATTAAAAACTTGAATCTCTGTGAAAATCGTCATAGATTGTGAAAATAAATAAATAAATCAGACTATGATTGGGTGTCATGTCACGTCATAATTTAAGCCTTTTTTGTCCCTGGAAGTAACACTGTCTTGTGTGTCAAAGTAGTTCTAAACATGTTCAGTTCTAAACATTTTCAGTTTTTCCTTTTTCCTCTTTGTGAATGAAGTGGACTTACAGGGTGAAATCAATATGGAAGAAGGGCTTTAACCTCCATCCACATGGCTTTATGAAAAGACCATCAGCTCATAATAAGCTCTCCAAGCTACAGTCGATGAAGCAAAGCAACATTTTGATTACCATTTCCTCCACATTATGTGATCCAACAAGTCCATCAAACAAATACACAGGCGGATTAATAAATCCAGACCTCCCAAGACCTGAATGTATACATACACAGCATCAGGTTAAAGTGAACACTCTGTAAACCAAGTTGATGAGGGGAACAGCGTAATTCTTCATTATGAACACTCACACACACATGCACATGCCCAAGCCATCATGTGCACACCATCACTACATGTAATGCCTCAACCCTTCCTGAAGATACACAGTCACACATGAATGCAAATTCATCTAAACAGGGTCTAATGCAGATCTGCAAACTATGGAAAAATGCATGTATGGAACAAATTTGATTCATAAATGGGAAGGTCTCCCTTTGAATTCTCACCCTCTCATTTCTAATTGGCTGCGAACACAGAGTTTGGCCTGTAGGACTTTAGAGGAAAGAGAAGTTTAAGCGAGGGCTGAGATCACCATTCAAAGTGATTTGAACAATAGTTTGTGTGTGGAGCTCCAAGGTTGGCAGAGAAGGTATGAGGAGCGAGTCAGCAAGGAAAATTTTACACATAGTTAAGTTCCTTTTCACACATACTTGTTCGTAGATACACATTTAAGATTTTGTTTTATTGGCTTTGTGACTATCAGAGTATGTATAACAAAACAATTTCATAAGATTTCCCTTTGTTGACTTTTGATCTTAGTCTTGATAGGAAATGCATCACACTAAGCAGAATCAAGTTGAAGTCATACTATTCTTCGGTATGAATTTTTAGCCTGAACTTAGCTATTTTCAGTATCAGTAAGGCAAATGAAAAAGAAAGACGTAATTAGTTGTGTCAAAGGAAACTAATTTCTATGACATGTTCAGACAGTAATCAGATGACAGGATGACTAAGAAGAGCACAGCAAAGTTTCTCTGTTTTATACTTTGCAGAAAAATGTTAGCTGGTAACGTCTTGCATACATTGTAAACTAGATTAAGTAGAAAAAGTCAGTTTAAAGGCAGAACAGAAGATGAAAAATGCATTTTGACTAATATTTAATAGTGGGACAATCTGAGCAGAAGTAGCACAGCTGGTTGTACTGGTTTGTTTTTTAAATATGTATACCTAAATATTGTATACTTTATTCACATACAATGTAAATCTAAGGAGTTCATAGAAAAAAGGAAACAAACTTAAAGTAAACATCCTTTAAAAATTAAGATGTCTGCATGTTCTTGGCGTTGGTCAGGATTCTGGTAGCAGCATTTGAGATCCACCTCCACCTGCAATGTCACTATTGCAATAATCTGACCTAAGACTGGAAGAACCAGTTTTTGCCTAACTTTCTTGAATCCTCAGTTTTAATTTCATTGAGTTTTGTGTGGTGCTGATTTGAAGGACCTTTGTCTTTTCTTCATTGTTTGGGATAAAGTTGGATTGATGAACAGATTGAGTTTTTTAAATTTAGTCTTAAAGACAAAAGCAAATGGGATGCAATCTTTGAACATTATATTTGAACCTTACATTAGATTCTAAGCAACCAAAGGGCTGGAGTAATCACATTGCTTTACTCTACAACAGGGGTCTCAAACTCCAGTCCTCGAGGGCCGCAGTCATGCAACTTTTAGATGTGCCTCTGCTGCACCACACCTGAATAGAATAATTAGGTCATTAAGGCTCTGGAAAACTGATCTACACAAGGAGGAGGTAATTAAATCATTTCATTCCAGTGTTTTGTACCTGTGGCACATCTAAAAACTGCAGGACTGCGGCCCTCGAGGCGTGGAGTTTGAGACCCCTGCTCTACAAGATATGTAACAAATCATTTTGTTACCAAATGTAATTCAATCTCTACTGCAAGATAGATGTGTTGGTAAAATTCTTGATTGTTTAGGAGTTTGCAACAACAAAATTGCACCAAAACAGTTTAAAAAACTCGAATAAAACACAAAGTTCTATTTTCCAATTACCAATATTTTCTCAAAATGATCCAATCCTCTTAATAGCATTTTTCATAACAGCACATATTACTAATCAGATATGTGGCACTAAGACCGTTTGGGACAAAACATTTCAATTCCCTTTACTGATGACAACTGGTCAAAAATTCTCCACTGACTACAAAAAGCCTTGCAGTAAAACTTATTCAACACAGCCACTGAGGTTTCAGTTTCCACGAGAAGGCACATGCTAAATGTTGATGAGCTTCCTGATTGAACTCCAAAATACAGCACTACTGATCCAAAAATCACAGGACAAGTTACCATCAATAAGCCAAAGAGTTTTTGGGATTCTGTTCTGAAGAACGACAAAGCAAAAGTAAAACCTTTGCCCTTCAACCTGAATACTATATTATCTTTCTGAGCTTTTTTATCTATTCCTACAGTTCTTCTCTCCAAATCCTAAAATCCACAATTGTATATTTATTTTTACTTAAATAAACTACTTAAACCTTTATCTAGCCTCTTGACAGTGTTTTAAACAACTGAGTCACTCTGAAAACACGAAATGCTCCAGCACTGCAATCGATAATTCCTGGAAGACGTTTTTTGCTAACAGTGGCTAGGTCAATATATTCTCTCCAAAAAACCCAGTTTCCACCGGTGGCTACATAATTTTAGGTGTATCTATTCATAAGGCTATCTTTTATGCATACTGGTGGTTCTCATGAAATTCAAACAAATGAGTAAACAATAAAAGTTTGGGATTCAGAGAAACACTATTTCTCAAAGTAAATACTGGACAGGAGTGCCCTGTTCTTTCCTTTTTTTTCGCTTTAGGTGTGGCTCGACAGAGAGGAAATAGTCCCCTCTGCTTTTAAGCTGGGGCCTTACAAAGGACGTGCATGCCCATATTTGAGTGTGCACAGGACCCACTGTACACTGTATCCACTGTACATTTCTTTACATGCTTATCAGTAAGTAAGCAAAATGCTTTTTGTTTCTCCAGTCGTGAATCACATCCAGTTAACAATTCCGAAAAGTTTATTTATTTAATACCTGCAAGAAAGAAACTCAAAGTGGAATGGAAATAAGCTTCCCGAATCGCTACCGGCCTGGTAAAGCAGAAGAGCCCACCTATTTCCCCTGAAATGTATATTAACACAAAAAGCACAAATGTTTTACTCTGTTATGTTTCTTCATCCTTTTCTGTGTTTGTGCGTACATTTGTCCAGAAGGACGTCAAAGTGGTCAGTTCATCTTGGCTGCGTTGCCAAGGGCTGGACCACTGTGGTTTCATTCGAGCTTAGTGCCAGTATGCAGTGCGTGTGTGTGTGTGTGTGTGTTCACTTGTCCTTAGGCTAAAATGGGCACCGACCACAACAGACAAACAGATTGACTGATAGACAAAAAGAAGAAGAGAAGCTGAGAGACAGACCACAGAGAGGAGCGAGGGCCTCGCAGTAAAATTTAGCTTCCAAACACAACAACTCACTCCTACACCGGCTTTTTGAACACGGAGGCCTCGGACCTCCACTGGGCTTTTGCTATGCACCTCTGAGGAGATTCTAAACTGTTGTGTTATTATTCTGTGAACACAAATAGGCTGTAGAGAAAGTTAAACATGTCGATCTGAATTTGCCCAACTTTGCCTCACAACGGTTACAGTACCTTGCGGTAGAGTTTATGTCCGAATATACAGTATTTAGATATAAATACTTTCATGCTTACATAGCAACCATACATGTTAATGAATCTTTTTACATGAAGAAGCAACACCATTGTATAAAAAAGGAAAAGACATGGCTCTGTGGAAAACTGTGACATGCAACCAATTCCTTTCATTTTTACTTAATTACCAGAGGTGTGACCAAGTCACTGTGTTGCAAGTCTCAAGTCTTTGTCCTCAAGTCCGAGTCAAGTCTCAAGTAAAGACAAGCAAAAGTCGAGTCAAGTCTCAAGTCAGGCCCTTTAATTTCAAGTCATTTCGAGTCGTTTTTATTTTTTTTTTTTTTTTTTTGCAATTATACAAAAAATTCAAATAATAGACCATTTGTTCGTTTTAAAATATGTATTTATCTCAAATGATAGAACATGTGTAGCTGAACACAAAGTATAAAAAACATTTTTAAATTGGACCACTTTATTGCCCAGTTCTGTTAAACTTGATATTCAATAAAAAAAGAGGAAAATGCTGACATTTCCACAACACAATACAAAGAACCATAACAGCAGTTTTTTCCTCTTTTCTCTGACCTGTCAAAACAATATATTGTCAATATAATTTCCCAACGTAGATGTCTTCAAACACACCAACCATCCTTAGATGATACTAGACCCGGCTCATCATCATGATGGGACAGAGAGATTCTGTTCCCTGTGTTCAGGTCCAGAATCTGCTTCCTGTTCCGGAGCCCCGCTCACTATCCACCGGCTTCCTGAGCTAACACGGTGCACATTATTTGTGGAGGCATTTGAAGGACCGGATTTATGGTAAATAATCACCAATTTAACCCGGAGTACACATGCTAACACGAAGTTAGCTAAAGTCAACTATCTTACAGCAAAAGAAACGTGCCACCTACCGATCTTTGTGAAGCTTCAAATGCCGGACAAAGTTGGACGTCGTGGCATCTCCATCCGATATTCTCTTCTTGCATGTTTTACAAGTTGCAGTTCGTTTTTTAGTCGAAAGTTCATAACCTACGTAGCCAAAAGAAATTACTCGCGGAAGCATATTCGAGCTGTTATTTCGTATTTCGTTCCCTGAGCTCTGCAGCTTTGCCGCGTTTTTTTAAACGTCCAAATCCTGTTAATTTGATTGGTTGTGCTGCAGCTACGTACACATACATACATAAGGAGGGAGGAAAACCATAGTGACGGTCTGCGCATATTGATACGGAATGAGTGACATTAATTAATGACGCCACTTTATAAATAATGTGTTTTCAATTTTAAGACTTTGAGTAAAAAATATCAAGTCTTTTCAAGTAAACAGCTTCAAGTCGAGTCAAGTCCCAAGTCAATGGCATGAAAGTCAAAGTCAAGTCCGAGTCTGTGAGCATTTTTTCAAGTCAAGTCTCAAGTCGTGATTTTAACGACTCGAGTCTGACTCGAGTCCAAGTCATGTGACTCGAGTCCCCACCTCTGTTAATTACTGTTGTAAACAGACTACACTTGTGTGTAACCCAATCTTAGTACAAATACTGTGTTCTGTAAAGTCCTCAGGGGTTTAATTAGAGGACCAAAGAACAAAGTAGACAGGTCTGGGAGACAATTAAAGTTATGTTTTTTTGACAATATCTTAAGATCTGAACTTACAACAAAGCACTGTTCAAATCATCATCTGAAAAATGGAAAGCATTTGGGACAATCCCCAAACAGATAGCAATATTCAGAAAAACAGTCAAGAGGACTACAACACAAATTAAAACCAAAATACCTCAGGATCATGAGCAGCTTATTGGATTACACATTCATATTTTTGTGTTGCAAATGAAAAGAGAAGTTCAACACTTGAACTGGTCATTGATTTGAGGTAAATATTCAGCAGCTGATGTAATGAGTTATAATGTATTTGAGGCCCAAAATGTCACCTTTAATTGCACTTAGGCGTGCATGTTTATTGGATTGTGACATTAGTTTTCAAAGCTAAATCATTACCTTTTACAAGGCAATTAGTTACTTAAACAAAAAAAAAAGTAAAATCAATTCCCCAAACTGATTTCATTGGGGGTTTTTTTCTATTATATTCTCTTACAATCATGCATCCTCAGTGTCTGACTCCTAAATATTATCCTATTGTGAAAATATCTCAGAGAAAAATATCTCTGGCCCACCTAGAAAGTGGTTCCAACCAGCCCAAAAGAAAGTGAGGTCAACATGTAACTGGGGTCATGTCCATTATTGTCACCTTTGCAGTGAAGGAGTTAGATTATTTTCCTTTTCAGTCTTTAAAAACAGCTTGCTGCCATCACAGCTTGTGGCTTTAGAACTGTCCAGCCACAGGACCAAAACCCGAAAAGGCCTCTGTACTGTTAAAGACATTATCTCTTAGAATAACCCTGCAGCAAGTGGGCCCAACTGCATGAAAGAACGAATGGTTGTGTGTGTGTTTATGTATGTGCAGTTGTTTTGACCTGCAGTTAAAGGACTGAACATGCAATCGGCTTTTCTGTGGTGAAGTCTCTGCTTTTCCTCTTTAGGTTTTGGTGTTGTTTTCAAGCACGACCATCAACCAGGCCTCCACCCCGTCCTCCCTTCCTCTGTCTGATTCGGGTTTTTTCTTTGTCTCTTCATAAAACTGTTTTTGTACCTAATTTCTGTCCTTTTGATGAGGTTTTGTCCACTGTTTTTCTCTCTTTCTTCTCAAGCTCTCATTGTCCTAACCCTCAACCTCTGTGACCTTGTAGACGGGCCCTCTTTTATTGGGACACCACTCAGCTTAAAGGGAGGACAGCTTCTGCATCTAGAAGAGCTGCTTATACCGGCGATGCTCTGGTTCAACTAGGTCAACCACAGTGGTGCCAAACAATGCCCACTTTCAGTTAATGTTAGAGTTCAAAACAAGGTCTCATTTAGTTTTCTGTAAGAGACGTTCTTAGGATTTATTGTACTTTCCTTGACAATTCAGAACAGTACTCAACTTTAAATACAACGTTACTTGTCTAAATCTGTATTTTTGCCAAGCATCAGAGGATAGTTTATGGGAGGCTACAGACTCATAGAGAACATAAAAAAAGTGTTCAGGGTAAGGGAACATTCATGTCTGTGGTGCTATAACCCTATGGTACTTGCTTTAAAAGGGCAGTTTGAGTGTTTTTTTCATGAACTAGCAATGTGTCTACAGGTTCTAATTGAAGAGTATAAAACCCAGCTTTTGCTTGTATAGCGATTGGTTTCTTAAATAATAAATAAACATTAAATGAACTTTACATGTAATGATATAACTATATCTTCTACTTTCTGACCTTCAAAAAAAGAATTATCTCCCTGTTCTCAGCAACAAGCAGGGGTGCAATACACATGACTAAAAATAACAGAAAACCAGTTTTCTGGTATAGCTTGTATTTCTATGGTGCTTGTGCATCCCACTTTCAAATGCCACCCTGGGCAACTGGACATTTCAAAAACGCCCCTGATTGCATATGCCCTTACCTCCCATTAACAACATTGGTTCTCACATTGTGTTAATCACTTGGGATTCCTTTAGGGGATAAACTGTGGCACACTGCTTAAAACCTTTTCACCTATATGTTCCTAACAGGTCCCTGAGCTCTTGTGCTCGGGGTGAGCTGGTTGTACCACATAAGGGGCCGAAAACTAAAGGCGACAGCGTCTTTTAGTTGTAGCACAAGGAATCTGGAACTCACATTAAGGACGGGGACTCTGGAGCCACTAAAACCACTAAAATCCATCTTTTAAAAATGATTTTGCTGACTTATACAGATGTGTAATGTTTTGAGGAGGGTTTTTTTTTGGAGAGCACTCTTATACCTGAAAGGAGATATATAAAATAAATGTAACAAAACATTCATAAAATATTACTAGTGTTTTTTACTTTATTGTTTGCAGGTTAAATTTGATCTTTGTTGTTGTGTGGTGGCTGACAGTGAATAAAGAACAAGCGTTGGAGGCTATACTGCTAATGCACTGTTCCAAAGGAAAACATCAACTTAATTGTGTTCCAGTTTCAAGCCGAAAAATCTGTTAGATTAGTTAATTAATGTGCTCAATGACCATGTGAACTACTGTTTGAAATACAAGCTTAAACAATGTATTTCTCTGCCTTTAATACACTCAATCATTGTCACTAAAATAGGTTGCAGAGTATTGTGTGTGAAAGATTAAAAGAGAAATGCAATGATAGCAATGATGCAATTCCTTTTTTTTTTTACTGTTGCTCAGTAACTTGTGCATGGAAGGCAGACACGTTGGATTTGGACTTTGGTTAACAACTTCTGACTTTTCCACTTCAAGTCCCAACTTCTATAGAATTTTCTGCCATTCTTTTCATCTTCAGGCTGCAAAAATTCAACATATTTGTTAAACTGAAAAAAACACCATACCCCTAACCAACCAACCAACTAACGGCAATAGACAAGACTTTTTTTCTCCAAGTCTTTCAGATCATCTGTTTGTATTGTGGTACCTGGAAAGTAGCAAGTATTTACCGAGCTAATGCTTGGTATGAAAAGGATGCTGAAATAGGACTAGCTCCATCTTCGGTTAACTGTATATTAACAGAAAATTGACTTTTCTCGCTAATGTAGAAAAATCTCTGTCTGTCTATAAAAACAGACGTTGGGGATTAATTTATTTATTTAATGGAGTCCCCAGATAATGCGTGTCCCATGCGAATAGGGATATAGTCAAGATATTCCTGCATCATTAAGCTGCAGAATAAATCCTCTCGATTTCTTTTCTGCAAAGGAAATAGTCTGAGTGTTTAACCGTGAGCTTGAACACAGAAAGACAAAGTGTGTCTACTTTGTAATTTTGGCTTTGTTCATATCTTTTTTATCATGCATCAAAGGTGGATGGGTTGCAAAACAGTAATCAGAAAATTCCCCACTGTACAGAGCTTTGGGGTTGTCACGTGAGCTTCCAAACCCTTGGCAGGTGACAGCGGAGGAATGCTGCATAAAGCGATGAGGGAGAGAGATGAAGTCATGCAGCGACTAAATGAAAATGGGGATTATTAAGATCATAGTCCCAGAAGTAGATGAGGATGAAGCGGAAAGAAATCAGTGATTACAGATGACTGGATCAAAAATGAAGATGAAAAAACGGTTATGAAAGGCTAAAATGGAAAATCTGGGAAAGAGAGAAGAGAGTGATTCAAGGAAGGAGACGATGAAATAGGCAGAAGCCCACAAATAAAACTCCAAAAAGCTTTGAAATCAAACTTTATTTACGTAAGGAGAATGAGCAGCGCCTGTAAACTGGTGACGTTCGTACAAAAAAGAAGCAACAGCTGGGAAGGAGCCTACAGGGAAATCAGAGCTCTGACTGACATGCACTCAGATGAATTAAAAGCTGTGCATCAATGTGCAGGTAACTTTGTGCAGCTGTGTGTGTGCATATCCTTCTTAGTAAACAGAATGGAAATTAATGGGGGGAAAAAAAAGTTGAACATTAAAATTCTTGGTTACACCAGGAAAGCTTTAGATTTCCCGCTGGTTAAGTGGAAGAAAAGATGTTCTATCTAAATCTCCATGTGTACCACAAGCAAGGGATTGGGATAACAAAGAGAGTGTTGTTTACTGTCCCACAAGAAATACAAAGTCAAGACTTTCTGCCATAATATATATTCCAATGTATTGGGAATATAAGAGATGAAAGACAGAGGAACTAAACGGTACCATCTAAGAACTTGACTTTATTTGTGTAGTTCAGATCATGTTTTTTGACTAATAATTCCTTTGGTGTTGATTGATCTCTTCTGTGACAAAAATTACAAATACCCATTTGATATTTGCTATCTTAGTGGCATATTTACGTATTTCAACAATCAGAAATGTTGAGCCTCACTAATCTTTATCCCCTGGCCTTCATGATCTTGAAAAAGAGACCTGAGGGTATGAAGGGTCCAAGATTACAATTTTTCTACTAACACATAATTTTCCTGACATTTCTAATTCGCTTTTCTAATTTATTTAGTCCTTCTGTTATGAAATAACAAAACTATTAAGAATCCAGAACATTTTCTACTTGTTTCTTTGTCTCTGTCATTTTACTTTACTAATGAATTCTCTGCACAAAGGAGCAAATACAAATTTATAGTTAAGAAAATAAAATCACAAATTAAAACAAGTTTAACGGCAATAAAACATGCCCGATCCAGTAAAAGATGTGTATAGGTGTTAAATTTTTCAACATTAAATCGGGTTAAAGACACAAATGATTCACTTATATACAACTCTTTTCAGTTAATTACAATGTTATTGAAAAGTTTATCTATTTCAGTAAGCAGCTCAATTTACTAAGTGGAAAACATTATATTGATTGATTACACAGAGCCTGGAATTCATTAATTATGATGATTTTTCACTGACAGCTAATGAAAACCCAACATTTGAGATCAGAATATTATATATATATATATATAAACAACATTTTTAATACAGAAATAAGATCCTAATGAAAACAACTTCTTCTTATGATACGTACCTGGTCTGACACTGTTTGAATGATAGTTACCACTGGTTGGTGTTTCTGATTTTTCTGGTGGTCCCTCGTGGAATGGTTCCTAGCATCATCAATCTAGGATAAATACCTGAATGGCTTTTACAAACATCTGAACTTTTCATCTTCTCCAACCTTACATTGTGTTTTTTCTTCAAACACTATAGTTTCTATCTGTTGAATAACTTCTCTCTGTTCATCTCCACATCTTCTCCGCTCTGTACTGCAGCATAGCATCCTTGCATGAACATCCATTCATTCATCTGTCCATTATTTCCAGCCAGACATATAATCCTTCAAGCCATGGTCACAGGGTATTTGCTTGTATACAAGTATTCACAGTCTTATTCAGTCATTGCTTGAAGTTCACAAGCTTAGGAAGGTTAGGGGCATAGATCAACTGATGAATGAACGTCTTAGCCTTGAGGATCAGCTCTCTCTAACAATGCGGCTGTAGCTTCGTCAGTACAGAGTGAGTACTCAACGTCTCACAATAACATTTAGCAGTAACCATGATCAAGTTGCACAGAGCTATAAAGGGTTGTTTTGCACATTCAAACTGGGTAGAAGGACATCTCAAATGTGTCCTGTAGGAGGAAGGCAAAGGGCCAAGGCCTTTTAGCCCTTAAAAATGAAACCGTTTAGAAGCAGATTTCTGTCTTAAAGTATTTTTACTGGCACAAAATGTCTTGGTTGAAAGATGTTTCATTTGGCATCACATTCAATTATCCCTAATGCTAATTTACACAAAGCCTGAGAATCACATTATGGCGTGACTACAAACATTATGCTCAATTTCACAAAGATCAGTTGATGCTTGATCCATTTGTCTCACACACACATATGTGTATATATATATATATATATATATATAGGAGGTGGAAATAGCCAAGGATGTATCTCCTAGAATGGGTTATGGTGGGGGAATGAAGACAAAATGCAAGTCACTCTTTTTAGATATAAAAAAAAAGTGAAAGCCATATATAAGTTTTCTCTCACTCTAGTATTATGAACTACTTTATAAAATTCCAGTGAAATAAATTAAGTTGGGGGTTGTGATATGGCAAACGTTCAAGAGGAATGGCTTCCTTTGTACGACACCCTAGGTGTAGGAGCATGGGTAGCTGAAATACAAGTTTCTCCTCTCAAACTTCATGGATTCCTTTGTAAGTTGGTTCACCAGCTATAAAAAGATATTTCACCTTGAATGTTTGAATCCACAGCCAAGTTGGACATTTATTTTGGATTTCACTCCTTTTTAATGAAAAATACTCCCACAGTTTATTTACTTTTTGTTCATCCCTTTCACAGTCAGAACTGGAGACTCACTAAACAAACCCATTAGTGTGGAAAGCTTAAAAGCCTCTCTGTCACCTGAGAGGCTGCTGAGTTGCTGGCATTGATCATCAACATTTGCAAGTCCCTTGCTCATAAATTAGAGCCACTTTGAACAAAGCCATCAAAATATTACTGATTGCACCTTTAACATCAGCCACCAACCATCATTAGCATGTATGAACCATAAATCCTATCAGCGCAGTACGGGATCATTTAGCACTTTCACATCAGCTAAAGATAGTGTTGCACATTAGAATGAGCTGGGTGGAGAGAGGATGAGAAAATAATGACAGAGATTAAGTTTTAGTCAGTGTGTTTGTATACACAGGAATTTAGTTATTTAGGTTCAACTCATATGTACACAAATATGCATGTATGTTAATGACAAAATGTATTCAGCCACTTACAGATTGCTTCTGTTTCTTTTGGTTTTTGAGAGTATTTTTCATTCAAAAAAACAAAAACAAAAAACAAAAACAAGTGAAATCCAAAATAAATGCCCAACTTCACTGTGGATTTTCAAGACGAAATATCTTTTTATAGATGATGAACCAGCTGAAATTGTACTGAAGAGATCCATGAAGTCTGGATAGAGAAACTTGAGTTCTAGGCTAAATATTTCAGTCACCCAGTCACACTTACATGTTTCAGCTCAAATAATTTTTTATTATCAGACAAAGATAATTTGAGTAAATAAAAAACAGAATCACATGTAAAACTAGCACAGCATTTCATAAGACGAACATAGAAAATGTCCTGAAATTGTACAGTGATTTATCAAGTCCAGAGGACCTCAAAGTGCTTCACACTACATTCAGTCATTCACACTCACATTCACACACTGTTGGTGTTGAGCTCTGTTGTAGCCACAGCTCCCTGGGGCAGACTGACAGAAGCAAGGCTGCCACCAGGCCCTCTAACCTCCTTGCCCAAGGATATAATGACCGAGATAGACGAACCCGGAACCCACTGGTTACAGGACAAACTACTAGCCACCTTCGCCCCCCGCCTCCCTACCGATAATACTGAAAGTCAAATATGATTATGATCTGGGGATGCATTCCATCTTCAGAACCTAGACGGCTTACTGTAATTGATGGAACCATGAAATCAGCTCTCTACCATAATATCCTGAAGGGGAATTTAATTTCTGACCATAAGTGAGCAAATGTGGCAAAAGATAAAAAATAAAAAGCAGAAAAAATTTGTACATGGGCACAGTCTATGTTCACACAACATCTTTTGTCAGCCAGTTTTTCCTTTCTCTTTTGTAATTTTCTACAAGTCATATCATCAAAAGTGAGAATGGCTGGCTCACAGACTGACTATCTGATCAATGATTTCTGTGTACAAATCTTCTCGTACGTTTGCCTGCGTGCATGTCTATAAATCATATGTGATTATGATGATCAGGCAGGCAGAGAAGTGAGTGATGAGAAAGAGGTAGGAACCGAGTCTGATAAACACACAGAAGCACGCGCACACACAGAACGACAGGTGAAGGAAGGATGGAGGGAACCGGAGCGAAAGAGGGGTACAGTGGCATTACAGAGGTCATATTTCATCGCAACAAACCTCCAGCACTCAGCTGAAAAATGATGACGCTTCAGTAACATTAAGTTACTAATCACTCACCCACATGGCTTGTATATGTGTCTGCTTGCTTGCATTTGCTTTTAAAGACTGTATAAACATCAAGATGCTAATAACGTATTTCACAGTCGTGTTGGGGCGTGTGTGTGTGTGTGGGGTGGGGGAGAGATGGTTGCTTCATAAGCTTCAAAATGTTTTTATGGTTCTGCATTTGCACCCTCATAAATCTAATCCAAAATAAGCAGGTTTGTTTTTCTTTAATTTTACAAAAACTCATAGTTTCTGAAAATAAATTATAGTTGCTTTTTATTGGACATATATTACTGTTGGGTCTGTTGGTTTTCTATCAGTCTTCTACAAACAACATGTGATAGATACTTTAATTTTCACCCAAAACAATGATCATTCTGATTAGTGATGCTTTCCTGCTTTGAAGAACTGATATTTTACACTACTTTTGATTCTTGCTTTACTTTTTTCTCAGCAAACAGGCTGTTTTGTAATTTCTTTGTGTTTTTTAAACCATTAATTTGAATTTAATGGAAAGGATTTTAAAGTGTTCAATAAAAACAGGAGCTTTGCAGCTTAAGTCTGTGAATATGAAGGACATAATTATAGTGTTTATTGTTAGTGCAGCAAAATACCCATGAAGGTCTTTCAAATGTTCCCGCTGAGATTTTGCTATTTTAAAGAAGGAAACTGCTTAGCAAAGACCAAAGAGAGGTCTTCAGCTAATGGCTCTTAATAATTTTTTGTATCTGTCTGTCAAGCTATAAATCCTCAGTACTTTTCATTAATTCAAAGGGAGCAGATTGTGTTTCTGTGACAATCTGCAGGGAAAATACTGTCTGAAGATCTAGTTATATTAGATCTTTAAGTTGCCTGTCATGTGCAGATGCAACACTGGTTTGTCCCTTAAATGTACAGCCTTTTGTCTAAGAATAGTTATATATACAGTACATACACAAACAAATTCTTTACATCTCTGGGGAAAAATGTGTAAACTTTTTTAGATTAAGTCAAAAGCTTTTATTGCAGGAGCAAGACCTTGTTAAAATTGTACAACACTCAGCACTAAGGCAGCAAAAACATGCAAAGATTTTTTTCTTAAATTATATGTACCACATTTCTTGGTGTCTCTTCTGTTAATACGACATTCCCATTTTGGCAACAGGATCACATGTACACTGCTTTTGTCCTCCCTTATTTTCTCTTTTAAAGAGGTTCCTATTGGATTTATGTCTGAAGAATTGGTTGATTTTGTGTCTGGTGAACAATTGCTGTATTGATTCAGCTCTATGCTTTGAACCATTTTCCTGCTAAAAGACTCAGTGATAATCCATTTTCATATTTCAGCCACGATGTTCATGAATACATGTGCTTTAAGAAAGGTTCTGGGACCTTTGGGAGAAAAGCAACACAGGCCCTCCACTTCACTAAACACTGAGAATGAAGTGATTAATCATTATTGGATTATTTTTGATTTAAGCAAAAATGTTATGCTTATGTTTGTAATGGCAGCAAAGGTTAAGTTTTTTTTGTATGCCTCAAAAACAACTGGTTGGCAATTACATAGAAGCCCAGAATGTTTTACTTCTTTTAAATTTTGCTGCCATGTTTCTTCTGACTGGAAGTAATACTAAAGCTTTGGAATTGCTCAGCCAGATGCCTGAATAGGTAGAAAGTGCAAAACATTGGAGCGAGGGCAAAAAGACCTTCTTACCTCACCAAATAAATCCTCAAAATAAAATTCGAAACATGCAATTTTGGAACTGATTATTTAGAAGGGTGTAAACAATGTCCAACATTTCATTTTTAAAATAAAATATGAATAACCTTTAAAATATAGGTTGTTTAAAACCCATTTTGTAAACATTGTCGTACATTTTTTGAGAGATTCCCATCTCATTTTCTAATGTACACAAACGTAATTTAAGTGAAAATTATTTTAATCCTAAATATGCCAGAGGCACAAAAAATGTTGTGCTTTGATTTGATTTGATGCTCCTAATGGGTTTTCTGGGGATTTAGAAACCCCAAGTTTCCACTCTTTGCTGCAGTTGTCTAAATCTGAGAGTTTGGGTCCACATCCAGCCTCGTTTGTCACAGTTCCAGTAGTTTAAAGTGTTCTTTCTTTGAAAATTTATTTTGTTGTAGCCATTTCATGAAGATGGATACACAGCTTTCCCTTACCTGAATTATATATTCTCTTATCTTTCCCTTTTACAAATGTCTCCAAGAATAATTGACCACTTTGTCAAGTCATGTTAATACTCCATGGGAATAAAAACCAATAGATTACTGATTAGATGTTCACAGAAACTCTGATGAACTTACAAAAATCTCCTGTCCAATGAAAAGGGAATTTGCCTGTTGACATTTAAAAATACTACCACCAAGGGTAAAAGCAGATTTGTGTGCTTGGGTTTTTATTTTTCGATAACTTGCTCTCACCTTCATCAGTGTTAAGCCTTCCCCGGCCCCCAAACAAAGTTTCTTTTAAATCAACTCCAGCAGATGCCGTCGGTTCCTAATTCCAATGGAGTCTTCCAGTCCACAACTCCAGGGGAGCATTTGTGTTGCAGTTGTGCGGCTCACCCTGAGGTTTGATCTTCCTGTTGAGGAGGTAAGGAGTAAGATAAATATGTCCTCTGGGGAGCATTAAAGTAAATATGAAACAAAAGCAGGCAAGGTTGTCTGTGTCCAAAAACACAAACCCCCGCAGAACGTGTTCAAGATGCTGGGAGGTGCTATGGGTTACACATTCACACATGCAGACAGGGCTGCATTCTGCAACTTTTTAGCTTTTTTATGTTCATCTGCCCAGAACTCTCTGATGACCAAAATTATCTGCTCCAAAGCTGACAAGCATAGATTTCATTATGCTTAAACTCAACATATATGTGGATATACGAGTGTGGTTGTGTGCGCATGTTTGTGTGTTTGAAGTCTACATGCGTGCACTATGGTGATGATGGCTGCTGATCAGAAACCTGTGTGTTGATTGCAGATTAGGTCTGTGAGAAGGATGTTGATAGTGTGTCTGTGTGTTGATTGCACATCATATATATGCGTGTGTGTATATGTGTGTGTCATTTCATGTGTGTGGCCGCTGATTGCAGAGTAATGCAGATCAGATGAAGCAAGAAATCGGCATTTTGGCTCCATCAATCATCTCTCGGTCCCTCTCCTCTCACCTCCATCTCGCTCTTTCCTTCGTTTCTGGTTCATTCATTCTCTCACCGTTTCATTGCCCATGTTTCTATCTTTCTTTTTCTTTATCTGAAAAACTCTCATGATCTGCCTTTATGTTTTTCACACATGCTTTGGCTTCTCTTTTGAATTTGCAGGCAGACTGCAGAGATTTCACGGAGCTGCGCCTCACAAGTGCAGGTGACATTTTTAACTTTTTCAGCACTTTTTCAGGGAGGAGAAGAGTGTACAACAAACTACACAAAGGTCACTTTTGCAAATATCAGAAGGCTCCAGATAAAATAAGAAGATAGTGTAATGCATGGATTTGGTAATCATTTCAACAAACCTCTAAGTCTAAGATAAACTTAAGGAATGTTGTGAATTTAAATTGTAAAGCAAACAAATATTTTTATTTCATCAGTAGAACAAAAGAGAAAATAATAATTCTTTAAGGGTATTTCTCATTTCATCAGTAAAAGTCAACCAAACTTTTACATAATTTGACTTTAAAAGTTTAATACAAGAACTCAAGGTTAGCAAATTATGTAAAATATAAATCAGAATATGCATGTCTTGTTCTACATTGATAAATTGCATTTTGACAATTTACTACATATAAAAATGTTAAATTCCTATCAAAATTTAGCATTTCGATCAAAAACGAAATATTATTTTGTCATTTGTAGTTGCTATTTTAAGTACAAAGTAAATTAAAGCAGTGGTTCTGAAGTCTGGTCTTTGGGGCACATAGTCCTTTTTGTTTTATGTGTTTCCCTTTTACTACATACCTGATTTAAATAAACAGGTGATTATCAGGCCTCTGCGACATTTAGTGGTATATTGAGAAGGACATGCCGTCATTTCAATCAGGTTTGCTAAAGCAAGGACATATAAATATGAAGGACTGTGAGTCTATCACAACCCAAAGGCCTCATTTTACAAGTTGATGACATACGTTCATGATTGCAACTTTAGAAAAGAATAAACAATATACTTGCTTGGAAGGGTTGCCAGTACAATCTATAAGTGGTATCTGAACAAGATATCTAGATTAACGTCCCCTTAGTAAGTACTGCCCTGATGCACAGCGGCTTGTTTGGCCAAAATCAACTGCAGCATATGTGCTCAAGCACCTTATACCTACTGTAAGGCATTTGAGTCAAATGAAGGCTATTTGTCTGACAGCTAAAGCTTGACCTAAACTGCATCATGAAGAAAACGGTCCCAAACACATCAGCAAAGCTACAGCAGGAACAATGAATCAAGGTATTACAATGGCCCAGTCAAAGTCTGAACCTCAACTGGATTGATGTGTTGTGGTTGGACTTTAGCTGTGAATAATTAATGCCATCAAAACTCCATGAAATGAAGTGATGTTGCAAAGAAAACTGGGTCAATAACAATGACAATCAACAACAATGTTCATCTTTTTACACAAGATCTGTTTGTTTTTTCATCCCTCAAAAGCGCTTGCTGTCAAGAATAATAAATTTGAGAAAATTCAGATGCCTCCCTAATGATCTTTTATGTTGGATAACATCAATAAATCAACATTAGCCAGAACTTTGGGGTAAAACTGTCACCAGCAAACTGGTGCAAGACAGAAATGAAAACACATTCTCAAGGGAAGAGAGAGAGAGACACTTATCGCACACAGAGACACACACATGCACACAAAGTAAAGATAAGGACGGTATAAAGGCAGATAAACAAGGGCAGGCGGAGTAATTGAAAACATTGCCATTTGGTATTTGGGATGATGATACACGAGTACTGCTGCCTGCTGGCCCTTCCAGTGAGTACTTAGAGGTCAATCCGGAACATTGCAGAACATTCCTCCACACTCTGATGGGAATCCCAGATCTTACCAGCGCAGCTGTCAATTATATCCAGATTTTTTCAACTTTTACTGGGGCCTCCATGCCACATCAATGCAGCAATACCATCCCTTCATCTATCTCTGTCCCGTTCCCTGTCCCTCCTCCTTTTCTTTTTTTTCTCTTCCCACTCTGGCACAATAGCAAGAACAATGCCAGGGTGCCACCACATCAAACACCATTTAGGGAGACTATTAGAGGGACAGACAGAGAGCGCGGCAGAGGGAAAGAGAGACAGGGAATTACAGTGCGGGTCGAAATCTGATTGTGCATCAAAGCAGAACTGAGGGGAAAAACTTCCTCCTTAAACTGATTATATATCCATGAGAAGAAAAACCACAATGTCTCTGTGTGTGTGTGTGCGTGTGTGTGTGTGTCACTGTTTTTCTGTGTCTGTCTCATGGTGCCAACTGTCTACACGCCACCAGTGTCTACTTTTGCACGTTGCTATCAAAGCCATTTCTGTGGGATCGAGTCTTGCCATCCATTCTGTTTTTGCTTCTTTTTTTTTCTTAAACACTTTACTGTAAGCCATGCTTATGAGCAGCTTAATTAGGTTTTCAAAAATGTTCTCTAAGTGAGACTTGACATGTGTTTTTCTTGGCAATTTGAACCATATTTATTGACACAAGCAGTGCCAGTTTAGACAGGTGAAGCCATACTTTCCCCAGAAGAACCGTTGGCGAAACAGCAAATTGTTTTTCATGGAAAAGTGCATTTTCTTTTATTTTCATCAGGGGAATAAGTCATGGACTGCACAGTGGCACAGTTTGTAGAACTATTGACTTACAGTGAGAAGGTACTAATCCCAGCCGAGGGTCTTTCTCCATGGAGTTTCCCTCAGTGACTATTAAGCAAGTTGGTAACTTCATTGCCAACATCCATCTATTCATCCATCCATGCATCAATCCATCATCACCTTCTTATCTGAGAGGGCCGTAGTAGGTGGAGGTGAAGCAGGACAACAATCCTTGGTTCATATTCGGTTCTATAAAAGGGCCCAGTCAAAGTCTGGAGCTAAATCCAACTGAGAATCCGATGGCATCAAAATCACTGTCTACCAATGGACTCCGTCCACTTTGAGTGAGCAAGTCAGAGATTGGCTATTGTGAAAAGAATAATTTGGCCCGATTTATAATCTCTAGATCTATAAAGCTGGGAGAGACAACGCCCAAAAGACTTGCACCTGTAAATACAAATGTATAGAGCGAAAGATAAAAAAAACACTTTAATTAATAATATATTCCTTTACTTAATCAGGTAAACCCCGTTGAGATCTAGATCTCATTTTCAAGAGGGACCTGAAACAAACTTCACTCCCCGTCGGGGAATCAAACCCCGTTCTCCCGCGTGACAGGCGGGGATACTCACCACTATACTAACGAGGAGATAAAGATGGTTATCCTAAGAATTATGCGTTGCCTTGTATTTTTAAGTCATTCACTATTTCGTCTGGATCTGTCACATAAAATCTTAAATAGTTTTGCAGGTCAGAGAAATACAGATCCATTCAATGAATTCAAATATTATTCTAGTAACTCAATTCATGAAGAAAAACACTTTCTATTGATTATTTTTCCTTTATTTCTGTTACTTGCGATGAAATGAAATCATGCATCTAATGAAAACATGACATTTAAGGTTAGAACATCACCCTTAAAAACATTTTAATGGAAAATATGCTTTATACCCACTTACAATAACAAATAAAGATAGTTATTTTCAAATGGCGCTTTTAATCTGATAAACCATCAGGTCTTGTATTCTAATTTAATCAACCTGATCGCCACCAGTTATTCAGTTCAGTTTATTCATATTGTACCAGTTCACAGCAATTATTTATTCATTCACTTGTTTCTGTTAACAAACAACATGAACTGGAAACTGGGTGCCAAATCTAATTCTATCAATTAAACACAAACAGAAAGCAAACATATTTAGAAGTTCTCAAACAAGAACACAGAAAGTTGTCAGTTTATCGCAAACATATGGAGACGCACAGAGATGGGCTTTTTGTCTGCAAACCTCCCTCATCCATCATCTTGGCTAATCTCATATGGGTAAGCTGTCTATGACGACACATGATGTTCATTTATCATCAGTCTTCAATGCGCTCAGTGAACGCACTCCGTTCTCATCCTTCTTCTTCCTTGTTGATGTGAATCAGTCTTGGCCTCGTCTTTCTTTCTTTTTTTTTTATCACATTAGAAAGCCGTGTGAAACACAGTTTTCATTTGGTAATTACGTGCATTACTCTTGTTTATCTTAGTGCTCATGCATATTTGAATAAAAAATTATTTTTTGTAGCTCTGGCGGAAAAGTTTATCAACAAGACAAATGGACTGATTGATCACAGGAATCAGGAGAGAAGAGGAAAACATATCAAAGAACGCACATGATTCATGCAGAACAAGCAAACAGCCTGGTTTAACTAGCATGTGTGTGTCATTTGGATTTCCTGCCTTTATTTTTTTTAAACATCTGAATCAAAGAACTCTTTATTTGTCAATGTTTATGAATGTTAAAACGAAAGACGAACAATTTTAGAGCTGAATAACAAATTTATTCCCGTCGTTGGAACTTTCCTGTTAAGACGCATATTTTTCTGTCTTTCTTCCCTGATCATTTTAATTAATCGCAGCTTTTGTTCCTACAACTTAAAAACAAATATGTATAAATGGGGGCGGTGATAAAAATCTGTTCTTAGACATTCATCTATAAAATAGTCAGTTTTTCCCTCATTTTCATTTTTATCAAAATGCTCAAGACGTTGGCTGATAACATTTTGACACCTTAATGGCCTCCTTCATTGTAATGCTAATGAGATGGCCTTACCATGAGCGCTAAATCTTCAATATTAGTGCTTTGGTGTCTGACATGAAAAACAAGAAACAAAGTAATTTCTCAGATCTCTTTTAAGTGGCTTGCTCTCTGCTTTAGTGGGGGTTTTTTTCTTTCTGACTGAACCATATTTTACTAATTTAGAGGGGGTTTGTTGTTCATGTCATCCCCATCAAACTCCATCCTCTCTTGTTTCTTACAGCCTCTATGTTTGCCATGTAAGACTTATTTCTCTTTCAACCTTTTGCAGTTGTAAATAGCCTTTTTGAAATGCTTTTACCAGTGCAAAAATATAATTACTAGGTGGATATCTTTAAATGTCTATCAAAATAAGTAATTCAAATTAAAAATAACGTAAAAAAATGGCACACTTGTGCCATGCTGGAAATGTATTATTTTTTGCAACTTTACTGCTGAATTTTCTCTCATTTTTAATAAATACATAAAATGGATCTTGTTTAATAAGAGATTGTACCAGTTGTGTGTTGTCACTATGTTGTTCACAAAGATGTCTAAGAAAAGGAAAACCGTGATTAGAAATTGTAAGCTTAATAAATACTGAGCAAATTTTCTGCCCCAGTTGGTCTTATGCAATAAGCAGCCAGTTAGCACTGACATTAAACACACAAAACAAGGTGTATGAAGACATGGCTGATTTATCAATCCTTACAAAAATATTCATATTTATTTTCTCACAGGTTAATCACAAATCACAAACTTTGACATATAGACTTGTTTTTTTGTTGTTGCTTTTTTGTGGGTGAGTGGGGGTTTACTGGTATTTCATGTGATAGAAATGAAGTAGTGCAGAGTTGTGGAGTGGGAGGAAAAACAAAATGAAGTAGTTGGGTTTATTTCCCCGTGGAAATACATCTGCAAATCTTTCATGCTATGTCTGGAGTTTTGACTGTCTAGAAACTGACAATTTTACAATTTCTTCTTTTACAGAAGAACTTTAGTTCAGTCAGAGAGGATGTAGAATATTTGAACATCCATTTTCCACCTTTAAACTTTCAAGTGGCTTTAGGTCTGGACTTCTAAAACCCAAACATACTTTGACTGAAATCATTCATCATAGCTCTGGCTGTAAGTTTAAGGTGTTCTGTTGGAAGATGAACATCCACTAAAAGGTCACCCTGAAGGATTGCTCTACTTTAGTTATTAGTTTAGTTATTTTCTCTCATCAACTATGAACAAATTTACTGTCCCTATAGATAAGTCACCTCCACAGGATGATGCTGTCACCACCATGTTTTATGTTGGGAATAGTGTATTTATAGTGTTATATGTTGTATGCATCACAAACATTTGATTTGTATAAACAACCAAAGGTTTGTACAAAGTAATGCTTTTCAACATTTTCAATGTTCCTTACAAGGCTTGTAAGCTGCACTGATGGCTTTCCTTCAACAATCAAATAGTTTTGTCATATTCCATAAAGCAAACTTTAAAGAAGTCAATGTTGTGATATTTTGACGATAAAGTTCCTCTTCATCTTTCAGCATGGTAATGATTCACAGTAAGCATGTAACCCTATAAAGAAGATTAAAGGTTAAACCAGATCCCAGACTGAATAAATCTTCCCCCCCCAAAAATATAATGGTTGAATATTTCTAAATCAAGTAGTGCTCCGATTTAGAGCACTGCTAAATCGGAGCACTTTATTTAAACTAAAATGTGCATCAAAAATGTATTAGCTAAAGAGGGTGAACACTTATGCAACTGCACTATTTAAGTTTTCAGTATTTTCCTTTCCCCTCTAAAACAATTTATGGAGTTTTAATTACAGTAAGGATTGATGTTGGTGTCATTTTTGCATAACACTGAAAAACAGACCTTTTAACATCTGTGTTTAGAGTCCTTATATCCACTAAGAGATGATCTCAAGTACATAATGTTTCTATTTACTGGACAGTCGATGTCTCCTAAAATCAGCTCGGTCTTTAACAGTTGCAGAAACTTTGACAGACTAAACTTTACTCGCAATTCTAAGGTGAGGATTTTGTATGAAACCTGAAAAATCCCCGCTGTGTATATCCTGCCTTCCTCCCTTTCATCATTATCTCCATTCTTTTATTTTCTTACCAGCCACCCAACGCTATCATCATCCTCTCTATTGGTCAGAGGAGTGACACCGATATGCAGACTGGGTTTGTGCATGTCAATAGAAAGAGTGCACTATATGTGTGTGTGTGAGGGAGAAAAGGATGATGACGATGAATAAAGCTCCAGAGAGGAGGGAGAGAATTACCTCTGAGCATAAGGGAGTGAAATAAAGACAGGGAGAAAGGCGGAGAAAAGAGAGACATTGAGCTGGGAAGAGAAGAAGTGATAACATAACGTGAGTTTGGTGAGAAGAAAATTAAATAAAAAGTGACAAAACGAAGGCGAAGAAACGGGGTGGGAGAAACAGGATACGAGATGAGAAGAAAGAAGTTCTCTGGTCTGAGGTGTGAGCACGTTTCATGATTCCCAAGTTGTTTTGGAATCGTGAGGAGAAAAGAAAAAAAATAGAAAAATGGCTGGAAAGAGAGATGGATACTCCTTAATCGCATTTTCTGTGGTGTCTGCACGTTTTCCGAATCCCATGTTGCTGTTTGGCTCTGGGCAACAAATTGAGAGTAAAACTAGCAGCCGAGATGAGGAATGAAAAATTTAAGATAATATTCAGAGCTGCTCCCAGTGGAATGCTATTCTGATTCACAGCATATGCAGAAGGAGGGAGGGAGAAAGTAAGTAAAGTATTGGAGAGGACTGATATATTTCTGGTTGGAGAGGGGGTGGAGAAAGTAATGGTACAATAAAGAAGAAGGAGATATTTTGTTAAAGACCTATGTTATTTCTCAGGGAAAGAGTGAGAATAGTTTAAAAGATGGATGACAGAGATTATAGAGACAAAACCCTCCTTTTGATTCCACTTGTAAAGCTACTAAACACAATTCTTCGGCACAAGCCCACATCTCATGAATTCTCTCCACCACCCAAGTAAAATTGGTGAAATTTTGCCAGGTGGGATACAAAATGGCTGCCATGAAAATGGCTCCAGATGGAGTTGTGACATCCAGGCCAATATGGTGAGGGACACGTTTCCCCAACTTGAGGGGGTTTATGGGGACCTGGCCAAGTCTCCATTAGACTGTAATGAGCTCCAAAGCCCTCCAGTCTCATAAATAATACATGTGTAGATTGAAGGCTGCTCATGTTCAATTCAGCTTTCACACAGAAACTTTTACATACTAGTGGAAGTATGTAATCATTCTTTTGAGGGGTGGGGGAGGCAAATTATATTTAAGGATACAGGGCACCTTGTATAAATCATCTTGTAGTATATACCAATGGTTGGCAAGCACCTGCTTGTATAAACCTGTTTCATACCTCAGTGCTGGCCAAAACTGGTGATAAAGTTTGAATACCACAACAAAAGTCCCAAGTCATTGACAGGGTAGTCATTAGGTGATTCCCCCCCCCCCCAATTTGTATTTCCATTTTCCTTTGTATAAAGCGTCCTTCATTATTTCTGGCAATCTTGGCAGAAAACAAAAGAGCCTTAAAATCAGTTATTAGGAAAGCGTCCTGAGTCCAACATGTCACTCTCTGCTGAAGCTGTTAATCAGGGAAGTCTGGGGATTTTTGTGTGCACCTCCCTCCCATCCTCCTCAATATGCGTGATGGAGACATAACCCTGGGTTCTCATTCAGGCTTGTAAATCATGGTGGTAGTTATTTTAATCTTTACTTATTATTGATCTGACTGGATACCAACAGTTTCAGGCAAGTAGCTGCTTTCTTGTAACTTTCGTCTGACATACAAACACCAAAACAAACATGCAAGCACAATTTCTTGTCTTTCCCAAAAAACTGCTGTGAGATATTAAATTCTGCTTATAAAGGGTCTTCAAAAAATACGTGCTCCCTCATTCACAATTCAAATTTATTTATGAAGAAATTCAAGAACAGATGAGAAACAAAGTCACTGACATGGATTATTGGCGATCTGTCCCAGGAATTACTGGCCTACCAACAATACTGCAAAGGAACATCAGTGATCCATCCAGAAAGTCTCAAAGAATCAAGAACAACACTGAATGTGTTTCAGGCTAAACACAACCTAAAAAGTCAAGAAAAACATAATTTTTTAGTTTGGTTTGTTTAATACATTTATGTTTTACATGTCTTTCTTGAGAGCAACCACAATCAAATTCAGTGTTTTTGTCCACAAACTTTGATTTGTGCATTTTTATTCTGAAACAGGACATTATAGAAACCCTAATTGAAAAGTCCCTACATACTAATTACTTTGAAAAATCTAATTTAGTTACGTTTTGCACAAAATGTCAGGGGAGAAAATTGCTGTGATGCTGATTACATTGTTGAAAGCAATTATTTATGTATGTTTATCTGCAGATTCTTCTTTTTTGTCTTGACCTCCTGTAAACAGAGCTTTTAATATAGCCAGTCTGCCTGGTGTTCCTAATCATTTGACAGCATTTATGAGCGCTGCTACAAATGGGATTTGTGGACTTTGTTTCCAACTTGATAAACACCAGCTGGTGGTACTAAAACCCACACTAAGGTAGTTTAAGAATGCCCAAAATACTTAATGTGCATTTTTTCCCAATTTGTGGGAGTCTGAGTACCTGGTATAAAATGGTACACATTTAAGGAGGAACACATGCAAACTTCAAACAAAATAAAGTTTGAACTAACAACCATCTTGTAAGGCAGTAGCAACCAGCATAGCACAATCAATCCTAATTTAGCCGATTAGCGGCTTCTTCAGTTCCAAAAACAGAAAGAAGACACATTGTGAAAACTGGAGAATTTTTCCATTTCTGAAATTATAAAAGCAGACATCTTTAATTGGCTTCTTTTATTGCTGTGGAGGACAATGCCTACTACTCTTATTCTTCAAAATTTACTAAATAAAACTACGGTACAATGACAACAGATAATTTTTGACTTTAGACAATTCATTCAGACGATTTTGTTGATAGATCTGTAATTAATTCATCTACAAGTAAGATGAAAACTGAGAGAAATTTGTCATATTTTCCACTTTAAACATGAACGACTTAATACATCATACAAGAAGTTGCACAATATTTCTAAAAGTTGTGGGCCACTTTCCTTTATAAAGGAATTTGAACAACATTTTGCCAATATACACAAATGCTCTAATATTGCACTATCCCATTTTAAAATTAGCATTTTAAAAGAACATTATGACCAAAATTATTATATTTTAAAAGCATATTATGGCCAAAACCTTTGTCACTGAAACCATTATAGGTTTTGTGTCAGATGGCCAAGTTAAAGTAAAAACAAATATAAATATCACCTCATTTCAAATGTTTTGATGAGTATATTATTGAAATAAAAATCAACCATTGTTTATTTTGTTAGGTTTAAGCATGTCCTCTATCTTTGCCACATTTAGAGCAAGGACGGCACTAAGCACATTTTTTTCTGTTGGTGACTATTAAGAAAACCAAAGAGGAGTCTCGATCTTGATGTCATGTCAGCAACACCAAGCATCAGAAAAGTCATTGCAGTACGGCGTTTGGCCGGGTAATTTGGTTGCCATTGATAAAATAGGTGAAGAAGAAGAATTTCTATGGTTGAGGATGAAGGACAAGCAGGTACTAATAACATTTATCAGCCCATGGCAACTCGTATTACCCCAGTGGCAGTAGGCTTGTCAAGAGGGATTATCAAGTTCAGTGAGAGAAGGAGTTCCTGTGGCTGCAAGATAAAAATGTAAAAATTTTCTGTAGAAAAGCTAATAGGAACCAAGGATTTGTCCAAAGGTCTCTAAATCAGTGATGAATAATCACAAAATGTGTCAAAGTCACATTGATGCTTTGAAGGCAGCCAACCAGAGAGTAGCATAATGACATAAAGCAGACACCAAGAGAGATAACGCATCACTAAGGTGCCTTAAGCAATTCACATCCAAGATATTCAGGCATATTTTACATTAGTCATAAATTTGGAAAAATTGATTTTTGTTTCTTCTAACTTATATTTCAAATCTTTAATCGTGTTCCTCATCATGAAATCTGATCTTTCCCTTTTTATTATGCATTGATCTCTTCTCTTACTCCATTGTGATTTTTCCACATTCTTCCACGTTATGTACCTGCTTTAAATATATGATCTATGCATATGCACTATGGCATGTAGCTTAACTTTTTAAAGAAAATTGTAACTTTCTCAAGTGTATATTCAAATGTTCTGGGCCTGCCTATGAGGTGGCTGCTGGTCCTCTTGACAATTTGCCTACTTTTTTTTACTTCTGTGGTTTTTGATCGTTTCACATCTGACTTTTTCTGGGAGAAAAAGCAGCTGTGTCCCATTAGTCATTTTATGCCATCCATGCTCAATTCATATCCATCCCAGGGATTTTTGTACCTCCTTTGATAAATGATTATTTAAAGTAATTTTCTGTAACATGCTTTTAGTCTTCTGTAAGGAACTGTGGTTATATGACTCAGATGTATATTCTTTTCTAGCTCTACTTGCTAAAAATATTTCTAAAATCCTCCCATAATTCTTGTCACCTTTCTTTACACTGACTTCTGATTCCCTTTATTGCTAAAAGCTCCGACATCAAATTTTCCCTTTTATAATGAGTGTCACTCTGCGCGACTGAGATCTGATCTCTCCTCTTTATTGGCAGACACAAAGGAGGTCGGAGTAAAAATGACTTTATTCATTCTCAAACATAACAACATTATCTTGTTATTGCCATAATGTAGTTACAGAGGAAAAGGAGTGGATATGAAAGCTTTGCGGATAGCTCATTTGAACATCTGATCATATGCTGTGGCACTGGAGACTTCTGCCACATGCCCTCTCGTCTCATATCTTTCCGGCTGCCTTCTGTAAACAACAATTATGGAGTTATCGCATGGTTCGAAGTTTAACTGTGCTCAGTGATTATATCTTCAACCCATCAGGAAGAATTGGGGAAAACAATTAGTTGGCTTTGTAAGCAATGTCTGGATTAAGACACAGGTAGACTGTGGGACGACAGTGGCGGCATGTGGAGCAGTTTGATCCCCGCCTCTGTCGTTGTGTCCTAGGGCAAGATACTCCACCCACCTTGCCTGCTGGTGGTGCCGCTGCTGCATGGCAACTTAACTTCTGTCAGACTGCCCCCGGGCAGCTGTAGCTACTATCCAGTATCTTGTCCGCATCAGCATGTGCATGAATGGGTCCTCAAGACTTCATAAAATGCTATAAATGCTAGTTATTTACCATTTATAAATATGAGGCAAGACTCATGTCTATTACTCTATGTTTATATAAGAAATAATCATTTAAAAATACAGTCTGTGGTTACTCAGGTTAACTTTGATATTGAAATTTGCTTGAAGATCTTAAACATTTTGATGTGGCAAAAAGAGCAAAACCAAATCAAATCTGTAAAGCTGCATGCATCATAGTAGCTTGCAAGTTATTTTTCTTTTGTCGTTCAAGACTTTTCATTTTTCTTTCTTTTCCTCTGACCACTATATTTAAATTAGTTAATTTTCAAGACCAACTTGAGGTTTTGAGACAAATTTGATCAAACTTCCTTCAGGCAATTTGGTTATATGCTAATCTCAAGAGCAGGATGGATTGCCCTACAACTTTTGACAGTTGTGCCTCAGGCTATGACCGTCGCTGCGACAGACCCAGGAAATTAATGGAGACATGAAAAAAAAAGTGAAATTGAAGATGTCCATGATGCACCACTGAAAACAAATGATGAAAAGTCATTTTCGGATGGCTCCTCTTAAACTTCAATCCCATTAGTAGCAGAAACCTAATATTCCAGCCTTTTCCCCTTTCTCTGGGGGTTAAGAGGCTCACAAAGAGCATGATTGGTCAATTGAGAGACAAGGATAGAGAAGAGGGAGAAGAAGAGAGGGAAAGAAAAGATAAGGAAGGCCTGGAGTTAAAATACCTTTATATTACTTCATCTGCCTCATTACATACATGGTTTACTCATTTCAACACAGTGAATAATGAATTACTCTTGAGACTTCAATTATTAGTGTCCTTAGGAATAACCAGTCGAATCTCTTGTGAATAATATGTTTCAGTCAAACTTGTATTGAAACCCTTTCCCATTTTAGTAAGTGGAGTTCAGATGTTTTGTGTGATGGTTCTGTTATTGTCAGGCAACCCATTCATGGGAATTGGACGAGATTCAGCCACCAACCAACTAAGCCGGTTTAAAATTAGAATAAATTGATCTAATTAAGTTTTTATGGGGTAAAAACTTAAAAATTTGGTAAATGCACAAATCAAACGTAATAAATGTATGTTTTTGTTCTTTGTTCCTTGACAATAAACTCAGAGAATTTATTGTCTCTGAAGTAATCTGTGCTTTTTACTTTTAAAATCATGTAATACATCACATTTTAAATAAAGCCTTTCATACGGAGGTAAATTAAGACCATCAATAACAAGAACTCAATGCTGCCATTGTATTTTTAGCCATTACAGGCAATTTTTAGCTATTTCTCTAAAACAGTCAAGTTACGTCACTTCATTTATTTAACTGCAAGGTGCATAAATTTTGTCTGAATGGGGCAATCTGGACTTTTAACTTTTGGCTGCATGTACATACAGGGTTTGAAAATAGCATTCATAAATTATTAAAATTTATTACATGCTTCCATGTATTTTATTGGGAATTTATGTGATAGGCTGACAAAATGGCACATAATTGTCAAGAGGAAGAAAATGGGTGCATGGTTTTGCAAACAAACATCTGAAAACAGGTGAAGTCAAATAAACTGCAGTAACACCATTGCCTTCAGAAGTCAAGAATTAACAAATAGAGTGAAGTGTGCAGTTAGCAAATAGCAAATAGCAAGACAGCCAAGGAACACACCAAACAGGTCATAGTCATCCAGTTGTACAGAATTTAAAAGCAGGGTTTAGTTATAAAACAATATTCCACGCTCAGAGTATTTCCTCAGCCAGCCACCATCTGAATATGGAAAGCATATGGCACAACTACACACCTACAAAAACCTAAACTGACAAGCTGGGAAAGGAGAGATTGAGAAGCAGCCAAGAGGCCTAGTTTAAGCCAAGTGGTAAAATCTGTCTGCAAGACAACTATTGCTCATGCACTCCACTAATCTGCCCTTTCTGGAAGAGTTGCAAGAAAAAAAGTTGTTGTGGAAAGAAATCCAGAAGGAGTTTCACTTGCGGTTTCCACGTACAGGACACCGCAAACTTGAGACTGGTGCAGGACAACCAGTCTCAAGTGGTTGTCCTTCTTTTGGGACATCACCCATCTTAAACTACAAACAACAGAGCGGTTTTGTTCAAAGATGCACATATCCAGTCTTTGCCCTGCAACTTTTCAATGCATCCCTGTTCCACTGAGCCTGAATAAAATGAATGGCACTTTGCCACTCCTCTGCAGAGCTCAATGAGAGAATTAAGCCATATGATTCAGGTGTCTTGTAGCAGGCATGCTTCTAAAAGTACTAGGATTGTAACTCTGGAGGACAAGACTTGGACACCCCCAGTTTAGAGCAAAGCATATTCACTTCTTTTTTTTACTCTGACTTGTTCAGTCAAAGTAAAACTGGACACTTTGACTGGAAAGTGTCCAGGAATTGAATTCCAATTCTGAATTGGAATTTCAATTCCAATTCCAAATGAAATTTGGAAAGTCAAATTCCAGAACTGTGGCCAGATTTGACAGCGGATGCTCAAAGTTTGGCTCCATCCAAGATGAAAGACCTTTATCTAATTGGAAAAGAAGATTGAGCAATGATTTCCGTTTACGGAAATTTAGAAATACTCCAACACATTTCTGCCTGGTGCAATGAAAATATGCTGGCTAAATTCAAATGTACATCACATGTTTTAAGCCATTTACTAATTTCCTGGCCTTTCAGAATTGTGCACTACATTTGGTTGGTGTATCCCATAAAATTGTAGTAAAATTGCCAGGGTGAACCCCACCTGTCCCACAATGATGGCTGGAGATAAGCCCCCACCCTCACAACCCTGCAAGATAATTATTCTGCCTCACCCTAAAGGATATTATAAACAAATTATGTTGTACCAATTCAGTTGTTGTTTCATGCCATCTAGAGAAAACATCTCGTCTGAAGATAAATCCAATAAATCAAACTGAAAAATAGATCTTCACTTCATCTGAACTTTATTTAGAGCTGGGATCATGTTTTATGCAACAGAATGTATTTCCCTCATTTAAACCATTTAACCATTCCTGTTGAAAATTCCGCTTCCATTTAAAGAATTTTTTTTTGTTTTAAAAATTAAACATTTCATTTCATAAAATGGCTTTATCAGAACCAATGAATCCGAGAACATCAGTGAATTTATATTCATAATTAGTGTGAGTGCCTGCAGACCACAAATGGATTCTCAATGGAAGTTTCTCTAAGTGCAGCAAAGAGCAGAATCCTAATGTTTGTGTGCACGTGATTTGTCTGACTGCTGCACACTCAACAGTAACTGGAGAGCTAAATGTATTGAACTAGGCAGAGTGCAGAGACGGAGTGAAAGAGAGATGCTCTAATTGCAGAATGCAGTTGTTCATCCTAAATGACTGGAACATCCTAATCACTTATCACTGATTACACTTCTCCCTCTCCGTCTGACTAGTTGATGGTAATTCTTTTTTCTTCTTTCTGGCTGATATCTCAAACTGGTAATTTACTATTAGCTTGCTGGCAAGCTGCTTGGCCCTCAGTGTTGCTGCCTGATTGACCACTGGGCCACATAACGAATCTGCTCGGTGGCCAACTTTATAAGCAGCTGCTCGCCGGTTTGATTAAAAGGATATTTATGGAGTGCAAAGGGGAATCTTAACCTGAATTGTATTACCTTTCTTCTGAGTGAGGGGGAGTGAATCACCAAGCTAACATTTTCATTCTGACTGGATGGAAGTGAGGGGCATAATGGCTGTAATAATGAGTAGAAATGCAACAGGAAAATGAAAATGGAAGATCTGATTACTTGCTTTGGCAACTGAGAATGGCATAATGTGTGTAACAACATCAGAGGGTCTAACAGCAATAAGAGTGAGGTAATGCAGGTTAGTACACTGCCTAAAAGGTGTAATTAGAATAAAAGGACAGATGCTAAAATATATTAATTTCTGATGACTGTTGATGTGAAAACCAGCAGAATATCACACTACTTAGAGTCACTTGATAGTTTAGATTGGTAGACAGATCAGAAGATCTGGGAAAGATCTATCAACAAAATATTAAAATAATAAGAACTATAAATGATAGGGTTTATGCGGTCTTGAAAAGTTTGCAACTTCTTTTTACCCATTTTCCAGTTCTGGGTAACTATATAAGAAGAAAATATAGCAGTAAAAATGTTTAATTTTTCCAGACATTATGTCTTACTCCATTTTTTTTTTAAATAAATCCTTATTTGCTAAACTCCTGCAGTGATTTGTGAACCTCCTAGTAAAACCCCTCAAGGGGAAAAAGGTGTGGTTTTCTTTCCGACCTGTTATCTAAACAACAAAACTGCATATTTACTGACAGAAATAAGTTATTAAAATTCACCAACTGTGCTTTGATGGATATACATGTAGTGTAGGACAAGTTCATTCTGACAAATTCAATAGTTACGTACTAAAAAGTTGCTTATTGGTTCTTTGCCATTCTGTCAAATCGGTAGCCAACTTCAGGTAATGGATAATTTCCGTGATCTGAATTCAATACAAACATGAACAGACTGTTCAAGTCACAGCAAAGTATTTCTATGACATTAGGTTTTTGACCATGTAAACGCACACCTTTGTGAGATCTGACCGTCAGATCTAGCTAGTAGTGCGTCTTTCTAGCACTTTTTGCTAGAAAGAAGCAGCAGCAGCTAAGGTCCCCTTCACATTCTAGAGAAGAGCAGTGCATCCAAATTGTTTATATAGGTAATGCTTGGAAGTCTAAAAATGACTATACTTCAGAGACTTGGTGTGTTGGGTTCCCAGTTTTTAGCTAAAAACACACGGATGTTTCAATTTCTGTGCATAATTTCTTGTCCAAGTCATGTCCAACAACTTAAATATCTGATTTCAATTGTTTCAATGATGGCATGCTCTGCACTCCATACAGAAACCCCCTTTAGTAAAATCCTTCTATTCTTCTGAGAAGCTGATGAAAAAACTGATGGACTTTCCTCCTCCATGATGATGGAGGTAAAAAATCTCCCAATCTCCCATGCAAACATTTTTCTGCAAAAAGAGCCACAGTTCAGACATGATATCCCTGGCAGTATAGGACAACAGTAAGAGTAGTTAGGAAGCTGCAGGGGAAAAATCCTATTTGACAAGAACTAAAAATGTAGTAAGATTTTGATTGCATTCACTTTAAAATTTGATTTTCTATATTTGCCCTGAACCAACAGTGTTTGAATTGCGTTGGAGGTTCTGGAGACTATACAACAGTGCCTTATGCTGCAAAACTCCACTGTTTGGTGGACTTTTTTTTTCTTTTACAGTAAGTGGCGCTACATTATTGCTTCACCACATAAAATAAGAACAATAAACTGTCAGAAATTAAATTCAGAGAAGCAACAAGAAATAATGTCACCAAGTTCCTGATGTCCAGAAAGCTACTCCTACATTCCTCACATTGAGACATGATTAGTTTGTAAGGCTTCTTTTGTAACACTGCCCAGAGCATATTCTGTTCCACATAAAGAGGTGGGATCTGTGTTTGATGCACAAAAACAAACTGTTGCATGCTAGGCACTACAAAGACTTCTTGCTGTGACTTCAGCCCAGCAAATGCTGTGGTCATCCAGTAAATTATAAATCAAATGTTTCATTCTCGGCCTATACGTGTCAAACAGGAACACTTGTAAAGATGTCTGACCACAGTTTGAGCATGTATGCAGCAAGTACTGAAATATAAAGTTAAATTAACACGGAATGATCAGTGAAAAATTCAGATTTGAAGAAAATTTAAACAAGCTGTCATAAAGCATGCAGGCAGAATGTCCAGTGATGTTAATAATACATGTACAGTATACTTCACACTCAATATGAAAATGAGGGAGGAACTGATTTCGAGGAAATTGATTGATGCTGTTTGAAGAGGTCCAGATGGGGTGTGTGTGCGCGTGTGTGTTAACCAGCACTCTCTACAGAGAAACACAAACACAACTGCACACACACACACACATCCAAAAAATAAACATTATCCTTCATCTTTGTTGAGCTCACTGAAAATTGGTTCCTCAAGGACACTGTTCAGATGTTTTGCTAAACTATGCTTTCCAAGAAATCTTATAAAATAAAAATCTCGTATTGCTTTTGTTGCTGGCATCAACACATTATGATCAAATGGAAAAACATGAAAACAAGTGAAATCAAGTAATTTACTTAAGTTTTGATATTTCAGAAAATGTAAATTTGGAACAGAAAAATAAAATCTAAAAAACTATAACGAGAAACAAGTGCCCGTGCACATGCATTTTTTAATTTATTTATTTTTTATCTTAACTGGAGTAAACAAATATTCTCACAGCTAAAGTCAGTGATTCAACCAAACTGCTTTTGCCTAATCACAGCTTATTGTTAGTCGGGAATACTGTTTTATTAAAACTGTAAACATTGTGACTTATTAGTTGTGGATCTAATTGGCCTCCTTTGCTTTACTGGCAGTGAGACTGGGGCCCAGTTTTGCTTGAGATTTAAAAGAATTTAATAGAATCTTATTGTACAACTCTTTAATTAAACTCAGTGATGAATTAAATACACATCAGGTCAATAAGTCAAATCAACATGTCTTTCCACTGGCATCCAACCATGTTGTGTGAGATACAGAAGCTAGTGATAAATAAGTCTTAAATGTTTAATAGGATAGAATACAGCTCCTGCATAGTATACCAAATTATATACACAATGTATATAATTACATGCACAAATTAATTTGTCACTTTGCATGCATTTTCTATGTCACTAATTAATCCTTTCTTCAATCTAATGCTTGACTTATTCCTGTTTGAAAAAGAGTACAAATCGAGCTGCTTGCATTAAGCTGGTGCCCACGGCCCTCCAGCTGTGTGTGGCTGTTTTTTTTTTTTTTTTTCTTAAATATGCAGACTGCATGTCAGTCTCCTGCTGAGGAGCTCCGTCTCCGTCTGACAGTACAAGTTATGCCTTTTAGCAAAGCAGAATTGGCCTCAATTTTGTGCTCATTCCTCTAATTTAGCGGGTTTTTAAAAGTACAAATTAGCCAGTTAGGAATCATGAGCGCACGTTTTTCCAAGAAGGAACATGGAGTGATTAAATAAAAGGAGAATAAATAAAAACTAATAATTTAAAAAAAGGTTTGCACGGAGGGGTTTCTCGTCATTGCTTTATAGCTTTTAATGAGACTATGAGGTTTGTCAAGATGATTCATGAGTGTTTTAGAAAGTTCTCAGATCACAGGACTAATGCATGCAGATGTCAACTTCATTTTCAAATACTTTAAACAGCAATGATTAAATACAAGTGTGCAAAAACAACAATACTTTATGAAGCCATAGTAGTACAAAAAGATAAACCAGTCTGATTTTAAACATTTTAAATATATTTTACAATCTATCTAAAAAGGGACATATATGTTCCACATTATTCACTTTAATGTCCATTAAAAGTCCAGTGCCATCAGCTGTATTAGAAAGAAGCAAATAACCTGATTTTGTATAATTTTGGAATGAGAAAAAAAAAAAATAAAAAATCACCAAACGTTAAGCATCACACATCCCAAGGACTCATCCTCTGAAAATGGAGGTTGGCGGAACATCAAGCCTAGTCGGGTACAGTTGTCCACCTAAACTGAACATTAGCCAAGGGTCCTGGTAACGATGGAGGAGCCGCACAGCTCAGGTGGCAGAATCCATCATAAGGATGGAGTGTACTGACCACACACTTCATAAAACTGGCTTATAGAGAGAAGCATGGTGGAGGCAGCATCTTGCTGTGGGGATGTTTTTTTTTCTGCAGGGACAGGGAAGCTGGTTACAGTGGGTAAGAAAATGAATGGAGCGATGTTAAAAAGAAAAACAAAGAATTGAGCAGATGTTCACCTACGAGCAGAACAACAACCCTATAGATGCACCTAGAAATACAATGGTCTAGCTGAAATCATATTCATTTATCAATTCAATTCAAATAAAATTAAAAAAATCTTAATTGATTGCAAAGGTAAATGGAGTCAAAGTTGCAGATGCTCTTCATCCAATGTGACTGAAACTGACCTATTTTGCAAAGAAGAACAGAGAGAAATAAATCAATCTGTGTATTTGCAAAGATGCATATCTTTAACACATTTAAAATTTTGCAACAAACTAATTATTTTATTATACTGATAACCTAATAACCTAAATTAGTATAATCTGGATACAACGGATGTTTATTATTATCTAGTCTTTCTGGTTACATTTTGTGTGGAAGAAGATCAAACGCATACAAACTTTGGGGATAAAATAATAATCAGTGCAAGTTGAAAAGGGGTCACAGAGCATTTTTCAACATGCAGCAGACGCAGACATTACCCTTTTGGTGTTTTTTTACAAATTTTTCCACCATGTCAGTTTCACACAACCATGTTTGTTTTATTAAACACAACATCCATATTGCTAATTTAAAAGTAGCGCTGCCCACATACACACACTTGCCCATATGTGCCTGCCTGCTTTCACCTGTTCCTTATAAAGCTGATTTAGTGCAGTTCTCACTTAGCTGTATCAAATCAGCTTGTGTGTGTTCCTAATTTGTTAAAATACATAGCTGTGAGCAACGTAAACTTATAAACATGGGCCCACTGGAGACCGTTTTATTGAGTTCAACGGAGAAACTTTCCGACAGCGAAGGATCGCACAACATAAACAGCACAATGAAAACAAATACATGTCTGCAACTAGATACCAAACAACCAGCCCGCTATTTTCTGTCTGTGTTCCACATTCAAAGTAATGCAATAACGATTTTGTTTTTAAACTGCCCTAAAGCTCAGGGGAAAATATGCTTTAAACCAAGAACTAAACTAATGGTGTGCAGAAATTATTATTAAGTCTTGTGGACTCACAATTACATAAATTAGTGAATTTTGATAATAAGTTTTCAACTATACCACAGTTAATTTCAATATAGTGCATAAAATACATTACATCAAGTCTTGAAAATTAGTTTTGGGTCTAAAAGTGAATCAGTATTAATATTCTGCTCTCGTCGGTTCAGATTTAGCACACAAAAATATGTGACTGTTTTCAATTAATCCTGGTCCCAAAAACAAGAAGGTCTTCACAAAAACACACACAAGAAGTTGGCCGGTTCAGAATAAACTTGCTGGCGTTGTAAAACAAAACAAAGGAAAAATAACTCCTGTGGAGGTGAAATAAAAACGGAAGCTGGATAATAACCTCAACTTTCAATCATGTGGGGCAGAAAAGGTAAAGAAGTTCTGATGCGAATTTGGACTGTGCAAACTGTCGCAGAAAGATAAAAATGAGCAAAAGTATGTCTTTGGTTTTGTTAAATTGGAAAACTTGAGATATTGTCTGACATGCCGAGCGGGCTCTGATATTAAAGATTTGCAGCCTGTTCTGTTCAAGTACGACCAGGGAGCCGGGGACAAACAGCTGCAGCTGCTGTTTCAGCTGCTGTTCCCGTCACATTTTTCCTTCTGTATGTTGCTTCTTATGGAACTGTTTGTTGCTGATGAAGCCCACCCTGTAACATTCACACATAGGCAAAAACATCTCCTCCTTATCAGTTAAGCAAAAACAAATGAAGCAGAAATCTTTCTGCAGTTTGTATTATTTTTATGAACTTTGTATTTTTTTGCCTTTAACTTTCTGATGCATAAATCTTTGGGGAATGAAAGTTTATATTCATGTAAAATGTAACTTAACCTTGGTTCCTCACAAAAGTATGTATTGCGATCAGTCATTTTTTATTTCTTGTTGTGACAAAATAATAAATTGCCCATTAAAAATCTGTGACTTTTAAATAACCTCAATCATTAACCTGTGTACATTTTAGTAAAATATTCAATAATTTATCTAATAAATGAATTCAAAGCATATAATTCATAAACACATCACACATTTAAAAAATTTTTTTGATAAATTTATAATAGCTTAATTTTAAAACAGTCCTATAAACTCCCAGGTTTAGCCATGAGAGAAATGACTCTCTACCCAGGGCGCCATTTTTTAATGTAGAAGCACTTGTAAAAAAGCTTATCTTCATTCGGTGCCAAAAACAAATTTTTTGTTTATTTTTTGTAAACCCAATCAATGTGGGGTCGTGTTGTGCAAAATGCAATACCAACCACTGGTTAGAAAAATAGCTTTGGTTCTGGTAAAGTGATATTTTCCACTCTGAACACTAAAAATTAACATCGTAACAACTGTTTTAACTGATATCTTCCCTTTCATCCTTAGATTTTAAACAAATACCAGATACTAGTTATTTATTGTTATTTTCTATAAAATTTTGGTTAAATTTGTATTTTGTTTGTCCATCCATTTCTGATCAGTAGCAATGGAAAGACTTGTCCCGTCTTTAACAGAAAAAAAAAACTTTACTGAACAAAAAACTGACTGTACAGGTCATTAAGTTAAACCACATTCTCACACACACACACACACACCTTGGAGCAGGCCAGTTACTGCTCGTTAGTTGAGGTAATGTTTATATAGCATTATCCCGTCCCCCACACACACATCCATACAAACTGTTATACATGGCTCCAACATGGGCACTCAAAAGTAAAAAACAGAGACATGGAAGGAGGGGAGCGAGCAGAGATCGAGATGTAAAGTTATATTTGAGTCAGATGTAATAGCTGTAATTATATTGGCGATATGGAAGGCCTGAGTCTGGGTCTGCAATGTGCATGTGTGTGCGCGTGCGTGCATGTGTGTGTGTCTGCATTTGAACAAAGGGCCGCTTGTGTCAGGGGCCTGCTCACTGCAGCTCTTACCGTAATGATATTCCAACGCTTGCCGTTAGCATGCGTGCATATGTCTGTGTGTGTGTATCTGCATGATGTTGAGTCTAGAAGGGAAATGACTACCATGCCTTGCCAGAACCCCCAACCCCTCCTCTTCACTCCCTGAACCACACACACACATATACACACACCCGCACACCCCGCGGTCCACCCATACACACACAGGGGATTAGTTGTACCTGCATTATGCAGTTTGATATTTATGTATGAGGGGAAAAAGATGGGGGTGGTCATTTCCAGACTGATTAGGTGTGTGCGTAAAAGTAAGACACAGAACTTGCTGTCATCTTCCACCTCTGTCGTCTGCTTTTCTTTCCATCTCTTTCTTTCTCATATCTTTTCTCTTTCCCTTCTTTTTGAATGGTTCTTGATCTCGTTTCCTCCCTCCCTTTTGGTTCAGTCGGTTTCTTTTCATTTATAAAACAAAACGGGTCTCTGCACCGAGTGTGACTCTGCGCCTCTGTGACGTCATTAGGTATGTGCACGATCCAGATGGATTTTCCACAGATCATCTCCACGATGGGTGGATTGAAGAAGTAGCCGAGGTAGCATGCCAACTTGCTCTCTTTCACACACACACACACACCCACGCCACGCATGCGCTCACACACATATTGCTGTTATTTTATCCACAGTCATATGAATCCTTTCACAGTGCATTAAGTCCAGGGGAAATATTTCTTCTCTCCCTCTGCCCTATCTGTCTGTCTCTTAAGCTTCTTAAAGAGGTTCTTCTGCACTTGCACCAACAATCTCGAAACCATTTCTTTGAATAAAAAATTAGTAAAAAAATAACTGTAACATGAATGTCCCTTTAACAGTGACATTTAGCCTGTTAAAGAAACATTTGTATATTTTTAGAGCCCATTTAGCACCAAAGCGCTGTACATAAAACAATAAGAACAAAAATATACAATAAAAATAAATATGCAAACATTTCAACATCTAAAAGCAATGTATAAAATCATAAGCCGAAATCAGATGACTACAAAATAACTTTGCTAATTGGCAGATACAATTAGTTCCACAATATAGTGACCACAATTGAAAAGAAATCAAAGAAATTCACTGGTCTCTTAACAGCTGTTCAATTTTAGCACAAACGATGCATCAGCCAATCACATTGCAGCAACTCAACACATTTAAATATCTAAACAACGGTGACAACAACTTGGTTAACAACCAAATGGAGAAGAAAGGCAATGTAAGTGACTTTGAATGTGGCCTCATTGTTGGTGCCAGATGGGCTAATCTGAGTATTTTAGAACCTGCTGATCTACTGGGATTTATGTTGGCACGACAGAGAACTGTTGAGAAAAAGACAAAAAACTAAAAATACAGCTAGCAGTGTTCCTGTGGACCAAAATGCTTTGTTGGCATCAGAAGACAATGTGTAGATTTGAGACAATAGAAAGGCAACAACTTCAGTAACCATTCGTTACAAACAAGGCAATGCCATCTCCTCAGCAATCATAATTGTCACTCATTTCTAATAATGAAAAATTCTGACATTATTTCCTGATGTGAAGTTCCTATGAATTTGTCAGCTGGAATTTGTAAAGTACTAAAAAGTATTCTTAGAAATATTTATAAATGTACATTTAAGCTTTGCAAAACAAGTGCATCATTTTAAACCAAATGTTACAAACCTTTTATTTTTCCCTCACATTTTTTTGTTGCTGTAACCAGCCAGAAAAGCTCCAAGGCAAATCCATCCACTAGCGCAAAATCTATATTCATTAACATAAGTGCCATAAATAAGGAGAGGTGGACTTGATGTGAGTTTAGATAAGATCAAACACAACAAGGAATTTAAGGAGGTCACTAAAAAGTGACAGAAGGGCACACAAAGAAAAAAAGGTGAATTTACAGAATGCATTGAGATTGAAGAAGAAAAAACGAGCAAAATGTAGTAAGATAAATTTTGAACCCTAATGCTTTCTTTTACCGTAAAAAGATGTTTTTCCTCTGTGGTCGCTACATATTGTCAATATCCTGTTTCCAGTTTAAATGGTTTCAATTCTCTCTGGCAACAAGATGCAACTCAGAGTTGCAGTGGGCAAGTTACAGAAAACACAAATGGATACAGTGTGAGGATAAATTATGCACTACATAAACTCATCGAAGACTTGCAGTTCTTTATCATGGTTTGAATTCTTATTGATTGTTTTTGCAGCATCTTGGTGTAGCAGAGCAGATTGTGTCAAATGACAGACGTCACAGGCTAATCTGGGTTTTTAATTCAATTAGTTGGTAAAGCTCAACTCTAATTTAATTAAATACCTGCGATTAGATGTCTTTGTTTGTAATGGTTTTTTGCCACAGTCAATTTAACTCAATATAATTTCAGCCTGCACATCACTCATATGACACAATGAAGACTAATTCTTTGTGTTGCACTTTGCTTTTATGCCAGCGGTATGTTGTCAGAAAAGTTTGTACTACTTGAGGTGTTGCTGTACAGCAGAAGTGCCCATCAGGATGACCGCAATCTTCAGGTCAATTCAGAGAGTGTGACGAAGTCCAGTTTCCCATGTCAGAGGAGGGTGTGTCTCTGTCCATTACTTAGGACACCAGAGGTCAATCCCTAGCAGGTGTTGTGTAAAGCTATTCTTTATTTTCATCTAGTACAAATAGTTTAGTTTAAGGTTTGGTTTTCAGACAGGCGTACTCCCACTGTAGGGAGGTAAATCATTGTGACTTACGGTAGATAGCTATTGTCCAAGTAGTGGCAATCTAAAAATTATGGGCACCTATGCTGTACAGTTTTGCATTGTCCCTTCTACAAACCAACAAGACAAATAAAAGAAGTACTCCACAGGTGTCAGGGAAGCAGTAATGTAGTCTGTATCACATTTTGAGACTTTAAGCATCATCTTTTCATGTCTTTGTGGGTGTCCACATATAACTGGCTGCAGAGATTGTTCCTTTGCAAAATAAAGGAGTTTGTTTTATTTTAATGACAGTTTTTCATCTTCTCAACAAGAATTTATATCAATCCTCTCATCAGTGTCATCCGCACCTCTTTTAATTAATCTAAATACATCTTTTGATAACTGAAGTGTTCAAAAATAAATGTAATTTCATTCATTCTATCCTATTCTGTATTAAAATACACTTAAACCAATAAAACGTAGTTGACATAGTAGCTAATTGTAGTTTTGTACTGTGAAGGTCATACGTGATGCAGTTTGCATTATCTGCAATGTGGAAGTCAAGTGGCATGGCTCTGAGCTCTAAAACTAAATTAAATACGGTAGTCTTTTCATTTTATGAAGTGTTCTCTACTGTCTACATCAATGACATTTTGTTCAAATAAAAATCATCCACTTTATATAACTTTAATTCTCTGTCAAATCACTTTCACACATTGCCTTGGTATTGTGTTTTTGTTAAATATCTTTTGATATTCTCCTTATGGCATAATTAAGACTTACAATTCCACTGGCCAGAAATGCACACTTTAAGGCTTATTTATTTCAGTTGATATGATCATGTTATCCATTTTCCATTGGTGAGCGTTTGATATACCCGCTTTCTAAAACAGGGCCCAGGAGGCGGAAGAAACTTTTTAAAAATTTATAAAGAAGAATACGAATAACAGTCCAAGTCCGGTCCATACTTTGTCCAGTGAGGAATTAGAACACTGAAGGGGAAAACAGATTACAGGTGACCTGTGGAAGTCTGTCTGGGAGAATATTTGATATATTTACTATAGATTGAGGTGTAGTCTGCCAGGGAAGGATGGCTTTGGAGATGGTCCATGAGATGGTGCTAGGCCTGCAGGCTGTAGAAGCTAACAAAACGCAGGAGGAATGGAGTAGTGAAGCATTGGAGGGCAGACAGATGATGCTGGGGGAGATGGGAGGTGCTTCAATTGTTGTAGGAAATGAACCAGAAGCTTTTGTTGGATTGGTCTTGGTATCAGAGAACAAGGAAACAGAGCCAAGTAACAGATCCGAGGTACATCACAAAGGTAACTTTAAAACAGACGAAATCAGATCAGCACACACGTAAACAAGGAAAAGAGTTACCACAATGGTGAACAGTCGGGGATCGAGCAATGATAACCGGCTCCTCTTATCTTCCAGATATCGAGGCAGATTGATTGCAGGTGTGCAGACACACTCCTGCCCTCTGGTGGAACAGAGAATGCTGCTCCGTTGCTCCCTCTGGTGGAAGGCTGCAAATACACAAATACAACTGACATCCTGGCACTTTATACATGTCAATAGTAGATATTAAGACACTGGAGAAGAGTTTATTCTATTTTTTGAGCCATAGTCTCAAACAGAAAGCCACACACATCTTAATAATTACAGGTGCATCGCATTCAAAAATTATAGATATATTTTTCAGTCCTTTTTTGACTTTGGACCAACACCAGTTAATTCTGTGCCTCACTAATCGTCATCCAGACTCTCTGACCCTGATTTTCGTATCAAATGCATTTTTTCACCAGGCCCAGGAAAGGAGCTCCTGGCATTGTCTTTGACTCAGGGGTGGTTTAACACAAGGAATGCGACAGTTGTAGCCCATGTCCTGGAAATATCTGTTTGTGTTGGCTCGTGAAGTGCTGACTCCAGCTGCTGTCAACCTTTTGTGAGTCTTCTCCAAACTCATGAATGGGCTTTCCTTCACTAGCCTCTGAAGGCAAAAGTTTGCCTTAGTACCTAGAGCACCTTATTCTACCACTCGGTTTCCTTTCACTCAACTTTCCATTATTGTTTTAAATAAGGTATTCAGTAATCAGCCAGCTTGTATGAATTATCCTCATTGCATATTGTCACCGACTGTCAGACAATAAAGTCAGCAGCTTTTCAAAATTTTGTATGGGCCCGTCATACGATTTCTGGATTTCAAATTGTTTTTATTGTTCAAATATATGGATGAAATTTTTCAGAGAAACTATGTTGAGATTTTCATTAGCTACACCCTATATAATGCCTAAAGGGATCCATGATTGATTGTAACAACAGATTTTGAGAAACATTTATTTTAGATGTAAAAAGATATATACTAAAAATACTGTTGACTGTTTTATATATTTCAATTAAATATTGTCACACAGAAGTCAACATGTTGTTTACTCTTCAATGCAGCCTGCGTAGTTGACATAAGCTAAATGCTGCAAACCCAGAACAGGACATTTTTGCACTGTGTAATATTCAACCATTTCAATTTGGGTCGCGGTGTAATAAAAGGCAATGCAGAAATGAATAGGACCAAACTAATGCAGAGGAGAGAGTTGACTGAAAAAGCCGTGCCATAGCTGGTGCTGCTTGGAAATGCTAACACAACACTGAAGTTTGCATCTGATTAAGGAAATTACCAAACAATAAATAAAGAACATCAGACCACATCTGGTTCCAAATACTGCAGAATAATCTCGAAAAAAAATGTAAGTCTCTAAATATTTCAGCTTTCAAAGTAGAGCACATTAAATAAATAGGTGAAATCACCCTTTAGCCATTTCCCCAAATAAAACGCTACAATCTAAAGCCAACTTCCGTGTTGTAATGCAAAACCATAAAAACAGCGTTCTTCAGAAGCAGACATGTGACAGAGGAGCGTCACCAGCTGGGAGGTAGTCATAGAGTAAACTCCTGCCAACATGCAAACACATCCACATCCACGCAAACATACGTATCACACAACTTACGTATCACAACTTACGTATCGGGTAACCTGTCTCAGTTGTTATATCCATCCCAGCTTGCAATTTCCAGTGTCAAACAGCTTTCCCGGTTCAGAAATTCAAACAAAGCTACTTCCGGATTACAGCGCGCCAAGAGGGAGTCATGTGATGACACAATGACGTCATCGGGACGTTTTATTAATTGAGCGTTTTCTATTAAATTTAGTATTTGATTTTCTGGACACACGAAATGGCCACTTTCAGAAAACGCGTGAACATGCCCACAGAAAAACGTCTCCAGAAATTTGTGTTATCAAATGTAAACTTATAGCAGGTAAAACTTGTATTTATAGCCTTATTTTATTTATTTATTTATTTTTTCCTTCTTTTTACCCCTTCATGTAGAGCTACATTAAAAAATAAACTAGAATACTGACGGGGGGAAAATAAATATCATTGTGTGTTATTCCTCTGTCATGCATATTTCAGTTTTGCACAAATATTCACATATGTTTTCTTTAATCAATTAATTTCAAGCAATATCGCAATGTATTGAAATGCAATATATTCTTGTGACAACTGGTTTAGTATAGAAAAATTTTGCTTTGCCTGACATATGAAACACAAGTTATCTCAAGTTGTATTGGGATTTAGACATAGGAGAAACAAATGCTACAAAAGCAATTACCCAGTTTATAAATAAACGATATTAAACTAATACAAATATTGGACAAATGTTTTACCTTTTCAGAAGATTCCTAACCTCTCCAAAGACAAATTAAATTTTTCTAATTTTTAAAAAGTCAGCTCTATTTATGTTGGCGCACCAGGAAACTATTTCAGTGGTATATTTTTTTCCCTCCCTCCACATTTCAAGTGCATATTTCTTATTTTTCCGATATTTCTGCACTGCACTTCAGCTTAATGAGGTCAACATGTAACCAGCATCCTGTTTACTCGATTATTGCAATGCTCTTTTTTTTTTTTAAATAACCAAAATGTTATTTAGACAAAACAGCGTTTTCTATAATTGCAAGAACTTTATTTTGTTTATTCATAGTAAAAAAAAAAAAATATTTGCCATTGTTGTGGAGTTGAGGCTTACCATGACCAAGTTACAAGATGACTATTGAATGATCCCACAGTAATCCATTTTCACTACATAGGCACCTGTTTCCATTCTCAGGTTGGCCTGTTGACAGGAAGCTCTCTGAAAATCAATCTGAGGTTGCACTTCTGCAGCATCCATCACAACTTAACGGAGAGCTAAATTTTTCTTGTCTTTGTCTTCTTTGCTCCTTTACTGTGTATCTTCCTCCTGTTTTCCTTCTTTACCCGTCTTTGATTATTTCCCCCTATGTCTGTTTTGATTTTCCTTTTTCCTGTTTTGCCAATTCATGAGAAAAAAAACAGGAACAGTGGCACCAGAACTGGAGACAAATCTAAATTTTCATTGAACACCAAAAAAAACATTTCAAATATTCATAGTGCAGCATGGTTGCACATTCTGAGTTGGACCAATATGTTTCTTCTCACTATGTTTTGTTCCCATTTTAAGAGAGCTCAAGCAGTTCTTCTACTCTCTTTTGGTAAAAAAAACATTTGCAAAAACAAAACCAAGTAAAACTTCTTTTGCTAATAGCAATTATTATGAGCTAAACAATAAAAATCAGTGTCACAATAATGCAGCATAAAAGAAATTCAGATCAAGGGATGTAAAAAACTTATCTAGATTCAGAATTAACTTTTTAACTTGTAATTTGTCTCTGGGTTTAATTTGGTCCTGTTTGTTGTAATCGTATAATAATGGACTCCAGAAGGACACGTTTCACAGGGTTCATTATTGGTCGGATAACTAAAGAAGAGTTTCTGATTAATTCTTCATGGTGTTCATGATAGTTTAAATTGAATTACTTAATTTATAAATGTGCAATTTCTGACCAACAGGAGAATCTTTCATTTGACATAAAATGCCCTTTTCACTGAGTTTATCTAAGAAAACGGACAACTTCTTCCATGTTTAAACTCTTTATTTTTAAAAAATATAAAAAATACTTTGCATTAAAGGATGTGCCAGTCTTAAACTGTGGTTCCACAAGTGCTGTTTCTTTCTTGATAAGGAAAGAGCGATACAGACCAACATTTATTTGTTAATCAAGATGTTCTGCCCCCAGAAAGGCATAGGTGGAGGTGGAACAAGCAGAATCAAGACCTTGCAGAGTGCTTCCATTTCACGCTTTCTATCAAATGGAGATTATGGATCAGACTTGATGTCTGTGACACCAAGACTGGTTAGACTTCGTCTGACGGTTTGAATAGCAGCACACTTGATACCAGAAACTGCATTTAAAGGTCTAAACATTGATGGATGCGCAGAGGTTTCTATACAGAAGTTCAGTTGGACATGTGGGATCTTCACAAACAAGAGGAGAGAGGGATCCTGCACTTGCGCTGAAATGGTTCAAAAATTCCTCTCAAAATGTACAATGAACTGCTGAAATGTTTACTTTGGCTTCCTTTGTGTTTCCTGCTTTTGGATCACAACCTTAACAGAACATAACTTTCGGGTTACTAGTTCTAGAGTCTTATTTGTTTCAGTAGTTTTAATCTTTCACCAGCTGTGATGTGAACTTTGCCTGTGAGTGTGGAAGGAAAAGAAAACCAGTGGGAGATTGCCTCTTTAGCGTAGAACAAAAATTGAAATCTATTTATTTTGAGAAATAAATATGTCTTTTTTTTCTCTTTAAAGTTCTGAGTGTCCCATGGCTCTAAGTAAGGGTGCTGCCCGGACATGTTTTTCAGCCAACCTTTTCCTCTAAATTCTGTAACTGAAGACAGCCGAGCCAAAGGCCAAATGGTTGCAATGTCCTTCACTGACTGACGGGCTGGGTTCTTGGCAATATGCAGACTGAAGGTCTTTAAAAGAAAAATATATTTACCCACGGGGCCCATATCTGAGTGAGATTCTTATGTCACACTTACAGTAATGGTAGAGTTTATTGCACAGGTTGTTACAACGCAAAACGATGTCTGACAAACAAAAATGAACTATTTTCTTTAATTCTTCCCAAAAAAAACCCCCTCAAAAACATAAAGGTATAAAACACAGAAAATCCAAAATTAAAAATCCCAACTCTGTCTCAAGGCGTAACAAATGTATTCCAAAAAGTACTAATATTAAACATGTCTCATGGAACATTAAGGAACCAAACACAACCCATGAATTAGAATTTTTAACGATGACTACAATTTATTAAAGATTCATGTTATGCTTAATTTAAATTTGACATTATATTAAAAAAACTGTATTAGTTTGAATTTAAAGTAAATTCAAATTAATGGCTCAATACCAGGTCTCTTCTGAGCTGATGCAGAGGGAATTCGGCCATTTGGGAAAGGATGTGTCTAGAAGCTCACAACAACTGCACTAGGCCAACCCTGTCTTTAAATATTACCCTTTGAACAGGTGAAACATAACATTATTTAGACACTAAAAGAGAGGACATGTTTAGCCCAAACCAAATATTACATTCCAAAAAAACAGAACCTCACGCCAACAAATTTGACGCACAGAGCTGGAGGGAATGGTTGGCTACAGCAGGACCTGACCAATTGTACAGGCAGCATGTGAGAAACCCTTCAAACATCTCACATCTGAAAATGAGTAGATAGACTGAAAAAAGGCTACAATATGCTTAGTTTCTTATCTTTAGTAAGTAAAAAAGCTTATTTTTTGGTATTTATATTTAAGTCATTTTAAAAAAATTATTTGTATGAGTTAGTATGCCTAAAAATATAGACCTGTCATACAATAATTTCTGCTAGGACAAAATGTCTCTGACAAGAACAATTGATCCCACAGGGTGCAGAACATTAATTGCAGAGGAGCGTAAACGGCACGGATTTTAACAAAACATCAGAAATTAGTTTTTAAATTTGGCATAATTTTGCCCTCACTTTCATGAGACCTGATTAAAGTTCTGCTGGGGACATCTCCATTTTAAACAAGAGGTGAATCACATCTAGTTGGGAACCCAGAAACATTGTCATCCTTTGTTTGCAATTGTATCTCACACATGGTTTGGTGAATTAATCCCATCCAAAAAGAGATTTTGTCCCTGTCTTTTTCTTCTTCTCTGCTCAGTCAAAATGACAAAATTGTCAGTAGAGTCAAAAAGAATTATGTTCACGCCGTGATGTCACTGGAATGGAAAATCGCTGATTGTAATCACTGTAAGTCTTAGCTCCAGGGTAAATGTGTGTGTCCTGTGTGGATGTTTCTACTGTAGGAAATGAGGATTTAACATCCAGGAGACACGATAGGTGGACAAGGCAGTGAAGGAGAGATAGGGTGGATTGAGAGGTATGAAGTCCAGAGGGGGGAACAAAAGAGATTTAGGGTGAGAGTTCAAGATTAAGAGACATAGACGTGGTGAACAAGAGAATAAAAGAGTGAAAAACAGGGAGGGAATGAGAGAATGAGACAGAGTTGTCCAGCACTCTATCACAGCAAACAAGAGTAATGTTAAGGCCTTAAGGGTCTTTCACACACTTGATGGATGGTATTGTGCGTGTCCAGGGATGTGCATGTGTGTGTGTATATTTAGTCCTGCATGTGTGTGTGGGTTTGAGGGATAGAGTGAGGAGGAGGGTCCAAATGTGAGCAACTGCTGCCTCAAGCGGCGGAAGGTGGTGATGCCTGCAGTGCTGTGCACAAATGCAAACCACAGAAAACACATTCAATGTATATTTTACATTTACTGAATGTTTATCAGTTCTTTAAGACTTTGCAGCAACTGCTTCCTCGTCATAATCTAAATATGCTTTCTGTGGTGATATAGCTGTCTGCATCATAACATCCTCCCACACTCCAGGATAACATCAGCCTTAATTATATTCTGTAATCATCAAGTTAAACTCATTGAAAATAGAAAGAATTTATATGCAAATAGAAAGAAATTATGGGTTTGATTAAAGTGTGAAACAAGAAAAAGCATTTTTCATTTACAGAAAAATTTAATTGAAGTCCCCCGGGTCAGAACGGACTGAAATAACCACAACACTTAGCCTTAGTTTGACTTAATTCTCCAGGAAAATATCTTACAAATTTGTCTTTTTTAAATAGGTCTCTTTTTTTTTGCTTTTCCACTTTGTTCATTAAGTATTTTTTCCTTTTTCCAGTTGATTCTGCTTGTCTCAAAGTACATTTCAGACTTCTGTATCCTGTCTTTGCCACTCACCCTCTCTTTGAGCTGCTACAGGAATTTGTAATTATTTTGTCTTCAAAACTCACATAACATATTAATCTTTAGACTAACGAGCATCAACACCCCCTACACACACACCCCCACACACCCACACACACCCCGTCACACATATAAGTCTTGTCCTGTTTGTAATTATCAATCCATTTGGGAATTTGAGGATTTTATCTGTTAAAGTTAAAGGGGTTGTTTTTCTGTTCAACAAAACCACATCAGAAAACATGGACACACAAAGCCATGACGACGCACTTACACAAACAATTCTTTGCCATCGTATGCTCTCGCACGCAGATGCACACAAACAGGCGCCACAAGAATCTTCAAGGAGAGGAAGCCACATTGTTTGAAGATAAGGAATTTTCTCCTCTTCCTCATCTTCTTCAGCGGCTTTTTTCCCTGGTTGCGTGCAAAGTCTTGAGCATTTTATGACAGATGAAGTTTTGAGAACTTAATGTTATGTGACAGATTTGTCAAAACTGAGACATTGCAAAACCTCATTAGTTACTTAAGATTTCAACATGCTTTCATTGAATGCATGTGCAAAACCAGTGACACTTTCCCATTGCTCACACAGGGATCGTTCACCACATTCTTTAATTCTTCAGTCTATATTTTCAAACTTTAATCCAACTTGCGGTTTCACTGGTTTGCTTGCACTATGTTCTAATGTAAATGTATACAATTTTTATTTTATTTTTATAAGGAATGTATTTCTATCTTATATTCCCTGAATTTTGATACTAACAAATATCCCTATGAGTTTGTCCTCTATTCTATGTCTTCTTTTTGATCTACAAATTTCTCGTTGCATTCATCTTTTGAGTTTGGATCTTGTTGTTCATGCAATTACTACAAGCACACCCTCAAAGTAATGAGCTATACGCATTAGATGTTGATACAGTAAATTGTAGTTGCAATTAAAGCAGTAGCTGCTCAGTTGTATTTTTTTTTTAGTGAAGAATGGTTATTTACTCTACAGTGACATCTGCTGTTGAGGAGAGAGAAGTGCAGTAAGACAAGTCATTTGTTTATCTGTAAATAAAGTCTTTGATTTCTTAGTTTATCATGTTTGCCAATACTGCATGTTACGGCTTTAATTGTTCAGTTCATAGCCCGATTAGTTTATATGAATGGATCTGTAATATCATATTTTTTGTACCTTTTAATTAACTTGACAAGCTAAAGCCATCAAACGTCCATCAACCAAACAGTTGAGAGGCTAAAGAGAAACAAAAGCATCTCTGCAAGCTGAAATAAGAAAAAAAGCAACAGTTAGGCTATGACTTAAAAAACAAACTGGAGACGCAAAGGTGGTCTTCTGCTTATCTGGGGTCAGGTTGTTGGGTCAATAGCCTAAGCAGAGAGGCCCAGACTTCCCTCTCCCCAGCCACTTGGGCCAGAATCTCAAGGTGCTCCCAGGCCAGCCAAAAAACATAGTCCTTTCAGCATGTCCTGGGTCTTCCTCTGGACCTCCTCCCATTGAAACGTGCCTGGAACAGCTCATCTGGAAGGTGTGGCGAGGCATCCTAACCAGATGCCCAAGCCACCTCAACTGACTCCTCTTGATGTGGAGAAACAGGGACTCTACTCTGAGCCCCTTCTGGATGACCAAACTTCTCATTCTATCTCTAAGAGAGAGACCAGACACCCCGCGGAGAAAACTAATTTTGACCACTTATATCCGCAATCTTGTTATTTCAGCCACAATGCAAAGATGGTGACCAAAGCTGAAGGTGAAAACATAGATCAACAGTTGAATCAAGTGAATTATCGCGTTTTGACTCTGCTCTCTCTTCACCACGACAGATTGGTACAATGCCAGCATCACTCAGATGTTCCTATCAATCTCCCACTCCATTTTCCCCTATTTGTGAACAAAACTCCAAGATGCTCAGACACCTACACTTTGGGCAGTACCTCTTCCCCATACCAGTGAAGGCACTCCACCCTTTCCCACCTCAAGACAATAGCCTCAGATTTGGAGGAACTGATCCTCATCCTGGCTGCTTCCCACTGAGTTGCAAACTGCTCCAGCAGAGGCACATGAGCTTGTGAAACCAAAAGGACCACATTATCATGATTCTAAAACCACCTAAATGAATCCCCTCAACACCTTAGCTGCATGTAGAAATTCTGTCTATAAATGTTATGAAGTGAATTTGTGACAAAGAGCAACACTCAGTGGAAACAAATATGACTTGTTGCTTACAATACAGACTGGTATCTGGTACCATACACTCCTGGACTACCCCAAATAGGGTTCCTCGAGGTACATGGCTAAACACCTTCTCCAAGTCTACAAAACACATGCAGACTGGCTGGGAGAACTCCCATGCGCTCAGGACCCTGCTGAGGGTGTACTGTAGACCACAACAAAAACCACACTCCTCTTTCTGAATCTGACTGTCTAAACCTGGACAGTCAGACCTAGGACAGTAGGTACCTACTTACCTACCTACGTACCTACCTACCTAGGTACCTAGAACCTACCTAGAACCTAGGTAGGTTCTACAACCTACATAGAAGGGGAGGTACTAGACTTTCCCTTCTAGAACCCAGGGAAGCTTACGAGTATGATCCCCTGTAGTTGGAGCACACTCTGTGGTCCTCCTTTATGGATAGGAGAATTATCTCCCCAGTCTGACAATTCAGAGGAACTGCCCCTGATTTCCATGCAATATTGCAGAGTCATGTCAACCAACACTTCTTTAAGGAACTCTGGGCAAATCTCACCCACCTTTGGGACCTAGCCACCGAGGAGCTTTTTAATCACTAAGGTGACTGCAACATCAGAGACTGTAGAGCCTTACCCACAGTCTTGTGGCTCGACTTCCTCGCCAGAAGATGCGCTGGTCAGACTGAGGAGATATTTGAAGGATTCTGCCCATCTAAACATGACACAGAGCCGAGGTCAGCAGCATATCATCCCCACCATAAACAGTGTTGGTGTCTCAATTCCCTGAGAAATACTTTTCTACACTTCAAGCTTCAAACAATGCCTGCCAAAGCTTCTATTTGATTGTATGAAAAATAAATGTTGCATTCGAACTGTAGCCTGAAATGCTAAATTCTCTTTGTTGCCCAGTATCCACTCTATATGTCCAATTTGGGTATATATTTCCTAGTTGAGATAAGCATTACACAGGAAGTGTGAAATATGCTGATCTCCTTGTGCAAAACAGCTTTTTTTGTATGGACAGGATGAAATGTTTGTTTCAGCAGCTTGGTAAAATAATTTTTATTCCAACCAGAGCAGGGGCAAGAAGTGATGCGCATAGCAACTGTGGTCCAAGAAGGATTAAGTTGCAGCCTTGGCATGAGGCCAGTGTGGGCACTCCTTGTTCAAAATCTCTAACGACCAATTCACACAGATGCTGCACATTCCATCGAAAAGGTACGACTGCTGCTACTACGTTCCCCAGGCAGCACCAAGGTTCCTGTATATGCAGCCCTGATAAAAAAGAACGACCACGGTCTCTCTATGGAAGAAGTTTTGAAGAGGCTTCAAACACTTTGCAAATTCTTCCTTTGTCTTTTATAATGACAAGGGCGTTCTTTGCCCTTCAGAAAATCTTTTCAAAGATCTTGGAAAAACATTTATTTTTGACAGGTTTTTATTGTGATGCAGTTAGAAATGGTAGTTGACTCCAATCTTAATAAGATATTACATCTTTTATGTTAAGTCAGTATAGAATCATTTACGTCATTTAGTTGGCACTTAGGTTTTTTTCTACTTCATTCAGATGTTATTTTTCTTTTCATCTTTTCCCTGTCAGAGATTAAGTTAACGATGGCTTCAAAACTCTAAGGCAATTTTATATAAAACGGGTAATTTGATCAAATATCACTTTCAAGCAATCCTTAGATTTGTGAGATGATACAAAGCATTCACTTCACTGTAAATAAATTCTGTCAAACTGGATTTCCAGGAATTTGGGTAACTACGGGATACTGCAACTTATTGCAGTGCTGAACACATGTTCATTCAGTCGGCTTTTCCCTTTAGACCCATAAAAATACACAGCACTCACCTAGTGAGCATTGTGTGACGCTGCAAGTTTTGAAAACCATTCATCATCTTTGCTTCATGTTTTTGTATAACAATGAAACACACACATATACAACAACTGTTTGTCCCAAGAATGGGATGAATCTGGAGGACAACCAAACAAACAAAAAATGGGAGAACAAAGCATTTTTATGAAGCTCGAATGCCGCTGAATTGATTATAACCCTTGGTAAACCAGAAATACAACATCAAGGTTTAAAAACACATGCAGCCTCTTTGTGTGTTTTGTGTCTGCATTCAATCATAACCTCAACAAATGGAGGTTCAGAAAGCCATCTTTAAAACATTTTTTGGGTTTGTTAAGCCACTCAAGCAACTTTTCTTTCCCACTTGAGAAAAATGTAAGATTTTACAAAAATGAAAATAAATTATAAACAGCATAGCAATGTCCAGCCTTCATGTGATTTAGGGAGGAGGCCAGTTCATTGTCTTGGTGAACAATCAACTCAGAACAAAAACTAAATATCTTGTGAAGATGCTGGCCGGAGATACGTCAGAATGTACCATTATCACTATCCAGTGGGAAATGAGTCCAGTATTCACATGGACTGAAAAGCCATTCAGCAAGGAACAAGCAATTACCTATAGCTTATAGTTTCTACAAACATCCGCAAGGTTGAATTGGCAAATATTTCTAATTCAAAAGTGGAGTTTATAGACTCAGACTATTAAATAGATTTTTGTTTTGAGTCTTTTAAATGGAAAGGAGCAGCCTCACCCAATCCTTTACCCTGGTAATTGGGTAAAGGGTTTGATACTGAGGTCACAAAAACCTGGCATATCAACAAATGTGCACTCTTATCCGAGTCAATCCAAATTCAGTTTGTCACAAAGACAGTTGAGCATTTTGATTCAGTGACTTGACATGTTTTAAAAACTCTTAAAGTTCATATAATGTTTTTACACCAGTTTGTGCATGAAGATTTTTTTCCTCCAGTTTATAAATTGTTAGCATAAATAAATACTATTGAATAAGAAAACAAGATACTGCTAATCAAGAATAGTTTAACTTCCACATTTGTTTAAATAACTTTGTTTGTATAAGCCTTGAGAAAACGGACTTTTTTGTTTTGTTTTGTTTTGAAACCAGACAGTATAGTCAAAAAGATAATTTCGTTCTTATAATCAAAAGCTGTACATGGGTCACAAGGTGCCTCAGCTAAGTTTCTACATGGCACAAGTGCTATTATAATTTAATGAGACTGAGTCCCCAAGCGAGAGACTGCCTCCACTCAGGTTGGCTCCTCGTGAGACTTCAGAAATAATTCGTTTTAATGAATCATCGTTGGTGAAATGACTACATGCACTCATCCAGGCTGCAAGGCCGAGATCTGACACACTGTTCCTCAAATGACTACTTCACTGGCGGAGTTATTTCAACACAAACTGAAGATATTGACAGAGCAGAAATAAAAGGGGTTCTTGAAGATTATGTGTGTTTGTGTCTTAAAAAAAGACGAAGCAAAACGTTGGAGAGATTTTTCACGCAATTCAGTGGCTTTAAAATTAAAAATACATTTCTCACCACTTACACAAAACATAGTTTAAGGCAAACTATAAGGTTTAGGTTGGCTTTTATTCCCTATACATCTTCTATAAGTAAACAAGTGCTTATTTTCTATTGGAATTACCTTTACATAATTGATTTTGCTGCTGGGTGACATCTTCAGTGTCCTTCAGCTGTACAGATTAAGAATTATGTACCCACTGTTGCAAAAACATATTCATTCATTTCAGGTTTTTTTGGTCAGTAAGAGAGAGAGAAAAACATTCAATCAAATAACTGAGCTGGGCTCTAACTGACTCTTTTCCTTCCTAGATTTGTCCTTTGGTCAACAACATCCCTTTCTGTTTCATTATTTATTTGATGTATGTGTTTGATAAACAAGTAAAGTAAATGTCACCATTTAAAATGTCACGTTCTCAAGACAACGTGCTACTGGCTTACATCTGCTGAGGAGGTGATTGGTGACATGGAAACTAGGTGAGCACAATCACAGAATGCAGTGCAGCTCAGTGAGGCACTAACGAAGAAGCTGAGGGGAATGTCTAATTCACACAGAAGTGAATGAGCTGACGTGTAACGGGACACAAAAGGATCTTATAAAAGTGACACACTAAAATAGAAACCCTAAACTAGAGGCACAAAGAGCATAAAACAAGAATGAACTACGAATCTGAAAACCAAGGCATACTGTATATATATAATAATGTAGTATAGAAATAATCACAACTTACGATGAGCTAAATACAAAACCAGAGTGAATAACAAAACTCAAACACGTATGATTCATGACATAATCCATTACAAAGTTCCACCAGTGATGGAATCTCACTTATCATCTTTGGGAGGATTAGAAACAAGGTTTTCCTCAGGGAATAGAGGAGAATTGCAGGACAGAGTGAAATATTGAGGTCAGAGTCTGGACAATAACCATGAGTTCTTGTTTAAATACTGAATACTATTTGGCAGTCAAGCCAGAAAAAACCCTTTTCTATCCTACTATCGTAAATGCAAAAGTTGGCTAAACTCCACCGAGACATTAACTAGAAATGTTGGACAATAAATACATGGCGTGGAATAAATGAACCCATGGAAAACTACGCCCACTGCTGAGCATGGTGGAGGATATACCATGAGGTCGGCATGCTGAGACCCTGGTGTACTTCATTAAAAACGCTTTGAAATGTTGGAACATTTCAAAACAATATCTATTGGAAACACTGGATGTATTTAGTTTTTCAGCAGGATAATAATCCTCTAATATCCTTCAATACATTGTAAAGGGATATTTAGAGATTATTATTATACAGTGGGCCTACTAATAATTTTTGCATGTTCTTCAATATAAAAGCATCATCTTTTAATTTCAGATTTTTTAATGAGTGTAAACAAATTAAAGGTCTAAAATCTTCAGGTTTTTTTTTTGTTTTTTTTTACAAGTAATCTTGAAAAATACATTTTATCACTAACAAACAACATACACATAGAAAGATATTTAAATATATGCTACATTGAAATGACTGTATAATTAATCTTAGTTGGAAAAAGCATTCAGTAGATGTTATCCTGTCACTATTTAAACAAAGATAGCCAAAAAAAAAAGCCCCAAAACATCTGTGTTTTTAAAACAACAAATACATAAAACATAAACAATTTAGATGTGATAACTTAAAAAGTACACATTTTTCTCTGAGTTCCACTTTTTCTGCTTTTATTCCTCGGCCAATGCCATCGTTTTCCCTCTCCGTCTCTCTTGCCCTTTAGTGTCAGTTCTCTGTTCTGGCATTTAGGAGACAAATGCTACTGTGTCACACCTTGTCACTCATACCTCACACACCCTCTCTCGCACACACCTACATTTGTGGGGCTTAAATGCTAGAGTGTCAGCAGGCCTGTCAAAGTGAGCGTCACTGTGTGGGCACCTCTTGGTCGGGCAGGACACACACGCTGACATGCACAGACATATGCAGACAGTGACAGAAATAACACAGAAGCATGCAGAGACACATGGCCAGACACAGCGAGAGAGGGAAATTAACAATATGCAAACAAGTAGCCCACCATGGGCTGTTGACACTTAGACAATGGAAACACAATTACTCCTGCTCTCAATCAAGCACACATACAAATACTAAACAGCATGAAGTGAGAAAAAGATTAAACCCCCCGTTTGTGTTTGGGACTAAAAGTATAGGATGACAGAACTTGGCAGCAGATGAGGTTTGGTACCAGAGTGATGTATGGAAAGCCTCCGCTATTACTTCACACTAGACAGTTTAAACCATCCTGCTTTGAGTAATAGCTGCCCTACTTGCTTCCACTTTCTCCAAGTTTATGCTCCTCACTTTTTTTCTTTTCTGTTTCTTCAAAGAGACATTATGTTTTGTTCAGCTTTTCTACAGCCACCATATAATTTTTCACATGAGTTTACTAAAATTGACCGTATCCCTTTTTATCAGCTGTAACATTCAAAAGCTTCCAAGGTAACTTATAACCCTTGGATTTTTCCACATTTTGTCATGTCACGACCGCAAACTTTGATGTATTTTATTGGGATGTTATACGATAGATCAACAAAAAACTAGTGCATGACTGTGAAGCAAAAGAACCAGGATAGATGTTTTTTTTATACTTCCTACAAAAAAAAAGTCTGAAAAGTTTGGCTCTCTTGTATTCAAGCCTTCTGAGTCAATACTAGAACCACAATTTACTGCAATTACAGCTACGCTTGTAACATCTTTGACCATTTGATTTGATTTGTCATGTTGTGGGTCAATTCCATCTACACAAAAACGTAGATGGAATTGATTTGCTATCTGAAAATCTCAAAAATTGTCTGGTAGATTATCAGTAGGTTAGGTGGACTGGCAACAGCAAAGTGTCTAATTATTGTAATACCGTGCAATGGAATGAGACTGAATTTCTGTAGTTTACAAATATGAGCTACGAAAAAAAACAAAAAACATGTTCAAATCTCAGTCAGTCTAATTAGTCAACAAAAATTGGTTTTGTAACTTGTCACCATAATTAATTTAACCTGACTACAAGCACAGCTGGAATGTCTTGGGGACAACTCACTTTGCATCTGGAACACTGAGAAACGCTCCCTTAAGGTCAGAGAAATGAAAAAGAAAAGGTTTATCAGTGTTTCACTAAAATTATTATGAAATGCAAACAAACCTTTTAACCAACTGCGGTCCCACCATGTTGATAAATCTTAGTTCCCACTCAGTCAGACATGACTGCTATGGGGAACAGTTTCTTTAGAATCAGGTTCTATCTAATTTCTCTTTAAGTATAAGACAGTGTCTAACCCTAAGCCTAAACTTAGTTAACACATAATACACAACATGCCTCTAAACCTAGAAGTTCAGTACAACTGGGGGGGAAAAGGTGAGGAACAGGAGAATGTCCTCATTTTCCAAAAAAGGAAGCATGTTTTTATTTATATAACACCTTTTTTTTATGAAAGTAGTTCTAGATTATCCTGATTTCATTGTAAATGAGTGTCTTAAAAGTACTTTATGTTTGGCATCATTTCATTAATTTTATTTAATTTCACAAATAAAAATCACAAAGTACCTCACAGATATGTTGGTTAATCGTGATTTTTGAAACTTTATATCTAGTACTAGTACTAACAGACACACAAACACACACAAAGGTAGAGTGTGACCAGTTGGCATATGCGACCTGACAGCTTTTAGTGACCAGGTAAGAGAGGGAATCCATGCAGCGAGGTGGAAGGAAATGCAGTTCTGACTTTGTAAAGAAAGTCAGAGAAAGGCATTTTAACTGAGTTTAACATCACACACAACTTTCAAAACTACACACAATGAAAAAAAGTGCGAATGTGCATCTGGGCATCATAAATTGTGTTTGTGCATGGAGGGAGGGATGACCCTGCATTTAGAAGTAGGCAGCAGGTAAATTGAGGTCAGGAGAAGTCAACGGAAAAGCGAGACAAAAGTCCCACACAGACACACAGGTACACACACAGAAACGTCCACACAGACGTAAATCTATAATTATAAACTGCGGTTGGGTTAGTTTATTTGCTCAGCATATTTTAGAGTGGTTTAGTCAGAAGATCGTTCTTCATTTTTTGTGTGTGTTTGCGTTTTATTATTTTCCTTGTGTGTGCACTCAGTTTGTCAGAAAACAAAAAACAGGTTTTGTTTTAGCAGAAAAAAATATTTGGGACACTAGAATTTTTGTAATTATATCTGGCAAACTGCAAACAGGGCTTCTTGTGGCTTTCTTCCAACAATAACTTTCTTCTTTCAACTTTCCACAGAAGCAAGATTTATGAGGTGTATGACTAATAGTTGGCCTGTGAAGAGACTCTCCTACCAGAGCTGTGGACTTCTGCAACTCCTCCAGAGTTACCATTGACCTTTGCTTCTGTTATTAATGCACTCCTTGCTTGCCTATCATTTTAGATGGCTGTCACTCCTTGGTAGTTGTGCAGTTGTACTGCTGTCCATTTTCAGATCATGAATTGGACATTACTCTCTGAGATGTCCGAAGCTTTTGTAACCTAACTGCTTTAAACTTCTCCAAACCGCTCTCTTTGACTAGTCTGTTCCCTGCTTTTCAAAATGCAGTTTGTTCTCTAATGTTGTCCAAGAAACCATATCAATGTAGATCAATGCATATTAATGCATGTGATAATGACCCATTCAACATCAAGATCTAAATACAAAAAGAACCTGTAATAGGATTGCAAAATTGATGTTCACACATGTTCTCCAGTTAGTCTGATTGAGTTTCTATTTGAAATTTGTGCCTAGTTGTGATCTGGATAATGTGTGCCAAACGTTTTGATATTAATTGTAAAAAACAATTGAAAACCATGGATCCTTGTTATGACACTCAACAATAATGATACTTTGTGGTCTGTCAGATAAATTCATATTAAATACATTGAGGTTTATGGCTCCAAAGTGATAAAATAAAAATAAAATAAACACAAAAGTTACTGAAGATTAGGTCTGTGTCTGCAGTTTTATTACCTCAACATTTTTATTAAAGACTGCAGTGCTGCTCTTTGCTTTTGTACTTTCTACACCTGTTTGTTTTAAAAACAATAAAAATGTAAATGTGCGCTCAAGTAAGGCAGCACTGGAAAAAACGTAACTCAAAGTTGTGGGAATCCAATAATGTCGGGACAATTAGTGAACTGCTCTACTGCAGAATGCGTCGGGTTTAAGGAGGTTTCCGGCTATCCCGCACAAAATTATTGCCAACATGGATATTAAACCCTGTGTTTCTGTCACACACTTACTCTTTTAAGATATTTTTTCATGTTTTTTCACTAGTAAATGATCTCTTCACTGATAAGGAGGTGGTAATTAACCTGCATGTTGTACCTTCTCTTATAAATCACTGCATCATTTAACTGCATGTCATTGTTATGATCAATTCCAGGATATCTTGTCTCTGCAGCAGTGACTTGTTTTTATGCCTTCTCTCTGTCTCTCCTACCTATAAATCGATAAAAGCCATCAGTATGTGTGTTATAAATGATGCCATCTCAAACTATGGTAATAAATACACTCTTGGGTTCACCAATAATATCTATTTTCATTTGTCAGGTGTGGAAAAATAAACTTTTGACCCTCTGGTTATTTATTTATTTTTTTCACATTTGTTGTCACACTTTAAGCACCATGAAGAACTGCCTTAATACCGAGTCCTGCAGAAAGAAACATTCAAAGTTTGAAAGGGCAAAATAAAAAGTCATAAGAGCTCTGATAAACACCTGGAGGAAGAGATTGGATGGAGATGTTGTGCATCGACCGGCACTTGAGCTTCAGCACAACACATAAAAACTCAACGGTGGCAATCGTGCAGCTGGGAAGAGAAGGAAGGGGAGTTGACAAGATAAAAGACCAAAACAATAGATACAGAGGAGGGTTTGCTGGGCAATCCAATGAAACAAAGATGGATCGGAGTTTTACAAGCAGGAGTAGGGATACAATGTCATAGAAAGAGCACAGATGTGACCATAAACATAAGAAACAACAATTGTTATGGGACTGTCACTTTGGGGGTAAACCTGGTAACACAAACTGCTAGTGTGTGCAGAAGAAATCAAAATAAAAGTCAGCATCGGTCCCATTCAAACCCACACTGCCGACGTTCTAAGCCACTAAAAAGAAAAACTGAGCAACAAAAGAATCCATCAGCTGAAATGTGACCTACTGCTTACACAATTACAAAAAAATCTTTGACTTGTGGATGGTGTTTTTTCTTTCCCAGTCTCTCTTATCATCCGTAGTCTTGCCATGCTACATCCCTGTCATCTACTATACAGTGTACAAATATATAATTTAGATGGTGCTGGAGTTTATGGCTGTTCTTAAACTTTTTGCAGGGCTCTAAACTTTCGCCTTTGTTCAAAAAATGCTGAACGATTGTGAGGGAATCAAACAGAAAGTAGACTTTGTTTTTTAGTCTTTATGTGCTCAGTGCAATCCCTTGCTCTTTACTTTCACACCTGTATTTATGATGTGAATTAGTGACTCTAACGCTAGCCCTAATAAATCTACACTTTCTTTCCTCTCAGCTGGCATCTGGTTTTCAAAAGGCAAACCAGAAGTTGGTGCCCTGTCAGGTAGGAAACAAAAACACACACATGACCACGCCAAGGCATGTAAACAAGCACAAATACTTTTTAGGTTACTATAAAAACAACGAATCAGTGTGAGCAGATTTGACTTGCATAAATGTATTGTGCATGCTCACCTGTGCACACCACTAAATGTCTAGATTTAAGTGAATGCCAAGAGGCTCATAAATTCATCATTTGAGTTTTTAAACTGACGTAACTTTTTGGTGGCGGCGGTGTGTGTGTAAAACCATTTAGCTTCAGACCTGTAATTGCGGCACTGCTGGAAAAGTAATTTCTCCATGCAGGTGCAATGAGGCAGAAACGAATCAGAGCAACAGTAATTACCAAAGGACACACACATATGTGTCCGTTACTTCCACATACCGATGCCTGTGTTTGACACATGCTGATGCCCTGAGGGTCATTATGTGGGTTTTTATGGTCACATACGCAAAAAGTCCTGCTAAGGTGTGCAGGCTTGCAGCATTGCTAAAGCAGCATTTTGCTCATAAAGTCTATTTCCATTGTTGTGTTGTGATGAATGGGGCTCAGGTGAAGTCAATGAGATAGCACATCGCCATTATTCAATCCAACACACACACACACGCACCCCTACAAGCATGGTCACACATACTGACATGCACAGAGTGCAGTTCATAACTCAAGACTTTTGCATGCGCACAAGTTGAGATACACACTCACATTTGTGCACAGAGTCAATGAGACCTCTGTGACCATAATTTACTGTAAAGATAAATGCCCAGTGTGCATTCTCCATGAAGCTCTGGGTTTGTGCTTTGGGTTTGTGTTTTAATGTTTGTGTTACAAAATGTGAGAGGAACTTGCTGTGTTTCCCAGTCAAGGATATGTCAGCATATCATTTATGTTAAAGTTTTGTTTTATTGAGAAATGCATTTCATTTACTTTGTTTGGCTTAGGTGTTAGTCTGGTTTCAGAACCTTTTTTGGATTAGATTAGATTTATTGTCATTGCATAGCAGTTTTAGCAGTGCAACAAGATCAATTAATTAACTTCCTGATTCCCTTAAAGATATAATAATGTTATGGTTTTATGTACACTTTTTGATAACATGTATTATACACTGTGCTGTTGCAGCATATGATTTATATAAAGACTTATTATAAATGAAAACTATGTTGACAAACATAAAAAGTCCTTATTATTTACAACTGAATAAATTGTTCTTATCTACCAAATTTTTATTCCAGTGGGAAATCAAATTAATTCTAATTATAATATGTTATATAATATTATATAATTATGTAGTTATAATTCCCAAATGCTAAAATTGTTCTTTTTAGTTATTTAGTTAAAACTTTTAAACTTAGTGCAATTCATTTAGTTTTGTTTATTTTTGGTGTTATATTTTTCAGTTAAATGACAAAGCAAATTACATTTTTAAACCAGCACAGAAATATGGCTATTTTACGATTATTTTGCAAATTAAGGTCAGACTTATTTATGATTTTAAAACAGGAAAATCTGCAAATGCATTTGTATTTGCATCCATTTGTGGAAACTTTACTTTGTGATTGTAAGTAAATAAAAACTATTCAAATACATGAAAAGATAAGTGGTTTGTGTTTTTATGTTTCTGGCTTTGTTGAAAGAGGAAATTGCTTAAAATTTCCCCAAACTACAACATCCTGTCCTTAACCAAGCTGCTTGACACAAGGAGAGAGCGCCAAATGTTTCAACACAACATTACTTCCCACTTCTTTTGGAGCCCTATAAGTCAAACTTTGTGAACTGTAAAACGGAAAGCAATAGATTAGATGGTGATAAGTTATCGTTTTTTGACCATACTGAAATACATAAATGCACACAACACAAATACTTCAATTCAATTTGTTTCTTACTGAGGATATGTGGTTATTTTTTCATACACACTAAGATTGTTTAGTTTATTGATCCAGTGAGAAATCTTGTTCCTGGGCTTAATGGTGCTGTAGATCCAACTTAATTACAAAACTGCACTTAAATAAATCCATCACCCCCCACAAATTTCACATCATAATAAAGATGCATATAACCCTCATGCCAGGTATAAATCTCTCTCCCACTGCAAAAATCCATTCAGGGGGATGCTTGCAGGACTTCTCTTGTTGTTGGTTTTAATGCAGCTATATTATAAGCATCCATTTGGGAAAACAGAGTTTAAGAAAGAAAACAAGGTCGTCCTGCTTCACCCGGGCGCTCTGGAACACATGTAACTTGATTTTTTGTTGCTGTTGTTGAACTCTTGCACTCCTACAGAGAATGATAGCACACTCTCTGATGCAGAGGTGAAGCGTAGTCGGTTGTTCAGGGTCAAAGGTCCAGAAACAGAGGCTGTTAATCATGCTTCTGCGCTGGCATCTCTTCATTTTCCACCACTTATTAAGTCTCTCTGGCAGTTTATGCCTTTTTAGAGGATAAACTTTATTGCCTCTTTAGGGAAATACTTGTTCAAATGCAATAAAAAGGAGACACAATGAATTATACAGCAATTTAAACCAACTCATCACTCCCACTTGTGTATGAATCACATGCTCTAGCCAATGCATGGCCTCAAACACACAAAGAAGAAATTAAACCTCCAAAGACTCAGGCTTTCAAAGAAAATCTAAAACATAATCTCTGCTAACCTTCCTTTTGAAAATTCCTGTGATATTTCAATAAACACAGCAGAAATTAAATTTCATATCTCAGAAAAGGGTTCAAATTTAAATAAATAAAATCACCTCTTTCTCAAACAACAGCCAAACTATTTAAGGTAGATCTTTGAAATTTAACATGTTCTAGTTGGTGTCTAATTCATCAAATCAGAATGTATTTGTAAAAATATACATCTATCAATCTTCTTCTACAGATTCAGCAGCAATTACTGTTCAGATGGAAATGTCTGTCCTCATTCCTGCTACATGACATTTACCCACTGCCAAGAAAAGCCAAGACCCACTTCCACAAGTAAGTTATATTAAGGCCATAAATAAAGAGTTTTCTCAATATTGTCATCTGTGGTATTTTAATAACATGTAAAGAGACTGTTGCATATTAACTCTGGTCTTTGTCACCGTGTTTATCCCATAGTGACATCTAAAATATATGTTTTATGTAAAATATACTTTTACTCGTATTGTGGCCTAAAATTGAAACGGGAAATGTCTGACGGTCTGTGATTATTGTGTTTTAGGTTAGGAAGGACACAAGTGCGGATATACCGTGCGTTAAAACAGAGTACCTTCATGAATAGGAGAAAAAAACAAAAGAAAGCTGCAGGAGTAAGTCACGGGACACAGGTAGTTAAGCAGAAAAATTCAGCACTAAATAGTGGCTTAGATATTGATGGAGTGATGGGAAAAGTGACATAGGAGCCATATGAACTAATCAGAGAAAATGTGGTACAACTGTGGCAGGAAGAAAGCAGTGAACTTAAGAAAGGGAGACTGAACTAAGAATCAAAAGGATCTATTATAGTCTACGGGGCAATGACTAAAACAGATCAAAGAGAAATCAGTCTAAGTGCACAAACATCAAAACACAAGTATGAACTAACAAACAGAAGGGAACAAACCTATATGGCCAAATCTTACTAACAATAATGAACAGAGAAAATCGTTGAATGTGCCAAGACCTATTGAACAGAAATGAACAACAAGGAAATGATTAAAACACAAACACCTGTGGATTGTGATAATTGTTTTAATTTAAAACAGCCTGTTAATTTACTCCAAGTCGTTGATCATTTTGAGCAAACTTTTAATTCATGGCCTGCTTTTTCTAGAATTTGCTTAACTGAAATAAAAATTTAAGAAATGAATCAGACATCAAATTCAAGTCACAGAGGTTGGCCTGCAAAATGCTCTCAATCTACTTGAATTCTCTCATACAAGCTTGTGCCAAGATCCGGTCACTGTGGTCATCAAGGGACTGTTGCTAATGATCAAGACAATCCAGACTGATGTTTCACGATGGTGGATCAGCTTACCAAGTGCTACCAGAACAGGGACATCTCTGACTCTTAAAGAGTCGGTTGGATCTTCAGAGCTCATCTTCTACACTGTACCTCCAGAACCTCGCTACTGCATCTACTCTGCAATTCCCCCTGCTTGTATTTTATTTATACTATCACACCCACCACCTCTGACTGAACCTGACTTCCTTCTATGTAGCTTATTGTTAGCTTCAATAAAAACTGTACTGCTCTCTCCTAATTTGTAAGTCATGTTTGTCATGCATAAACATGACGAGTCGTTAAGAATTAACAATGATGGGTAAATTTAGCACGCTGCATTATAATAGGCAGCGAATTAGTAGTTATTTTGTCTTCCTTACCTATTTTCTTGTAAGTACACACTCTAGAACATTCCTGCATGTTTAAATTTTAAAAATGTCAGCTTGAAAGTTAGACGTTAGCATGTTAAACGTTTTCCAAAAACAAGTCAATCTATTTTCTGATGCACTAAACTTTGCTCTACAAAGCAAAGCAGGTCTTACGGTGGTAAGAATTGTGCCATCCCTGTTAATCTGAAAATCAAGGCTTCAAGTCATCACTCGAATCTTTTGACAATTATGTTTGCCCTGTTACGTCTAGGAGTGTGTATGTTTTCAGTGGCTTTTGTTCCAGGAGGACCATTTCTAGAAAGCTCCACTTGCACTTGACAACATAGCAGACTCCCTCCTGATTACATCCACAACGGCCAGTTTAACATGTCACAGTTAACGCTGGTCTTCAGTAACAATTATGTTCCCTGATAGACCCCCTCATTATGCAATCATTGTTCACTCATGCGGAAACACAAGCACACTACACGGCAGCACCTGTGTGTGGTTTCTGGAAGCTTGCCGTTGTTCAGAAATCAGGGATGTGACAGACGACACAACAATGTGATTTTTCCTAACTGTGCTGCCTTAAAGGACGTTGATTTATTTTACTGCTTCCTTCTTTAGTCTAATGTCAACAAGCGGACAAAGTAAAAAAAGAAAGTTCTGGTGTTTTAACGTATAAATGATCCTGTTTTCCACTGGTCATAAACAAATAATTCAAAAAAATCTGCACATGGCAGATATGTAGAATTAATAATGTGTAGAAAACAAAGATTGGGCCAAAATGGAAAACTTGTGAAGAATTAATTACAACTAAAACCCCTAGAAATTATCAAATATGCTCAGAGATAAACCTAAAAATACAAAAAGAAAATGACTGAGCATGATTTATGGTGGGATATTTTTCATATCAATAAAAAGCGCTTTAGATAATGAGTTTTAATTGTAAAACGAGGCTTTAAAGCCAGTCATCAAACCATCTGCCACTTCAAACCCAACAGGTGACGAATCATTTTCAAAGAAGTTCAAAAAGAGTCTTTGGGATTGTTTCTGGGACATAATAAATGTGTTAATAAAGGTTTTGTTTTCAAAATTGTCATTAGGTGGAAGGACTGCAATAGCAATTTTTAACCAAAGTTCCACTTTCCACACTTTGGCTTTCTTATTCTTTTTCTCTGTTATTTCAAGGAATCCTGAGTTCAGACCTTTTCTAGCCCAACTATCACTCTACCCTATTTCACATGTGTCTGTTTTCCCCTTTGACTGGCTCTTCTTGCTTGTCCATTCAAATCTGAAACCCATCAGTACCAAAAACACACACCTCACATCATTGGAGAGGGAAACAAATTATTCCAGGCCAACAGAAGTGTTTTGTTTGGTTCACCCTTGTTTGCTTTTTATTTCTCTCCTTTTTGTTCTCTTTGCCTCCCTCCACTCCTCTCACTCTCCAACAGATGGTGTTGGGGATATGGGTTCCTGGTGGGGTTTCTGGTGGTGCTCCTACAGCTTTCCACCAGATGGCGCCAGAGGTGGCTCCTCCTGGCGGGGCGTGCCGGTATCAGGCGCACCTGAACCACATCTTCTCATCATCTCGGGAGTTCAAGAGGAGCTGACTGCCGTTTCTCCGACGCCTGAGTGTTTGCCAACAATGGTAGTCAGACCCTCCTAGTATAGCTACTCCTGGATTCCTAAGAAATCTCGAGTGATTCCTGTTGTTGTTTTTTTTTTCCTTCTCTCCAGGTGTTTTCAGCCAGACGCTGAGTTTCCTCCGTGAGAGGTTTTTTCTCCCCTGGTTTTCCCTGTACCTACCTTCTCGTGACGCCGTGGAAGTTACCCACTGGTTGCCCGAGCTCCTTCCCTGTTTTCCTCAAGTGGACCAAGCCGTTTTCCTGAGGAATCTGACGTGCAGTCGAACCGCTCCTCTGTCTCCCACCGCCTGAACTTACCTGTCCGCCCTCCACCACAGCCTCTTCCGCGCCAGCTCACCCGAGCTACGGTCAAAGAAGAACCCCGTCCGATCGGAACCCAACCCGGCAGATTTCCCTCCCCAATCTGAACCGCCAACTCCACAAGTAAGACCAGTTCTGTTACGAATCTGTGTTTCCATTTTCCCACATCCTTGAACTCATCATCTCTCTCTCTACTGCCACCGTAGTGAGCCGCCTTTTTCCAGAGCTGCCTCCAGAGTGCCGTGTCCTTTCAAGACAACCCTTATCTGAATCTGCAATAAATATTATTACTGATCTTTTGTCTACTCTGTGGTGTTCTGCATGTGGGCAAAAAGAGTTGATTCCAACATGACAGATGGGTATTTTAATGAAATCAGTCTTGCCTGTTCCCATCTGTGTGAGAAATGAATTTCACCATTTTTTTAAATGAGGAAATTTAGAATGAGACGACCATGAAACCAGGAAACCCCTGCACCAAGTTTCTTTTTTTTTTCCCCTCTCTGACCTACTAACTCTTGTATCCATAAGATTTCATTGGGTTTGTTTCTCTATAAGTTTGTCTGTCAAACCTATTGACTGTTTCTTTTAGCACAAAGACTGTATCTAAGCTATCTAAAATAATTTAATTAATAGTGTTTATAAAAAGTTATTATTATTATTAGGAAGATAGCATGAAAACAGAACGTTTCATAATATTTCTCAAAATTGAAAAGTTTTATTTGAAGTTTTTTTTTAGCAACAAGTTGCATAACTGTTGAGTTGTATATATATTAGGCCTTGTTTATTTATAATTGGCTATATTAGAAATACTTCAATCTGTCACTTCTGTTCATAAAACACCTTTATGATTTGCTTTGACAGACATATGAACTTATGTAACACGTTGGACCATCCTTTGCAGCTACAACAGCTTTAGCTTTTCAAAAAATGCTTTCCAGTTCAGGAGTTGATTTATGTAAATTTTTGACCTTTTCTCCACCAGAGCATTTTTTTAGGTCAGACACCGATGTTGGGTGAGAAAGCCTGGCTCACAGTCTCTGTTCTAACTCATGACTGTAATGTTCTTCTGGGTTTTTAGGATTTCATGCAGATGACATTCACCCATGTCTTTATGTACCTTGCCTTGTGGATTAGTAAATAGATAGAGGCCATGCACAAATTGTTCCCACAGAGTTGGGAGAATGGAATTGTCCAAAATGTCTTGGTAATTTAAGCATTAAGAGGTTTTCTTTTTTTATTGACACTAAGGAGGGTAGCCCAATATTACCCTCTGCGTAAAACTTTACACTTGACACAATGCAAGTCAGGAAAGTCCTGTTAACTCCCAAACACTGACTCATTCATTGGACTATCAGTCAGAAAGGCATTTATCCCTTCAGAGAACATTTCTCCTCTTCACTTAAGTGTGGTGACAGCATGCTTTACACCACTGACTCCAATGCTTTCTTTTTATAAGGCTACTAATAGTTGACTTTGGAATACTAAGTAGCCAGAAAATTTCACAACTGAATGCATTGCTACTGTGATCAACCCATGCTTTGACAAATGTTTGTAGAAGCAGTCTGAATGCCAAGGCTCTGGCTTTTATGCTCCACCATTTTTTACACACTTTGGGGCCTTAGAAGTGGTCAAATTAATTTTAATGACTTTAAAGAATGAATAATTTTTGCAGTACTTATAGTTTTTACAAACCAATCTTATAAGGAACCAACTGGCGAAAATTACTTTAAAATGTATAAAGAGACTTGCACTATAAACATGATCATCAATATTTTACCTCAAAATTGTCTGCTTGACAAGATAAGAACTAACCATTACAAAATATGTTTCAGGCTGAATGACTTTGCTGTTTTTTATTTATTTTTTTAGTCTGGCGAGTTATTTCTATGCTCTGACGCTACAGTTTAAAGATATCTTGCAGCTTCATTCAATGAAGCAGGTTTATTCACAATTATAATCTGGCGGGCAACAGTTAAAAATCTCTGGGACAAACATTATGTGTGTAAGAGCCACGCACCTATTCATATCTTTGCAGCAATAAAAAGTGGTAGAAAATCATTTGCATTTGACAAACACAGTGGTTTTGAAATTATTGATTGACATGCTAATGAAGCTGTAAGACTTCCTTTCTGCTAGATGTCTGAGAAAAATATTGCTAGCTTCAGGAAAATCTTGCAAAAGTTGCAGGAAAAAAATATCTCAAAATGCAAAGCAGAATTTGGTGCAAAATACGCTTTTTTCCCCTGCAGCATGTTTACTGTCAGATGTCTGGGAGAACTATCTTTAAGCTTGATTAAATATTTTCTGGTAGTAATTATTTTTCATCTAAACAGCATTACTTTCCCTCATTAAATCTGATGACAGAAAATACTTCAATCAAAACAGTCCCACTGGAATACATCAATTTTCCATATTCACTTGCTCCTTTTGGAGAGGAGTAAGCTGGACATGGTGATGAACAGGTCCATCACAAGGCCAACAGACAGACACTTCAGGCAAACAACCATACATGTGTGAGTCACATCCAACTACAACTAAGACTTACAAATTAACCTCCATGACTTTGTAGGGTTGTGAGAAAACCAATGCATCCTTGTTGCTGACATTCAAACATCTTGCTAACATGCATCTATCAATGAACTGCATGAACTTAAAAATCAAACTAACTAAATAAGTTTAATCTATAAAATTAAGAATTTCAAGTCTAATGGATTTGATGAAGCAGAGTGCTTAAGAATGTATGTCCTCAAAACAAGATAGGGAGCAGTAAAGGATATCTAATCTATAGAGTTTCTATAGAGTTTCTACATTATGAGACTTTGGCACACAATTTCAGAAACACACAACATGGACTACATCATCAAGTTCATCACCAACCCATTTGCTCCCCTTGACACCCTGAAACTGTAGCTGTCACATTGCAGGATGTAATTTCCTTGCTAAATGGAGTGGATGTGGAAATAACTGAAGTGCAGTGACATTGGCACTCATGTCAGGTCAGGGGACGGCTACTGTTAGGGACAGTAACTCTCCTCCTGTGTACTGAAGGTCAAAGCTTAGTTTGGCTCCAGCTAACTCTGTGAGATGGCCTTTTCACAGATGAAATAATCAAAACACAGAACAAAATTAGTTTGATTGACAGGCGTTTCTATCACTAAGAGTCTGTGTCTCCACCCGTGAGCTGTATTCACCTCTCTCTGTGAAGTTGTGGTTTGTTGTAAGGTTGCGGAGAAGTTTCTGACCCACAGGACCTGCTCTAAATGTTGAGGCGAGCTGTCGGCTAATCTTGGAAAAGGTAAGTGAGGATTGCGTAACAGAATTAGTTCTCTGAGCACTTCCACAAACTGCAGATTCATAAAGTCTCAAAATAAGGTCGGAGAAAGAAATGTTGACTCTTTGTGACATGGGATTTTTCATTTGTGAGAAACATATGGTGAGTGTTGTCTTTTAATAAGAGAGTGTATTTGCTTGTACACATGCATGTGTCGCCGTGAAGCACTGTGCACCCTCCCCACCTCTTGTTTTTTAATAGGACTGTTTTTGCCACCTGTGAGCCAGGCAGTGTGTGTTTTCTTAGGTGTGTTTTCAGAGAAGGAAGCTGTCAGACATGAAGTCTAACGTCACCTACGTTTCACATTTGTGCATACAAACACACACATATGTGCACGCACATGCACGCATGTACGTTGGCAGGTTAAAGCAGTTAGCTACGCAGAAAACAGAGAACTCATTCAGACACACTGCACCTGCTTTTGAAACAGCTTAACAAGCAATTACTCTGGCAGAGAGAAATCTGCACTGCAGGACACACTCGCACAACAGCAGCAAAACTCAATTCCAGGCAGACTATTGGGAAGGAGCCAGGATAGTTACTGATATTACTAGCAAAGTGAAATAGAGAAACAGGGAGTATGGAATAGAGAGAGGATTAAGTAGTGAAAGAAATGGATCCTAAACATCTAATTATAACTGAGAGGTTGTGATCTGGCACATCACCTTTGAACATGTGTCCGTGTGTGTGTGTGTGTGTGTGTGTGTGTGTGTAGGCCAGAAATAGATGGTGAATCTGTTATTTACTCGTTGAAGCAGGAATTTAAATTTGCAAATCTTGGAGTGTTACAGCAAGATCGAATAGGTCATAGTTAGCTGCACTCAAAGATGATTAGTCATAAATATACATGAGTCAAGGCATAGACAGACAGATAGATAGATAGATAGATAGATAGATAGATAGATAGATAGATAGATAGATAGATAGATAGATAGATAGATAGATAGATAAAATGTTTCTTTAGCCTTTAGCAGGATTGGAGTTTAACCCTACATGCTATAGGACAAACATTATGCAAATAATTGTCACTGTAAAACATTGCATTGATGTTTCAGCAAAGAACTTAATTAGATCTCAGGGTTCTTCAGAAGCTCTATAAAACCTATCTGCCGTCAAACTGCGAGAAGTGTCAGTATGTGCTAATTTGCATGTTTACATTTCTAATGCACAGTAACATTCCTGTTAGTTGTTTCAGGCCTCCTGTGGCTTATTTGGTAAATAAATAACAGTTGTGAAAGTTTGATGGGGCAAAACAAGCTGTAGCACAATTTAGACATCATAAATTTTCTCAGATGCATGAGTATCTTAATGACGCTTACTCAAAAGAACTCAACTCTTGTCAATACACTTTTTATGCCTAATATTTTGTACATTACATATGAAAAAAAATTAAGCAATCCAGTCGGTTTTGTGAATAAATGACAGCCTTATGTCAGACCAACTGAGGCACGATTCCAAGTTTTATCATACGTTCTGGTGTGAGAGAGTTGAAGACGATTCCTCCTATGATTTTCTCTCCTCTTCTTTTAAAGATAGCTATAATTATACCAAATCAGGTCCCATAGCTCACTATGTAAACATTTAAGAGGTCTGAACCTTTTGTTATAGATTACAACTTTAATCATCTTAGCAAATTATTTGAGTTTTTCATTCCTGTATCAGAAATCTTGGTTTTCCTCCTTAGAAATAGTGTAAAATAATTGTTGACCAATATGCTCTATGTTGTTTGATTTTTGTTTCTGTTACATTTTGTTAAAAAAAATATTAGTAAGAGGAAAAAAAGAATATACATAAACTCAGATTAAATGCAATTCAGTTTGCTAGAAATGTTTTTAGTGTTAATTTTAAAGATATACATAACTTTGTGTGGGATGGGGGTTGTAATAGAAATTGCTTGATCTTATAATTTGACAGATAAGACATTTGAGAGAAGGATTGTTCATATACATTAGTATTGAATTAACATGGAAAATCAATCCATTACAGTAGATAGACTGAATTTTAGTTGTGATAATTGCTTTTAACTATTTCATAGTGCACAGTTTTGCAGTATTTTGTTTATATTTACACTCTCAGTGACGTTGTTGGTTCACTTGCAGCAAATAGTTGTTCTACTGAAGGCTTTGATAATCCCAAAGAGAGTGAAAGAGGGGGCCAGATAAACAAATTTAGTGACAAGCTAGTGAACTCACTGGAACATTTGGCAGCTCAAAAGGCAGAAATATTTTTGAGTGGGAACAGATGAAAACCAAGTGTTGGGGACTTCAGAATCTGTGCTTATTATGCAAAAAATACAAATCCAATCAGAGGCTGATGTTCCATCCAAGTCTGCAGAGGAATGGTGAAGTAAAGTGGAATTCAGAAATCCAGGATAAGGGGGGCAAGCAAGTCTGGATCTAGCAAAACAGATGCCTTTTAACTTGCTGAGTAATATAATGATAATCTAATATATAGTCAATATTTTTGACAAAACAAAGTAGATGTTCTCTTAAAATCAAGAAAACTAAACGTCACCACACACAAAGCAGCACATTTGGAGGGAGGAAAATCACAATGCAGCCTTTAACAAAACATTCCTCTTCAAATTTTTACAGTTTTTAGAAGGAATGTAATAAGGTGTGCAATCTCTAAATTCACTATTAACATTAATTTTAAAAAGTACCTTTTAGATGACATTGACCATCATGTTGTTATAATCTATAGCTAAGCACCACTTTTGAAGAAAGTAAAGCCTGAGCAAACAGATGTCGGGTAAATAAAGGAATCTCTGCAGCTGATTAGCATTCTGATAGTCCTCTTGAAAGGCTCGGCTTATCTTGTGTCCCTGTGTCATTATGTTCACCAGCTCCACTTTGTCATTTAACAAGTTTCGGGTCAGCGGACTCCAAGCAGGCTTTCCACGCTGCGCACTCATTCAAATTACAGGCGAGGAACATCGACATGAATGATAACCAGCAACATATGCTGTGCTCAGAGACAGCGCAAACAGAAAGTATTAATATCTGTCTGTGCATTTTAAAGGTGCTGCAAAGAGCTCCATTAATTATGCTTTTCAGCAATCTATTCCTCCCATGAATGAACGTCTGTGTTTGTGTTTTTGTGCTTGGGGGATTTTATCAAGGATAATCATAAATGTTTGTGTGTGTGTGGGTGTATGTGTGTCAGTGGGATGAGAACGAATCGTTACTATAACATGAATCATTACTAAATTCTGCCATTACTGCTGCTTCACACACTGAACTTTTAAAGCTGAATTAGAGAAAATGGATTCTGGCCTGTCTCCAGGGGACTAATCTGAAAGCTCCTGTTTTTTATTCCACTTTTTTTGATGCAGCTCCTTTCATATGGCACATTCAACAGGAGTTATGTAAACACAGAAAGATTTGTCTTCCACTTTCAGCAAAGCTGCCACTAACTGCTATGAAATAGATGGTATAAAAAGGCGTTGTTTGTAGGATTAGAAAGTGTGACTGCTCTTGAAAAACCAAGGCATCTGGTTTCAGAGAAGAATTAATCCTCTTAACTTAGTGTGTTTCCACCAGGCTTTGTATGGCGTTATGCACAGCTGACAAAGTAACATTCCCATCTCTCAGTGCAAATTAACAAATGTAAATGTGTTAATCAACGCAAACTGAATTATTATGCAAAATGCTGTAAAATGTATTTGCTTTAGTGACAGATATTTTACTCTTTTACTTGTTTTTTTCAAATTTAACTGTTTCTGATCATCAAACATATTTTAACATCAGGCATAGATAATATGTTTCAAACGATGATTGAATTTATTGGCTGGGAAAAAGATGTTGCCTCCTTCATCTTTGTAGAAATAGTTTAAAACAGCAGTTAAACCTCGTTACAACTAAGTTACATGGACTAGTGTCTCTGAACAGGCAGCATGTGAACCTTTAAGCAGGTGGGTGCCACTCATCTCAGGTAAGAACAGGAAACAATTTAAACAAGCACCACAAAATTGAACAAAAAATTGGTAATTGAAAAATGTGTGATGAACCTCAAACTGAGCTGCAACATTCAGATGACAGATTTATAATTTGATGTAGAGAACACAAAAGCATCTGAGCACTATCGCTGACCATGTTTCTCCACAATTAATTGTGTGATAGTTGCTATAGTGATAGTGTCACAAACCTCAAATCAACTCAACCTGGTTTCTTGAAGACAACAATAATTTCACTGGAGTCCAGTGGTTTCCATAGTCACCAGATCTCGCACTCTGTCTGATGGATGCACAGGTAAGAAATCTGTAGCAACTTTGTGATGCTATCATGTCAATGTGGACCAAAGTCTCAAAAAGATATTTCAGACACCTTGTTAAACTAGCAAAACAAACAAAATGGCTGGTGAGTGCACATTACACATTTTATATTATATTTTTGGTCTCTAAAACAATTCTAGTTTTACTGGCCGTTCCTCCACAGATTTAGTCTCTTGAGGTTCAGTCGTTTCTCCCTGTGGAATCATCTGACTTTGAACAGCCACTGGTGGTAGAAGTATTTCTCTCCTTAAAAGGACTTCAAAGTTTATTTTTGATAAAAGCATGCAGGGCGCTTGTGTCTGGTTCCTGACAGCAGAGTGACAGTGATCAGATGCTTTCAGTCCCACTTTACAACATAACAGATGTCTGTCTTCTTGCACAGCTTTTGAAAAAAGTGGAAATGGATTGTAAATACAGCCTTTTTATCTAGAAGGGATTAACTTGCATGCTGTTCTAACTGCCTACGTCTTTCAAAATGTTCACACTTGTTATTATTTCGAGTCGTTTATCTGATTCTAGGCTGTGTGTGAATTGCATTGAGATCTCTGAATTCTTGTTAAGATCCATTTCTGAACGTTTTTGTTTTTTTTTGCGTATTTTGAGACATACGACTGTTTGGCTTCTCTGTTAAGGCTCTAATCCAGCTGATATTTCTAAACAATCATGTCAGACCTTGTTTATGTGTTTTCCTACATCTACTTGAGTCTCTCACTTTCTCAATCAACAATAGATACAATGCGTCAATGGAAGGTAATGATGTCCACGGTTCAGTATTTGCACAAGATTATCACCTAATCTTGGATATTTCTAGAGAATTTATTCCCAAATTATTCGTGGGTAACTTATGTACTTTAACGAAGCAAGTCAAAAATATTCAAAAAATACTTCAAAGAGAAAATACAACTAAGGAAGGTGAAATACTTAAGTTCAATGTTACTTGACACACTATATGGTGGTATTTTCAAAGCAGCCAATCCAAGAGCACCATTTATTTTACTTTGAGCTGATTGGCTGCACCCTCAAGAGCAGAAATAAAAAAAGAGCTTGGATGCTAGTGTCTGCGGTAGTGACAAGATGGTTTCCTCTGTGTGTATTAATGCACATTAAGGTATTTTTGGTACTTGAGAAGTTTTAATTGCCAGGCTAAAAATGTTTTTACAGAGGGCATTGAGCTATTCACACAAGATTTTTTTTTTCTTATTCACGTGTTGTCATTACAAAAAATCATTTATTTTCTTATTATTTTCTATGGATTCATTTAAACATTGGATCTCTCCAGAACTTGATAACAATTCAGTCACCTTACATGACAGCGCGTGGCGAAGTCTGGAGTTGGAGATCCCACAATTAAATTCTTGTTTACTAGGATTCAAATTAGAATTCTATGCAACACGATAAAAATCAAAACAAAACAATCAACAGCAACAACAAACCAATTAGTAATGGAAAAACTGTCTTTCTTATTTCCAAGCATTTGCAAGAAGCTTTTACTGGACAGAAACTGTTTATTACTCTCTGTGCTAATACAAACACATGTTTATGGGCTCACACACAATGATGCACAGTTTTCCAATCCATGTTCTACCAGCCCTCTCCTTCCGTATAAAGTCCTGAGCGTTCACAAAGGGTGACCAGATCGTTTTCAGAGGCAAAGACCTTCCCATATGGATAAAGAATCTAAACTTATTTCCTTTTGTGGGATTTCAAGCAAAACATCTGCTCATGTGTGTCTGCAAGGTCCCCATGTCTGTCTCTAAGCAAAGCGTGACTGTTGAATCTTCCTTTTAATGAGTTTAATAGTTACATCTTTTCTTCATCAACCATCAACGCTGGTGTTCCCTCACGCGCACACACACCCACCCCATCACGCACACCAAGACCACGTTGGTGTTCCTCGTTATTTACTTCAGCTGGAGGAACATGCCAGTCGGACAAGTGACTGAGCAGATATGTGCATTTGTGTTTACGTGTCTCCTTCCCAGATAAATCTGTTTGGTAATCTGACAGTGGAATTTAATTATGTCATCATAGGAACATGGATTAGATTAAGGGATGTTTAAAAATACTCAATTAGTGTTATTACCGCAACATATGCGAGCTGAAAACAAGGGAGGCAGAAATGCATGAAGAAGAAGAAGCAGAGATTTTAGGGAGGAAGGGGGGGAAATTAAAAAAATGAGGATCAGAAAGATCCAATTTGATCTTTGACCTACTAAAGGTAAAGAAGCAAATATATTTTCACAAGACCAAAGCTGAATGTTTGGAGACCAACATCAGCGGCTCACTGGCGAGAAGCCTTAGTCCATAACACACAACTCAAGACAGATCAAGCAACATGCAAAGATAAAAAAAAAACGAGACAAGAAGGGAGAGAGAAACGAAGAGAAGAAGACTTCAAAGAATCCTTTTATGGAATCTGTTTAGAATTTTAAATCAGCAGTCCAAATCCACCACAACAAAAGATGAAACGATAATCCGATAATCGTTGCATTGTTTCACAAAGACAAAATGTTTCTGAATATATCTATGTGTTTATGTGAGCGAACTATGCTTAAAGCATGATAAAATGTTTCATTTTGGTTTAAGCATGTTTGTTTTTGTTTCTCTTGCTTGTTTTGGTTGGCCCGTTTTCTGGTTATAGAGGGGCATCTGGACATGTGCATGTTGTAGGCAGGAAAACAATAGTTAATGGAAAAAGAGCAATTGTTTGCATGTGTGTTTGTATACACTGTACATATTTTTATATACACATCCATATACAACATGTACTGTACAATCCGACTTTAATTTGCTCATATCCTCACATTTAAAAAGAATATTTGAATCCTCCTAGTTTAATGGAGGGTTTCAGTCCTAAAAGTTCATAATTAGCATAACCTATTTGGCAGTTTGTAACACCGCCACAAAGAAACGCAGGTTCAGCTTTAATTACTTTTTTCTCAAAGATTTAACAAACAATAGGCTTTAACACAGTGGGGGGGAAGTTAACCCTGGTTTTCAGGACCCACAGTCCTTCATGTTTTTGTTGTCTCTCCTTGAGCACAGCTGATTCCAATGATAACATTAGCTGGGGTGTGCCACCAAGTGCGTCACAAGCCTGTTGATCACCCATTTATTCAGGTCTGGTGTGTGGTAAAAGAGAGACACTTAAAACATGCAGGACAGAGGGCCCGAGGACCAACATTAGGAAACACTGCCAAGCAGATAATTAGAGCCCAAAACAACATTAGGCTGCATGTATTTATTAAAATTGATGCAGTTTTTTTTATTGAAAATACCAAGTGTATTATAAATATAATAAGATGTAATTTAATGTGAATAATAAGCACCATTCTGCTTGGGTTCCTGCTCAGATTTATTTATTTTTTTCAGAAAAGATAATCAGAGAAACACCACAAAAGAAAATTATGCTGATCAACATGTGTAACATATAACCAATAACATACATTTACTATGCAGCTGACTCGAAATATTGTGCATGCCTATCAGAAAAATGTTTTTGAGGAATCATCAAATTAGAGAGAGATACTCACAAATGTTCAATTGAAGGATTTTTGAGATGCGCTTACAACGAGTAATGTCACCACACTGACAGAAATAGAAATAAGCCCACTTATTTCACTGAAGCATTGAATGTGGGCAACTTGCAAACCTGCAAAACCACCTGACACAATAGATCTTTGCTATGCAGCACAGGAAACTGAAATGTCTACAACAAGGACGTTTTAAAAAAAAATCACGGCTGTTAAAAGTAATCAAAAAGTTACAATGAACTTTCCACAAGAATGTCTGCAACCTTTAAAGTTAAACGAGCACAAGCTAAGATAAACTGAAAACAGCGTAATCAGTGAATGCAAACTGATTATTTCTGTAAAGATTAAAATAGGTAAAAGAAAACATGAATAGATAAGTATCAAAAAGCTAAATATAAGGTAATAAGTAAACAAAGGTAAAACAAATATAAAAATGTATGAGTAAATGTGTAATTATAATAAATGATAACTGACATATTTTTCCAACAATGTCCATCTTGGTAATATGGGAAAATATAATTACAAATATATAAAAAATTATAGTAGGTTTTAAAAAAATGTGCCAAGCACTGAAGCTCAGCAGTAGAATCAATAAACTGATTCCAATCATTTCCCAGGAAATGATGGTAAATGAGGCTAAGACAACAGTGACAGTGTAGTTCTCGACAGAATTTAGTAGATTTATGGATTTTTGGCAGAAGCAGGTGAAGAGGCTGTAGCACTGTTTGAGGCGTGAGAAGATGAAGGTGTGTAGCCTGTCTTGCAAGGCCATGTAATCTCACACAGAGTAAAAGGAGCTGTCCTTTTATACTGGGAGGTTAACAGCATGTTGGTGGGGCTGAGTGGGGTTAGAGTGGCTGGGAATGAGACAAATAGTTTTTTTAAAAAAGCAGAAAATGGAGGGAAGCATGAAAAAAGGATGGATGGAGAAGGTGAATAATAGAGTGATTGGAAAATTCATCACAAACACAATCCTAACGGCAAAGATTACTCAACAGAGCAATGGCAAAAACTGCCTGGTGACCCCTGGGGCGTTTTACCCCGGGCAGCTAGCAAGTTTAGACCACTGCTGTTTAAAGGCCCCTGGGCAGAGATTGAATAATACAGGCCAAAATATGTGTCAGTGTAGTTCTGAACCACAGTGAATAAATCATAGCATTATGTTGTCAGAGAGCCTGCAGCAAGTTCCCAAACTGTGGAGTTTGGGGTTTGCCAAAAACCAATAAAGAGGGAGGAAAGTCATTCTCTTACACAAAAATTATGCCGACTTTATTATTTCTGCTTTTGCTCTACAAATCATTCAAATTAGTCTTAGAAAGAAAAAAATCCATTTCAACTAGCACTACAGATTCAAACTAGACACCTCTTTGATTCGTTGTTGCAGTCAATGTTAAAAACTTATCAGATTATTTGAGATTTACTTTGTAAAAGTTGAATTAGTGTCTTGTTCTACTGTTTGATTTTTCTCATTGAGAGCTCTTCAAAGTGTGAAGCTGATACTATGAGAACACAGGATTTTTTTTTCTGCATCGCTCTTGTAACTCCTACGTTTGCTACTGAAGACTGGAAAAAGAGTGCCCTCTATCAGGGTAACACTTGAAACAAAGAAAAATCCATTTGCAAACCAAACCAAGAGGCTTTTTCTGTGTGTAATACGAACAAAACAGCAACAAAATAATTGCATATATGCATAAAACGTATTTCAAAAATAGCAGTTTTTCACATTTTCAAAAGTACAAAAAGTAATACAAAAGTAATCTGCTGCTGTAGGTTTGCCAGACAGTAAAACACCTCATTTTGATCTAATATGAAGTTAGATTCAAATAAATAAAAAAAATCAGGATTTTCATTTACCATTTTATTTAAAAAATGATATACTGAACTGTTTTCTTCCCTGAAAAATGAATGCAAAAACTGTATTGACATATCAGCAGTCAAAGCATTCTCATAACTGCTAATCAGCTTTTTCCATGTTTTCACTTACATTACTCAGGAGAGCAACACTTGGTTTCCTTCCTGGACACAATCTTGCTTATTATTGCAACTGATGGACAGACGGATGTCTTGTGCCTATGTCCAGTGGTCATTTGGGTGCAACCAAAACAGGTTGCCAGTCCACAGACCAAAGCACTCATCCCAATTAGCAGTCGTATTTTGAGACTGTGGGAGGAAGCTGGAGTACCTGGAAAGAAGCCATGATTGCAAAGGGAGGGCATGCAAAACTCTGGGCTGAAGGACTTGTTTGGGTAGAAATCCCTACATTTTTATTAGTTTAACAGAATTTAGCATTTTATTTCAGTATTGTATAGATTTTGTGGAACTTTGTTACTTTGCTCTCATTCTTAAAACCTTTTATTAATGACAAAAATGTAAGCAGCACAGAATGAATGATCAGCTTTATAATATTGAATGCTGAAAAGGCAACCAAACTTCTGCTCTCATTTGTTGAAGACAAAATAAAAAGTACAATTGTCTCCTACTTAGAGCACTTAGGGTCGTCGCGTAGCAGATAACTGAGAAATTAACTTTGCAGGTTTACAGGTATTTTATAGCATTTCCAAATGTCAAAAGTGAATGTAGGACATCAAAATAAGGACAATTACATGACTCTCAATGGTTAGTAGAACTTAAACTACCAACAAATCTTCAAATGACCTTCTCGAAATGGGCTATTTTCAATAGGAATACTGTTAAGCACCTTTAAATTGTTTCCTATTATTGTGAACATGTTAGTTAAAAAATATATTCCAGCAGCAGCAGCTATTTCTGGCCACGTCCTTGCTAGTGTACATATCCTCTGAAAGCAGTCTTGACTTCATGAGCATGGCCATGTATGCACACCGTACGTTACCTAAACACTGATGTTTGATGTTGGCAAAGGAAACAGAGGCCATCTTTGTCATTCCTCCCCCTCTCCTTCTGAATATTTGTTTATATTCGTCCCACGCTTTGAAGTGGTCAGACCCTCGCGTGTTAGTTTTGATGCTTTAATGAATAGACTGTTTTCATGTGACGCATTGGAAAATGGAAACTATGATTCTCTCTGTCTCTCTCTTTCATCATCTGTCTGTGTTTCTTTCACCGGGAGCATGTCTCTTGGTGAACCCTGTCACCTTCTATCACTGCGCCCACCACTGAATTTTAATTCAGTATTTTTAATAATTATTTCTATTAAGCTGTTTGTTGTAGAGTTTATTTCTCGCTCTCTTTTGCCTTCTGTTCTTGACTCTTTTTGCTCTCTCTTTTGTTATTTTATATACTTAAAGTTTCATATTATACCTTTATATTTTTCTTTAACTTTCAATGCCTGAAATGAAACAAATTTGACTTGTTTTATATACATAAAATAAGTCAATACTCTATATTTTCTTGCAACAGTGTGACGATGAGTTGAAAGTCAAATCTTATCATATTTATGCAAATTGGTCTCATCAGCAATTATCAAGATTCTCTAATCAGCAAAAAATAAACAAGAGAAAACAGTTTGTGGTTTAATTAAGTTTTAATTTATAGCTACAGTGCCACACCAAATGTACATCAGTTGTTTATTGACAATGTTTCCCTTCAAAAGAATCTTTTACAAATCCACGGTTTCTTTGATGCTCTTGAATTTCACTGTTTTTAGGATCTTCAGTGTGTTCCTAATTTATATTTGCTACAAAAGTCTTGATTCAACATTATTCCTAATTGTTTATTTAATTTTGAAATTGTGCTTTAGAAGATCCCAACTGTGTATATATGCGTGGGCGTGTGAGAGAGGCTCTTTCCTGAATAGAAATAGTTCTCCAATGGGCGCGGTAGACTCTGCAACTTTCACACCCGACTGCAATACCATCATTGGTCTGGTAAAAATATAAGGAGCTGTTTGACGACCAATCTTCGTCTAATGAACAGCCAGTGTGGGAGAGTCGAGCCTCCTTGCAGCAGAGCTTAACTGGAATATTCACTTGCTCCACAGTCATCCTCTAGCTCCTTCGTTTCCTTTGTCACCAATGTTCGGTTCTTATCTAGAAGTCTTTTCTCAAACTTTCACAGATCAGAACTTCCTCTTCCTGAGTGAAACCAATCACCAGAACAGTTACACTTAAAGTCCCTTCACTTTGGGACCATTCACAAACATTCTTCCCTTATCTAACAATGGGTGATCATCATCTGATATGGCTGCAAAATTAGTCTTTTTAAAGAGTTTAACTCAATTCCTCAACAATCTCACTCCTTAACAGATGCATAGAGTAAAGAGCTGTGAAAACGCCTGGCTCTCCTCTGAACTGATCTCATTTGGGCAAAATTCAGTCTGAACAAAGACACAGATGACAGGTTCTGCTTCAGACTGATTTGTTTTTATACAAATGAAAAAAGCATTCCTCTCTCATAAAGAATATCAGAATATTACTTGACTGTCACCTCTGAAATCTAAATTGCCCCAAGAAGTTTTGGGAGCCTATTTATGTATGTAAAACATCTCATGTCTACTATTATTTAGGACAACGTCAAGATCCTGAACTGTTTCAACAGTCATTTTATCTCTTCTGGCTCCATGTTTAATTCTACTTCTTCTGGGAAACCTTGTTCCGACACGCCAAAATAGACTAGTCCAGTTTTTTTTTTTTTGTTTTTAAAAAAAATCTTTTTCTGTTTACTTTCATGACCATCAAAAATAATCCTACATCAGTTCGTCTGTTTCTTCGTCGGTTGTGGCACACGGATGTTCGCCAGGTTCTGCTGAAGGTTTCTTCCTGTTAAACGAGAGTTTACTTTATGTCACTGTATTGAGTCTTAAATTTGAGTCCTCTAATCCTGAACATTACGAGATGCAACTGTCAAGTAAGACTCTAAACATAATCATGCCAGCCACTAAAACCCACTGAAGTGTCATTAACTCCACTCACTCTTCCAGTTTTGGTTGTCCACACTAAGTGCAACTCGAGGCCTGCAAACAGTCAACCATTCAAACTTTTACCTTAGTTTCTCAGAGCATTTCATGCTTTTGACTCACACACATAACTGAGCATGACACTGGTTCCTGCAGTGGAAACAACAGGGGTTTGAAAAAAATGGCCCAGAAAACGACACTGCTTCCTGGAAAAAGCTACAGCAGTGGAGGGGCACCTATAATTTTCTTGATTGCTGCTCAACCTTAGAGCACAAAGCTCTTCTTTTTCTCATTCCCAGTGAGCAATAGATGGAACGGCTAATGGATGGAACAGTCCTATGGTTTATATTTAACAAGTTTATCACGATGTTTACCTAAGAAGTGTTGATCTGAATTAAACATAACGTAATACATGACTTCATGATTGATACTGGCCTGTTTTTTTTGTTTTTTTTAAAGAAACAGGGATAAGAGCAGGACGTAAACGCAGTGGTAACGTTCCACTGTGCTGACACTTTCTTAAAAAAAACTCACCATTTCCTAAACTTTCCACAGCTATCATCAGTCCAGATTTTTTTTGTTTTGTTACAGTGAATGTATGTGAAATGACAGGGCTGAAGAAAGAGTACCTATGTTCAGTTTTAAATGAGTAGGTGATTGCTTTCCCTCCATGTTGTGTGATTAGATTTGTCTGCTTCTACCTTCAGGGTTGTTGTTTTTGTCTTGCAGCCAGTATGTAAAAGCCGTGGCTTTAAACAGGCACACACAGTAATACACACGGTCTCTGTTTCACACACAATCTCCCAGCCGCTCGTAGCCATGGATGGACGCCAATATTTCATCTATACTACAGTATTACTCACGCAGAACGCACACGCAGCAGCACGCATATGGCAAAGCAATCAGTGACTCTAAGCTGCAGACACAAAGATTTGTTGTAATAACTGCTCTTTTTGTTGAGCATGATAAAAGGTTTATAGTAATGAAATGTAATAATGTTTCTGACTGAAGCTTTTAAAGTTCTGAAATACACCCAGAGCACAGCAGCAACTAGAAATTATACACATGAAACCAGAAAAGACTTTGACAAACAGTTCTGCAGAAAATAATTACAGAGTGCTGCTGCTGTTCTAATTATTAGAATTGACAAAATCAGATAAACTGCATTTAATTTCACTGACAATGATGCTAAAGAAAATCCAGGAAGGATAAAAATGCTATCACTATAGTTAATTTACACATAAAACCTTTATATTTGACATCCTGTCCATCTCAAAAATAAGATAATAAGATGTAACAAGCATTTACACCCTTACAGAGTTCTTCTATTTTAGCCTTTTATTCACATCTACGTGTTTTAGATCATTAAACAAATTTTAACATCAGCGAAAGACAACAAAAGCAACATAAAGAGTCTCAGTTGTTTCTCCCTGAATGGCCTTTCAAAGGCCATCAGTAATCTGTGACAGATTTTCAAAGCAAAGCAACTTTTGTAGCCGATTCACTGGTTTGCATGAAAAATTCGCAAGGCATAAAAAGAGATAATTCATCTGAGTACTTTTTACGCCAGAGTCATTGATTTTAGCTCGGCAACCAGTCGACTGCACTTTCGTCACAGCTTGCCAATTTGTTTTTGAGGTACAGTTTGTTTCCAGTCATTTTAGCTGTCACTACATTGACTTTCCCACTCGTACAACCATGCAGAAATAATGCATTACGAGTACACATCATTCCTCCTTTGTTATCTGCTGTCGTTGTCTTAGTGGTCTCAGAGGAGAAGGAAAGTTCTACCCTCAGGTTTCGCTCACCACCATAAACTACTAATCTGCCAAATTGCAGCGCATTCCAGCTCTTAGTTTATGACGAAATGTCACCGTTTATGTCTCTTCTTCGTGACCTGTCCTCCATTCCTTCCCCGCTTTTTCTCACAATGTCTTTTAGCCAATCCCATTAGATCACAGATAAACTTGTTCTAATTTGGCAACTGCTGGAGGCAAGTTTTAATGCAAGCAGACAGGAAAAATCAATGCAAAATAAATAAAACGTCAACATATCACAAAAACACTAGATATATTCAACATTAAAATAAGCTTTTCTATTTTCCTCATAAGAATACTAATCTGCTACTAGCTATTTATTTAACTGCATCTAAGTCTTTGTATTAGGATGGCCTTATTGTCCTTGTAACACTATACAAATTAAAAGAGTGAAAGTAATGACACATAAAAACTACAAGACCATCTCTTCTACAGTCTCTGTCCCACAAAAGAAGAAAGCATGATGCTGCTTATAAACCATGATACTGGCATATATCTGTCACACAGATAGACAGCTAAATTTATTAAAATGAAGTTAAACCCAATAAAATTTATCTCTGTAGTGTGGAAAAACATAAAAATGTTCAAGGGGCATCAAGATATTTTAAGCTACTGTAAGTATCAGTCGGTTTTGGTGCTGATCTTGCCTAAAACTGGTTCAATAGCTGAAGCTGGACAATAAATTCATTATTAAAGTAGTTGCTCTCTTTTTGTACTTTATTTATCTAAGCCGATGCACACTTTAGATGGTCTCTCACAAACTTTTCTATTTCTTTCTTTCATCGTTTTAATTTAAAATGTACGTATTTTCTAATCTTAAGTCTTGATAAAGTCTTTAAAAAAATAAAAGGTGAAATTACATGTTAGCTACTGATTACAGAGGTGAATAAAACTAAACTGCAATAAAAATAAATAAATAAATTACAGTCTCGTTCCATGGTGCTTGCACGCTAGTTTTGAATAAAATTCACTGGACATTATTCAAAATTCCCCGACAGAACATTGCAATTTAACAACATAATTAATGCTATTCTTCTCACTTGTCAGTGGTTTTAATGCTAGCTAACATCCAGTTCTCGCTCCTGCTGGGATATTTATGGAAGCGCTTTTGACGTGGTAAAATTCGAAGATTTAGCCCCCACAAATCAACTCCTGTGTCTGCTGGAGGCAAGTTTCTTGCGTGTCAGCCGCAGACATCGCTGCTTGATTCAAGGGGCGATGCTTGGAAATTAATATGGAAATAAACCTGCCATCATATTGAGAATAATCACTCTGACTTGAAACCTTAACCACAGGTTTCCCTCAGGACACTTCCTGCTCCCTTCTTTTTCTTTTTTTTGAAGTCTCTGCTTAGATGTCAGAGATGTTGTGTGATGATTTTATTACCATAACACTCCGCAGCATGGATTGGGCCTATGCGCTCAAGCAAGCAAACACACGGACACACATTTTATTCATGTAAAACTAGAGCAGCAGTTATGTAAAACATGTGGTTTAAATGCTGCAGAGGCCTTCATGTATTACAACTAGAAACAGCACTTGTGGGGCGGCGCACCACATCCACATGTGCGCACAACATACATAAATATAAACACGTATTCTCTCACAATGCCTCTCAGTCTTTCTCCTGAATCATTCAGAAGAGGGAATAACGGCAGGTTTGTGCATCTGGTCGGAATATTGAATTTAATATTCCTGTTATGGAGGCGAGCAGGCCGGATGCATGTGAGGGTGAGACAGACAGATTGGGAAATGTTACTCATGTAATCATCGGTTCACCAGAAAGAAAGAAAGAAAAAAAAAATTCAGTGCTTTTTTTTGTCAAGTGTGCTTACCACATGTTGCTAAAAAGGTCACTTTTTATTGAGAGATTTGCGGTAAAACTTAGCAGTTTCCCTTTGAAATAAATTTGTTTTAAAATGCTGCCATTCTGCCAGGGTCTGATGAATCACCACACTCACGTAGACAACTGGACCAAAACAGAAACCATGAGCATCCACAGACTTGGTAGTGTTATTTGTTAGGCAGACTGTGTTAAAGTTCTTCTCTTTCTTTCTTTTTTCCCTTCAGAAAGTCAAACATTATTTTAATCTTCCTCATCAACAAATCTCCAGACCTTCTGCAGAACCAAAGAGCATTTTATATATGTATATTTAGATATATATATATATATTTATATATATATATATTAGGGGCAATACACATTAATTGACTCTTCTGTAAATGTGTTAAAGGCTATTTTTCATTTGTTTGCCCTGGGAAATGCTCATTTTGTCCTGCTAAAAACAAACAAAGATTACACAAACGAGGTTAAAATGACATAGCTACATAAATTGTCAATAAAAACAAAACAAGGAAACTACAGCACATAAGAAGTAATTTAAACTAAATTAGTCCTTCACATGGTGAGGTTAGGAGAAGGTACTTATTCAAAATGTTGACAGATCTGATGTGTTATGAACCAATTCTTTAATTGTTTTTTTTTAAACAAATATACGTTAGATAACTATATGTCAAGAAAATGTCTAAATATTCTAGATTAAATTCAGTATTCATTTCATTTAAAAATGTAAAGCATTATACAGGTGTAAAATAGCTAGAGTTAAAATAGTTGAAATAGTGTTTATGAAGTCTAAACACACATCTGTTTTAATCCAGATTAACCCGTATAAAAGCAACTGAAGCTCACTCACAGGTGTTTTCTGCTCTATGATACTGTCGCAGCTATGGTCAGAAATTCTGGTATTGGCTGAAAGCCTCAAATTTTTCTTTAACAAAAACAAACCTTACTTTGTCTTAGAAATCAAGAAAGTCTCTTAGTGCCAGAATGTAGCCTGGAAAACTCAAATTATAAATAAGTAAATATGCTCTCAGTTTGTCACACCTCAATATACTAACACACTGAATAGTTTTGAGCAGTTTATCACACTAAATTAGATCCAACTCTTAAGTCTCAGTTTGCTTTTTACATAATTTTATAATTTCTTTTGTTAATTTGCTTTGTTTAAATCTAGACTCTATATATTGATCTGAATGGCCGCTACAAACAGACATATCATTGACTCCAGACTAAATGAGGTAAGAGTTGACGTCTAAATCAGGTCTACTGCTCACTGGGGAACTTTCAGTATTTCAATACTTCATGTCGCTGACCACAAAGCATGGTCGAGTGCGGCAAGGGAAATCAAGTCAGGTCAACGCCTAACAGAGAAACGATTCTGACATTTGGCTTCAACGATGCATCATCCTACAGTTGATTGTTGAAATTGAATGTGTGAAACCAACACAAAGTATTTTGTAATTGTGAATTGAAGAAAAAATTATTGCAAAAAAAGAGTAAAATCAGTTTCAATTTATGTTCTGACTACCATTCTCATAAAACATGGGGATGAAACATGGCGGCATTTTTATCATGCTGTAACTTTTCTTTTTTTTTTCTTTCTTCTTTTTAGAAAACTGGGGAAACCGGAAGTTGGATGGAGCTGAATACCAGGGTGACCCAGAGCCGCACCCTAAAAGTATACATCCTCGGTTACAATCTAATGGCTTAGATCAAACATATGCATGTAATAAACGGCCTAGCGAGAGTCCAGACCAAACTTTAACTGAATTTGCGGTAAAATAATAGATTTTCCCAGGCATTTTTAATCCAATCTGATTGAGATTGAGTTATTTTGCAAAGGAAATGGACAAAAATATCAATCTTTAGATGATATGGTGCAAACATATTCCAAAAGACATGCAGCTTCAAAAGCAGAAGGTGGTTGTAAAAAAAAAGTAGAAAGTTGAAAAGGCAGAATTAATTAATGTGCTTAGCATAATTTTCAGATTTACATTCCAAAAAAACCCATTAAAAAAGCATTTAAAATCCATCTACTTGATTATTATGCAAGTAAAACTTCTGCATAATATAGCACTGCATTGATTCATCAGATAAAATCCCCAAAAGATGCTTTAAAGTTGTTAAGGGCAATGAATGCTGACTCAAGACACTTTAAGAGGACCAGAGAGTAATCTTGACCTTTGGTGGATTAGCACACCAAAATCGATTAAATCTCAACTCTCAATACGCACTCCTTGCTGAGTCAGGGAAGGTCTGATTCTTACCTTTAGCCAGCGATCAAAAAACAAGCAGTGTTCACATCAATTGCAAAAAATTTCAGCAATTTATGACAACCAAGTCTGTGTATTGTGGGAGAAAGAAAAAAACGGTGCAGCCTGCAATTATTTTTAAATATGTCCCAGTCCTGGAATTACACAATTTACAGTGGGATTAGGTTGGAAAGCACCAAATGCTGTGTGCCAAGTTTTCAGCTAATGGCTCTTCATGGATCTCCTTATTGGGACAGAAATTGTATTTTATTTCTATCTACTTGTTTAAATTGTCATGCATTCAGCTAAATAAATGGGAAGAAATTGTGCTTCTGGAACAAACTACCTGTAAGAAAGTAAAACGGGTTTAAAAAATTATCCTCATTCTGAAAATGGATGTGTTCTCGGCTAAAAATGAGTGGAAAAAGCAGCCAGAGAAGGAAGGGAAACAGACATTTAAAAAAAAAAAAAGTAAAGAATGATAAAAGAAGGAATTACTCAAGACTTTTTAGGTCAGTATGGCAAAACTCCTCACAAGTTAAAAGAAACTGATGGCTTCATATAGCACCTCTAAAACTTTAGCTATGAGATTCAACAAAGTAGCAGATGAAGATTTAATGGAAAATGCATCTGCAAAGATGATTGACCGCTTGAGACTCTATTCAAGATCAGCATTATTTTTTTCCTGTAATATTCTCACTCTGACAAATTTCATATATATTCACCTCAATTGTGTTAAGCTACCAAAAATGTTTGTTTATATGCTCAGCTTGAGTGCGGCTGCTTCTCAGTCACACCACCAACCACAGCGGCGGACTGATGGACGACACACACCATCAGTTCCTGATGGAGGAAAATAACTCCAGCAAATGTCCAACAGCTCACTTACAATGATTTAACACTAACCAATATTGGTCGGTTCTTATAGTCACAAGGTGACGTATGGATGTTTATTTGAAGAAAAATTGGTATCTTTTTCAAATGCCAGTAGGAACCGACAAAGAACAGCTAATATTTTCTGCTTTTTTGTATTTGGAAAGAGTCAAGATTATTACAAAAATCATCATTAGAAAGTAATAAGACCCCCTATTAAAGTTTTTAGAGGCTTAGTGGTGTTACTGCATAGATTATGAGTGTCATTCTAAACCCCAAATGTTTCAAAGACCATAGATCAGGGGTCTCAAACTCCAGTCCTCAAGGGCCGCTGTCCTGCACTTTTTAGATGTGCCACAGGTACAAAACACTGGAATGAAATGGCTTACTTAGAGGCACATCTAAAAGTTGCAGGGCAGTGGCCCTCCAGGACTGGAGTCTGACACCTGTGCCATAGATGCTTGAAAAATGTAGCAGCTGTTCTCACATTTATTTAAAGTAGGCATAACACGTTTTTTGTGCTCTGTGGCATTTTTTACTCCATTCTTATCCAACTTATTTTATTTAAGGGAACAACTTCTCAAACTGAATATGCGAGTAAAAGCAGCTCAGCTGTTGTTGCATCAACAGGAGGAAACCTTCTCACCTTCTCATCTCAGCTGCTCTTCTCTGACTTGGATAAAAGAAAAATCTTCGAATAACTGCGTGAACACTGAGGTGGGAGTCTTTGAGAACAATCAGCAGCCACATGTGCACAGAACTGAGCTGGACATGACCCGTTTAGGTCATTACTGTCAAATGTTGCTAAGTGGACACAAACTGTATGAAACACAAAACAAATACTTTTAAATCTGCTTCTCTTTCAACAGAAACATACTGAATTGATATTTTAGGGCTTAATTAACTTTTTTTAATACATGAATATTTATCTTTAAATCTCTTCTCTCATGAAATCTGGGGATATTAAAATAAATAAAACGCAGCTGAGGACTCGTCTTGAGGAGAAAATCTTAAAACTTATTTAAAATTAGAGTACTTGCACTCAATGACAAAAACGCAAATCCTTTCCCATAGCAACATCATAACTGGATAGGAAGCTTTGACTATGAACCTATAAAAATACAGAAGCATTTGTCATTTTCCTCTCCAACACGATTCCCAGAACAGCAACCATCAGGCTGCCAGCCCACTTTCCAATGTGAAGCGCACTCCGCACTATTACAGCACTTTCTATTTATCTGCTTTTACATCTCGTAAGAATGCTTTTCACTGTTTATCTTCATTTCATCTGGCAGTGTGGCTCAGGAAGTATCCAAAGCTCTTAGCCTTGTTGATTCTGAAACAAATAAGTTGTTTTGAGGTGAAACGCCCCACCGTCTCTCCGCTCATTCTGTTTATTTCATCCTTACCTCATTCTCCAGAGGAAAATTTGACGGCCAGAAAACAGTTTTCGGTGCAGCGAGCCATGGCCTGTTGTTTGCTGATGATGATGATGATTTAGACACTGAAGCCTGAGCTGCTGCTGTGCACATCGAGCAGGAACAGCGGGAGGGAGAGCATTTCGGAAATCGGATGAAACTTAGATTTTTTTATCTAGCAACACGTTCACGTACAGGAAGAATTAGAAATTGCAGAGTTTGACCAATTTCTATGAGCGTTTCTGCATCCCTTGTTTAGCTTAAAAGACTTCTGTTTACTTTATTATTCTTAGGAATTTTAATTTGATTATTTTGCTGTCTTGTGATGATGAATAAATTAATGAATTAGTTTTCTGGTAACATTACCTGATTATCTCGGAAAAATTACATTTGTTTTATTGAACCAGATAATTATGGTGAGAATTTGTGTCTGGTTTACTTGATCACATCTGATGAAAGTTTTAATGGCTGCTGGAGAGAATCTATAATTGAGCAGCAGGGATAGACATGAATGTTTAGTTGAGTAGATAAAAATCTTTTCTGATTGTAGGTAGCAGGGGTGGGAAAAAAAGACTAACTCCTCTACTTCAACCAACAACTGTTCAAACAAAATGTGTTGACAGCATAACAGATAAAGACATCAACTCAAATCAGTTGTTACAGTCAACACTTATTTTATATGACTTCAGAGCAGCAAAGTTGAAATACTAAAACATTTTGGTTTTCTCTTTTATTTGCTTGAGGTAAATAGCAGTGTTGCGTGGCTTTCTGGGAACGTTTCCATTTTCCTAGACCTAGCTTTTTCCGTGGTCTTTGGCTTCTTTACGAAGCGAGGCTATTCCAGCTATTCCTACCCACCACAACACACATTTAATCAAACGGGAAAGATTAAAAGGAACAAATATTTAAAGTTTTGATGATTGCCAGTGCAAGATGAGGACTGTGATGACTCGGGTGGAGAAGAGTACGATGGTGACTCGATAGGAGAAAACAGTGATCATGGTAGCCGATTTGGCAACGATGGTAAACAGCCGGTACAGAAGCTCGGTTGAGAATAAATGTGACGAGGAGAAAAAAAGATGATGGCACTTAAGAATCTGATGAAGGTTGCTGCTCTGATAAAGAAGACGGTGGCTCAGAGTAGATGACGTTGTGATTTTGCAGCTTTGCTGAAGGCTGCCCACATGAAACCGGCTTTTCTGGTGAAGACTGTTGCTTCCACGAAGATGAAGGCATTCCTGAGGGAGATCATGCAGGCTGCTCGGATGGAGATGATAAAGATGAAGGCAGAGGCTGTCGAGGGTTGAATCGGGACTGTGGCTGTGTGTGGGTACTGGATCCCAAGCACAGAGCTTGACCTTCTAAGAAGGATGAGACGTCTGTGCTTGGATCCACAACGACTGAAGAGACGTGGTCTCTCTGACCCTTGGAGAGAGAAGGCGATGCATCAACCCAAGCAGCTCCTGTTGTGACAACATTTTGATGTTTTATCTGCATTTCTACAAGTTCCATGAAAGAATGAACAACAAGCCATGCATAGATCACAAGAACTCTTGATTAAAAGCCAAAATTTGTTTGAAAAAATTTATAGTGTCACCGAAACACACTTTAGTCTCTCACAAGCTGATTTTCTTTGAATTATGCCTCTATTACCGCAGCACATGCACATGGTCAAACGCAATCTCTGAGGAAAACACAGACAGACTACCTTATTGCCAAAGATATATGTCACCAATACAGACAGCATTGATTAGTACAGCATAGCAGTAATAAACAGCTTCCTGTCAACTGCATATTATTTTTGCTCTGTGTGTGAGTGGGGTGCAAAGAAAACCAGTGCTTTGATAAGTTTAATACATCGTACAGCCAACCTTGCATTTCCATTTTTGTGTGTGTGTGTGTGTATCCTTCATGTCCTTTGTTCACCTCTTCCTATAACTATAAATACTATCTGCAACTGACTCATTCTGTCACACACACACACGTCCATAACTATAATTTGTGTCTAACTGCAACACCCTGTCCAAGGTACGAGGCTATTTATACATGTGTTCTTCAACCATGTGAAATAAAATGCATCAACTCAAAACTCCAACAACCGCGGCCGCATAATAGATTATGCGTGTGCCGTTATGTGTGTATTACTGCCAGTATGGTACATAAAGCAGGTTTCTGCAGGTCGCAAGGCTGAAGTGCACATCTGCAGGGAGCCTGAAAGCTCACCTAGAGAGAGAGGTTGGAGGTCATTAAAATGTCCACAGGCATTTACAACATCTGGGACCACATAACATAGAAGCCCACCACACTGTAGCATACAGTGGTAATGCCCATACCCAGAGTCAAATATCAGGTGCAAGCAAATCATTGTTGATGGAGTTACACTGCTTCTGTTTACCAAGAGAAAATCTTTAATTTATTATGTAAATTGCCTCTACTTACATACCTCTGTTACAGTTTTCATATGAACAAATGGAAAAACTCGCTGGCACCAGGCTGTGAATTCTTACTCAGGTTCTACATAGATATCCCATCTTTTTGAATGCTATATACAATATGTACTAGATCTGAGGAATGAGACTCAGTAAAAGGTTTGCTTTCAAAGCTGAACAAGCCCCAAAGGCACACATTACGACAGAGTTTAGAAAAATCCCGGAGGCAACATTTTCGTCTGAGTCACAGTTATGGGTGGATTTAATGACCCTTGGTATTTTGCAGCATGTAGCAGATAAATCAAAATGAAAAACCTAAAGCGACCCGACTTCCTGATATGTCAACTCCTGTCAGATTTGCTTCCAAACTGCAGGTGAGCTAGCTGGACCTCTGACATCTTTCCTCTGAGTAAAGGGGAAAAAATCCTGTGCAATTCAATGAGAGAGTAATTCAAATCATCCACTGTCTGATAGTAGTAGCATATTCAAGAGAGTATCAGCCAGTCTTCCTTTAAGCAATGAAAAGAGGCGATAATCTGTATTTTCATTCACATTCGTGACCATAATCCCCGATGTGTGACACAAATCCTGATGCTGTATTAATGCCAATTGATGACCGAGAAGCGCAGCAGACAGATCAGAGAGAAACTTGTGGAGAAGTTTTGGATCAGAGTTAGATTGTAAAACAACATCTCAAACTTTAAACGAGAACTGTTTAATTCAACATATGAAACAAAAATGAGACTAACGGTAACTCTGAGTGACCCGTAAAGATCAACAGATCACTTGGTGACACTTTTTACTTGGCTCTCTAGAAATATTTTACCATATGCATTTTTCGGTTTGCATTGTTAAAACTGAGGCCACATACAACATACCTTTTTAATCATAGGACTTAGAAACCATTCTTAATCTCCTGCTATAATTCATATGTTTGAAATCAGACACTATAATTTGTTCACTCCTGTATGCATTTACAGAGCATCTGCTGCTTTACATTACTGCAAATCCGGAACTGGCCTTTAATGTATCTGCAAAGTGCGATCTCTCGGACCGTTGCTGGTGAATGTTGACTCTCTTCAGGAGCAGCATTAGCCAGAAAACACGAGCTGCCCCCTTGTGAAGTCATCAGGCAGTTATTACAGAGAATTTGAGTAAATATGTGTTCATGGTACAAGAAAGCCAAATAAGGATGTGGTTGGGGGTTTTTTTAAAACTCAAAACAGTTTCAGAGTGAGACATTTCCTAAACAGACCTGGATCTGCGATGTGAACTGAAATACTCAACTTAGGGAAATTCAGAAATGCATTTATTTCAAAAGCGTTCTGAGCTGTAAACTAAAAGTATTACTTTAAAGAGCATCATTTGTCATGAATTGATATGGATATAAATAACTTCTACTCATAGACACTCCATGTTTTTGACAATTTCCAGCACACATCATGCAGAACAGGATGTTATTTAAGCTCAAACTGATCTAGTCTTTAAAAGTGCAAAAAGTACCATAAACAGATTTATAAGCAAATGCATTGCAACAATGGCTTCTTTATTTGCTTCTTATGCAAATAAAGAAGCATTTAACCAAATATAGGTTGGGATGTATTTTTGAACCAACTTGAATAGTTATAATACCCTGTGGTTTAATAATGGAGTTGTTTGATATAAGTGCATGATGACTTCTTTCTAGTTGTATCCCAAAACCAAAAGGAGCAAAAATTTCTCCTGAGTAGAATTATGGTTTCATAATGAACATGCAGGACAAACTCATCTTTGAGGTTAATTTTTTGTTCTTTTTATTGTTTAAATTTAGTCAGCATAAAGTTGTTTTGTACAAACAAAACAACTTGTTTTGTTTGTTTTGTACAATAACCTGAACTGTACTAAGAAGCTGTTTCCACCTGCTGAAAAATCTGCCGTTTTAAAGCCCTTAGAAACCACGGATGAAAGCATGCTTTAATTTGATCAATTTTACACAGTTATGATGTCTCTGCTCACTGCAAAACTCAATGCAAAAAGATAAACAGCACAATTTTTACTTTAGTACCTTGCAGTTTAATGAGGAACATTATTAAAAACACAAAGAACCAGAACACTCTGTAGTGTTTGTGTGTTTGACAGAGAGAAAGAAAAGGTGCAAGATGGACTGCTGATAACAACCTTAAGCACAGGCAGTTTAGGTACTTAGTTTGAGTAATTTTCTTTAAAAGCAGCTGTTGTTTTTTTGCATCTTTTGACCTGCAAGTGTTTCTAGAGAACATGTGTTCTCTAGACAAATCAGAACAACATTTGAAATACTGGAAATGCACTCAAACTCAGGCCCACAGAACATTAAAACACTGGTCTTTTCGCTCCAAGGGAGAAAAAAATCCCCTCAACTGGAAAGTACTGGTGGGGACGAGGTCAAGGTGGATGAGTTTGTCTCTAAACAAAGCAATATCTGTATTTTTAACAATCAGTAAGTCTGCATTATTTGGGGTATTTTGTAAAATAATAGAAATGGGTCCAACACATAAGTGAATAAAAGCTGATTAATGTTAAAGACTGTAATTTACTGAAAATGTTTGGCTAATTTCTCGAAATGACAGATGAGCATATGTGTGAAAATGTGCTGAAAAGGAGCAAACTAGTTGGATCCAATTCTAGTTGGATCCAACTAGAATTAGGATCCAAATATCCTGAAATAATGTATCCATATCCAGTATTTACCAAGCTTTGAAAACTCCCTAATTTATTTTTCTAAAGTCCTTTATGTGAGATGCTGAGAATTGACCGACTGGTTTTTTTTATTATTAATTTTTATAAAATTTTATATTGACTTATTTGTGTCTTTAATAAAGGTGTTGATAATGAAGATGATGATGATGATGACGAAGGCTTTCTATCTGAGTAGGTGACGTAGCTAATTAACTAGCTAAACGTAACTTTTTTTGCTTTCAGTATTATTCTGTTCATGAGCAGAACTAAAGATACTTTTAATTGGTTAGGAATTGGTCTAGTCTTCAGTTTTCATAAAGTTTTTGACCATTTAAATTTACATAAACAAATGCTTGTAATATATCACTGAATTTACAGAA